>NC_134486.1:152715303-153975303 GCF_040206685.1 Ascaphus truei | reverse complement strand
CATTTTCAGAGCTCCTAGACCTTCCCATAAGAAGTTAGCCAAAAAGTAGCTTCGAAAAACGCTTAGGTGAAGTTTCAGAGTTGCTTCTAATGTACCAAAGCTGGACTTAGACATAATTTCACTCTCACAACATTATGGCTGGTTGGAGACAGTCCGAACCACAAGTACCGGGTCCATGGTTCTGGGCGTATACTGGGGGGACGGGGACGACTCCCATTAACCCCTGACTATACCGGGGATACGCTTATCACAATGCCTTTCTGGTCTGTGCTGAAGCAGGGCATTCTGGCAGCCAAGTGGCTTGACCTTTATTAGTGAGCCTGGTTATCCCCTCTCGGAACCACAGACTTAGAAATCGCCAGCTCATATACAGTGCATAAAATATATTTATATATATACCCTTATACACCATTTTAATAAAAAATATCACAAAATTCTTCTAAGTCCCTCGGGAAGAGTGAAAGACGCGCACGTTCATTTTCAGAGCTCCTAGACCTTCCCATAAGAAGTTAGCCAAAAAGTAGCTTCGAAAAACGCTTAGGTTAAGTTTCAGAGTTGCTTCTAATGTACCGAAGCTGGACTTAACATAATTTCACTCTCACAACATTATGGCTGGTTGGAGACAGTCCGAACCACAAGTACCGGGTCCATGGTTCTGGGCGTATACTGGGGGGACGGGGGGGACTCCCATTAACCCCTGACTATACCGGGGATACGCTTATCACAATGCCTTTCTGGTCTGTGCTGAAGCAGGGCATTCTGGCAGCCAAGTGGCTTGACCTTAATTAGTGAGCCTGGTTACCCCCTCTCGGAACCACAGACTTAGAAATCGCCAGCTCATATACAGTGCATAAAATATATTTATATATATACCCTTATACACCATTTTAATAAAAAATATCACAAAATTCTTCTAAGTCCCTCGGGAAGAGTGAAAGACGCGCACGTTCATTTTCAAAGCTCCTAGACCTTCCTATAAGAAGTTAGCCAAAAAGTAGCTTCGAAAAACGCTTAGGTTAAGTTTCAGAGTTGCTTCTAATGTACCAAAGCTGGACTTAGACATAATTTCACTCTCACAACATTATGGCTGGTTGGAGACAGTCCGAACCACAAGTACCGGGTCCATGGTTCTGGGCGTATACTGGGGGGACGGGGACGACTCCCATTAACCCCTGACTATACCGGGGATACGCTTATCACAATGCCTTTCTGGTCTGTGCTGAAGCAGGGCATTCTGGCAGCCAAGTGGCTTGACCTTTATTAGTGAGCCTGGTTACCCCCTCTCGGAACCACAGACTTAGAAATCGCCAGCTCATATACAGTGCATAAAATATATTTATATATATACCCTTATACACCATTTTAATAAAAAATATCACAAAATTCTTCTAAGTCCCTCGGGAAGAGTGAAAGACGCGCACGTTCATTTTCAGAGCTCCAAGACCTTCCTATAAGAAGTTAGCCAAAAAGTAGCTTCGAAAAACGCTTAGGTTAAGTTTCAGAGTTGCTTCTAATGTACCGAAGCTGGACTTAGACATAATTTCACTCTCACAACATTATGGCTGGTTGGAGACAGTCCGAACCACAAGTACCGGGTCCATGGTTCTGGGCGTATACTGGGGGGACGGGGACGACTCCCATTAACCCCTGACTATACCGGGGATACGCTTATCACAATGCCTTTCTGGTCTGTGCTGAAGCAGGGCATTCTGGCAGCCAAGTGGCTTGACCTTAATTAGTGAGCCTGGTTACCCCCTCTCGGAACCACAGACTTAGAAATCGCCAGCTCATATACAGTGCATAAAATATATTTATATATATACCCTTATACACCATTTTAATAAAAAATATCACAAAATTCTTCTAAGTCCCTCGGGAAGAGTGAAAGACGCGCACGTTCATTTTCAAAGCTCCTAGACCTTCCTATAAGAAGTTAGCCAAAAAGTAGCTTCGAAAAACGCTTAGGTTAAGTTTCAGAGTTGCTTCTAATGTACCAAAGCTGGACTTAGACATAATTTCACTCTCACAACATTATGGCTGGTTGGAGACAGTCCGAACCACAAGTACCGGGTCCATGGTTCTGGGCGTATACTGGGGGGACGGGGACGACTCCCATTAACCCCTGACTATACCGGGGATACGCTTATCACAATGCCTTTCTGGTCTGTGCTGAAGCAGGGCATTCTGGCAGCCAAGTGGCTTGACCTTAATTAGTGAGCCTGGTTACCCCCTCTCGGAACCACAGACTTAGAAATCGCCAGCTCATATACAGTGCATAAAATATATTTATATATATACCCTTATACACCATTTTAATAAAAAATATCACAAAATTCTTCTAAGTCCCTCGGGAAGAGTGAAAGACGCGCACGTTCATTTTCAAAGCTCCTAGACCTTCCTATAAGAAGTTAGCCAAAAAGTAGCTTCGAAAAACGCTTAGGTTAAGTTTCAGAGTTGCTTCTAATGTACCAAAGCTGGACTTAGACATAATTTCACTCTCACAACATTATGGCTGGTTGGAGACAGTCCGAACCACAAGTACCGGGTCCATGGTTCTGGGCGTATACTGGGGGGACGGGGACGACTCCCATTAACCCCTGACTATACCGGGGATACGCTTATCACAATGCCTTTCTGGTCTGTGCTGAAGCAGGGCATTCTGGCAGCCAAGTGGCTTGACCTTTATTAGTGAGCCTGGTTATCCCCTCTCGGAACCACAGACTTAGAAATCGCCAGCTCATATACAGTGCATAAAATATATTTATATATATACCCTTATACACCATTTTAATAAAAAATATCACAAAATTCTTCTAAGTCCCTCGGGAAGAGTGAAAGACGCGCACGTTCATTTTCAGAGCTCCTAGACCTTCCCATAAGAAGTTAGCCAAAAAGTAGCTTCGAAAAACGCTTAGGTTAAGTTTCAGAGTTGCTTCTAATGTACCGAAGCTGGACTTAACATAATTTCACTCTCACAACATTATGGCTGGTTGGAGACAGTCCGAACCACAAGTACCGGGTCCATGGTTCTGGGCGTATACTGGGGGGACGGGGGGGACTCCCATTAACCCCTGACTATACCGGGGATACGCTTATCACAATGCCTTTCTGGTCTGTGCTGAAGCAGGGCATTCTGGCAGCCAAGTGGCTTGACCTTAATTAGTGAGCCTGGTTACCCCCTCTCGGAACCACAGACTTAGAAATCGCCAGCTCATATACAGTGCATAAAATATATTTATATATATACCCTTATACACCATTTTAATAAAAAATATCACAAAATTCTTCTAAGTCCCTCGGGAAGAGTGAAAGACGCGCACGTTCATTTTCAAAGCTCCTAGACCTTCCTATAAGAAGTTAGCCAAAAAGTAGCTTCGAAAAACGCTTAGGTTAAGTTTCAGAGTTGCTTCTAATGTACCAAAGCTGGACTTAGACATAATTTCACTCTCACAACATTATGGCTGGTTGGAGACAGTCCGAACCACAAGTACCGGGTCCATGGTTCTGGGCGTATACTGGGGGGACGGGGACGACTCCCATTAACCCCTGACTATACCGGGGATACGCTTATCACAATGCCTTTCTGGTCTGTGCTGAAGCAGGGCATTCTGGCAGCCAAGTGGCTTGACCTTAATTAGTGAGCCTGGTTACCCCCTCTCGGAACCACAGACTTAGAAATCGCCAGCTCATATACAGTGCATAAAATATATTTATATATATACCCTTATACACCCTTTTAATAAAAAATATCACAAAATTCTTCTAAGTCCCTCGGGAAGAGTGAAAGACGCGCACGTTCATTTTCAGAGCTCCTAGACCTTCCCATAAGAAGTTAGCCAAAAAGTAGCTTCGAAAAACGCTTAGGTTAAGTTTCAGAGTTGCTTCTAATGTACCGAAGCTGGACTTAACATAATTTCACTCTCACAACATTATGGCTGGTTGGAGACAGTCCGAACCACAAGTACCGGGTCCATGGTTCTCGGCGTATACTGGGGGGACAGGGACGACTCCCATTAACCCCTGACTATACCGGGGATACGCTTATCACAATGCCTTTCTGGTCTGTGCTGAAGCAGGGCATTCTGGCAGCCAAGTACCTTGACCTTTATTAGTGAGCCTGGTTACCCCCTCTCGGAACAACAGACTTAGAAATCGCCAGCTCATATACAGTGCATAAAATATATTTATATATATACCCTTATACACCATTTTAATAAAAAATATCACAAAATTCTTCTACTGTAAGTCCCTCGGGAAGAGTGAAAGACGCGCACGTTCATTTTCAGAGCTCCTAGACCTTCCTATAAGAAGTTAGCCAAAAAGTAGCTTCGAAAAACGCTTAGGTTAAGTTTCAGAGTTGCTTCTAATGTACCGAAGCTGGACTTAGACATAATTTCACTCTCACAACATTATGGCTGGTTGGAGACAGTCCGAACCACAAGTACCGGGTCCATGGTTCTGGGCGTATACTGGGGGGACGGGGACGACTCCCATTAACCCCTGACTATACCGGGGATACGCTTATCACAATGCCTTTCTGGTCTGTGCTGAAGCAGGGCATTCTGGCAGCCAAGTGGCTTGACCTTAATTAGTGAGCCTGGTTACCCCCTCTCGGAACCACAGACTTAGAAATCGCCAGCTCATATACAGTGCATAAAATATATTTATATATATACCCTTATACACCATTTTAATAAAAAATATCACAAAATTCTTCTAAGTCCCTCGGGAAGAGTGAAAGACGCGCACGTTCATTTTCAAAGCTCCTAGACCTTCCCATAAGAAGTTAGCCAAAAAGTAGCTTCGAAAAACGCTTAGGTTAAGTTTCAGAGTTGCTTCTAATGTACCAAAGCTGGACTTAGACATAATTTCACTCTCACAACATTATGGCTGGTTGGAGACAGTCCGAACCACAAGTACCGGGTCCATGGTTCTGGGCGTATACTGGGGGGACGGGGACGACTCCCATTAACCCCTGACTATACCGGGGATACGCTTATCACAATGCCTTTCTGGTCTGTGCTGAAGCAGGGCATTCTGGCAGCCAAGTGGCTTGACCTTAATTAGTGAGCCTGGTTACCCCCTCTCGGAACCACAGACTTAGAAATCGCCAGCTCATATACAGTGCATAAAATATATTTATATATATACCCTTATACACCCTTTTAATAAAAAATATCACAAAATTCTTCTAAGTCCCTCGGGAAGAGTGAAAGACGCGCACGTTCATTTTCAGAGCTCCTAGACCTTCCCATAAGAAGTTAGCCAAAAAGTAGCTTCGAAAAACGCTTAGGTTAAGTTTCAGAGTTGCTTCTAATGTACCGAAGCTGGACTTAACATAATTTCACTCTCACAACATTATGGCTGGTTGGAGACAGTCCGAACCACAAGTACCGGGTCCATGGTTCTCGGCGTATACTGGGGGGACAGGGACGACTCCCATTAACCCCTGACTATACCGGGGATACGCTTATCACAATGCCTTTCTGGTCTGTGCTGAAGCAGGGCATTCTGGCAGCCAAGTACCTTGACCTTTATTAGTGAGCCTGGTTACCCCCTCTCGGAACAACAGACTTAGAAATCGCCAGCTCATATACAGTGCATAAAATATATTTATATATATACCCTTATACACCATTTTAATAAAAAATATCACAAAATTCTTCTACTGTAAGTCCCTCGGGAAGAGTGAAAGACGCGCACGTTCATTTTCAGAGCTCCTAGACCTTCCTATAAGAAGTTAGCCAAAAAGTAGCTTCGAAAAACGCTTAGGTTAAGTTTCAGAGTTGCTTCTAATGTACCGAAGCTGGACTTAGACATAATTTCACTCTCACAACATTATGGCTGGTTGGAGACAGTCCGAACCACAAGTACCGGGTCCATGGTTCTGGGCGTATACTGGGGGGACGGGGACGACTCCCATTAACCCCTGACTATACCGGGGATACGCTTATCACAATGCCTTTCTGGTCTGTGCTGAAGCAGGGCATTCTGGCAGCCAAGTGGCTTGACCTTAATTAGTGAGCCTGGTTACCCCCTCTCGGAACCACAGACTTAGAAATCGCCAGCTCATATACAGTGCATAAAATATATTTATATATATACCCTTATACACCATTTTAATAAAAAATATCACAAAATTCTTCTAAGTCCCTCGGGAAGAGTGAAAGACGCGCACGTTCATTTTCAAAGCTCCTAGACCTTCCTATAAGAAGTTAGCCAAAAAGTAGCTTCGAAAAACGCTTAGGTTAAGTTTCAGAGTTGCTTCTAATGTTCCAAAGCTGGACTTAGACATAATTTCACTCTCACAACATTATGGCTGGTTGGAGACAGTCCGAACCACAAGTACCGGGTCCATGGTTCTGGGCGTATACTGGGGGGACGGGGACGACTCCCATTAACCCCTGACTATACCGGGGATACGCTTATCACAATGCCTTTCTGGTCTGTGCTGAAGCAGGGCATTCTGGCAGCCAAGTGGCTTGACCTTAATTAGTGAGCCTGGTTACCCCCTCTCGGAACCACAGACTTAGAAATCGCCAGCTCATATACAGTGCATAAAATATATTTATATATATACCCTTATACACCATTTTAATAAAAAATATCACAAAATTCTTCTAAGTCCCTCGGGAAGAGTGAAAGACGCGCACGTTCATTTTCAAAGCTCCTAGACCTTCCTATAAGAAGTTAGCCAAAAAGTAGCTTCGAAAAACGCTTAGGTTAAGTTTCAGAGTTGCTTCTAATGTACCAAAGCTGGGCTTAGACATAATTTCACTCTCACAACATTATGGCTGGTTGGAGACAGTCCGAACCACAAGTACCGGGTCCATGGTTCTGGGCGTATACTGGGGGGACGGGGACGACTCCCATTAACCCCTGACTATACCGGGGATACGCTTATCACAATGCCTTTCTGGTCTGTGCTGAAGCAGGGCATTCTGGCAGCCAAGTGGCTTGACCTTTATTAGTGAGCCTGGTTACCCCCTCTCGGAACCACAGACTTAGAAATCGCCAGCTCATATACAGTGCATAAAATATATTTATATATATACCCTTATACACCATTTTAATAAAAAATATCACAAAATTCTTCTAAGTCCCTCGGGAAGAGTGAAAGACGCGCACGTTCATTTTCAGAGCTCCAAGACCTTCCTATAAGAAGTTAGCCAAAAAGTAGCTTCGAAAAACGCTTAGGTTAAGTTTCAGAGTTGCTTCTAATGTACCGAAGCTGGACTTAGACATAATTTCACTCTCACAACATTATGGCTGGTTGGAGACAGTCCGAACCACAAGTACCGGGTCCATGGTTCTGGGCGTATACTGGGGGGACGGGGACGACTCCCATTAACCCCTGACTATACCGGGGATACGCTTATCACAATGCCTTTCTGGTCTGTGCTGAAGCAGGGCATTCTGGCAGCCAAGTGGCTTGACCTTAATTAGTGAGCCTGGTTACCCCCTCTCGGAACCACAGACTTAGAAATCGCCAGCTCATATACAGTGCATAAAATATATTTATATATATACCCTTATACACCATTTTAATAAAAAATATCACAAAATTCTTCTAAGTCCCTCGGGAAGAGTGAAAGACGCGCACGTTCATTTTCAAAGCTCCTAGACCTTCCTATAAGAAGTTAGCCAAAAAGTAGCTTCGAAAAACGCTTAGGTTAAGTTTCAGAGTTGCTTCTAATGTACCAAAGCTGGACTTAGACATAATTTCACTCTCACAACATTATGGCTGGTTGGAGACAGTCCGAACCACAAGTACCGGGTCCATGGTTCTGGGCGTATACTGGGGGGACGGGGACGACTCCCATTAACCCCTGACTATACCGGGGATACGCTTATCACAATGCCTTTCTGGTCTGTGCTGAAGCAGGGCATTCTGGCAGCCAAGTGGCTTGACCTTAATTAGTGAGCCTGGTTACCCCCTCTCGGAACCACAGACTTAGAAATCGCCAGCTCATATACAGTGCATAAAATATATTTATATATATACCCTTATACACCATTTTAATAAAAAATATCACAAAATTCTTCTAAGTCCCTCGGGAAGAGTGAAAGACGCGCACGTTCATTTTCAAAGCTCCTAGACCTTCCTATAAGAAGTTAGCCAAAAAGTAGCTTCGAAAAACGCTTAGGTTAAGTTTCAGAGTTGCTTCTAATGTACCAAAGCTGGACTTAGACATAATTTCACTCTCACAACATTATGGCTGGTTGGAGACAGTCCGAACCACAAGTACCGGGTCCATGGTTCTGGGCGTATACTGGGGGGACGGGGACGACTCCCATTAACCCCTGACTATACCGGGGATACGCTTATCACAATGCCTTTCTGGTCTGTGCTGAAGCAGGGCATTCTGGCAGCCAAGTGGCTTGACCTTTATTAGTGAGCCTGGTTATCCCCTCTCGGAACCACAGACTTAGAAATCGCCAGCTCATATACAGTGCATAAAATATATTTATATATATACCCTTATACACCATTTTAATAAAAAATATCACAAAATTCTTCTAAGTCCCTCGGGAAGAGTGAAAGACGCGCACGTTCATTTTCAGAGCTCCTAGACCTTCCCATAAGAAGTTAGCCAAAAAGTAGCTTCGAAAAACGCTTAGGTTAAGTTTCAGAGTTGCTTCTAATGTACCGAAGCTGGACTTAACATAATTTCACTCTCACAACATTATGGCTGGTTGGAGACAGTCCGAACCACAAGTACCGGGTCCATGGTTCTGGGCGTATACTGGGGGGACGGGGGGGACTCCCATTAACCCCTGACTATACCGGGGATACGCTTATCACAATGCCTTTCTGGTCTGTGCTGAAGCAGGGCATTCTGGCAGCCAAGTGGCTTGACCTTAATTAGTGAGCCTGGTTACCCCCTCTCGGAACCACAGACTTAGAAATCGCCAGCTCATATACAGTGCATAAAATATATTTATATATATACCCTTATACACCATTTTAATAAAAAATATCACAAAATTCTTCTAAGTCCCTCGGGAAGAGTGAAAGACGCGCACGTTCATTTTCAAAGCTCCTAGACCTTCCTATAAGAAGTTAGCCAAAAAGTAGCTTCGAAAAACGCTTAGGTTAAGTTTCAGAGTTGCTTCTAATGTACCAAAGCTGGACTTAGACATAATTTCACTCTCACAACATTATGGCTGGTTGGAGACAGTCCGAACCACAAGTACCGGGTCCATGGTTCTGGGCGTATACTGGGGGGACGGGGACGACTCCCATTAACCCCTGACTATACCGGGGATACGCTTATCACAATGCCTTTCTGGTCTGTGCTGAAGCAGGGCATTCTGGCAGCCAAGTGGCTTGACCTTAATTAGTGAGCCTGGTTACCCCCTCTCGGAACCACAGACTTAGAAATCGCCAGCTCATATACAGTGCATAAAATATATTTATATATATACCCTTATACACCATTTTAATAAAAAATATCACAAAATTCTTCTAAGTCCCTCGGGAAGAGTGAAAGACGCGCACGTTCATTTTCAAAGCTCCTAGACCTTCCTATAAGAAGTTAGCCAAAAAGTAGCTTCGAAAAACGCTTAGGTTAAGTTTCAGAGTTGCTTCTAATGTACCAAAGCTGGGCTTAGACATAATTTCACTCTCACAACATTATGGCTGGTTGGAGACAGTCCGAACCACAAGTACCGGGTCCATGGTTCTGGGCGTATACTGGGGGGACGGGGACGACTCCCATTAACCCCTGACTATACCGGGGATACGCTTATCACAATGCCTTTCTGGTCTGTGCTGAAGCAGGGCATTCTGGCAGCCAAGTGGCTTGACCTTTATTAGTGAGCCTGGTTATCCCCTCTCGGAACCACAGACTTAGAAATCGCCAGCTCATATACAGTGCATAAAATATATTTATATATATACCCTTATACACCATTTTAATAAAAAATATCACAAAATTCTTCTAAGTCCCTCGGGAAGAGTGAAAGACGCGCACGTTCATTTTCAGAGCTCCTAGACCTTCCCATAAGAAGTTAGCCAAAAAGTAGCTTCGAAAAACGCTTAGGTTAAGTTTCAGAGTTGCTTCTAATGTACCGAAGCTGGACTTAACATAATTTCACTCTCACAACATTATGGCTGGTTGGAGACAGTCCGAACCACAAGTACCGGGTCCATGGTTCTGGGCGTATACTGGGGGGACGGGGGGGACTCCCATTAACCCCTGACTATACCGGGGATACGCTTATCACAATGCCTTTCTGGTCTGTGCTGAAGCAGGGCATTCTGGCAGCCAAGTGGCTTGACCTTAATTAGTGAGCCTGGTTACCCCCTCTCGGAACCACAGACTTAGAAATCGCCAGCTCATATACAGTGCATAAAATATATTTATATATATACCCTTATACACCATTTTAATAAAAAATATCACAAAATTCTTCTAAGTCCCTCGGGAAGAGTGAAAGACCCGCACGTTCATTTTCAAAGCTCCTAGACCTTCCCATAAGAAGTTAGCCAAAAAGTAGCTTCGAAAAACGCTTAGGTTAAGTTTCAGAGTTGCTTCTAATGTACCAAAGCTGGACTTAGACATAATTTCACTCTCACAACATTATGGCTGGTTGGAGACAGTCCGAACCACAAGTACCGGGTCCATGGTTCTGGGCGTATACTGGGGGGACGGGGACGACTCCCATTAACCCCTGACTATACCGGGGATACGCTTATCACAATGCCTTTCTGGTCTGTGCTGAAGCAGGGCATTCTGGCAGCCAAGTGGCTTGACCTTTATTAGTGAGCCTGGTTACCCCCTCTCGGAACCACAGACTTAGAAATCGCCAGCTCATATACAGTGCATAAAATATATTTATATATATACCCTTATACACCATTTTAATAAAAAATATCACAAAATTCTTCTAAGTCCCTCGGGAAGAGTGAAAGACGCGCACGTTCATTTTCAGAGCTCCTAGACCTTCCCATAAGAAGTTAGCCAAAAAGTAGCTTCGAAAAACGCTTAGGTTAAGTTTCAGAGTTGCTTCTAATGTACCGAAGCTGGACTTAACATAATTTCACTCTCACAACATTATGGCTGGTTGGAGACAGTCCGAACCACAAGTACCGGGTCCATGGTTCTGGGCGTATACTGGGGGGACGGGGGGGACTCCCATTAACCCCTGACTATACCGGGGATACGCTTATCACAATGCCTTTCTGGTCTGTGCTGAAGCAGGGCATTCTGGCAGCCAAGTGGCTTGACCTTTATTAGTGAGCCTGGTTACCCCCTCTCGGAACAACAGACTTAGAAATCGCCAGCTCATATACAGTGCATAAAATATATTTATATATATACCCTTATACACCATTTTAATAAAAAATATCACAAAATTCTTCTAAGTCCCTCGGGAAGAGTGAAAGACGCGCACGTTCATTTTCAGAGCTCCTAGACCTTCCCATAAGAAGTTAGCCAAAAAGTAGCTTCGAAAAACGCTTAGGTTAAGTTTCAGAGTTGCTTCTAATGTACCGAAGCTGGACTTAACATAATTTCACTCTCACAACATTATGGCTGGTTGGAGACAGTCCGAACCACAAGTACCGGGTCCATGGTTCTCGGCGTATACTGGGGGGACGGGGGGGACTCCCATTAACCCCTGACTATACCGGGGATACGCTTATCACAATGCCTTTCTGGTCTGTGCTGAAGCAGGGCATTCTGGCAGCCAAGTACCTTGACCTTTATTAGTGAGCCTGGTTACCCCCTCTCGGAACAACAGACTTAGAAATCGCCAGCTCATATACAGTGCATAAAATATATTTATATATATACCCTTATACACCATTTTAATAAAAAATATCACAAAATTCTTCTAAGTCCCTCGGGAAGAGTGAAAGACGCGCACGTTCATTTTCAGAGCTCCTAGACCTTCCTATAAGAAGTTAGCCAAAAAGTAGCTTCGAAAAACGCTTAGGTTAAGTTTCAGAGTTGCTTCTAATGTACCGAAGCTGGACTTAGACATAATTTCACTCTCACAACATTATGGCTGGTTGGAGACAGTCCGAACCACAAGTACCGGGTCCATGGTTCTGGGCGTATACTGGGGGGACGGGGACGACTCCCATTAACCCCTGACTATACCGGGGATACGCTTATCACAATGCCTTTCTGGTCTGTGCTGAAGCAGGGCATTCTGGCAGCCAAGTGGCTTGACCTTAATTAGTGAGCCTGGTTACCCCCTCTCGGAACCACAGACTTAGAAATCGCCAGCTCATATACAGTGCATAAAATATATTTATATATATACCCTTATACACCATTTTAATAAAAAATATCACAAAATTCTTCTAAGTCCCTCTGGAAGAGTGAAAGACGCGCACGTTCATTTTCAAAGCTCCTAGACCTTCCTATAAGAAGTTAGCCAAAAAGTAGCTTCGAAAAACGCTTAGGTTAAGTTTCAGAGTTGCTTCTAATGTACCGAAGCTGGACTTAGACATAATGTCACTCTCACAACATTATGGCTGGTTGGAGACAGTCCGAACCACAAGTACCGGGTCCATGGTTCTGGGCGTATACTGGGGGGACGGGGGGGACTCCCATTAACCCCTGACTATACCGGGGATACGCTTATTACAATGCCTTTCTGGTCTGTGCTGAAGCAGGGCATTCTGGCAGCCAAGTGGCTTGACCTTTATTAGTGAGCCTGGTTACCCCCTCTCGGAACAACAGACTTAGAAATCGCCAGCTCATATACAGTGCATAAAATATATTTATATATATACCCTTATACACCATTTTAATAAAAAATATCACAAAATTCTTCTAAGTCCCTCGGGAAGAGTGAAAGACGCGCACGTTCATTTTCAGAGCTCCTAGACCTTCCTATAAGAAGTTAGCCAAAAAGTAGCTTCGAAAAACGCTTAGGTTAAGTTTCAGAGTTGCTTCTAATGTACCGAAGCTGGACTTAGACATAATTTCACTCTCACAACATTATGGCTGGTTGGAGACAGTCCGAACCACAAGTACCGGGTCCATGGTTCTGGGCGTATACTGGGGGGACGGGGACGACTCCCATTAACCCCTGACTATACCGGGGATACGCTTATCACAATGCCTTTCTGGTCTGTGCTGAAGCAGGGCATTCTGGCAGCCAAGTGGCTTGACCTTAATTAGTGAGCCTGGTTACCCCCTCTCGGAACCACAGACTTAGAAATCGCCAGCTCATATACAGTGCATAAAATATATTTATATATATACCCTTATACACCATTTTAATAAAAAATATCACAAAATTCTTCTAAGTCCCTCGGGAAGAGTGAAAGACGCGCACGTTCATTTTCAAAGCTCCTAGACCTTCCTATAAGAAGTTAGCCAAAAAGTAGCTTCGAAAAACGCTTAGGTTAAGTTTCAGAGTTGCTTCTAATGTACCAAAGCTGGACTTAGACATAATTTCACTCTCACAACATTATGGCTGGTTGGAGACAGTCCGAACCACAAGTACCGGGTCCATGGTTCTGGGCGTATACTGGGGGGACAGGGACGACTCCCATTAACCCCTGACTATAGCGGGGATACGCTTATCACAATGCCTTTCTGGTCTGTGCTGAAGCAGGGCATTCTGGCAGCCAAGTACCTTGACCTTTATTAGTGAGCCTGGTTACCCCCTCTCGGAACAACAGACTTAGAAATCGCCAGCTCATATACAGTGCATAAAATATATTTATATATATACCCTTATACACCATTTTAATAAAAAATATCACAAAATTCTTCTAAGTCCCTCGGGAAGAGTGAAAGACGCGGACGTTCATTTTCAGAGCTCCTAGACCTTCCTATAAGAAGTTAGCCAAAAAGTAGCTTCGAAAAACGCTTAGGTTAAGTTTCAGAGTTGCTTCTAATGTACCGAAGCTGGACTTAGACATAATTTCACTCTCACAACATTATGGCTGGTTGGAGACAGTCCGAACCACAAGTACCGGGTCCATGGTTCTGGGCGTATACTGGGGGGACGGGGACGACTCCCATTAACCCCTGACTATACCGGGGATACGCTTATCACAATGCCTTTCTGGTCTGTGCTGAAGCAGGGCATTCTGGCAGCCAAGTGGCTTGACCTTAATTAGTGAGCCTGGTTACCCCCTCTCGGAACCACAGACTTAGAAATCGCCAGCTCATATACAGTGCATAAAATATATTTATATATATACCCTTATACACCATTTTAATAAAAAATATCACAAAATTCTTCTAAGACCCTCGGGAAGAGTGAAAGACGCGCACGTTCATTTTCAAAGCTCCTAGACCTTCCTATAAGAAGTTAGCCAAAAAGTAGCTTCGAAAAACGCTTAGGTTAAGTTTCAGAGTGTCTTCTAATGTACCAAAGCTGGACTTAGACATAATTTCACTCTCACAACATTATGGCTGGTTGGAGACAGTCCGAACCACAAGTACCGGGTCCATGGTTCTGGGCGTATACTGGGGGGACGGGGACGACTCCCATTAACCCCTGACTATACCGGGGATACGCTTATCACAATGCCTTTCTGGTCTGTGCTGAAGCAGGGCATTCTGGCAGCCAAGTGGCTTGACCTTAATTAGTGAGCCTGGTTACCCCCTCTCGGAACCACAGACTTAGAAATCGCCAGCTCATATACAGTGCATAAAATATATTTATATATATACCCTTATACACCATTTTAATAAAAAATATCACAAAATTCTTCTAAGACCCTCGGGAAGAGTGAAAGACGCGCACGTTCATTTTCAAAGCTCCTAGACCTTCCTATAAGAAGTTAGCCAAAAAGTAGCTTCGAAAAACGCTTAGGTTAAGTTTCAGAGTGTCTTCTAATGTACCAAAGCTGGACTTAGACATAATTTCACTCTCACAACATTATGGCTGGTTGGAGACAGTCCGAACCACAAGTACCGGGTCCATGGTTCTGGGCGTATACTGGGGGGACGGGGACGACTCCCATTAACCCCTGACTATACCGGGGATACGCTTATCACAATGCCTTTCTGGTCTGTGCTGAAGCAGGGCATTCTGGCAGCCAAGTGGCTTGACCTTAATTAGTGAGCCTGGTTACCCCCTCTCGGAACCACAGACTTAGAAATCGCCAGCTCATATACAGTGCATAAAATATATTTATATATATACCCTTATACACCATTTTAATAAAAAATATCACAAAATTCTTCTAAGTCCCTCGGGAAGAGTGAAAGACGCGCACGTTCATTTTCAAAGCTCCTAGACCTTCCTATAAGAAGTTAGCCAAAAAGTAGCTTCGAAAAACGCTTAGGTTAAGTTTCAGAGTTGCTTCTAATGTACCAAAGCTGGACTTAGACATAATTTCACTCTCACAACATTATGGCTGGTTGGAGACAGTCCGAACCACAAGTACCGGGTCCATGGTTCTGGGCGTATACTGGGGGGACGGGGACGACTCCCATTAACCCCTGACTATACCGGGGATACGCTTATCACAATGCCTTTCTGGTCTGTGCTGAAGCAGGGCATTCTGGCAGCCAAGTGGCTTGACCTTAATTAGTGAGCCTGGTTACCCCCTCTCGGAACCACAGACTTAGAAATCGCCAGCTCATATACAGTGCATAAAATATATTTATATATATACCCTTATACACCATTTTAATAAAAAATATCACAAAATTCTTCTAAGTCCCTCGGGAAGAGTGAAAGACCCGCACGTTCATTTTCAAAGCTCCTAGACCTTCCCATAAGAAGTTAGCCAAAAAGTAGCTTCGAAAAACGCTTAGGTTAAGTTTCAGAGTTGCTTCTAATGTACCAAAGCTGGACTTAGACATAATTTCACTCTCACAACATTATGGCTGGTTGGAGACAGTCCGAACAACAAGTACCGGGTCCATGGTTCTGGGCGTATACTGGGGGGACGGGGACGACTCCCATTAACCCCTGACTATACCGGGGATACGCTTATCACAATGCCTTTCTGGTCTGTGCTGAAGCAGGGCATTCTGGCAGCCAAGTGGCTTGACCTTTATTAGTGAGCCTGGTTACCCCCTCTCGGAACCACAGACTTAGAAATCGCCAGCTCATATACAGTGCATAAAATATATTTATATATATACCCTTATACACCATTTTAATAAAAAATATCACAAAATTCTTCTAAGTCCCTCGGGAAGAGTGAAAGACGCGCACGTTCATTTTCAGAGCTCCTAGACCTTCCCATAAGAAGTTAGCCAAAAAGTAGCTTCGAAAAACGCTTAGGTTAAGTTTCAGAGTTGCTTCTAATGTACCGAAGCTGGACTTAACATAATTTCACTCTCACAACATTATGGCTGGTTGGAGACAGTCCGAACCACAAGTACCGGGTCCATGGTTCTGGGCGTATACTGGGGGGACGGGGGGGACTCCCATTAACCCCTGACTATACCGGGGATACGCTTATCACAATGCCTTTCTGGTCTGTGCTGAAGCAGGGCATTCTGGCAGCCAAGTGGCTTGACCTTTATTAGTGAGCCTGGTTACCCCCTCTCGGAACAACAGACTTAGAAATCGCCAGCTCATATACAGTGCATAAAATATATTTATATATATACCCTTATACACCATTTTAATAAAAAATATCACAAAATTCTTCTAAGTCCCTCGGGAAGAGTGAAAGACGCGCACGTTCATTTTCAGAGCTCCTAGACCTTCCCATAAGAAGTTAGCCAAAAAGTAGCTTCGAAAAACGCTTAGGTTAAGTTTCAGAGTTGCTTCTAATGTACCGAAGCTGGACTTAACATAATTTCACTCTCACAACATTATGGCTGGTTGGAGACAGTCCGAACCACAAGTACCGGGTCCATGGTTCTCGGCGTATACTGGGGGGACGGGGGGGACTCCCATTAACCCCTGACTATACCGGGGATACGCTTATCACAATGCCTTTCTGGTCTGTGCTGAAGCAGGGCATTCTGGCAGCCAAGTGGCTTTACCTTAATTAGTGAGCCTGGTTACCCCCTCTCGGAACCACAGACTTAGAAATCGCCAGCTCATATACAGTGCATAAAATATATTTATATATATACCCTTGTACACCATTTTAATAAAAAATATCACAAAATTCTTCTAAGTCCCTCGGGAAGAGTGAAAGATGCGCACGTTCATTTTCAGAGCTCCTAGACCTTCCCATAAGAAGTTAGCCAAAAAGTAGCTTCGAAAAACGCTTAGGTGAAGTTTCAGAGTTGCTTCTAATGTACCAAAGCTGGACTTAGACATAATTTCACTCTCACAACATTATGGCTGGTTGGAGACAGTCCGAACCACAAGTACCGGGTCCATGGTTCTGGGCGTATACTGGGGGGACAGGGACGACTCCCATTAACCCCTGACTATAGCGGGGATACGCTTATCACAATGCCTTTCTGGTCTGTGCTGAAGCAGGGCATTCTGGCAGCCAAGTACCTTGACCTTTATTAGTGAGCCTGGTTACCCCCTCTCGGAACAACAGACTTAGAAATCGCCAGCTCATATACAGTGCATAAAATATATTTATATATATACCCTTATACACCATTTTAATAAAAAATATCACAAAATTCTTCTAAGTCCCTCGGAAAGAGTGAAAGACGCGCACGTTCATTTTCAGAGCTCCTAGACCTTCCTATAAGAAGTTAGCCAAAAAGTAGCTTCGAAAAACGCTTAGGTTAAGTTTCAGAGTTGCTTCTAATGTACCGAAGCTGGACTTAGACATAATTTCACTCTCACAACATTATGGCTGGTTGGAGACAGTCCGAACCACAAGTACCGGGTCCATGGTTCTGGGCGTATACTGGGGGGACGGGGACGACTCCCATTAACCCCTGACTATACCGGGGATACGCTTATCACAATGCCTTTCTGGTCTGTGCTGAAGCAGGGCATTCTGGCAGCCAAGTGGCTTGACCTTAATTAGTGAGCCTGGTTACCCCCTCTCGGAACCACAGACTTAGAAATCGCCAGCTCATATACAGTGCATAAAATATATTTATATATATACCCTTATACACCATTTTAATAAAAAATATCACAAAATTCTTCTAAGTCCCTCTGGAAGAGTGAAAGACGCGCACGTTCATTTTCAAAGCTCCTAGACCTTCCTATAAGAAGTTAGCCAAAAAGTAGCTTCGAAAAACGCTTAGGTTAAGTTTCAGAGTTGCTTCTAATGTACCGAAGCTGGACTTAGACATAATGTCACTCTCACAACATTATGGCTGGTTGGAGACAGTCCGAACCACAAGTACCGGGTCCATGGTTCTGGGCGTATACTGGGGGGACGGGGGGGACTCCCATTAACCCCTGACTATACCGGGGATACGCTTATTACAATGCCTTTCTGGTCTGTGCTGAAGCAGGGCATTCTGGCAGCCAAGTGGCTTGACCTTTATTAGTGAGCCTGGTTACCCCCTCTCGGAACAACAGACTTAGAAATCGCCAGCTCATATACAGTGCATAAAATATATTTATATATATACCCTTATACACCATTTTAATAAAAAATATCACAAAATTCTTCTAAGTCCCTCGGGAAGAGTGAAAGACGCGCACGTTCATTTTCAGAGCTCCTAGACCTTCCTATAAGAAGTTAGCCAAAAAGTAGCTTCGAAAAACGCTTAGGTTAAGTTTCAGAGTTGCTTCTAATGTACCGAAGCTGGACTTAGACATAATTTCACTCTCACAACATTATGGCTGGTTGGAGACAGTCCGAACCACAAGTACCGGGTCCATGGTTCTGGGCGTATACTGGGGGGACGGGGACGACTCCCATTAACCCCTGACTATACCGGGGATACGCTTATCACAATGCCTTTCTGGTCTGTGCTGAAGCAGGGCATTCTGGCAGCCAAGTGGCTTGACCTTAATTAGTGAGCCTGGTTACCCCCTCTCGGAACCACAGACTTAGAAATCGCCAGCTCATATACAGTGCATAAAATATATTTATATATATACCCTTATACACCATTTTAATAAAAAATATCACAAAATTCTTCTAAGTCCCTCGGGAAGAGTGAAAGACGCGCACGTTCATTTTCAAAGCTCCTAGACCTTCCTATAAGAAGTTAGCCAAAAAGTAGCTTCGAAAAACGCTTAGGTTAAGTTTCAGAGTTGCTTCTAATGTACCAAAGCTGGACTTAGACATAATTTCACTCTCACAACATTATGGCTGGTTGGAGACAGTCCGAACCACAAGTACCGGGTCCATGGTTCTGGGCGTATACTGGGGGGACAGGGACGACTCCCATTAACCCCTGACTATACCGGGGATACGCTTATCACAATGCCTTTCTGGTCTGTGCTGAAGCAGGGCATTCTGGCAGCCAAGTACCTTGACCTTTATTAGTGAGCCTGGTTACCCCCTCTCGGAACAACAGACTTAGAAATCGCCAGCTCATATACAGTGCATAAAATATATTTATATATATACCCTTATACACCATTTTAATAAAAAATATCACAAAATTCTTCTAAGTCCCTCGGGAAGAGTGAAAGACGCGCACGTTCATTTTCAGAGCTCCTAGACCTTCCTATAAGAAGTTAGCCAAAAAGTAGCTTCGAAAAACGCTTAGGTTAAGTTTCAGAGTTGCTTCTAATGTACCGAAGCTGGACTTAGACATAATTTCACTCTCACAACATTATGGCTGGTTGGAGACAGTCCGAACCACAAGTACCGGGTCCATGGTTCTGGGCGTATACTGGGGGGACGGGGACGACTCCCATTAACCCCTGACTATACCGGGGATACGCTTATCACAATGCCTTTCTGGTCTGTGCTGAAGCAGGGCATTCTGGCAGCCAAGTGGCTTGACCTTAATTAGTGAGCCTGGTTACCCCCTCTCGGAACCACAGACTTAGAAATCGCCAGCTCATATACAGTGCATAAAATATATTTATATATATACCCTTATACACCATTTTAATAAAAAATATCACAAAATTCTTCTAAGACCCTCGGGAAGAGTGAAAGACGCGCACGTTCATTTTCAAAGCTCCTAGACCTTCCTATAAGAAGTTAGCCAAAAAGTAGCTTCGAAAAACGCTTAGGTTAAGTTTCAGAGTGTCTTCTAATGTACCAAAGCTGGACTTAGACATAATTTCACTCTCACAACATTATGGCTGGTTGGAGACAGTCCGAACCACAAGTACCGGGTCCATGGTTCTGGGCGTATACTGGGGGGACGGGGACGACTCCCATTAACCCCTGACTATACCGGGGATACGCTTATCACAATGCCTTTCTGGTCTGTGCTGAAGCAGGGCATTCTGGCAGCCAAGTGGCTTGACCTTAATTAGTGAGCCTGGTTACCCCCTCTCGGAACCACAGACTTAGAAATCGCCAGCTCATATACAGTGCATAAAATATATTTATATATATACCCTTATACACCATTTTAATAAAAAATATCACAAAATTCTTCTAAGTCCCTCGGGAAGAGTGAAAGACGCGCACGTTCATTTTCAAAGCTCCTAGACCTTCCTATAAGAAGTTAGCCAAAAAGTAGCTTCGAAAAACGCTTAGGTTAAGTTTCAGAGTTGCTTCTAATGTACCAAAGCTGGACTTAGACATAATTTCACTCTCACAACATTATGGCTGGTTGGAGACAGTCCGAACCACAAGTACCGGGTCCATGGTTCTGGGCGTATACTGGGGGGACGGGGACGACTCCCATTAACCCCTGACTATACCGGGGATACGCTTATCACAATGCCTTTCTGGTCTGTGCTGAAGCAGGGCATTCTGGCAGCCAAGTGGCTTGACCTTTATTAGTGAGCCTGGTTATCCCCTCTCGGAACCACAGACTTAGAAATCGCCAGCTCATATACAGTGCATAAAATATATTTATATATATACCCTTATACACCATTTTAATAAAAAATATCACAAAATTCTTCTAAGTCCCTCGGGAAGAGTGAAAGACGCGCACGTTCATTTTCAGAGCTCCTAGACCTTCCCATAAGAAGTTAGCCAAAAAGTAGCTTCGAAAAACGCTTAGGTTAAGTTTCAGAGTTGCTTCTAATGTACCGAAGCTGGACTTAACATAATTTCACTCTCACAACATTATGGCTGGTTGGAGACAGTCCGAACCACAAGTACCGGGTCCATGGTTCTGGGCGTATACTGGGGGGACGGGGGGGACTCCCATTAACCCCTGACTATACCGGGGATACGCTTATCACAATGCCTTTCTGGTCTGTGCTGAAGCAGGGCATTCTGGCAGCCAAGTGGCTTGACCTTAATTAGTGAGCCTGGTTACCCCCTCTCGGAACCACAGACTTAGAAATCGCCAGCTCATATACAGTGCATAAAATATATTTATATATATACCCTTATACACCATTTTAATAAAAAATATCACAAAATTCTTCTAAGTCCCTCGGGAAGAGTGAAAGACGCGCACGTTCATTTTCAAAGCTCCTAGACCTTCCTATAAGAAGTTAGCCAAAAAGTAGCTTCGAAAAACGCTTAGGTTAAGTTTCAGAGTTGCTTCTAATGTACCAAAGCTGGACTTAGACATAATTTCACTCTCACAACATTATGGCTGGTTGGAGACAGTCCGAACCACAAGTACCGGGTCCATGGTTCTGGGCGTATACTGGGGGGACGGGGGGGACTCCCATTAACCCCTGACTATACCGGGGATACGCTTATCACAATGCCTTTCTGGTCTGTGCTGAAGCAGGGCATTCTGGCAGCCAAGTGGCTTGACCTTTATTAGTGAGCCTGGTTACCCCCTCTCGGAACAACAGACTTAGAAATCGCCAGCTCATATACAGTGCATAAAATATATTTATATATATACCCTTATACACCATTTTAATAAAAAATATCACAAAATTCTTCTAAGTCCCTCGGGAAGAGTGAAAGACGCGCACGTTCATTTTCAGAGCTCCTAGACCTTCCCATAAGAAGTTAGCCAAAAAGTAGCTTCGAAAAACGCTTAGGTTAAGTTTCAGAGTTGCTTCTAATGTACCGAAGCTGGACTTAACATAATTTCACTCTCACAACATTATGGCTGGTTGGAGACAGTCCGAACCACAAGTACCGGGTCCATGGTTCTCGGCGTATACTGGGGGGACGGGGGGGACTCCCATTAACCCCTGACTATACCGGGGATACGCTTATCACAATGCCTTTCTGGTCTGTGCTGAAGCAGGGCATTCTGGCAGCCAAGTGGCTTTACCTTAATTAGTGAGCCTGGTTACCCCCTCTCGGAACCACAGACTTAGAAATCGCCAGCTCATATACAGTGCATAAAATATATTTATATATATACCCTTGTACACCATTTTAATAAAAAATATCACAAAATTCTTCTAAGTCCCTCGGGAAGAGTGAAAGATGCGCACGTTCATTTTCAGAGCTCCTAGACCTTCCCATAAGAAGTTAGCCAAAAAGTAGCTTCGAAAAACGCTTAGGTGAAGTTTCAGAGTTGCTTCTAATGTACCAAAGCTGGACTTAGACATAATTTCACTCTCACAACATTATGGCTGGTTGGAGACAGTCCGAACCACAAGTACCGGGTCCATGGTTCTGGGCGTATACTGGGGGGACAGGGACGACTCCCATTAACCCCTGACTATAGCGGGGATACGCTTATCACAATGCCTTTCTGGTCTGTGCTGAAGCAGGGCATTCTGGCAGCCAAGTACCTTGACCTTTATTAGTGAGCCTGGTTACCCCCTCTCGGAACAACAGACTTAGAAATCGCCAGCTCATATACAGTGCATAAAATATATTTATATATATACCCTTATACACCATTTTAATAAAAAATATCACAAAATTCTTCTAAGTCCCTCGGGAAGAGTGAAAGACGCGCACGTTCATTTTCAGAGCTCCTAGACCTTCCTATAAGAAGTTAGCCAAAAAGTAGCTTCGAAAAACGCTTAGGTTAAGTTTCAGAGTTGCTTCTAATGTACCGAAGCTGGACTTAGACATAATTTCACTCTCACAACATTATGGCTGGTTGGAGACAGTCCGAACCACAAGTACCGGGTCCATGGTTCTGGGCGTATACTGGGGGGACGGGGACGACTCCCATTAACCCCTGACTATACCGGGGATACGCTTATCACAATGCCTTTCTGGTCTGTGCTGAAGCAGGGCATTCTGGCAGCCAAGTGGCTTGACCTTAATTAGTGAGCCTGGTTACCCCCTCTCGGAACCACAGACTTAGAAATCGCCAGCTCATATACAGTGCATAAAATATATTTATATATATACCCTTATACACCATTTTAATAAAAAATATCACAAAATTCTTCTAAGTCCCTCTGGAAGAGTGAAAGACGCGCACGTTCATTTTCAAAGCTCCTAGACCTTCCTATAAGAAGTTAGCCAAAAAGTAGCTTCGAAAAACGCTTAGGTTAAGTTTCAGAGTTGCTTCTAATGTACCGAAGCTGGACTTAGACATAATGTCACTCTCACAACATTATGGCTGGTTGGAGACAGTCCGAACCACAAGTACCGGGTCCATGGTTCTGGGCGTATACTGGGGGGACGGGGGGGACTCCCATTAACCCCTGACTATACCGGGGATACGCTTATTACAATGCCTTTCTGGTCTGTGCTGAAGCAGGGCATTCTGGCAGCCAAGTGGCTTGACCTTTATTAGTGAGCCTGGTTACCCCCTCTCGGAACAACAGACTTAGAAATCGCCAGCTCATATACAGTGCATAAAATATATTTATATATATACCCTTATACACCATTTTAATAAAAAATATCACAAAATTCTTCTAAGTCCCTCGGGAAGAGTGAAAGACGCGCACGTTCATTTTCAGAGCTCCTAGACCTTCCTATAAGAAGTTAGCCAAAAAGTAGCTTCGAAAAACGCTTAGGTTAAGTTTCAGAGTTGCTTCTAATGTACCGAAGCTGGACTTAGACATAATTTCACTCTCACAACATTATGGCTGGTTGGAGACAGTCCGAACCACAAGTACCGGGTCCATGGTTCTGGGCGTATACTGGGGGGACGGGGACGACTCCCATTAACCCCTGACTATACCGGGGATACGCTTATCACAATGCCTTTCTGGTCTGTGCTGAAGCAGGGCATTCTGGCAGCCAAGTGGCTTGACCTTAATTAGTGAGCCTGGTTACCCCCTCTCGGAACCACAGACTTAGAAATCGCCAGCTCATATACAGTGCATAAAATATATTTATATATATACCCTTATACACCATTTTAATAAAAAATATCACAAAATTCTTCTAAGTCCCTCGGGAAGAGTGAAAGACGCGCACGTTCATTTTCAAAGCTCCTAGACCTTCCTATAAGAAGTTAGCCAAAAAGTAGCTTCGAAAAACGCTTAGGTTAAGTTTCAGAGTTGCTTCTAATGTACCAAAGCTGGACTTAGACATAATTTCACTCTCACAACATTATGGCTGGTTGGAGACAGTCCGAACCACAAGTACCGGGTCCATGGTTCTGGGCGTATACTGGGGGGACAGGGACGACTCCCATTAACCCCTGACTATACCGGGGATACGCTTATCACAATGCCTTTCTGGTCTGTGCTGAAGCAGGGCATTCTGGCAGCCAAGTACCTTGACCTTTATTAGTGAGCCTGGTTACCCCCTCTCGGAACAACAGACTTAGAAATCGCCAGCTCATATACAGTGCATAAAATATATTTATATATATACCCTTATACACCATTTTAATAAAAAATATCACAAAATTCTTCTAAGTCCCTCGGGAAGAGTGAAAGACGCGCACGTTCATTTTCAGAGCTCCTAGACCTTCCTATAAGAAGTTAGCCAAAAAGTAGCTTCGAAAAACGCTTAGGTTAAGTTTCAGAGTTGCTTCTAATGTACCGAAGCTGGACTTAGACATAATTTCACTCTCACAACATTATGGCTGGTTGGAGACAGTCCGAACCACAAGTACCGGGTCCATGGTTCTGGGCGTATACTGGGGGGACGGGGACGACTCCCATTAACCCCTGACTATACCGGGGATACGCTTATCACAATGCCTTTCTGGTCTGTGCTGAAGCAGGGCATTCTGGCAGCCAAGTGGCTTGACCTTAATTAGTGAGCCTGGTTACCCCCTCTCGGAACCACAGACTTAGAAATCGCCAGCTCATATACAGTGCATAAAATATATTTATATATATACCCTTATACACCATTTTAATAAAAAATATCACAAAATTCTTCTAAGACCCTCGGGAAGAGTGAAAGACGCGCACGTTCATTTTCAAAGCTCCTAGACCTTCCTATAAGAAGTTAGCCAAAAAGTAGCTTCGAAAAACGCTTAGGTTAAGTTTCAGAGTGTCTTCTAATGTACCAAAGCTGGACTTAGACATAATTTCACTCTCACAACATTATGGCTGGTTGGAGACAGTCCGAACCACAAGTACCGGGTCCATGGTTCTGGGCGTATACTGGGGGGACGGGGACGACTCCCATTAACCCCTGACTATACCGGGGATACGCTTATCACAATGCCTTTCTGGTCTGTGCTGAAGCAGGGCATTCTGGCAGCCAAGTGGCTTGACCTTAATTAGTGAGCCTGGTTACCCCCTCTCGGAACCACAGACTTAGAAATCGCCAGCTCATATACAGTGCATAAAATATATTTATATATATACCCTTATACACCATTTTAATAAAAAATATCACAAAATTCTTCTAAGTCCCTCGGGAAGAGTGAAAGACGCGCACGTTCATTTTCAAAGCTCCTAGACCTTCCTATAAGAAGTTAGCCAAAAAGTAGCTTCGAAAAACGCTTAGGTTAAGTTTCAGAGTTGCTTCTAATGTACCAAAGCTGGACTTAGACATAATTTCACTCTCACAACATTATGGCTGGTTGGAGACAGTCCGAACCACAAGTACCGGGTCCATGGTTCTGGGCGTATACTGGGGGGACGGGGACGACTCCCATTAACCCCTGACTATACCGGGGATACGCTTATCACAATGCCTTTCTGGTCTGTGCTGAAGCAGGGCATTCTGGCAGCCAAGTGGCTTGACCTTTATTAGTGAGCCTGGTTATCCCCTCTCGGAACCACAGACTTAGAAATCGCCAGCTCATATACAGTGCATAAAATATATTTATATATATACCCTTATACACCATTTTAATAAAAAATATCACAAAATTCTTCTAAGTCCCTCGGGAAGAGTGAAAGACGCGCACGTTCATTTTCAGAGCTCCTAGACCTTCCCATAAGAAGTTAGCCAAAAAGTAGCTTCGAAAAACGCTTAGGTTAAGTTTCAGAGTTGCTTCTAATGTACCGAAGCTGGACTTAACATAATTTCACTCTCACAACATTATGGCTGGTTGGAGACAGTCCGAACCACAAGTACCGGGTCCATGGTTCTGGGCGTATACTGGGGGGACGGGGGGGACTCCCATTAACCCCTGACTATACCGGGGATACGCTTATCACAATGCCTTTCTGGTCTGTGCTGAAGCAGGGCATTCTGGCAGCCAAGTGGCTTGACCTTAATTAGTGAGCCTGGTTACCCCCTCTCGGAACCACAGACTTAGAAATCGCCAGCTCATATACAGTGCATAAAATATATTTATATATATACCCTTATACACCATTTTAATAAAAAATATCACAAAATTCTTCTAAGTCCCTCGGGAAGAGTGAAAGACGCGCACGTTCATTTTCAAAGCTCCTAGACCTTCCTATAAGAAGTTAGCCAAAAAGTAGCTTCGAAAAACGCTTAGGTTAAGTTTCAGAGTTGCTTCTAATGTACCAAAGCTGGACTTAGACATAATTTCACTCTCACAACATTATGGCTGGTTGGAGACAGTCCGAACCACAAGTACCGGGTCCATGGTTCTGGGCGTATACTGGGGGGACGGGGGGGACTCCCATTAACCCCTGACTATACCGGGGATACGCTTATTACAATGCCTTTCTGGTCTGTGCTGAAGCAGGGCATTCTGGCAGCCAAGTGGCTTGACCTTTATTAGTGAGCCTGGTTACCCCCTCTCGGAACAACAGACTTAGAAATCGCCAGCTCATATACAGTGCATAAAATATATTTATATATATACCCTTATACACCATTTTAATAAAAAATATCACAAAATTCTTCTAAGTCCCTCGGGAAGAGTGAAAGACGCGCACGTTCATTTTCAGAGCTCCTAGACCTTCCTATAAGAAGTTAGCCAAAAAGTAGCTTCGAAAAACGCTTAGGTTAAGTTTCAGAGTTGCTTCTAATGTACCAAAGCTGGACTTAGACATAATTTCACTCTCACAACATTATGGCTGGTTGGAGACAGTCCGAACCACAAGTACCGGGTCCATGGTTCTGGGCGTATACTGGGGGGACGGGGACGACTCCCATTAACCCCTGACTATACCGGGGATACGCTTATCACAATGCCTTTCTGGTCTGTGCTGAAGCAGGGCATTCTGGCAGCCAAGTGGCTTGACCTTAATTAGTGAGCCTGGTTACCCCCTCTCGGAACCACAGACTTAGAAATCGCCAGCTCATATACAGTGCATAAAATATATTTATATATATACCCTTATACACCATTTTAATAAAAAATATCACAAAATTCTTCTAAGACCCTCGGGAAGAGTGAAAGACGCGCACGTTCATTTTCAAAGCTCCTAGACCTTCCTATAAGAAGTTAGCCAAAAAGTAGCTTCGAAAAACGCTTAGGTTAAGTTTCAGAGTGTCTTCTAATGTACCAAAGCTGGACTTAGACATAATTTCACTCTCACAACATTATGGCTGGTTGGAGACAGTCCGAACCACAAGTACCGGGTCCATGGTTCTGGGCGTATACTGGGGGGACGGGGACGACTCCCATTAACCCCTGACTATACCGGGGATACGCTTATCACAATGCCTTTCTGGTCTGTGCTGAAGCAGGGCATTCTGGCAGCCAAGTGGCTTGACCTTAATTAGTGAGCCTGGTTACCCCCTCTCGGAACCACAGACTTAGAAATCGCCAGCTCATATACAGTGCATAAAATATATTTATATATATACCCTTATACACCATTTTAATAAAAAATATCACAAAATTCTTCTAAGTCCCTCGGGAAGAGTGAAAGACGCGCACGTTCATTTTCAAAGCTCCTAGACCTTCCTATAAGAAGTTAGCCAAAAAGTAGCTTCGAAAAACGCTTAGGTTAAGTTTCAGAGTTGCTTCTAATGTACCAAAGCTGGACTTAGACATAATTTCACTCTCACAACATTATGGCTGGTTGGAGACAGTCCGAACCACAAGTACCGGGTCCATGGTTCTGGGCGTATACTGGGGGGACGGGGACGACTCCCATTAACCCCTGACTATACCGGGGATACGCTTATCACAATGCCTTTCTGGTCTGTGCTGAAGCAGGGCATTCTGGCAGCCAAGTGGCTTGACCTTTATTAGTGAGCCTGGTTATCCCCTCTCGGAACCACAGACTTAGAAATCGCCAGCTCATATACAGTGCATAAAATATATTTATATATATACCCTTATACACCATTTTAATAAAAAATATCACAAAATTCTTCTAAGTCCCTCGGGAAGAGTGAAAGACGCGCACGTTCATTTTCAGAGCTCCTAGACCTTCCCATAAGAAGTTAGCCAAAAAGTAGCTTCGAAAAACGCTTAGGTTAAGTTTCAGAGTTGCTTCTAATGTACCGAAGCTGGACTTAACATAATTTCACTCTCACAACATTATGGCTGGTTGGAGACAGTCCGAACCACAAGTACCGGGTCCATGGTTCTGGGCGTATACTGGGGGGACGGGGGGGACTCCCATTAACCCCTGACTATACCGGGGATACGCTTATCACAATGCCTTTCTGGTCTGTGCTGAAGCAGGGCATTCTGGCAGCCAAGTGGCTTGACCTTAATTAGTGAGCCTGGTTACCCCCTCTCGGAACCACAGACTTAGAAATCGCCAGCTCATATACAGTGCATAAAATATATTTATATATATACCCTTATACACCATTTTAATAAAAAATATCACAAAATTCTTCTAAGTCCCTCGGGAAGAGTGAAAGACGCGCACGTTCATTTTCAAAGCTCCTAGACCTTCCTATAAGAAGTTAGCCAAAAAGTAGCTTCGAAAAACGCTTAGGTTAAGTTTCAGAGTTGCTTCTAATGTACCAAAGCTGGACTTAGACATAATTTCACTCTCACAACATTATGGCTGGTTGGAGACAGTCCGAACCACAAGTACCGGGTCCATGGTTCTGGGCGTATACTGGGGGGACGGGGGGGACTCCCATTAACCCCTGACTATACCGGGGATACGCTTATTACAATGCCTTTCTGGTCTGTGCTGAAGCAGGGCATTCTGGCAGCCAAGTGGCTTGACCTTTATTAGTGAGCCTGGTTACCCCCTCTCGGAACAACAGACTTAGAAATCGCCAGCTCATATACAGTGCATAAAATATATTTATATATATACCCTTATACACCATTTTAATAAAAAATATCACAAAATTCTTCTAAGTCCCTCGGGAAGAGTGAAAGACGCGCACGTTCATTTTCAGAGCTCCTAGACCTTCCTATAAGAAGTTAGCCAAAAAGTAGCTTCGAAAAACGCTTAGGTTAAGTTTCAGAGTTGCTTCTAATGTACCAAAGCTGGACTTAGACATAATTTCACTCTCACAACATTATGGCTGGTTGGAGACAGTCCGAACCACAAGTACCGGGTCCATGGTTCTGGGCGTATACTGGGGGGACGGGGACGACTCCCATTAACCCCTGACTATACCGGGGATACGCTTATCACAATGCCTTTCTGGTCTGTGCTGAAGCAGGGCATTCTGGCAGCCAAGTGGCTTGACCTTAATTAGTGAGCCTGGTTACCCCCTCTCGGAACCACAGACTTAGAAATCGCCAGCTCATATACAGTGCATAAAATATATTTATATATATACCCTTATACACCATTTTAATAAAAAATATCACAAAATTCTTCTAAGTCCCTCTGGAAGAGTGAAAGACGCGCACGTTCATTTTCAAAGCTCCTAGACCTTCCTATAAGAAGTTAGCCAAAAAGTAGCTTCGAAAAACGCTTAGGTTAAGTTTCAGAGTTGCTTCTAATGTACCGAAGCTGGACTTAGACATAATGTCACTCTCACAACATTATGGCTGGTTGGAGACAGTCCGAACCACAAGTACCGGGTCCATGGTTCTGGGCGTATACTGGGGGGACGGGGGGGGACTCCCATTAACCCCTGACTATACCGGGGATACGCTTATTACAATGCCTTTCTGGTCTGTGCTGAAGCAGGGCATTCTGGCAGCCAAGTGGCTTGACCTTTATTAGTGAGCCTGGTTACCCCCTCTCGGAACAACAGACTTAGAAATCGCCAGCTCATATACAGTGCATAAAATATATTTATATATATACCCTTATACACCATTTTAATAAAAAATATCACAAAATTCTTCTAAGTCCCTCGGGAAGAGTGAAAGACGCGCACGTTCATTTTCAGAGCTCCTAGACCTTCCTATAAGAAGTTAGCCAAAAAGTAGCTTCGAAAAACGCTTAGGTTAAGTTTCAGAGTTGCTTCTAATGTACCGAAGCTGGACTTAGACATAATTTCACTCTCACAACATTATGGCTGGTTGGAGACAGTCCGAACCACAAGTACCGGGTCCATGGTTCTGGGCGTATACTGGGGGGACGGGGACGACTCCCATTAACCCCTGACTATACCGGGGATACGCTTATCACAATGCCTTTCTGGTCTGTGCTGAAGCAGGGCATTCTGGCAGCCAAGTGGCTTGACCTTAATTAGTGAGCCTGGTTACCCCCTCTCGGAACCACAGACTTAGAAATCGCCAGCTCATATACAGTGCATAAAATATATTTATATATATACCCTTATACACCATTTTAATAAAAAATATCACAAAATTCTTCTAAGTCCCTCGGGAAGAGTGAAAGACGCGCACGTTCATTTTCAAAGCTCCTAGACCTTCCTATAAGAAGTTAGCCAAAAAGTAGCTTCGAAAAACGCTTAGGTTAAGTTTCAGAGTTGCTTCTAATGTACCAAAGCTGGACTTAGACATAATTTCACTCTCACAACATTATGGCTGGTTGGAGACAGTCCGAACCACAAGTACCGGGTCCATGGTTCTGGGCGTATACTGGGGGGACAGGGACGACTCCCATTAACCCCTGACTATACCGGGGATACGCTTATCACAATGCCTTTCTGGTCTGTGCTGAAGCAGGGCATTCTGGCAGCCAAGTACCTTGACCTTTATTAGTGAGCCTGGTTACCCCCTCTCGGAACAACAGACTTAGAAATCGCCAGCTCATACACAGTGCATAAAATATATTTATATATATACCCTTATACACCATTTTAATAAAAAATATCACAAAATTCTTCTAAGTCCCTCGGGAAGAGTGAAAGACGCGCACGTTCATTTTCAGAGCTCCTAGACCTTCCTATAAGAAGTTAGCCAAAAAGTAGCTTCGAAAAACGCTTAGGTTAAGTTTCAGAGTTGCTTCTAATGTACCGAAGCTGGACTTAGACATAATTTCACTCTCACAACATTATGGCTGGTTGGAGACAGTCCGAACCACAAGTACCGGGTCCATGGTTCTGGGCGTATACTGGGGGGACGGGGACGACTCCCATTAACCCCTGACTATACCGGGGATACGCTTATCACAATGCCTTTCTGGTCTGTGCTGAAGCAGGGCATTCTGGCAGCCAAGTGGCTTGACCTTAATTAGTGAGCCTGGTTACCCCCTCTCGGAACCACAGACTTAGAAATCGCCAGCTCATATACAGTGCATAAAATATATTTATATATATACCCTTATACACCATTTTAATAAAAAATATCACAAAATTCTTCTAAGTCCCTCGGGAAGAGTGAAAGACGCGCACGTTCATTTTCAAAGCTCCTAGACCTTCCTATAAGAAGTTAGCCAAAAAGTAGCTTCGAAAAACGCTTAGGTTAAGTTTCAGAGTTGCTTCTAATGTACCAAAGCTGGACTTAGACATAATTTCACTCTCACAACATTATGGCTGGTTGGAGACAGTCCGAACCACAAGTACCGGGTCCATGGTTCTGGGCGTATACTGGGGGGACGGGGACGACTCCCATTAACCCCTGACTATACCGGGGATACGCTTATCACAATGCCTTTCTGGTCTGTGCTGAAGCAGGGCATTCTGGCAGCCAAGTGGCTTGACCTTAATTAGTGAGCCTGGTTACCCCCTCTCGGAACCACAGACTTAGAAATCGCCAGCTCATATACAGTGCATAAAATATATTTATATATATACCCTTATACACCATTTTAATAAAAAATATCACAAAATTCTTCTAAGTCCCTCGGGAAGAGTGAAAGACGCGCACGTTCATTTTCAAAGCTCCTAGACCTTCCTATAAGAAGTTAGCCAAAAAGTAGCTTCGAAAAACGCTTAGGTTAAGTTTCAGAGTTGCTTCTAATGTACCAAAGCTGGACTTAGACATAATTTCACTCTCACAACATTATGGCTGGTTGGAGACAGTCCGAACCACAAGTACCGGGTCCATGGTTCTGGGCGTATACTGGGGGGACGGGGACGACTCCCATTAACCCCTGACTATACCGGGGATACGCTTATCACAATGCCTTTCTGGTCTGTGCTGAAGCAGGGCATTCTGGCAGCCAAGTGGCTTGACCTTAATTAGTGAGCCTGGTTACCCCCTCTCGGAACCACAGACTTAGAAATCGCCAGCTCATATACAGTGCATAAAATATATTTATATATATACCCTTATACACCATTTTAATAAAAAATATCACAAAATTCTTCTAAGTCCCTCGGGAAGAGTGAAAGACGCGCACGTTCATTTTCAAAGCTCCTAGACCTTCCCATAAGAAGTTAGCCAAAAAGTAGCTTCGAAAAACGCTTAGGTTAAGTTTCAGAGTTGCTTCTAATGTACCAAAGCTGGACTTAGACATAATTTCACTCTCACAACATTATGGCTGGTTGGAGACAGTCCGAACCACAAGTACCGGGTCCATGGTTCTGGGCGTATACTGGGGGGACGGGGGGGACTCCCATTAACCCCTGACTATACCGGGGATACGCTTATCACAATGCCTTTCTGGTCTGTGCTGAAGCAGGGCATTCTGGCAGCCAAGTGGCTTGACCTTTATTAGTGAGCCTGGTTACCCCCTCTCGGAACAACAGACTTAGAAATCGCCAGCTCATATACAGTGCATAAAATATATTTATATATATACCCTTATACACCATTTTAATAAAAAATATCACAAAATTCTTCTAAGTCCCTCGGGAAGAGTGAAAGACGCGCACGTTCATTTTCAGAGCTCCTAGACCTTCCCATAAGAAGTTAGCCAAAAAGTAGCTTCGAAAAACGCTTAGGTTAAGTTTCAGAGTTGCTTCTAATGTACCGAAGCTGGACTTAACATAATTTCACTCTCACAACATTATGGCTGGTTGGAGACAGTCCGAACCACAAGTACCGGGTCCATGGTTCTCGGCGTATACTGGGGGGACGGGGGGGACTCCCATTAACCCCTGACTATACCGGGGATACGCTTATCACAATGCCTTTCTGGTCTGTGCTGAAGCAGGGCATTCTGGCAGCCAAGTGGCTTGACCTTAATTAGTGAGCCTGGTTACCCCCTCTCGGAACCACAGACTTAGAAATCGCCAGCTCATATACAGTGCATAAAATATATTTATATATATACCCTTGTACACCATTTTAATAAAAAATATCACAAAATTCTTCTAAGTCCCTCGGGAAGAGTGAAAGATGCGCACGTTCATTTTCAGAGCTCCTAGACCTTCCCATAAGAAGTTAGCCAAAAAGTAGCTTCGAAAAACGCTTAGGTGAAGTTTCAGAGTTGCTTCTAATGTACCAAAGCTGGACTTAGACATAATTTCACTCTCACAACATTATGGGTGGTTGGAGACAGTCCGAACCACAAGTACCGGGTCCATGGTTCTGGGCGTATACTGGGGGGACAGGGACGACTCCCATTAACCCCTGACTATAGCGGGGATACGCTTATCACAATGCCTTTCTGGTCTGTGCTGAAGCAGGGCATTCTGGCAGCCAAGTACCTTGACCTTTATTAGTGAGCCTGGTTACCCCCTCTCGGAACAACAGACTTAGAAATCGCCAGCTCATATACAGTGCATAAAATATATTTATATATATACCCTTATACACCATTTTAATAAAAAATATCACAAAATTCTTCTAAGTCCCTCGGGAAGAGTGAAAGACGCGCACGTTCATTTTCAGAGCTCCTAGACCTTCCTATAAGAAGTTAGCCAAAAAGTAGCTTCGAAAAACGCTTAGGTTAAGTTTCAGAGTTGCTTCTAATGTACCGAAGCTGGACTTAGACATAATTTCACTCTCACAACATTATGGCTGGTTGGAGACAGTCCGAACCACAAGTACCGGGTCCATGGTTCTGGGCGTATACTGGGGGGACGGGGACGACTCCCATTAACCCCTGACTATACCGGGGATACGCTTATCACAATGCCTTTCTGGTCTGTGCTGAAGCAGGGCATTCTGGCAGCCAAGTGGCTTGACCTTAATTAGTGAGCCTGGTTACCCCCTCTCGGAACCACAGACTTAGAAATCGCCAGCTCATATACAGTGCATAAAATATATTTATATATATACCCTTATACACCATTTTAATAAAAAATATCACAAAATTCTTCTAAGTCCCTCTGGAAGAGTGAAAGACGCGCACGTTCATTTTCAAAGCTCCTAGACCTTCCTATAAGAAGTTAGCCAAAAAGTAGCTTCGAAAAACGCTTAGGTTAAGTTTCAGAGTTGCTTCTAATGTACCGAAGCTGGACTTAGACATAATGTCACTCTCACAACATTATGGCTGGTTGGAGACAGTCCGAACCACAAGTACCGGGTCCATGGTTCTGGGCGTATACTGGGGGGACGGGGGGGACTCCCATTAACCCCTGACTATACCGGGGATACGCTTATTACAATGCCTTTCTGGTCTGTGCTGAAGCAGGGCATTCTGGCAGCCAAGTGGCTTGACCTTTATTAGTGAGCCTGGTTACCCCCTCTCGGAACAACAGACTTAGAAATCGCCAGCTCATATACAGTGCATAAAATATATTTATATATATACCCTTATACACCATTTTAATAAAAAATATCACAAAATTCTTCTAAGTCCCTCGGGAAGAGTGAAAGACGCGCACGTTCATTTTCAGAGCTCCTAGACCTTCCTATAAGAAGTTAGCCAAAAAGTAGCTTCGAAAAACGCTTAGGTTAAGTTTCAGAGTTGCTTCTAATGTACCGAAGCTGGACTTAGACATAATTTCACTCTCACAACATTATGGCTGGTTGGAGACAGTCCGAACCACAAGTACCGGGTCCATGGTTCTGGGCGTATACTGGGGGGACGGGGACGACTCCCATTAACCCCTGACTATACCGGGGATACGCTTATCACAATGCCTTTCTGGTCTGTGCTGAAGCAGGGCATTCTGGCAGCCAAGTGGCTTGACCTTAATTAGTGAGCCTGGTTACCCCCTCTCGGAACCACAGACTTAGAAATCGCCAGCTCATATACAGTGCATAAAATATATTTATATATATACCCTTATACACCATTTTAATAAAAAATATCACAAAATTCTTCTAAGTCCCTCTGGAAGAGTGAAAGACGCGCACGTTCATTTTCAAAGCTCCTAGACCTTCCTATAAGAAGTTAGCCAAAAAGTAGCTTCGAAAAACGCTTAGGTTAAGTTTCAGAGTTGCTTCTAATGTACCAAAGCTGGACTTAGACATAATTTCACTCTCACAACATTATGGCTGGTTGGAGACAGTCCGAACCACAAGTACCGGGTCCATGGTTCTGGGCGTATACTGGGGGGACGGGGGGGACTCCCATTAACCCCTGACTATACCGGGGATACGCTTATCACAATGCCTTTCTGGTCTGTGCTGAAGCAGGGCATTCTGGCAGCCAAGTGGCTTGACCTTAATTAGTGAGCCTGGTTACCCCCTCTCGGAACCACAGACTTAGAAATCGCCAGCTCATATACAGTGCATAAAATATATTTATATATATACCCTTATACACCATTTTAATAAAAAATATCACAAAATTCTTCTAAGTCCCTCTGGAAGAGTGAAAGACGCGCACGTTCATTTTCAAAGCTCCTAGACCTTCCTATAAGAAGTTAGCCAAAAAGTAGCTTCGAAAAACGCTTAGGTTAAGTTTCAGAGTTGCTTCTAATGTACCAAAGCTGGACTTAGACATAATTTCACTCTCACAACATTATGGCTGGTTGGAGACAGTCCGAACCACAAGTACCGGGTCCATGGTTCTGGGCGTATACTGGGGGGACGGGGGGGACTCCCATTAACCCCTGACTATACCGGGGATACGCTTATCACAATGCCTTTCTGGTCTGTGCTGAAGCAGGGCATTCTGGCAGCCAAGTGGCTTGACCTTTATTAGTGAGCCTGGTTACCCCCTCTCGGAACAACAGACTTAGAAATCGCCAGCTCATATACAGTGCATAAAATATATTTATATATATACCCTTATACACCATTTTAATAAAAAATATCACAAAATTCTTCTAAGTCCCTTGGGAAGAGTGAAAGATGCGCACGTTCATTTTCAGAGCTCCTAGACCTTCCCATAAGAAGTTAGCCAAAAAGTAGCTTCGAAAAACGCTTAGGTGAAGTTTCAGAGTTGCTTCTAATGTACCAAAGCTGGACTTAGACATAATTTCACTCTCACAACATTATGGCTGGTTGGAGACAGTCCGAACCACAAGTACCGGGTCCATGGTTCTGGGCGTATACTGGGGGGACGGGGACGACTCCCATTAACCCCTGACTATACCGGGGATACGCTTATCACAATGCCTTTCTGGTCTGTGCTGAAGCAGGGCATTCTGGCAGCCAAGTGGCTTGAGCTTTATTAGTGAGCCTGGTTACCCCCTCTCGGAACCACAGACTTAGAAATCGCCAGCTCATATACAGTGCATAAAATATATTTATATATATACCCTTATACACCATTTTAATAAAAAAATATCACAAAATTCTTCTAAGTCCCTCGGGAAGAGTGAAAGACGCGCACGTTCATTTTCAGAGCTCCTAGACCTTCCTATAAGAAGTTAGCCAAAAAGTAGCTTCGAAAAACGCTTAGGTTAAGTTTCAGAGTTGCTTCTAATGTACCAAAGCTGGACTTAGACATAATTTCACTCTCACAACATTATGGCTGGTTGGAGACAGTCCGAACCACAAGTACCGGGTCCATGGTTCTGGGCGTATACTGGGGGGACGGGGACGACTCCCATTAACCCCTGACTATACCGGGGATACGCTTATCACAATGCCTTTCTGGTCTGTGCTGAAGCAGGGCATTCTGGCAGCCAAGTGGCTTGACCTTTATTAGTGAGCCTGGTTACCCCCTCTCGGAACCACAGACTTAGAAATCGCCAGCTCATATACAGTGCATAAAATATATTTATATATATACCCTTATACACCATTTTAATAAAAAAATATCACAAAATTCTTCTAAGTCCCTCGGGAAGAGTGAAAGACGCGCACGTTCATTTTCAGAGCTCCTAGACCTTCCCATAAGAAGTTAGCCAAAAAGTAGCTTCGAAAAACGCTTAGGTTAAGTTTCAGAGTTGCTTCTAATGTACCGAAGCTGGACTTAACATAATTTCACTCTCACAACATTATGGCTGGTTGGAGACAGTCCGAACCACAAGTACCGGGTCCATGGTTCTGGGCGTATACTGGGGGGACGGGGGGGACTCCCATTAACCCCTGACTATACCGGGGATACGCTTATCACAATGCCTTTCTGGTCTGTGCTGAAGCAGGGCATTCTGGCAGCCAAGTGGCTTGACCTTTATTAGTGAGCCTGGTTACCCCCTCTCGGAACAACAGACTTAGAAATCGCCAGCTCATATACAGTGCATAAAATATATTTATATATATACCCTTATACACCATTTTAATAAAAAATATCACAAAATTCTTCTAAGTCCCTCGGGAAGAGTGAAAGACGCGCACGTTCATTTTCAGAGCTCCTAGACCTTCCCATAAGAAGTTAGCCAAAAAGTAGCTTCGAAAAACGCTTAGGTTAAGTTTCAGAGTTGCTTCTAATGTACCGAAGCTGGACTTAACATAATTTCACTCTCACAACATTATGGCTGGTTGGAGACAGTCCGAACCACAAGTACCGGGTCCATGGTTCTCGGCGTATACTGGGGGGACGGGGGGGACTCCCATTAACCCCTGACTATACCGGGGATACGCTTATCACAATGCCTTTCTGGTCTGTGCTGAAGCAGGGCATTCTGGCAGCCAAGTGGCTTGACCTTAATTAGTGAGCCTGGTTACCCCCTCTCGGAACCACAGACTTAGAAATCGCCAGCTCATATACAGTGCATAAAATATATTTATATATATACCCTTGTACACCATTTTAATAAAAAATATCACAAAATTCTTCTAAGTCCCTCGGGAAGAGTGAAAGATGCGCACGTTCATTTTCAGAGCTCCTAGACCTTCCCATAAGAAGTTAGCCAAAAAGTAGCTTCGAAAAACGCTTAGGTGAAGTTTCAGAGTTGCTTCTAATGTACCAAAGCTGGACTTAGACATAATTTCACTCTCACAACATTATGGCTGGTTGGAGACAGTCCGAACCACAAGTACCGGGTCCATGGTTCTGGGCGTATACTGGGGGGACAGGGACGACTCCCATTAACCCCTGACTATACCGGGGATACGCTTATCACAATGCCTTTCTGGTCTGTGCTGAAGCAGGGCATTCTGGCAGCCAAGTACCTTGACCTTTATTAGTGAGCCTGGTTACCCCCTCTCGGAACAACAGACTTAGAAATCGCCAGCTCATATACAGTGCATAAAATATATTTATATATATACCCTTATACACCATTTTAATAAAAAATATCACAAAATTCTTCTAAGTCCCTCGGGAAGAGTGAAAGACGCGCACGTTCATTTTCAGAGCTCCTAGACCTTCCTATAAGAAGTTAGCCAAAAAGTAGCTTCGAAAAACGCTTAGGTTAAGTTTCAGAGTTGCTTCTAATGTACCGAAGCTGGACTTAGACATAATTTCACTCTCACAACATTATGGCTGGTTGGAGACAGTCCGAACCACAAGTACCGGGTCCATGGTTCTGGGCGTATACTGGGGGGACGGGGACGACTCCCATTAACCCCTGACTATACCGGGGATACGCTTATCACAATGCCTTTCTGGTCTGTGCTGAAGCAGGGCATTCTGGCAGCCAAGTGGCTTGACCTTAATTAGTGAGCCTGGTTACCCCCTCTCGGAACCACAGACTTAGAAATCGCCAGCTCAGATACAGTGCATAAAATATATTTATATATATACCCTTATACACCATTTTAATAAAAAATATCACAAAATTCTTCTAAGTCCCTCGGGAAGAGTGAAAGACGCGCACGTTCATTTTCAAAGCTCCTAGACCTTCCTATAAGAAGTTAGCCAAAAAGTAGCATCGAAAAACGCTTAGGTTAAGTTTCAGAGTTGCTTCTAATGTACCGAAGCTGGACTTAGACATAATGTCACTCTCACAACATTATGGCTGGTTGGAGACAGTCCGAACCACAAGTACCGGGTCCATGGTTCTGGGCGTATACTGGGGGGACGGGGGGGACTCCCATTAACCCCTGACTATACCGGGGATACGCTTATTACAATGCCTTTCTGGTCTGTGCTGAAGCAGGGCATTCTGGCAGCCAAGTGGCTTGACCTTTATTAGTGAGCCTGGTTACCCCCTCTCGGAACAACAGACTTAGAAATCGCCAGCTCATATACAGTACAGTGCATAAAATATATTTATATATATACCCTTATACACCATTTTAATAAAAAATATCACAAAATTCTTCTAAGTCCCTCGGGAAGAGTGAAAGACGCGCACGTTCATTTTCAGAGCTCCTAGACCTTCCTATAAGAAGTTAGCCAAAAAGTAGCTTCGAAAAACGCTTAGGTTAAGTTTCAGAGTTGCTTCTAATGTACCGAAGCTGGACTTAGACATAATTTCACTCTCACAACATTATGGCTGGTTGGAGACAGTCCGAACCACAAGTACCGGGTCCATGGTTCTGGGCGTATACTGGGGGGACGGGGACGACTCCCATTAACCCCTGACTATACCGGGGATACGCTTATCACAATGCCTTTCTGGTCTGTGCTGAAGCAGGGCATTCTGGCAGCCAAGTGGCTTGACCTTAATTAGTGAGCCTGGTTACCCCCTCTCGGAACCACAGACTTAGAAATCGCCAGCTCATATACAGTGCATAAAATATATTTATATATATACCCTTATACACCATTTTAATAAAAAATATCACAAAATTCTTCTAAGTCCCTCGGGAAGAGTGAAAGACGCGCACGTTCATTTTCAAAGCTCCTAGACCTTCCTATAAGAAGTTAGCCAAAAAGTAGCTTCGAAAAACGCTTAGGTTAAGTTTCAGAGTTGCTTCTAATGTACCAAAGCTGGACTTAGACATAATTTCACTCTCACAACATTATGGCTGGTTGGAGACAGTCCGAACCACAAGTACCGGGTCCATGGTTCTGGGCGTATACTGGGGGGACGGGGGGGACTCCCATTAACCCCTGACTATACCGGGGATACGCTTATCACAATGCCTTTCTGGTCTGTGCTGAAGCAGGGCATTCTGGAAGCCAAGTGGCTTGACCTTTATTAGTGAGCCTGGTTACCCCCTCTCGGAACCACAGACTTAGAAATCGCCAGCTCATATACAGTGCATAAAATATATTTATATATATACCCTTATACACCATTTTAATAAAAAATATCACAAAATTCTTCTAAGTCCCTCGGGAAGAGTGAAAGACGCGCACGGTCATTTTCAGAGCTCCTAGACCTTCCCATAAGAAGTTAGCCAAAAAGTAGCTTCGAAAAACGCTTAGGTTAAGTTTCAGAGTTGCTTCTAATGTACCGAAGCTGGACTTAACATAATTTCACTCTCACAACATTATGGCTGGTTGGAGACAGTCCGAACCACAAGTACCGGGTCCATGGTTCTGGGCGTATACTGGGGGGACGGGGGGGACTCCCATTAACCCCTGACTATACCGGGGATACGCTTATCACAATGCCTTTCTGGTCTGTGCTGAAGCAGGGCATTCTGGCAGCCAAGTGGCTTGACCTTTATTAGTGAGCCTGGTTACCCCCTCTCGGAACAACAGACTTAGAAATCGCCAGCTCATATACAGTGCATAAAATATATTTATATATATACCCTTATACACCATTTTAATAAAAAATATCACAAAATTCTTCTAAGTCCCTCGGGAAGAGTGAAAGACGCGCACGTTCATTTTCAGAGCTCCTAGACCTTCCCATAAGAAGTTAGCCAAAAAGTAGCTTCGAAAAACGCTTAGGTTAAGTTTCAGAGTTGCTTCTAATGTACCGAAGCTGGACTTAACATAATTTCACTCTCACAACATTATGGCTGGTTGGAGACAGTCCGAACCACAAGTACCGGGTCCATGGTTCTCGGCGTATACTGGGGGGACGGGGGGGACTCCCATTAACCCCTGACTATACCGGGGATACGCTTATCACAATGCCTTTCTGGTCTGTGCTGAAGCAGGGCATTCTGGCAGCCAAGTGGCTTGACCTTAATTAGTGAGCCTGGTTACCCCCTCTCGGAACCACAGACTTAGAAATCGCCAGCTCATATACAGTGCATAAAATATATTTACTGTATATATATACCCTTGTACACCATTTTAATAAAAAATATCACAAAATTCTTCTAAGTCCCTCGGGAAGAGTGAAAGATGCGCACGTTCATTTTCAGAGCTCCTAGACCTTCCCATAAGAAGTTAGCCAAAAAGTAGCTTCGAAAAACGCTTAGGTGAAGTTTCAGAGTTGCTTCTAATGTACCAAAGCTGGACTTAGACATAATTTCACTCTCACAACATTATGGCTGGTTGGAGACAGTCCGAACCACAAGTACCGGGTCCATGGTTCTGGGCGTATACTGGGGGGACAGGGACGACTCCCATTAACCCCTGACTATACCGGGGATACGCTTATCACAATGCCTTTCTGGTCTGTGCTGAAGCAGGGCATTCTGGCAGCCAAGTACCTTGACCTTTATTAGTGAGCCTGGTTACCCCCTCTCGGAACAACAGACTTAGAAATCGCCAGCTCATATACAGTGCATAAAATATATTTATATATATACCCTTATACACCATTTTAATAAAAAATATCACAAAATTCTTCTAAGTCCCTCGGGAAGAGTGAAAGACGCGCACGTTCATTTTCAAAGCTCCTAGACCTTCCTATAAGAAGTTAGCCAAAAAGTAGCTTCGAAAAACGCTTAGGTTAAGTTTCAGAGTTGCTTCTAATGTACCGAAGCTGGACTTAGACATAATGTCACTCTCACAACATTATGGCTGGTTGGAGACAGTCCGAACCACAAGTACCGGGTCCATGGTTCTGGGCGTATACTGGGGGGACGGGGGGGACTCCCATTAACCCCTGACTATACCGGGGATACGCTTATTACAATGCCTTTCTGGTCTGTGCTGAAGCAGGGCATTCTGGCAGCCAAGTGGCTTGACCTTTATTAGTGAGCCTGGTTACCCCCTCTCGGAACAACAGACTTAGAAATCGCCAGCTCATATACAGTGCATAAAATATATTTATATATATACCCTTATACACCATTTTAATAAAAAATATCACAAAATTCTTCTAAGTCCCTCGGGAAGAGTGAAAGACGCGCACGTTCATTTTCAGAGCTCCTAGACCTTCCTATAAGAAGTTAGCCAAAAAGTAGCTTCGAAAAACGCTTAGGTTAAGTTTCAGAGTTGCTTCTAATGTACCGAAGCTGGACTTAGACATAATTTCACTCTCACAACATTATGGCTGGTTGGAGACAGTCCGAACCACAGGTACCGGGTCCATGGTTCTGGGCGTATACTGGGGGGACGGGGACGACTCCCATTAACCCCTGACTATACCGGGGATACGCTTATCACAATGCCTTTCTGGTCTGTGCTGAAGCAGGGCATTCTGGCAGCCAAGTGGCTTGACCTTTATTAGTGAGCCTGGTTACCCCCTCTCGGAACAACAGACTTAGAAATCGCCAGCTCATATACAGTGCATAAAATATATTTATATATATACCCTTATACACCATTTTAATAAAAAATATCACAAAATTCTTCTAAGTCCCTCGGAAAGAGTGAAAGACGCGCACGTTCATTTTCAAAGCTCCTAGACCTTCCTATAAGAAGTTAGCCAAAAAGTAGCTTCGAAAAACGCTTAGGTTAAGTTTCAGAGTTGCTTCTAATGTACCGAAGCTGGACTTAGACATAATTTCACTCTCACAACATTATGGCTGGTTGGAGACAGTCCGAACCACAAGTACCGGGTCCATGGTTCTGGGCGTATACTGGGGGGACGGGGGGGACTCCCATTAACCCCTGACTATACCGGGGATACGCTTATCACAATGCCTTTCTGGTCTGTGCTGAAGCAGGGCATTCTGGCAGCCAAGTGGCTTGACCTTAATTAGTGAGCCTGGTTACCCCCTCTCGGAACCACAGACTTAGAAATCGCCAGCTCATATACAGTGCATAAAATATATTTATATATATACCCTTATACACCATTTTAATAAAAAATATCACAAAATTCTTCTAAGTCCCTCGGGAAGAGTGAAAGACGCGCACGTTCATTTTCAAAGCTCCTAGACCTTCCTATAAGAAGTTAGCCAAAAAGTAGCTTCGAAAAACGCTTAGGTTAAGTTTCAGAGTTGCTTCTAATGTACCAAAGCTGGACTTAGACATAATTTCACTCTCACAACATTATGGCTGGTTGGAGACAGTCCGAACCACAAGTACCGGGTCCATGGTTCTGGGCGTATACTGGGGGGACGGGGACGACTCCCATTAACCCCTGACTATACCGGGGATACGCTTATCACAATGCCTTTCTGGTCTGTGCTGAAGCAGGGCATTCTGGCAGCCAAGTGGCTTGACCTTAATTAGTGAGCCTGGTTACCCCCTCTCGGAACCACAGACTTAGAAATCGCCAGCTCATATACAGTGCATAAAATATATTTATATATATACCCTTATACACCATTTTAATAAAAAATATCACAAAATTCTTCTAAGTCCCTCTGGAAGAGTGAAAGACGCGCACGTTCATTTTCAAAGCTCCTAGACCTTCCTATAAGAAGTTAGCCAAAAAGTAGCGTCGAAAAACGCTTAGGTTAAGTTTCAGAGTTGCTTCTAATGTACCGAAGCTGGACTTAGACATAATGTCACTCTCACAACATTATGGCTGGTTGGAGACAGTCCGAACCACAAGTACCGGGTCCATGGTTCTGGGCGTATACTGGGGGGACGGGGGGGACTCCCATTAACCCCTGACTATACCGGGGATACGCTTATTACAATGCCTTTCTGGTCTGTGCTGAAGCAGGGCATTCTGGCAGCCAAGTGGCTTGACCTTTATTAGTGAGCCTGGTTACCCCCTCTCGGAACAACAGACTTAGAAATCGCCAGCTCATATACAGTGCATAAAATATATTTATATATATACCCTTATACACCATTTTAATAAAAAATATCACAAAATTCTTCTAAGTCCCTCGGGAAGAGTGAAAGACGCGCACGTTCATTTTCAGAGCTCCTAGACCTTCCTATAAGAAGTTAGCCAAAAAGTAGCTTCGAAAAACGCTTAGGTTAAGTTTCAGAGTTGCTTCTAATGTACCAAAGCTGGACTTAGACATAATTTCACTCTCACAACATTATGGCTGGTTGGAGACAGTCCGAACCACAAGTACCGGGTCCATGGTTCTGGGCGTATACTGGGGGGACGGGGACGACTCCCATTAACCCCTGACTATACCGGGGATACGCTTATCACAATGCCTTTCTGGTCTGTGCTGAAGCAGGGCATTCTGGCAGCCAAGTGGCTTGACCTTAATTAGTGAGCCTGGTTACCCCCTCTCGGAACCACAGACTTAGAAATCGCCAGCTCATATACAGTGCATAAAATATATTTATATATATACCCTTATACACCATTTTAATAAAAAATATCACAAAATTCTTCTAAGTCCCTCTGGAAGAGTGAAAGACGCGCACGTTCATTTTCAAAGCTCCTAGACCTTCCTATAAGAAGTTAGCCAAAAAGTAGCTTCGAAAAACGCTTAGGTTAAGTTTCAGAGTTGCTTCTAATGTACCGAAGCTGGACTTAGACATAATTTCACTCTCACAACATTATGGCTGGTTGGAGACAGTCCGAACCACAAGTACCGGGTCCATGGTTCTGGGCGTATACTGGGGGGACGGGGACGACTCCCATTAACCCCTGACTATACCGGGGATACGCTTATCACAATGCCTTTCTGGTCTGTGCTGAAGCAGGGCATTCTGGCAGCCAAGTGGCTTGACCTTTATTAGTGAGCCTGGTTACCCCCTCTCGGAACAACAGACTTAGAAATCGCCAGCTCATATACAGTGCATAAAATATATTTATATATATACCCTTATACACCATTTTAATAAAAAATATCACAAAATTCTTCTAAGTCCCTCGGGAAGAGTGAAAGACGCGCACGTTCATTTTCAGAGCTCCTAGACCTTCCTATAAGAAGTTAGCCAAAAAGTAGCTTCGAAAAACGCTTAGGTTAAGTTTCAGAGTTGCTTCTAATGTACCAAAGCTGGACTTAGACATAATTTCACTCTCACAACATTATGGCTGGTTGGAGACAGTCCGAACCACAAGTACCGGGTCCATGGTTCTGGGCGTATACTGGGGGGACGGGGACGACTCCCATTAACCCCTGACTATACCGGGGATACGCTTATCACAATGCCTTTCTGGTCTGTGCTGAAGCAGGGCATTCTGGCAGCCAAGTGGCTTGACCTTAATTAGTGAGCCTGGTTACCCCCTCTCGGAACCACAGACTTAGAAATCGCCAGCTCATATACAGTGCATAAAATATATTTATATATATACCCTTATACACCATTTTAATAAAAAATATCACAAAATTCTTCTAAGTCCCTCTGGAAGAGTGAAAGACGCGCACGTTCATTTTCAAAGCTCCTAGACCTTCCTATAAGAAGTTAGCCAAAAAGTAGCTTCGAAAAACGCTTAGGTTAAGTTTCAGAGTTGCTTCTAATGTACCGAAGCTGGACTTAGACATAATTTCACTCTCACAACATTATGGCTGGTTGGAGACAGTCCGAACCACAAGTACCGGGTCCATGGTTCTGGGCGTATACTGGGGGGACGGGGACGACTCCCATTAACCCCTGACTATACCGGGGATACGCTTATCACAATGCCTTTCTGGTCTGTGCTGAAGCAGGGCATTCTGGCAGCCAAGTGGCTTGACCTTTATTAGTGAGCCTGGTTACCCCCTCTCGGAACAACAGACTTAGAAATCGCCAGCTCATATACAGTGCATAAAATATATTTATATATATACCCTTATACACCATTTTAATAAAAAATATCACAAAATTCTTCTAAGTCCCTCGGGAAGAGTGAAAGACGCGCACGTTCATTTTCAGAGCTCCTAGACCTTCCCATAAGAAGTTAGCCAAAAAGTAGCTTCGAAAAACGCTTAGGTTAAGTTTCAGAGTTGCTTCTAATGTACCGAAGCTGGACTTAACATAATTTCACTCTCACAACATTATGGCTGGTTGGAGACAGTCCGAACCACAAGTACCGGGTCCATGGTTCTCGGCGTATACTGGGTGGACGGGGGGGACTCCCATTAACCCCTGACTATACCGGGGATACGCTTATCACAATGCCTTTCTGGTCTGTGCTGAAGCAGGGCATTCTGGCAGCCAAGTGGCTTGACCTTAATTAGTGAGCCTGGTTACCCCCTCTCGGAACCACAGACTTAGAAATCGCCAGCTCATATACAGTGCATAAAATATATTTATATATATACCCTTATACACCATTTTAATAAAAAATATCACAAAATTCTTCTAAGTCCCTGGGGAAGAGTGAAAGACGCGCACGTTCATTTTCAGAGCTCCTAGACCTTCCCATAAGAAGTTAGCCAAAAAGTAGCTTCGAAAAACGCTTAGGTTAAGTTTCAGAGTTGCTTCTAATGTACCGAAGCTGGACTTAGACATAATTTCACTCTCACAACATTATGGCTGGTTGGAGACAGTCCGAACCACAAGTACCGGGTCCATGGTTCTCGGCGTATACTGGGGGGACGGGGACGACTCCCATTAACCCCTGACTATACCGGGGATACGCTTATCACAATGCCTTTCTGGTATGTGCTGAAGCAGGGCATTCTGGCAGCCAAGTGGCTTGACCTTAATTAGTGAGCCTGGTTACCCCCTCTCGGAACCACAGACTTAGAAATCGCCAGCTCATATACAGTGCATAAAATATATTTATATATATACCCTTATACACCCTTTTAATAAAAAATATCACAAAATTCTTCTAAGTCCCTCGGGAAGAGTGAAAGATGCGCACGTTCATTTTCAGAGCTCCTAGACCTTCCCATAAGAAGTTAGCCAAAAAGTAGCTTCGAAAAACGCTTAGGTGAAGTTTCAGAGTTGCTTCTAATGTACCAAAGCTGGACTTAGACATAATTTCACTCTCACAACATTATGGCTGGTTGGAGACAGTCCGAACCACAAGTACCGGGTCCATGGTTCTGGGCGTATACTGGGGGGACGGGGACGACTCCCATTAACCCCTGACTATACCGGGGATACGCTTATCACAATGCCTTTCTGGTCTGTGCTGAAGCAGGGCATTCTGGCAGCCAAGTGGCGTGACCTTTATTAGTGAGCCTGGTTACCCCCTCTCGGAACAACAGACTTAGAAATCGCCAGCTCATATACAGTGCATAAAATATATTTATATATATACCCTTATACACCATTTTAATAAAAAATATCACAAAATTCTTCTAAGTCCCTCGGGAAGAGTGAAAGACGCGCACGTTCATTTTCAGAGCTCCTAGACCTTCCCATAAGAAGTTAGCCAAAAAGTAGCTTCGAAAAACGCTTAGGTGAAGTTTCAGAGTTGCTTCTAATGTACCAAAGCTGGACTTAGACATAATTTCACTCTCACAACATTATGGCTGGTTGGAGACAGTCCGAACCACAAGTACCGGGTCCATGGTTCTGGGCGTATACTGGGGGGACGGGGACGACTCCCATTAACCCCTGACTATACCGGGGATACGCTTATCACAATGCCTTTCTGGTCTGTGCTGAAGCAGGGCATTCTGGCAGCCAAGTGGCTTGACCTTTATTAGTGAGCCTGGTTACCCCCTCTCGGAACAACAGACTTAGAAATCGCCAGCTCATATACAGTGCATAAAATATATTTATATATATACCCTTATACACCATTTTAATAAAAAATATCACAAAATTCTTCTAAGTCCCTCGGGAAGAGTGAAAGACGCGCACGCTCATTTTCAGAGCTCCTAGACCTTCCCATAAGAAGTTAGCCAAAAAGTAGCTTCGAAAAACGCTTAGGTTAAGTTTCAGAGTTGCTTCTAATGTACCGAAGCTGGACTTAACATAATTTCACTCTCACAACATTATGGCTGGTTGGAGACAGTCCGAACCACAAGTACCGGGTCCATGGTTCTCGGCGTATACTGGGGGGACGGGGGGGACTCCCATTAACCCCTGACTATACCGGGGATACGCTTATCACAATGCCTTTCTGGTCTGTGCTGAAGCAGGGCATTCTGGCAGCCAAGTGGCTTGACCTTAATTAGTGAGCCTGGTTACCCCCTCTCGGAACCACAGACTTAGAAATCGCCAGCTCATATACAGTGCATAAAATATATTTATATATATACCCTTATACACCATTTTAATAAAAAATATCACAAAATTCTTCTAAGTCCCTGGGGAAGAGTGAAAGACGCGCACGTTCATTTTCAGAGCTCCTAGACCTTCCCATAAGAAGTTAGCCAAAAAGTAGCTTCGAAAAACGCTTAGGTTAAGTTTCAGAGTTGCTTCTAATGTACCGAAGCTGGACTTAGACATAATTTCACTCTCACAACATTATGGCTGGTTGGAGACAGTCCGAACCACAAGTACCGGGTCCATGGTTCTCGGCGTATACTGGGGGGACGGGGACGACTCCCATTAACCCCTGACTATACCGGGGATACGCTTATCACAATGCCTTTCTGGTATGTGCTGAAGCAGGGCATTCTGGCAGCCAAGTGGCTTGACCTTAATTAGTGAGCCTGGTTACCCCCTCTCGGAACCACAGACTTAGAAATCGCCAGCTCATATACAGTGCATAAAATATATTTATATATATACCCTTATACACCATTTTAATAAAAAATATCACAAAATTCTTCTAAGTCCCTGGGGAAGAGTGAAAGACGCGCACGTTCATTTTCAGAGCTCCTAGACCTTCCCATAAGAAGTTAGCCAAAAAGTAGCTTCGAAAAACGCTTAGGTTAAGTTTCAGAGTTGCTTCTAATGTACCGAAGCTGGACTTAGACATAATTTCACTCTCACAACATTATGGCTGGTTGGAGACAGTCCGAACCACAAGTACCGGGTCCATGGTTCTGGGCGTATACTGGGGGGACGGGGACGACTCCCATTAACCCCTGACTATACCGGGGATACGCTTATCACAATGCCTTTCTGGTCTGTGCTGAAGCAGGGCATTCTGGCAGCCAAGTGGCGTGACCTTTATTAGTGAGCCTGGTTACCCCCTCTCGGAACAACAGACTTAGAAATCGCCAGCTCATATACAGTGCATAAAATATATTTATATATATACCCTTATACACCATTTTAATAAAAAATATCACAAAATTCTTCTAAGTCCCTCGGGAAGAGTGAAAGACGCGCACGTTCATTTTCAGAGCTCCTAGACCTTCCCATAAGAAGTTAGCCAAAAAGTAGCTTCGAAAAACGCTTAGGTGAAGTTTCAGAGTTGCTTCTAATGTACCAAAGCTGGACTTAGACATAATTTCACTCTCACAACATTATGGCTGGTTGGAGACAGTCCGAACCACAAGTACCGGGTCCATGGTTCTGGGCGTATACTGGGGGGACGGGGACGACTCCCATTAACCCCTGACTATACCGGGGATACGCTTATCACAATGCCTTTCTGGTCTGTGCTGAAGCAGGGCATTCTGGCAGCCAAGTGGCGTGACCTTTATTAGTGAGCCTGGTTACCCCCTCTCGGAACAACAGACTTAGAAATCGCCAGCTCATATACAGTGCATAAAATATATTTATATATATACCCTTATACACCATTTTAATAAAAAATATCACAAAATTCTTCTAAGTCCCTCGGGAAGAGTGAAAGACGCGCACGTTCATTTTCAGAGCTCCTAGACCTTCCCATAAGAAGTTAGCCAAAAAGTAGCTTCGAAAAACGCTTAGGTGAAGTTTCAGAGTTGCTTCTAATGTACCAAAGCTGGACTTAGACATAATTTCACTCTCACAACATTATGGCTGGTTGGAGACAGTCCGAACCACAAGTACCGGGTCCATGGTTCTGGGCGTATACTGGGGGGACGGGGACGACTCCCATTAACCCCTGACTATACCGGGGATACGCTTATCACAATGCCTTTCTGGTCTGTGCTGAAGCAGGGCATTCTGGCAGCCAAGTGGCTTGACCTTTATTAGTGAGCCTGGTTACCCCCTCTCGGAACAACAGACTTAGAAATCGCCAGCTCATATACAGTGCATAAAATATATTTATATATATACCCTTATACACCATTTTAATAAAAAATATCACAAAATTCTTCTAAGTCCCTCGGGAAGAGTGAAAGACGCGCACGTTCATTTTCAAAGCTCCTAGACCTTCCCATAAGAAGTTAGCCAAAAAGTAGCTTCGAAAAACGCTTAGGTTAAGTTTCAGAGTTGCTTCTAATGTACCGAAGCTGGACTTAACATAATTTCACTCTCACAACATTATGGCTGGTTGGAGACAGTCCGAACCACAAGTACCGGGTCCATGGTTCTCTGCGTATACTGGGGGGACGGGGGGGACTCCCATTAACCCCTGACTATACCGGGGATACGCTTATCACAATGCCTTTCTGGTCTGTGCTGAAGCAGGGCATTCTGGCAGCCAAGTGGCTTGACCTTAATTAGTGAGCCTGGTTACCCCCTCTCGGAACCACAGACTTAGAAATCGCCAGCTCATATACAGTGCATAAAATATATTTATATATATACCCTTATACACCATTTTAATAAAAAATATCACAAAATTCTTCTAAGTCCCTGGGGAAGAGTGAAAGACGCGCACGTTCATTTTCAGAGCTCCTAGACCTTCCCATAAGAAGTTAGCCAAAAAGTAGCTTCGAAAAACGCTTAGGTTAAGTTTCAGAGTTGCTTCTAATGTACCGAAGCTGGACTTAGACATAATTTCACTCTCACAACATTATGGCTGGTTGGAGACAGTCCGAACCACAAGTACCGGGTCCATGGTTCTCGGCGTATACTGGGGGGACGGGGACGACTCCCATTAACCCCTGACTATACCGGGGATACGCTTATCACAATGCCTTTCTGGTATGTGCTGAAGCAGGGCATTCTGGCAGCCAAGTGGCTTGACCTTAATTAGTGAGCCTGGTTACCCCCTCTCGGAACCACAGACTTAGAAATCGCCAGCTCATATACAGTGCATAAAATATATTTATATATATACCCTTATACACCCTTTTAATAAAAAATATCACAAAATTCTTCTAAGTCCCTCGGGAAGAGTGAAAGATGCGCACGTTCATTTTCAGAGCTCCTAGACCTTCCCATAAGAAGTTAGCCAAAAAGTAGCTTCGAAAAACGCTTAGGTGAAGTTTCAGAGTTGCTTCTAATGTACCAAAGCTGGACTTAGACATAATTTCACTCTCACAACATTATGGCTGGTTGGAGACAGTCCGAACCACAAGTACCGGGTCCATGGTTCTGGGCGTATACTGGGGGGACGGGGACGACTCCCATTAACCCCTGACTATACCGGGGATACGCTTATCACAATGCCTTTCTGGTCTGTGCTGAAGCAGGGCATTCTGGCAGCCAAGTGGCTTGACCTTTATTAGTGAGCCTGGTTACCCCCTCTCGGAACAACAGACTTAGAAATCGCCAGCTCATATACAGTGCATAAAATATATTTATATATATACCCTTATACACCATTTTAATAAAAAATATCACAAAATTCTTCTAAGTCCCTCGGGAAGAGTGAAAGACGCGCACGTTCATTTTCAGAGCTCCTAGACCTTCCCATAAGAAGTTAGCCAAAAAGTAGCTTCGAAAAACGCTTAGGTTAAGTTTCAGAGTTGCTTCTAATGTACCGAAGCTGGACTTAACATAATTTCACTCTCACAACATTATGGCTGGTTGGGGACAGTCCGAACCACAAGTACCGGGTCCATGGTTCTCGGCGTATACTGGGGGGACGGGGACGACTCCCATTAACCCCTGACTATACCGGGGATACGCTTATCACAATGCCTTTCTGGTCTGTGCTGAAGCAGGGCATTCTGGCAGCCAAGTGGCTTGACCTTTATTAGTGAGCCTGGTTACCCCCTCTCGGAACAACAGACTTAGAAATCGCCAGCTCATATACAGTGCATAAAATATATTTATATATATACCCTTATACACCATTTTAATAAAAAATATCACAAAATTCTTCTAAGTCCCTCGGGAAGAGTGAAAGACGCGCACGTTCATTTTCAGAGCTCCTAGACCTTCCCATAAGAAGTTAGCCAAAAAGTAGCTTCGAAAAACGCTTAGGTTAAGTTTCAGAGTTGCTTCTAATGTACCGAAGCTGGACTTAACATAATTTCACTCTCACAACATTATGGCTGGTTGGAGACAGTCCGAACCACAAGTACCGGGTCCATGGTTCTCGGCGTATACTGGGGGGACGGGGGGGACTCCCATTAACCCCTGACTATACCGGGGATACGCTTATCACAATGCCTTTCTGGTCTGTGCTGAAGCAGGGCATTCTGGCAGCCAAGTGGCTTGACCTTAATTAGTGAGCCTGGTTACCCCCTCTCGGAACCACAGACTTAGAAATCGCCAGCTCATATACAGTGCATAAAATATATTTATATATATACCCTTATACACCATTTTAATAAAAAATATCACAAAATTCTTCTAAGTCCCTGGGGAAGAGTGAAAGACGCGCACGTTCATTTTCAGAGCTCCTAGACCTTCCCATAAGAAGTTAGCCAAAAAGTAGCTTCGAAAAACGCTTAGGTTAAGTTTCAGAGTTGCTTCTAATGTACCGAAGCTGGACTTAGACATAATTTCACTCTCACAACATTATGGCTGGTTGGAGACAGTCCGAACCACAAGTACCGGGTCCATGGTTCTCGGCGTATACTGGGGGGACGGGGACGACTCCCATTAACCCCTGACTATACCGGGGATACGCTTATCACAATGCCTTTCTGGTATGTGCTGAAGCAGGGCATTCTGGCAGCCAAGTGGCTTGACCTTAATTAGTGAGCCTGGTTACCCCCTCTCGGAACCACAGACTTAGAAATCGCCAGCTCATATACAGTGCATAAAATATATTTATATATATACCCTTATACACCCTTTTAATAAAAAATATCACAAAATTCTTCTAAGTCCCTCGGGAAGAGTGAAAGATGCGCACGTTCATTTTCAGAGCTCCTAGACCTTCCCATAAGAAGTTAGCCAAAAAGTAGCTTCGAAAAACGCTTAGGTGAAGTTTCAGAGTTGCTTCTAATGTACCAAAGCTGGACTTAGACATAATTTCACTCTCACAACATTATGGCTGGTTGGAGACAGTCCGAACCACAAGTACCGGGTCCATGGTTCTGGGCGTATACTGGGGGGACGGGGACGACTCCCATTAACCCCTGACTATACCGGGGATACGCTTATCACAATGCCTTTCTGGTCTGTGCTGAAGCAGGGCATTCTGGCAGCCAAGTGGCTTGACCTTTATTAGTGAGCCTGGTTACCCCCTCTCGGAACAACAGACTTAGAAATCGCCAGCTCATATACAGTGCATAAAATATATTTATATATATACCCTTATACACCATTTTAATAAAAAATATCACAAAATTCTTCTAAGTCCCTCGGGAAGAGTGAAAGACGCGCACGTTCATTTTCAGAGCTCCTAGACCTTCCCATAAGAAGTTAGCCAAAAAGTAGCTTCGAAAAACGCTTAGGTTAAGTTTCAGAGTTGCTTCTAATGTACCGAAGCTGGACTTAACATAATTTCACTCTCACAACATTATGGCTGGTTGGGGACAGTCCGAACCACAAGTACCGGGTCCATGGTTCTCGGCGTATACTGGGGGGACGGGGACGACTCCCATTAACCCCTGACTATACCGGGGATACGCTTATCACAATGCCTTTCTGGTCTGTGCTGAAGCAGGGCATTCTGGCAGCCAAGTGGCTTGACCTTTATTAGTGAGCCTGGTTACCCCCTCTCGGAACAACAGACTTAGAAATCGCCAGCTCATATACAGTGCATAAAATATATTTATATATATACCCTTATACACCATTTTAATAAAAAATATCACAAAATTCTTCTAAGTCCCTCGGGAAGAGTGAAAGACGCGCACGTTCATTTTCAGAGCTCCTAGACCTTCCCATAAGAAGTTAGCCAAAAAGTAGCTTCGAAAAACGCTTAGGTTAAGTTTCAGAGTTGCTTCTAATGTACCGAAGCTGGACTTAACATAATTTCACTCTCACAACATTATGGCTGGTTGGAGACAGTCCGAACCACAAGTACCGGGTCCATGGTTCTCGGCGTATACTGGGGGGACGGGGGGGACTCCCATTAACCCCTGACTATACCGGGGATACGCTTATCACAATGCCTTTCTGGTCTGTGCTGAAGCAGGGCATTCTGGCAGCCAAGTGGCTTGACCTTAATTAGTGAGCCTGGTTACCCCCTCTCGGAACCACAGACTTAGAAATCGCCAGCTCATATACAGTGCATAAAATATATTTATATATATACCCTTATACACCATTTTAATAAAAAATATCACAAAATTCTTCTAAGTCCCTGGGGAAGAGTGAAAGACGCGCACGTTCATTTTCAGAGCTCCTAGACCTTCCCATAAGAAGTTAGCCAAAAAGTAGCTTCGAAAAACGCTTAGGTTAAGTTTCAGAGTTGCTTCTAATGTACCGAAGCTGGACTTAGACATAATTTCACTCTCACAACATTATGGCTGGTTGGAGACAGTCCGAACCACAAGTACCGGGTCCATGGTTCTCGGCGTATACTGGGGGGACGGGGACGACTCCCATTAACCCCTGACTATACCGGGGATACGCTTATCACAATGCCTTTCTGGTATGTGCTGAAGCAGGGCATTCTGGCAGCCAAGTGGCTTGACCTTAATTAGTGAGCCTGGTTACCCCCTCTCGGAACCACAGACTTAGAAATCGCCAGCTCATATACAGTGCATAAAATATATTTATATATATACCCTTATACACCCTTTTAATAAAAAATATCACAAAATTCTTCTAAGTCCCTCGGGAAGAGTGAAAGATGCGCACGTTCATTTTCAGAGCTCCTAGACCTTCCCATAAGAAGTTAGCCAAAAAGTAGCTTCGAAAAACGCTTAGGTGAAGTTTCAGAGTTGCTTCTAATGTACCAAAGCTGGACTTAGACATAATTTCACTCTCACAACATTATGGCTGGTTGGAGACAGTCCGAACCACAAGTACCGGGTCCATGGTTCTGGGCGTATACTGGGGGGACGGGGACGACTCCCATTAACCCCTGACTATACCGGGGATACGCTTATCACAATGCCTTTCTGGTCTGTGCTGAAGCAGGGCATTCTGGCAGCCAAGTGGCTTGACCTTTATTAGTGAGCCTGGTTACCCCCTCTCGGAACAACAGACTTAGAAATCGCCAGCTCATATACAGTGCATAAAATATATTTATATATATACCCTTATACACCATTTTAATAAAAAATATCACAAAATTCTTCTAAGTCCCTCGGGAAGAGTGAAAGACGCGCACGTTCATTTTCAGAGCTCCTAGACCTTCCCATAAGAAGTTAGCCAAAAAGTAGCTTCGAAAAACGCTTAGGTTAAGTTTCAGAGTTGCTTCTAATGTACCGAAGCTGGACTTAACATAATTTCACTCTCACAACATTATGGCTGGTTGGAGACAGTCCGAACCACAAGTACCGGGTCCATGGTTCTCTGCGTATACTGGGGGGACGGGGGGGACTCCCATTAACCCCTGACTATACCGGGGATACGCTTATCACAATGCCTTTCTGGTCTGTGCTGAAGCAGGGCATTCTGGCAGCCAAGTGGCTTGACCTTAATTAGTGAGCCTGGTTACCCCCTCTCGGAACCACAGACTTAGAAATCGCCAGCTCATATACAGTGCATAAAATATATTTATATATATACCCTTATACACCATTTTAATAAAAAATATCACAAAATTCTTCTAAGTCCCTCGGGAAGAGTGAAAGACGCGCACGTTCATTTTCAGAGCTCCTAGACCTTCCCATAAGAAGTTAGCCAAAAAGTAGCTTCGAAAAACGCTTAGGTTAAGTTTCAGAGTTGCTTCTAATGTACCGAAGCTGGACTTAGACATAATTTCACTCTCACAACATTATGGCTGGTTGGGGACAGTCCGAACCACAAGTACCGGGTCCATGGTTCTCGGCGTATACTGGGGGGACGGGGACGACTCCCATTAACCCCTGACTATACCGGGGATACGCTTATCACAATGCCTTTCTGGTCTGTGCTGAAGCAGGGCATTCTGGCAGCCAAGTGGCTTGACCTTTATTAGTGAGCCTGGTTACCCCCTCTCGGAACAACAGACTTAGAAATCGCCAGCTCATATACAGTGCATAAAATATATTTATATATATACCCTTATACACCATTTTAATAAAAAATATCACAAAATTCTTCTAAGTCCCTCGGGAAGAGTGAAAGACGCGCACGTTCATTTTCAGAGCTCCTAGACCTTCCCATAAGAAGTTAGCCAAAAAGTAGCTTCGAAAAACGCTTAGGTTAAGTTTCAGAGTTGCTTCTAATGTACCGAAGCTGGACTTAACATAATTTCACTCTCACAACATTATGGTTGGTTGGAGACAGTCCGAACCACAAGTACCGGGTCCATGGTTCTCGGCGTATACTGGGGGGACGGGGGGACTCCCATTAACCCCTGACTATACCGGGGATACGCTTATCACAATGCCTTTCTGGTCTGTGCTGAAGCAGGGCATTCTGGCAGCCAAGTGGCTTGACCTTAATTAGTGAGCCTGGTTACCCCCTCTCGGAACCACAGACTTAGAAATCGCCAGCTCATATACAGTGCATAAAATATATTTATATATATACCCTTATACACCATTTTAATAAAAAATATCACAAAATTCTTCTAAGTCCCTCGGGAAGAGTGAAAGACGCGCACGTTCATTTTCAGAGCTCCTAGACCTTCCCATAAGAAGTTAGCCAAAAAGTAGCTTCGAAAAACGCTTAGGTTAAGTTTCAGAGTTGCTTCTAATGTACCGAAGCTGGACTTAGACATAATTTCACTCTCACAACATTATGGCTGGTTGGGGACAGTCCGAACCACAAGTACCGGGTCCATGGTTCTCGGCGTATACTGGGGGGACGGGGACGACTCCCATTAACCCCTGACTATACCGGGGATACGCTTATCACAATGCCTTTCTGGTCTGTGCTGAAGCAGGGCATTCTGGCAGCCAAGTGGCTTGACCTTTATTAGTGAGCCTGGTTACCCCCTCTCGGAACAACAGACTTAGAAATCGCCAGCTCATATACAGTGCATAAAATATATTTATATATATACCCTTATACACCATTTTAATAAAAAATATCACAAAATTCTTCTAAGTCCCTCGGGAAGAGTGAAAGACGCGCACGTTCATTTTCAGAGCTCCTAGACCTTCCCATAAGAAGTTAGCCAAAAAGTAGCTTCGAAAAACGCTTAGGTTAAGTTTCAGAGTTGCTTCTAATGTACCGAAGCTGGACTTAACATAATTTCACTCTCACAACATTATGGCTGGTTGGAGACAGTCCGAACCACAAGTACCGGGTCCATGGTTCTCGGCGTATACTGGGGGGACGGGGGGGACTCCCATTAACCCCTGACTATACCGGGGATACGCTTATCACAATGCCTTTCTGGTCTGTGCTGAAGCAGGGCATTCTGGCAGCCAAGTGGCTTGACCTTAATTAGTGAGCCTGGTTACCCCCTCTCGGAACCACAGACTTAGAAATCGCCAGCTCATATACAGTGCATAAAATATATTTATATATATACCCTTATACACCATTTTAATAAAAAATATCACAAAATTCTTCTAAGTCCCTGGGGAAGAGTGAAAGACGCGCACGTTCATTTTCAGAGCTCCTAGACCTTCCCATAAGAAGTTAGCCAAAAAGTAGCTTCGAAAAACGCTTAGGTTAAGTTTCAGAGTTGCTTCTAATGTACCGAAGCTGGACTTAGACATAATTTCACTCTCACAACATTATGGCTGGTTGGAGACAGTCCGAACCACAAGTACCGGGTCCATGGTTCTCGGCGTATACTGGGGGGACGGGGACGACTCCCATTAACCCCTGACTATACCGGGGATACGCTTATCACAATGCCTTTCTGGTATGTGCTGAAGCAGGGCATTCTGGCAGCCAAGTGGCTTGACCTTAATTAGTGAGCCTGGTTACCCCCTCTCGGAACCACAGACTTAGAAATCGCCAGCTCATATACAGTGCATAAAATATATTTATATATATACCCTTATACACCCTTTTAATAAAAAATATCACAAAATTCTTCTAAGTCCCTCGGGAAGAGTGAAAGATGCGCACGTTCATTTTCAGAGCTCCTAGACCTTCCCATAAGAAGTTAGCCAAAAAGTAGCTTCGAAAAACGCTTAGGTGAAGTTTCAGAGTTGCTTCTAATGTACCAAAGCTGGACTTAGACATAATTTCACTCTCACAACATTATGGCTGGTTGGAGACAGTCCGAACCACAAGTACCGGGTCCATGGTTCTGGGCGTATACTGGGGGGACGGGGACGACTCCCATTAACCCCTGACTATACCGGGGATACGCTTATCACAATGCCTTTCTGGTCTGTGCTGAAGCAGGGCATTCTGGCAGCCAAGTGGCTTGACCTTTATTAGTGAGCCTGGTTACCCCCTCTCGGAACAACAGACTTAGAAATCGCCAGCTCATATACAGTGCATAAAATATATTTATATATATACCCTTATACACCATTTTAATAAAAAATATCACAAAATTCTTCTAAGTCCCTCGGGAAGAGTGAAAGACGCGCACGTTCATTTTCAGAGCTCCTAGACCTTCCCATAAGAAGTTAGCCAAAAAGTAGCTTCGAAAAACGCTTAGGTTAAGTTTCAGAGTTGCTTCTAATGTACCGAAGCTGGACTTAACATAATTTCACTCTCACAACATTATGGCTGGTTGGAGACAGTCCGAACCACAAGTACCGGGTCCATGGTTCTCTGCGTATACTGGGGGGACGGGGGGGACTCCCATTAACCCCTGACTATACCGGGGATACGCTTATCACAATGCCTTTCTGGTCTGTGCTGAAGCAGGGCATTCTGGCAGCCAAGTGGCTTGACCTTAATTAGTGAGCCTGGTTACCCCCTCTCGGAACCACAGACTTAGAAATCGCCAGCTCATATACAGTGCATAAAATATATTTATATATATACCCTTATACACCATTTTAATAAAAAATATCACAAAATTCTTCTAAGTCCCTCGGGAAGAGTGAAAGACGCGCACGTTCATTTTCAGAGCTCCTAGACCTTCCCATAAGAAGTTAGCCAAAAAGTAGCTTCGAAAAACGCTTAGGTTAAGTTTCAGAGTTGCTTCTAATGTACCGAAGCTGGACTTAGACATAATTTCACTCTCACAACATTATGGCTGGTTGGGGACAGTCCGAACCACAAGTACCGGGTCCATGGTTCTCGGCGTATACTGGGGGGACGGGGACGACTCCCATTAACCCCTGACTATACCGGGGATACGCTTATCACAATGCCTTTCTGGTCTGTGCTGAAGCAGGGCATTCTGGCAGCCAAGTGGCTTGACCTTTATTAGTGAGCCTGGTTACCCCCTCTCGGAACAACAGACTTAGAAATCGCCAGCTCATATACAGTGCATAAAATATATTTATATATATACCCTTATACACCATTTTAATAAAAAATATCACAAAATTCTTCTAAGTCCCTCGGGAAGAGTGAAAGACGCGCACGTTCATTTTCAGAGCTCCTAGACCTTCCCATAAGAAGTTAGCCAAAAAGTAGCTTCGAAAAACGCTTAGGTTAAGTTTCAGAGTTGCTTCTAATGTACCGAAGCTGGACTTAACATAATTTCACTCTCACAACATTATGGCTGGTTGGAGACAGTCCGAACCACAAGTACCGGGTCCATGGTTCTCGGCGTATACTGGGGGGACGGGGGGACTCCCATTAACCCCTGACTATACCGGGGATACGCTTATCACAATGCCTTTCTGGTCTGTGCTGAAGCAGGGCATTCTGGCAGCCAAGTGGCTTGACCTTAATTAGTGAGCCTGGTTACCCCCTCTCGGAACCACAGACTTAGAAATCGCCAGCTCATATACAGTGCATAAAATATATTTATATATATACCCTTATACACCATTTTAATAAAAAATATCACAAAATTCTTCTAAGTCCCTCGGGAAGAGTGAAAGACGCGCACGTTCATTTTCAGAGCTCCTAGACCTTCCCATAAGAAGTTAGCCAAAAAGTAGCTTCGAAAAACGCTTAGGTTAAGTTTCAGAGTTGCTTCTAATGTACCGAAGCTGGACTTAGACATAATTTCACTCTCACAACATTATGGCTGGTTGGGGACAGTCCGAACCACAAGTACCGGGTCCATGGTTCTCGGCGTATACTGGGGGGACGGGGACGACTCCCATTAACCCCTGACTATACCGGGGATACGCTTATCACAATGCCTTTCTGGTCTGTGCTGAAGCAGGGCATTCTGGCAGCCAAGTGGCTTGACCTTTATTAGTGAGCCTGGTTACCCCCTCTCGGAACAACAGACTTAGAAATCGCCAGCTCATATACAGTGCATAAAATATATTTATATATATACCCTTATACACCATTTTAATAAAAAATATCACAAAATTCTTCTAAGTCCCTCGGGAAGAGTGAAAGACGCGCACGTTCATTTTCAGAGCTCCTAGACCTTCCCATAAGAAGTTAGCCAAAAAGTAGCTTCGAAAAACGCTTAGGTTAAGTTTCAGAGTTGCTTCTAATGTACCGAAGCTGGACTTAACATAATTTCACTCTCACAACATTATGGCTGGTTGGAGACAGTCCGAACCACAAGTACCGGGTCCATGGTTCTCGGCGTATACTGGGGGGACGGGGGGGACTCCCATTAACCCCTGACTATACCGGGGATACGCTTATCACAATGCCTTTCTGGTCTGTGCTGAAGCAGGGCATTCTGGCAGCCAAGTGGCTTGACCTTAATTAGTGAGCCTGGTTACCCCCTCTCGGAACCACAGACTTAGAAATCGCCAGCTCATATACAGTGCATAAAATATATTTATATATATACCCTTATACACCATTTTAATAAAAAATATCACAAAATTCTTCTAAGTCCCTGGGGAAGAGTGAAAGACGCGCACGTTCATTTTCAGAGCTCCTAGACCTTCCCATAAGAAGTTAGCCAAAAAGTAGCTTCGAAAAACGCTTAGGTTAAGTTTCAGAGTTGCTTCTAATGTACCGAAGCTGGACTTAGACATAATTTCACTCTCACAACATTATGGCTGGTTGGAGACAGTCCGAACCACAAGTACCGGGTCCATGGTTCTCGGCGTATACTGGGGGGACGGGGACGACTCCCATTAACCCCTGACTATACCGGGGATACGCTTATCACAATGCCTTTCTGGTATGTGCTGAAGCAGGGCATTCTGGCAGCCAAGTGGCTTGACCTTAATTAGTGAGCCTGGTTACCCCCTCTCGGAACCACAGACTTAGAAATCGCCAGCTCATATACAGTGCATAAAATATATTTATATATATACCCTTATACACCCTTTTAATAAAAAATATCACAAAATTCTTCTAAGTCCCTCGGGAAGAGTGAAAGATGCGCACGTTCATTTTCAGAGCTCCTAGACCTTCCCATAAGAAGTTAGCCAAAAAGTAGCTTCGAAAAACGCTTAGGTGAAGTTTCAGAGTTGCTTCTAATGTACCAAAGCTGGACTTAGACATAATTTCACTCTCACAACATTATGGCTGGTTGGAGACAGTCCGAACCACAAGTACCGGGTCCATGGTTCTGGGCGTATACTGGGGGGACGGGGACGACTCCCATTAACCCCTGACTATACCGGGGATACGCTTATCACAATGCCTTTCTGGTCTGTGCTGAAGCAGGGCATTCTGGCAGCCAAGTGGCTTGACCTTTATTAGTGAGCCTGGTTACCCCCTCTCGGAACAACAGACTTAGAAATCGCCAGCTCATATACAGTGCATAAAATATATTTATATATATACCCTTATACACCATTTTAATAAAAAATATCACAAAATTCTTCTAAGTCCCTCGGGAAGAGTGAAAAACGCGCACGTTCATTTTCAGAGCTCCTAGACCTTCCCATAAGAAGTTAGCCAAAAAGTAGCTTCGAAAAACGCTTAGGTTAAGTTTCAGAGTTGCTTCTAATGTACCGAAGCTGGACTTAACATAATTTCACTCTCACAACATTATGGCTGGTTGGAGACAGTCCGAACCACAAGTACCGGGTCCATGGTTCTCTGCGTATACTGGGGGGACGGGGGGGACTCCCATTAACCCCTGACTATACCGGGGATACGCTTATCACAATGCCTTTCTGGTCTGTGCTGAAGCAGGGCATTCTGGCAGCCAAGTGGCTTGACCTTAATTAGTGAGCCTGGTTACCCCCTCTCGGAACCACAGACTTAGAAATCGCCAGCTCATATACAGTGCATAAAATATATTTATATATATACCCTTATACACCATTTTAATAAAAAATATCACAAAATTCTTCTAAGTCCCTCGGGAAGAGTGAAAGACGCGCACGTTCATTTTCAGAGCTCCTAGACCTTCCCATAAGAAGTTAGCCAAAAAGTAGCTTCGAAAAACGCTTAGGTTAAGTTTCAGAGTTGCTTCTAATGTACCGAAGCTGGACTTAGACATAATTTCACTCTCACAACATTATGGCTGGTTGGGGACAGTCCGAACCACAAGTACCGGGTCCATGGTTCTCGGCGTATACTGGGGGGACGGGGACGACTCCCATTAACCCCTGACTATACCGGGGATACGCTTATCACAATGCCTTTCTGGTCTGTGCTGAAGCAGGGCATTCTGGCAGCCAAGTGGCTTGACCTTTATTAGTGAGCCTGGTTACCCCCTCTCGGAACAACAGACTTAGAAATCGCCAGCTCATATACAGTGCATAAAATATATTTATATATATACCCTTATACACCATTTTAATAAAAAATATCACAAAATTCTTCTAAGTCCCTCGGGAAGAGTGAAAGACGCGCACGTTCATTTTCAGAGCTCCTAGACCTTCCCATAAGAAGTTAGCCAAAAAGTAGCTTCGAAAAACGCTTAGGTTAAGTTTCAGAGTTGCTTCTAATGTACCGAAGCTGGACTTAACATAATTTCACTCTCACAACATTATGGCTGGTTGGAGACAGTCCGAACCACAAGTACCGGGTCCATGGTTCTCGGCGTATACTGGGGGGACGGGGGGGACTCCCATTAACCCCTGACTATACCGGGGATACGCTTATCACAATGCCTTTCTGGTCTGTGCTGTAGCAGGGCATTCTGGCAGCCAAGTGGCTTGACCTTAATTAGTGAGCCTGGTTACCCCCTCTCGGAACCACAGACTTAGAAATCGCCAGCTCATATACAGTGCATAAAATATATTTATATATATACCCTTATACACCATTTTAATAAAAAATATCACAAAATTCTTCTAAGTCCCTCGGGAAGAGTGAAAGACGCGCACGTTCATTTTCAGAGCTCCTAGACCTTCCCATAAGAAGTTAGCCAAAAAGTAGCTTCGAAAAACGCTTAGGTTAAGTTTCAGAGTTGCTTCTAATGTACCGAAGCTGGACTTCGACATAATTTCACTCTCACAACATTATGGCTGGTTGGGGACAGTCCGAACCACAAGTACCGGGTCCATGGTTCTCGGCGTATACTGGGGGGACGGGGACGACTCCCATTAACCCCTGACTATACCGGGGATACGCTTATCACAATGCCTTTCTGGTCTGTGCTGAAGCAGGGCATTCTGGCAGCCAAGTGGCTTGACCTTTATTAGTGAGCCTGGTTACCCCCTCTCGGAACAACAGACTTAGAAATCGCCAGCTCATATACAGTGCATAAAATATATTTATATATATACCCTTATACACCATTTTAATAAAAAATATCACAAAATTCTTCTAAGTCCCTCGGGAAGAGTGAAAGACGCGCACGTTCATTTTCAGAGCTCCTAGACCTTCCCATAAGAAGTTAGCCAAAAAGTAGCTTCGAAAAACGCTTAGGTTAAGTTTCAGAGTTGCTTCTAATGTACCGAAGCTGGACTTAACATAATTTCACTCTCACAACATTATGGCTGGTTGGAGACAGTCCGAACCACAAGTACCGGGTCCATGGTTCTCGGCGTATACTGGGGGGACGGGGGGGACTCCCATTAACCCCTGACTATACCGGGGATACGCTTATCACAATGCCTTTCTGGTCTGTGCTGTAGCAGGGCATTCTGGCAGCCAAGTGGCTTGACCTTAATTAGTGAGCCTGGTTACCCCCTCTCGGAACCACAGACTTAGAAATCGCCAGCTCATATACAGTGCATAAAATATATTTATATATATACCCTTATACACCATTTTAATAAAAAATATCACAAAATTCTTCTAAGTCCCTCGGGAAGAGTGAAAGACGCGCACGTTCATTTTCAGAGCTCCTAGACCTTCCCATAAGAAGTTAGCCAAAAAGTAGCTTCGAAAAACGCTTAGGTTAAGTTTCAGAGTTGCTTCTAATGTACCGAAGCTGGACTTAGACATAATTTCACTCTCACAACATTATGGCTGGTTGGAGACAGTCCGAACCACAAGTACCGGGTCCATGGTTCTCGGCGTATACTGGGGGGACGGGGACGACTCCCATTAACCCCTGACTATACCGGGGATACGCTTATCACAATGCCTTTCTGGTATGTGCTGAAGCAGGGCATTCTGGCAGCCAAGTGGCTTGACCTTAATTAGTGAGCCTGGTTACCCCCTCTCGGAACCACAGACTTAGAAATCGCCAGCTCATATACAGTGCATAAAATATATTTATATATATACCCTTATACACCCTTTTAATAAAAAATATCACAAAATTCTTCTAAGTCCCTCGGGAAGAGTGAAAGATGCGCACGTTCATTTTCAGAGCTCCTAGACCTTCCCATAAGAAGTTAGCCAAAAAGTAGCTTCGAAAAACGCTTAGGTGAAGTTTCAGAGTTGCTTCTAATGTACCAAAGCTGGACTTAGACATAATTTCACTCTCACAACATTATGGCTGGTTGGAGACAGTCCGAACCACAAGTACCGGGTCCATGGTTCTGGGCGTATACTGGGGGGACGGGGACGACTCCCATTAACCCCTGACTATACCGGGGATACGCTTATCACAATGCCTTTCTGGTCTGTGCTGAAGCAGGGCATTCTGGCAGCCAAGTGGCTTGACCTTTATTAGTGAGCCTGGTTACCCCCTCTCGGAACAACAGACTTAGAAATCGCCAGCTCATATACAGTGCATAAAATATATTTATATATATACCCTTATACACCATTTTAATAAAAAATATCACAAAATTCTTCTAAGTCCCTCGGGAAGAGTGAAAGACGCGCACGTTCATTTTCAGAGCTCCTAGACCTTCCCATAAGAAGTTAGCCAAAAAGTAGCTTCGAAAAACGCTTAGGTGAAGTTTCAGAGTTGCTTCTAATGTACCAAAGCTGGACTTAGACATAATTTCACTCTCACAACATTATGGCTGGTTGGAGACAGTCCGAACCACAAGTACCGGGTCCATGGTTCTGGGCGTATACTGGGGGGACGGGGACGACTCCCATTAACCCCTGACTATACCGGGGATACGCTTATCACAATGCCTTTCTGGTCTGTGCTGAAGCAGGGCATTCTGGCAGCCAAGTGGCTTGACCTTTATTAGTGAGCCTGGTTACCCCCTCTCGGAACAACAGACTTAGAAATCGCCAGCTCATATACAGTGCATAAAATATATTTATATATATACCCTTATACACCATTTTAATAAAAAATATCACAAAATTCTTCTAAGTCCCTCGGGAAGAGTGAAAGACGCGCACGTTCATTTTCAGAGCTCCTAGACCTTCCCATAAGAAGTTAGCCAAAAAGTAGCTTCGAAAAACGCTTAGGTTAAGTTTCAGAGTTGCTTCTAATGTACCGAAGCTGGACTTAACATAATTTCACTCTCACAACATTATGGCTGCTTGGAGACAGTCCGAACCACAAGTACCGGGTCCATGGTTCTCTGCGTATACTGGGGGGACGGGGGGGACTCCCATTAACCCCTGACTATACCGGGGATACGCTTATCACAATGCCTTTCTGGTCTGTGCTGAAGCAGGGCATTCTGGCAGCCAAGTGGCTTGACCTTAATTAGTGAGCCTGGTTACCCCCTCTCGGAACCACAGACTTAGAAATCGCCAGCTCATATACAGTGCATAAAATATATTTATATATATACCCTTATACACCATTTTAATAAAAAATATCACAAAATTCTTCTAAGTCCCTGGGGAAGAGTGAAAGACGCGCACGTTCATTTTCAGAGCTCCTAGACCTTCCCATAAGAAGTTAGCCAAAAAGTAGCTTCGAAAAACGCTTAGGTTAAGTTTCAGAGTTGCTTCTAATGTACCGAAGCTGGACTTAGACATAATTTCACTCTCACAACATTATGGCTGGTTGGAGACAGTCCGAACCACAAGTACCGGGTCCATGGTTCTGGCCGTATACTGGGGGGACGGGGACGACTCCCATTAACCCCTGACTATACCGGGGATACGCTTATCACAATGCCTTTCTGGTATGTGCTGAAGCAGGGCATTCTGGCAGCCAAGTGGCTTGACCTTAATTAGTGAGCCTGGTTACCCCCTCTCGGAACCACAGACTTAGAAATCGCCAGCTCATATACAGTGCATAAAATATATTTATATATATACCCTTATACACCCTTTTAATAAAAAATATCACAAAATTCTTCTAAGTCCCTCGGGAAGAGTGAAAGATGCGCACGTTCATTTTCAGAGCTCCTAGACCTTCCCATAAGAAGTTAGCCAAAAAGTAGCTTCGAAAAACGCTTAGGTGAAGTTTCAGAGTTGCTTCTAATGTACCAAAGCTGGACTTAGACATAATTTCACTCTCACAACATTATGGCTGGTTGGAGACAGTCCGAACCACAAGTACCGGGTCCATGGTTCTGGGCGTATACTGGGGGGACGGGGACGACTCCCATTAACCCCTGACTATACCGGGGATACGCTTATCACAATGCCTTTCTGGTCTGTGCTGAAGCAGGGCATTCTGGCAGCCAAGTGGCTTGACCTTTATTAGTGAGCCTGGTTACCCCCTCTCGGAACAACAGACTTAGAAATCGCCAGCTCATATACAGTGCATAAAATATATTTATATATATACCCTTATACACCATTTTAATAAAAAATATCACAAAATTCTTCTAAGTCCCTCGGGAAGAGTGAAAGACGCGCACGTTCATTTTCAGAGCTCCTAGACCTTCCCATAAGAAGTTAGCCAAAAAGTAGCTTCGAAAAACGCTTAGGTTAAGTTTCAGAGTTGCTTCTAATGTACCGAAGCTGGACTTAACATAATTTCACTCTCACAACATTATGGCTGGTTGGAGACAGTCCGAACCACAAGTACCGGGTCCATGGTTCTCTGCGTATACTGGGGGGACGGGGGGGACTCCCATTAACCCCTGACTATACCGGGGATACGCTTATCACAATGCCTTTCTGGTCTGTGCTGAAGCAGGGCATTCTGGCAGCCAAGTGGCTTGACCTTAATTAGTGAGCCTGGTTACCCCCTCTCGGAACCACAGACTTAGAAAACGCCAGCTCATATACAGTGCATAAAATATATTTATATATATACCCTTATACACCATTTTAATAAAAAATATCACAAAATTCTTCTAAGTCCCTCGGGAAGAGTGAAAGACGCGCACGTTCATTTTCAGAGCTCCTAGACCTTCCCATAAGAAGTTAGCCAAAAAGTAGCTTCGAAAAACGCTTAGGTTAAGTTTCAGAGTTGCTTCTAATGTACCGAAGCTGGACTTAGACATAATTTCACTCTCACAACATTATGGCTGGTTGGGGACAGTCCGAACCACAAGTACCGGGTCCATGGTTCTCGGCGTATACTGGGGGGACGGGGACGACTCCCATTAACCCCTGACTATACCGGGGATACGCTTATCACAATGCCTTTCTGGTCTGTGCTGAAGCAGGGCATTCTGGCAGCCAAGTGGCTTGACCTTTATTAGTGAGCCTGGTTACCCCCTCTCGGAACAACAGACTTAGAAATCGCCAGCTCATATACAGTGCATAAAATATATTTATATATATACCCTTATACACCATTTTAATAAAAAATATCACAAAATTCTTCTAAGTCCCTCGGGAAGAGTGAAAGACGCGCACATTCATTTTCAGAGCTCCTAGACCTTCCCATAAGAAGTTAGCCAAAAAGTAGCTTCGAAAAACGCTTAGGTTAAGTTTCAGAGTTGCTTCTAATGTACCGAAGCTGGACTTAACATAATTTCACTCTCACAACATTATGGCTGGTTGGAGACAGTCCGAACCACAAGTACCGGGTCCATGGTTCTCGGCGTATACTGGGGGGACGGGGGGGACTCCCATTAACCCCTGACTATACCGGGGATACGCTTATCACAATGCCTTTCTGGTCTGTGCTGTAGCAGGGCATTCTGGCAGCCAAGTGGCTTGACCTTAATTAGTGAGCCTGGTTACCCCCTCTCGGAACCACAGACTTAGAAATCGCCAGCTCATATACAGTGCATAAAATATATTTATATATATACCCTTATACACCCTTTTAATAAAAAATATCACAAAATTCTTCTAAGTCCCTCGGGAAGAGTGAAAGATGCGCACGTTCATTTTCAGAGCTCCTAGACCTTCCCATAAGAAGTTAGCCAAAAAGTAGCTTCGAAAAACGCTTAGGTGAAGTTTCAGAGTTGCTTCTAATGTACCAAAGCTGGACTTAGACATAATTTCACTCTCACAACATTATGGCTGGTTGGAGACAGTCCGAACCACAAGTACCGGGTCCATGGTTCTGGGCGTATACTGGGGGGACGGGGACGACTCCCATTAACCCCTGACTATACCGGGGATACGCTTATCACAATGCCTTTCTGGTCTGTGCTGAAGCAGGGCATTCTGGCAGCCAAGTGGCTTGACCTTTATTAGTGAGCCTGGTTACCCCCTCTCGGAACAACAGACTTAGAAATCGCCAGCTCATATACAGTGCATAAAATATATTTATATATATACCCTTATACACCATTTTAATAAAAAATATCACAAAATTCTTCTAAGTCCCTCGGGAAGAGTGAAAGACGCGCACGTTCATTTTCAGAGCTCCTAGACCTTCCCATAAGAAGTTAGCCAAAAAGTAGCTTCGAAAAACGCTTAGGTGAAGTTTCAGAGTTGCTTCTAATGTACCAAAGCTGGACTTAGACATAATTTCACTCTCACAACATTATGGCTGGTTGGAGACAGTCCGAACCACAAGTACCGGGTCCATGGTTCTGGGCGTATACTGGGGGGACGGGGACGACTCCCATTAACCCCTGACTATACCGGGGATACGCTTATCACAATGCCTTTCTGGTCTGTGCTGAAGCAGGGCATTCTGGCAGCCAAGTGGCTTGACCTTTATTAGTGAGCCTGGTTACCCCCTCTCGGAACAACAGACTTAGAAATCGCCAGCTCATATACAGTGCATAAAATATATTTATATATATACCCTTATACACCATTTTAATAAAAAATATCACAAAATTCTTCTAAGTCCCTCGGGAAGAGTGAAAGACGCGCACGTTCATTTTCAGAGCTCCTAGACCTTCCCATAAGAAGTTAGCCAAAAAGTAGCTTCGAAAAACGCTTAGGTTAAGTTTCAGAGTTGCTTCTAATGTACCGAAGCTGGACTTAACATAATTTCACTCTCACAACATTATGGCTGCTTGGAGACAGTCCGAACCACAAGTACCGGGTCCATGGTTCTCTGCGTATACTGGGGGGACGGGGGGGACTCCCATTAACCCCTGACTATACCGGGGATACGCTTATCACAATGCCTTTCTGGTCTGTGCTGAAGCAGGGCATTCTGGCAGCCAAGTGGCTTGACCTTTATTAGTGAGCCTGGTTACCCCCTCTCGGAACAACAGACTTAGAAATCGCCAGCTCATATACAGTGCATAAAATATATTTATATATATACCCTTATACACCATTTTAATAAAAAATATCACAAAATTCTTCTAAGTCCCTCGGGAAGAGTGAAAGACGCGCACGTTCATTTTCAGAGCTCCTAGACCTTCCCATAAGAAGTTAGCCAAAAAGTAGCTTCGAAAAACGCTTAGGTTAAGTTTCAGAGTTGCTTCTAATGTACCGAAGCTGGACTTAACATAATTTCACTCTCACAACATTATGGCTGGTTGGAGACAGTCCGAACCACAAGTACCGGGTCCATGGTTCTCTGCGTATACTGGGGGGACGGGGGGGACTCCCATTAACCCCTGACTATACCGGGGATACGCTTATCACAATGCCTTTCTGGTCTGTGCTGAAGCAGGGCATTCTGGCAGCCAAGTGGCTTGACCTTAATTAGTGAGCCTGGTTACCCCCTCTCGGAACCACAGACTTAGAAATCGCCAGCTCATATACAGTGCATAAAATATATTTATATATATACCCTTATACACCATTTTAATAAAAAATATCACAAAATTCTTCTAAGTCCCTCGGGAAGAGTGAAAGACGCGCACGTTCATTTTCAGAGCTCCTAGACCTTCCCATAAGAAGTTAGCCAAAAAGTAGCTTCGAAAAACGCTTAGGTTAAGTTTCAGAGTTGCTTCTAATGTACCGAAGCTGGACTTAGACATAATTTCACTCTCACAACATTATGGCTGGTTGGGGACAGTCCGAACCACAAGTACCGGGTCCATGGTTCTCGGCGTATACTGGGGGGACGGGGACGACTCCCATTAACCCCTGACTATACCGGGGATACGCTTATCACAATGCCTTTCTGGTCTGTGCTGAAGCAGGGCATTCTGGCAGCCAAGTGGCTTGACCTTTATTAGTGAGCCTGGTTACCCCCTCTCGGAACAACAGACTTAGAAATCGCCAGCTCATATACAGTGCATAAAATATATTTATATATATACCCTTATACACCATTTTAATAAAAAATATCACAAAATTCTTCTAAGTCCCTCGGGAAGAGTGAAAGACGCGCACGTTCATTTTCAGAGCTCCTAGACCTTCCCATAAGAAGTTAGCCAAAAAGTAGCTTCGAAAAACGCTTAGGTTAAGTTTCAGAGTTGCTTCTAATGTACCGAAGCTGGACTTAACATAATTTCACTCTCACAACATTATGGCTGGTTGGAGACAGTCCGAACCACAAGTACCGGGTCCATGGTTCTCGGCGTATACTGGGGGGACGGGGGGGACTCCCATTAACCCCTGACTATACCGGGGATACGCTTATCACAATGCCTTTCTGGTCTGTGCTGTAGCAGGGCATTCTGGCAGCCAAGTGGCTTGACCTTAATTAGTGAGCCTGGTTACCCCCTCTCGGAACCACAGACTTAGAAATCGCCAGCTCATATACAGTGCATAAAATATATTTATATATATACCCTTATACACCATTTTAATAAAAAATATCACAAAATTCTTCTAAGTCCCTCGGGAAGAGTGAAAGACGCGCACGTTCATTTTCAGAGCTCCTAGACCTTCCCATAAGAAGTTAGCCAAAAAGTAGCTTCGAAAAACGCTTAGGTTAAGTTTCAGAGTTGCTTCTAATGTACCGAAGCTGGACTTAGACATAATTTCACTCTCACAACATTATGGCTGGTTGGAGACAGTCCGAACCACAAGTACCGGGTCCATGGTTCTCGGCGTATACTGGGGGGACGGGGACGACTCCCATTAACCCCTGACTATACCGGGGATACGCTTATCACAATGCCTTTCTGGTATGTGCTGAAGCAGGGCATTCTGGCAGCCAAGTGGCTTGACCTTAATTAGTGAGCCTGGTTACCCCCTCTCGGAACCACAGACTTAGAAATCGCCAGCTCATATACAGTGCATAAAATATATTTATATATATACCCTTATACACCCTTTTAATAAAAAATATCACAAAATTCTTCTAAGTCCCTCGGGAAGAGTGAAAGATGCGCACGTTCATTTTCAGAGCTCCTAGACCTTCCCATAAGAAGTTAGCCAAAAAGTAGCTTCGAAAAACGCTTAGGTGAAGTTTCAGAGTTGCTTCTAATGTACCAAAGCTGGACTTAGACATAATTTCACTCTCACAACATTATGGCTGGTTGGAGACAGTCCGAACCACAAGTACCGGGTCCATGGTTCTGGGCGTATACTGGGGGGACGGGGACGACTCCCATTAACCCCTGACTATACCGGGGATACGCTTATCACAATGCCTTTCTGGTCTGTGCTGAAGCAGGGCATTCTGGCAGCCAAGTGGCTTGACCTTTATTAGTGAGCCTGGTTACCCCCTCTCGGAACAACAGACTTAGAAATCGCCAGCTCATATACAGTGCATAAAATATATTTATATATATACCCTTATACACCATTTTAATAAAAAATATCACAAAATTCTTCTAAGTCCCTCGGGAAGAGTGAAAGACGCGCACGTTCATTTTCAGAGCTCCTAGACCTTCCCATAAGAAGTTAGCCAAAAAGTAGCTTCGAAAAACGCTTAGGTGAAGTTTCAGAGTTGCTTCTAATGTACCAAAGCTGGACTTAGACATAATTTCACTCTCACAACATTATGGCTGGTTGGAGACAGTCCGAACCACAAGTACCGGGTCCATGGTTCTGGGCGTATACTGGGGGGACGGGGACGACTCCCATTAACCCCTGACTATACCGGGGATACGCTTATCACAATGCCTTTCTGGTCTGTGCTGAAGCAGGGCATTCTGGCAGCCAAGTGGCTTGACCTTTATTAGTGAGCCTGGTTACCCCCTCTCGGAACAACAGACTTAGAAATCGCCAGCTCATATACAGTGCATAAAATATATTTATATATATACCCTTATACACCATTTTAATAAAAAATATCACAAAATTCTTCTAAGTCCCTCGGGAAGAGTGAAAGACGCGCACGTTCATTTTCAGAGCTTCTAGACCTTCCCATAAGAAGTTAGCCAAAAAGTAGCTTCGAAAAACGCTTAGGTTAAGTTTCAGAGTTGCTTCTAATGTACCGAAGCTGGACTTAACATAATTTCACTCTCACAACATTATGGCTGCTTGGAGACAGTCCGAACCACAAGTACCGGGTCCATGGTTCTCTGCGTATACTGGGGGGACGGGGGGGACTCCCATTAACCCCTGACTATACCGGGGATACGCTTATCACAATGCCTTTCTGGTCTGTGCTGAAGCAGGGCATTCTGGCAGCCAAGTGGCTTGACCTTAATTAGTGAGCCTGGTTACCCCCTCTCGGAACCACAGACTTAGAAATCGCCAGCTCATATACAGTGCATAAAATATATTTATATATATACCCTTATACACCATTTTAATAAAAAATATCACAAAATTCTTCTAAGTCCCTCGGGAAGAGTGAAAGACGCGCACGTTCATTTTCAGAGCTCCTAGACCTTCCCATAAGAAGTTAGCCAAAAAGTAGCTTCGAAAAACGCTTAGGTTAAGTTTCAGAGTTGCTTCTAATGTACCGAAGCTGGACTTAGACATAATTTCACTCTCACAACATTATGGCTGGTTGGGGACAGTCCGAACCACAAGTACCGGGTCCATGGTTCTCGGCGTATACTGGGGGGACGGGGGGGACTCCCATTAACCCCTGACTATACCGGGGATACGCTTATCACAATGCCTTTCTGGTCTGTGCTGAAGCAGGGCATTCTGGCAGCCAAGTGGCTTGACCTTTATTAGTGAGCCTGGTTACCCCCTCTCGGAACAACAGACTTAGAAATCGCCAGCTCATATACAGTGCATAAAATATATTTATATATATACCCTTATACACCATTTTAATAAAAAATATCACAAAATTCTTCTAAGTCCCTCGGGAAGAGTGAAAGACGCGCACGTTCATTTTCAGAGCTCCTAGACCTTCCCATAAGAAGTTAGCCAAAAAGTAGCTTCGAAAAACGCTTAGGTTAAGTTTCAGAGTTGCTTCTAATGTACCGAAGCTGGACTTAACATAATTTCACTCTCACAACATTATGGCTGGTTGGAGACAGTCCGAACCACAAGTACCGGGTCCATGGTTCTCGGCGTATACTGGGGGGACGGGGGGGACTCCCATTAACCCCTGACTATACCGGGGATACGCTTATCACAATGCCTTTCTGGTCTGTGCTGTAGCAGGGCATTCTGGCAGCCAAGTGGCTTGACCTTAATTAGTGAGCCTGGTTACCCCCTCTCGGAACCACAGACTTAGAAATCGCCAGCTCATATACAGTGCATAAAATATATTTATATATATACCCTTATACACCATTTTAATAAAAAATATCACAAAATTCTTCTAAGTCCCTCGGGAAGAGTGAAAGACGCGCACGTTAATTTTCAGAGCTCCTAGACCTTCCCATAAGAAGTTAGCCAAAAAGTAGCTTCGAAAAACGCTTAGGTTAAGTTTCAGAGTTGCTTCTAATGTACCGAAGCTGGACTTAGACATAATTTCACTCTCACAACATTATGGCTGGTTGGAGACAGTCCGAACCACAAGTACCGGGTCCATGGTTCTCGGCGTATACTGGGGGGACGGGGACGACTCCCATTAACCCCTGACTATACCGGGGATACGCTTATCACAATGCCTTTCTGGTATGTGCTGAAGCAGGGCATTCTGGCAGCCAAGTGGCTTGACCTTAATTAGTGAGCCTGGTTACCCCCTCTCGGAACCACAGACTTAGAAATCGCCAGCTCATATACAGTGCATAAAATATATTTATATATATACCCTTATACACCCTTTTAATAAAAAATATCACAAAATTCTTCTAAGTCCCTCGGGAAGAGTGAAAGATGCGCACGTTCATTTTCAGAGCTCCTAGACCTTCCCATAAGAAGTTAGCCAAAAAGTAGCTTCGAAAAACGCTTAGGTGAAGTTTCAGAGTTGCTTCTAATGTACCAAAGCTGGACTTAGACATAATTTCACTCTCACAACATTATGGCTGGTTGGAGACAGTCCGAACCACAAGTACCGGGTCCATGGTTCTGGGCGTATACTGGGGGGACGGGGACGACTCCCATTAACCCCTGACTATACCGGGGATACGCTTATCACAATGCCTTTCTGTTCTGTGCTGAAGCAGGGCATTCTGGCAGCCAAGTGGCTTGACCTTTATTAGTGAGCCTGGTTACCCCCTCTCGGAACAACAGACTTAGAAATCGCCAGCTCATATACAGTGCATAAAATATATTTATATATATACCCTTATACACCATTTTAATAAAAAATATCACAAAATTCTTCTAAGTCCCTCGGGAAGAGTGAAAGACGCGCACGTTCATTTTCAGAGCTCCTAGACCTTCCCATAAGAAGTTAGCCAAAAAGTAGCTTCGAAAAACGCTTAGGTGAAGTTTCAGAGTTGCTTCTACTGTAATGTACCAAAGCTGGACTTAGACATAATTTCACTCTCACAACATTATGGCTGGTTGGAGACAGTCCGAACCACAAGTACCGGGTCCATGGTTCTCGGCGTATACTGGGGGGACGGGGACGACTCCCATTAACCCCTGACTATACCGGGGATACGCTTATCACAATGCCTTTCTGGTCTGTGCTGAAGCAGGGCATTCTGGCAGCCAAGTGGCTTGACCTTTATTAGTGAGCCTGGTTACCCCCTCTCGGAACAACAGACTTAGAAATCGCCAGCTCATATACAGTGCATAAAATATATTTATATATATACCCTTATACACCATTTTAATAAAAAATATCACAAAATTCTTCTAAGTCCCTCGGGAAGAGTGAAAGACGCGCACGTTCATTTTCAGAGCTCCTAGACCTTCCCATAAGAAGTTAGCCAAAAAGTAGCTTCGAAAAACGCTTAGGTTAAGTTTCAGAGTTGCTTCTAATGTACCGAAGCTGGACTTAACATAATTTCACTCTCACAACATTATGGCTGGTTGGAGACAGTCCGAACCACAAGTACCGGGTCCATGGTTCTCGGCGTATACTGGGGGGACGGGGGGGACTCCCATTAACCCCTGACTATACCGGGGATACGCTTATCACAATGCCTTTCTGGTCTGTGCTGTAGCAGGGCATTCTGGCAGCCAAGTGGCTTGACCTTAATTAGTGAGCCTGGTTACCCCCTCTCGGAACCACAGACTTAGAAATCGCCAGCTCATATACAGTGCATAAAATATATTTATATATATACCCTTATACACCATTTTAATAAAAAATATCACAAAATTCTTCTAAGTCCCTCGGGAAGAGTGAAAGACGCGCACGTTCATTTTCAGAGCTCCTAGACCTTCCCATAAGAAGTTAGCCAAAAAGTAGCTTCGAAAAACGCTTAGGTTAAGTTTCAGAGTTGCTTCTAATGTACCGAAGCTGGACTTAGACATAATTTCACTCTCACAACATTATGGCTGGTTGGAGACAGTCCGAACCACAAGTACCGGGTCCATGGTTCTAGGCGTATACTGGGGGGACGGGGACGACTCCCATTAACCCCTGACTATACCGGGGATACGCTTATCACAATGCCTTTCTGGTATGTGCTGAAGCAGGGCATTCTGGCAGCCAAGTGGCTTGACCTTAATTAGTGAGCCTGGTTACCCCCTCTCGGAACCACAGACTTAGAAATCGCCAGCTCATATACAGTGCATAAAATATATTTATATATATACCCTTATACACCCTTTTAATAAAAAATATCACAAAATTCTTCTAAGTCCCTCGGGAAGAGTGAAAGATGCGCACGTTCATTTTCAGAGCTCCTAGACCTTCCCATAAGAAGTTAGCCAAAAAGTAGCTTCGAAAAACGCTTAGGTGAAGTTTCAGAGTTGCTTCTAATGTACCAAAGCTGGACTTAGACATAATTTCACTCTCACAACATTATGGCTGGTTGGAGACAGTCCGAACCACAAGTACCGGGTCCATGGTTCTGGGCGTATACTGGGGGGACGGGGACGACTCCCATTAACCCCTGACTATACCGGGGATACGCTTATCACAATGCCTTTCTGGTCTGTGCTGAAGCAGGGCATTCTGGCAGCCAAGTGGCTTGACCTTTATTAGTGAGCCTGGTTACCCCCTCTCGGAACAACAGACTTAGAAATCGCCAGCTCATATACAGTGCATAAAATATATTTATATATATACCCTTATACACCATTTTAATAAAAAATATCACAAAATTCTTCTAAGTCCCTCGGGAAGAGTGAAAGACGCGCACGTTCATTTTCAGAGCTCCTAGACCTTCCCATAAGAAGTTAGCCAAAAAGTAGCTTCGAAAAACGCTTAGGTTAAGTTTCAGAGTTGCTTCTAATGTACCGAAGCTGGACTTAACATAATTTCACTCTCACAACATTATGGCTGGTTGGAGACAGTCCGAACCACAAGTACCGGGTCCATGGTTCTCGGCGTATACTGGGGGGACGGGGGGGACTCCCATTAACCCCTGACTATACCGGGGATACGCTTATCACAATGCCTTTCTGGTATGTGCTGAAGCAGGGCATTCTGGCAGCCAAGTGGCTTGACCTTAATTAGTGAGCCTGGTTACCCCCTCTCGGAACCACAGACTTAGAAATCGCCAGCTCATATACAGTGCATAAAATATATTTATATATATACCCTTATACACCCTTTTAATAAAAAATATCACAAAATTCTTCTAAGTCCCTCGGGAAGAGTGAAAGATGCGCACGTTCATTTTCAGAGCTCCTAGACCTTCCCATAAGAAGTTAGCCAAAAAGTAGCTTCGAAAAACGCTTAGGTGAAGTTTCAGAGTTGCTTCTAATGTACCAAAGCTGGACTTAGACATAATTTCACTCTCACAACATTATGGCTGGTTGGAGACAGTCCGAACCACAAGTACCGGGTCCATGGTTCTGGGCGTATACTGGGGGGACGGGGACGAATCCCATTAACCCCTGACTATACCGGGGATACGCTTATCACAATGCCTTTCTGGTCTGTGCTGAAGCAGGGCATTCTGGCAGCCAAGTGGCTTGACCTTAATTAGTGAGCCTGGTTACCCCCTCTCGGAACCACAGACTTAGAAATCGCCAGCTCATATACAGTGCATAAAATATATTTATATATAAACCCTTATACACCATTTTAATAAAAAATATCACAAAATTCTTCTAAGTCCCTCGGGAAGAGTGAAAGACGCGCACGTTCATTTTCAGAGCTCCTAGACCTTCCCATAAGAAGTTAGCCAAAAAGTAGCTTCGAAAAACGCTTAGGTTAAGTTTCAGAGTTGCTTCTAATGTACCGAAGCTGGACTTAGACATAATTTCACTCTCACAACATTATGGCTGGTTGGAGACAGTCCGAACCACAAGTACCGGGTCCATGGTTCTCGGCGTATACTGGGGGGACGGGGACGACTCCCATTAACCCCTGACTATACCGGGGATACGCTTATCACAATGCCTTTCTGGTCTGTGCTGAAGCAGGGCATTCTGGCAGCCAAGTGGCTTGACCTTTATTAGTGAGCCTGGTTACCCCCTCTCGGAACAACAGACTTAGAAATCGCCAGCTCATATACAGTGCATAAAATATATTTATATATATACCCTTATACACCATTTTAATAAAAAATATCACAAAATTCTTCTAAGTCCCTCGGGAAGAGTGAAAGACGCGCACGTTCATTTTCAGAGCTCCTAGACCTTCCCATAAGAAGTTAGCCAAAAAGTAGCTTCGAAAAACGCTTAGGTGAAGTTTCAGAGTTGCTTCTACTGTAATGTACCAAAGCTGGACTTAGACATAATTTCACTCTCACAACATTATGGCTGGTTGGAGACAGTCCGAACCACAAGTACCGGGTCCATGGTTCTGGGCGTATACTGGGGGGACGGGGACGACTCCCATTAACCCCTGACTATACCGGGGATACGCTTATCACAATGCCTTTCTGGTCTGTGCTGAAGCAGGGCATTCTGGCAGCCAAGTGGCTTGACCTTTATTAGTGAGCCTGGTTACCCCCTCTCGGAACAACAGACTTAGAAATCGCCAGCTCATATACAGTGCATAAAATATATTTATATATATACCCTTATACACCATTTTAATAAAAAATATCACAAAATTCTTCTAAGTCCCTCGGGAAGAGTGAAAGACGCGCACGTTCATTTTCAGAGCTCCTAGACCTTCCCATAAGAAGTTAGCCAAAAAGTAGCTTCGAAAAACGCTTAGGTTAAGTTTCAGAGTTGCTTCTAATGTACCGAAGCTGGACTTAACATTATTTCACTCTCACAACATTATGGCTGGTTGGAGACAGTCCGAACCACAAGTACCGGGTCCATGGTTCTCGGCGTATACTGGGGGGACGGGGGGGACTCCCATTAACCCCTGACTATACCGGGGATACGCTTATCACAATGCCTTTCTGGTCTGTGCTGAAGCAGGGCATTCTGGCAGCCAAGTGGCTTGACCTTAATTAGTGAGCCTGGTTACCCCCTCTCGGAACCACAGACTTAGAAATCGCCAGCTCATATACAGTGCATAAAATATATTTATATATATACCCTTATACACCATTTTAATAAAAAATATCACAAAATTCTTCTAAGTCCCTCGGGAAGAGTGAAAGACGCGCACGTTCATTTTCAGAGCTCCTAGACCTTCCCATAAGAAGTTAGCCAAAAAGTAGCTTCGAAAAACGCTTAGGTTAAGTTTCAGAGTTGCTTCTAATGTACCGAAGCTGGACTTAACATAATTTCACTCTCACAACATTATGGCTGGTTGGAGACAGTCCGAACCACAAGTACCGGGTCCATGGTTCTCGGCGTATACTGGGGGGACGGGGACGACTCCCATTAACCCCTGACTATACCGGGGATACGCTTATCACAATGCCTTTCTGGTATGTGCTGAAGCAGGGCATTCTGGCAGCCAAGTGGCTTGACCTTAATTAGTGAGCCTGGTTACCCCCTCTCGGAACCACAGACTTAGAAATCGCCAGCTCATATACAGTGCATAAAATATATTTATATATATACCCTTATACACCCTTTTAATAAAAAATATCACAAAATTCTTCTAAGTCCCTCGGGAAGAGTGAAAGATGCGCACGTTCATTTTCAGAGCTCCTAGACCTTCCCATAAGAAGTTAGCCAAAAAGTAGCTTCGAAAAACGCTTAGGTGAAGTTTCAGAGTTGCTTCTAATGTACCAAAGCTGGACTTAGACATAATTTCACTCTCACAACATTATGGCTGGTTGGAGACAGTCCGAACCACAAGTACCGGGTCCATGGTTCTGGGCGTATACTGGGGGGACGGGGACGAATCCCATTAACCCCTGACTATACCGGGGATACGCTTATCACAATGCCTTTCTGGTCTGTGCTGAAGCAGGGCATTCTGGCAGCCAAGTGGCTTGACCTTAATTAGTGAGCCTGGTTACCCCCTCTCGGAACCACAGACTTAGAAATCGCCAGCTCATATACAGTGCATAAAATATATTTATATATAAACCCTTATACACCATTTTAATAAAAAATATCACAAAATTCTTCTAAGTCCCTCGGGAAGAGTGAAAGACGCGCACGTTCATTTTCAGAGCTCCTAGACCTTCCCATAAGAAGTTAGCCAAAAAGTAGCTTCGAAAAACGCTTAGGTTAAGTTTCAGAGTTGCTTCTAATGTACCGAAGCTGGACTTAGACATAATTTCACTCTCACAACATTATGGCTGGTTGGAGACAGTCCGAACCACAAGTACCGGGTCCATGGTTCTCGGCGTATACTGGGGGGACGGGGACGACTCCCATTAACCCCTGACTATACCGGGGATACGCTTATCACAATGCCTTTCTGGTCTGTGCTGAAGCAGGGCATTCTGGCAGCCAAGTGGCTTGACCTTTATTAGTGAGCCTGGTTACCCCCTCTCGGAACAACAGACTTAGAAATCGCCAGCTCATATACAGTGCATAAAATATATTTATATATATACCCTTATACACCATTTTAATAAAAAATATCACAAAATTCTTCTAAGTCCCTCGGGAAGAGTGAAAGACGCGCACGTTCATTTTCAGAGCTCCTAGACCTTCCCATAAGAAGTTAGCCAAAAAGTAGCTTCGAAAAACGCTTAGGTTAAGTTTCAGAGTTGCTTCTAATGTACCGAAGCTGGACTTAACATAATTTCACTCTCACAACATTATGGCTGGTTGGAGACAGTCCGAACCACAAGTACCGGGTCCATGGTTCTCGGCGTATACTGGGGGGACGGGGGGGACTCCCATTAACCCCTGACTATACCGGGGATACGCTTATCACAATGCCTTTCTGGTCTGTGCTGAAGCAGGGCATTCTGGCAGCCAAGTGGCTTGACCTTAATTAGTGAGCCTGGTTACCCCCTCTCGGAACCACAGACTTAGAAATCGCCAGCTCATATACAGTGCATAAAATATATTTATATATATACCCTTATACACCATTTTAATAAAAAATATCACAAAATTCTTCTAAGTCCCTCGGGAAGAGTGAAAGACGCGCACGTTCATTTTCAGAGCTCCTAGACCTTCCCATAAGAAGTTAGCCAAAAAGTAGCTTCGAAAAACGCTTAGGTTAAGTTTCAGAGTTGCTTCTAATGTACCGAAGCTGGACTTAGACATAATTTCACTCTCACAACATTATGGCTGGTTGGAGACATTCCGAACCACAAGTACCGGGTCCATGGTTCTCGGCGTATACTGGGGGGACGGGGACGACTCCCATTAACCCCTGACTATACCGGGGATACGCTTATCACAATGCCTTTCTGGTATGTGCTGAAGCAGGGCATTCTGGCAGCCAAGTGGCTTGACCTTAATTAGTGAGCCTGGTTACCCCCTCTCGGAACCACAGACTTAGAAATCGCCAGCTCATATACAGTGCATAAAATATATTTATATATATACCGTTATACACCCTTTTAATAAAAAATATCACAAAATTCTTCTAAGTCCCTCGGGAAGAGTGAAAGATGCGCACGTTCATTTTCAGAGCTCCTAGACCTTCCCATAAGAAGTTAGCCAAAAAGTAGCTTCGAAAAACGCTTAGGTGAAGTTTCAGAGTTGCTTCTAATGTACCAAAGCTGGACTTAGACATAATTTCACTCTCACAACATTATGGCTGGTTGGAGACAGTCCGAACCACAAGTACCGGGTCCATGGTTCTGGGCGTATACTGGGGGGACGGGGACGACTCCCATTAACCCCTGACTATACCGGGGATACGCTTATCACAATGCCTTTCTGGTCTGTGCTGAAGCAGGGCATTCTGGCAGCCAAGTGGCTTGACCTTTATTAGTGAGCCTGGTTACCCCCTCTCGGAACAACAGACTTAGAAATCGCCAGCTCATATACAGTGCATAAAATATATTTATATATATACCCTTATACACCATTTTAATAAAAAATATCACAAAATTCTTCTAAGTCCCTCGGGAAGAGTGAAAGACGCGCACGTTCATTTTCAGAGCTCCTAGACCTTCCCATAAGAAGTTAGCCAAAAAGTAGCTTCGAAAAACGCTTAGGTTAAGTTTCAGAGTTGCTTCTAATGTACCGAAGCTGGACTTAACATAATTTCACTCTCACAACATTATGGCTGGTTGGAGACAGTCCGAACCACAAGTACCGGGTCCATGGTTCTCGGCGTATACTGGGGGGACGGGGGGGACTCCCATTAACCCCTGACTATACCGGGGATACGCTTATCACAATGCCTTTCTGGTATGTGCTGAAGCAGGGCATTCTGGCAGCCAAGTGGCTTGACCTTAATTAGTGAGCCTGGTTACCCCCTCTCGGAACCACAGACTTAGAAATCGCCAGCTCATATACAGTGCATAAAATATATTTATATATATACCGTTATACACCCTTTTAATAAAAAATATCACAAAATTCTTCTAAGTCCCTCGGGAAGAGTGAAAGATGCGCACGTTCATTTTCAGAGCTCCTAGACCTTCCCATAAGAAGTTAGCCAAAAAGTAGCTTCGAAAAACGCTTAGGTGAAGTTTCAGAGTTGCTTCTAATGTACCAAAGCTGGACTTAGACATAATTTCACTCTCACAACATTATGGCTGGTTGGAGACAGTCCGAACCACAAGTACCGGGTCCATGGTTCTGGGCGTATACTGGGGGGACGGGGACGACTCCCATTAACCCCTGACTATACCGGGGATACGCTTATCACAATGCCTTTCTGGTCTGTGCTGAAGCAGGGCATTCTGGCAGCCAAGTGGCTTGACCTTTATTAGTGAGCCTGGTTACCCCCTCTCGGAACAACAGACTTAGAAATCGCCAGCTCATATACAGTGCATAAAATATATTTATATATATACCCTTATACACCATTTTAATAAAAAATATCACAAAATTCTTAAAAGTCCCTCGGGAAGAGTGAAAGACGCGCACGTTCATTTTCAGAGCTCCTAGACCTTCCCATAAGAAGTTAGCCAAAAAGTAGCTTCGAAAAACGCTTAGGTTAAGTTTCAGAGTTGCTTCTAATGTACCGAAGCTGGACTTAACATAATTTCACTCTCACAACATTATGGCTGGTTGGAGACAGTCCGAACCACAAGTACCGGGTCCATGGTTCTCGGCGTATACTGGGGGGACGGGGGGGACTCCCATTAACCCCTGACTATACCGGGGATACGCTTATCACAATGCCTTTCTGGTATGTGCTGAAGCAGGGCATTCTGGCAGCCAAGTGGCTTGACCTTTATTAGTGAGCCTGGTTACCCCCTCTCGGAACAACAGACTTAGAAATCGCCAGCTCATATACAGTGCATAAAATATATTTATATATATACCGTTATACACCCTTTTAATAAAAAATATCACAAAATTCTTCTAAGTCCCTCGGGAAGAGTGAAAGATGCGCACGTTCATTTTCAGAGCTCCTAGACCTTCCCATAAGAAGTTAGCCAAAAAGTAGCTTCGAAAAACGCTTAGGTTAAGTTTCAGAGTTGCTTCTAATGTACCGAAGCTGGACTTAACATAATTTCACTCTCACAACATTATGGCTGGTTGGAGACAGTCCGAACCACAAGTACCGGGTCCATGGTTCTCGGCGTATACTGGGGGGACGGGGGGGACTCCCATTAACCCCTGACAATACCGGGGATACGCTTATCACAATGCCTTTCTGGTATGTGCTGAAGCAGGGCATTCTGGCAGCCAAGTGGCTTGACCTTAATTAGTGAGCCTGGTTACCCCCTCTCGGAACCACAGACTTAGAAATCGCCAGCTCATATACAGTGCATAAAATATATTTATATATATACCGTTATACACCCTTTTAATAAAAAATATCACAAAATTCTTCTAAGTCCCTCGGGAAGAGTGAAAGATGCGCACGTTCATTTTCAGAGCTCCTAGACCTTCCCATAAGAAGTTAGCCAAAAAGTAGCTTCGAAAAACGCTTAGGTGAAGTTTCAGAGTTGCTTCTAATGTACCAAAGCTGGACTTAGACATAATTTCACTCTCACAACATTATGGCTGGTTGGAGACAGTCCGAACCACAAGTACCGGGTCCATGGTTCTGGGCGTATACTGGGGGGACGGGGACGACTCCCATTAACCCCTGACTATACCGGGGATACGCTTATCACAATGCCTTTCTGGTCTGTGCTGAAGCAGGGCATTCTGGCAGCCAAGTGGCTTGACCTTTATTAGTGAGCCTGGTTACCCCCTCTCGGAACAACAGACTTAGAAATCGCCAGCTCATATACAGTGCATAAAATATATTTATATATATACCCTTATACACCATTTTAATAAAAAATATCACAAAATTCTTCTAAGTCCCTCGGGAAGAGTGAAAGACGCGCACGTTCATTTTCAGAGCTCCTAGACCTTCCTATAAGAAGTTAGCCAAAAAGTAGCTTCGAAAAACGCTTAGGTTAAGTTTCAGAGTTGCTTCTAATGTACCAAAGCTGGACTTAGACATAATTTCACTCTCACAACATTATGGCTGGTTGGAGAGAGTCCGAACCACAAGTACCGGGTCCATGGTTCTGGGCGTATACTGGGGGGACGGGGACGACTCCCATTAACCCCTGACTATACCGGGGATACGCTTATCACAATGCCTTTCTGGTCTGTGCTGAAGCAGGGCATTCTGGCAGCCAAGTGGCTTGACCTTTATTAGTGAGCCTGGTTACCCCCTCTCGGAACCACAGACTTAGAAATCGCCAGCTCATATACAGTGCATAAAATATATTTATCTATATACCCTTATACACTATTTTAATAAAAAATATCACAAAATTCTTCTAAGTCCCTCGGGAAGAGTGAAAGACGCGCACGTTCATTTTCAGAGCTCCTAGACCTTCCTATAAGAAGTTAGCCAAAAAGTAGCTTCGAAAAACGCTTAGGTTAAGTTTCAGAGTTGCTTCTAATGTACAGTACCAAAGCTGGACTTAGACATAATTTCACTCTCACAACATTATGGCTGGTTGGAGACAGTCCGAACCACAAGTACCGGGTCCATGGTTCTGGGCGTATACTGGGGGGACGGGGACGACTCCCATTAACCCCTGACTATACCGGGGATACGCTTATCACAATGCCTTTCTGGTCTGTGCTGAAGCAGGGCATTCTGGCAGCCAAGTGGCTTGACCTTTATTAGTGAGCCTGGTTACCCCCTCTCGGAACCACAGACTTAGAAATCGCCAGCTCATATACAGTGCATAAAATGTATTTATATATATACCCTTATACACCATTTTAATAAAAAATATCACAAAATTCTTCTAAGTCCCTCGGGAAGAGTGAAAGACGCGCACGTTCATTTTCAGAGCTCCTAGACCTTCCTATAAGAAGTTAGCCAAAAAGTAGGTTCGAAAAACGCTTAGGTTAAGTTTCAGAGTTGCTTCTAATGTACCAAAGCTGGACTTAGACATAATTTCACTCTCACAACATTATGGCTGGTTGGAGACAGTCCGAACCACAAGTACCGGGTCCATGGTTCTGGGCGTATACTGGGGGGACGGGGACGACTGCCATTAACCCCTGACTATACCGGGGATACGCTTATCACAATGCCTTTCTGGTCTGTGCTGAAGCAGGGCATTCTGGCAGCCAAGTGGCTTGACCTTTATTAGTGAGCCTGGTTACCCCCTCTCGGAACCACAGACTTAGAAATCGCCAGCTCATATACAGTGCATAAAATAAATTTATATATATACCCTTATACTGTACACCATTTTAATAAAAAATATCACAAAATTCTTCTAAGTCCCTCGGGAAGAGTGAAAGACGCGCACGTTCATTTTCAGAGCTTCTAGACCTTCCTATAAGAAGTTAGCCAAAAAGTAGCTTCGAAAAACGCTTAGGTTAAGTTTCAGAGTTGCTTCTAATGTACCAAAGCTGGACTTAGACATAATTTCACTCTCACAACATTATGGCTGGTTGGAGAGAGTCCGAACCACAAGTACCGGGTCCATGGTTCTGGGCGTATACTGGGGGGACGGGGACGACTCCCATTAACCCCTGACTATACCGGGGATACGCTTATCACAATGCCTTTCTGGTCTGTGCTGAAGCAGGGCATTCTGGCAGCCAAGTGGCTTGACCTTTATTAGTGAGCCTGGTTACCCCCTCTCGGAACCACAGACTTAGAAATCGCCAGCTCATATACAGTGCATAAAATATATTTATCTATATACCCTTATACACTATTTTAATAAAAAATATCACAAAATTCTTCTAAGTCCCTCGGGAAGAGTGAAAGACGCGCACGTTCATTTTCAGAGCTCCTAGACCTTCCCATAAGAAGTTAGCCAAAAAGTAGCTTCGAAAAACGCTTAGGTTAAGTTTCAGAGTTGCTTCTAATGTACCGAAGCTGGACTTAACATAATTTCACTCTCACAACATTATGGCTGGTTGGAGACAGTCCGAACCACAAGTACCGGGTCCATGGTTCTCGGCGTATACTGGGGGGACGGGGGGGACTCCCATTAACCCCTGACTATACCGGGGATACGCTTATCACAATGCCTTTCTGGTATGTGCTGAAGCAGGGCATTCTGGCAGCCAAGTGGCTTGACCTTAATTAGTGAGCCTGGTTACCCCCTCTCGGAACCACAGACTTAGAAATCGCCAGCTCATATACAGTGCATAAAATATATTTATATATATACCGTTATACACCCTTTTAATAAAAAATATCACAAAATTCTTCTAAGTCCCTCGGGAAGAGTGAAAGATGCGCACGTTCATTTTCAGAGCTCCTAGACCTTCCCATAAGAAGTTAGCCAAAAAGTAGCTTCGAAAAACGCTTAGGTGAAGTTTCAGAGTTGCTTCTAATGTACCAAAGCTGGACTTAGACATAATTTCACTCTCACAACATTATGGCTGGTTGGAGACAGTCCGAACCACAAGTACCGGGTCCATGGTTCTGGGCGTATACTGGGGGGACGGGGACGACTCCCATTAACCCCTGACTATACCGGGGATACGCTTATCACAATGCCTTTCTGGTCTGTGCTGAAGCAGGGCATTCTGGCAGCCAAGTGGCTTGACCTTTATTAGTGAGCCTGGTTACCCCCTCTCGGAACAACAGACTTAGAAATCGCCAGCTCATATACAGTGCATAAAATATATTTATATATATACCCTTATACACCATTTTAATAAAAAATATCACAAAATTCTTAAAAGTCCCTCGGGAAGAGTGAAAGACGCGCACGTTCATTTTCAGAGCTCCTAGACCTTCCCATAAGAAGTTAGCCAAAAAGTAGCTTCGAAAAACGCTTAGGTTAAGTTTCAGAGTTGCTTCTAATGTACCGAAGCTGGACTTAACATAATTTCACTCTCACAACATTATGGCTGGTTGGAGACAGTCCGAACCACAAGTACCGGGTCCATGGTTCTCGGCGTATACTGGGGGGACGGGGGGGACTCCCATTAACCCCTGACTATACCGGGGATACGCTTATCACAATGCCTTTCTGGTATGTGCTGAAGCAGGGCATTCTGGCAGCCAAGTGGCTTGACCTTTATTAGTGAGCCTGGTTACCCCCTCTCGGAACAACAGACTTAGAAATCGCCAGCTCATATACAGTGCATAAAATATATTTATATATATACCGTTATACACCCTTTTAATAAAAAATATCACAAAATTCTTCTAAGTCCCTCGGGAAGAGTGAAAGATGCGCACGTTCATTTTCAGAGCTCCTAGACCTTCCCATAAGAAGTTAGCCAAAAAGTAGCTTCGAAAAACGCTTAGGTTAAGTTTCAGAGTTGCTTCTAATGTACCGAAGCTGGACTTAACATAATTTCACTCTCACAACATTATGGCTGGTTGGAGACAGTCCGAACCACAAGTACCGGGTCCATGGTTCTCGGCGTATACTGGGGGGACGGGGGGGACTCCCATTAACCCCTGACAATACCGGGGATACGCTTATCACAATGCCTTTCTGGTATGTGCTGAAGCAGGGCATTCTGGCAGCCAAGTGGCTTGACCTTAATTAGTGAGCCTGGTTACCCCCTCTCGGAACCACAGACTTAGAAATCGCCAGCTCATATACAGTGCATAAAATATATTTATATATATACCGTTATACACCCTTTTAATAAAAAATATCACAAAATTCTTCTAAGTCCCTCGGGAAGAGTGAAAGATGCGCACGTTCATTTTCAGAGCTCCTAGACCTTCCCATAAGAAGTTAGCCAAAAAGTAGCTTCGAAAAACGCTTAGGTGAAGTTTCAGAGTTGCTTCTAATGTACCAAAGCTGGACTTAGACATAATTTCACTCTCACAACATTATGGCTGGTTGGAGACAGTCCGAACCACAAGTACCGGGTCCATGGTTCTGGGCGTATACTGGGGGGACGGGGACGACTCCCATTAACCCCTGACTATACCGGGGATACGCTTATCACAATGCCTTTCTGGTCTGTGCTGAAGCAGGGCATTCTGGCAGCCAAGTGGCTTGACCTTTATTAGTGAGCCTGGTTACCCCCTCTCGGAACAACAGACTTAGAAATCGCCAGCTCATATACAGTGCATAAAATATATTTATATATATACCCTTATACACCATTTTAATAAAAAATATCACAAAATTCTTCTAAGTCCCTCGGGAAGAGTGAAAGACGCGCACGTTCATTTTCAGAGCTCCTAGACCTTCCTATAAGAAGTTAGCCAAAAAGTAGCTTCGAAAAACGCTTAGGTTAAGTTTCAGAGTTGCTTCTAATGTACCAAAGCTGGACTTAGACATAATTTCACTCTCACAACATTATGGCTGGTTGGAGAGAGTCCGAACCACAAGTACCGGGTCCATGGTTCTGGGCGTATACTGGGGGGACGGGGACGACTCCCATTAACCCCTGACTATACCGGGGATACGCTTATCACAATGCCTTTCTGGTCTGTGCTGAAGCAGGGCATTCTGGCAGCCAAGTGGCTTGACCTTTATTAGTGAGCCTGGTTACCCCCTCTCGGAACCACAGACTTAGAAATCGCCAGCTCATATACAGTGCATAAAATATATTTATCTATATACCCTTATACACTATTTTAATAAAAAATATCACAAAATTCTTCTAAGTCCCTCGGGAAGAGTGAAAGACGCGCACGTTCATTTTCAGAGCTCCTAGACCTTCCTATAAGAAGTTAGCCAAAAAGTAGCTTCGAAAAACGCTTAGGTTAAGTTTCAGAGTTGCTTCTAATGTACAGTACCAAAGCTGGACTTAGACATAATTTCACTCTCACAACATTATGGCTGGTTGGAGACAGTCCGAACCACAAGTACCGGGTCCATGGTTCTGGGCGTATACTGGGGGGACGGGGACGACTCCCATTAACCCCTGACTATACCGGGGATACGCTTATCACAATGCCTTTCTGGTCTGTGCTGAAGCAGGGCATTCTGGCAGCCAAGTGGCTTGACCTTTATTAGTGAGCCTGGTTACCCCCTCTCGGAACCACAGACTTAGAAATCGCCAGCTCATATACAGTGCATAAAATGTATTTATATATATACCCTTATACACCATTTTAATAAAAAATATCACAAAATTCTTCTAAGTCCCTCGGGAAGAGTGAAAGACGCGCACGTTCATTTTCAGAGCTCCTAGACCTTCCTATAAGAAGTTAGCCAAAAAGTAGGTTCGAAAAACGCTTAGGTTAAGTTTCAGAGTTGCTTCTAATGTACCAAAGCTGGACTTAGACATAATTTCACTCTCACAACATTATGGCTGGTTGGAGACAGTCCGAACCACAAGTACCGGGTCCATGGTTCTGGGCGTATACTGGGGGGACGGGGACGACTGCCATTAACCCCTGACTATACCGGGGATACGCTTATCACAATGCCTTTCTGGTCTGTGCTGAAGCAGGGCATTCTGGCAGCCAAGTGGCTTGACCTTTATTAGTGAGCCTGGTTACCCCCTCTCGGAACCACAGACTTAGAAATCGCCAGCTCATATACAGTGCATAAAATAAATTTATATATATACCCTTATACTGTACACCATTTTAATAAAAAATATCACAAAATTCTTCTAAGTCCCTCGGGAAGAGTGAAAGACGCGCACGTTCATTTTCAGAGCTTCTAGACCTTCCTATAAGAAGTTAGCCAAAAAGTAGCTTCGAAAAACGCTTAGGTTAAGTTTCAGAGTTGCTTCTAATGTACCAAAGCTGGACTTAGACATAATTTCACTCTCACAACATTATGGCTGGTTGGAGAGAGTCCGAACCACAAGTACCGGGTCCATGGTTCTGGGCGTATACTGGGGGGACGGGGACGACTCCCATTAACCCCTGACTATACCGGGGATACGCTTATCACAATGCCTTTCTGGTCTGTGCTGAAGCAGGGCATTCTGGCAGCCAAGTGGCTTGACCTTTATTAGTGAGCCTGGTTACCCCCTCTCGGAACCACAGACTTAGAAATCGCCAGCTCATATACAGTGCATAAAATATATTTATCTATATACCCTTATACACTATTTTAATAAAAAATATCACAAAATTCTTCTAAGTCCCTCGGGAAGAGTGAAAGACGCGCACGTTCATTTTCAGAGCTCCTAGACCTTCCTATAAGAAGTTAGCCAAAAAGTAGCTTCGAAAAACGCTTAGGTTAAGTTTCAGAGTTGCTTCTAATGTACAGTACCAAAGCTGGACTTAGACATAATTTCACTCTCACAACATTATGGCTGGTTGGAGACAGTCCGAACCACAAGTACCGGGTCCATGGTTCTGGGCGTATACTGGGGGGACGGGGACGACTCCCATTAACCCCTGACTATACCGGGGATACGCTTATCACAATGCCTTTCTGGTCTGTGCTGAAGCAGGGCATTCTGGCAGCCAAGTGGCTTGACCTTTATTAGTGAGCCTGGTTACCCCCTCTCGGAACCACAGACTTAGAAATCGCCAGCTCATATACAGTGCATAAAATGTATTTATATATATACCCTTATACACCATTTTAATAAAAAATATCACAAAATTCTTCTAAGTCACTCGGGAAGAGTGAAAGACGCGCACGTTCATTTTCAGAGCTCCTAGACCTTCCTATAAGAATTTAGCCAAAAAGTAGCTTCGAAAAACGCTTAGGTAAAGTTTCAGAGTTGCTTCTAATGTACCAAAGCTGGACTTAGACATAATTTCACTCTCACAACATTATGGCTGGTTGGAGACAGTCCGAACCACAAGTACCGGGTCCATGGTTCTGGGCGTATACTGGGACGACGGGGACGACTGCCATTAACCCCTGACTATACCGGGGATACGCTTATCACAATGCCTTTCTGGTCTGTGCTGAAGCAGGGCATTCTGGCAAGCCAAGTGGCTTGACCTTTATTAGTGAGCCTGGTTACCCCCTCTCGGAACCACAGACTTAAATATCGCCAGCTCATATACAGTGCATAAAATATATTTATCTATATACCCTTATACACTATTTTAATAAAAAATATCACAAAATTCTTCTAAGTCCCTCGGGAAGAGTGAAAGACGCGCACGTTCATTTTCAGAGCTCCTAGACCTTCCTATAAGAAGTTAGCCAAAAAGTAGCTTCGAAAAACGCTTAGGTTAAGTTTCAGAGTTGCTTCTAATGTACCAAAGCTGGACTTAGACATAATTTCACTCTCACAACATTATGGCTGGTTGGAGACAGTCCGAACCACAAGTACCGGGTCCATGGTTCTGGGCGTATACTGGGGGGACGGGGACGACTCCCATTAACCCCTGACTATACCGGGGATACGCTTATCACAATGCCTTTCTGGTCTGTGCTGAAGCAGGGCATTCTGGCAGCCAAGTGGCTTGACCTTTATTAGTGAGCCTGGTTACCCCCTCTCGGAACCACAGACTTAGAAATCGCCAGCTCATATACAGTGCATAAAATAAATTTATATATATACCCTTATACTGTACACCATTTTAATAAAAAATATCACAAAATTCTTCTAAGTCCCTCGGGAAGAGTGAAAGACGCGCACGTTCATTTTCAGAGCTCCTAGACCTTCCTATAAGAAGTTAGCCAAAAAGTAGCTTCGAAAAACGCTTAGGTTAAGTTTCAGAGTTGCTTCTAATGTACCAAAGCTGGACTTAGACATAATTTCACTCTCACAACATTATGGCTGGTTGGAGACAGTCCGAACCACAAGTACCGGGTCCATGGTTCTGGGCGTATACTGGGGGGACGGGGACGACTCCCATTAACCCCTGACTATACCGGGGATACGCTTATCACAATGCCTTTCTGGTCTGTGCTGAAGCAGGGCATTCTGGCAGCCAAGTGGCTTGACCTTTATTAGTGAGCCTGGTTACCCCCTCTCGGAACCACAGACTTAGAAATCGCCAGCTCATATACAGTGCATAAAATAAATTTATATATATACCCTTATACTGTACACCATTTTAATAAAAAATATCACAAAATTCTTCTAAGTCCCTCGGGAAGAGTGAAAGACGCGCACGTTCATTTTCAGAGCTCCTAGACCTTCCTATAAGAAGTTAGCCAAAAAGTAGCTTCGAAAAACGCTTAGGTTAAGTTTCAGAGTTGCTTCTAATGTACCAAAGCTGGACTTAGACATAATTTCACTCTCACAACATTATGGCTGGTTGGAGAGAGTCCGAACCACAAGTACCGGGTCCATGGTTCTGGGCGTATACTGGGGGGACGGGGACGACTCCCATTAACCCCTGACTATACCGGAGATACGCTTATCACAATGCCTTTCTGGTCTGTGCTGAAGCAGGGAATTCTGGCAGCCAAGTGGCTTGACCTTTATTAGTGAGCCTGGTTACCCCCTCTCGGAACCACAGACTTAGAAATCGCCAGCTCATATACAGTGCATAAAATATATTTATCTATATACCCTTATACACTATTTTAATAAAAAATATCACAAAATTCTTCTAAGTCCCTCGGGAAGAGTGAAAGACGCGCACGTTCATTTTCAGAGCTCCTAGACCTTCCTATAAGAAGTTAGCCAAAAAGTAGCTTCGAAAAACGCTTAGGTTAAGTTTCAGAGTTGCTTCTAATGTACAGTACCAAAGCTGGACTTAGACATAATTTCACTCTCACAACATTATGGCTGGTTGGAGACAGTCCGAACCACAAGTACCGGGTCCATGGTTCTGGGCGTATACTGGGGGGACGGGGACGACTCCCATTAACCCCTGACTATACCGGGGATACGCTTATCACAATGCCTTTCTGGTCTGTGCTGAAGCAGGGCATTCTGGCAGCCAAGTGGCTTGACCTTTATTAGTGAGCCTGGTTACCCCCTCTCGGAACCACAGACTTAGAAATCGCCAGCTCATATACAGTGCATAAAATGTATTTATATATATACCCTTATACACCATTTTAATAAAAAATATCACAAAATTCTTCTAAGTCACTCGGGAAGAGTGAAAGACGCGCACGTTCATTTTCAGAGCTCCTAGACCTTCCTATAAGAATTTAGCCAAAAAGTAGCTTCGAAAAACGCTTAGGTAAAGTTTCAGAGTTGCTTCTAATGTACCAAAGCTGGACTTAGACATAATTTCACTCTCACAACATTATGGCTGGTTGGAGACAGTCCGAACCACAAGTACCGGGTCCATGGTTCTGGGCGTATACTGGGACGACGGGGACGACTGCCATTAACCCCTGACTATACCGGGGATACGCTTATCACAATGCCTTTCTGGTCTGTGCTGAAGCAGGGCATTCTGGCAGCCAAGTGGCTTGACCTTTATTAGTGAGCCTGGTTACCCCCTCTCGGAACCACAGACTTAGAAATCGCCAGCTCATATACAGTGCATAAAATATATTTATCTATATACCCTTATACACTATTTTAATAAAAAATATCACAAAAATCTTCTAAGTCCCTCGGGAAGAGTGAAAGACGCGCACGTTCATTTTCAGAGCTCCTAGACCTTCCTATAAGAAGTTAGCCAAAAAGTAGCTTCGAAAAACGCTTAGGTTAAGTTTCAGAGTTGCTTCTAATGTACCAAAGCTGGACTTAGACATAATTTCACTCTCACAACATTATGGCTGGTTGGAGACAGTCCGAACCACAAGTACCGGGTCCATGGTTCTGGGCGTATACTGGGGGGACGGGGACGACTCCCATTAACCCCTGACTATACCGGGGATACGCTTATCACAATGCCTTTCTGGTCTGTGCTGAAGCAGGGCATTCTGGCAGCCAAGTGGCTTGACCTTTATTAGTGAGCCTGGTTACCCCCTCTCGGAACCACAGACTTAGAAATCGCCAGCTCATATACAGTGCATAAAATAAATTTATATATATACCCTTATACTGTACACCATTTTAATAAAAAATATCACAAAATTCTTCTAAGTCCCTCGGGAAGAGTGAAAGACGCGCACGTTCATTTTCAGAGCTCCTAGACCTTCCTATAAGAAGTTAGCCAAAAAGTAGCTTCGAAAAACGCTTAGGTTAAGTTTCAGAGTTGCTTCTAATGTACCAAAGCTGGACTTAGACATAATTTCACTCTCACAACATTATGGCTGGTTGGAGAGAGTCCGAACCACAAGTACCGGGTCCATGGTTCTGGGCGTATACTGGGGGGACGGGGACGACTCCCATTAACCCCTGACTATACCGGGGATACGCTTATCACAATGCCTTTCTGGTCTGTGCTGAAGCAGGGCATTCTGGCAGCCAAGTGGCTTGACCTTTATTAGTGAGCCTGGTTACCCCCTCTCGGAACCACAGACTTAGAAATCGCCAGCTCATATACAGTGCATAAAATATATTTATCTATATACCCTTATACACTATTTTAATAAAAAATATCACAAAATTCTTCTAAGTCCCTCGGGAAGAGTGAAAGACGCGCACGTTCATTTTCAGAGCTCCTAGACCTTCCTATAAGAAGTTAGCCAAAAAGTAGCTTCGAAAAACGCTTAGGTTAAGTTTCAGAGTTGCTTCTAATGTACAGTACCAAAGCTGGACTTAGACATAATTTCACTCTCACAACATTATGGCTGGTTGGAGACAGTCCGAACCACAAGTACCGGGTCCATGGTTCTGGGCGTATACTGGGGGGACGGGGACGACTCCCATTAACCCCTGACTATACCGGGGATACGCTTATCACAATGCCTTTCTGGTCTGTGCTGAAGCAGGGCATTCTGGCAGCCAAGTGGCTTGACCTTTATTAGTGAGCCTGGTTACCCCCTCTCGGAACCACAGACTTAGAAATCGCCAGCTCATATACAGTGCATAAAATGTATTTATATATATACCCTTATACACCATTTTAATAAAAAATATCACAAAATTCTTCTAAGTCACTCGGGAAGAGTGAAAGACGCGCACGTTCATTTTCAGAGCTCCTAGACCTTCCTATAAGAATTTAGCCAAAAAGTAGCTTCGAAAAACGCTTAGGTAAAGTTTCAGAGTTGCTTCTAATGTACCAAAGCTGGACTTAGACATAATTTCACTCTCACAACATTATGGCTGGTTGGAGACAGTCCGAACCACAAGTACCGGGTCCATGGTTCTGGGCGTATACTGGGACGACGGGGACGACTGCCATTAACCCCTGACTATACCGGGGATACGCTTATCACAATGCCTTTCTGGTCTGTGCTGAAGCAGGGCATTCTGGCAGCCAAGTGGCTTGACCTTTATTAGTGAGCCTGGTTACCCCCTCTCGGAACCACAGACTTAGAAATCGCCAGCTCATATACAGTGCATAAAATATATTTATCTATATACCCTTATACACTATTTTAATAAAAAATATCACAAAATTCTTCTAAGTCCCTCGGGAAGAGTGAAAGACGCGCACGTTCATTTTCAGAGCTCCTAGACCTTCCTATAAGAAGTTAGCCAAAAAGTAGCTTCGAAAAACGCTTAGGTTAAGTTTCAGAGTTGCTTCTAATGTACCAAAGCTGGACTTAGACATAATTTCACTCTCACAACATTATGGCTGGTTGGAGACAGTCCGAACCACAAGTACCGGGTCCATGGTTCTGGGCGTATACTGGGGGGACGGGGACGACTCCCATTAACCCCTGACTATACCGGGGATACGCTTATCACAATGCCTTTCTGGTCTGTGCTGAAGCAGGGCATTCTGGCAGCCAAGTGGCTTGACCTTTATTAGTGAGCCTGGTTACCCCCTCTCGGAACCACAGACTTAGAAATCGCCAGCTCATATACAGTGCATAAAATGTATTTATATATATACCCTTATACACCATTTTAATAAAAAATATCACAAAATTCTTCTAAGTCACTCGGGAAGAGTGAAAGACGCGCACGTTCATTTTCAGAGCTCCTAGACCTTCCTATAAGAATTTAGCCAAAAAGTAGCTTCGAAAAACGCTTAGGTAAAGTTTCAGAGTTGCTTCTAATGTACCAAAGCTGGACTTAGACATAATTTCACTCTCACAACATTATGGCTGGTTGGAGACAGTCCGAACCACAAGTACCGGGTCCATGGTTCTGGGCGTATACTGGGACGACGGGGACGACTGCCATTAACCCCTGACTATACCGGGGATACGCTTATCACAATGCCTTTCTGGTCTGTGCTGAAGCAGGGCATTCTGGCAGCCAAGTGGCTTGACCTTTATTAGTGAGCCTGGTTACCCCCTCTCGGAACCACAGACTTAGAAATCGCCAGCTCATATACAGTGCATAAAATATATTTATCTATATACCCTTATACACTATTTTAATAAAAAATATCACAAAATTCTTCTAAGTCCCTCGGGAAGAGTGAAAGACGCGCACGTTCATTTTCAGAGCTCCTAGACCTTCCTATAAGAAGTTAGCCAAAAAGTAGCTTCGAAAAACGCTTAGGTTAAGTTTCAGAGTTGCTTCTAATGTACCAAAGCTGGACTTAGACATAATTTCACTCTCACAACATTATGGCTGGTTGGAGACAGTCCGAACCACAAGTACCGGGTCCATGGTTCTGGGCGTATACTGGGGGGACGGGGACGACTCCCATTAACCCCTGACTATACCGGGGATACGCTTATCACAATGCCTTTCTGGTCTGTGCTGAAGCAGGGCATTCTGGCAGCCAAGTGGCTTGACCTTTATTAGTGAGCCTGGTTACCCCCTCTCGGAACCACAGACTTAGAAATCGCCAGCTCATATACAGTGCATAAAATAAATTTATATATATACCCTTATACTGTACACCATTTTAATAAAAAATATCACAAAATTCTTCTAAGTCCCTCGGGAAGAGTGAAAGACGCGCACGTTCATTTTCAGAGCTCCTAGACCTTCCTATAAGAAGTTAGCCAAAAAGTAGGTTCGAAAAACGCTTAGGTTAAGTTTCAGAGTTGCTTCTAATGTACCAAAGCTGGACTTAAACATAATTTCACTCTCACAACATTATGGCTGGTTGTAGACAGTCCGAACCACAAGTACCGGGTCCATGGTTCTGGGCGTATACTGGGGGGACGGGGACGACTCCCATTAACCCCTGACTATACCGGGGATACGCTTATCACAATGCCTTTCTGGTCTGTGCTGAAGCAGGGCATTCTGGCAGCCAAGTGGCTTGACCTTTATTAGTGAGCCTGGTTACCCCCTCTCGGAACCACAGACTTAGAAATCGCCAGCTCATATACAGTGCATAAAATGTATTTATATATATACCCTTATACACCATTTTAATAAAAAATATCACAAAATTCTTCTAAGTCACTCGGGAAGAGTGAAAGACGCGCACGTTCATTTTCAGAGCTCCTAGACCTTCCTATAAGAATTTAGCCAAAAAGTAGCTTCGAAAAACGCTTAGGTAAAGTTTCAGAGTTGCTTCTAATGTACCAAAGCTGGACTTAGACATAATTTCACTCTCACAACATTATGGCTGGTTGGAGACAGTCCGAACCACAAGTACCGGGTCCATGGTTCTGGGCGTATACTGGGACGACGGGGACGACTGCCATTAACCCCTGACTATACCGGGGATACGCTTATCACAATGCCTTTCTGGTCTGTGCTGAAGCAGGGCATTCTGGCAGCCAAGTGGCTTGACCTTTATTAGTGAGCCTGGTTACCCCCTCTCGGAACCACAGACTTAGAAATCGCCAGCTCATATACAGTGCATAAAATATATTTATCTATATACCCTTATACACTATTTTAATAAAAAATATCACAAAATTCTTCTAAGTCCCTCGGGAAGAGTGAAAGACGCGCACGTTCATTTTCAGAGCTCCTAGACCTTCCTATAAGAAGTTAGCCAAAAAGTAGCTTCGAAAAACGCTTAGGTTAAGTTTCAGAGTTGCTTCTAATGTACCAAAGCTGGACTTAGACATAATTTCACTCTCACAACAATATGGCTGGTTGGAGACAGTCCGAACCACAAGTACCGGGTCCATGGTTCTGGGCGTATACTGGGGGGACGGGGACGACTCCCATTAACCCCTGACTATACCGGGGATACGCTTATCACAATGCCTTTCTGGTCTGTGCTGAAGCAGGGCATTCTGGCAGCCAAGTGGCTTGACCTTTATTAGTGAGCCTGGTTACCCCCTCTCGGAACCACAGACTGATAAATCGCCAGCTCATATACAGTGCATAAAATAAATTTATATATATACCCTTATACTGTACACCATTTTAATAAAAAATATCACAAAATTCTTCTAAGTCCCTCGGGAAGAGTGAAAGACGCGCACGTTCATTTTCAGAGCTCCTAGACCTTCCTATAAGAAGTTAGCCAAAAAGTAGCTTCGAAAAACGCTTAGGTTAAGTTTCAGAGTTGCTTCTAATGTACCAAAGCTGGACTTAGACATAATTTCACTCTCACAACATTATGGCTGGTTGGAGACAGTCCGAACCACAAGTACCGGGTCCATGGTTCTGGGCGTATACTGGGGGGACGGGGATGACTCCCATTAACCCCTGACTATACCGGGGATACGCTTATCACAATGCCTTTCTGGTCTGTGCTGAAGCAGGGCATTCTGGCAGCCAAGTGGCTTGACCTTTATTAGTGAGCCTGGTTACCCCCTCTCGGAACCACAGACTGATAAATCGCCAGCTCATATACAGTGCATAAAATAAATTTATATATATACCCTTATACTGTACACCATTTTAATAAAAAATATCACAAAATTCTTCTAAGTCCCTCGGGAAGAGTGAAAGACGCGCACGTTCATTTTCAGAGCTCCTAGACCTTCCTATAAGAAGTTAGCCAAAAAGTAGCTTCGAAAAACGCTTAGGTTAAGTTTCAGAGTTGCTTCTAATGTACCAAAGCTGGACTTAGACATAATTTCACTCTCACAACATTATGGCTGGTTGGAGACAGTCCGAACCACAAGTACCGGGTCCATGGTTCTGGGCGTATACTGGGGGGACGGGGACGACTCCCATTAACCCCTGACTATACCGGGGATACGCTTATCACAATGCCTTTCTGGTCTGTGCTGAAGCAGGGCATTCTGGCAGCCAAGTGGCTTGACCTTTATTAGTGAGCCTGGTTACCCCCTCTCGGAACCACAGACTTAGAAATCGCCAGCTCATATACAGTGCATAAAATAAATTTATATATATACCCTTATACTGTACACCATTTTAATAAAAAATATCACAAAATTCTTCTAAGTCCCTCGGGAAGAGTGAAAGACGCGCACGTTCATTTTCAGAGCTCCTAGACCTTCCTATAAGAAGTTAGCCAAAAAGTAGGTTCGAAAAACGCTTAGGTTAAGTTTCAGAGTTGCTTCTAATGTACCAAAGCTGGACTTAGACATAATTTCACTCTCACAACATTATGGCTGGTTGGAGACAGTCCGAACCACAAGTACCGGGTCCATGGTTCTGGGCGTATACTGGGGGGACGGGGACGACTCCCATTAACCCCTGACTATACCGGGGATACGCTTATCACAATGCCTTTCTGGTCTGTGCTGAAGCAGGGCATTCTGGCAGCCAAGTGGCTTGACCTTTATTAGTGAGCCTGGTTACCCCCTCTCGGAACCACAGACTTAGAAATCGCCAGCTCATATACAGTGCATAAAATATATTTATCTATATACCCTTATACACTATTTTAATAAAAAATATCACAAAATTCTTCTAAGTCCCTCGGGAAGAGTGAAAGACGCGCACGTTCATTTTCAGAGCTCCTAGACCTTCCTATAAGAAGTTAGCCAAAAAGTAGCTTCGAAAAACGCTTAGGTTAAGTTTCAGAGTTGCTTCTAATGTACCAATGCTGGACTTAGACATAATTTCACTCTCACAACATTATGGCTGGTTGGAGACAGTCCGAACCACAAGTACCGGGTCCATGGTTCTGGGCGTATACTGGGGGGACGGGGACGACTCCCATTAACCCCTGACTATACCGGGGATACGCTTATCACAATGCCTTTCTGGTCTGTGCTGAAGCAGGGCATTCTGGCAGCCAAGTGGCTTGACCTTTATTAGTGAGCCTGGTTACCCCCTCTCGGAACCACAGACTGATAAATCGCCAGTTCATATACAGTGCATAAAATAAATTTATATATATACCCTTATACTGTACACCATTTTAATAAAAAATATCACAAAATTCTTCTAAGTCCCTCGGGAAGAGTGAAAGACGCGCACGTTCATTTTCTGAGCTCCTAGACCTTCCTATAAGAAGTTAGCCAAAAAGTAGGTTCGAAAAACGCTTAGGTTAAGTTTCAGAGTTGCTTCTAATGTACCAAAGCTGGACTTAGACATAATTTCACTCTCACAACATTATGGCTGGTTGGAGACAGTCCGAACCACAAGTACCGGGTCCATGGTTCTGGGCGTATACTGGGGGGACGGGGACGACTGCCATTAACCCCTGACTATACCGGGGATACGCTTATCACAATGCCTTTCTGGTCTGTGCTGAAGCAGGGCATTCTGGCAGCCAAGTGGCTTGACCTTTATTAGTGAGCCTGGTTACCCCCTCTCGGAACCACAGACTTAGAAATCGCCAGCTCATATACAGTGCATAAAATAAATTTATATATATACCCTTATACTGTACACCATTTTAATAAAAAATATCACAAAATTCTTCTAAGTCCCTCGGGAAGAGTGAAAGACGCGCACGTTCATTTTCAGAGCTCTTAGACCTTCCTATAAGAATTTAGCCAAAAAGTAGCTTCGAAAAACGCTTAGGTAAAGTTTCAGAGTTGCTTCTAATGTACCAAAGCTGGACTTAGACATAATTTCACTCTCACAACATTATGGCTGGTTGGAGACAGTCCGAACCACAAGTACCGGGTCCATGGTTCTGGGCGTATACTGGGACGACGGGGACGACTGCCATTAACCCCTGACTATACCGGGGATACGCTTATCACAATGCCTTTCTGGTCTGTGCTGAAGCAGGGCATTCTGGCAGCCAAGTGGCTTGACCTTTATTAGTGAGCCTGGTTACCCCCTCTCGGAACCACAGACTTAGAAATCGCCAGCTCATATACAGTGCATAAAATATATTTATCTATATACCCTTATACACTATTTTAATAAAAAATATCACAAAATTCTTCTAAGTCCCTCGGGAAGAGTGAAAGACGCGCACGTTCATTTTCAGAGCTCTTAGACCTTCCTATAAGAATTTAGCCAAAAAGTAGCTTCGAAAAACGCTTAGGTAAAGTTTCAGAGTTGCTTCTAATGTACCAAAGCTGGACTTAGACATAATTTCACTCTCACAACATTATGGCTGGTTGGAGACAGTCCGAACCACAAGTACCGGGTCCATGGTTCTGGGCGTATACTGGGACGACGGGGACGACTGCCATTAACCCCTGACTATACCGGGGATACGCTTATCACAATGCCTTTCTGGTCTGTGCTGAAGCAGGGCATTCTGGCAGCCAAGTGGCTTGACCTTTATTAGTGAGCCTGGTTACCCCCTCTCGGAACCACAGACTTAGAAATCGCCAGCTCATATACAGTGCATAAAATATATTTATCTATATACCCTTATACACTATTTTAATAAAAAATATCACAAAATTCTTCTAAGTCCCTCGGGAAGAGTGAAAGACGCGCACGTTCATTTTCAGAGCTCCTAGACCTTCCTATAAGAAGTTAGCCAAAAAGTAGCTTCGAAAAACGCTTAGGTTAAGTTTCAGAGTTGCTTCTAATGTACCAAAGCTGGACTTAGACATAATTTCACTCTCACAACATTATGGCTGGTTGGAGACAGTCCGAACCACAAGTACCGGGTCCATGGTTCTGGGCGTATACTGGGGGGACGGGGACGACTCCCATTAACCCCTGACTATACCGGGGATACGCTTATCACAATGCCTTTCTGGTCTGTGCTGAAGCAGGGCATTCTGGCAGCCAAGTGGCTTGACCTTTATTAGTGAGCCTGGTTACCCCCTCTCGGAACCACAGACTTAGAAATCGCCAGCTCATATACAGTGCATAAAATAAATTTATATATATACCCTTATACTGTACACCATTTTAATAAAAAATATCACAAAATTCTTCTAAGTCCCTCGGGAAGAGTGAAAGACGCGCACGTTCATTTTCAGAGCTCCTAGACCTTCCTATAAGAAGTTAGCCAAAAAGTAGCTTCGAAAAACGCTTAGGTTAAGTTTCAGAGTTGCTTCTAATGTACCAAAGCTGGACTTAAACATAATTTCACTCTCACAACATTATGGCTGGTTGTAGACAGTCCGAACCACAAGTACCGGGTCCATGGTTCTGGGCGTATACTGGGGGGACGGGGACGACTCCCATTAACCCCTGACTATACCGGGGATACGCTTATCACAATGCCTTTCTGGTCTGTGCTGAAGCAGGGCATTCTGGCAGCCAAGTGGCTTGACCTTTATTAGTGAGCCTGGTTACCCCCTCTCGGAACCACAGACTTAGAAATCGCCAGCTCATATACAGTGCATACAATAAATTTATATATATACCCTTATACTGTACACCATTTTAATAAAAAATATCACAAAATTCTTCTAAGTCCCTCGGGAAGAGTGAAAGACGCGCATGTTCATTTTCAGAGCTCCTAGACCTTCCTATAAGAAGTTAGCCAAAAAGTAGCTTCGAAAAACGCTTAGGTTAAGTTTCAGAGTTGCTTCTAATGTACCAAAGCTGGACTTAGACATAATTTCACTCTCACAACATTATGGCTGGTTGGAGAGAGTCCGAACCACAAGTACCGGGTCCATGGTTCTGGGCGTATACTGGGGGGACGGGGACGACTCCCATTAACCCCTGACTATACCGGGGATACGCTTATCACAATGCCTTTCTGGTCTGTGCTGAAGCAGGGCATTCTGGCAGCCAAGTGGCTTGACCTTTATTAGTGAGCCTGGTTACCCCCTCTCGGAACCACAGACTTAGAAATCGCCAGCTCATATACAGTGCATAAAATGTATTTATATATATACCCTTATACACCATTTTAATAAAAAATATCACAAAATTCTTCTAAGTCCCTCGGGAAGAGTGAAAGACGCGCATATTCATTTTCAGAGCTCCTAGACCTTCCTATAAGAAGTTAGCCAAAAAGTAGCTTCGAAAAACGCTTAGGTTAAGTTTCAGAGTTGCTTCTAATGTACCAAAGCTGGACTTAGACATAATTTCACTCTCACAACATTATGGCTGGTTGGAGAGAGTCCGAACCACAAGTACCGGGTCCATGGTTCTGGGCGTATACTGGGACGACGGGGACGACTCCCATTAACCCCTGACTATACCGGGGATACGCTTATCACAATGCCTTTCTGGTCTGTGCTGAAGCAGGGCATTCTGGCAGCCAAGTGGCTTGACCTTTATTAGTGAGCCTGGTTACCCCCTCTCGGAACCACAGACTTAGAAATCGCCAGCTCATATACAGTGCATAAAATAAATTTATATATATACCCTTATACTGTACACCATTTTAATAAAAAATATCACAAAATTCTTCTAAGTCCCTCGGGAAGAGTGAAAGACGCGCACGTTCATTTTCAGAGCTCCTAGACCTTCCTATAAGAAGTTAGCCAAAAAGTAGCTTCGAAAAACGCTTAGGTTAAGTTTCAGAGTTGCTTCTAATGTACCAAAGCTGGACTTAGACATAATTTCACTCTCACAACATTATGGCTGGTTGGAGACAGTCCGAACCACAAGTACCGGGTCCATGGTTCTGGGCGTATACTGGGGGGACGGGGACGACTCCCATTAACCCCTGACTATACCGGGGATACGCTTATCACAATGCCTTTCTGGTCTGTGCTGAAGCAGGGCATTCTGGCAGCCAAGTGGCTTGACCTTTATTAGTGAGCCTGGTTACCCCCTCTCGGAACCACAGACTTAGAAATCGCCAGCTCATATACAGTGCATAAAATAAATTTATATATATACCCTTATACTGTACACCATTTTAATAAAAAATATCACAAAATTCTTCTAAGTCCCTCGGGAAGAGTGAAAGACGCGCACGTTCATTTTCAGAGCTCCTAGACCTTCCTATAAGAAGTTAACCAAAAAGTAGGTTCGAAAAACGCTTAGGTTAAGTTTCAGAGTTGCTTCTAATGTACCAAAGCTGGACTTAAACATAATTTCACTCTCACAACATTATGGCTGGTTGTAGACAGTCCGAACCACAAGTACCGGGTCCATGGTTCTGGGCGTATACTGGGGGGACGGGGACGACTCCCATTAACCCCTGACTATACCGGGGATACGCTTATCACAATGCCTTTCTGGTCTGTGCTGAAGCAGGGCATTCTGGCAGCCAAGTGGCTTGACCTTTATTAGTGAGCCTGGTTACCCCCTCTCGGAACCACAGACTTAGAAATCGCCAGCTCATATACAGTGCATACAATAAATTTATATATATACCCTTATACTGTACACCATTTTAATAAAAAATATCACAAAATTCTTCTAAGTCCCTCGGGAAGAGTGAAAGACGCGCATGTTCATTTTCAGAGCTCCTAGACCTTCCTATAAGAAGTTAGCCAAAAAGTAGCTTCGAAAAACGCTTAGGTTAAGTTTCAGAGTTGCTTCTAATGTACCAAAGCTGGACTTAGACATAATTTCACTCTCACAACATTATGGCTGGTTGGAGAGAGTCCGAACCACAAGTACCGGGTCCATGGTTCTGGGCGTATACTGGGGGGACGGGGACGACTCCCATTAACCCCTGACTATACCGGGGATACGCTTATCACAATGCCTTTCTGGTCTGTGCTGAAGCAGGGCATTCTGGCAGCCAAGTGGCTTGACCTTTATTAGTGAGCCTGGTTACCCCCTCTCGGAACCACAGACTTAGAAATCGCCAGCTCATATACAGTGCATAAAATATATTTATCTATATACCCTTATACACTATTTTAATAAAAAATATCACAAAATTCTTCTAAGTCCCTCGGGAAGAGTGAAAGACGCGCACGTTCATTTTCAGAGCTCCTAGACCTTCCTATAAGAAGTTAGCCAAAAAGTAGCTTCGAAAAACGCTTAGGTTAAGTTTCAGAGTTGCTTCTAATGTACCAAAGCTGGACTTAGACATAATTTCACTCTCACAACATTATGGCTGGTTGGAGACAGTCCGAACCACAAGTACCGGGTCCATGGTTCTGGGCGTATACTGGGGGGACGGGGACGACTCCCATTAACCCCTGACTATACCGGGGATACGCTTATCACAATGCCTTTCTGGTCTGTGCTGAAGCAGGGCATTCTGGCAGCCAAGTGGCTTGACCTTTATTAGTGAGCCTGGTTACCCCCTCTCGGAACCACAGACTGATAAATCGCCAGCTCATATACAGTGCATAAAATAAATTTATATATATACCCTTATACTGTACACCATTTTAATAAAAAATATCACAAAATTCTTCTAAGTCCCTCGGGAAGAGTGAAAGACGCGCACGTTCATTTTCAGAGCTCCTAGACCTTCCTATAAGAAGTTAGCCAAAAAGTAGCTTCGAAAAACGCTTAGGTTAAGTTTCAGAGTTGCTTCTAATGTACCAAAGCTGGACTTAGACATAATTTCACTCTCACAACATTATGGCTGGTTGGAGACAGTCCGAACCACAAGTATCGGGTCCATGGTTCTGGGCGTATACTGGGGGGACGGGGACGACTCCCATTAACCCCTGACTATACCGGGGATACGCTTATCACAATGCCTTTCTGGTCTGTGCTGAAGCAGGGCATTCTGGCAGCCAAGTGGCTTGACCTTTATTAGTGAGCCTGGTTACCCCCTCTCGGAACCACAGACTTAGAAATCGCCAGCTCATATACAGTGCATAAAATAAATTTATATATATACCCTTATACTGTACACCATTTTAATAAAAAATATCACAAAATTCTTCTAAGTCCCTCGGGAAGAGTGAAAGACGCGCACGTTCATTTTCAGAGCTCCTAGACCTTCCTATAAGAAGTTAGCCAAAAAGTAGGTTCGAAAAACGCTTAGGTTAAGTTTCAGAGTTGCTTCTAATGTACCAAAGCTTGACTTAGACATAATTTCACTCTCACAACATTATGGCTGGTTGGAGACAGTCCGAACCACAAGTACCGGGTCCATGGTTCTGGGCGTATACTGGGGGGACGGGGACGACTGCCATTAACCCCTGACTATACCGGGGATACGCTTATCACAATGCCTTTCTGGTCTGTGCTGAAGCAGGGCATTCTGGCAGCCAAGTGGCTTGACCTTTATTAGTGAGCCTGGTTACCCCCTCTCGGAACCACAGACTTAGAAATCGCCAGCTCATATACAGTGCATAAAATAAATTTATATATATACCCTTATACTGTACACCATTTTAATAAAAAATATCACAAAATTCTTCTAAGTCCCTCGGGAAGAGTGAAAGACGCGCACGTTGATTTTCAGAGCTCCTAGACCTTCCTATAAGAATTTAGCCAAAAAGTAGCTTCGAAAAACGCTTAGGTAAAGTTTCAGAGTTGCTTCTAATGTACCAAAGCTGGACTTAGACATAATTTCACTCTCACAACATTATGGCTGGTTGGAGACAGTCCGAACCACAAGTACCGGGTCCATGGTTCTGGGCGTATACTGGGGGGACGGGGACGACTGCCATTAACCCCTGACTATACCGGGGATACGCTTATCACAATGCCTTTCTGGTCTGTGCTGAAGCAGGGCATTCTGGCAGCCAAGTGGCTTGACCTTTATTAGTGAGCCTGGTTACCCCCTCTCGGTACCACAGACTTAGAAATCGCCAGCTCATATACAGTGCATAAAATAAATTTATATATATACCCTTATACTGTACACCATTTTAATAAAAAATATCACAAAATTCTTCTAAGTCCCTCGGGAAGAGTGAAAGACGCGCACGTTCATTTTCAGAGCTCCTAGACCTTCCTATAAGAATTTAGCCAAAAAGTAGCTTCGAAAAACGCTTAGGTAAAGTTTCAGAGTTGCTTCTAATGTACCAAAGCTGGACTTAGACATAATTTCACTCTCACAACATTATGGCTGGTTGGAGACAGTCCGAACCACAAGTATCGGGTCCATGGTTCTGGGCGTATACTGGGGGGACGGGGACGACTGCCATTAACCCCTGACTATACCGGGGATACGCTTATCACAATGCCTTTCTGGTCTGTGCTGAAGCAGGGCATTCTGGCAGCCAAGTGGCTTGACCTTTATTAGTGAGCCTGGTTACCCCCTCTCGGAACCACAGACTTAGAAATCGCCAGCTCATATACAGTGCATAAAATATATTTATCTATATACCCTTATACACTATTTTAATAAAAAATATCACAAAATTCTTCTAAGTCCCTCGGGAAGAGTGAAAGACGCGCACGTTAATTTTCAGAGCTCCTAGACCTTCCTATAAGAAGTTAGCCAAAAAGTAGCTTCGAAAAACGCTTAGGTTAAGTTTCAGAGTTGCTTCTAATGTACCAAAGCTGGACTTAGACATAATTTCACTCTCACAACATTATGGCTGGTTGGAGAGAGTCCGAACCACAAGTACCGGGTCCATGGTTCTGGGCGTATACTGGGGGGACGGGGACGACTCCCATTAACCCCTGACTATACCGGGGATACGCTTATCACAATGCCTTTCTGGTCTGTGCTGAAGCAGGGCATTCTGGCAGCCAAGTGGCTTGACCTTTATTAGTGAGCCTGGTTACCCCCTCTCGGAACCACAGACTTAGAAATCGCCAGCTCATATACAGTGCATAAAATATATTTATCTATATACCCTTATACACTATTTTAATAAAAAATATCACAAAATTCTTCGAAGTCCCTCGGGAAGAGTGAAAGACACGCACGTTCATTTTCAGAGCTCCTAGACCTTCCTATAAGAAGTTAGCCAAAAAGTAGCTTCGAAAAACGCTTAGGTTAAGTTTCAGAGTTGCTTCTAATGTACCAAAGCTGGACTTAGACATAATTTCACTCTCACAACATTATGGCTGGTTGGAGACAGTCCGAACCACAAGTACCGGGTCCATGGTTCTGGGCTTATACTGGGGGGACGGGGACGACTCCCATTAACCCCTGACTATACCGGGGATACGCTTATCACAATGCCTTTCTGGTCTGTGCTGAAGCAGGGCATTCTGGCAGCCAAGTGGCTTGACCTTTATTAGTGAGCCTGGTTACCCCCTCTCGGAACCACAGACTTAGAAATCGCCAGCTCATATACAGTGCATAAAATAAATTTATATATATACCCTTATACTGTACACCATTTTAATAAAAAATATCACAAAATTCTTCTAAGTCCCTCGGGAAGAGTGAAAGACGCGCACGTTCATTTTCAGAGCTCCTAGACCTTCCTATAAGAAGTTAGCCAAAAAGTAGGTTCGAAAAACGCTTAGGTTAAGTTTCAGAGTTGCTTCTAATGTACCAAAGCTGGACTTAGACATAATTTCACTCTCACAACATTATGGCTGGTTGGAGACAGTCCGAACCACAAGTACCGGGTCCATGGTTCTGGGCGTATACTGGGGGGACGGGGACGACTGCCATTAACCCCTGACTATACCGGGGATACGCTTATCACAATGCCTTTCTGGTCTGTGCTGAAGCAGGGCATTCTGGCAGCCAAGTGGCTTGACCTTTATTAGTGAGCCTGGTTACCCCCTCTCGGAACCACAGACTTAGAAATCGCCAGCTCATATACAGTGCATAAAATATATTTATCTATATACCCTTATACACTATTTTAATAAAAAATATCACAAAATTCTTCTAAGTCCCTCGGGAAGAGTGAAAGACGCGCACGTTAATTTTCAGAGCTCCTAGACCTTCCTATAAGAAGTTAGCCAAAAAGTAGCTTCGAAAAACGCTTAGGTTAAGTTTCAGAGTTGCTTCTAATGTACCAAAGCTGGACTTAGACATAATTTCACTCTCACAACATTATGGCTGGTTGGAGACAGTCCGAACCACAAGTACCGGGTCCATGGTTCTGGGCGTATACTGGGGGGACGGGGACGACTCCCATTAACCCCTGACTATACCGGGGATACGCTTATCACAATGCCTTTCTGGTCTGTGCTGAAGCAGGGCATTCTGGCAGCCAAGTGGCTTGACCTTTATTAGTGAGCCTGGTTACCCCCTCTCGGAACCACAGACTTAGAAATCGCCAGCTCATATACAGTGCATAAAATAAATTTATATATATACCCTTATACTGTACACCATTTTAATAAAAAATATCACAAAATTCTTCTAAGTCCCTCGGGAAGAGTGAAAGACGCGCACGTTCATTTTCAGAGCTCCTAGACCTTCCTATAAGAAGTTAGCCAAAAAGTAGGTTCGAAAAACGCTTAGGTTAAGTTTCAGAGTTGCTTCTAATGTACCAAAGCTGGACTTAAACATAATTTCACTCTCACAACATTATGGCTGGTTGTAGACAGTCCGAACCACAAGTACCGGGTCCATGGTTCTGGGCGTATACTGGGGGGACGGGGACGACTCCCATTAACCCCTGACTATACCGGGGATAAGCTTATCACAATGCCTTTCTGGTCTGTGCTGAAGCAGGGCATTCTGGCAGCCAAGTGGCTTGACCTTTATTAGTGAGCCTGGTTACCCCCTCTCGGAACCACAGACTTAGAAATCGCCAGCTCATATACAGTGCATACAATAAATTTATATATATACCCTTATACTGTACACCATTTTAATAAAAAATATCACAAAATTCTTCTAAGTCCCTCGGGAAGAGTGAAAGACGCGCATGTTCATTTTCAGAGCTCCTAGACCTTCCTATAAGAAGTTAGCCAAAAAGTAGCTTCGAAAAACGCTTAGGTTAAGTTTCAGAGTTGCTTCTAATGTACCAAAGCTGGACTTAGACATAATTTCACTCTCACAACATTATGGCTGGTTGGAGAGAGTCCGAACCACAAGTACCGGGTCCATGGTTCTGGGCGTATACTGGGGGGACGGGGACGACTCCCATTAACCCCTGACTATACCGGGGATACGCTTATCACAATGCCTTTCTGGTCTGTGCTGAAGCAGGGCATTCTGGCAGCCAAGTGGCTTGACCTTTATTAGTGAGCCTGGTTACCCCCTCTCGGAACCACAGACTTAGAAATCGCCAGCTCATATACAGTGCATAAAATATATTTATCTATATACCCTTATACACTATTTTAATAAAAAATATCACAAAATTCTTCGAAGTCCCTCGGGAAGAGTGAAAGACACGCACGTTCATTTTCAGAGCTCCTAGACCTTCCTATAAGAAGTTAGCCAAAAAGTAGCTTCGAAAAACGCTTAGGTTAAGTTTCAGAGTTGCTTCTAATGTACCAAAGCTGGACTTAGACATAATTTCACTCTCACAACATTATGGCTGGTTGGAGACAGTCCGAACCACAAGTACCGGGTCCATGGTTCTGGGCTTATACTGGGGGGACGGGGACGACTCCCATTAACCCCTGACTATACCGGGGATACGCTTATCACAATGCCTTTCTGGTCTGTGCTGAAGCAGGGCATTCTGGCAGCCAAGTGGCTTGACCTTTATTAGTGAGCCTGGTTACCCCCTCTCGGAACCACAGACTTAGAAATCGCCAGCTCATATACAGTGCATAAAATAAATTTATATATACCCTTATACTGTACACCATTTTAATAAAAAATATCACAAAATTCTTCTAAGTCCCTCGGGAAGAGTGAAAGACGCGCACGTTCATTTTCAGAGCTCCTAGACCTTCCTATAAGAAGTTAGCCAAAAAGTAGCTTCGAAAAACGCTTAGGTTAAGTTTCAGAGTTGCTTCTAATGTACCAAAGCTGGACTTAGACATAATTTCACTCTCACAACATTATGGCTGGTTGGAGACAGTCCGAACCATATGTACCGGGTCCATGGTTCTGGGCGTATACTGGGGGGACGGGGACGACTCCCATTAACCCCTGACTATACCGGGGATACGCTTATCACAATGCCTTTCTGGTCTGTGCTGAAGCAGGGCATTCTGGCAGCCAAGTGGCTTGACCTTTATTAGTGAGCCTGGTTACCCCCTCTCGGAACCACAGACTTAGAAATCGCCAGCTCATATACAGTGCATAAAATATATTTATCTATATACCCTTATACACTATTTTAATAAAAAATATCACAAAATTCTTCTAAGTCCCTCGGGAAGAGTGAAAGACGCGCACGTTCATTTTCAGAGCTCCTAGACCTTCCTATAAGAAGTTAGCCAAAAAGTAGCTTCGAAAAACGCTTAGGTTAAGTTTCAGAGTTGCTTCTAATGTACCAAAGCTGGACTTAGACATAATTTCACTCTCACAACATTATGGCTGGTTGGAGACAGTCCGAACCACAAGTACCGGGTCCATGGTTCTGGGCGTATACTGGGGGGACGGGGACGACTCCCATTAACCCCTGACTATACCGGGGATACGCTTATCACAATGCCTTTCTGGTCTGTGCTGAAGCAGGGCATTCTGGCAGCCAAGTGGCTTGACCTTTATTAGTGAGCCTGGTTACCCCCTCTCGGAACCACAGACTTAGAAATCGCCAGCTCATATACAGTGCATAAAATAAATTTATATATATACCCTTATACTGTACACCATTTTAATAAAAAAATATCACAAATTTCTTCTAAGTCCCTCGGGAAGAGTGAAAGACGCGCACGTTTATTTTCAGAGCTCCTAGACCTTCCTATAAGAAGTTAGCCAAAAAGTAGCTTCGAAAAACGCTTAGGTTAAGTTTCAGAGTTGCTTCTAATGTACCAAAGCTGTACTGAGACATAATTTCACTCTCACAACATTATGGCTGGTTGGAGACAGTCCGAACCACAAGTACCGGGTCCATGGTTCTGGCCGTATACTGGGGGGACGGGGGACGACTCCCATTAACCCCTGACTATACCGGGTATACGCTTATCACAATGCCTTTCTGGTCTGTGCTGAAGCAGGGCATTCTGGCAGCCAAGTGGCTTGACCTTTATTAGTGAGTCTGGTTACCCCCTCTCGGAACCACAGACTTAGAAATCGCCAGCTTATATACAGTGCATAAAATATATTTATCTATATACCCTTATACACCATTTTAATAAAAAATATTACAAAATTCTTATAAGTCCCTTTGGGAAGAGTGAAAGATGCGCACGTTAATTTTCAGTGCTCCTAGACCTTCCTATAAGAAGTTAGCCAAAAAGTAGCTTCGAAAAACGCTTAGGTTAAGTTTCAGAGTTGCTTCTAATGTACCAAAGCTGGACTTAGACATAATTTCACTCTCACAACATTATGGCTGGTTGGAGACAGTCCGAACCACAAGTACCGGGTCCATGGTTCTGGGCGTATACTGGGGGGACGGGGACGACTCCCATTAACCCCTGACTATACCGGGGATACGCTTATCACAATGCCTTTCTGGTCTGTGCTGATGCAGGGCATTCTGGCAGCCAAGTGGCTTGACCTTTATTAGTGAGCCTGGTTACCCCCTCTCGGAACCACAGACTTAGAAATCGCCAGCTCATATACAGTGCATAAAATGTATTTATATATATACCCTTATACACCATTTTAATAAAAAATATCACAAAATTCTTCTAAGTCACTCGGGAATAGTGAAAGACGCGCACGTTCATTTTCAGAGCTCCTAGACCTTCCTATAAGAATTTAGCCAAAAAGTAGCTTCGAAAAACGCTTAGGTAAAGTTTCAGAGTTGCTTCTAATGTACCAAAGCTGGACTTAGACATAATTTCACTCTCACAACATTATGGCTGGTTGGAGACAGTCCGAACCACAAGTACCGGGTCCATGGTTCTGGGCGTATACTGGGACGACGGGGACGACTGCCATTAACCCCTGACTATACCGGGGATACGCTTATCACAATGCCTTTCTGGTCTGTGCTGAAGCAGGGCATTCTGGCAGCCAAGTGGCTTGACCTTTATTAGTGAGCCTGGTTACCCCCTCTCGGAACCACAGACTTAGAAATCGCCAGCTCATATACAGTGCATAAAATATATTTATCTATATACCCTTATACACTATTTTAATAAAAAATATCACAAAATTCTTCTAAGTCCCTCGGGAAGAGTGAAAGACGCGCACGTTCATTTTCAGAGCTCCTAGACCTTCCTATAAGAAGTTAGCCAAAAAGTAGCTTCGAAAAACGCTTAGGTTAAGTTTCAGAGTTGCTTCTAATGTACCAAAGCTGGACTTAGACATAATTTCACTCTCACAACATTATGGCTGGTTGGAGACAGTCCGAACCACAAGTACCGGGTCCATGGTTCTGGGCGTATACTGGGGGGACGGGGACGACTCCCATTAACCCCTGACTCTACCGGGGATACGCTTATCACAATGCCTTTCTGGTCTGTGCTGAAGCAGGGCATTCTGGCAGCCAAGTGGCTTGACCTTTATTAGTGAGCCTGGTTACCCCCTCTCGGAACCACAGACTTAGAAATCGCCAGCTCATATACAGTGCATAAAATAAATTTATATATATACCCTTATACTGTACACCATTTTAATAAAAAATATCACAAAATTCTTCTAAGTCCCTCGGGAAGAGTGAAAGACGCGCACGTTCATTTTCAGAGCTCCTAGACCTTCCTATAAGAAGTTAGCCAAAAAGTAGGTTCGAAAAACGCTTAGGTTAAGTTTCAGAGTTGCTTCTAATGTACCAAAGCTGGACTTAGACATAATTTCACTCTCACAACATTATGGCTGGTTGGAGACAGTCCGAACCACAAGTACCGGGTCCATGGTTCTGGGCGTATACTGGGGGGACGGGGACGACTGCCATTAACCCTTGACTATACCGGGGATACGCTTATCACAATGCCTTTCTGGTCTGTGCTGAAGCAGGGCATTCTGGCAGCCAAGTGGCTTGACCTTTATTAGTGAGCCTGGTTACCCCCTCTCGGAACCACAGACTTAGAAATCGCCAGCTCATATACAGTGCATAAAATATATTTATCTATATACCCTTATACACCATTTTAATAAAAAATATCACAAAATTCTTCTAAGTCCCTCGGGAAGAGTGAAAGACGCGCACGTTCATTTTCAGAGCTCCTAGACCTTCCTATAAGAAGTTAGCCAAAAAGTAGCTTCGAAAAACGCTTAGGTTAAGTTTCAGAGTTGCTTCTAATGTACCAAAGCTGTACTGAGACATAATTTCACTCTCACAACATTATGGCTGGTTGGAGACAGTCCGAAACACAAGTACCGGGTCCATGGTTCTGGCCGTATACTGGGGGGACGGGGTCGACTCCCATTAACCCCTGACTATACCGGGGATACGCTTATCACAATGCCTTTCTGGTCTGTGCTGAAGCAGGGCATTCTGGCAGCCAAGTGGCTTGACCTTTATTAGTGAGCCTGGTTACCCCCTCTCGGAACCACAGACTTAGAAATCGCCAGCTCATATACAGTGCATAAAATATATTTATCTATATACCCTTATACAGTACACTATTTTAATAAAAAATATCACAAAATTCTTCGAAGTCCCTCGGGAAGAGTGAAAGACACGCACGTTCATTTTCAGAGCTCCTAGACCTTCCTATAAGAAGTTAGCCAAAAAGTAGCTTCGAAAAACGCTTAGGTTAAGTTTCAGAGTTGCTTCTAATGTACCAAAGCTGGACTTAGACATAATTTCACTCTCACAACATTATGGCTGGTTGGAGACAGTCCGAACCACAAGTACCGGGTCCATGGTTCTGGGCGTATACTGGGGGGACGGGGACGACTCCCATTAACCCCTGACTATACCGGGGATACGCTTATCACAATGCCTTTCTGGTCTGTGCTGAAGCAGGGCATTCTGGCAGCCAAGTGGCTTGACCTTTATTAGTGAGCCTGGTTACCCCCTCTCGGAACCACAGACTTAGAAATCGCCAGCTCATATACAGTGCATAAAATAAATTTATATATACCCTTATACTGTACACCATTTTAATAAAAAATATCACAAAATTCTTCTAAGTCCCTCGGGAAGAGTGAAAGACGCGCACGTTCATTTTCAGAGCTCCTAGACCTTCCTATAAGAAGTTAGCCAAAAAGTAGCTTCGAAAAACGCTTAGGTTAAGTTTCAGAGTTGCTTCTAATGTACCAAAGCTGGACTTAGACATAATTTCACTCTCACAACATTATGGCTGGTTGGAGACAGTCCGAACCATATGTACCGGGTCCATGGTTCTGGGCGTATACTGGGGGGACGGGGACGACTCCCATTAACCCCTGACTATACCGGGGATACGCTTATCACAATGCCTTTCTGGTCTGTGCTGAAGCAGGGCATTCTGGCAGCCAAGTGGCTTGACCTTTATTAGTGAGCCTGGTTACCCCCTCTCGGAACCACAGACTTAGAAATCGCCAGCTCATATACAGTGCATAAAATATATTTATCTATATACCCTTATACACTATTTTAATAAAAAATATCACAAAATTCTTCTAAGTCCCTCGGGAAGAGTGAAAGACGCGCACGTTCATTTTCAGAGCTCCTAGACCTTCCTATAAGAAGTTAGCCAAAAAGTAGCTTCGAAAACGCTTAGGTTAAGTTTCAGAGTTGCTTCTAATGTACCAAAGCTGGACTTAGACATAATTTCACTCTCACAACATTATGGCTGGTTGGAGACAGTCCGAACCACAAGTACCGGGTCCATGGTTCTGGGCGTATACTGGGGGGACGGGGACGACTCCCATTAACCCCTGACTATACCGGGGATACGCTTATCACAATGCCTTTCTGGTCTGTGCTGAAGCAGTGCATTCTGGCAGCCAAGTGGCTTGACCTTTATTAGTGAGCCTGGTTACCCCCTCTCGGAACCACAGACTTAGAAATCGCCAGCTCATATACAGTGCATAAAATATATTTATATATATACCCTTAAACTGTACACCATTTTAATAAAAAATATCACAAATTTCTTCTAAGTCCCTCGGGAAGAGTGAAAGACGCGCACGTTTATTTTCAGAGCTCCTAGACCTTCCTATAAGAAGTTAGCCAAAAAGTAGCTTCGAAAAACGCTTAGGTTAAGTTTCAGAGTTGCTTCTAATATACCAAAGCTGGACTTAGACATAATTTCACTCTCACAACATTATGGCTGGTTGGAGAGAGTCCGAACCACAAGTACCGGGTCCATGGTTCTGGGCGTATACTGGGGGGACGGGGACGACTCCCATTAACCCCTGACTATACCGGGGATACGCTTATCACAATGCCTTTCTGGTCTGTGCTGAAGCAGGGCATTCTGGCAGCCAAGTGGCTTGACCTTTATTAGTGAGCCTGGTTACCCCCTCTCGGAACCACAGACTTAGAAATCGCCAGCTCATATACAGTGCATAAAATATATTTATCTATATACCCTTATACACTATTTTAATAAAAAATATCACAAAATTCTTCTAAGTCCCTCGGGAAGAGTGAAAGACGCGCACGTTCATTTTCAGAGCTCCTAGACCTTCCTATAAGAAGTTAGCCAAAAAGTAGCTTCGAAAAACGCTTAGGTTAAGTTTCAGAGTTGCTTCTAATGTACCAAAGCTGGACTTAGACATAATTTCACTCTCACAACATTATGGCTGGTTGGAGACAGTCCGAACCACAAGTACCGGGTCCATGGTTCTGGGCGTATACTGGGGGGACGGGGACGACTCCCATTAACCCCTGACTATACCGGGGATACGCTTATCACAATGCCTTTCTGGTCTGTGCTGAAGCAGGGCATTCTGGCAGCCAAGTGGCTTGACCTTTATTAGTGAGCCTGGTTACCCCCTCTCGGAACCACAGACTTAGAAATCGCCAGCTCATATACAGTGCATAAAATAAATTTATATATATACCCTTAAACTGTACACCATTTTAATAAAAAATATCACAAATTTCTTCTAAGTCCCTCGGGAAGAGTGAAAGACGCGCACGTTTATTTTCAGAGCTCCTAGACCTTCCTATAAGAAGTTAGCCAAAAAGTAGCTTCGAAAAACGCTTAGGTTAAGTTTCAGAGTTGCTACTAATATACCAAAGCTGGACTTAGACATAATTTCACTCTCACAACATTATGGCTGGTTGGAGAGAGTCCGAACCACAAGTACCGGGTCCATGGTTCTGGGCGTATACTGGGGGGACGGGGACGACTCCCATTAACCCCTGACTATACCGGGGATACGCTTATCACAATGCCTTTCTGGTCTGTGCTGAAGCAGGGCATTCTGGCAGCCAAGTGGCTTGACCTTTATTTGTGAGCCTGGTTACCCCCTCTCGGAACCACAGACTTAGAAATCGCCAGCTCATATACAGTGCATAAAATATATTTATCTATATACCCTTATACACTATTTTAATAAAAAATATCACAAAATTCTTCTAAGTCCCTCGGGAAGAGTGAAAGACGCGCACGTTCATTTTCAGAGCTCCTAGACCTTCCTATAAGAAGTTAGCCAAAAAGTAGCTTCGAAAAACGCTTAGGTTAAGTTTCAGAGTTGCTTCTAATGTACCAAAGCTGTACTGAGACATAATTTCACTCTCACAACATTATGGCTGGTTGGAGACAGTCCGAACCACAAGTACCGGGTCCATGGTTCTGGCCGTATACTGGGGGGACGGGGACGACTCCCATTAACCCCTGACTATACCGGGGATACGCTTATCACAATGCCTTTCTGGTCTGTGCTGAAGCAGGGCATTCTGGCAGCCAAGTGGCTTGACCTTTATTAGTGAGCCTGGTTACCCCCTCTCGGAACCACAGACTTAGAAATCGCCAGCTCATATACAGTGCATAAAATATATTTATCTATAAACCCTTATACACCATTTTAATAAAAAATATCACAAAATTCTTCTAAGTCCCTCGGGAAGAGTGATAGACGCGCACGTTCATTTTCAGAGCTCCTAGACCTTCCTATAAGAAGTTAGCCAAAAAGTAGCTTCGAAAAACGCTTAGGTTAAGTTTCAGAGTTGCTTCTAATGTACCAAAGCTGTACTGAGACATAATTTCACTCTCACAACATTATGGCTGGTTGGAGACAGTCCGAAACACAAGTACCGGGTCCATGGTTCTGGCCGTATACTGGGGGGACGGGGACGACTCCCATTAACCCCTGACTATACCGGGTATACGCTTATCACAATGCCTTTCTGGTCTGTGCTGAAGCAGGGCATTCTGGCAGCCAAGTGGCTTGACCTTTATTAGTGAGCCTGGTTACCCCCTCTCGGAACCACAGACTTAGAAATCGCCAGCTCATATACAGTGCATAAAATATATTTATATATATACCCTTATACACCATTTTAATAAAAAATATCACAAAATTCTTCTAAGTCCCTCGGGAAGAGTGAAAGACGCGCACGTTCATTTTAAGAGCTCCTAGACCTTCCTATAAGAAGTTAGCCAAAAAGTAGCTTCGAAAAACGCTTAGGTTAAGTTTCAGAGTTGCTTCTAATGTACCAAAGCTGGACTTACACATAATTTTACTCTCACAACATTATGGCTGGTTGGAGACAGTCCGAACCACAAGTACCGGGTCCATGGTTCTGGGCGTATACTGGGGGGACGGGGACGACTCCCATTAACCCCTGACTATACCGGGGATACGCTTATCACAATGCCTTTCTGGTCTGTGCTGAAGCAGAGCATTCTGGCAGCCAAGTGGCTTGACCTTTATTAGTGAGCCTGGTTACCCCCTCTCGGAACCACAGACTTAGAAATCGCCAGCTCATATACAGTGCATAAAATGTATTTATATATATATACCCTTATACACCATTTTAATAAAAAATATCACAAAATTCTTCTAAGTCCCTCGGGAAGAGTGAAAGACGCGCACGTTTATTTTCAGAGCTCCTAGACCTTCCTATAAGAAGTTAGCCAAAAAGTAGGTTCGAAAAACGCTTAGGTTAAGTTTCAGAGTTGCTTCTAATGTACCAAAGCTGGACTTAGACATAATTTTACTCTCACAACATTATGGCTGGTTGGAGACAGTCCGAACCACAAGTACCGGGTCCATGGTTCTGGGCGTATACTGGGGGGACGGGGACGACTCCCATTAACCCCTGACTATACCGGGTATACGCTTATCACAATGCCTTTCTGGTCTGTGCTGAAGCAGGGCATTCTGGCAGCCAAGTGGCTTGACCTTTTTGTTAGTGAGCCTGGTTACCCCCTCTCGGAACCACAGACTTAGAAATCGCCAGCTCATATACAGTGCATAAAATGTATTTATATATATACCCTTATACACCATTTTAATAAAATATATCACAAAATTCTTCTAAGTCCCTCGGGAAGAGTGAAAGACGCGCACGTTCATTTTCAGAGCTCCTAGACCTTCCTATAAGAAGTTAGCCAAAAAGTAGCTTCGAAAAACGCTTAGGTTAAGTTTCAGAGTTGCTTCTAATGTACCAAAGCTGGACTTAGACATAATTTCACTCACAACATTATGGCTGGTTGGAGACAGTCCGAACCACAAGTACCGGATCCATGGTTCTGGGCGTATACTGGGACGACGGGGACGACTGCCATTAACCCCTGACTATACCGGGGATACGCTTATCACAATGCCTTTCTGGTCTGTGCTGAAGCAGGGCATTCTGGCAGCCAAGTGGCTTGACCTTTATTAGTGAGCCTGGTTACCCCCTCTCGGAACCACAGACTTAGAAATCGCCAGCTCATATACAGTGCATAAAATATATTTATCTATAAACCCTTATACACCATTTTAATAAAAAATATCACAAAATTCTTCTAAGTCCCTCGGGAAGAGTGATAGACGCGCACGTTCATTTTCAGAGCTCCTAGACCTTCCTATAAGAAGTTAGCCAAAAAGTAGCTTCGAAAAACGCTTAGGTTAAGTTTCAGAGTTGCTTCTAATGTACCAAAGCTGTACTGAGACATAATTTCACTCTCACAACATTATGGCTGGTTGGAGACAGTCCGAAACACAAGTACCGGGTCCATGGTTCTGGCCGTATACTGGGGGGACGGGGACGACTCCCATTAACCCCTGACTATACCGGGTATACGCTTATCACAATGCCTTTCTGGTCTGTGCTGAAGCAGGGCATTCTGGCAGCCAAGTGGCTTGACCTTTATTAGTGAGCCTGGTTACCCCCTCTCGGAACCACAGACTTAGAAATCGCCAGCTCATATACAGTGCATAAAATATATTTATATATATACCCTTATACACCATTTTAATAAAAAATATCACAAAATTCTTCTAAGTCCCTCGGGAAGAGTGAAAGACGCGCACGTTCATTTTAAGAGCTCCTAGACCTTCCTATAAGAAGTTAGCCAAAAAGTAGCTTCGAAAAACGCTTAGGTTAAGTTTCAGAGTTGCTTCTAATGTACCAAAGCTGGACTTACACATAATTTTACTCTCACAACATTATGGCTGGTTGGAGACAGTCCGAACCACAAGTACCGGGTCCATGGTTCTGGGCGTATACTGGGGGGACGGGGACGACTCCCATTAACCCCTGACTATACCGGGGATACGCTTATCACAATGCCTTTCTGGTCTGTGCTGAAGCAGAGCATTCTGGCAGCCAAGTGGCTTGACCTTTATTAGTGAGCCTGGTTACCCCCTCTCGGAACCACAGACTTAGAAATCGCCAGCTCATATACAGTGCATAAAATGTATTTATATATATATACCCTTATACACCATTTTAATAAAAAATATCACAAAATTCTTCTAAGTCCCTCGGGAAGAGTGAAAGACGCGCACGTTTATTTTCAGAGCTCCTAGACCTTCCTATAAGAAGTTAGCCAAAAAGTAGGTTCGAAAAACGCTTAGGTTAAGTTTCAGAGTTGCTTCTAATGTACCAAAGCTGGACTTAGACATAATTTTACTCTCACAACATTATGGCTGGTTGGAGACAGTCCGAACCACAAGTACCGGGTCCATGGTTCTGGGCGTATACTGGGGGGACGGGGACGACTCCCATTAACCCCTGACTATACCGGGTATACGCTTATCACAATGCCTTTCTGGTCTGTGCTGAAGCAGGGCATTCTGGCAGCCAAGTGGCTTGACCTTTTTGTTAGTGAGCCTGGTTACCCCCTCTCGGAACCACAGACTTAGAAATCGCCAGCTCATATACAGTGCATAAAATATATTTATATATATACCCTTATACACCATTTTAATAAAAAATATCACAAAATTCTTCTAAGTCCCTCGGGAAGAGTGAAAGACGCGCACGTTCATTTTCAGAGCTCCTAGACCTTCCTATAAGAAGTTAGCCAAAAAGTAGGTTCGAAAAACGCTTAGGTTAAGTTTCAGAGTTGCTTCTAATGTACCAAAGCTGGACTTAGACATAATTTCACTCTCACAACATTATGGCTGGTTGGAGACAGTCCGAACCACAAGTACCGGGTCCATGGTTCTGGGCGTATACTGGGGGGACGGGGACGACTGCCATTAACCCCTGACTATACCGGGGATACGCTTATCACAATGCCTTTCTGGTCTGTGCTGAAGCAGGGCATTCTGGCAGCCAAGTGGCTTGACCTTTATTAGTGAGCCTGGTTACCCCCTCTCGGAACCACAGACTTAGAAATCGCCAGCTCATATACAGTGCATAAAATATATTTATCTATATACCCTTATACACTATTTTAATAAAAAATATCACAAAATTCTTCTAAGTCCCTCGGGAAGAGTGAAAGACGCGCACGTTTATTTTCAGAGCTCCTAGACCTTCCTATAAGAAGTTAGCCAAAAAGTAGCTTCGAAAAACGCTTAGGTTAAGTTTCAGAGTTGCTTCTAATATACCAAAGCTGGACTTAGACATAATTTCACTCTCACAACATTATGGCTGGTTGGAGAGAGTCCGAACCACAAGTACCGGGTCCATGGTTCTGGGCGTATACTGGGGGGACGGGGACGACTCCCATTAACCCCTGACTATACCGGGGATACGCTTATCACAATGCCTTTCTGGTCTGTGCTGAAGCAGGGCATTCTGGCAGCCAAGTGGCTTGACCTTTATTAGTGAGCCTGGTTACCCCCTCTCGGAACCACAGACTTAGAAATCGCCAGCTCATATACAGTGCATAAAATATATTTATCTATATACCCTTATACACTATTTTAATAAAAAATATCACAAAATTCTTCTAAGTCCCTCGGGAAGAGTGAAAGACGCGCACGTTCATTTTCAGAGCTCCTAGACCTTCCTATAAGAAGTTAGCCAAAAAGTAGCTTCGAAAAACGCTTAGGTTAAGTTTCAGAGTTGCTTCTAATGTACCAAAGCTGGACTTAGACATAATTTCACTCTCACAACATTATGGCTGGTTGGAGACAGTCCGAACCACAAGTACCGGGTCCATGGTTCTGGGCGTATACTGGGGGGACGGGGACGACTCCCATTAACCCCTGACTATACCGGGGATACGCTTATCACAATGCCTTTCTGGTCTGTGCTGAAGCAGGGCATTCTGGCAGCCAAGTGGCTTGACCTTTATTAGTGAGCCTGGTTACCCCCTCTCGGAACCACAGACTTAGAAATCGCCAGCTCATATACAGTGCATAAAATAAATTTATATATATACCCTTAAACTGTACACCATTTTAATAAAAAATATCACAAATTTCTTCTAAGTCCCTCGGGAAGAGTGAAAGACGCGCACGTTTATTTTCAGAGCTCCTAGACCTTCCTATAAGAAGTTAGCCAAAAAGTAGCTTCGAAAAACGCTTAGGTTAAGTTTCAGAGTTGCTACTAATATACCAAAGCTGGACTTAGACATAATTTCACTCTCACAACATTATGGCTGGTTGGAGAGAGTCCGAACCACAAGTACCGGGTCCATGGTTCTGGGCGTATACTGGGGGGACGGGGACGACTCCCATTAACCCCTGACTATACCGGGGATACGCTTATCACAATGCCTTTCTGGTCTGTGCTGAAGCAGGGCATTCTGGCAGCCAAGTGGCTTGACCTTTATTTGTGAGCCTGGTTACCCCCTCTCGGAACCACAGACTTAGAAATCGCAAGCTCATATACAGTGCATAAAATATATTTATCTATATACCCTTATACACTATTTTAATAAAAAATATCACAAAATTCTTCTAAGTCCCTCGGGAAGAGTGAAAGACGCGCACGTTCATTTTCAGAGCTCCTAGACCTTCCTATAAGAAGTTAGCCAAAAAGTAGCTTCGAAAAACGCTTAGGTTAAGTTTCAGAGTTGCTTCTAATGTACCAAAGCTGTACTGAGACATAATTTCACTCTCACAACATTATGGCTGGTTGGAGACAGTCCGAACCACAAGTACCGGGTCCATGGTTCTGGCCGTATACTGGGGGGACGGGGACGACTCCCATTAACCCCTGACTATACCTGGTATACGCTTATCACAATGCCTTTCTGGTCTGTGCTGAAGCAGGGCATTCTGGCAGCCAAGTGGCTTGACCTTTATTAGTGAGTCTGGTTACCCCCTCTCGGAACCACAGACTTAGAAATCGCCAGCTTATATACAGTGCATAAAATATATTTATCTATATACCCTTATACACCATTTTAATAAAAAATATTACAAAATTCTTATAAGTCCCTTTGGGAAGAGTGAAAGATGCGCACGTTTATTTTCAGAGCTCCTAGACCTTCCTATAAGAAGTTAGCCAAAAAGTAGCTTCGAAAAACGCTTAGGTTAAGTTTCAGAGTTGCTTCTAATGTACCAAAGTTGGACTTAGACATAATTTCACTCTCACAACATTATGGCTGGTTGGAGACAGTCCGAACCATATGTACCGGGTCCATGGTTCTGGGCGTATACTGGGGGGACGGGGACGACTCCCATTAACCCCTGACTATACCGGGGATACGCTTATCACAATGCCTTTCTGGTCTGTGCTGAAGCAGGGCATTCTGGCAGCCAAGTGGCTTGACCTTTATTAGTGAGCCTGGTTACCCCCTCTCGGAACCACAGACTTAGAAATCGCCAGCTCATATACAGTGCATAAAATGTATTTATATATATACCCTTATACACCATTTTAATAAAATATATCACAAAATTCTTCTAAGTCCCTCGGGAAGAGTGAAAGACGCGCACGTTCATTTTCAGAGCTCCTAGACCTTCCTATAAGAAGTTAGCCAAAAAGTAGCTTCGAAAAACGCTTAGGTTAAGTTTCAGAGTTGCTTCTAATGTACCAAAGCTGGACTTAGACATAATTTCACTCACAACATTATGGCTGGTTGGAGACAGTCCGAACCACAAGTACCGGATCCATGGTTCTGGGCGTATACTGGGACGACGGGGACGACTGCCATTAACCCCTGACTATACCGGGGATACGCTTATCACAATGCCTTTCTGGTCTGTGCTGAAGCAGGGCATTCTGGCAGCCAAGTGGCTTGACCTTTATTAGTGAGCCTGGTTACCCCCTCTCGGAACCACAGACTTAGAAATCGCCAGCTCATATACAGTGCATAAAATATATTTATATATATACCCTTATACACCATTTTAATAAAAAATATCACAAAATTCTTCTAAGTCCCTCGGGAAGAGTGAAAGACGCGCACGTTCATTTTAAGAGCTCCTAGACCTTCCTATAAGAAGTTAGCCAAAAAGTAGCTTCGAAAAACGCTTAGGTTAAGTTTCAGAGTTGCTTCTAATGTACCAAAGCTGGACTTACACATAATTTTACTCTCACAACATTATGGCTGGTTGGAGACAGTCCGAACCACAAGTACCGGGTCCATGGTTCTGGGCGTATACTGGGGGGACGGGGACGACTCCCATTAACCCCTGACTATACCGGGGATACGCTTATCACAATGCCTTTCTGGTCTGTGCTGAAGCAGAGCATTCTGGCAGCCAAGTGGCTTGACCTTTATTAGTGAGCCTGGTTACCCCCTCTCGGAACCACAGACTTAGAAATCGCCAGCTCATATACAGTGCATAAAATGTATTTATATATATATACCCTTATACACCATTTTAATAAAAAATATCACAAAATTCTTCTAAGTCCCTCGGGAAGAGTGAAAGACGCGCACGTTTATTTTCAGAGCTCCTAGACCTTCCTATAAGAAGTTAGCCAAAAAGTAGGTTCGAAAAACGCTTAGGTTAAGTTTCAGAGTTGCTTCTAATGTACCAAAGCTGGACTTAGACATAATTTTACTCTCACAACATTATGGCTGGTTGGAGACAGTCCGAACCACAAGTACCGGGTCCATGGTTCTGGGCGTATACTGGGGGGACGGGGACGACTCCCATTAACCCCTGACTATACCGGGTATACGCTTATCACAATGCCTTTCTGGTCTGTGCTGAAGCAGGGCATTCTGGCAGCCAAGTGGCTTGACCTTTTTGTTAGTGAGCCTGGTTACCCCCTCTCGGAACCACAGACTTAGAAATCGCCAGCTCATATACAGTGCATAAAATATATTTATATATATACCCTTATACACCATTTTAATAAAAAATATCACAAAATTCTTCTAAGTCCCTCGGGAAGAGTGAAAGACGCGCACGTTCATTTTCAGAGCTCCTAGACCTTCCTATAAGAAGTTAGCCAAAAAGTAGGTTCGAAAAACGCTTAGGTTAAGTTTCAGAGTTGCTTCTAATGTACCAAAGCTGGACTTAGACATAATTTCACTCTCACAACATTATGGCTGGTTGGAGACAGTCCGAACCACAAGTACCGGGTCCATGGTTCTGGGCGTATACTGGGGGGACGGGGACGACTGCCATTAACCCCTGACTATACCGGGGATACGCTTATCACAATGCCTTTCTGGTCTGTGCTGAAGCAGGGCATTCTGGCAGCCAAGTGGCTTGACCTTTATTAGTGAGCCTGGTTACCCCCTCTCGGAACCACAGACTTAGAAATCGCCAGCTCATATACAGTGCATAAAATATATTTATCTATATACCCTTATACACCATTTTAATAAAAAATATCACAAAATTCTTCTAAGTCCCTCGGGAAGAGTGAAAGACGCGCACGTTCATTTTCAGAGCTCCTAGACCTTCCTATAAGAAGTTAGCCAAAAAGTAGGTTCGAAAAACGCTTAGGTTAAGTTTCAGAGTTGCTTCTAATGTACCAAAGCTGGACTTAGACATAATTTTACTCTCACAACATTATGGCTGGTTGGAGACAGTCCGAACCACAAGTACCGGGTCCATGGTTCTGGGCGTATACTGGGGGGACGGGGACGACTCCCATTAACCCCTGACTATACCGGGGATACGCTTATCACAATGCCTTTCTGGTCTGTGCTGAAGCAGGGCATTCTGGCAGCCAAGTGGCTTGACCTTTATAAGTATGCCTGGTTACCCCCTCTCGGAACCACAGACTTAGAAATCGCCAGCTCATATACAGTGCATAAAATATATTTATCTATATACCCTTATACACTATTTTAATAAAAAATATCACAAAATTCTTCTAAGTCCCTCGGGAAGAGTGAAAGACGCGCACGTTCATTTTCAGAGCTCCTAGACCTTCCTATAAGAAGTTAGCCAAAAAGTAGGTTCGAAAAACGCTTAGGTTAAGTTTCAGAGTTGCTTCTAATGTACCAAAGCTGGACTTAGACATAATTTCACTCTCACAACATTATGGCTGGTTGGAGACAGTCCGAACCACAAGTACCGGGTCCATGGTTCTGGGCGTATACTGGGGGGACGGGGACGACTGCCATTAACCCCTGACTATACCGGGGATACGCTTATCACAATGCCTTTCTGGTCTGTGCTGAAGCAGGGCATTCTGGCAGCCAAGTGGCTTGACCTTTATTAGTGAGCCTGGTTACCCCCTCTCGGAACCACAGACTTAGAAATCGCCAGCTCATATACAGTGCATAAAATATATTTATCTATATACCCTTATACACTATTTTAATAAAAAATATCACAAAATTCTTCTAAGTCCCTCGGGAAGAGTGAAAGACGCGCACGTTCATTTTAAGAGCTCCTAGACCTTCCTATAAGAAGTTAGCCAAAAAGTAGCTTCGAAAAACGCTTAGGTTAAGTTTCAGAGTTGCTTCTAATGTACCAAAGCTGGACTTAGACATAATTTTACTCTCACAACATTATGGCTGGTTGGAGACAGTCCGAACCACAAGTACCGGGTCCATGGTTCTGGGCGTATACTGGGGGGACGGGGACGACTCCCATTAACCCCTGACTATACCGGGGATACGCTTATCACAATGCCTTTCTGGTCTGTGCTGAAGCAGGGCATTCTGGCAGCCAAGTGGCTTGACCTTTATTAGTGAGCCTGGTTACCCCCTCTCGGAACCACAGACTTAGAAATCGCCAGCTCATATACAGTGCATAAAATGTATTTATATATATATACCCTTATACACCATTTTAATAAAAAATATCACAAAATTCTTCTAAGTCCCTCGGGAAGAGTGAAAGACGCGCACGTTCATTTTCAGAGCTCCTAGACCTTCCTATAAGAAGTTAGCCAAAAAGTAGCTTCGAAAAACGCTTAGGTTAAGTTTCAGAGTTGCTTCTAATGTACCAAAGCTGGACTTAGACATAATTTTACTCTCACAACATTATGGCTGGTTGGAGACAGTCCGAACCACAAGTACCGGGTCCATGGTTCTGGGCGTATACTGGGGGGACGGGGACGACTCCCATTAACCCCTGACTATACCGGGGATACGCTTATCACAATGCCTTTCTGGTCTGTGCTGAAGCAGGGCATTCTGGCAGCCAAGTGGCTTGACCTTTATTAGTGAGCCTGGTTACCCCCTCTCGGAACCACAGACTTAGAAATCGCCAGCTCATATACAGTGCATAAAATATATTTATATATATACCCTTATACACCATTTTAATAAAAAATATCACAAAATTCTTCTAAGTCCCTCGGGAAGAGTGAAAGACGCGCACGTTCATTTTCAGAGCTCCTAGACCTTCCTATAAGAAGTTAGCCAAAAAGTAGCTTCGAAAAACGCTTAGGTTAAGTTTCAGAGTTGCTTCTAATGTACCAAAGCTGTACTGAGACATAATTTCACTCTCACAACATTATGGCTGGTTGGAGACAGTCCGAACCACAAGTACCGGGTCCATGGTTCTGGGCGTATACTGGGGGGACGGGGACGACTCCCATTAACCCCTGACTATACCGGGTATACGCTTATCACAATGCCTTTCTGGTCTGTGCTGAAGCAGGGCATTCTGGCAGCCAAGTGGCTTGACCTTTTTGTTAGTGAGCCTGGTTACCCCCTCTCGGAACCACAGACTTAGAAATCGCCAGCTCATATACAGTGCATAAAATATATTTATATATATACCCTTATACACCATTTTAATAAAAAATATCACAAAATTCTTCTAAGTCCCTCGGGAAGAGTGAAAGACGCGCACGTTCATTTTCAGAGCTCCTAGACCTTCCTATAAGAAGTTAGCCAAAAAGTAGCTTCGAAAAACGCTTAGGTTAAGTTTCAGAGTTGCTTCTAATGTACCAAAGCTGGACTTAGACATAATTTTACTCTCACAACATTATGGCTGGTTGGAGACAGTCCGAACCACAAGTACCGGGTCCATGGTTCTGGGCGTATACTGGGGGGACGGGGACGACTCCCATTAACCCCTGACTATACCGGGGATACGCTTATCACAATGCCTTTCTGGTCTGTGCTGAAGCAGGGCATTCTGGCAGCCAAGTGGCTTGACCTTTATTAGTGAGCCTGGTTACCCCCTCTCGGAACCACAGACTTAGAAATCGCCAGCTCATATACAGTGCATAAAATATATTTATATATATACCCTTATACACCATTTTAATAAAAAATATCACAAAATTCTTCTAAGTCCCTCGGGAAGAGTGAAAGACGCGCACGTTCATTTTCAGAGCTCCTAGACCTTCCTATAAGAAGTTAGCCAAAAAGTAGCTTCGAAAAACGCTTAGGTTAAGTTTCAGAGTTGCTTCTAATGTACCAAAGCTGTACTGAGACATAATTTCACTCTCACAACATTATGGCTGGTTGGAGACAGTCCGAACCACAAGTACCGGGTCCATGGTTCTGGGCGTATACTGGGGGGACGGGGACGACTCCCATTAACCCCTGACTATACCGGGTATACGCTTATCACAATGCCTTTCTGGTCTGTGCTGAAGCAGGGCATTCTGGCAGCCAAGTGGCTTGACCTTTTTGTTAGTGAGCCTGGTTACCCCCTCTCGGAACCACAGACTTAGAAATCGCCAGCTCATATACAGTGCATAAAATATATTTATATATATACCCTTATACACCATTTTAATAAAAAATATCACAAAATTCTTCTAAGTCCCTCGGGAAGAGTGAAAGACGCGCACGTTCATTTTCAGAGCTCCTAGACCTTCCTATAAGAAGTTAGCCAAAAAGTAGGTTCGAAAAACGCTTAGGTTAAGTTTCAGAGTTGCTTCTAATGTACCAAAGCTGTACTGAGACATAATTTCACTCTCACAACATTATGGCTGGTTGGAGACAGTCCGAACCACAAGTACCGGGTCCATGGTTCTGGGCGTATACTGGGGGGACGGGGACGACTGCCATTAACCCCTGACTATACCGGGGATACGCTTATCACAATGCCTTTCTGGTCTGTGCTGAAGCAGGGCATTCTGGCAGCCAAGTGGCTTGACCTTTATTAGTGAGCCTGGTTACCCCCTCTCGGAACCACAGACTTAGAAATCGCCAGCTCATATACAGTGCATAAAATATATTTATCTATATACCCTTATACACTATTTTAATAAAAAATATCACAAAATTCTTCTAAGTCCCTCGGGAAGAGTGAAAGACGCGCACGTTCATTTTCAGAGCTCCTAGACCTTCCTATAAGAAGTTAGCCAAAAAGTAGCTTCGAAAAACGCTTAGGTTAAGTTTCAGAGTTGCTTCTAATGTACCAAAGCTGGACTTAGACATAATTTTACTCTCACAACATTATGGCTGGTTGGAGACAGTCCGAACCACAAGTACCGGGTCCATGGTTCTGGGCGTATACTGGGGGGACGGGGACGACTCCCATTAACCCCTGACTATACCGGGGATACGCTTATCACAATGCCTTTCTGGTCTGTGCTGAAGCAGGGCATTCTGGCAGCCAAGTGGCTTGACCTTTATTAGTGAGCCTGGTTACCCCCTCTCGGAACCACAGACTTAGAAATCGCCAGCTCATATACAGTGCATAAAATGTATTTATATATATATACCCTTATACACCATTTTAATAAAAAATATCACAAAATTCTTCTAAGTCCCTCGGGAAGAGTGAAAGACGCGCACGTTCATTTTCAGAGCTCCTAGACCTTCCTATAAGAAGTTAGCCAAAAAGTAGCTTCGAAAAACGCTTAGGTTAAGTTTCAGAGTTGCTTCTAATGTACCAAAGCTGGACTTAGACATAATTTTACTCTCACAACATTATGGCTGGTTGGAGACAGTCCGAACCACAAGTACCGGGTCCATGGTTCTGGGCGTATACTGGGGGGACGGGGACGACTCCCATTAACCCCTGACTATACCGGGGATACGCTTATCACAATGCCTTTCTGGTCTGTGCTGAAGCAGGGCATTCTGGCAGCCAAGTGGCTTGACCTTTATTAGTGAGCCTGGTTACCCCCTCTCGGAACCACAGACTTAGAAATCGCCAGCTCATATACAGTGCATAAAATATATTTATCTATATACCCTTATACACTATTTTAATAAAAAATATCACAAAATTCTTCTAAGTCCCTCGGGAAGAGTGAAAGACGCGCACGTTCATTTTCAGAGCTCCTAGACCTTCCTATAAGAAGTTAGCCAAAAAGTAGCTTCGAAAAACGCTTAGGTTAAGTTTCAGAGTTGCTTCTAATGTACCAAAGCTGTACTGAGACATAATTTCACTCTCACAACATTATGGCTGGTTGGAGACAGTCCGAACCACAAGTACCGGGTCCATGGTTCTGGGCGTATACTGGGGGGACGGGGACGACTCCCATTAACCCCTGACTATACCGGGTATACGCTTATCACAATGCCTTTCTGGTCTGTGCTGAAGCAGGGCATTCTGGCAGCCAAGTGGCTTGACCTTTTTGTTAGTGAGCCTGGTTACCCCCTCTCGGAACCACAGACTTAGAAATCGCCAGCTCATATACAGTGCATACAATATATTTATATATATACCCTTATACACCATTTTAATAAAAAATATCACAAAATTCTTCTAAGTCCCTCGGGAAGAGTGAAAGACGCGCACGTTCATTTTCAGAGCTCCTAGACCTTCCTATAAGAAGTTAGCCAAAAAGTAGGTTCGAAAAACGCTTAGGTTAAGTTTCAGAGTTGCTTCTAATGTACCAAAGCTGTACTGAGACATAATTTCACTCTCACAACATTATGGCTGGTTGGAGACAGTCCGAACCACAAGTACCGGGTCCATGGTTCTGGGCGTATACTGGGGGGACGGGGACGACTGCCATTAACCCCTGACTATACCGGGGATACGCTTATCACAATGCCTTTCTGGTCTGTGCTGAAGCAGGGCATTCTGGCAGCCAAGTGGCTTGACCTTTATTAGTGAGCCTGGTTACCCCCTCTCGGAACCACAGACTTAGAAATCGCCAGCTCATATACAGTGCATAAAATATATTTATCTATATACCCTTATACACTATTTTAATAAAAAATATCACAAAATTCTTCTAAGTCCCTCGGGAAGAGTGAAAGACGCGCACGTTCATTTTCAGAGCTCCTAGACCTTCCTATAAGAAGTTAGCCAAAAAGTAGCTTCGAAAAACGCTTAGGTTAAGTTTCAGAGTTGCTTCTAATGTACCAAAGCTGGACTTAGACATAATTTTACTCTCACAACATTATGGCTGGTTGGAGACAGTCCGAACCACAAGTACCGGGTCCATGGTTCTGGGCGTATACTGGGGGGACGGGGACGACTCCCATTAACCCCTGACTATACCGGGGATACGCTTATCACAATGCCTTTCTGGTCTGTGCTGAAGCAGGGCATTCTGGCAGCCAAGTGGCTTGACCTTTATTAGTGAGCCTGGTTACCCCCTCTCGGAACCACAGACTTAGAAATCGCCAGCTCATATACAGTGCATAAAATGTATTTATATATATATACCCTTATACACCATTTTAATAAAAAATATCACAAAATTCTTCTAAGTCCCTCGGGAAGAGTGAAAGACGCGCACGTTCATTTTCAGAGCTCCTAGACCTTCCTATAAGAAGTTAGCCAAAAAGTAGCTTCGAAAAACGCTTAGGTTAAGTTTCAGAGTTGCTTCTAATGTACCAAAGCTGGACTTAGACATAATTTTACTCTCACAACATTATGGCTGGTTGGAGACAGTCCGAACCACAAGTACCGGGTCCATGGTTCTGGGCGTATACTGGGGGGACGGGGACGACTCCCATTAACCCCTGACTATACCGGGGATACGCTTATCACAATGCCTTTCTGGTCTGTGCTGAAGCAGGGCATTCTGGCAGCCAAGTGGCTTGACCTTTATTAGTGAGCCTGGTTACCCCCTCTCGGAACCACAGACTTAGAAATCGCCAGCTCATATACAGTGCATAAAATATATTTATCTATATACCCTTATACACTATTTTAATAAAAAATATCACAAAATTCTTCTAAGTCCCTCGGGAAGAGTGAAAGACGCGCACGTTCATTTTCAGAGCTCCTAGACCTTCCTATAAGAAGTTAGCCAAAAAGTAGCTTCGAAAAACGCTTAGGTTAAGTTTCAGAGTTGCTTCTAATGTACCAAAGCTGTACTGAGACATAATTTCACTCTCACAACATTATGGCTGGTTGGAGACAGTCCGAACCACAAGTACCGGGTCCATGGTTCTGGGCGTATACTGGGGGGACGGGGACGACTCCCATTAACCCCTGACTATACCGGGTATACGCTTATCACAATGCCTTTCTGGTCTGTGCTGAAGCAGGGCATTCTGGCAGCCAAGTGGCTTGACCTTTTTGTTAGTGAGCCTGGTTACCCCCTCTCGGAACCACAGACTTAGAAATCGCCAGCTCATATACAGTGCATACAATATATTTATATATATACCCTTATACACCATTTTAATAAAAAATATCACAAAATTCTTCTAAGTCCCTCGGGAAGAGTGAAAGACGCGCACGTTCATTTTCAGAGCTCCTAGACCTTCCTATAAGAAGTTAGCCAAAAAGTAGGTTCGAAAAACGCTTAGGTTAAGTTTCAGAGTTGCTTCTAATGTACCAAAGCTGTACTGAGACATAATTTCACTCTCACAACATTATGGCTGGTTGGAGACAGTCCGAACCACAAGTACCGGGTCCATGGTTCTGGGCGTATACTGGGGGGACGGGGACGACTGCCATTAACCCCTGACTATACCGGGGATACGCTTATCACAATGCCTTTCTGGTCTGTGCTGAAGCAGGGCATTCTGGCAGCCAAGTGGCTTGACCTTTATTAGTGAGCCTGGTTACCCCCTCTCGGAACCACAGACTTAGAAATCGCCAGCTCATATACAGTGCACAAAATATATTTATCTATATACCCTTATACACTATTTTAATAAAAAATATCACAAAATTCTTCTAAGTCCCTCGGGAAGAGTGAAAGACGCGCACGTTCATTTTCAGAGCTCCTAGACCTTCCTATAAGAAGTTAGCCAAAAAGTAGCTTCTAAAAACGCTTAGGTTAAGTTTCAGAGTTGCTTCTAATGTACCAAAGCTGTACTGAGACATAATTTCACTCTCACAACATTATGGCTGGTTGGAGACAGTCCGAACCACAAGTACCGGGTCCATGGTTCTGGGCGTATACTGGGGGGACAGGGACGACTCCCATTAACCCCTGACTATACCGGGTATACGCTTATCACAATGCCTTTCTGGTCTGTGCTGAAGCAGGGCATTCTGGCAGCCAAGTGGCTTGACCTTTTTGTTAGTGAGCCTGGTTACCCCCTCTCGGAACCACAGACTTAGAAATCGCCAGCTCATATACAGTGCATAAAATATATTTATATATATACCCTTATACACCATTTTAATAAAAAATATCACAAAATTCTTCTAAGTCCCTCGGGAAGAGTGAAAGACGCGCACGTTCATTTTCAGAGCTCCTAGACCTTCCTATAAGAAGTTAGCCAAAAAGTAGGTTCGAAAAACGCTTAGGTTAAGTTTCAGAGTTGCTTCTAATGTACCAAAGCTGGACTTAGACATAATTTCACTCTCACAACATTATGGCTGGTTGGAGACAGTCCGAACCACAAGTACCGGGTCCATGGTTCTGGGCGTATACTGGGGGGACGGGGACGACTGCCATTAACCCCTGACTATACCGGGGATACGCTTATCACAATGCCTTTCTGGTCTGTGCTGAAGCAGGGCATTCTGGCAGCCAAGTGGCTTGACCTTTATTAGTGAGCCTGGTTACCCCCTCTCGGAACCACAGACTTAGAAATCGCCAGCTCATATACAGTGCATAAAATATATTTATCTATATACCCTTATACACTATTTTAATAAAAAATATCACAAAATTCTTCTAAGTCCCTCGGGAAGAGTGAAAGACGCGCACGTTCATTTTCAGAGCTCCTAGACCTTCCTATAAGAAGTTAGCCAAAAAGTAGCTTCGAAAAACGCTTAGGTTAAGTTTCAGAGTTGCTTCTAATGTACAGTACCAAAGCTGGACTTAGACATAATTTCACTCTCACAACATTATGGCTGGTTGGAGACAGTCCGAACCACAAGTACCGGGTCCATGGTTCTGGGCGTATACTGGGGGGACGGGGACGACTCCCATTAACCCCTGACTATACCGGGGATACGCTTATCACAATGCCTTTCTGGTCTGTGCTGAAGCAGGGCATTCTGGCAGCCAAGTGGCTTGACCTTTATAAGTGAGCCTGGTTACCCCCTCTCGGAACCACAGACTTAGAAATCGCCAGCTCATATACAGTGCATAAAATATATTTATCTATATACCCTTATACACTATTTTAATAAAAAAAATCACAAAATTCTTCTAAGTCCCTCGGGAAGAGTGAAAGACGCGCACGTTCATTTTCAGAGCTCCTAGACCTTCCTATAAGAAGTTAGCCAAAAAGTAGCTTCGAAAAACGCTTAGGTTAAGTTTCAGAGTTGCTTCTAATGTACCAAAGCTGTACTGAGACATAATTTCACTCTCACAACATTATGGCTGGTTGGAGACAGTCCGAACCACAAGTACCGGGTCCATGGTTCTGGGCGTATACTGGGGGGACGGGGACGACTCCCATTAACCCCTGACTATACCGGGTATACGCTTATCACAATGCCTTTCTGGTCTGTGCTGAAGCAGGGCATTCTGGCAGCCAAGTGGCTTGACCTTTTTGTTAGTGAGCCTGGTTACCCCCTCTCGGAACCACAGACTTAGAAATCGCCAGCTCATATACAGTGCATAAAATATATTTATATATATACCCTTATACACCATTTTAATAAAAAATATCACAAAATTCTTCTAAGTCCCTCGGGAAGAGTGAAAGACGCGCACGTTCATTTTCAGAGCTCCTAGACCTTCCTATAAGAAGTTAGCCAAAAAGTAGGTTCGAAAAACGCTTAGGTTAAGTTTCAGAGTTGCTTCTAATGTACCAAAGCTGGACTTAGACATAATTTCACTCTCACAACATTATGGCTGGTTGGAGACAGTCCGAACCACAAGTACCGGGTCCATGGTTCTGGGCGTATACTGGGGGGACGGGGACGACTGCCATTAACCCCTGACTATACCGGGGATACGCTTATCACAATGCCTTTCTGGTCTGTGCTGAAGCAGGGCATTCTGGCAGCCAAGTGGCTTGACCTTTATTAGTGAGCCTGGTTACCCCCTCTCGGAACCACAGACTTAGAAATCGCCAGCTCATATACAGTGCATAAAATATATTTATCTATATACCCTTATACACTATTTTAATAAAAAATATCACAAAATTCTTCTAAGTCCCTCGGGAAGAGTGAAAGACGCGCACGTTCATTTTCAGAGCTCCTAGACCTTCCTATAAGAAGTTAGCCAAAAAGTAGCTTCGAAAAACGCTTAGGTTAAGTTTCAGAGTTGCTTCTAATGTACAGTACCAAAGCTGGACTTAGACATAATTTCACTCTCACAACATTATGGCTGGTTGGAGACAGTCCGAACCACAAGTACCGGGTCCATGGTTCTGGGCGTATACTGGGGGGACGGGGACGACTCCCATTAACCCCTGACTATACCGGGGATACGCTTATCACAATGCCTTTCTGGTCTGTGCTGAAGCAGGGCATTCTGGCAGCCAAGTGGCTTGACCTTTATTAGTGAGCCTGGTTACCCCCTCTCGGAACCACAGACTTAGAAATCGCCAGCTCATATACAGTGCATAAAATGTATTTATATATATACCCTTATACACCATTTTAATAAAAAATATCACAAAATTCTTCTAAGTCCCTCGGGAAGAGTGAAAGACGCGCACGTTCATTTTCAGAGCTCCTAGACCTTCCTATAAGAAGTTAGCCAAAAAGTAGGTTCGAAAAACGCTTAGGTTAAGTTTCAGAGTTGCTTCTAATGTACCAAAGCTGGACTTAGACATAATTTCACTCTCACAACATTATGGCTGGTTGGAGACAGTCCGAACCACAAGTACCGGGTCCATGGTTCTGGGCGTATACTGGGGGGACGGGGACGACTCCCATTAACCCCTGACTATACCGGGTATACGCTTATCACAATGCCTTTCTGGTCTGTGCTGAAGCAGGGCATTCTGGCAGCCAAGTGGCTTGACCTTTTTGTTAGTGAGCCTGGTTACCCCCTCTCGGAACCACAGACTTAGAAATCGCCAGCTCATATACAGTGCATAAAATATATTTATCTATATACCCTTATACACTATTTTAATAAAAAATATCACAAAATTCTTCTAAGTCCCTCGGGAAGAGTGAAAGACGCGCACGTTTATTTTCAGAGCTCCTAGACCTTCCTATAAGAAGTTAGCCAAAAAGTAGCTTCGAAAAACGCTTAGGTTAAGTTTCAGAGTTGCTTCTAATGTACAGTACCAAAGCTGGACTTAGACATAATTTCACTCTCACAACATTATGGCTGGTTGGAGACAGTCCGAACCACAAGTACCGGGTCCATGGTTCTGGGCGTATACTGGGGGGACGGGGACGACTCCCATTAACCCCTGACTATACCGGGGATACGCTTATCACAATGCCTTTCTGGTCTGTGCTGAAGCAGGGCATTCTGGCAGCCAAGTGGCTTGACCTTTATTAGTGAGCCTGGTTACCCCCTCTCGGAACCACAGACTTAGAAATCGCCAGCTCATATACAGTGCATAAAATGTATTTATATATATACCCTTATACACCATTTTAATAAAAAATATCACAAAATTCTTCTAAGTCCCTCGGGAAGAGTGAAAGACGCGCACGTTCATTTTCAGAGCTCCTAGACCTTCCTATAAGAAGTTAGCCAAAAAGTAGGTTCGAAAAACGCTTAGGTTAAGTTTCAGAGTTGCTTCTAATGTACCAAAGCTGGACTTAGACATAATTTTACTCTCACAACATTATGGCTGGTTGGAGACAGTCCGAACCACAAGTACCGGGTCCATGGTTCTGGGCGTATACTGGGGGGACGGGGACGACTCCCATTAACCCCTGACTATACCGGGGATACGCTTATCACAATGCCTTTCTGGTCTGTGCTGAAGCAGGGCATTCTGGCAGCCAAGTGGCTTGACCTTTATAAGTGAGCCTGGTTACCCCCTCTCGGAACCACAGACTTAGAAATCGCCAGCTCATATACAGTGCATAAAATATATTTATCTATATACCCTTATACACTATTTTAATAAAAAAAATCACAAAATTCTTCTAAGTCCCTCGGGAAGAGTGAAAGACGCGCACGTTCATTTTCAGAGCTCCTAGACCTTCCTATAAGAAGTTAGCCAAAAAGTAGCTTCGAAAAACGCTTAGGTTAAGTTTCAGAGTTGCTTCTAATGTACCAAAGCTGTACTGAGACATAATTTCACTCTCACAACATTATGGCTGGTTGGAGACAGTCCGAACCACAAGTACCGGGTCCATGGTTCTGGGCGTATACTGGGGGGACGGGGACGACTCCCATTAACCCCTGACTATACCGGGTATACGCTTATCACAATGCCTTTCTGGTCTGTGCTGAAGCAGGGCATTCTGGCAGCCAAGTGGCTTGACCTTTTTGTTAGTGAGCCTGGTTACCCCCTCTCGGAACCACAGACTTAGAAATCGCCAGCTCATATACAGTGCATAAAATATATTTATATATATACCCTTATACACCATTTTAATAAAAAATATCACAAAATTCTTCTAAGTCCCTCGGGAAGAGTGAAAGACGCGCACGTTCATTTTCAGAGCTCCTAGACCTTCCTATAAGAAGTTAGCCAAAAAGTAGGTTCGAATAACGCTTAGGTTAAGTTTCAGAGTTGCTTCTAATGTACCAAAGCTGGACTTAGACATAATTTCACTCTCACAACATTATGGCTGGTTGGAGACAGTCCGAACCACAAGTACCGGGTCCATGGTTCTGGGCGTATACTGGGGGGACGGGGACGACTGCCATTAACCCCTGACTATACCGGGGATACGCTTATCACAATGCCTTTCTGGTCTGTGCTGAAGCAGGGCATTCTGGCAGCCAAGTGGCTTGACCTTTATTAGTGAGCCTGGTTACCCCCTTTCGGAACCACAGACTTAGAAATCGCCAGCTCATATACAGTGCATAAAATATATTTATCTATATACCCTTATACACTATTTTAATAAAAAATATCACAAAATTCTTCTAAGTCCCTCGGGAAGAGTGAAAGACGCGCACGTTCATTTTCAGAGCTCCTAGACCTTCCTATAAGAAGTTAGCCAAAAAGTAGCTTCGAAAAACGCTTAGGTTAAGTTTCAGAGTTGCTTCTAATGTACAGTACCAAAGCTGGACTTAGACATAATTTCACTCTCACAACATTATGGCTGGTTGGAGACAGTCCGAACCACAAGTACCGGGTCCATGGTTCTGGGCGTATACTGGGGGGACGGGGACGACTGCCATTAACCCCTGACTATACCGGGGATACGCTTATCACAATGCCTTTCTGGTCTGTGCTGAAGCAGGGCATTCTGGCAGCCAAGTGGCTTGACCTTTATTAGTGAGCCTGGTTACCCCCTCTCGGAACCACAGACTTAGAAATCGCCAGCTCATATACAGTGCATAAAATGTATTTATATATATACCCTTATACACCATTTTAATAAAAAATATCACAAAATTCTTCTAAGTCCCTCGGGAAGAGTGAAAGACGCGCACGTTCATTTTCAGAGCTCCTAGACCTTCCTATAAGAAGTTAGCCAAAAAGTAGGTTCGAAAAACGCTTAGGTTAAGTTTCAGAGTTGCTTCTAATGTACCAAAGCTGGACTTAGACATAATTTCACTCTCACAACATTATGGCTGGTTGGAGACAGTCCGAACCACAAGTACCGGGTCCATGGTTCTGGGCGTATACTGGGGGGACGGGGACGACTGCCATTAACCCCTGACTATACCGGGGATACGCTTATCACAATGCCTTTCTGGTCTGTGCTGAAGCAGGGCATTCTGGCAGCCAAGTGGCTTGACCTTTATTAGTGAGCCTGGTTACCCCCTCTCGGAACCACAGACTTAGAAATCGCCAGCTCATATACAGTGCATAAAATATATTTATCTATATACCCTTATACACTATTTTAATAAAAAATATCACAAAATTCTTCTAAGTCCCTCGGGAAGAGTGAAAGACGCGCACGTTCATTTTCAGAGCTCCTAGACCTTCCTATAAGAAGTTAGCCAAAAAGTAGCTTCGAAAAACGCTTAGGTTAAGTTTCAGAGTTGCTTCTAATGTACAGTACCAAAGCTGGACTTAGACATAATTTCACTCTCACAACATTATGGCTGGTTGGAGACAGTCCGAACCACAAGTACCGGGTCCATGGTTCTGGGCGTATACTGGGGGGACGGGGACGACTCCCATTAACCCCTGACTATACCGGGGATACGCTTATCACAATGCCTTTCTGGTCTGTGCTGAAGCAGGGCATTCTGGCAGCCAAGTGGCTTGACCTTTATTAGTGAGCCTGGTTACCCCCTCTCGGAACCACAGACTTAGAAATCGCCAGCTCATATACAGTGCATAAAATGTATTTATATATATACCCTTATACACCATTTTAATAAAAAATATCACAAAATTCTTCTAAGTCCCTCGGGAAGAGTGAAAGACGCGCACGTTCATTTTCAGAGCTCCTAGACCTTCCTATAAGAAGTTAGCCAAAAAGTAGGTTCGAAAAACGCTTAGGTTAAGTTTCAGAGTTGCTTCTAATGTACCAAAGCTGGACTTAGACATAATTTTACTCTCACAACATTATGGCTGGTTGGAGACAGTCCGAACCACAAGTACCGGGTCCATGGTTCTGGGCGTATACTGGGGGGACGGGGACGACTCCCATTAACCCCTGACTATACCGGGGATACGCTTATCACAATGCCTTTCTGGTCTGTGCTGAAGCAGGGCATTCTGGCAGCCAAGTGGCTTGACCTTTATAAGTGAGCCTGGTTACCCCCTCTCGGAACCACAGACTTAGAAATCGCCAGCTCATATACAGTGCATAAAATATATTTATCTATATACCCTTATACACTATTTTAATAAAAAAAATCACAAAATTCTTCTAAGTCCCTCGGGAAGAGTGAAAGACGCGCACGTTCATTTTCAGAGCTCCTAGACCTTCCTATAAGAAGTTAGCCAAAAAGTAGCTTCGAAAAACGCTTAGGTTAAGTTTCAGAGTTGCTTCTAATGTACCAAAGCTGTACTGAGACATAATTTCACTCTCACAACATTATGGCTGGTTGGAGACAGTCCGAACCACAAGTACCGGGTCCATGGTTCTGGGCGTATACTGGGGGGACGGGGACGACTCCCATTAACCCCTGACTATACCGGGTATACGCTTATCACAATGCCTTTCTGGTCTGTGCTGAAGCAGGGCATTCTGGCAACCAAGTGGCTTGACCTTTTTGTTAGTGAGCCTGGTTACCCCCTCTCGGAACCACAGACTTAGAAATCGCCAGCTCATATACAGTGCATAAAATATATTTATATATATACCCTTATACACCATTTTAATAAAAAATATCACAAAATTCTTCTAAGTCCCTCGGGAAGAGTGAAAGACGCGCACGTTCATTTTCAGAGCTCCTAGACCTTCCTATAAGAAGTTAGCCAAAAAGTAGGTTCAAAAAACGCTTAGGTTAAGTTTCAGAGTTGCTTCTAATGTACCAAAGCTGGACTTAGACATAATTTCACTCTCACAACATTATGGCTGGTTGGAGACAGTCCGAACCACAAGTACCGGGTCCATGGTTCTGGGCGTATACTGGGGGGACGGGGACGACTCCCATTAACCCCTGACTATACCGGGGATACGCTTATCACAATGCCTTTCTGGTCTGTGCTGAAGCAGGGCATTCTGGCAGCCAAGTGGCTTGACCTTTATTAGTGAGCCTGGTTACCCCCTCTCGGAACCACAGACTTAGAAATCGCCAGCTCATATACAGTGCATAAAATATATTTATCTATATACCCTTATACACTATTTTAATAAAAAATATCACAAAATTCTTCTAAGTCCCTCGGGAAGAGTGAAAGACGCGCACGTTCATTTTAAGAGCTCCTAGACCTTCCTATAAGAAGTTAGCCAAAAAGTAGCTTCGAAAAACGCTTAGGTTAAGTTTCAGAGTTGCTTCTAATGTACCAAAGCTGGACTTAGACATAATTTTACTCTCACAACATTATGGCTGGTTGGAGACAGTCCGAACCACAAGTACCGGGTCCATGGTTCTGGGCGTATACTGGGGGGACGGGGACGACTCCCATTAACCCCTGACTATACCGGGGATACGCTTATCACAATGCCTTTCTGGTCTGTGCTGAAGCAGGGCATTCTGGCAGCCAAGTGGCTTGACCTTTATTAGTGAGCCTGGTTACCCCCTCTCGGAACCACAGACTTAGAAATCGCCAGCTCATATACAGTGCATAAAATGTATTTATATATATATACCCTTATACACCATTTTAATAAAAAATATCACAAAATTCTTCTAAGTCCCTCGGGAAGAGTGAAAGACGCGCACGTTCATTTTCAGAGCTCCTAGACCTTCCTATAAGAAGTTAGCCAAAAAGTAGCTTCGAAAAACGCTTAGGTTAAGTTTCAGAGTTGCTTCTAATGTACCAAAGCTGGACTTAGACATAATTTTACTCTCACAACATTATGGCTGGTTGGAGACAGTCCGAACCACAAGTACCGGGTCCATGGTTCTGGGCGTATACTGGGGGGACGGGGACGACTCCCATTAACCCCTGACTATACCGGGGATACGCTTATCACAATGCCTTTCTGGTCTGTGCTGAAGCAGGGCATTCTGGCAGCCAAGTGGCTTGACCTTTATTAGTGAGCCTGGTTACCCCCTCTCGGAACCACAGACTTAGAAATCGCCAGCTCATATACAGTGCATAAAATATATTTATCTATATACCCTTATACACTATTTTAATAAAAAATATCACAAAATTCTTCTAAGTCCCTCGGGAAGAGTGAAAGACGCGCACGTTCATTTTCAGAGCTCCTAGACCTTCCTATAAGAAGTTAGCCAAAAAGTAGCTTCGAAAAACGCTTAGGTTAAGTTTCAGAGTTGCTTCTAATGTACCAAAGCTGTACTGAGACATAATTTCACTCTCACAACATTATGGCTGGTTGGAGACAGTCCGAACCACAAGTACCGGGTCCATGGTTCTGGGCGTATACTGGGGGGACGGGGACGACTCCCATTAACCCCTGACTATACCGGGTATACGCTTATCACAATGCCTTTCTGGTCTGTGCTGAAGCAGGGCATTCTGGCAGCCAAGTGGCTTGACCTTTTTGTTAGTGAGCCTGGTTACCCCCTCTCGGAACCACAGACTTAGAAATCGCCAGCTCATATACAGTGCATAAAATATATTTATATATATACCCTTATACACCATTTTAATAAAAAATATCACAAAATTCTTCTAAGTCCCTCGGGAAGAGTGAAAGACGCGCACGTTCATTTTCAGAGCTCCTAGACCTTCCTATAAGAAGTTAGCCAAAAAGTAGGTTCGAAAAACGCTTAGGTTAAGTTTCAGAGTTGCTTCTAATGTACCAAAGCTGTACTGAGACATAATTTCACTCTCACAACATTATGGCTGGTTGGAGACAGTCCGAACCACAAGTACCGGGTCCATGGTTCTGGGCGTATACTGGGGGGACGGGGACGACTGCCATTAACCCCTGACTATACCGGGGATACGCTTATCACAATGCCTTTCTGGTCTGTGCTGAAGCAGGGCATTCTGGCAGCCAAGTGGCTTGACCTTTATTAGTGAGCCTGGTTACCCCCTCTCGGAACCACAGACTTAGAAATCGCCAGCTCATATACAGTGCATAAAATATATTTATCTATATACCCTTATACACTATTTTAATAAAAAATATCACAAAATTCTTCTAAGTCCCTCGGGAAGAGTGAAAGACGCGCACGTTCATTTTCAGAGCTCCTAGACCTTCCTATAAGAAGTTAGCCAAAAAGTAGCTTCTAAAAGCGCTTAGGTTAAGTTTCAGAGTTGCTTCTAATGTACCAAAGCTGGACTTAGACATAATTTTACTCTCACAACATTATGGCTGGTTGGAGACAGTCCGAACCACAAGTACCGGGTCCATGGTTCTGGGCGTATACTGGGGGGACGGGGACGACTCCCATTAACCCCTGACTATACCGGGGATACGCTTATCACAATGCCTTTCTGGTCTGTGCTGAAGCAGGGCATTCTGGCAGCCAAGTGGCTTGACCTTTATTAGTGAGCCTGGTTACCCCCTCTCGGAACCACAGACTTAGAAATCGCCAGCTCATATACAGTGCATAAAATGTATTTATATATATATACCCTTATACACCATTTTAATAAAAAATATCACAAAATTCTTCTAAGACCCTCGGGAAGAGTGAAAGACGCGCACGTTCATTTTCAGAGCTCCTAGACCTTCCTATAAGAAGTTAGCCAAAAAGTAGCTTCGAAAAACGCTTAGGTTAAGTTTCAGAGTTGCTTCTAATGTACCAAAGCTGGACTTAGACATAATTTTACTCTCACAACATTATGGCTGGTTGGAGACAGTCCGAACCACAAGTACCGGGTCCATGGTTCTGGGCGTATACTGGGGGGACGGGGACGACTCCCATTAACCCCTGACTATACCGGGGATACGCTTATCACAATGCCTTTCTGGTCTGTGCTGAAGCAGGGCATTCTGGCAGCCAAGTGGCTTGACCTTTATTAGTGAGCCTGGTTACCCCCTCTCGGAACCACAGACTTAGAAATCGCCAGCTCATATACAGTGCATAAAATATATTTATCTATATACCCTTATACACTATTTTAATAAAAAATATCACAAAATTCTTCTAAGTCCCTCGGGAAGAGTGAAAGACGCGCACGTTCATTTTCAGAGCTCCTAGACCTTCCTATAAGAAGTTAGCCAAAAAGTAGCTTCGAAAAACGCTTAGGTTAAGTTTCAGAGTTGCTTCTAATGTACCAAAGCTGTACTGAGACATAATTTCACTCTCACAACATTATGGCTGGTTGGAGACAGTCCGAACCACAAGTACCGGGTCCATGGTTCTGGGCGTATACTGGGGGGACGGGGACGACTCCCATTAACCCCTGACTATACCGGGTATACGCTTATCACAATGCCTTTCTGGTCTGTGCTGAAGCAGGGCATTCTGGCAGCCAAGTGGCTTGACCTTTTTGTTAGTGAGCCTGGTTACCCCCTCTCGGAACCACAGACTTAGAAATCGCCAGCTCATATACAGTGCATAAAATATATTTATATATATACCCTTATACACCATTTTAATAAAAAATATCACAAAATTCTTCTAAGTCCCTCGGGAAGAGTGAAAGACGCGCACGTTCATTTTCAGAGCTCCTAGACCTTCCTATAAGAAGTTAGCCAAAAAGTAGGTTCGAAAAACGCTTAGGTTAAGTTTCAGAGTTGCTTCTAATGTACCAAAGCTGTACTGAGACATAATTTCACTCTCACAACATTATGGCTGGTTGGAGACAGTCCGAACCACAAGTACCGGGTCCATGGTTCTGGGCGTATACTGGGGGGACGGGGACGACTGCCATTAACCCCTGACTATACCGGGGATACGCTTATCACAATGCCTTTCTGGTCTGTGCTGAAGCAGGGCATTCTGGCAGCCAAGTGGCTTGACCTTTATTAGTGAGCCTGGTTACCCCCTCTCGGAACCACAGACTTAGAAATCGCCAGCTCATATACAGTGCATAAAATATATTTATCTATATACCCTTATATACTATTTTAATAAAAAATATCACAAAATTCTTCTAAGTCCCTCGGGAAGAGTGAAAGACGCGCACGTTCATTTTCAGAGCTCCTAGACCTTCCTATAAGAAGTTAGCCAAAAAGTAGCTTCTAAAAGCGCTTAGGTTAAGTTTCAGAGTTGCTTCTAATGTACCAAAGCTGTACTGAGACATAATTTCACTCTCACAACATTATGGCTGGTTGGAGACAGTCCGAAACACAAGTACCGGGTCCATGGTTCTGGCCGTATACTGGGGGGACGGGGACGACTCCCATTAACCCCTGACTATACCGGGTATACGCTTATCACAATGCCTTTCTGGTCTGTGCTGAAGCAGGGCATTCTGGCAGCCAAGTGGCTTGACCTTTATTAATGAGCCTGGTTACCCCCTCTCGGAACCACAGACTTAGAAATCGCCAGCTCATATACAGTGCATAAAATATATTTATATATATACCCTTATACACCATTTTAATAAAAAATATCACACAATTCTTCTAAGTCCCTCGGGAAGAGTGAAAGACGCGCACGTTCATTTTAAGAGCTCCTAGACCTTCCTATAAGAAGTTAGCCAAAAAGTAGCTTCGAAAAACGCTTAGGTTAAGTTTCAGAGTTGCTTCTAATGTACCAAAGCTGGACTTAGACATAATTTTACTCTCACAACATTATGGCTGGTTGGAGACAGTCCGAACCACAAGTACCGGGTCCATGGTTCTGGGCGTATACTGAGGGGACGGGGACGACTCCCATTAACCCCTGACTATACCGGGGATACGCTTATCACAATGCCTTTCTGGTCTGTGCTGAAGCAGGGCATTCTGGCAGCCAAGTGGCTTGACCTTTATTAGTGAGCCTGGTTACCCCCTCTCGGAACCACAGACTTAGAAATCGCCAGCTCATATACAGTGCATAAAATGTATTTATATATATATACCCTTATACACCATTTTAATAAAAAATATCACAAAATTCTTCTAAGTCCCTCGGGAAGAGTGAAAGACGCGCACGTTCATTTTCAGAGCTCCTAGACCTTCCTATAAGAAGTTAGCCAAAAAGTAGGTTCGAAAAACGCTTAGGTTAAGTTTCAGAGTTGCTTCTAATGTACCAAAGCTGGACTTAGACATAATTTCACTCTCACAACATTATGGCTGGTTGGAGACAGTCCGAACCACAAGTACCGGGTCCATGGTTCTGGGCGTATACTGGGGGGACGGGGACGACTGCCATTAACCCCTGACTATACCGGGGATACGCTTATCACAATGCCTTTCTGGTCTGTGCTGAAGCAGGGCATTCTGGCAGCCAAGTGGCTTGACCTTTATTAGTGAGCCTGGTTACCCCCTCTCGGAACCACAGACTTAGAAATCGCCAGCTCATATACAGTGCATAAAATATATTTATCTATATACCCTTATACACTATTTTAATAAAAAATATCACAAAATTCTTCTAAGTCCCTCGGGAAGAGTGAAAGACGCGCACGTTCATTTTAAGAGCTCCTAGACCTTCCTATAAGAAGTTAGCCAAAAAGTAGCTTCGAAAAACGCTTAGGTTAAGTTTCAGAGTTGCTTCTAATGTACCAAAGCTGGACTTAGACATAATTTTACTCTCACAACATTATGGCTGGTTGGAGACAGTCCGAACCACAAGTACCGGGTCCATGGTTCTGGGCGTATACTGAGGGGACGGGGACGACTCCCATTAACCCCTGACTATACCGGGGATACGCTTATCACAATGCCTTTCTGGTCTGTGCTGAAGCAGGGCATTCTGGCAGCCAAGTGGCTTGACCTTTATTAGTGAGCCTGGTTACCCCCTCTCGGAACCACAGACTTAGAAATCGCCAGCTCATATACAGTGCATAAAATATATTTATCTATATACCCTTATACACTATTTTAATAAAAAATATCACAAAATTCTTCTAAGTCCCTCGGGAAGAGTGAAAGACGCGCACGTTCATTTTCAGAGCTCCTAGACCTTCCTATAAGAAGTTAGCCAAAAAGTAGCTTCGAAAAACGCTTAGGTTAAGTTTCAGAGTTGCTTCTAATGTACCAAAGCTGTACTGAGACATAATTTCACTCTCACAACATTATGGCTGGTTGGAGACAGTCCGAACCACAAGTACCGGGTCCATGGTTCTGGGCGTATACTGGGGGGACGGGGACGACTCCCATTAACCCCTGACTATACCGGGTATACGCTTATCACAATGCCTTTCTGGTCTGTGCTGAAGCAGGGCATTCTGGCAGCCAAGTGGCTTGACCTTTTTGTTAGTGAGCCTGGTTACCCCCTCTCGGAACCACAGACTTAGAAATCGCCAGCTCATATACAGTGCATAAAATATATTTATATATATACCCTTATACACCATTTTAATAAAAAATATCACAAAATTCTTCTAAGTCCCTCGGGAAGAGTGAAAGACGCGCACGTTCATTTTCAGAGCTCCTAGACCTTCCTATAAGAAGTTAGCCAAAAAGTAGGTTCGAAAAACGCTTAGGTTAAGTTTCAGAGTTGCTTCTAATGTACCAAAGCTGTACTGAGACATAATTTCACTCTCACAACATTATGGCTGGTTGGAGACAGTCCGAACCACAAGTACCGGGTCCATGGTTCTGGGCGTATACTGGGGGGACGGGGACGACTGCCATTAACCCCTGACTATACCGGGGATACGCTTATCACAATGCCTTTCTGGTCTGTGCTGAAGCAGGGCATTCTGGCAGCCAAGTGGCTTGACCTTTATTAGTGAGCCTGGTTACCCCCTCTCGGAACCACAGACTTAGAAATCGCCAGCTCATATACAGTGCATAAAATATATTTATCTATATACCCTTATACACTATTTTAATAAAAAATATCACAAAATTCTTCTAAGTCCCTCGGGAAGAGTGAAAGACGCGCACGTTCATTTTCAGAGCTCCTAGACCTTCCTATAAGAAGTTAGCCAAAAAGTAGCTTCGAAAAACGCTTAGGTTAAGTTTCAGAGTTGCTTCTAATGTACCAAAGCTGTACTGAGACATAATTTCACTCTCACAACATTATGGCTGGTTGGAGACAGTCCGAACCACAAGTACCGGGTCCATGGTTCTGGGCGTATACTGGGGGGACGGGGACGACTCCCATTAACCCCTGACTATACCGGGTATACGCTTATCACAATGCCTTTCTGGTCTGTGCTGAAGCAGGGCATTCTGGCAGCCAAGTGGCTTGACCTTTTTGTTAGTGAGCCTGGTTACCCCCTCTCGGAACCACAGACTTAGAAATCGCCAGCTCATATACAGTGCATAAAATATATTTATATATATACCCTTATACACCATTTTAATAAAAAATATCACAAAATTCTTCTAAGTCCCTCGGGAAGAGTGAAAGACGCGCACGTTCATTTTCAGAGCTCCTAGACCTTCCTATAAGAAGTTAGCCAAAAAGTAGGTTCGAAAAACGCTTAGGTTAAGTTTCAGAGTTGCTTCTAATGTACCAAAGCTGTACTGAGACATAATTTCACTCTCACAACATTATGGCTGGTTGGAGACAGTCCGAACCACAAGTACCGGGTCCATGGTTCTGGGCGTATACTGGGGGGACGGGGACGACTGCCATTAACCCCTGACTATACCGGGGATACGCTTATCACAATGCCTTTCTGGTCTGTGCTGAAGCAGGGCATTCTGGCAGCCAAGTGGCTTGACCTTTATTAGTGAGCCTGGTTACCCCCTCTCGGAACCACAGACTTAGAAATCGCCAGCTCATATACAGTGCATAAAATATATTTATCTATATACCCTTATACACTATTTTAATAAAAAATATCACAAAATTCTTCTAAGTCCCTCGGGAAGAGTGAAAGACGCGCACGTTCATTTTCAGAGCTCCTAGACCTTCCTATAAGAAGTTAGCCAAAAAGTAGCTTCTAAAAGCGCTTAGGTTAAGTTTCAGAGTTGCTTCTAATGTACCAAAGCTGTACTGAGACATAATTTCACTCTCACAACATTATGGCTGGTTGGAGACAGTCCGAAACACAAGTACCGGGTCCATGGTTCTGGCCGTATACTGGGGGGACGGGGACGACTCCCATTAACCCCTGACTATACCGGGTATACGCTTATCACAATGCCTTTCTGGTCTGTGCTGAAGCAGGGCATTCTGGCAGCCAAGTGGCTTGACCTTTATTAATGAGCCTGGTTACCCCCTCTCGGAACCACAGACTTAGAAATCGCCAGCTCATATACAGTGCATAAAATATATTTATATATATACCCTTATACACCATTTTAATAAAAAATATCACACAATTCTTCTAAGTCCCTCGGGAAGAGTGAAAGACGCGCACGTTCATTTTAAGAGCTCCTAGACCTTCCTATAAGAAGTTAGCCAAAAAGTAGCTTCGAAAAACGCTTAGGTTAAGTTTCAGAGTTGCTTCTAATGTACCAAAGCTGGACTTAGACATAATTTTACTCTCACAACATTATGGCTGGTTGGAGACAGTCCGAACCACAAGTACCGGGTCCATGGTTCTGGGCGTATACTGAGGGGACGGGGACGACTCCCATTAACCCCTGACTATACCGGGGATACGCTTATCACAATGCCTTTCTGGTCTGTGCTGAAGCAGGGCATTCTGGCAGCCAAGTGGCTTGACCTTTATTAGTGAGCCTGGTTACCCCCTCTCGGAACCACAGACTTAGAAATCGCCAGCTCATATACAGTGCATAAAATGTATTTATATATATATACCCTTATACACCATTTTAATAAAAAATATCACAAAATTCTTCTAAGTCCCTCGGGAAGAGTGAAAGACGCGCACGTTCATTTTCAGAGCTCCTAGACCTTCCTATAAGAAGTTAGCCAAAAAGTAGGTTCGAAAAACGCTTAGGTTAAGTTTCAGAGTTGCTTCTAATGTACCAAAGCTGGACTTAGACATAATTTCACTCTCACAACATTATGGCTGGTTGGAGACAGTCCGAACCACAAGTACCGGGTCCATGGTTCTGGGCGTATACTGGGGGGACGGGGACGACTGCCATTAACCCCTGACTATACCGGGGATACGCTTATCACAATGCCTTTCTGGTCTGTGCTGAAGCAGGGCATTCTGGCAGCCAAGTGGCTTGACCTTTATTAGTGAGCCTGGTTACCCCCTCTCGGAACCACAGACTTAGAAATCGCCAGCTCATATACAGTGCATAAAATATATTTATCTATATACCCTTATACACTATTTTAATAAAAAATATCACAAAATTCTTCTAAGTCCCTCGGGAAGAGTGAAAGACGCGCACGTTCATTTTAAGAGCTCCTAGACCTTCCTATAAGAAGTTAGCCAAAAAGTAGCTTCGAAAAACGCTTAGGTTAAGTTTCAGAGTTGCTTCTAATGTACCAAAGCTGGACTTAGACATAATTTTACTCTCACAACATTATGGCTGGTTGGAGACAGTCCGAACCACAAGTACCGGGTCCATGGTTCTGGGCGTATACTGAGGGGACGGGGACGACTCCCATTAACCCCTGACTATACCGGGGATACGCTTATCACAATGCCTTTCTGGTCTGTGCTGAAGCAGGGCATTCTGGCAGCCAAGTGGCTTGACCTTTATTAGTGAGCCTGGTTACCCCCTCTCGGAACCACAGACTTAGAAATCGCCAGCTCATATACAGTGCATAAAATATATTTATCTATATACCCTTATACACTATTTTAATAAAAAATATCACAAAATTCTTCTAAGTCCCTCGGGAAGAGTGAAAGACGCGCACGTTCATTTTCAGAGCTCCTAGACCTTCCTATAAGAAGTTAGCCAAAAAGTAGCTTCGAAAAACGCTTAGGTTAAGTTTCAGAGTTGCTTCTAATGTACCAAAGCTGTACTGAGACATAATTTCACTCTCACAACATTATGGCTGGTTGGAGACAGTCCGAACCACAAGTACCGGGTCCATGGTTCTGGGCGTATACTGGGGGGACGGGGACGACTCCCATTAACCCCTGACTATACCGGGTATACGCTTATCACAATGCCTTTCTGGTCTGTGCTGAAGCAGGGCATTCTGGCAGCCAAGTGGCTTGACCTTTTTGTTAGTGAGCCTGGTTACCCCCTCTCGGAACCACAGACTTAGAAATCGCCAGCTCATATACAGTGCATAAAATATATTTATATATATACCCTTATACACCATTTTAATAAAAAATATCACAAAATTCTTCTAAGTCCCTCGGGAAGAGTGAAAGACGCGCACGTTCATTTTCAGAGCTCCTAGACCTTCCTATAAGAAGTTAGCCAAAAAGTAGGTTCGAAAAACGCTTAGGTTAAGTTTCAGAGTTGCTTCTAATGTACCAAAGCTGTACTGAGACATAATTTCACTCTCACAACATTATGGCTGGTTGGAGACAGTCCGAACCACAAGTACCGGGTCCATGGTTCTGGGCGTATACTGGGGGGACGGGGACGACTGCCATTAACCCCTGACTATACCGGGGATACGCTTATCACAATGCCTTTCTGGTCTGTGCTGAAGCAGGGCATTCTGGCAGCCAAGTGGCTTGACCTTTATTAGTGAGCCTGGTTACCCCCTCTCGGAACCACAGACTTAGAAATCGCCAGCTCATATACAGTGCATAAAATATATTTATCTATATACCCTTATACACTATTTTAATAAAAAATATCACAAAATTCTTCTAAGTCCCTCGGGAAGAGTGAAAGACGCGCACGTTCATTTTCAGAGCTCCTAGACCTTCCTATAAGAAGTTAGCCAAAAAGTAGCTTCGAAAAACGCTTAGGTTAAGTTTCAGAGTTGCTTCTAATGTACCAAAGCTGTACTGAGACATAATTTCACTCTCACAACATTATGGCTGGTTGGAGACAGTCCGAACCACAAGTACCGGGTCCATGGTTCTGGGCGTATACTGGGGGGACGGGGACGACTCCCATTAACCCCTGACTATACCGGGTATACGCTTATCACAATGCCTTTCTGGTCTGTGCTGAAGCAGGGCATTCTGGCAGCCAAGTGGCTTGACCTTTTTGTTAGTGAGCCTGGTTACCCCCTCTCGGAACCACAGACTTAGAAATCGCCAGCTCATATACAGTGCATAAAATATATTTATATATATACCCTTATACACCATTTTAATAAAAAATATCACAAAATTCTTCTAAGTCCCTCGGGAAGAGTGAAAGACGCGCACGTTCATTTTCAGAGCTCCTAGACCTTCCTATAAGAAGTTAGCCAAAAAGTAGGTTCGAAAAACGCTTAGGTTAAGTTTCAGAGTTGCTTCTAATGTACCAAAGCTGTACTGAGACATAATTTCACTCTCACAACATTATGGCTGGTTGGAGACAGTCCGAACCACAAGTACCGGGTCCATGGTTCTGGGCGTATACTGGGGGGACGGGGACGACTGCCATTAACCCCTGACTATACCGGGGATACGCTTATCACAATGCCTTTCTGGTCTGTGCTGAAGCAGGGCATTCTGGCAGCCAAGTGGCTTGACCTTTATTAGTGAGCCTGGTTACCCCCTCTCGGAACCACAGACTTAGAAATCGCCAGCTCATATACAGTGCATAAAATATATTTATCTATATACCCTTATACACTATTTTAATAAAAAATATCACAAAATTCTTCTAAGTCCCTCGGGAAGAGTGAAAGACGCGCACGTTCATTTTCAGAGCTCCTAGACCTTCCTATAAGAAGTTAGCCAAAAAGTAGCTTCTAAAAGCGCTTAGGTTAAGTTTCAGAGTTGCTTCTAATGTACCAAAGCTGTACTGAGACATAATTTCACTCTCACAACATTATGGCTGGTTGGAGACAGTCCGAAACACAAGTACCGGGTCCATGGTTCTGGCCGTATACTGGGGGGACGGGGACGACTCCCATTAACCCCTGACTATACCGGGTATACGCTTATCACAATGCCTTTCTGGTCTGTGCTGAAGCAGGGCATTCTGGCAGCCAAGTGGCTTGACCTTTATTAATGAGCCTGGTTACCCCCTCTCGGAACCACAGACTTAGAAATCGCCAGCTCATATACAGTGCATAAAATATATTTATATATATACCCTTATACACCATTTTAATAAAAAATATCACACAATTCTTCTAAGTCCCTCGGGAAGAGTGAAAGACGCGCACGTTCATTTTAAGAGCTCCTAGACCTTCCTATAAGAAGTTAGCCAAAAAGTAGCTTCGAAAAACGCTTAGGTTAAGTTTCAGAGTTGCTTCTAATGTACCAAAGCTGGACTTAGACATAATTTTACTCTCACAACATTATGGCTGGTTGGAGACAGTCCGAACCACAAGTACCGGGTCCATGGTTCTGGGCGTATACTGAGGGGACGGGGACGACTCCCATTAACCCCTGACTATACCGGGGATACGCTTATCACAATGCCTTTCTGGTCTGTGCTGAAGCAGGGCATTCTGGCAGCCAAGTGGCTTGACCTTTATTAGTGAGCCTGGTTACCCCCTCTCGGAACCACAGACTTAGAAATCGCCAGCTCATATACAGTGCATAAAATGTATTTATATATATATATACCCTTATACACCATTTTAATAAAAAATATCACAAAATTCTTCTAAGTCCCTCGGGAAGAGTGAAAGACGCGCACGTTCATTTTCAGAGCTCCTAGACCTTCCTATAAGAAGTTAGCCAAAAAGTAGGTTCGAAAAACGCTTAGGTTAAGTTTCAGAGTTGCTTCTAATGTACCAAAGCTGGACTTAGACATAATTTCACTCTCACAACATTATGGCTGGTTGGAGACAGTCCGAACCACAAGTACCGGGTCCATGGTTCTGGGCGTATACTGGGGGGACGGGGACGACTGCCATTAACCCCTGACTATACCGGGGATACGCTTATCACAATGCCTTTCTGGTCTGTGCTGAAGCAGGGCATTCTGGCAGCCAAGTGGCTTGACCTTTATTAGTGAGCCTGGTTACCCCCTCTCGGAACCACAGACTTAGAAATCGCCAGCTCATATACAGTGCATAAAATATATTTATCTATATACCCTTATACACTATTTTAATAAAAAATATCACAAAATTCTTCTAAGTCCCTCGGGAAGAGTGAAAGACGCGCACGTTCATTTTCAGAGCTCCTAGACCTTCTTATAAGAAGTTAGCCAAAAAGTAGCTTCGAAAAACGATTAGGTTAAGTTTCAGAGTTGCTTCTAATGTACCAAAGCTGGACTTAGACATAATTTCACTCTCACAACATTATGGCTGGTTGGAGAGAGTCCGAACCACAAGTACCGGGTCCATGGTTCTGGGCGTATACTGGGGGGACGGGGACGACTCCCATTAACCCCTGACTATACCGGGGATACGCTTATCACAATGCCTTTCTGGTCTGTGCTGAAGCAGGGCATTCTGGCAGCCAAGTGGCTTGACCTTTATTAGTGAGCCTGGTTACCCCCTCTCGGAACCACAGACTTAGAAATCGCCAGCTCATATACAGTGCATAAAATATATTTATCTATATACCCTTATACACTATTTTAATAAAAAATATCACAAAATTCTTCTAAGTCCCTCGGGAAGAGTGAAAGACGCGCACGTTCATTTTCAGAGCTCCTAGACCTTCCTATAAGAAGTTAGCCAAAAAGTAGCTTCGAAAAACGCTTAGGTTAAGTTTCAGAGTTGCTTCTAATGTACCAAAGCTGGACTTAGACATAATTTCACTCTCACAACATTATGGCTGGTTGGAGAGAGTCCGAACCACAAGTACCGGGTCCATGGTTCTGGGCGTATACTGGGGGGACGGGGACGACTCCCATTAACCCCTGACTATACCGGGGATACGCTTATCACAATGCCTTTCTGGTCTGTGCTGAAGCAGGGCATTCTGGCAGCCAAGTGGCTTGACCTTTATTAGTGAGCCTGGTTACCCCCTCTCGGAACCACAGACTTAGAAATCGCCAGCTCATATACAGTGCATAAAATATATTTATCTATATACCCTTATACACTATTTTAATAAAAAATATCACAAAATTCTTCTAAGTCCCTCGGGAAGAGTGAAAGACGCGCACGTTCATTTTCAGAGCTCCTAGACCTTCCTATAAGAAGTTAGCCAAAAAGTAGCTTCGAAAAACGCTTAGGTTAAGTTTCAAAGTTGCTTCTAATGTACCAAAGCTGGACTTAGACATAATTTCACTCTCACAACATTATGGCTGGTTGGAGACAGTCCGAACCACAAGTACCGGGTCCATGGTTCTGGGCGTATACTGGGGGGACGGGGACGACTCCCATTAACCCCTGACTATACCGGGGATACGCTTATCACAATGCCTTTCTGGTCTGTGCTGAAGCAGGGCATTCTGGCAGCCAAGTGGCTTGACCTTAATTAGTGAGCCTGGTTACCCCCTCTCGGAACCACAGACTTAGAAATCGCCAGCTCATATACAGTGCATAAAATATATTTATATATATACCCTTATACACCATTTTAATAAAAAAAAACACAAAATTCTTCTAAGTCCCTCGGGAAGAGTGAAAGACGCGCACGTTCATTTTCAGAGCTCCTAGACCTTCCTATAAGAAGTTAGCCAAAAAGTAGCTTCGAAAAACGCTTAGTTTAAGTTTCAGAGTTGCTTCTAATGTACCGAAGCTGGACTTAGACATAATTTCACTCTCACAACATTATGGCTGGTTGGAGACAGTCCGAACCACAAGTACCGGGTCCATGGTTCTGGGCGTATACTGGGGGGACGGGGACGACTCCCATTAACCCCTGACTATACCGGGGATACGCTTATTACAATGCCTTTCCGGTCTGTGCTGAAGCAAGGCATTCTGGCAGCCAAGTGGCTTGACCTTTATTAGTGAGCCTGGTTACCCCCTCTCGGAACAACAGACTTAGAAATCGCCAGCTCATATACAGTGCATAAAATATATTTATATATATACCCTTATACACCATTTTAATAAAAAATATCACAAAATTCTTCTAAGTCCCTCGGGAAGAGTGAAAGACGCGCACGTTCATTTTCAGAGCTCCTAAACCTTCCTATAAGAAGTTAGCCAAAAAGTAGCTTCGAAAAACGCTTAGGTTAAGTTTCAGAGTTGCTTCTAATGTACCAAAGCTGGACTTAGACATAATTTCACTCTCACAACATTATGGCTGGTTGGAGACAGTCCGAACCACAAGTACCGGGTCCATGGTTCTGGGCGTATACTGGGGGGACGGGGACGACTCCCATTAACCCCTGACTATACCGGGGATACGCTTATCACAATGCCTTTCTGGTCTGTGCTGAAGCAGGGCATTCTGGCAGCCAAGTGGCTTGACCTTTATTAGTGAGCCTGGTTACCCCCTCTCGGAACCACAGACTTAGAAATCGCCAGCTCATATACAGTGCATAAAATATATTTATCTATATACCCTTATACACTATTTTAATAAAAAATATCACAAAATTCTTCTAAGTCCCTCGGGAAGAGTGAAAGACGCGCACGTTCATTTTCAGAGCTCCTAGACCTTCCTATAAGAAGTTAGCCAAAAAGTAGCTTCGAAAAACGCTTAGGTTAAGTTTCAGAGTTGCTTCTAATGTACCAAAGCTGGACTTAGACATAATTTCACTCTCACAACATTATGGCTGGTTGGAGACAGTCCGAACCACAAGTACCGGGTCCATGGTTCTGGGCGTATACTGGGGGGACGGGGACGACTCCCATTAACCCCTGACTATACCGGGGATACGCTTATCACAATGCCTTTCTGGTCTGTGCTGAAGCAGGGCATTCTGGCAGCCAAGTGGCTTGACCTTTATTAGTGAGCCTGGTTACCCCCTCTCGGATCAACAGACTTAGAAATCGCCAGCTCATATACAGTGCATAAAATATATTTATATATATACCCTTATACTGTACACCATTTTAATAAAAAATATCACAAAATTCTTCTAAGTCCCTCGGGAAGAGTGAAAGACGCGCACGTTCATTTTCAGAGCTCCTAGACCTTCCTATAAGAAGTTAGCCAAAAAGTAGCTTCGAAAAACGCTTAGGTTAAGTTTCAGAGTTGCTTCTAATGTACCAAAGCTGGACTTAGACATAATTTCACTCTCACAACATTATGGCTGGTTGGAGAGAGTCCGAACCACAAGTACCGGGTCCATGGTTCTGGGCGTATACTGGGGGGACGGGGACGACTCCCATTAACCCCTGACTATACCGGGGATACGCTTATCACAATGCCTTTCTGGTCTGTGCTGAAGCAGGGCATTCTGGCAGCCAAGTGGCTTGACCTTTATTAGTGAGCCTGGTTACCCCCTCTCGGAACCACAGACTTAGAAATCGCCAGCTCATATACAGTGCATAAAATATATTTATCTATATACCCTTATACACTATTTTAATAAAAAATATCACAAAATTCTTCTAAGTCCCTCGGGAAGAGTGAAAGACGCGCACGTTCATTTTCAGAGCTCCTAGACCTTCCTATAAGAAGTTAGCCAAAAAGTAGCTTCGAAAAACGCTTAGGTTAAGTTTCAGAGTTGCTTCTAATGTACCAAAGCTGGACTTAGACATAATTTCACTCTCACAACATTATGGCTGGTTGGAGACATTCCGAACCACAAGTACCGGGTCCATGGTTCTGGGCGTATACTGGGGGGACGGGGACGACTGCCATTAACCCCTGACTATACCGGGGATACGCTTATCACAATGCCTTTCTGGTCTGTGCTGAAGCAGGGCATTGTGGCAGCCAAGTGGCTTGACCTTTATTAGTGAGCCTGGTTACCCCCTCTCGGAACCACAGACTTAGAAATCGCCAGCTCATATACAGTGCATAAAATATATTTATCTATATACCCTTATACACTATTTTAATAAAAAATATCACAAAATTCTTCTAAGTCCCTCGGGAAGAGTGAAAGACGCGCACGTTCATTTTCAGAGCTCCTAGACCTTCCTATAAGAAGTTAGCCAAAAAGTAGCTTCGAAAAACGCTTAGGTTAAGTTTCAGAGTTGCTTCTAATGTACCAAAGCTGGACTTAGACATAATTTCACTCTCACAACATTATGGCTGGTTGGAGAGAGTCCGAACCACAAGTACCGGGTCCATGGTTCTGGGCGTATACTGGGGGGACGGGGACGACTCCCATTAACCCCTGACTATACCGGGGATACGCTTATCACAATGCCTTTCTGGTCTGTGCTGAAGCAGGGCATTCTGGCAGCCAAGTGGCTTGACCTTTATTAGTGAGCCTGGTTACCCCCTCTCGGAACCACAGACTTAGAAATCGCCAGCTCATATACAGTGCATAAAATATATTTATCTATATACCCTTATACACTATTTTAATAAAAAATATCACAAAATTCTTCTAAGTCCCTCGGGAAGAGTGAAAGACGCGCACGTTCATTTTCAGAGCTCTTAGACCTTCCTATAAGAAGTTAGCCAAAAAGTAGCTTCGAAAAACGCTTAGTTTAAGTTTCAGAGTTGCTTCTAATGTACCGAAGCTGGACTTAGACATAATTTCACTCTCACAACATTATGGCTGGTTGGAGACAGTCCGAACCACAAGTACCGGGTCCATGGTTCTGGGCGTATACTGGGGGGACGGGGACGACTCCCATTAACCCCTGACTATACCGGGGATACGCTTATTACAATGCCTTTCCGGTCTGTGCTGAAGCAGGGCATTCTGGCAGCCAAGTGGCTTGACCTTTATTAGTGAGCCTGGTTACCCCCTCTCGGAACAACAGACTTAGAAATCGCCAGCTCATATACAGTGCATAAAATATATTTATATATATACCCTTATACACCATTTTAATAAAAAATATCACAAAATTCTTCTAAGTCCCTCGGGAAGAGTGAAAGACGCGCACGTTCATTTTCAGAGCTCCTAGACCTTCCTATAAGAAGTTAGCCAAAAAGTAGCTTCGAAAAACGCTTAGGTTAAGTTTCAGAGTTGCTTCTAATGTACCAAAGCTGGACTTAGACATAATTTCACTCTCACAACATTATGGCTGGTTGGAGACATTCCGAACCACAAGTACCGGGTCCATGGTTCTGGGCGTATACTGGGGGGACGGGGACGACTGCCATTAACCCCTGACTATACCGGGGATACGCTTATCACAATGCCTTTCTGGTCTGTGCTGAAGCAGGGCATTGTGGCAGCCAAGTGGCTTGACCTTTATTAGTGAGCCTGGTTACCCCCTCTCGGAACCACAGACTTAGAAATCGCCAGCTCATATACAGTGCATAAAATATATTTATCTATATACCCTTATACACTATTTTAATAAAAAATATCACAAAATTCTTCTAAGTCCCTCGGGAAGAGTGAAAGACGCGCACGTTCATTTTCAGAGCTCCTAGACCTTCCTATAAGAAGTTAGCCAAAAAGTAGCTTCGAAAAACGATTAGGTTAAGTTTCAGAGTTGCTTCTAATGTACCAAAGCTGGACTTAGACATAATTTCACTCTCACAACATTATGGCTGGTTGGAGAGAGTCCGAACCACAAGTACCGGGTCCATGGTTCTGGGCGTATACTGGGGGGACGGGGACGACTCCCATTAACCCCTGACTATACCGGGGATACGCTTATCACAATGCCTTTCTGGTCTGTGCTGAAGCAGGGCATTCTGGCAGCCAAGTGGCTTGACCTTTATTAGTGAGCCTGGTTACCCCCTCTCGGAACCACAGACTTAGAAATCGCCAGCTCATATACAGTGCATAAAATATATTTATCTATATACCCTTATACACTATTTTAATAAAAAATATCACAAAATTCTTCTAAGTCCCTCGGGAAGAGTGAAAGACGCGCACGTTCATTTTCAGAGCTCTTAGACCTTCCTATAAGAAGTTAGCCAAAAAGTAGCTTCGAAAAACGCTTAGTTTAAGTTTCAGAGTTGCTTCTAATGTACCGAAGCTGGACTTAGACATAATTTCACTCTCACAACATTATGGCTGGTTGGAGACAGTCCGAACCACAAGTACCGGGTCCATGGTTCTGGGCGTATACTGGGGGGACGGGGACGACTCCCATTAACCCCTGACTATACCGGGGATACGCTTATTACAATGCCTTTCCGGTCTGTGCTGAAGCAGGGCATTCTGGCAGCCAAGTGGCTTGACCTTTATTAGTGAGCCTGGTTACCCCCTCTCGGAACAACAGACTTAGAAATCGCCAGCTCATATACAGTGCATAAAATATATTTATATATATACCCTTATACACCATTTTAATAAAAAATATCACAAAATTCTTCTAAGTCCCTCGGGAAGAGTGAAAGACGCGCACGTTCATTTTCAGAGCTCCTAGACCTTCCTATAAGAAGTTAGCCAAAAAGTAGCTTCGAAAAACGCTTAGGTGAAGTTTCAGAGTTGCTTCTAATGTACCAAAGCTGGACTTAGACATAATTTCACTCTCACAACATTATGGCTGGTTGGAGACAGTTCGAACCACAAGTACCGGGTCCATGGTTCTGGGCGTAAACTGGGGGGACCGGGACGACTCCCATTAACCCCTGACTATACCGGGGATACGCTTATCACAATGCCTTTCTGGTCTGTGCTGAAGCAGGGCATTCTGGCAGCCAAGTGGCTTGACCTTTATTAGTGAGCCTGGTTACCCCCTCTCGGAACCACAGACTTAGAAATCGCCAGCTCATATACAGTGCATAAAATATATTTATATATATATACCCTTATACACCATTTTAATAAAAAATATCACAAAATTCTTCTAAGTCCCTCGGGAAGAGTGAAAGACGCGCACGTTCATTTTCAGAGCTCCTAGACCTTCCTATAAGAAGTTAGCCAAAAAGTAGCTTCGAAAAACGCTTAGGTTAAGTTTCAGAGTTGCTTCTAATGTACCAAAGCTGGACTTAGACATAATTTCACTCTCACAACATTATGGCTGGTTGGAGAGAGTCCGAACCACAAGTACCGGGTCCATGGTTCTGGGCGTATACTGGGGGGACGGGGACGACTCCCATTAACCCCTGACTATACCGGGGATACGCTTATCACAATGCCTTTCTGGTCTGTGCTGAAGCAGGGCATTCTGGCAGCCAAGTGGCTTGACCTTTATTAGTGAGCCTGGTTACCCCCTCTCGGAACCACAGACTTAGAAATCGCCAGCTCATATACAGTGCATAAAATATATTTATCTATATACCCTTATACACTATTTTAATAAAAAATATCACAAAATTCTTCTAAGTCCCTCGGGAAGAGTGAAAGACGCGCACGTTCATTTTCAGAGCTCCTAGACCTTCCTATAAGAAGTTAGCCAAAAAGTAGCTTCGAAAAACGCTTAGGTTAAGTTTCAAAGTTGCTTCTAATGTACCAAAGCTGGACTTAGACATAATTTCACTCTCACAACATTATGGCTGGTTGGAGACAGTCCGAACCACAAGTACCGGGTCCATGGTTCTGGGCGTATACTGGGGGGACGGGGACGACTCCCATTAACCCCTGACTATACCGGGGATACGCTTATCACAATGCCTTTCTGGTCTGTGCTGAAGCAGGGCATTCTGGCAGCCAAGTGGCTTGACCTTAATTAGTGAGCCTGGTTACCCCCTCTCGGAACCACAGACTTAGAAATCGCCAGCTCATATACAGTGCATAAAATATATTTATATATATACCCTTATACACCATTTTAATAAAAAAAAACACAAAATTCTTCTAAGTCCCTCGGGAAGAGTGAAAGACGCGCACGTTCATTTTCAGAGCTCCTAGACCTTCCTATAAGAAGTTAGCCAAAAAGTAGCTTCGAAAAACGCTTAGTTTAAGTTTCAGAGTTGCTTCTAATGTACCGAAGCTGGACTTAGACATAATTTCACTCTCACAACATTATGGCTGGTTGGAGACAGTCCGAACCACAAGTACCGGGTCCATGGTTCTGGGCGTATACTGGGGGGACGGGGACGACTCCCATTAACCCCTGACTATACCGGGGATACGCTTATTACAATGCCTTTCCGGTCTGTGCTGAAGCAAGGCATTCTGGCAGCCAAGTGGCTTGACCTTTATTAGTGAGCCTGGTTACCCCCTCTCGGAACAACAGACTTAGAAATCGCCAGCTCATATACAGTGCATAAAATATATTTATATATATACCCTTATACACCATTTTAATAAAAAATATCACAAAATTCTTCTAAGTCCCTCGGGAAGAGTGAAAGACGCGCACGTTCATTTTCAGAGCTCCTAAACCTTCCTATAAGAAGTTAGCCAAAAAGTAGCTTCGAAAAACGCTTAGGTTAAGTTTCAGAGTTGCTTCTAATGTACCAAAGCTGGACTTAGACATAATTTCACTCTCACAACATTATGGCTGGTTGGAGACAGTCCGAACCACAAGTACCGGGTCCATGGTTCTGGGCGTATACTGGGGGGACGGGGACGACCCCCATTAACCCCTGACTATACCGGGGATACGCTTATCACAATGCCTTTCTGGTCTGTGCTGAAGCAGGGCATTCTGGCAGCCAAGTGGCTTGACCTTTATTAGTGAGCCTGGTTACCCCCTCTCGGAACCACAGACTTAGAAATCGCCAGCTCATATACAGTGCATAAAATATATTTATCTATATACCCTTATACACTATTTTAATAAAAAATATCACAAAATTCTTCTAAGTCCCTCGGGAAGAGTGAAAGACGCGCACGTTCATTTTCAGAGCTCCTAGACCTTCCTATAAGAAGTTAGCCAAAAAGTAGCTTCGAAAAACGCTTAGGTTAAGTTTCAGAGTTGCTTCTAATGTACCAAAGCTGGACTTAGACATAATTTCACTCTCACAACATTATGGCTGGTTGGAGAGAGTCCGAACCACAAGTACCGGGTCCATGGTTCTGGGCGTATACTGGGGGGACGGGGACGACTCCCATTAACCCCTGACTATACCGGGGATACGCTTATTACAATGCCTTTCCGGTCTGTGCTGAAGCAGGGCATTCTGGCAGCCAAGTGGCTTGACCTTTATTAGTGAGCCTGGTTACCCCCTCTCGGAACAACAGACTTAGAAATCGCCAGCTCATATACAGTGCATAAAATATATTTATATATACTGTATACCCTTATACACCATTTTAATAAAAAATATCACAAAATTCTTCTAAGTCCCTCGGGAAGAGTGAAAGACGCGCACGTTCATTTTCAGAGCTCCTAGACCTTCCTATAAGAAGTTAGCCAAAAAGTAGCTTCGAAAAACGCTTAGGTGAAGTTTCAGAGTTGCTTCTAATGTACCAAAGCTGGACTTAGACATAATTTCACTCTCACAACATTATGGCTGGTTGGAGAGAGTCCGAACCACAAGTACCGGGTCCATGGTTCTGGGCGTATACTGGGGGGACGGGGACGACTCCCATTAACCCCTGACTATACAGGGGATACGCTTATTACAATGCCTTTCCGGTCTGTGCTGAAGCAGGGCATTCTGGCAGCCAAGTGGCTTGACCTTTATTAGTGAGCCTGGTTACCCCCTCTCGGAACAACAGACTTAGAAATCGCCAGCTCATATACAGTGCATAAAATATATTTATATATACTGTATACCCTTATACACCATTTTAATAAAAAATATCACAAAATTCTTCTAAGTCCCTCGGGAAGAGTGAAAGACGCGCACGTTCATTTTCAGAGCTCCTAGACCTTCCTATAAGAAGTTAGCCAAAAAGTAGCTTCGAAAAACGCTTAGGTGAAGTTTCAGAGTTGCTTCTAATGTACCAAAGCTGGACTTAGACATAATTTCACTCTCACAACATTATGGCTGGTTGGAGACAGTTCGAACCACAAGTACCGGGTCCATGGTTCTGGGCGTAAACTGGGGGGACCGGGACGACTCCCATTAACCCCTGACTATACCGGGGATACGCTTATCACAATGCCTTTCTGGTCTGTGCTGAAGCAGGGCATTCTGGCAGCCAAGTGGCTTGACCTTTATTAGTGAGCCTGGTTACCCCCTCTCGGAACCACAGACTTAGAAATCGCCAGCTCATATACAGTGCATAAAATATATTTATATATATATACCCTTATACACCATTTTAATAAAAAATATCACAAAATTCTTCTAAGTCCCTCGGGAAGAGTGAAAGACGCGCACGTTCATTTTCAGAGCTCCTAGACCTTCCCATAAGAAGTTAGCCAAAAAGTAGTTTCGAAAAACGCTTAGGTTAAGTTTCAGAGTTGCTTCTAATGTACCGAAGCTGGACTTAGACATAATTTCACTCTCACAACATTATGGCTGGTTGGAGACAGTCCGAACCACAAGTACCGGGTCCATGGTTCTGGGCGTATACTGGGGTTACGGGGACGACTCCCATTAACCCCTGACTATACCGGGGATACGCTTATCACAATGCCTTTCTGGTCTGTGCTGAAGCAGGGAATTCTGGCAGCCAAGTGGCTTGACCTTTATTAGTGAGCCTGGTTACCCCCTCTCGGAACAACAGACTTAGAAATCGCCAGCTCATATACAGTGCATAAAATATATTTATATATATACCCTTATACACCATTTTAATAAAAAATATCACAAAATTCTTCTAAGTCCCTCGAGAAGAGTGAAAGACGCGTACGTTCATTTTCAGAGCTCCTAGACCTTCCTATAAGAAGTTAGCCAAAAAGTAGCTTCGAAAAACGCTTAGGTTAAGTTTCAGAGTTGCTTCTAATGTACCGAAGCTGGACTTAGACATAATTTCACTCTCACAACATTATGGCTGGTTGGAGACAGTCCGAACCACAAGTACCGGGTCCATGGTTCTGGGCGTATACTGGGGGGACGGGGACGACTCCCATTAACCCCTGACTATACCGGGGATACGCTTATCACAATGCATTTCTGGTCTGTGCTGAAGCAGGGCATTCTGGCAGCCAAGTGGCTTGACCTTAATTAGTGAGCCTGATTACCCCCTCTCGGAACCACAGACTTAGAAATCGCCAGCTCATATACAGTGCATAAAATATATTTATATATATACCCTTATACACCATTTTAATAAAAAATATCACAAAATTCTTCTAAGTACCTCGGGAAGAGTGAAAGACGCGCACGTTCATTTTCAGAGCTCCTAGACCTTCTAATAAGAAGTTAGCCAAAAAGTAGCTTCGAAAAACGCTTAGGTGAAGTTTCAGAGTTGCTTCTAATGTACCAAAGCTGGACTTAGACATAATTTCACTCTCACAACATTATGGCTGGTTGGAGACAGTCCGAACCACAAGTACCGGGTCCATGGTTCTGGGCGTATACTGGGGGGACGGGGACGACTCCCATTAACCCCTGACTATACCGGGGATACGCTTATCACAATGCCTTTCTGGTCTGTGCTGAAGCAGGGCATTCTGGCATCCAAGTGGCTTGACCTTTATTAGTGAGCCTGGTTACCCCCTCTCGGAACAACAGACTTAGAAATCGCCAGCTCATATACAGTGCATAAAATATATTTATATATATACCCTTATACACCATGTTAATAAAAAATATCACAAAATTCTTCTAAGTCCCTCGGGAAGAGTGAAAGACGCGCACGTTCATTTTCAGAGCTCCTAGACCTTCCCATAAGAAGTTAGCCAAAAAGTAGCTTCGAAAAACGCTTAGGTGAAGTTTCAGAGTTGCTTCTAATGTACCAAAGCTGGACTTAGACATAATTTCACTCTCACAACATTATGGCTGGTTGGAGACAGTCCGAACCACAAGTACCGGGTCCATGGTTCTGGGCGTATACTGGGGGGACGGGGGGGACTCCCATTAACCCCTGACTATACCGGGGATACGCTTATCACAATGCATTTCTGGTCTGTGCTGAAGCAGGGCATTCTGGCAGCCAAGTGGCTTGACCTTAATTAGTGAGCCTGATTACCCCCTCTCGGAACCACAGACTTAGAAATCGCCAGCTCATATACAGTGCATAAAATATATTTATATATATACCCTTATACACCATTTTAATAAAAAATATCACAAAATTCTTCTAAGTACCTCGGGAAGAGTGAAAGACGCGCACGTTCATTTTCAGAGCTCCTAGACCTTCTAATAAGAAGTTAGCCAAAAAGTAGCTTCGAAAAACGCTTAGGTGAAGTTTCAGAGTTGCTTCTAATGTACCAAAGCTGGACTTAGACATAATTTCACTCTCACAACATTATGGCTGGTTGGAGACAGTCCGAACCACAAGTACCGGGTCCATGGTTCTGGGCGTATACTGGGGGGACGGGGACGACTCCCATTAACCCCTGACTATACCGGGGATACGCTTATCACAATGCCTTTCTGGTCTGTGCTGAAGCAGGGCATTCTGGCATCCAAGTGGCTTGACCTTTATTAGTGAGCCTGGTTACCCCCTCTCGGAACCACAGACTTAGAAATCGCCAGCTCATATACAGTGCATAAAATATATTTATATATATACCCTTATACACCATTTTAATAAAAAATATCACAAAATTCTTCTAAGTCCCTCGGGAAGAGTGAAAGACGCGCACGTTCATTTTCAGAGCTCCTAGACCTTCCTATAAGAAGTTAGCCAAAAAGTAGCTTCGAAAAACGCTTAGGTGAAGTTTCAGAGTTGCTTCTAATGTACCAAAGCTGGACTTAGACATAATTTCACTCTCACAACATTATGGCTGGTTGGAGACAGTCCGAACCACAAGTACCGGGTCCATGGTTCTGGGCGTATACTGGGGGGACGGGGACGACTCCCATTAACCCCTGACTATACCGGGGATACGCTTATCACAATGCCTTTCTGGTCTGTGCTGAAGCAGGGCATTCTGGCAGCCAAGTGGCTTGACCTTTATTAGGGAGCCTGGTTACCCCCTCTCGGAACAACAGACTTAGAAATCGCCAGCTCATATACAGTGCATAAAATATATTTATATATATACCCTTATACACCATTTTAATAAAAAATATCACAAAATTCTTCTAAGTCCCTCGGGAAGAGTGAAAGACGCGCACGTTCATTTTCAGAGCTCCTAGACCTTCCCATAAGAAGTTAGCCAAAAAGTAGCTTCGAAAAACGCTTAGGTGAAGTTTCAGAGTTGCTTCTAATGTACCAAAGCTGGACTTAGACATAATTTCACTCTCACAACATTATGGCTGGTTGGAGACAGTCCGAACCACAAGTACCGGGTCCATGGTTCTGGGCGTATACTGGGGGGACGGGGGGGACTCCCATTAACCCCTGACTATACCGGGGATACGCTTATCACAATGCCTTTCCTGTCTGTGCTGAAGCAGGGCATTCTGGCAGCCAAGTGGCTTGACCTTTATTAGTGAGCCTGGTTACCCCCTCTCGGAACCACAGACTTAGAAATCGCCAGCTCATATACAGTGCATAAAATATATTTATATATATACCCTTATACACCATTTTAATAAAAAATATCACAAAATTCTTCTAAGTCCCTCGGGAAGAGTGAAAGACGCGCACGTTCATTTTCAGAGCTCCTAGACCTTCCTATAAGAAGTTAGCCAAAAAGTAGCTTCGAAAAACGCTTAGGTGAAGTTTCAGAGTTGCTTCTAATGTACCAAAGCTGGACTTAGACATAATTTCACTCTCACAACATTATGGCTGGTTGGAGACAGTCCGAACCACAAGTACCGGGTCCATGGTTCTGGGCGTATACTGGGGGGACGGGGACGACTCCCATTAACCCCTGACTATACCGGGGATACGCTTATCACAATGCCTTTCTGGTCTGTGCTGAAGCAGGGCATTCTGGCAGCCAAGTGGCTTGACCTTTATTAGGGAGCCTGGTTACCCCCTCTCGGAACAACAGACTTAGAAATCGCCAGCTCATATACAGTGCATAAAATATATTTATATATATACCCTTATACACCATTTTAATAAAAAATATCACAAAATTCTTCTAAGTCCCTCGGGAAGAGTGAAAGACGCGCACGTTCATTTTCAGAGCTCCTAGACCTTCCTATAAGAAGTTAGCCAAAAAGTAGCTTCGAAAAACGCTTAGGTTAAGTTTCAGAGTTGCTTCTAATGTACCGAAGGTGGACTTAGACATAATTTCACTCTCACAACATTATGGCTGGTTGGAGACAGTCCGAACCACAAGTACCGGGTCCATGGTTCTGGGCGTATACTGGGGGGACGGGGGGGACTCCCATTAACCCCTGACTATACCGGGGATACGCTTATCACAATGCCTTTCTGGTCTGTGCTGAAGCAGGGCATTCTGGCAGCCAAGTGGCTTGACCTTAATTAGTGAGCCTGGTTACCCCCTCTCGGAACCACAGACTTAGAAATCGCCAGCTCATATACAGTGCATAAAATATATTTATATATATACCCTTATACACCATTTTAATAAAAAATATCACAAAATTCTTCTAAGTCCCTCGGGAAGAGTGAAAGACGCGCACGTTCATTTTCAGAGCTCCTAGACCTTCCTATAAGAAGTTAGCCAAAAAGTAGCTTCGAAAAACGCTTAGGTTAAGTTTCAGAGTTGCTTCTAATGTACCAAAGCTGGACTTAGACATAATTTCACTCTCACAACATTATGGCTGGTTGGAGACAGTCCGAACCACAAGTACCGGGTCCATGGTTCTGGGCGTATACTGGGGGGACGGGGACGACTCCCATTAACCCCTGACTATACCGGGGATACGCTTATCACAATGCCTTTCTGGTCTGTGCTGAAGCAGGGCATTCTGGCATCCAAGTGGCTTGACCTTTATTAGTGAGCCTGGTTACCCCCTCTCGGAACCACAGACTTAGAAATCGCCAGCTCATATACAGTGCATAAAATATATTTATATATATACCCTTATACACCATTTTAATAAAAAATATCACAAAATTCTTCTAAGTCCCTCGGGAAGAGTGAAAGACGCGCACGTTCATTTTCAGAGCTCCTAGACCTTCCTATAAGAAGTTAGCCAAAAAGTAGCTTCGAAAAACGCTTAGGTGAAGTTTCAGAGTTGCTTCTAATGTACCAAAGCTGGACTTAGACATAATTTCACTCTCACAACATTATGGCTGGTTGGAGACAGTCCGAACCACAAGTACCGGGTCCATGGTTCTGGGCGTATACTGGGGGGACGGGGACGACTCCCATTAACCCCTGACTATACCGGGGATACGCTTATCACAATGCCTTTCTGGTCTGTGCTGAAGCAGGGCATTCTGGCAGCCAAGTGGCTTGACCTTTATTAGGGAGCCTGGTTACCCCCTCTCGGAACAACAGACTTAGAAATCGCCAGCTCATATACAGTGCATAAAATATATTTATATATATACCCTTATACACCATTTTAATAAAAAATATCACAAAATTCTTCTAAGTCCCTCGGGAAGAGTGAAAGACGCGCACGTTCATTTTCAGAGCTCCTAGACCTTCCCATAAGAAGTTAGCCAAAAAGTAGCTTCGAAAAACGCTTAGGTGAAGTTTCAGAGTTGCTTCTAATGTACCAAAGCTGGACTTAGACATAATTTCACTCTCACAACATTATGGCTGGTTGGAGACAGTCCGAACCACAAGTACCGGGTCCATGGTTCTGGGCGTATACTGGGGGGACGGGGGGGACTCCCATTAACCCCTGACTATACCGGGGATACGCTTATCACAATGCCTTTCCTGTCTGTGCTGAAGCAGGGCATTCTGGCAGCCAAGTGGCTTGACCTTTATTAGTGAGCCTGGTTACCCCCTCTCGGAACCACAGACTTAGAAATCGCCAGCTCATATACAGTGCATAAAATATATTTATATATATACCCTTATACACCATTTTAATAAAAAATATCACAAAATTCTTCTAAGTCCCTCGGGAAGAGTGAAAGACGCGCACGTTCATTTTCAGAGCTCCTAGACCTTCCTATAAGAAGTTAGCCAAAAAGTAGCTTCGAAAAACGCTTAGGTGAAGTTTCAGAGTTGCTTCTAATGTACCAAAGCTGGACTTAGACATAATTTCACTCTCACAACATTATGGCTGGTTGGAGACAGTCCGAACCACAAGTACCGGGTCCATGGTTCTGGGCGTATACTGGGGGGACGGGGACGACTCCCATTAACCCCTGACTATACCGGGGATACGCTTATCACAATGCCTTTCTGGTCTGTGCTGAAGCAGGGCATTCTGGCAGCCAAGTGGCTTGACCTTTATTAGGGAGCCTGGTTACCCCCTCTCGGAACAACAGACTTAGAAATCGCCAGCTCATATACAGTGCATAAAATATATTTATATATATACCCTTATACACCATTTTAATAAAAAATATCACAAAATTCTTCTAAGTCCCTCGGGAAGAGTGAAAGACGCGCACGTTCATTTTCAGAGCTCCTAGACCTTCCTATAAGAAGTTAGCCAAAAAGTAGCTTCGAAAAACGCTTAGGTTAAGTTTCAGAGTTGCTTCTAATGTACCGAAGGTGGACTTAGACATAATTTCACTCTCACAACATTATGGCTGGTTGGAGACAGTCCGAACCACAAGTACCGGGTCCATGGTTCTGGGCGTATACTGGGGGGACGGGGGGGACTCCCATTAACCCCTGACTATACCGGGGATACGCTTATCACAATGCCTTTCTGGTCTGTGCTGAAGCAGGGCATTCTGGCAGCCAAGTGGCTTGACCTTAATTAGTGAGCCTGGTTACCCCCTCTCGGAACCACAGACTTAGAAATCGCCAGCTCATATACAGTGCATAAAATATATTTATATATATACCCTTATACACCATTTTAATAAAAAATATCACAAAATTCTTCTAAGTCCCTCGGGAAGAGTGAAAGACGCGCACGTTCATTTTCAGAGCTCCTAGACCTTCCTATAAGAAGTTAGCCAAAAAGTAGCTTCGAAAAACGCTTAGGTTAAGTTTCAGAGTTGCTTCTAATGTACCAAAGCTGGACTTAGACATAATTTCACTCTCACAACATTATGGCTGGTTGGAGACAGTCCGAACCACAAGTACCGGGTCCATGGTTCTGGGCGTATACTGGGGGGACGGGGACGACTCCCATTAACCCCTGACTATACCGGGGATACGCTTATCACAATGCCTTTCTGGTCTGTGCTGAAGCAGGGCATTCTGGCATCCAAGTGGCTTGACCTTTATTAGTGAGCCTGGTTACCCCCTCTCGGAACCACAGACTTAGAAATCGCCAGCTCATATACAGTGCATAAAATATATTTATATATATACCCTTATACACCATTTTAATAAAAAATATCACAAAATTCTTCTAAGTCCCTCGGGAAGAGTGAAAGACGCGCACGTTCATTTTCAGAGCTCCTAGACCTTCCTATAAGAAGTTAGCCAAAAAGTAGCTTCGAAAAACGCTTAGGTGAAGTTTCAGAGTTGCTTCTAATGTACCAAAGCTGGACTTAGACATAATTTCACTCTCACAACATTATGGCTGGTTGGAGACAGTCCGAACCACAAGTACCGGGTCCATGGTTCTGGGCGTATACTGGGGGGACGGGGACGACTCCCATTAACCCCTGACTATACCGGGGATACGCTTATCACAATGCCTTTCTGGTCTGTGCTGAAGCAGGGCATTCTGGCAGCCAAGTGGCTTGACCTTTATTAGGGAGCCTGGTTACCCCCTCTCGGAACAACAGACTTAGAAATCGCCAGCTCATATACAGTGCATAAAATATATTTATATATATACCCTTATACACCATTTTAATAAAAAATATCACAAAATTCTTCTAAGTCCCTCGGGAAGAGTGAAAGACGCGCACGTTCATTTTCAGAGCTCCTAGACCTTCCCATAAGAAGTTAGCCAAAAAGTAGCTTCGAAAAACGCTTAGGTGAAGTTTCAGAGTTGCTTCTAATGTACCAAAGCTGGACTTAGACATAATTTCACTCTCACAACATTATGGCTGGTTGGAGACAGTCCGAACCACAAGTACCGGGTCCATGGTTCTGGGCGTATACTGGGGGGACGGGGGGGACTCCCATTAACCCCTGACTATACCGGGGATACGCTTATCACAATGCCTTTCCTGTCTGTGCTGAAGCAGGGCATTCTGGCAGCCAAGTGGCTTGACCTTTATTAGTGAGCCTGGTTACCCCCTCTCGGAACCACAGACTTAGAAATCGCCAGCTCATATACAGTGCATAAAATATATTTATATATATACCCTTATACACCATTTTAATAAAAAATATCACAAAATTCTTCTAAGTCCCTCGGGAAGAGTGAAAGACGCGCACGTTCATTTTCAGAGCTCCTAGACCTTCCTATAAGAAGTTAGCCAAAAAGTAGCTTCGAAAAACGCTTAGGTGAAGTTTCAGAGTTGCTTCTAATGTACCAAAGCTGGACTTAGACATAATTTCACTCTCACAACATTATGGCTGGTTGGAGACAGTCCGAACCACAAGTACCGGGTCCATGGTTCTGGGCGTATACTGGGGGGACGGGGACGACTCCCATTAACCCCTGACTATACCGGGGATACGCTTATCACAATGCCTTTCTGGTCTGTGCTGAAGCAGGGCATTCTGGCAGCCAAGTGGCTTGACCTTTATTAGGGAGCCTGGTTACCCCCTCTCGGAACAACAGACTTAGAAATCGCCAGCTCATATACAGTGCATAAAATATATTTATATATATACCCTTATACACCATTTTAATAAAAAATATCACAAAATTCTTCTAAGTCCCTCGGGAAGAGTGAAAGACGCGCACGTTCATTTTCAGAGCTCCTAGACCTTCCTATAAGAAGTTAGCCAAAAAGTAGCTTCGAAAAACGCTTAGGTTAAGTTTCAGAGTTGCTTCTAATGTACCGAAGCTGGACTTAGACATAATTTCACTCTCACAACATTATGGCTGGTTGGAGACAGTCCGAACCACAAGTACCGGGTCCATGGTTCTGGGCGTATACTCGGGGGACGGGGGGGACTCCCATTAACCCCTGACTATACCGGGGATACGCTTATCACAATGCCTTTCTGGTCTGTGCTGAAGCAGGGCATTCTGGCAGCCAAGTGGCTTGACCTTAATTAGTGAGCCTGGTTACCCCCTCTCGGAACCACAGACTTAGAAATCGCCAGCTCATATACAGTGCATAAAATATATTTATATATATACCCTTATACACCATTTTAATAAAAAATATCACAAAATTCTTCTAAGTCCCTCGGGAAGAGTGAAAGACGCGCACGTTCATTTTCAGAGCTCCTAGACCTTCCTATAAGAAGTTAGCCAAAAAGTAGCTTCGAAAAACGCTTAGGTTAAGTTTCAGAGTTGCTTCTAATGTACCGAAGCTGGACTTAGACATAATTTCACTCTCACAACATTATGGCTGGTTGGAGACAGTCCGAACCACAAGTACCGGGTCCATGGTTCTGGGCGTATACTGGGGGGACGGGGGGGACTCCCATTAACCCCTGACTATACCGGGGATACGCTTATCACAATTCCTTTCTGGTCTGTGCTGAAGCAGGGCATTCTGGCAGCCAAGTGGCTTGACCTTAATTAGTGAGCCTGGTTACCCCCTCTCGGAACCACAGACTTAGAAATCGCCAGCTCATATACAGTGCATAAAATATATTTATATATATACCCTTATACACCATTTTAATAAAAAATATCACAAAATTCTTCTAAGTCCCTCGGGAAGAGTGAAAGACGCGCACGTTCATTTTCAGAGCTCCTAGACCTTCCTATAAGAAGTTAGCCAAAAAGTAGCTTCGAAAAACGCTTAGTTTAAGTTTCAGAGTTGCTTCTAATGTACCGAAGCTGGACTTAGACATAATTTCACTCTCACAACATTATGGCTGGTTGGAGACAGTCCGAACCACAAGTACCGGGTCCATGGTTCTGGGCGTATACTGGGGGGACGGGGACGACTCCCATTAACCCCTGACTATTCCGGGGATACGCTTATTACAATGCCTTTCCGGTCTGTGCTGAAGCAGGGCATTCTGGCAGCCAAGTGGCTTGACCTTTATTAGTGAGCCTGGTTACCCCCTCTCGGAACAACAGACTTAGAAATCGCCAGCTCATATACAGTGCATAAAATATATTTATATATATACCCTTATACACCATTTTAATAAAAAATATCACAAAATTCTTCTATGTCCCTCGGGAAGAGTGAAAGACGCGCACGTTCATTTTCAGAGCTCCTAGACCTTCCTATAAGAAGTTAGCCAAAAAGTAGCTTCGAAAAACGCTTAGGTGAAGTTTCAGAGTTGCTTCTAATGTACCAAAGCTGGACTTAGACATAATTTCACTCTCACAACATTATGGCTGGTTGGAGACAGTTCGAACCACAAGTACCGGGTCCATGGTTCTGGGCGTAAACTGGGGGGACCGGGACGACTCCCATTAACCCCTGACTATACCGGTGATACGCTTATCACAATGCCTTTCTGGTCTGTGCTGAAGCAGGGCATTCTGGCAGCCAAGTGGCTTGACCTTTATTAGTGAGCCTGGTTACCCCCTCTCGGAACCACAGACTTAGAAATCGCCAGCTCATATACAGTGCATAAAATATATTTATATATATACCCTTATACACCATTTTAATAAAAAATATCACAAAATTCTTCTATGTCCCTCGGGAAGAGTGAAAGACGCGCACGTTCATTTTCAGAGCTCCTAGACCTTCCTATAAGAAGTTAGCCAAAAAGTAGCTTCGAAAAACGCTTAGGTGAAGTTTCAGAGTTGCTTCTAATGTACCAAAGCTGGACTTAGACATAATTTCACTCTCACAACATTATGGCTGGTTGGAGACAGTTCGAACCACAAGTACCGGGTCCATGGTTCTGGGCGTAAACTGGGGGGACCGGGACGACTCCCATTAACCCCTGACTATACCGGTGATACGCTTATCACAATGCCTTTCTGGTCTGTGCTGAAGCAGGGCATTCTGGCAGCCAAGTGGCTTGACCTTTATTAGTGAGCCTGGTTACCCCCTCTCGGAACCACAGACTTAGAAATCGCCAGCTCATATACAGTGCATAAAATATATTTATATATATACCCTTATACACCATTTTAATAAAAAATATCACAAAATTCTTCTAAGTCCCTCGGGAAGAGTGAAAGACGCGCACGTTCATTTTCAGAGCTCCTAGACCTTCCCATAAGAAGTTAGCCAAAAAGTAGCTTCGAAAAACGCTTAGGTTAAGTTTCAGAGTTGCTTCTAATGTACCGAAGCTGGACTTAGACATAATTTCACTCTCACAACATTATGGCTGGTTGGAGACAGTCCGAACCACAAGTACCGGGTCCATGGTTCTGGGCGTATACTGGGGGGACGGGGACGACTCCCATTAACCCCTGACTATACCGGGGATACGCTTATCACAATGCCTTTCTGGTCTGTGCTGAAGCAGGGCATTCTGGCAGCCAAGTGGCTTGACCTTTATTAGTGAGCCTGGTTACCCCCTCTCGGAACAACAGACTTAGAAATCGCCAGCTCATATACAGTGCATAAAATATATTTATATATATACCCTTATACACCATTTTAATAAAAAATATCACAAAATTCTTCTAAGTCCCTCGCGAAGAGTGAAAGACGCGCACGTTCATTTTCAGAGCTCCTAAACCTTCCTATAAGAAGTTAGCCAAAAAGTAGCTTCGAAAAACGCTTAGGTTAAGTTTCAGAGTTGCTTCTAATGTACCAAAGCTGGACTTAGACATAATTTCACTCTCACAACATTATGGCTGGTTGGAGACAGTCCGAACCACAAGTACCGGGTCCATGGTTCTGGGCGTATACTGGGGGGACGGGGGGGACTCCCATTAACCCCTGACTATACCGGGGATACGCTTATCACAATGCCTTTCCTGTCTGTGCTGAAGCAGGGCATTCTGGCAGCCAAGTGGCTTGACCTTTATTAGTGAGCCTGGTTACCCCCTCTCGGAACCACAGACTTAGAAATCGCCAGCTCATATACAGTGCATAAAATATATTTATATATATACCCTTATACACCATTTTAATAAAAAATATCACAAAATTCTTCTAAGTCCCTCGGGAAGAGTGAAAGACGCGCACGTTCATTTTCAGAGCTCCTAGACCTTCCTATAAGAAGTTAGCCAAAAAGTAGCTTCGAAAAACGCTTAGGTGAAGTTTCAGAGTTGCTTCTAATGTACCAAAGCTGGACTTAGACATAATTTCACTCTCACAACATTATGGCTGGTTGGAGACAGTCCGAACCACAAGTACCGGGTCCATGGTTCTGGGCGTATACTGGGGGGACGGGGACGACTCCCATTAACCCCTGACTATACCGGGGATACGCTTATCACAATGCCTTTCTGGTCTGTGCTGAAGCAGGGCATTCTGGCAGCCAAGTGGCTTGACCTTTATTAGGGAGCCTGGTTACCCCCTCTCGGAACAACAGACTTAGAAATCGCCAGCTCATATACAGTGCATAAAATATATTTATATATATACCCTTATACACCATTTTAATAAAAAATATCACAAAATTCTTCTAAGTCCCTCGGGAAGAGTGAAAGACGCGCACGTTCATTTTCAGAGCTCCTAGACCTTCCTATAAGAAGTTAGCCAAAAAGTAGCTTCGAAAAACGCTTAGGTTAAGTTTCAGAGTTGCTTCTAATGTACCGAAGCTGGACTTAGACATAATTTCACTCTCACAACATTATGGCTGGTTGGAGACAGTCCGAACCACAAGTACCGGGTCCATGGTTCTGGGCGTATACTCGGGGGACGGGGGGGACTCCCATTAACCCCTGACTATACCGGGGATACGCTTATCACAATGCCTTTCTGGTCTGTGCTGAAGCAGGGCATTCTGGCAGCCAAGTGGCTTGACCTTAATTAGTGAGCCTGGTTACCCCCTCTCGGAACCACAGACTTAGAAATCGCCAGCTCATATACAGTGCATAAAATATATTTATATATATACCCTTATACACCATTTTAATAAAAAATATCACAAAATTCTTCTAAGTCCCTCGGGAAGAGTGAAAGACGCGCACGTTCATTTTCAGAGCTCCTAGACCTTCCTATAAGAAGTTAGCCAAAAAGTAGCTTCGAAAAACGCTTAGGTTAAGTTTCAGAGTTGCTTCTAATGTACCGAAGCTGGACTTAGACATAATTTCACTCTCACAACATTATGGCTGGTTGGAGACAGTCCGAACCACAAGTACCGGGTCCATGGTTCTGGGCGTATACTGGGGGGACGGGGGGGACTCCCATTAACCCCTGACTATACCGGGGATACGCTTATCACAATTCCTTTCTGGTCTGTGCTGAAGCAGGGCATTCTGGCAGCCAAGTGGCTTGACCTTAATTAGTGAGCCTGGTTACCCCCTCTCGGAACCACAGACTTAGAAATCGCCAGCTCATATACAGTGCATAAAATATATTTATATATATACCCTTATACACCATTTTAATAAAAAATATCACAAAATTCTTCTAAGTCCCTCGGGAAGAGTGAAAGACGCGCACGTTCATTTTCAGAGCTCCTAGACCTTCCTATAAGAAGTTAGCCAAAAAGTAGCTTCGAAAAACGCTTAGTTTAAGTTTCAGAGTTGCTTCTAATGTACCGAAGCTGGACTTAGACATAATTTCACTCTCACAACATTATGGCTGGTTGGAGACAGTCCGAACCACAAGTACCGGGTCCATGGTTCTGGGCGTATACTGGGGGGACGGGGACGACTCCCATTAACCCCTGACTATTCCGGGGATACGCTTATTACAATGCCTTTCCGGTCTGTGCTGAAGCAGGGCATTCTGGCAGCCAAGTGGCTTGACCTTTATTAGTGAGCCTGGTTACCCCCTCTCGGAACAACAGACTTAGAAATCGCCAGCTCATATACAGTGCATAAAATATATTTATATATATACCCTTATACACCATTTTAATAAAAAATATCACAAAATTCTTCTATGTCCCTCGGGAAGAGTGAAAGACGCGCACGTTCATTTTCAGAGCTCCTAGACCTTCCTATAAGAAGTTAGCCAAAAAGTAGCTTCGAAAAACGCTTAGGTGAAGTTTCAGAGTTGCTTCTAATGTACCAAAGCTGGACTTAGACATAATTTCACTCTCACAACATTATGGCTGGTTGGAGACAGTTCGAACCACAAGTACCGGGTCCATGGTTCTGGGCGTAAACTGGGGGGACCGGGACGACTCCCATTAACCCCTGACTATACCGGTGATACGCTTATCACAATGCCTTTCTGGTCTGTGCTGAAGCAGGGCATTCTGGCAGCCAAGTGGCTTGACCTTTATTAGTGAGCCTGGTTACCCCCTCTCGGAACCACAGACTTAGAAATCGCCAGCTCATATACAGTGCATAAAATATATTTATATATATACCCTTATACACCATTTTAATAAAAAATATCACAAAATTCTTCTAAGTCCCTCGGGAAGAGTGAAAGACGCGCACGTTCATTTTCAGAGCTCCTAGACCTTCCCATAAGAAGTTAGCCAAAAAGTAGCTTCGAAAAACGCTTAGGTTAAGTTTCAGAGTTGCTTCTAATGTACCGAAGCTGGACTTAGACATAATTTCACTCTCACAACATTATGGCTGGTTGGAGACAGTCCGAACCACAAGTACCGGGTCCATGGTTCTGGGCGTATACTGGGGGGACGGGGACGACTCCCATTAACCCCTGACTATACCGGGGATACGCTTATCACAATGCCTTTCTGGTCTGTGCTGAAGCAGGGCATTCTGGCAGCCAAGTGGCTTGACCTTTATTAGTGAGCCTGGTTACCCCCTCTCGGAACAACAGACTTAGAAATCGCCAGCTCATATACAGTGCATAAAATATATTTATATATATACCCTTATACACCATTTTAATAAAAAATATCACAAAATTCTTCTAAGTCCCTCGCGAAGAGTGAAAGACGCGCACGTTCATTTTCAGAGCTCCTAAACCTTCCTATAAGAAGTTAGCCAAAAAGTAGCTTCGAAAAACGCTTAGGTTAAGTTTCAGAGTTGCTTCTAATGTACCAAAGCTGGACTTAGACATAATTTCACTCTCACAACATTATGGCTGGTTGGAGACAGTCCGAACCACAAGTACCGGGTCCATGGTTCTGGGCGTATACTGGGGGGACGGGGGGGACTCCCATTAACCCCTGACTATACCGGGGATACGCTTATCACAATGCATTTCTGGTCTGTGCTGAAGCAGGGCATTCTGGCAGCCAAGTGGCTTGACCTTAATTAGTGAGCCTGATTACCCCCTCTCGGAACCACAGACTTAGAAATCGCCAGCTCATATACAGTGCATAAAATATATTTATATATATACCCTTATACACCATTTTAATAAAAAATATCACAAAATTCTTCTAAGTACCTCGGGAAGAGTGAAAGATGCGCACGTTCATTTTCAGAGCTCCTAGACCTTCTAATAAGAAGTTAGCCAAAAAGTAGCTTCGAAAAACGCTTAGGTGAAGTTTCAGAGTTGCTTCTAATGTACCAAAGCTGGACTTAGACATAATTTCACTCTCACAACATTATGGCTGGTTGGAGACAGTCCGAACCACAAGTACCGGGTCCATGGTTCTGGGCGTATACTGGGGGGACGGGGACGACTCCCATTAACCCCTGACTATACCGGGGATACGCTTATCACAATGCCTTTCTGGTCTGTGCTGAAGCAGGGCATTCTGGCATCCAAGTGGCTTGACCTTTATTAGTGAGCCTGGTTACCCCCTCTCGCAACAACAGACTTAGAAATCGCCAGCTCATATACAGTGCATAAAATATATTTATATATATACCCTTATACACCATTTTAATTAAAAATATCACAAAATTCTTCTAAGTCCCTCGGGAAGAGTGAAAGACGCGCACGTTCATTTTCAGAGCTCCTAGACCTTCCTATAAGAAGTTAGCCAAAAAGTAGCTTCGAAAAACGCTTAGGTTAAGTTTCAGAGTTGCTTCTAATGTACCGAAGCTGGACTTAGACATAATTTCACTCTCACAACATTATGGCTGGTTGGAGACAGTCCGAACCACAAGTACCGGGTCCATGGTTCTGGGCGTATACTGGGGGGACGGGGGGGACTCCCATTAACCCCTGACTATACTTGGGATACGCTTATCACAATGCCTTTCTGGTCTGTGCTGAAGCAGGGCATTCTGGAAGCCAAGTGGCTTGACCTTAATTAGTGAGCCTGGTTACCCCCTCTCGGAACCACAGACTTAGAAATCGCCAGCTCATATACAGTGCATAAAATATATTTATATATATACCCTTATACACCATTTTAATAAAAAATATCACAAAATTCTTCTAAGTCCCTCGGGAAGAGTGAAAGACGAGCACGTTCATTTTCAGAGCTCCTAGACCTTCCCATAAGAAGTTAGCCAAAAAGTAGCTTCGAAAAACGCTTAGGTGAAGTTTCAGAGTTGCTTCTAATGTACCGAAGCTGGACTTAGACATAATTTCACTCTCACAACATTATGGCTGGTTGGAGACAGTCCGAACCACAAGTACCGGGTCCATGGTTCTGGGCGTATACTGGGGGGACGGGGACGACTCCCATTAACCCCTGACTATACCGGGGATACGCTTATCACAATGCCTTTCCTGTCTGTGCTGAAGCAGGGCATTCTGGCAGCCAAGTGGCTTGACCTTTATTAGTGAGCCTGGTTACCCCCTCTCGGAACCACAGACTTAGAAATCGCCAGCTCATATACAGTGCATAAAATATATTTATATATATACCCTTATACACCATTTTAATAAAAAATATCACAAAATTCTTCTAAGTCCCTCGGGAAGAGTGAAAGACGCGCACGTTCATTTTCAGAGCTCCTAGACCTTCCTATAAGAAGTTAGCCAAAAAGTAGCTTCGAAAAACGCTTAGGTTAAGTTTCAGAGTTGCTTCTAATGTACCGAAGCTGGACTTAGACATAATTTCACTCTCACAACATTATGGCTGGTTGGAGACAGTCCGAACCACAAGTACCGGGTCCATGGTTCTGGGCGTATACTGGGGGGACGGGGACGACTCCCATTAACCCCTGACTATACCGGGGATACGCTTATCACAATGCCTTTCTGGTCTGTGCTGAAGCAGGGCATTCTGGCAGCCAAGTGGCTTGACCTTAATTAGTGAGCCTGGTTACCCCCTCTCGGAACCACAGACTTAGAAATCGCCAGCTCATATACAGTGCATAAAATATATTTATATATATACCCTTATACACCATTTTAATAAAAAATATCACAAAATTCTTCTAAGTCCCTCGGGAAGAGTGAAAGACGCGCACGTTCATTTTCAGAGCTCCTAGACCTTCCTATAAGAAGTTAGCCAAAAAGTAGCTTCGAAAAACGCTTAGGTGAAGTTTCAGAGTTGCTTCTAATGTACCGAAGCTGGACTTAGACATAATTTCACTCTCACAACATTATGGCTGGTTGGAGACAGTCCGAACCACAAGTACCGGGTCCAAGGTTCTGGGCGTATACTGGGGGGACGGGGACGACTCCCATTAACCCCTGACTATACCGGGGATACGCTTATTACAATGCCTTTCCGGTCTGTGCTGAAGCAGGGCATTCTGGCAGCCAAGTGGCTTGACCTTTATTAGTGAGCCTGGTTACCCCCTCTCGGAACAACAGACTTAGAAATCGCCAGCTCATATACAGTGCATAAAATAAATTTATATATATACCCTTATACACAATTTTAAAAAAAAATATCACAAAATTCTTCTAAGTCCCTCGGGAAGAGTGAAAGACGCGCACGTTCATTTTCAGAGCTCCTAGACCTTCCTATAAGAAGTTAGCCAAAAAGTAGCTTCGAAAAACGCTTAGGTTAAGTTTCAGAGTTGCTTCTAATGTACCGAAGCTGGACTTAGACATAATTTCACTCTCACAACATTATGGCTGGTTGGAGACAGTCCGAACCACAAGTACCGGGTCCATGGTTCTGGGCGTATACTGGGGGGACGGGGACGACTCCCATTAACCCCTGACTATACCGGGGATACGCTTATCACAATGCATTTCTGGTCTGTGCTGAAGCAGGGCATTCTGGCAGCCAAGTGGCTTGACCTTAATTAGTGAGCCTGATTACCCCCTCTCGGAACCACAGACTTAGAAATCGCCAGCTCATATACAGTGCATAAAATATATTTATATATATACCCTTATACACCATTTTAATAAAAAATATCACAAAATTCTTCTAAGTCCCTCGGGAAGAGTGAAAGACGCGCACGTTCATTTTCAGAGCTCCTAGACCTTCCTATAAGAAGTTAGCCAAAAAGTAGCTTCGAAAAACGCTTAGGTTAAGTTTCAGAGTTGCTTCTAATGTACCGAAGCTGGACTTAGACATAATTTCACTCTCACAACATTATGGCTGGTTGGAGACAGTCCGAACCACAAGTACCGGGTCCAAGGTTCTGGGCGTATACTGGGGGGACGGGGACGACTCCCATTAACCCCTGACTATACCGGGGATACGCTTATTACAATGCCTTTCCGGTCTGTGCTGAAGCAGGGCATTCTGGCAGCCAAGTGGCTTGACCTTTATTAGTGAGCCTGGTTACCCCCTCTCGGAACAACAGACTTAGAAATCGCCAGCTCATATACAGTGCATAAAATATATTTATATATATACCCTTATACACAATTTTAAAAAAAAATATCACAAAATTCTTCTAAGTCCCTCGGGAAGAGTGAAAGACGCGCACGTTCATTTTCAGAACTCCTAGACCTTCCTATAAGAAGTTAGCCAAAAAGTAGCTTCGAAAAACGCTTAGGTTAAGTTTCAGAGTTGCTTCTAATGTACCGAAGCTGGACTTAGACATAATTTCACTCTCACAACATTATGGCTGGTTGGAGACAGTCCGAACCACAAGTACCGGGTCCATGGTTCTGGGCGTATACTGGGGGGACGGGGACGACTCCCATTAACCCCTGACTATACCGGGGATACGCTTATCACAATGCATTTCTGGTCTGTGCTGAAGCAGGGCATTCTGGCAGCCAAGTGGCTTGACCTTAATTAGTGAGCCTGATTACCCGCTCTCGGAACCACAGACTTAGAAATCGCCAGCTCATATACAGTGCATAAAATATATTTATATATATACCCTTATACACCATTTTAATAAAAAATATCACAAAATTCTTCTAAGTACCTCGGGAAGAGTGAAAGACGCGCACGTTCATTTTCAGAGCTCCTAGACCTTCTAATAAGAAGTTAGCCAAAAAGTATCTTCGAAAAACGCTTAGGTGAAGTTTCAGAGTTGCTTCTAATGTACCAAAGCTGGACTTAGACATAATTTCACTCTCACAACATTATGGCTGGTTGGAGACAGTCCGAACCACAAGTACCGGGTCCATGGTTCTGGGCGTATACTGGGGGGACGGGGGGGACTCCCATTAACCCCTGACTATACCGGGGATACGCTTATCACAATGCCTTTCCTGTCTGTGCTGAAGCAGGGCATTCTGGCAGCCAAGTGGCTTGACCCTTATTAGTGAGCCTGGTTACCCCCTCTCGGAACCACAGACTTAGAAATCGCCAGCTCATATACAGTGCATAAAATATATTTATATATATACCCTTATACACCATTTTAATAAAAAATATCACAAAATTCTTCTAAGTCCCTCGGGAAGAGTGAAAGACGCGCACGTTCATTTTCAGAGCTCCTAGACCTTCCTATAAGAAGTTAGCCAAAAAGTAGCTTCGAAAAACGCTTAGGTTAAGTTTCAGAGTTGCTTCTAATGTACCGAAGCTGGACTTAGACATAATTTCACTCTCACAACATTATGGCTGGTTGGAGACAGTCCGAACCACAAGTACCGGGTCCATGGTTCTGGGCGTATACTGGGGGGACGGGGACGACTCCCATTAACCCCTGACTATACCGGGGATACGCTTATCACAATGCATTTCTGGTCTGTGCTGAAGCAGGGCATTCTGGCAGCCAAGTGGCTTGACCTTAATTAGTGAGCCTGATTACCCCCTCTCGGAACCACAGACTTAGAAATCGCCAGCTCATATACAGTGCATAAAATATATTTATATATATACCCTTATACACCATTTTAATAAAAAATATCACAAAATTCTTCTAAGTCCCTCGGGAAGAGTGAAAGACGCGCACGTTCATTTTCAGAGCTCCTAGACCTTCCTATAAGAAGTTAGCCAAAAAGTAGCTTCGAAAAACGCTTAGGTTAAGTTTCAGAGTTGCTTCTAATGTACCGAAGCTGGACTTAGACATAATTTCACTCTCACAACATTATGGCTGGTTGGAGACAGTCCGAACCACAAGTACCGGGTCCAAGGTTCTGGGCGTATACTGGGGGGACGGGGACGACTCCCATTAACCCCTGACTATACCGGGGATACGCTTATTACAATGCCTTTCCGGTCTGTGCTGAAGCAGGGCATTCTGGCAGCCAAGTGGCTTGACCTTTATTAGTGAGCCTGGTTACCCCCTCTCGGAACAACAGACTTAGAAATCGCCAGCTCATATACAGTGCATAAAATATATTTATATATATACCCTTATACACAATTTTAAAAAAAAATATCACAAAATTCTTCTAAGTCCCTCGGGAAGAGTGAAAGACGCGCACGTTCATTTTCAGAGCTCCTAGACCTTCCTATAAGAAGTTAGCCAAAAAGTAGCTTCGAAAAACGCTTAGGTTAAGTTTCAGAGTTGCTTCTAATGTACCGAAGCTGGACTTAGACATAATTTCACTCTCACAACATTATGGCTGGTTGGAGACAGTCCGAACCACAAGTACCGGGTCCATGGTTCTGGGCGTATACTGGGGGGACGGGGACGACTCCCATTAACCCCTGACTATACCGGGGATACGCTTATCACAATGCATTTCTGGTCTGTGCTGAAGCAGGGCATTCTGGCAGCCAAGTGGCTTGACCTTAATTAGTGAGCCTGATTACCCCCTCTCGGAACCACAGACTTAGAAATCGCCAGCTCATATACAGTGCATAAAATATATTTATATATATACCCTTATACACCATTTTAATAAAAAATATCACAAAATTCTTCTAAGTACCTCGGGAAGAGTGAAAGACGCGCACGTTCATTTTCAGAGCTCCTAGACCTTCTAATAAGAAGTTAGCCAAAAAGTATCTTCGAAAAACGCTTAGGTGAAGTTTCAGAGTTGCTTCTAATGTACCAAAGCTGGACTTAGACATAATTTCACTCTCACAACATTATGGCTGGTTGGAGACAGTCCGAACCACAAGTACCGGGTCCATGGTTCTGGGCGTATACTGGGGGGACGGGGGGGACTCCCATTAACCCCTGACTATACCGGGGATACGCTTATCACAATGCCTTTCCTGTCTGTGCTGAAGCAGGGCATTCTGGCAGCCAAGTGGCTTGACCCTTATTAGTGAGCCTGGTTACCCCCTCTCGGAACCACAGACTTAGAAATCGCCAGCTCATATACAGTGCATAAAATATATTTATATATATACCCTTATACACCATTTTAATAAAAAATATCACAAAATTCTTCTAAGTCCCTCGGGAAGAGTGAAAGACGCGCACGTTCATTTTCAGAGCTCCTAGACCTTCCTATAAGAAGTTAGCCAAAAAGTAGCTTCGAAAAACGCTTAGGTTAAGTTTCAGAGTTGCTTCTAATGTACCGAAGCTGGACTTAGACATAATTTCACTCTCACAACATTATGGCTGGTTGGAGACAGTCCGAACCACAAGTACCGGGTCCATGGTTCTGGGCGTATACTGGGGGGACGGGGACGACTCCCATTAACCCCTGACTATACCGGGGATACGCTTATCACAATGCCTTTCTGGTCTGTGCTGAAGCAGGGCATTCTGGCAGCCAAGTGGCTTGACCTTTATTAGTGAGCCTGGTTACCCCCTCTCGGAACAACAGACTTAGAAATCGCCAGCTCATATACAGTGCATAAAATATATTTATATATATACCCTTATACACCATTTTAATAAAAAATATCACAAAATTCTTCTAAGTCCCTCGGGAAGAGTGAAAGACGCGCACGTTCATTTTCAGAGCTCCTAGACCTTCCTATAAGAAGTTAGCCAAAAAGTAGCTTCGAAAAACGCTTAGTTTAAGTTTCAGAGTTGCTTCTAATGTACCGAAGCTGGACTTAGACATAATTTCACTCTCACAACATTATGGCTGGTTGGAGACAGTCCGAACCACAAGTACCGGGTCCATGGTTCTGGGCGTATACTGGGGGGACGGGAACGACTCCCATTAACCCCTGACTATACCGGGGATACGCTTATTACAATGCCTTTCCGGTCTGTGCTGAAGCAGGGCATTCTGGCAGCCAAGTGGCTTGACCTTTATTAGTGAGCCTGGTTACCCCCTCTCGGAACAACAGACTTAGAAATCGCCAGCTCATATACAGTGCATAAAATATATTTATATATATACCCTTATACACCATTTTAATAAAAAATATCACAAAATTCTTCTAAGTCCCTCGGGAAGAGTGAAAGACGCGCACGTTCATTTTCAGAGCTCCTAAACCTTCCTATAAGAAGTTAGCCAAAAAGTAGCTTCGAAAAACGCTTAGGTTAAGTTTCAGAGTTGCTTCTAATGTACCAAAGCTGGACTTAGACATAATTTCACTCTCACAACATTATGGCTGGTTGGAGACAGTCCGAACCACAAGTACCGGGTCCATGGTTCTTGGCGTATACTGGGGGGACGGGGGGGACTCCCATTAACCCCTGACTATACCGGGGATACGCTTATCACAATGCCTTTCTGGTCTGTGCTGAAGCAGGGCATTCTGGCAGCCAAGTGGCTTGACCTTAATTAGTGAGCCTGGTTACCCCTCTCGGAACCACAGACTTAGAAATCGCCAGCTCATATACAGTGCATAAAATATATTTATATATATACCCTTATACACCATTTTAATAAAAAATATCACAAAATTCTTCTAAGTCCCTCGGGAAGAGTGAAAGACGCGCACGTTCATTTTCAGAGCTCCTAGACCTTCCTATAAGAAGTTAGCCAAAAAGTAGCTTCGAAAAACGCTTAGTTTAAGTTTCAGAGTTGCTTCTAATGAACCGAAGCTGGACTTAGACATAATTTCACTCTCACAACATTATGGCTGGTTGGAGACAGTCCGAACCACAAGTACCGGGTCCAAGGTTCTGGGCGTATACTGGGGGGACGGGGACGACTCCCATTAACCCCTGACTATACCGGGGATACGCTTATTACAATGCCTTTCCGGTCTGTGCTGAAGCAGGGCATTCTGGCAGCCAAGTGGCTTGACCTTTATTAGTGAGCCTGGTTACCCCCTCTCGGAACAACAGACTTAGAAATCGCCAGCTCATATACAGTGCATAAAATATATTTATATATATACCCTTATACACCATTTTAATAAAAAATATCACAAAATTCTTCTACAGTAAGTCCCTCGGGAAGAGTGAAAGACGCGCACGTTCATTTTCAGAGCTCCTAGACCTTCCTATAAGAAGTTAGCCAAAAAGTAGCTTCGAAAAACGCTTAGGTGAAGTTTCAGAGTTGATTCTAATGTACCAAAGCTGGACTTAGACATAATTTCACTCTCACAACATTATGGCTGGTTGGAGACAGTTCGAACCACAAGTACCGGGTCCATGGTTCTGGGCGTAAACGGGGGGGACCGGGACGACTCCCATTAACCCCTGACTATACCGGTGATACGCTTATCACAATGCCTTTCTGGTCTGTGCTGAAGCAGGGCATTCTGGCAGCCAAGTGGCTTGACCTTTATTAGTGAGCCTGGTTACCCCCTCTCGGAACCACAGACTTAGAAATCGCCAGCTCATATACAGTGCATAAAATATATTTATATATATACCCTTATACACCATCTTAATAAAAAATATCACAAAATTCTTCTAAGTCCCTCGCGAAGAGTGAAAGACGCGCACGTTCATTTTCAGAGCTCCTAGACCTTCCTATAAGAAGTTAGCCAAAATGTAGCTTCGAAAAACGCTTAGGTTAAGTTTCAGAGTTGCTTCTAATGTACAGTACCAAAGCTGGACTTAGACATAATTTCACTCTCACAACATTATGGCTGGTTGGAGACAGTCCGAACCACAAGTACCGGGTCCATGGTTCTGGGCGTATACTGGGGGGACGGGGACGACTCCCATTAACCCCTGACTATACCGGGGATACGCTTATCACAATGCCTTTCTGGTCTGTGCTGAAGCAGGGCATTCTGGCAGCCAAGTGGCTTGACCTTTATAAGTGAGCCTGGTTACCCCCTCTCGGAACCACAGACTTAGAAATCGCCAGCTCATATACAGTGCATAAAATATATTTATCTATATACCCTTATACACTATTTTAATAAAAAAAATCACAAAATTCTTCTAAGTCCCTCGGGAAGAGTGAAAGACGCGCACGTTCATTTTCAGAGCTCCTAGACCTTCTAATAAGAAGTTAGCCAAAAAGTAGCTTCGAAAAACGCTAAGGTGAAGTTTCAGAGTTGCTTCTAATGTACCAAAGCTGGACTTAGACATAATTTCACTCTCACAACATTATGGCTGGTTGGAGACAGTCCGAACCACAAGTACCGGGTCCATGGTTCTGGGCGTATACTGGGGGGACGGGGACGACTCCCATTAACCCCTGACTATACCGGGGATACGCTTATCACAATGCCTTTCTGGTCTGTGCTGAAGCAGGGCATTCTGGCATCCAAGTGGCTTGACCTTTATTAGTGAGCCTGGTTACCCCCTCTCGGAACAACAGACTTAGAAATCGCCAGCTCATATACAGTGCATAAAATATATTTATATATATACCCTTATACACCATTTTAATAAAAAATATCACAAAATTCTTCTACAGTAAGTCCCTCGGGAAGAGTGAAAGACGCGCACGTTCATTTTCAGAGCTCCTAGACCTTCCTATAAGAAGTTAGCCAAAAAGTAGCTTCGAAAAACGCTTAGGTTAAGTTTCAGAGTTGCTTCTAATGTACCGAAGCTGGACTTAGACATAATTTCACTCTCACAACATTATGGCTGGTTGGAGACAGTCCGAACCACAAGTACCGGGTCCATGGTTCTGGGCGTATACTGGGGGGACGGGGGGGACTCCCATTAACCCCTGACTATACCGGGGATACGCTTATCACAATGCCTTTCTGGTCTGTGCTGAAGCAGGGCATTCTGGAAGCCAAGTGGCTTGACCTTAATTAGTGAGCCTGGTTACCCCCTCTCGGAACCACAGACTTAGAAATCGCCAGCTCATATACAGTGCATAAAATATATTTATATATATACCCTTATACACCATTTTAATAAAAAATATCACAAAATTCTTCTAAGTCCCTCGGGAAGAGTGAAAGACGAGCACGTTCATTTTCAGAGCTCCTAGACCTTCCCATAAGAAGTTAGCCAAAAAGTAGCTTCGAAAAACGCTTAGGTGAAGTTTCAGAGTTGCTTCTAATGTACCAAAGCTGGACTTAGACATAATTTCACTCTCACAACATTATGGCTGGTTGGAGACAGTCCGAACCACAAGTACCGGGTCCATGGTTCTGGGCGTATACTGGGGGGACAGGGACGACTCCCATTAACCCCTGACTATACCGGGGATACGCTTATCACAATGCCTTTCTGGTCTGTGCTGAAGCAGGGCATTCTGGCAGCCAAGTGGCTTGACCTTAATTAGTGAGCCTGGTTACCCCCTCTCGGAACCACAGACTTAGAAATCGCCAGCTCATATACAGTGCATAAAATATATTTATATATATACCCTTATACACCATTTTAATAAAAAATATCACAAAATTCTTCTAAGTCCCTCGGGAAGAGTGAAAGACGCGCACGTTCATTTTCAGAGCTCCTAGACCTTCCTATAAGAAGTTAGCCAAAAAGTAGCTTCGAAAAACGCTTAGGTGAAGTTTCAGAGTTGCTTCTAATGTACCAAAGCTGGACTTAGACATAATTTCACTCTCACAACATTATGGCTGGTTGGAGACAGTCCGAACCACAAGTACCGGGTCCATGGTTCTGGGCGTATACTGGGGGGACGGGGACGACTCCCATTAACCCCTGACTATACCGGGGATACGCTTATCACAATGCCTTTCTGGTCTGTGCTGAAGCAGGGCATTCTGGCAGCCAAGTGGCTTGACTTTATTAGTGAGCCTGGTTACCCCCTCTCGGAACAACAGACTTAGAAATCGCCAGCTCATATACAGTGCATAAAATATATTTATATATATACACTGGCGACACACTTTATTCGAGCACGGCTAGTCCCGCGAATTCGGGTATACTCGGGTGTATTCAGGTTTCTGATATTTTTCAGCCAGAGTGCATTGCGTTATTTTCCGGCAGGAATTTAAGCTTTTTATTCCGGCTGGTTACAATACTGCAATGCCGTCAAAATACACATGGTGGCGCTTGCGAGCTATTCTCTGTGAAGCCGTCCCCTATAATGAATTGTAATGCAGTATATATATATATATATATACTGTATAACAACAACCCCTGTAAGCCCTAACATACAGTACTGTACAGTACTGTACTGTACTGTACTGTATATGCACATACATAAATGATACTACTGTATGGGCGGCGGGGGCGAGATGTGTTTGCAGCAGAGAGAGATCCGCTGCTCTCTCTCTGCGCAAACATCCGCACATTAAAAATTATTTGAAATACATTTTTATTGATAGTGTAGATGTGCAGGGGGTCTCCGGAGCTGAACCGCATTGGTTTTAGGTCTGGGGACCCCGTGCCCCCCGAGATACAGGCCCCTTTAGGGGGTGCCGGTATCCAGCTCTGCGTTAAAAGCCCCGATCACGTGACCGCGGCCTGTAAACCAAGCAGAGCAGAGGGATACCGGCACCCCCTAAAGGGGCCTGTATCTCGGGGGGCACGGGGTCCCCAGACCTGAAACCTGTGCGCTTCTGCTCTGGAGACCCTCTGCACATGTACAGTATCAATAAAACACATACAATATACAGTATAAATAAACTCTCGTTCTTTACCTTAGCGTCTATGCGCTATGGTAAAGAAGCATTATTTTAATAATATTGTAAAGTGAGCAGGGGGTTCCCTGAGCCAGAAATTAATGCTCAGGGACCCCCCCTGCTCCTGCTCAATATTATTAAAAATACAGAAATGCTGCGTCATTACCATAGCGGATAGCCGCTAAGGCAATGAAGGGGTTAACCCACCGTGCCCGCTTTATTGTGTGTAGTGGGGATGGGTGAGGGGGGTATTTGGCCCTTGGTGTGAGTTTAGGACTTGCGGGAGGGGGGGGGGGGTTGCGGGTGCACTTAACCCCTTCACGATCGTAGCAGTTAATACCGCTACGGTCATGAAGGGGTTAAGCCCTCCCGCTACCCCACCCCCCCCCCCCGCAAGCCCTCCCCAACCATCGTTGGGGCGAATACCCCATTCACCCACCCTCCCGCAACCCACAACAATAAAATACTGTACACACAACAGCCGCCAAAAAATAAATAAATAAATGACAATAAATACATTTGAAATACATTTTTATTGATAGTGTAGATGTGCAGGGGGTCTCCGGAGCTGAACCGCGTTGGTTTTAGGTCTGGGGACCCCGTGCCCCCCGAGATACAGGCCCCTTTAGGGGCTGCCGGTAGCCCTCTGCTTGGTTTAAAGGTCCGATCACGTGATCGCGGCCTGTAAACCAAGCAGAGCAGAGGGATACCGGCACCCCCTAAAGGGGCCTGTATCTCGGGGGGCACGGGGTCCCCAGACCTGAAACCTGTGCGCTTCTGCTCCGGAGACCCTCTGCACATGTACACTATCAATAAAAATGTATTTCAAATGTATTTATTTTTCATTTATTTATTTATTTATTTATATTTATTTATTAATTGTGCTGCTGCTGCAAGTCGTAAACTCACACCAAGGGCCAAACACCCCCCTCACCCCCAATAAAAAAAATTCACGCACAGCAGCCCCTCAATTAATAAATAAATCTAAATAAATAAATAAAGACATGAAGAGAAATAAATATATACTGTACAGTATATACTTTGTATATATATATACACTGTATATATATATATATATATATATATATATATATATATACAGTATACATATATACACTGTGTATATATATATATATCATACAGCTATATATATATATATATATATATATATATATATATATATATATATATATATACTGCTGCGGCACAGTTTATTCGAGCATTTGCCCGTTCTGTGCCGCAGCAGTAGCCTGGCGCGCGCCCGAGTGTGACGGGCGCACGCCGAAGCAGCGGAAGAGCGCCCTCCGATCGGGGCGCTCTCCCTACCGCTGCCGGGTCCGCCGGGTCCCCCGGAACCCCCTGCCGCTGTCCCGCGATCGCGGGACACCAGGGCTCCCTCCGGGAGCCCCTGGACACGCGTGCAGGGGGCGCACGCTCCCGATGACGCGTGACCGCGCGTCTATGACGCGCGGCACGCCGAGGGGCGGCCACTAGCAAGCCGGGAGATTTCCCGGCTTGCGGTACCGACCACTCTTCAATAAAGTGTGTCGGTAGTGTATACATACTGTATGTGAGTGAAAAGAGAAAAAAGTAACCCGTATGGGAGCACTGAGGTATGCAATTGATATATTTGTTTATTTATTTGACACAGTGCAAAAAGGGATGAATAAACAGTACAGTACATGATTTAAAAACACTTAAAAAAGAGGCATGGACCCTTAAACACTAATGAACAGCACTAGGGAACGACACACACTGTCAACCCTAAACATGAAAAGGATAGTGACTCAAAAAACACTAGGGAGAATCAAAGTGAATCACAATAGGTTACTGGGTTTAAAGGCACCTACAGTATACAACGCTAAGGATAATGCACACTACACACCAAAAGGTAGACTTGTCAAAGTATAAATGACAGTCTCAAAGCATCACACATCTGCATTAGCATACAGTAATACAGTATAACCAATGCCTAAAGCACAAATCATGTGTAGGAAAGGTGGTAAGGTGGAATGAAATCCCTAGATGTGTAGAGCAATGAAGTTAATGAATAGCATACAGTATACAGTAAAACATAACATTACAATCCACACAGTACATTGCATTTACAGTACATTGTATACTGTAAATGATGCGTAGCATTAAATCTATGCACCATATACAGTACTGTACATTCTGCAAATGAATGTTAACAATATAATTGCAAGCTACTCTACCAGTAAATACTGTACAAACACTTCCAAACAAGTCAACTTAACTACAGTATTTTAACCAAGCAAGTAAACCAAAATCAATATACTGTATACTGTAAGTAACAACCAGAAAAGACAATTTAAAACCAAACTAACCCTTACAATACCAAGGATTACATCTATCTAATTGTAAAAAACCTTATACATTATACACAGCATTGTTTAAAAACCCCTTCCCCCCTAATGTTTGTGTTAAGCAGATTACACTGAAGGGAGAGAGATATAAAGGCCTAAAGCCCCATCCCCCCTAATGTTTCTGTTAAGCAGATTACACTGAAGGGAGAGAGATATAAAGGCCTAAAGCCCCTTCCCCCCTAATGTTTCTGTTAAGCAGATTACACTGAAGGGAGAGAGATATAAAGGCCTAAAGCCCCTTCCCCCCTAATGTTTCTGTTAAACAGATTACAGTACATTGAAGGGAGAGAGATTTTACAGAAACACACATTAGGGGGGAGGGGGCTTTAAACAGATTACAGTACATTGAAGGGAGAGAGATGTTTCTGTTACCAGTAAATCTCCCTCCCTGCATTGCTAACCACCCTCACCCCCTACCCACATACCGTTAACCCCCCCCCCCCCATCCTGGCCATGGCCCCTCCGCTTCTGCAAAACAGACACAAAAATTAAAACATACAGTACAAAGTAATATCCCCTAACCCCTTAATCACCATAGCGGTTATTAACCGCTACAGTCATGAAGGGGTTAACCCACCCTCACCCACCCACCACTCGGGATGCCTACATACCCTCCCACACTAACCCCCCCCCCCACCCGTGAGGCCTAACCACCCAGTCAGTACCCACAAGGGAGGCCTACCCACATACCGTTGGGGAAACACCCCACCCCCACCCCAGTACCCACAATAAAAACAGTACAATCACCCACAATAAACAGCATTCTATTTATTAAATACATTACCCACCCCCTGTGCCCCCCCCCCCATAAATACAAGATTTATTCTTTTACATTCAGGGTCCATAACGTAGCCCCACGCTAGTCCCCGGTGGGCTGGCAGGGCACCTGGACAGACCTACAGTTTACCAGCAGCATTCCACAGGTTCTGGAGGCCTGCTGGTGGATCCTGCCAGCACCATGGCGCCCAGGTGGTCTCCTTGGGTCACCGTGAGCCTCAATTGGGTCCACACGGTAGGCCCAAGGATGTCTGGGAGCCCCGGGTCAAACCCACAGGTGTCTGCGGGGCCTCGGGTGGTTCCCATGGGGGTCTGGGGAACTCACGGGTGCTCACTACGGGTCCGCGGTGCCCCCACAGAAGTGGGACCACACATCATCATCCCCGCACCTACGGCTCGGAGGTGCCCCCACAGAAGTGGGACCACACATCGTCATGCCCGCAGACTACGGGTCCGCGGTGCCCCCACAGAAGTGGGACCACACATCATCATCCCCGCATGTGTCACCCGTGGAACCACCAGCCTGCTACCCTTTAGGATACCCGAGAATTCCCCGCGGGTGGTCTCCAGAGGTCCCACGCAAAACCACGGAAGTAACCCTGAATGTAAAAAAAATAAACCTGGCCAATACATTCAATACATACACCCTCCCCCCCAACACCTACAGTACAATAATGTGCAAAATAACTATTATCCAGATATGGATAATAGATTAATTGCCCATTATTAAAAACATTAACTAGCATATACAAATAAATAAAGTACTACTGACCTCATCAATACGAAGTGTCCGTTGCCAGCAAAATCCTTGTCTTGTCCACAACATACATAGCAAATACAAAGCCAATACATTGCAATTACATTCAGATATCAATTAACCCCTTAAACACCTTATCGGATAATAACCGCAAAGGTAATTAAGGGGTTAAGCCACACAGGCACGATACCCACCCTTCACCCATGAATTTGTACTGCGGCTTCATCATGCAACTGTATATATATACTGTATATATATACATACAGAGAGACAGAGAGAAAGAGAGAGAGAGAGATATATACAGTATATATATATACACACGTTATATACACACCCATGATAAACCAAATATACAGTACAAATAAATGTAGAAGGGTTATCAAAACCATACTGTTCTACAACCAAACACTTCTCCATACAGACACTACATTAAAAATCAATTTCCTTTAAAAATCCTAACTGATCTCACAATCTACTGTACTGTATATGATCACAAACCAATGAAAAAAGTCACATTCCAAAATGCATAAAATCTATGCACCATACTGTATACATTCTGCAAATTAATCAACGTAAACAAAAATCAATTAGCAATCATTATTTACATCCCTAAACATTTCACACTCAATCATGAACAATGAAACCATTAACAGATTCACGCCTAGAGCAGAACAATTAAGCCTTTGAAAAAAATATAAGTACCGACAAAAATACAACCTTTACAGTACAACCAAGGCTATCTATCCCTGACCTTCCTCAAACACACAATACAATACCAAGGAATAATACATCTATCTAATTTTAAAATACTTTAAACTCACAAAATAATTAAAAACACATCTAATCCAGCTTTTAAAACATCATCATTTCTTACCCTGAATGTATACTGTACAGTATATCTCTCTAGACATACAGTATATATTGTACATACATACATACAGTGGCAAGAAATGATATACCACAAACAAAAAAAAAATACACATGTTAAAAAACCTTTTGAAATAATGAACAAGTTAAATAAAATACATTTCTTTACTGTAGTTCACTTACCATTACTTGCCCCCACCGACTCCCGTTGCCCAGCTTACTCACGAACCAATCCACGATCAGGAACCCATAAAATAATAAACCATTGAAAATAATAAACATTAAACTAAAAATCCAAACCAATCCACGGGTCTTCTACTTGTAATACACCTTCATCTGTATTCTTCTTTCTTCTATCTCCTTCCGGGCGGGGCAGGGCGTGGTCTTCTTTCCATCATCGGCCACGCCCTTGTCTTTTTTCTTCTCCGGAGGTCCTTCCTCCGCGGCGTCTGGCTGCAAAATGAGACGACATAGGCTTTTAAAGACCTATGACGTCACATTTTGCGTCATGGTTCCCACGGTCCTGATTGGACCGTGAAAACCATGTGTTTTGGCCGATAATAAAAAAATGATGACGTCACTTAAAGGGAATGAAAGCACAGCCAATCAGAATGGCTTTGCTTCAATTGCCTTTAAGATGACGTCATGAAAAGGCACATGGCCGTGCACACATGGTACTAGAGCCAATCAGAGCGTGGGAACTTTATCCCTACTCTGATTGGCTCTGGTATACCATGTGTCAGGGGCTTGGGGGAGAAAGGATGTGACGTCAATGAAAACCTGTCACGTGGTACGGTAGCCAATCAGAGCGTGGGAACTTTATCCTTATTGACGTCACATCCTTTCTCCCCCAAGCCCCTGACACATGGTATACCAGAGCCAATCAGAGTAGGGATAAAGTTCCCACGCTCTGATTGGCTCTAGTACCATGTGTGCACGGCCATGTGCCTTTTCATGACGTCATCTTAAAGGCAATTGAAGCAAAGCCATTCTGATTGGCTGTGCTTTCATTCCCTTTAAGTGACGTCATCATTTTTTTATTATCGGCCAAAACACATGGTTTTCACGGTCCAATCAGGACCGTGGGAACCATGACGCAAAATGTGACGTCATAGGTCTTTAAAAGCCTATGTCGTCTCATTTTGCAGCCAGACGCCGCGGAGGAAGGACCTCCGGAGAAGAAAAAAGACAAGGGCGTGGCCGATGATGGAAAGAAGACCACGCCCTGCCCCGCCCGGAAGGAGATAGAAGAAAGAAGAATACAGATGAAGGTGTATTACAAGTAGAAGACCCGTGGATTGGTTTGGATTTTTAGTTTAATGTTTATTATTTTCAATGGTTTATTATTTTATGGGTTCCTGATCGTGGATTGGTTCGTGAGTAAGCTGGGCAACGGGAGTCGGTGGGGGCAAGTAATGGTAAGTGAACTACAGTAAAGAAATGTATTTTATTTAACTTGTTCATTATTTCAAAAGGTTTTTTAACATGTGTATTTTTTTTTTGTTTGTGGTATATCATTTCTTGCCACTGTACTGCTGCGGCACAGTTTATTCGAGCATTTGCCCGTTCTGTGCCGCAGCAGTAGCCTGGCGCGCGCCCGAGTGTGACGGGCGCGCGCCGAAGCAGTGGAAGAGCGCCCTCCGATCGGGGCGCTCTCCCTCCCGCTGCCGGGTCCGCCGGGTCCCCCGGAACCCCCTGCCGCCGTCCCGCAGATCGCGGGACACCAGGGCTCCCTCGGGGAGCCCTGGACGCGCGTGCAGGGGGCGCAGGCTCCCGAAGACGCGTGACCGCGCGTCTATGACGCGCGGCACGCCGAGGGGCGGCCACTAGCAAGCCGGGAAATCTCCCGGCTTGCGGATCTGGCCGCACTGCGATAAAGTGTGTCGCCAGTGTATGTATGTATGTACAATATATACTGTATGTCTAGAGAGATATACTGTACAGTATACATTCAGGGTAAGAAATGATGATGTTTTAAAAGCTGGATTAGATGTGTTTTTAATTATTTTGTGAGTTTAAAGTATTTTAAAATTAGATAGATGTATTATTCCTTGGTATTGTATTGTGTGTTTGAGGAAGGTCAGGGATAGATAGCCTTGGTTGTACTGTAAAGGTTGTATTTTTGTCGGTACTTATATTTTTTTCAAAGGCTTAATTGTTCTGCTCTAGGCGTGAATCTGTTAATGGTTTCATTGTTCATGATTGAGTGTGAAATGTTTAGGGATGTAAATAATGATTGCTAATTGATTTTTGTTTACGTTGATTAATTTGCAGAATGTATACAGTATGGTGCATAGATTTTATGCATTTTGGAATGTGACTTTTTTCATTGGTTTGTGATCATATACAGTACAGTAGATTGTGAGATCAGTTAGGATTTTTAAAGGAAATTGATTTTTAATGTAGTGTCTGTATGGAGAAGTGTTTGGTTGTAGAACAGTATGGTTTTGATAACCCTTCTACATTTATTTGTACTGTATATTTGGTTTATCATGGGTGTGTATATAACGTGTGTATATATATATACTGTATATATCTCTCTCTCTCTCTTTCTCTCTGTCTCTCTGTATGTATATATATACAGTATATATATATAGTTGCATGATGAAGCCACAGTACAAATTCATGGGTGAAGGGTGGGTATCGTGCCTGTTTGGCTTAACCCCTTAATTACCTTTGCGGTTATTATCCGATAAGGTGTTTAAGGGGTTAATTGATATCTGAATGTAATTGCAATGTATTGGCTTTGTATTTGCTATGTATGTTGTGGACAAGACAAGGATTTTGCTGGCAACGGACACTTCGTATTGATGAGGTCAGTAGTACTTTATTTATTTGTATATGCTAGTTAATGTTTTTAATAATGGGCAATTAATCTATTATCCATATCTGGATAATAGTTATTTTGCACATTATTGTACTGTAGGTGTTGGGGGGGAGGGTGTATGTATTGAATGTATTGGCCAGGTTTATTTTTTTTACATTCAGGGTTACTTCCGTGGTTTTGCGTGGGACCTCTGGAGAATACCCGCGGGGAATCCTCGGGTATCCTAAAGGGTAGCAGGCTGGTGGTTCCACGGGTGACACATGCGGGGATGATGATGTGTGGTCCCACTTCTGTGGGGGCACCGCGGACCCGTAGTCTGCGGGCATGACGATGTGTGGTCCCACTTCTGTGGGGGCACCTCCGAGCCGTAGGTGCGGGGATGATGATGTGTGGTCCCACTTCTGTGGGGGCACCGCGGACCCGTAGTGAGCACCCGTGAGTTCCCCAGACCCCGATGGGAACCACCCGAGGCCCCGCAGACACCTGTGGGTTTGACCCGGGGCTCCCAGACATCCTTGGGCCTACCGTGTGGACCCAATTGAGGCTCACGGTGACCCAAGGAGACCACCTGGGCGCCATGGTGCTGGCAGGATCCACCAGCAGGCCTCCAGAACCTGTGGAATGCTGCTGGTAAACTGTAGGTCTGTCCAGGTGCCCTGCCAGCCCACCGGGGACTAGCGTGGGGCTACGTTATGGACCCTGAATGTAAAAGAATAAATCTTGTATTTATGGGGGGGGGGGCACAGGGGGTGGGTAATGTATTTAATAAATAGAATGCTGTTTATTGTGGGTGATTGTACTGTTTTTATTGTGGGTACTGGGGTGGGGGTGGGGTGTTTCCCCAACGGTATGTGGGTAGGCCTCCCTTGTGGGTAGTTAGTGGGTGAGGGTTGAGGGTGGTTAGGCCTCACGGGGTGGGGGGTTAGAGTGGGAGGGTATGTACAGTAGGCGTCCCAAGTGGTGGGTGAGGGCGGGTTAACCCCTTCATGACTGTAGCGGTTAATAACCGCTATGGTGATTAAGGGGTTAGGGGACATTACTTTGAAAGTGTTATTTTTTTTCTCTGTTTTACTGTACAGCAGCGGAGGTTGCCATGGGTAGTGGGTAGTGTATTGAATGTATTTATTGGTTATTATGCGTTAACCCCTTCATTACCTTAGCGGCTATACGCTATGCTAATGAAGCCTCGTTTCTGAACTTTTAATAATATTGTGCAGGAGCAGGGGGTCCCCTGAGATTAGATTTCTGTCTCAGGGAACCCCCTGCTCACTCTACAATATTATTAAAAAGACAGAAATGCTGCTTCTTTACCATAGCGCATAGCCGCTAAGCTAAAGAATGATTCTTTAATGATGTGTGTGTTTTATTCACAGTGTAGATGTTCTCCGGAGCTGAAGCGCACAGGTTTCAGGTCTGGGGACCCCGTGCCCCCCGAGATACAGGCCCCTTTAGGGGGTGCCGGTATCCCTCTGCTCTGCTTGGTTTACAGGCCGCGGTCACGTGATCGGGGCTTTTAACGCAGAGCTGGATACCGGCACCCCCTAAAGGGGCCTGTATCTCGGGGGGCACGGGGTCCCCAGACCTAAAACCTGTGCGGTTCAGCTCCAGAGACCCCCTGCACATCTACACTATCAATAAAAATGTATTTCAAATGTATTTATTTGTATTTATTTATTTATTTATTGCGGGGATGCTGTGTGTGATTATTTTTTATTGTGTTTAGCGGGGGTGGGTGACGGGGTTTATAAATGTGAGTTTATAAATAAAATAAAGAATATTATTTATAGGGGCCTTAGAACAGAAGTTCCCACGCCAATTGCGCGCTCATTGCTCTTTTGTTACAATGTTGCTGGTCTTGCGGGTTTGCAGTCTGGCAGCAAAAAGCAGTTTGTAGTACTGTGTGTGAGATAAAGTAACCAGTTCTTTTATTGCTGAAGTCGCCACTAAAAACTTTTATTTACAAATACAGTACAAAAACCGTGCAACACACAACAACATACAGTATCCTTTGTTTAAGTACAGCAGGTACTATAGGGTAAAACATGTACTGTACAGTACAGCACAACATTACAGTATGGTCTCACTGAAAGTCCTCCCCATTTTCCAGCCTTGGCCGATGCCTTGCATGGCGCAAAACGCCATTAATGCAGTCTCTAACGCCTCTCATTACAGGATCTGTAACAGGGTAATAGCGCTGCATTTCTTCCACAATCTTTTTCCTTAAATTGGCAGGAAGGGCATTTTTATGGCGATTCCCATCATAGTTCACTTTGAACACCCACTCGCAGTACAATGTGTAGGGAACATGGTGTTTAAATATGATCAAGGCATACTTGTGTGGTATACCAGCACTCCTCACCCTATACTTCTCCCTCAGTGCCGGTGTCAGATCGCACAGGGAGATGTCGGGCATGCACAAGGTATGCGAGCGGGTGTAGGAAGTCTTTTGGGAGCGGGTGTACTTGAGGCGATGGGCAATGGTAGGGTGTCTGGGAGGAAGCTTTCCTCCGGTAGTGGTCGCCGGGTTGTCTCCTGGCGTGGTCTAGATGGGGTTGTCATGTCCTCCTCAATAGCATAGTACACTGTATCTTCTGGTGGAGGGGGTGTGCTTGGTGATGGAAGGGGGTCGAAGGTACCATGCATCACATCCATGTCACCCCCCTGCTCCAGCGTCGGGGAAACAGGGGCATTAACACCGAGCAAATAATGTATGCCCGCTATGTCTGCCTCTATCTTGTCCATCCGTTGATCCATACGTTGCTCCATATGTAGCATCCGTTGATCCAGCCGTTGCTCCATATGTAGCACCGACTCCAGAAGCAGATCTAGCTTTGCCAGCACACTAGAATTCCCGGGGAGATCCACACTTAGCCCATTCAGGATCCGGTCCAACGAGCTGCTTGTGCATGGCATCTGGAGATCTGGGGGGATGGGTGCAACGAAGGATGAGATGGGGGTTCCCTGGAGAGAAGCGGCATCGATGGAGAGTGGAAGAGGTGACCTGGGGATGCCCGGTACAGGAGAAGCTGCAGCGTGGTGGAAGAGGGATGGAGAAGGTGACCGCTGGATTTCCGGGAGAGAAGCAGAGTCGTCCAAGAGCAAAGGAGACAGTGACCCGTTGATTTCAGAGGCAGCAGCATCTTCAGATGGAACCGGAGAAGATGGGGGTGGAGAAGCCGGGCTGAAGATTTCCGGGACAGCTAAAGCAGAGTCGTCGAAGCATATGGGAGCAAGTGGTCTGCGGATTCGGTGAGTTGGCTGCCATGCGTCTTGCGTACCGAGCACAGTACCGTATTTCTTCTTCACATAATAAGGCTGACGTGTTTTAAAAGCCTTAGCCTTTGGGGTCAGCAGAAGGTTTTCTTTGTTGGCCTTAGCCTGTCGCTTTGCCTTTGGCTTGGGAACGGTAACTGCCTTTCTCTTTTTCAGTGTGGCAGGCACAGCAGAGGTGAGATGATTCTTTCGTCCATAGAACCGGGGCTGCTCCATGTAAGCGGGAGACACAATGCAGTATCTGGACAATGGCTCAGATAAAGATCAGCAAGTGGTGGGCTATGCAACGTGTACAACCTTTTATGCATGGTGGCCAGGTACAGGTGTTGAAAGTGGGTGGTCTGTTATGTGAGTCATTAACATATAAATACACCATCCATTTTGTGGATTCACTGCACATTGAATACACATCGACTAAACATCGAATACACATTCTTGTGTTTGTATTTCTTTCTACTCGCAGCAATGCCTGTTAAGAAGATTTCAAAGGATCTCAGCATGAGAATGAAGGAGATGTACACGAGCGGACAACGAATTGCAGATATCCAGCGCTGGTTAACTGCTTCTGGCCTCGTTGTGCCATCAAGCACTGTGTGCTATCATGCACAAGGAAAAAACAGAGACCGCAAAAAGGCACCAAGGGTAACAAATGCGTAAGTACTGTATACTGTATTTATAAAACTTAACCAAAACAAATATAGAAAACTGTAGTGTACATCTACAGTATACCGTATTTATATAGTATATTTATTATATTACAACAGTATATACTGTAGTGTACTGTATGTGTGGTCAATTTATATTTTTTGTGCAGCAGTATACACTTTTGGTATATTGCAATTCATCTTACAACGGAATATACAGTATATGATGTGTATTTATTATGATATAACAACAGTATACCGTATTTATATAGTATATTTATTATATTACAACAGTATATACTGTAGTGTACTGTATGTGTGGTCAATTTATATTTTTTGTGCAGCAGTATACACTTTTGGTATATTGCAATTCATCTTACAACGGAATATACAGTATATGATGTGTATTTATTATGATATAACAACAGTATACCGTATTTATATAGTATATTTATTATATTACAACAGTATATACTGTAGTGTACTGTATGTGTGGTCAATTTATATTTTTTGTGCAGCAGTATACACTTTTGGTATATTGCAATTCATCTTACAACGGAATATACAGTACTGCACCGACACACTTTATTCGAGCAAATACCCAGTATGTACCTGGCAGATACCTGGAATGTGCCGCTCCTCACCTCTGACAAGCCCCGTTGCATTTGCCTTCCCAGCCTGGGTTCATGCCTGGCTGATGGGCGGCTGATCTGTTAAATGATAATGATTAGGATTTAATAGGCTGCAATGCTTTGCGTGTCTACCAGATGGCATAAATTCATGAATTGTAATGCAGTATATATATATTTACTGTGCAGTATTGCAGCCAACGGGAATAAAATGCTTCAATCCCTGCCGGAAAATAACTCAATGCACTCGGGCAGAAAACAGTCACAAACCTCAATACACCCGGGTATACCCGAATTCGTGGGACAAGCCGAGCTCGAATAAAGTGTGTCGCCAGTGTATATGATGTGTATTTATTATGATATAACAACAGTATACCGTATTTATATAGTATATTTATTATATTACAACAGTATATACTGTAGTGTACTGTATGTGTGGTCAATTTATATTTTTTGTGCAGCAGTATACACTTTTGGTATATTGCAATTCATCTTACAACGAAATATACAGTATATGATGTGTATTTATTATGATATAACAACAGTATACCGTATTTATATAGTATATTTATTATATTACAACAGTACTGTATACTGTATATTTTGTCTATTTATATTTATAGTACAGCAGTATACATTTTTTGTATATTTATATTTACTGTATATTACAACATTACATGTACAGTATACAATATACATTTTATATTGCTGCATATTAATAACACAATATAATTTCTTTGCATTGTAGGGAGACTACTCTTCTGGTGGACAGAATAAGTGAGGAGAATGATGAGAGGAGCGCATTAAGGGTTAAAAACACTCTTCAGGAAAACCACAATCTGACTGTATCCGAGAGCAGCATAAAGAAGATGAGACGCAGAATTGGATGGAAATATGGACGTGTGAGGTTAGTAGTGGACAGTACAGGAGGTACTGTACTGTAAAGTAAAAATGTTGTTTTGCAAACTGTACTGCGCTGTGACGCTAACATTTTTTATTCATTGTCATTACAGAGCGTACCCCATGATACGGGACGCAAACAAAATCAAAAGAGTGCTCCAGGCCCAGGCATGGATCGACAGCGGTGAGACTTTCCAGGATTGCATCTTCACTGATGAGTCTACTGTGTCGCTGGAGAGATTTGCAAGATTTGCGTTCCACAAAAAAGGCCGCATAACTTTGAAGCCACGGCCAAAACACCCTGTGAAGCTGCATGTGTGGGGTGCCATCTCTAGGCGTGGACCGGGATGCATTGTCGTCTTTGAAGGTACAATTTCTCAAATATAATGCCGCCTAATGCACTGTACTTGACTAGTGTTGCCTTACCGTATGCACTGTACTGTACTATTGAGCACTTTTCTTTTCTTGCTATAGGAATCATGAATAAAGATTTCTTCCAAGACAACATTGTGCCCGTGATAGTGCGATACATCACACAAGACTTTCCCAATGGTCATCGCTTTTACCAGGACAATGATCCCAAGCACACCGCGTCGACGGCGCATATCCTTGAGCGCGGCATCAACTGGGTGAAGACGCCAGCGGAGTAAGTGTAGTAGACCGTGTCCCATTTATATGTTCCCCACTGTTTTTACTGTGTACTCTATCTCTTAAACTAATTGTCCTTTCTTTCCAATCACAGATCACCAGACTTCAATCCGATCGAAATGGTCTGGCATCAGCTGAAGGACCACATCCGTAAAGTGGCGAAACCCTCCAAGAAGGACGAGTTGTATACAGCCATAATGAGTTTTTGGAACGATGTACTCACCGAGGAACGATGCAATAAATATATAGACCATATTGCCACTGTGTTGCCCATTGTCATCGCGCGCAATGGACAAGCATCAGGAAAGTAGTACAGTGCTGTAGTATTGTACAGTAGGTACACTATGATACAGGTAAGTATGGCACAGATTTTAGCTTTCCCAATAGTCAGAGTTTACAGTAGTTCCAGTATACAGTACAGTAGACTAGTTTGACATACTACAGTAACTGCCTACTAACTGCTCCATTTTTTCTTTCCAGAGAAAGCTGCACCAGCCACCTACTGTACAGTAGGTCTACCATAATACAGTACGCACATACAGTACAGTACAGTAACTGAACAAAGTTTTTGTTTTCTTGTCGTTCCAGGAAAAAGGGTGCACCAGAGGGGAGGGGGGGCCTTGTGTTCGTCAAATCTGCTTGTGCAGTCAAATGTACAGTATATAAACAGCAGTAATGATGTACACAAAACCTCTCCTCTCTCAATGAACTACTGTACCGCAGACACAATGAGGATACTGTTACAGTATGAAGGGAAAAAGAACAGGATGGGTTATTTAACATTACAGTATACTGTGCAATATTTATACTGTATATTTATATATACTGTATTTTTATTCTAAAGGTATTCGAGAATGTACTCTACTAGATGAGGACCTGGTGACTTTCAACACTCTCAGACACACAGAAAGGATTATTTCACATCACTGTATATTTATCCTGTATATTTTCAGTAATTTAGAAGCAGTGGCTGTTCTGAACAGCCCAGGGCCAGATTAACAAAACAATGGCTTGGTTTGGATTAGCCAGACGATTGATGCTTGGCCAGGGAGGGATTAAAAACTCTAAGGGAGGGGGTGGGTGGTGTAGCTGTAGGATTGTACTGTGTCAGTATTTCCAACGCCAGGTCACCCTAATAATTGCATGAATAAACCCCCAAAGACAAGGCCCAAATATACTAGTACAGTATACTGTACAGTACTGTAAAGTATGTATTATTGTGTGTTGATGTTTTGAATTGCTGTTAACTTGAAAAGTTTCACCATTGTATTGTACTGTATTTGTAAATAAAAGTATTTTGTGGCGACTTCAGCAATAAAAGAACTGGTTAATTTATCTCACATAAAGTACGTGAATACGACCGCAATCACCATTGTACAGTAAATGGGTGCATAGGATGGAACGACAGGTGCTAAAGGGGTATAAATATGATACTGTATTTATCAGTATTGATCAAAGAGAGTTGATCAGAAGGATTCCCCTTATAAAGTATACAGCACTCTATTGTCATTCATACAGTACAGTATACTGTAGTAAAAGGTAGACAACACATGGTCTTGCAGTACAGTATACTGTATTACTAAAAATCTGTCAGGTTGACCAGAATCACTGCGGATATCGGAAAATAATACAATTTTATTAATTCTACGTACTGTATATAAGGGGAATCCTTCTGATCAACTCTCTTTGATCAACACTGATAAATACAGTAATTTATCTCACACTCAGTACTACAAACTGCTTTTTGCTTGCAATAAACAAACAAACAGGGAAGCGCTACTGTATACTGTATGAGTTAGGATCAGGCCCAGCAGCCACTTTATGTTGAAAACCACATATGAAATGAGCATAAATTTGCATGAATAATTACACAAAAATATATAAAATAAATAGCACAAGTCTCTGACAGAGAGAAATTGTCCAGGTGGTGTGGATACAGGTTAATGCCCCTGTCTGATAGGACAGACTCGGGCAAGAATGGCCTGTGAGAGGTGAATATCCAGAATGGTAGCTGGGATGGAAAGCGCTACCAACTGTGCAGGTATTGAAGTGTGTAGAAATGGGAAGGTGCCGTAGGCATCAAATGTGGAAAGCGCTCACCCAGACTTCATACACTGCGCTTTTTGCTTGCATACTGCAAAGCCGCAAGACCAGCAACATTGTAAAAAAAGAGCAAAAAAAGAGCAATGAGCGCGAAATTGGCGTGGGAACTTCTGTTCTAGGGCCCCTAGAAATAATATTCTTTATTTTATTTATAAACTCACATTTATATATAAAGTATATATTTATTTCTCTTCATGTATTTATTTATATTTATTTATTAATTGTGGAGCTGCTGTGCGTGAGGGGCCATGGCCAGGATGGGGGGGGGGGGTAACGGTACAGTATGTGGGTAGGGGGTGAGGGTGGTTAGACCTCACAGTACATTATGCACATTGGGCCCCCCTCCTCCCCACATTTACATACTGTACACTACACAACATCAATGCAGGGAGGGTTTACCAATGCAGGGAGGGTTTACCAATGCAGGTAAGGCTTTAGGCCTTTATATCTCTCTCCCTTCAGTGTAATCTGCTTAACAGAAACATTAGGGGGGAAGGGGCTTTAGGCCTTTATATCTCTCTCCCTTCAGTGTAATCTGCTTAACAGAAACATTAGGGGGGATGGGGCTTTAGGCCTTTATATCTCTCTCCCTTCAGTGTAATCTGCTTAACACAAACATTAGGGGGGAAGGGGTTTTTAAACAATGCTGTGTATAATGTATAAGGTTTTTTACAATTAGATAGATGTAATCCTTGGTATTGTAAGGGTTAGTTTGGTTTTAAATTGTCTTTTCTGGTTGTTACTTACAGTATACAGTATATTGATTTTGGTTTACTTGCTTGGTTAAAATACTGTAGTTAAGTTGACTTGTTTGGAAGTGTTTGTACAGTATTTACTGGTAGAGTAGCTTGCAATTATATTGTTAACATTCATTTGCAGAATGTACAGTACTGTATATGGTGCATAGATTTAATGCTATGCATCATTTACAGTATACAATGTACTGTAAATGCAATGTACTGTGTGGATTGTAATGTTATGTTTTACTGTATACTGTATGCTATTCATTAACTTCATTGCTCTACACATCTAGGGATTTCATTCCACCTTACCACCTTTCCTACACATGATTTGTGCTTTAGGCATTGGTTATACTGTATTACTGTATGCTAATGCAGATGTGTGATGCTTTGAGACTGTCATTTATACTTTGACAAGTCTACCTTTTGGTGTGTAGTGTGCATTATCCTTAGCGTTGTATACTGTAGGTGCCTTTAAACCCAGTAACCTATTGTGATTCACTTTGATTCTCCCTAGTGTTTTTTGAGTCACTATCCTTTTCATGTTTAGGGTTGACAGTGTGTGTCGTTCCCTAGTGCTGTTCATTAGTGTTTAAGGGTCCATGCCTCTTTTTTAAGTGTTTTTAAATCATGTACTGTACTGTTTATTCATCCCTTTTTGCACTGTGTCAAATAAATAAACAAATATATCAATTGCATACCTGAGTGCTCCCATACGGGTTACTTTTTTCTCTTTTCACTCACATACAGTATGTATATATATATATATATATATATATATATATATATATATATATATATATATATAGCTGTATGATATATATATATATATACACAGTGTATATATGTATACTGTATATATATATATATATATATATATATATATATATATATATATATATATATATATATATATATATATATATATATATATACAGTGTATATATATATACAAAGTATATACTGTACAGTATATATTTATTTCTCTTCATGTCTTTATTTATTTATTTAGATTTATTTATTAATTGTGGGGCTGCTGTGCGTGAATTTTTTTTATTGGGGGTGAGGGGGGTGTTTGGCCCTTGGTGTGAGTTTACGACTTGCAGCAGCAGCACAATTAATAAATAAATATAAATAAATAAATGAAAAATAAATACATTTGAAATACATTTTTATTGATAGTGTACATGTGCAGAGGGTCTCCGGAGCAGAAGCGCACAGGTTTCAGGTCTGGGGACCCCGTGCCCCCCGAGATACAGGCCCCTTTAGGGGGTGCCGGTATCCCTCTGCTCTGCTTGGTTTACAGGCCGCGATCATGTGATCGGGACCTTTAAACGCAGAGCACTCAGCACTCAGAAACACAGGCCAGACAGATTTAAACACACACACAATAGGGGGAGGTTTTTTTACATAGCTTGCAGGGAAGCTTAACGCACACACACAATAGGGGGATAGGGGGAGGGTTTTTTACATAGATTAGAGAGAAGGCAGGGCGTTTTAAAAGCGAGAATAGGGGAGGGGGTTTTACATAGATTTTATTTATTTATTTAGATTAATTTATTAATTGTGGGGCTGCTGTGCGTGAATTTTTTTTATTGGGGGTGAGGGGGGTGTTTGGCCCTTGGTGTGAGTTTACGACTTGCAGCAGCAGCACAATTAATAAATAAATATAAATAAATAAATAAATAAATGAAAAATAAATACATTTGAAATACATTTTTATTGATAGTGTACATGTGCAGAGGGTCTCCGGAGCAGAAGCGCACAGGTTTCAGGTCTGGGGACCCCGTGCCCCCCGAGATACAGGCCCCTTTAGGGGGTGCCGGTATCCCTCTGCTCTGCTTGGTTTACAGGCCGCGATCACGTGATCGGACCTTTAAACCAAGCAGAGGGCTACCGGCAGCCCCTAAAGGGGCCTGTATCTCGGGGGGCACGGGGTCCCCAGACCTAAAACCAACGCGGTTCAGCTCCGGAGACCCCCTGCACATCTACACTATCAATAAAAATGTATTTCAAATGTATTTATTGTCATTTTTATATTTATTTTTTGGCGGCTGCTGTGTGTACAGTATTTTATTGTTGTGGGTTGCGGGAGGGTGGGTGAATGGGGTATTCGCCCCAACGATGGTTGGGGAGGGCTTGCGGGGGGGGGGGGGGGTAGCGGGAGGGCTTAACCCCTTCATGACCGTAGCGGTATTAACTGCTACGATCGTGAAGGGGTTAAGTGCACCCGCAACCCCCCCCCCCCCCTCCCGCAAGTCCTAAACTCACACCAAGGGCCAAATACCCCCCTCACCCATCCCCACTACACACAATAAAGCGGGCACGATGGGTTAACCCCTTCATTGCCTTAGCGGCTATCCGCTATGGTAATGACGCAGCATTTTCCGTATTTTTAATAATACTGATCAGGAGCAGGGGGGGGGGGGTCCCTGAGCATTAATTTCTGGCTCAGGGAACCCCCTGCTCACTGTACAATATTATTAAATCTCTCTCTGCTGCAAACACATCTCGCCCCCAGTATGTGCAGTAATTTACTGAACATGTACTGTAGAATAAATGCATAGTTTTATTTATTCGGGTTTATTACACAGTATACTGTATGGCCGGAAAACATCAGCATACAGTACAATATAATCCATCGAAATCCCCCCATTAGCCGTTTTCTTTTCTGAGGAAAAACAAAATGAAAAGTTTTAATGTACAGTAATGGTCAGCCCCCTAAAGAAGTTCCCAGCCAGCCCCACCAAAATAATACGGCAAAAATACAGTACTCACCATACTGTACAGTATTACTAAATTTCCCATTCAGCTTGCGCTGGCGCCGGCCAACTTCCAGTCCAGCTTTCATCATTTTGCAGAGGGACTAGCCCACCTGTAGTCAGCGGGAAATCGCTTAGGTACATGCAAGCTTCATCAAAACTGGCTGCGAAATCCATCTCAGAGTTGTCACCGACGGCGGGACCATGATGATAAGCTGGTGCTGCTGCTGGTTCTGGTTCTGGTTCTGGCGCATTGCTTGGCAGGGACTGTCACTTCTTATTTCGTTTTAACACGACCCTTCGCCTTTTGCCGCCTCCATTATCATAGATACGGGAAAAACCCTGTGACACACACCAATACCCTCCAACAAATTGGGGCTCAATACGGTGAAAACAGGGGTCACTACATAACCTTTTCCTTATTGCATGCTTCCACAAATGAGGAGTTGGCGAAAATCTGTAAAAGTCATAATTTTCGATAAAATACTGATAAATTTGAACAACTGTTGCCATCTTATCCTCTGTTGCATTAATAGCGGCCCATATCAAATAAGCATAACTTCTGTCAGGTTTTTGGAACACGGACTCCACTTGAACACTCATGTCTCTGTAGAATAGTGTAAGTGAAAATGATCTTTGTCTTTATTTAATACATTACTGTATGTAAAGCCTAAATTGATACATTTTTTGCAACTCTCCCTTCAGTCTCAAGGACAAGTTACAATACTGTAGCATACTGTACTGGGATAAAGTATCTTTTTTTGGAAACGAAACAACTTGCAAAGGCCACACATTACTTAAGTCATGAGTTTATGCCATCTGGTGGACAATCGAAACATCGCAGCCTAGTAAATCATTCTCATTATCATTTAACAGATCAGGCCCCCGTCAGCCAGGCATGAACCGTGGCTGGGAAGGCAAACGCAACGAAGCATGCAAGAGGTGAGCAGCGGCGGATTCCAGGTTTCTGCCAGGTACAAACCAGGCATTTGCTCGAATAAAGTGTGTCGGTGCAGTACCCTTATACACCATTTTAATAAAAAATATCACAAAATTCTTCTAAGTCCCTCAGGAAGAGTGAAAGAAGCTCACGTTCATTTTCAGAGCTCCTAGACATTCCTATAAGAAGTTAGCCAAATAGTAGCTTCGAAAAACGCTTAGGTTACAGTAAGTTTGAGAGTTGCTTCTAATGTACCAAAGCTGGACTTAGACATAATTTCACTCTCACAACATTATGGCTGGTTGGAGACAGTCCGAACCACAAGTACCGGGTCCATGGTTCTGGGCGTATACTGGGGGGACGGGGACGACTCCCATTAACCCCTGACTATACCGGGGATACGCTTATTACAATGCCTTTCTTGTCTGTGCTGAAGCAGGGCATTCTGGCAGCCAAGTGGCTTGACCTTAATTAGTGAGCCTGGCTACCCCCTCTCGGAACCACAGACTTAGAAATCGCCAGCTCATATACAGTGCATAAAATATATTTATATATATACCCTTATACACCATTTTAATAAAAAATATCACAAAATTCTTCTAAGTCCCTCGGGAAGAGTGAAAGACGCGCACGTTCATTTTCAGAGCTCCTAGACCTTCTAATAAGAAGTTAGCCAAAAAGTATCTTCGAAAAACGCTTAGGTGAAGTTTCAGAGTTGCTTCTAATGTACCAAAGCTGGACTTAGACATAATTTCACTCTCACAACATTATGGCTGGTTGGAGACAGTCCGAACCACAAGTACCGGGTCCATGGTTCTGGGCGTATACTGGGGGGACGGGGACGACTGCCATTAACCCCTGACTATACCGGGGATACGCTTATCACAATGCCTTTCTGGTCTGTGCTGAAGCAGGGCATTCTGGCATCCAAGTGGCTTGACCTTTATTAGTGAGCCTGGTTACCCCCTCTCGGAACAACAGACTTAGAAATCGCCAGCTCATATACAGTGCATAAAATATATTTATATATATACCCTTATACACCATTTTAATAAAAAATATCACAAAATTCTTCTAAGTCCCTCGGGAAGAGTGAAAGACGCGCACGTTCATTTTCAGAGCTCCTAGACCTTCCTATAAGAAGTTAGCCAAAAAGTAGCTTCGAAAAACGCTTAGGTTAAGTTTCAGAGTTGCTTCTAATGTACCGAAGCTGGACTTAGACATAATTTCACTCTCACAACATTATGGCTGGTTGGAGACAGTCCGAACCACAAGTACCGGGTCCATGGTTCTGGGCGTATACTGGGGGGACGGGGACGACTCCCATTAACCCCTGACTATACCGGGGATACGCTTATCACAATGCCTTTCTGGTCTGTGCTGAAGCAGGGCATTCTGGAAGCCAAGTGGCTTGACCTTAATTAGTGAGCCTGGTTACCCCCTCTCGGAACCACAGACTTAGAAATCGCCAGCTCATATACAGTGCATAAAATATATTTATATATATACCCTTATACACCATTTTAATAAAAAATATCACAAAATTCTTCTAAGTCCCTCGGGAAGAGTGAAAGACGAGCACGTTCATTTTCAGAGCTCCTAGACCTTCCTATAAGAAGTTAGCCAAAAAGTATCTTCGAAAAACGCTTAGGTGAAGTTTCAGAGTTGCTTCTAATGTACCAAAGCTGGACTTAGACATAATTTCACTCTCACAACATTATGGCTGGTTGGAGACAGTCCGAACCACAAGTACCGGGTCCATGGTTCTGGGCGTATACTGGGGGGACGGGGACGACTCCCATTAACCCCTGACTATACCGGGGATACGCTTATCACAATGCCTTTCTGGTCTGTGCTGAAGCAGGGCATTCTGGCAGCCAAGTGGCTTGACCTTTATTAGTGAGCCTGGTTACCCCCTCTCGGAACAACAGACTTAGAAATCGCCAGCTCATATACAGTGCATAAAATATATTTATATATATACCCTTATACACCATTTTAATAAAAAATATCACAAAATTCTTCTAAGTCCCTCGGGAAGAGTGAAAGACGCGCACGTTCATTTTCAGAGCTCCTAGACCTTCCTATAAGAAGTTAGCCAAAAAGTAGCTTCGAAAAACGCTTAGGTTAAGTTTCAGAGTTGCTTCTAATGTACCGAAGCTGGACTTAGACATAATTTCACTCTCACAACATTATGGCTGGTTGGAGACAGTCCGAACCACAAGTACCGGGTCCATGGTTCTGGGCGTATACTGGGGGGACGGGGACGACTGCCATTAACCCCTGACTATACCGGGGATACGCTTATCACAATGCCTTTCTGGTCTGTGCTGAAGCAGGGCATTGTGGCAGCCAAGTGGCTTGACCTTTATTAGTGAGCCTGGTTACCCCCTCTCGGAACCACAGACTTAGAAATCGCCAGCTCATATACAGTGCATAAAATATATTTATATATATATACCCTTATACACCATTTTAATAAAAAATATCACAAAATTCTTCTAAGTCCCTCGGGAAGAGTGAAAGACGCGCACGTTAATTTTCAGAGCTCCTAAACCTTCCTATAAGAAGTTAGCCAAAAAGTAGCTTCGAAAAACGCTTAGGTTAAGTTTCAGAGTTGCTTCTAATGTACCGAAGCTGGACTTAGACATAATTTCACTCTCACAACATTATGGCTGGTTTGAGACAGTCCGAACCACAAGTACCGGGTCCATGGTACTGGGCGTATACTGGGGGGACGGGGGGGACTCCCATTAACCCCTGACTATACCGGGGATACGCTTATCACAATGCCTTTCTGGTCTGTGCTGAAGCAGGGCATTCTGGCAGCCAAGTGGCTTGACCTTAATTAGTGAGCCTGGTTACCCCCTCTTGGAACCACAGACTTAGAAATCGCCAGCTCATATACAGTGCATAAAATATATTTATATATATACCCTTATACACCATTTTAATAAAAAATATCACAAAATTCTTCTAAGTCCCTCGGGAAGAGTGAAAGATGCGCACGTTCATTTTCAGAGCTCCTAGACCTTCCCATAAGAAGTTAGCCAAAAAGTAGCTTCGAAAAACGCTTAGGTGAAGTTTCAGAGTTGCTTCTAATGTACCAAAGCTGGACTTAGACATAATTTCACTCTCACAACATTATGGCTGGTTGGAGACAGTCCGAACCACAAGTACCGGGTCCATGGTTCTGGTCGTATACTGGGGGGACGGGGGGGACTCCCATTAACCCCTGACTATACCGGGGATACGCTTATCACAATGCCTTTCTGGTCTGTGCTGAAGCAGGGCATTCTGGCAGCCAAGTGGCTTGACCTTTATTAGTGAGCCTGGTTACCCCCTCTCGGAACCACAGACTTAGAAATTTCCTGCTCATATACAGTGCATAAAATATATTTATATATATACCCTTATACACCATTTTAATAAAAAATATCACAAAATTCTTCTAAGTCCCTCGGGAAGAGTGAAAGATGCGCACGTTCATTTTCAGAGCTTCTAGACCTACCCATAAGAAGTTAGCCAAAAAGTAGCTTTGAAAAACGCTTAGGTTAAGTTTCAGAGTTGCTTCTAATGTACCGAAGCTGGACTTAACATACTGTAATTTCACTCTCACAACATTATGGCTGGTTGGAGACAGTCCGAACCACAAGTACCGGGTCCATGGTTCTGGGCGTATACTGGGGGGACGGGGGGGACTCCCATTAACCCCTGACTATACCGGGGATACGCTTATCACAATGCCTTTCTGGTCTGTGCTGAAGCAGGGCATTCTGGCAGCCAAGTGGCTTGACCTTTATTAGTGAGCCTGGTTACCCCCTCTCGGAACCACAGACTTAGAAATTTCCTGCTCATATACAGTGCATAAAATATATTTATATATATACCCTTATACACCATTTTAATAAAAAATATCACAAAATTCTTCTAAGTCCCTCGGGAAGAGTGAAAGATGCGCACGTTCATTTTCAGAGCTTCTAGACCTTCCCATAAGAAGTTAGCCAAAAAGTAGCTTCGAAAAACGCTTAGGTTAAGTTTCAGAGTTGCTTCTAATGTACCGAAGCTGGACTTAACATACTGTAATTTCACTCTCACAACATTATGGCTGGTTGGAGACAGTCCGAACCACAAGTACCGGGTCCATGGTTCTGGGCGTATACTGGGGGGACGGGGACGACTCCCATTAACCCCTGACTATACCGGGGATACGCTTATCACAATGCCTTTCTGGTCTGTGCTGAAGCAGGGCATTCTGGCAGCCAAGTGGCTTGACCTTTATTAGTGAGCCTGGTTACCCCCTCTCGGAACAACAGACTTAGAAATCGCCAGCTCATATACAGTGCATAAAATATATTTATATATATACCCTTATACACCATTTTAATAAAAAATATCACAAAATTCTTCTAAGTCCCTCGGGAAGAGTGAAAGACGCGCACGTTCATTTTCAGAGCTCCTAGACCTTCCTATAAGAAGTTAGCCAAAAAGTAGCTTCGAAAAACGCTTAGGTTAAGTTTCAGAGTTGCTTCTAATGTACCAAAGCTGGACGTAGACATAATTTCACTCTCACAACATTATGGCTGGTTGGAGACAGTCCGAACCACAAGTACCGGGTCCATGGTTCTGGGCGTATACTGGGGGGACGGGGGGGACTCCCATTAACCCCTGACTATACCGGGGATACGCTTATCACAATGCCTTTCTGGTCTGTGCTGAAGCAGGGCATTCTGGCAGCCAAGTGGCTTGACCTTTATTAGTGAGCCTGGTTACCCCCTCTCGGAACCACAGACTTAGAAATTTCCTGCTCATATACAGTGCATAAAATATATTTATATATATACCCTTATACACCATTTTAATAAAAAATATCACAAAATTCTTCTAAGTCCCTCGGGAAGAGTGAAAGATGCGCACGTTCATTTTCAGAGCTTCTAGACCTTCCCATAAGAAGTTAGCCAAAAAGTAGCTTCGAAAAACGCTTAGGTTAAGTTTCAGAGTTGCTTCTAATGTACCGAAGCTGGACTTAACATACTGTAATTTCACTCTCACAACATTATGGCTGGTTGGAGACAGTCCGAACCACAAGTACCGGGTCCATGGTTCTGGGCGTATACTGGGGGGACGGGGGGGACTCCCATTAACCCCTGACTATACCGGGGATACGCTTATCACAATGCCTTTCTGGTCTGTGCTGAAGCAGGGCATTCTGGCAGCCAAGTGGCTTGACCTTAATTAGTGAGCCTGGTTACCCCCTCTCGGAACCACAGACTTAGAAATCGCCAGCTCATATACAGTGCATAAAATATATTTATATATATACCCTTATACACCATTTTAATAAAAAATATCACAAAATTCTTCTATGTCCCTCGGGAAGAGTGAAAGACGCGCACGTTCATTTTCAGAGCTCCTAGACCTTCCTATAAGAAGTTAGCCAAAAAGTAGCTTCGAAAAACGCTTAGTTTAAGTTTCAGAGTTGCTTCTAATGTACCGAAGCTGGACTTAGACATAATTTCACTCTCACAACATTATGGCTGGTTGGAGACAGTCCGAACCACAAGTACCGGGTCCAAGGTTCTGGGCGTATACTGGGGGGACGGGGACGACTCCCATTAACCCCTGACTATACCGGTGATACGCTTATCACAATGCCTTTCTGGTCTGTGCTGAAGCAGGGCATTCTGGCAGCCAAGTGGCTTGACCTTTATTAGTGAGCCTGGTTACCCCCTCTCGGAACCACAGACTTAGAAATCGCCAGCTCATATACAGTGCATAAAATATATTTATATATATACCCTTATACACCATTTTAATAAAAAATATCACAAAATTCTTCTAAGTCCCTCGCGAAGAGTGAAAGACGCGCACGTTCATTTTCAGAGCTCCTAGACCTTCCTATAAGAAGTTAGCCAAAAAGTAGCTTCGAAAAACGCTTAGGTTAAGTTTCAGAGTTGCTTCTAATGTACCGAAGCTGGACTTAGACATAATTTCACTCTCACAACATTATGGCTGGTTGGAGACAGTCCGAACCACAAGTACCGGGTCCATGGTTCTGGGCGTATACTGGGGGGACGGGGACGACTCCCATTAACCCCTGACTATACCGGGGATACGCTTATCACAATGCATTTCTGGTCTGTGCTGAAGCAGGGCATTCTGGCAGCCAAGTGGCTTGACCTTAATTAGTGAGCCTGATTACCCCCTCTCGGAACCACAGACTTAGAAATCGCCAGCTCATATACAGTGCATAAAATATATTTATATATATACCCTTATACACCATTTTAATAAAAAATATCACAAAATTCTTCTAAGTACCTCGGGAAGAGTGAAAGACGCGCACGTTCATTTTCAGAGCTCCTAGACCTTCTAATAAGAAGTTAGCCAAAAAGTAGCTTCGGAAAACGCTTAGGTGAAGTTTCAGAGTTGCTTCTAATGTAACAAAGCTGGACTTAGACATAATTTCACTCTCACAACATTATGGCTGGTTGGAGACAGTCCGAACCACAAGTACCGGGTCCATGGTTCTGGGCGTATACTGGGGGGACGGGGGGGACTGCCATTAACCCCTGACTATACCGGGGATACGCTTATCACAATGCCTTTCTGGTCTGTGCTGAAGCAGGGCATTCTGGCATCCAAGTGGCTTGACCTTTATTAGTGAGCCTGGTTACCCCCTCTCGGAACAACAGACTTAGAAATCGCCAGCTCATATACAGTGCATAAAATATATTTATATATATACCCTTATACACCATTTTAATAAAAAATATCACAAAATTCTTCTAAGTCCCTCGGGAAGAGTGAAAGACGCGCACGTTCATTTTCAGAGCTCCTAGACCTTCCTATAAGAAGTTAGCCAAAAAGTAGCTTCGAAAAACGCTTAGGTTAAGTTTCAGAGTTGCTTCTAATGTACCGAAGCTGGACTTAGACATAATTTCACTCTCACAACATTATGGCTGGTTGGAGACAGTCCGAACCACAAGTACCGGGTCCATGGTTCTGGGCGTATACTGGGGGGACGGGGACGACTCCCATTAACCCCTGACTATACCGGGGATACGCTTATCACAATGCATTTCTGGTCTGTGCTGAAGCAGGGCATTCTGGCAGCCAAGTGGCTTGACCTTAATTAGTGAGCCTGATTACCCCCTCTCGGAACCACAGACTTAGAAATCGCCAGCTCATATACAGTGCATAAAATATATTTATATATATACCCTTATACACCATTTTAATAAAAAATATCACAAAATTCTTCTAAGTACCTCGGGAAGAGTGAAAGACGCGCACGTTCATTTTCAGAGCTCCTAGACCTTCTAATAAGAAGTTAGCCAAAAAGTAGCTTCGGAAAACGCTTAGGTGAAGTTTCAGAGTTGCTTCTAATGTACCAAAGCTGGACTTAGACATAATTTCACTCTCACAACATTATGGCTGGTTGGAGACAGTCCGAACCACAAGTACCGGGTCCATGGTTCTGGGCGTATACTGGGGGGACGGGGACGACTGCCATTAACCCCTGACTATACCGGGGATACGCTTATCACAATGCCTTTCTGGTCTGTGCTGAAGCAGGGCATTCTGGCATCCAAGTGGCTTGACCTTTATTAGTGAGCCTGGTTACCCCCTCTCGGAACAACAGACTTAGAAATCGCCAGCTCATATACAGTGCATAAAATATATTTATATATATACCCTTATACACCATTTTAATAAAAAATATCACAAAATTCTTCTAAGTCCCTCGGGAAGAGTGAAAGACGCGCACGTTCATTTTCAGAGCTCCTAGACCTTCCTATAAGAAGTTAGCCAAAAAGTAGCTTCGAAAAACGCTTAGGTTAAGTTTCAGAGTTGCTTCTAATGTACCGAAGCTGGACTTAGACATAATTTCACTCTCACAACATTATGGCTGGTTGGAGACAGTCCGAACCACAAGTACCGGGTCCATGGTTCTGGGCGTATACTGGGGGGACGGGGGGGACTCCCATTAACCCCTGACTACTGTATACCGGGGATACGCTTATCACAATGCCTTTCTGGTCTGTGCTGAAGCAGGGCATTCTGGAAGCCAAGTGGCTTGACCTTAATTAGTGAGCCTGGTTACCCCCTCTCGGAACCACAGACTTAGAAATCGCCAGCTCATATACAGTGCATAAAATATATTTATATATATACCCTTATACACCATTTTAATAAAAAATATCACAAAATTCTTCTAAGTCCCTCGGGAAGAGTGAAAGACGAGCACGTTCATTTTCAGAGCTCCTAGACCTTCCCATAAGAAGTTAGCCAAAAAGTAGCTTCGAAAAACGCTTAGGTGAAGTTTCAGAGTTGCTTCTAATGTACCAAAGCTGGACTTAGACATAATTTCACTCTCACAACATTATGGCTGGTTGGAGACAGTCCGAACCACAAGTACCGGGTCCATGGTTCTGGGCGTATACTGGGGGGACAGGTACGACTCCCATTAACCCCTGACTATACCGGGGATACGCTTATCACAATGCCTTTCCTGTCTGTGCTGAAGCAGGGCATTCTGGCAGCCAAGTGGCTTGACCTTTATTAGTGAGCCTGGTTACCCCCTCTCGGAACCACAGACTTAGAAATCGCCAGCTCATATACAGTGCATAAAATATATTTATATATATACCCTTATACACCATTTTAATAAAAAATATCACAAAATTCTTCTAAGTCCCTCGGGAAGAGTGAAAGACGCGCACGTTCATTTTCAGAGCTCCTAGACCTTCCTATAAGAAGTTAGCCAAAAAGTAGCTTCGAAAAACGCTTAGGTTAAGTTTCAGAGTTGCTTCTAATGTACCGAAGCTGGACTTAGACATAATTTCACTCTCACAACATTATGGCTGGTTGGAGACAGTCCGAACCACAAGTACCGGGTCCATGGTTCTGGGCGTATACTGGGGGGACGGGGACGACTCCCATTAACCCCTGACTATACCGGGGATACGCTTATTACAATGCCTTTCTTGTCTGTGCTGAAGCAGGGCATTCTGGCAGCCAAGTGGCTTGACCTTAATTAGTGAGCCTGGCTACCCCCTCTCGGAACCACAGACTTAGAAATCGCCAGCTCATATACAGTGCATAAAATATATTTATATATATACCCTTATACACCATTTTAATAAAAAATATCACAAAATTCTTCTAAGTCCCTCGGGAAGAGTGAAAGACGCGCACGTTCATTTTCAGAGCTCCTAGACCTTCCTATAAGAAGTTAGCCAAAAAGTATCTTCGAAAAACGCTTAGGTGAAGTTTCAGAGTTGCTTCTAATGTACCAAAGCAGAAACTTAGACATAATTTCACTCTCACAACATTATGGCTGGTTGGAGACAGTCCGAACCACAAGTACCGGGTCCATGGTTCTGGGCGTATACTGGGGGGACGGGGACGACTCCCATTAACCCCTGACTATACCGGGGATACGCTTATCACAATGCCTTTCTGGTCTGTGCTGAAGCAGGGCATTCTGGCAGCCAAGTGGCTTGACCTTTATTAGTAAGCCTGGTTACCCCCTCTCGGAACAACAGACTTAGAAATCGCCAGCTCATATACAGTGCATAAAATATATTTATATATATACCCTTATACACCATTTTAATAAAAAATATCACAAAATTCTTCTAAGTCCCTCGGGAAGAGTGAAAGACGCGCACGTTCATTTTCAGAGCACCTAGACCTTCCTATAAGAAGTTAGCCAAAAAGTAGCTTCGAAAAACGCTTAGGTTAAGTTTCAGAGTTGCTTCTAATGTACCGAAGCTGGACTTAGACATAATTTCACTCTCACAACATTATGGCTGGTTGGAGACAGTCCGAACCACAAGTACCGGGTCCATGGTTCTGGGCGTATACTGGGGGGACGGGGGGGACTCCCATTAACCCCTGACTATACCGGGGATACGCTTATCACAATGCCTTTCTGGTCTGTGCTGAAGCAGGGCATTCTGGCAGCCAAGTGGCTTGACCTTAATTAGTGAGCCTGGTTACCCCCTCTCGGAACCACAGACTTAGAAATCGCCAGCTCATATACAGTGCATAAAATATATTTATATATATACCCTTATACACCATTTTAATAAAAAATATCACAAAATTCTTCTAAGTCCCTCGGGAAGAGTGAAAGACGCGCACGTTCATTTTCAGAGCTCCTAGACCTTCCTATAAGAAGTTAGCCAAAAAGTAGCTTCGAAAAACGCTTAGTTTAAGTTTCAGAGTTGCTTCTAATGTACCGAAGCTGGACTTAGACATAATTTCACTCTCACAACATTATGGCTGGTTGGAGACAGTCCGAACCACAAGTACCGGGTCCATGGTTCTGGGCGTATACTGGGGGGACGGGGACGACTCCCATTAACCCCTGACTATACCGGGGATACGCTTATTACAATGCCTTTCCGGTCTGTGCTGAAGCAGGGCATTCTGGCAGCCAAGTGGCTTGACCTTTATTAGTGAGCCTGGTTACCCCCTCTCGGAACCACAGACTTAGAAATCGCCAGCTCATATACAGTGCATAAAATATATTTATATATATACCCTTATACACCATTTTAATAAAAAAATATCACAAAATTCTTCTAAGTCCCTCGGGAAGAGTGAAAGACGCGCACGTTCATTTTCAGAGCTCCTAGACCTTCCTATAAGAAGTTAGCCAAAAAGTATCTTCGAAAAACGCTTAGGTGAAGTTTCAGAGTTGCTTCTAATGTACCAAAGCTGGACTTAGACATAATTTCACTCTCACAACATTATGGCTGGTTGGAGACAGTCCGAACCACAAGTACCGGGTCCATGGTTCTGGGCGTATACTGGGGGGACGGGGACGACTCCCATTAACCCCTGACTATACCGGGGATACGCTTATCACAATGCCTTTCTGGTCTGTGCTGAAGCAGGGCATTCTGGCAGCCAAGTGGCTTGACCTTTATTAGTGAGCCTGGTTACCCCCTCTCGGAACAACAGACTTAGAAATCGCCAGCTCATATACAGTGCATAAAATATATTTATATATATACCCTTATACACCATTTTAATAAAAAATATCACAAAATTCTTCTAAGTCCCTCGCGAAGAGTGAAAGACGCGCACGTTCATTTTCAGAGCTCCTAGACCTTCCTATAAGAAGTTAGCCAAAAAGTAGCTTCGAAAAACGCTTAGGTTAAGTTTCAGAGTTGCTTCTAATGTACCGAAGCTGGACTTAGACATAATTTCACTCTCACAACATTATGGCTGGTTGGAGACAGTCCGAACCACAAGTACCGGGTCCATGGTTCTGGGCGTATACTGGGGGGACGGGGACAACTCCCATTAACCCCTGACTATACCGGGGATACGCTTATCACAATGCCTTTCTGGTCTGTGCTGAAGCAGGGCATTCTGGCAGCCAAGTGGCTTGACCTTAATTAGTGAGCCTGGTTACCCCCTCTCGGAACCACAGACTTAGAAATCGCCAGCTCATATACAGTGCATAAAATATATTTATATATATACCCTTATACACCATTTTAATAAAAAATATCACAAAATTCTTCTAAGTCCCTCGGGAAGAGTGAAAGACGCGCACGTTCATTTTCAGAGCTCCTAGACCTTCCTATAAGAAGTTAGCCAAAAAGTAGCTTCGAAAAACGCTTAGTTTAAGTTTCAGAGTTGCTTCTAATGTACCGAAGCTGGACTTAGACATAATTTCACTCTCACAACATTATGGCTGGTTGGAGACAGTCCGAACCACAAGTACCGGGTCCAAGGTTCTGGGCGTATACTGGGGGGACGGGGACGACTCCCATTAACCCCTGACTATACCGGGGATACGCTTATTACAATGCCTTTCCGGTCTGTGCTGAAGCAGGGCATTCTGGCAGCCAAGTGGCTTGACCTTTATTAGTGAGCCTGGTTACCCCCTCTCGGAACAACAGACTTAGAAATCGCCAGCTCATATACAGTGCATAAAATATATTTATATATATACCCTTATACACCATTTTAATAAAAAATATCACAAAATTCTTCTAAGTCCCTCGGGAAGAGTGAAAGACGCGCACGTTCATTTTCAGAGCTCCTAGACCTTCCTATAAGAAGTTAGCCAAAAAGTAGCTTCGAAAAACGTTTAGGTGAAGTTTCAGAGTTGCTTCTAATGTACCAAAGCTGGACTTAGACATAATTTCACTCTCACAACATTATGGCTGGTTGGAGACAGTTCGAACCACAAGTACCGGGTCCATGGTTCTGGGCGTAAACTGGGGGGACCGGGACGACTCCCATTAACCCCTGACTATACCGGTGATACGCTTATCACAATGCCTTTCTGGTCTGTGCTGAAGCAGGGCATTCTGGCAGCCAAGTGGCTTGACCTTTATTAGTGAGCCTGGTTACCCCCTCTCGGAACCACAGACTTAGAAATCGCCAGCTCATATACAGTGCATAAAATATATTTATATATATACCCTTATACACCATTTTAATAAAAAAATATCACAAAATTCTTCTAAGTCCCTCGGGAAGAGTGAAAGACGCGCACGTTCATTTTCAGAGCTCCTAGACCTTCCTATAAGAAGTTAGCCAAAAAGTATCTTCGAAAAACGCTTAGGTGAAGTTTCAGAGTTGCTTCTAATGTACCAAAGCTGGACTTAGACATAATTTCACTCTCACAACATTATGGCTGGTTGGAGACAGTCCGAACCACAAGTACCGGGTCCATGGTTCTGGGCGTATACTGGGGGGACGGGGACGACTCCCATTAACCCCTGACTATACCGGGGATACGCTTATCACAATGCCTTTCTGGTCTGTGCTGAAGCAGGGCATTCTGGCAGCCAAGTGGCTTGACCTTTATTAGTGAGCCTGGTTACCCCCTCTCGGAACAACAGACTTAGAAATCGCCAGCTCATATACAGTGCATAAAATATATTTATATATATACCCTTATACACCATTTTAATAAAAAATATCACAAAATTCTTCTAAGTCCCTCGCGAAGAGTGAAAGACGCGCACGTTCATTTTCAGAGCTCCTAGACCTTCCTATAAGAAGTTAGCCAAAAAGTAGCTTCGAAAAACGCTTAGGTTAAGTTTCAGAGTTGCTTCTAATGTACCGAAGCTGGACTTAGACATAATTTCACTCTCACAACATTATGGCTGGTTGGAGACAGTCCGAACCACAAGTACCGGGTCCATGGTTCTGGGCGTATACTGGGGGGACGGGGACGACTCCCATTAACCCCTGACTATACCGGGGATACGCTTATCACAATGCCTTTCTGGTCTGTGCTGAAGCAGGGCATTCTGGCAGCCAAGTGGCTTGACCTTAATTAGTGAGCCTGGTTACCCCCTCTCGGAACCACAACTTAGAAATCGCCAGCTCATATACAGTGCATAAAATATATTTATATATATACCCTTATACACCATTTTAATAAAAAATATTACAAAATTCTTCTAAGTCCCTCGGGAAGAGTGAAAGACGCGCACGTTCATTTTCAGATCTCCTAGACCTTCCTATAAGAAGTTAGCCAAAAAGTAGCTTCGAAAAACGCTTAGGTTAAGTTTCAGAGTTGCTTCTAATGTACCGAAGCTGGACTTAGACATAATTTCACTCTCACAACATTATGGCTGGTTGGAGACAGTCCGAACCACAAGTACCGGGTCCATGGTTCTGGGCGTATACTGGGGGGACGGGGACGACTCCCATTAACCCCTGACTATACCGGGGATACGCTTATCACAATGCCTTTCCTGTCTGTGCTGAAGCAGGGCATTCTGGCAGCCTAGTGGCTTGACCTTTATTAGTGAGCCTGGTTACCCCCTCTCGGAACCACAGACTTAGAAATCTCCAGCTCATATACAGTGCATAAAATATATTTATATATATACCCTTATACACCATTTTAATAAAAAATATCACAAAATTCTTCTAAGTCCCTCGGGAAGAGTGAAAGACGCGCACGTTCATTTTCAGAGCTCCTAGACCTTCCTATAAGAAGTTAGCCAAAAAGTAGCTTCGAAAAACGCTTAGGTTAAGTTTCAGAGTTGCTTCTAATGTACCGAAGCTGGACTTAGACATAATTTCACTCTCACAACATTATGGCTGGTTGGAGACAGTCCGAACCACAAGTACCGGGTCCATGGTTCTGGGCGTATACTGGGGGGACGGGGACGACTCCCATTAACCCCTGACTATACCGGGGATACGCTTATCACAATGCCTTTCCTGTCTGTGCTGAAGCAGGGCATTCTGGCAGCCAAGTGGCTTGACCTTTATTAGTGAGCCTGGTTACCCCCTCTCGGAACCACAGACTTAGAAATCTCCAGCTCATATACAGTGCATAAAATATATTTATATATATACCCTTATACACCATTTTAATAAAAAATATCACAAAATTCTTCTAAGTCCCTCGGGAAGAGTGAAAGACGCGCACGTTCATTTTCAGAGCTCCTAGACCTTCCTATAAGAAGTTAGCCAAAAAGTAGCTTCGAAAAACGTTTAGGTGAAGTTTCAGAGTTGCTTCTAATGTACCAAAGCTGGACTTAGACATAATTTCACTCTCACAACATTATGGCTGGTTGGAGACAGTTCGAACCACAAGTACCGGGTCCATGGTTCTGGGCGTAAACTGGGGGGACCGGGACGACTCCCATTAACCCCTGACTATACCGGTGATACGCTTATCACAATGCCTTTCTGGTCTGTGCTGAAGCAGGGCATTCTGGCAGCCAAGTGGCTTGACCTTTATTAGTGAGCCTGGTTACCCCCTCTCGGAACCACAGACTTAGAAATCGCCAGCTCATATACAGTGCATAAAATATATTTATATATATACCCTTATACACCATTTTAATAAAAAAATATCACAAAATTCTTCTAAGTCCCTCGGGAAGAGTGAAAGACGCGCACGTTCATTTTCAGAGCTCCTAGACCTTCCTATAAGAAGTTAGCCAAAAAGTATCTTCGAAAAACGCTTAGGTGAAGTTTCAGAGTTGCTTCTAATGTACCAAAGCTGGACTTAGACATAATTTCACTCTCACAACATTATGGCTGGTTGGAGACAGTCCGAACCACAAGTACCGGGTCCATGGTTCTGGGCGTATACTGGGGGGACGGGGACGACTCCCATTAACCCCTGACTATACCGGGGATACGCTTATCACAATGCCTTTCTGGTCTGTGCTGAAGCAGGGCATTCTGGCAGCCAAGTGGCTTGACCTTTATTAGTGAGCCTGGTTACCCCCTCTCGGAACAACAGACTTAGAAATCGCCAGCTCATATACAGTGCATAAAATATATTTATATATATACCCTTATACACCATTTTAATAAAAAATATCACAAAATTCTTCTAAGTCCCTCGCGAAGAGTGAAAGACGCGCACGTTCATTTTCAGAGCTCCTAGACCTTCCTATAAGAAGTTAGCCAAAAAGTAGCTTCGAAAAACGCTTAGGTTAAGTTTCAGAGTTGCTTCTAATGTACCGAAGCTGGACTTAGACATAATTTCACTCTCACAACATTATGGCTGGTTGGAGACAGTCCGAACCACAAGTACCGGGTCCATGGTTCTGGGCGTATACTGGGGGGACGGGGACGACTCCCATTAACCCCTGACTATACCGGGGATACGCTTATCACAATGCCTTTCTGGTCTGTGCTGAAGCAGGGCATTCTGGCAGCCAAGTGGCTTGACCTTAATTAGTGAGCCTGGTTACCCCCTCTCGGAACCACAGACTTAGAAATCGCCAGCTCATATACAGTGCATAAAATATATTTATATATATACCCTTATACACCATTTTAATAAAAAATATTACAAAATTCTTCTAAGTCCCTCGGGAAGAGTGAAAGACGCGCACGTTCATTTTCAGATCTCCTAGACCTTCCTATAAGAAGTTAGCCAAAAAGTAGCTTCGAAAAACGCTTAGGTTAAGTTTCAGAGTTGCTTCTAATGTACCGAAGCTGGACTTAGACATAATTTCACTCTCACAACATTATGGCTGGTTGGAGACAGTCCGAACCACAAGTACCGGGTCCATGGTTCTGGGCGTATACTGGGGGGACGGGGACGACTCCCATTAACCCCTGACTATACCGGGGATACGCTTATCACAATGCCTTTCCTGTCTGTGCTGAAGCAGGGCATTCTGGCAGCCTAGTGGCTTGACCTTTATTAGTGAGCCTGGTTACCCCCTCTCGGAACCACAGACTTAGAAATCTCCAGCTCATATACAGTGCATAAAATATATTTATATATATACCCTTATACACCATTTTAATAAAAAATATCACAAAATTCTTCTAAGTCCCTCGGGAAGAGTGAAAGACGCGCACGTTCATTTTCAGAGCTCCTAGACCTTCCTATAAGAAGTTAGCCAAAAAGTAGCTTCGAAAAACGCTTAGGTTAAGTTTCAGAGTTGCTTCTAATGTACCGAAGCTGGACTTAGACATAATTTCACTCTCACAACATTATGGCTGGTTGGAGACAGTCCGAACCACAAGTACCGGGTCCATGGTTCTGGGCGTATACTGGGGGGACGGGGACGACTCCCATTAACCCCTGACTATACCGGGGATACGCTTATCACAATGCCTTTCCTGTCTGTGCTGAAGCAGGGCATTCTGGCAGCCAAGTGGCTTGACCTTTATTAGTGAGCCTGGTTACCCCCTCTCGGAACCACAGACTTAGAAATCTCCAGCTCATATACAGTGCATAAAATATATTTATATATATACCCTTATACACCATTTTAATAAAAAATATCACAAAATTCTTCTACAGTAAGTCCCTCGGGAAGAGTGAAAGACGCGCACGTTCATTTTCAGAGCTCCTAGACCTTCCTATAAGAAGTTAGCCAAAAAGTAGCTTCGAAAAACGCTTAGGTTAAGTTTCAGAGTTGCTTCTAATGTACCGAAGCTGGACTTAGACATAATTTCACTCTCACAACATTATGGCTGGTTGGAGACAGTCCGAACCACAAGTACCGGGTCCATGGTTCTGGGCGTATACTGGGGGGACGGGGACGACTCCCATTAACCCCTGACTATACCGGGGATACGCTTATCACAATGCCTTTCTGGTCTGTGCTGAAGCAGGGCATTCTGGCAGCCAAGTGGCTTGACCTTAATTAGTGAGCCTGGTTACCCCCTCTCGGAACCACAGACTTAGAAATCGCCAGCTCATATACAGTGCATAAAATATATTTATATATATACCCTTATACACCATTTTAATAAAAAATATCACAAAATTCTTCTAAGTCCCTCGGAAGAGTGAAAGACGCGCACGTTCATTTTCAGAGCTCCTAGACCTTCCTATAAGAAGTTAGCCAAAAAGTAGCTTCGAAAAACGCTTAGGTGAAGTTTCAGAGTTGCTTCTAATGTACCAAAGCTGGACTTAGACATAATTTCACTCTCACAACATTATGGCTGGTTGGAGACAGTCCGAACCACAAGTACCGGGTCCATGGTTCTGGGCGTATACTGGGGGGACGGGGACGACTCCCATTAACCCCTGACTATACCGGGGATACGCTTATCACAATGCCTTTCTGGTCTGTGCTGAAGCAGGGCATTCTGGCAGCCAAGTGGCTTGACCTTTATTAGTGAGCCTGGTTACCCCCTCTCGGAACAACAGACTTAGAAATCGCCAGCTCATATACAGTGCATAAAATATATTTATATATATACCCTTATACACCATTTTAATAAAAAATATTACAAAATTCTTCTAAGTCCCTCGGGAAGAGTGAAAGACGCGCACGTTCATTTTCAGAGCTCCTAGACCTTCCTATAAGAAGTTAGCCAAAAAGTAGCTTCGAAAAACGCTTAGGTTAAGTTTCAGAGTTGCTTCTAATGTACCGAAGCTGGACTTAGACATAATTTCACTCTCACAACATTATGGCTGGTTGGAGACAGTCCGAACCACAAGTACCGGGTCCATGGTTCTGGGCGTATACTGGGGGGACGGGGACGACTCCCATTAACCCCTGACTATACCGGGGATACGCTTATCACAATGCCTTTCCTGTCTGTGCTGAAGCAGGGCATTCTGGCAGCCAAGTGGCTTGACCTTTATTAGTGAGCCTGGTTACCCCCTCTCGGAACCACAGACTTAGAAATCGCCAGCTCATATACAGTGCATAAAATATATTTATATATATACCCTTATACACCATTTTAATAAAAAATATCACAAAATTCTTCTAAGTCCCTCGGGAAGAGTGAAAGACGCGCACGTTCATTTTCAGAGCTCCTAGACCTTCCTATAAGAAGTTAGCCAAAAAGTATCTTCGAAAAACGCTTAGGTGAAGTTTCAGAGTTGCTTCTAATGTACCAAAGCTGGACTTAGACATAATTTCACTCTCACAACATTATGGCTGGTTGGAGACAGTTCGAACCACAACTACCGGGTCCATGGTTCTGGGCGTATACTGGGGGGACGGGGACGACTCCCATTAACCCCTGACTATACCGGGGATACGCTTATCACAATGCCTTTCTGGTCTGTGCTGAAGCAGGGCATTCTGGCAGCCAAGTGGCTTGACCTTTATTAGTGAGCCTGGTTACCCCCTCTCGGAACCACAGACTTAGAAATCGCCAGCTCATATACAGTGCATAAAATATATTTATATATATACCCTTATACACCATTTTAATAAAAAATATCACAAAATTCTTCTAAGTCCCTCGGGAAGAGTGAAAGACGCGCACGTTCATTTTCAGAGCTCCTAGACCTTCCTATAAGAAGTTAGCCAAAAAGTAGCTTCGAAAAACGCTTAGGTTAAGTTTCAGAGTTGCTTCTAATGTACCGAAGCTGGACTTAGACATAATTTCACTCTCACAACATTATGGCTGGTTGGAGACAGTCCGAACCACAAGTACCGGGTCCATGGTTCTGGGCGTATACTGGGGGGACGGGGACGACTCCCATTAACCCCTGACTATACCGGGGATACGCTTATCACAATGCCTTTCTGGTCTGTGCTGAAGCAGGGCATTCTGGCAGCCAAGTGGCTTGACCTTAATTAGTGAGCCTGGTTACCCCCTCTCGGAACCACAGACTTAGAAATCGCCAGCTCATATACAGTGCATAAAATATATTTATATATATACCCTTATACACCATTTTAATAAAAAATATCACAAAATTCTTCTAAGTCCCTCGGAAAAGTGAAAGACGCGCACGTTCATTTTCAGAGCTCCTAGACCTTCCTATAAGAAGTTAGCCAAAAAGTAGCTTCGAAAAACGCTTAGGTGAAGTTTCAGAGTTGCTTCTAATGTACCAAAGCTGGACTTAGACATAATTTCACTCTCACAACATTATGGCTGGTTGGAGACAGTCCGAACCACAAGTACCGGGTCCATGGTTCTGGGCGTATACTGGGGGGACGGGGACGACTCCCATTAACCCCTGACTATACCGGGGATACGCTTATCACAATGCCTTTCTGGTCTGTGCTGAAGCAGGGCATTCTGGCAGCCAAGTGGCTTGACCTTTATTAGTGAGCCTGGTTACCCCCTCTCGGAACAACAGACTTAGAAATCGCCAGCTCATATACAGTGCATAAAATATATTTATATATATACCCTTATACACCATTTTAATAAAAAATATTACAAAATTCTTCTAAGTCCCTCGGGAAGAGTGAAAGACGCGCACGTTCATTTTCAGAGCTCCTAGACCTTCCTATAAGAAGTTAGCCAAAAAGTAGCTTCGAAAAACGCTTAGGTTAAGTTTCAGAGTTGCTTCTAATGTACCGAAGCTGGACTTAGACATAATTTCACTCTCACAACATTATGGCTGGTTGGAGACAGTCCGAACCACAAGTACCGGGTCCATGGTTCTGGGCGTATACTGGGGGGACAGGTACGACTCCCATTAACCCCTGACTATACCGGGGATACGCTTATCACAATGCCTTTCCTGTCTGTGCTGAAGCAGGGCATTCTGGCAGCCAAGTGGCTTGACCTTTATTAGTGAGCCTGGTTACCCCCTCTCGGAACCACAGACTTAGAAATCGCCAGCTCATATACAGTGCATAAAATATATTTATATATATACCCTTATACACCATTTTAATAAAAAATATCACAAAATTCTTCTAAGTCCCTCGGGAAGAGTGAAAGACGCGCACGTTCATTTTCAGAGCTCCTAGACCTTCCTATAAGAAGTTAGCCAAAAAGTAGCTTCGAAAAACGCTTAGGTTAAGTTTCAGAGTTGCTTCTAATGTACCGAAGCTGGACTTAGACATAATTTCACTCTCACAACATTATGGCTGGTTGGAGACAGTCCGAACCACAAGTACCGGGTCCATGGTTCTGGGCGTATACTGGGGGGACGGGGACGACTCCCATTAACCCCTGACTATACCGGGGATACGCTTATCACAATGCCTTTCTTGTCTGTGCTGAAGCAGGGCATTCTGGCAGCCAAGTGGCTTGACCTTAATTAGTGAGCCTGGCTACCCCCTCTCGGAACCACAGACTTAGAAATCGCCAGCTCATATACAGTGCATAAAATATATTTATATATATACCCTTATACACCATTTTAATAAAAAATATCACAAAATTCTTCTAAGTCCCTCGGGAAGAGTGAAAGACGCGCACGTTCATTTTCAGAGCTCCTAGACCTTCCTATAAGAAGTTAGCCAAAAAGTATCTTCGAAAAACGCTTAGGTGAAGTTTCAGAGTTGCTTCTAATGTACCAAAGCTGGACTTAGACATAATTTCACTCTCACAACATTATGGCTGGTTGGAGACAGTCCGAACCACAAGTACCGGGTCCATGGTTCTGGGCGTATACTGGGGGGACGGGGACGACTCCCATTAACCCCTGACTATACCGGGGATACGCTTATCACAATGCCTTTCTGGTCTGTGCTGAAGCAGGGCATTCTGGCAGCCAAGTGGCTTGACCTTAATTAGTGAGCCTGGTTACCCCCTCTCGGAACCACAGACTTAGAAATCGCCAGCTCATATACAGTGCATAAAATATATTTATATATATACCCTTATACACCATTTTAATAAAAAATATCACAAAATTCTTCTAAGTCCCTCGGGAAGAGTGAAAGACGCGCACTTTCATTTTCAGAGCTCCTAGACCTTCCTATAAGAAGTTAGCCAAAAAGTAGCTTCGAAAAACGCTTAGTTTAAGTTTCAGAGTTGCTTCTAATGTACCGAAGCTGGACTTAGACATAATTTCACTCTCACAACATTATGGCTGGTTGGAGACAGTCCGAACCACAAGTACCGGGTCCAAGGTTCTGGGCGTATACTGGGGGGACGGGGACGACTCCCATTAACCCCTGACTATACCGGGGATACGCTTATTACAATGCCTTTCCGGTCTGTGCTGAAGCAGGGCATTCTGGCAGCCAAGTGGCTTGACCTTTATTAGTGAGCCTGGTTACCCCCTCTCGGAACAACAGACTTAGAAATCGCCAGCTCATATACAGTGCATAAAATATATTTATATATATACCCTTATACACCATTTTAATAAAAAATATCACAAAATTCTTCTAAGTCCCTCGGGAAGAGTGAAAGACGCGCACGTTCATTTTCAGAGCTCCTAGACCTTCCTATAAGAAGTTAGCCAAAAAGTAGCTTCGAAAAACGTTTAGGTGAAGTTTCAGAGTTGCTTCTAATGTACCAAAGCTGGACTTAGACATAATTTCACTCTCACAACATTATGGCTGGTTGGAGACAGTTCGAACCACAAGTACCGGGTCCATGGTTCTGGGCGTAAACTGGGGGGACCGGGACGACTCCCATTAACCCCTGACTATACCGGTGATACGCTTATCACAATGCCTTTCTGGTCTGTGCTGAAGCAGGGCATTCTGGCAGCCAAGTGGCTTGACCTTTATTAGTGAGCCTGGTTACCCCCTCTCGGAACCACAGACTTAGAAATCGCCAGCTCATATACAGTGCATAAAATATATTTATATATATACCCTTATACACCATTTTAATAAAAAAATATCACAAAATTCTTCTAAGTCCCTCGGGAAGAGTGAAAGACGCGCACGTTCATTTTCAGAGCTCCTAGACCTTCCTATAAGAAGTTAGCCAAAAAGTATCTTCGAAAAACGCTTAGGTGAAGTTTCAGAGTTGCTTCTAATGTACCAAAGCTGGACTTAGACATAATTTCACTCTCACAACATTATGGCTGGTTGGAAACAGTCCGAACCACAAGTACCGGGTCCATGGTTCTGGGCGTATACTGGGGGGACGGGGACGACTCCCATTAACCCCTGACTATACCGGGGATACGCTTATCACAATGCCTTTCTGGTCTGTGCTGAAGCAGGGCATTCTGGCAGCCAAGTGGCTTGACCTTTATTAGTGAGCCTGGTTACCCCCTCTCGGAACAACAGACTTAGAAATCGCCAGCTCATATACAGTGCATAAAATATATTTATATATATACCCTTATACACCATTTTAATAAAAAATATTACAAAATTCTTCTAAGTCCCTCGGGAAGAGTGAAAGACGCGCACGTTCATTTTCAGAGCTCCTAGACCTTCCTATAAGAAGTTAGCCAAAAAGTAGCTTCGAAAAACGCTTAGGTTAAGTTTCAGAGTTGCTTCTAATGTACCGAAGCTGGACTTAGACATAATTTCACTCTCACAACATTATGGCTGGTTGGAGACAGTCCGAACCACAAGTACCGGGTCCATGGTTCTGGGCGTATACTGGGGGGACGGGGACGACTCCCATTAACCACTGACTATACCGGGGATACGCTTACCACAATGCCTTTCCTGTCTGTGCTGAAGCAGGGCATTCTGGCAGCCAAGTGGCTTGACCTTTATTAGTGAGCCTGGTTACCCCCTCTCGGAACCACAGACATAGAAATCGCCAGCTCATATACAGTGCATAAAATATATTTATATATATACCCTTATACACCATTTTAATAAAAAATATCACAAAATTCTTCTAAGTCCCTCGGGAAGAGTGAAAGACGCGCACGTTCATTTTCAGAGCTCCTAGACCTTCCTATAAGAAGTTAGCCAAAAAGTATCTTCGAAAAACGCTTAGGTGAAGTTTCAGAGTTGCTTCTAATGTACCAAAGCTGGACTTAGACATAATTTCACTCTCACAACATTATGGCTGGTTGGAGACAGTCCGAACCACAAGTACCGGGTCCATGGTTCTGGGCGTATACTGGGGGGACGGGGACGACTCCCATTAACCCCTGACTATACCGGGGATACGCTTATCACAATGCCTTTCTGGTCTGTGCTGAAGCAGGGCATTCTGGCAGCCAAGTGGCTTGACCTTTATTAGTGAGCCTGGTTACCCCCTCTCGGAACCACAGACTTAGAAATCGCCAGCTCATATACAGTGCATAAAATATATTTATATATATACCCTTATACACCATTTTAATAAAAAATATCACAAAATTCTTCTAAGTCCCTCGGGAAGAGTGAAAGACGCGCACGTTCATTTTCAGAGCTCCTAGACCTTCCTATAAGAAGTTAGCCAAAAAGTAGCTTCGAAAAACGCTTAGGTTAAGTTTCAGAGTTGCTTCTAATGTACCGAAGCTGGACTTAGACATAATTTCACTCTCACAACATTATGGCTGGTTGGAGACAGTCCGAACCACAAGTACCGGGTCCATGGTTCTGGGCGTATACTGGGGGGACGGGGACGACTCCCATTAACCCCTGACTATACCGGGTATACGCTTATCACAATGCCTTTCTGGTCTGTGCTGAAGCAGGGCATTCTGGCAGCCAAGTGGCTTGACCTTTATTAGTGAGCCTGGTTACCCCCTCTCGGAACAACAGACTTAGAAATCGCCAGCTCATATACAGTGCATAAAATATATTTATATATATACCCTTATACACCATTTTAATAAAAAATATTACAAAATTCTTCTAAGTCCCTCGGGAAGAGTGAAAGACGCGCACGTTCATTTTCAGAGCTCCTAGACCTTCCTATAAGAAGTTAGCCAAAAAGTAGCTTCGAAAAACGCTTAGGTTAAGTTTCAGAGTTGCTTCTAATGTACCGAAGCTGGACTTAGACATAATTTCACTCTCACAACATTATGGCTGGTTGGAGACAGTCCGAACCACAAGTACCGGGTCCATGGTTCTGGGCGTATACTGGGGGGACGGGGACGACTCCCATTAACCACTGACTATACCGGGGATACGCTTATCACAATGCCTTTCCTGTCTGTGCTGAAGCAGGGCATTCTGGCAGCCAAGTGGCTTGACCTTTATTAGTGAGCCTGGTTACCCCCTCTCGGAACCACAGACATAGAAATCGCCAGCTCATATACAGTGCATAAAATATATTTATATATATACCCTTATACACCATTTTAATAAAAAATATCACAAAATTCTTCTAAGTCCCTCGGGAAGAGTGAAAGACGCGCACGTTCATTTTCAGAGCTCCTAGACCTTCCTATAAGAAGTTAGCCAAAAAGTAGCTTCGAAAAACGCTTAGGTTAAGTTTCAGAGTTGCTTCTAATGTACCGAAGCTGGACTTAGACATAATTTCACTCTCACAACATTATGGCTGGTTGGAGACAGTCCGAACCACAAGTACCGGGTCCATGGTTCTGGGCGTATACTGGGGGGACGGGGACGACTCCCATTAACCCCTGACTATACCGGGGATACGCTTATCACAATGCCTTTCTGGTCTGTGCTGAAGCAGGGCATTCTGGCAGCCAAGTGGCTTGACCTTAATTAGTGAGCCTGGTTACCCCCTCTCGGAACCACAGACTTAGAAATCGCCAGCTCATATACAGTGCATAAAATATATTTATATATATACCCTTATACACCATTTTAATAAAAAATATCACAAAATTCTTCTAAGTCCCTCGGGAAGAGTGAAAGACGCGCACGTTCATTTTCAGAGCTCCTAGACCTTCCTATAAGAAGTTAGCCAAAAAGTAGCTTCGAAAAACGCTTAGGTGAAGTTTCAGAGTTGCTTCTAATGTACCAAAGCTGGACTTAGACATAATTTCACTCTCACAACATTATGGCTGGTTGGAGACAGTCCGAACCACAAGTACCGGGTCCATGGTTCTGGGCGTATACTGGGGGGACGGGGACGACTCCCATTAACCCCTGACTATACCGGGGATACGCTTATCACAATGCCTTTCTGGTCTGTGCTGAAGCAGGGCATTCTGGCAGCCAAGTGGCTTGACCTTTATTAGTGAGCCTGGTTACCCCCTCTCGGAACCACAGACTTAGAAATCGCCAGCTCATATACAGTGCATAAAATATATTTATATATATACCCTTATACACCATTTTAATAAAAAATATCACAAAATTCTTCTAAGTCCCTCGGGAAGAGTGAAAGACGCGCACGTTCATTTTCAGAGCTCCTAGACCTTCCTATAAGAAGTTAGCCAAAAAGTAGCTTCGAAAAACGCTTAGGTTAAGTTTCAGAGTTGCTTCTAATGTACCGAAGCTGGACTTAGACATAATTTCACTCTCACAACATTATGGCTGGTTGGAGACAGTCCGAACCACAAGTACCGGGTCCATGGTTCTGGGCGTATACTGGGGGGACGGGGACGACTCCCATTAACCCCTGACTATACCGGGGATACGCTTATCACAATGCCTTTCTTGTCTGTGCTGAAGCAGGGCATTCTGGCAGCCAAGTGGCTTGACCTTAATTAGTGAGCCTGGCTACCCCCTCTCGGAACCACAGACTTAGAAATCGCCAGCTCATATACAGTGCATAAAATATATTTATATATATACCCTTATACACCATTTTAATAAAAAATATCACAAAATTCTTCTAAGTCCCTCGGGAAGAGTGAAAGACGCGCACGTTCATTTTCAGAGCTCCTAGACCTTCCTATAAGAAGTTAGCCAAAAAGTATCTTCGAAAAACGCTTAGGTGAAGTTTCAGAGTTGCTTCTAATGTACCAAAGCTGGACTTAGACATAATTTCACTCTCACAACATTATGGCTGGTTGGAGACAGTCCGAACCACAACTACCGGGTCCATGGTTCTGGGCGTATACTGGGGGGACGGGGACGACTCCCATTAACCCCTGACTATACCGGGGATACGCTTATCACAATGCCTTTCTGGTCTGTGCTGAAGCAGGGCATTCTGGCAGCCAAGTGGCTTGACCTTTATTAGTGAGCCTGGTTACCCCCTCTCGGAACAACAGACTTAGAAATCGCCAGCTCATATACAGTGCATAAAATATATTTATATATATATACCCTTATACACCATTTTAATAAAAAATATCACAAAATTCTTCTAAGTCCCTCGGGAAGAGTGAAAGACGCGCACGTTCATTTTCAGAGCTCCTAGACCTTCCTATAAGAAGTTAGCCAAAAAGTAGCTTCGAAAAACGCTTAGGTTAAGTTTCAGAGTTGCTTCTAATGTACCGAAGCTGGACTTAGACATAATTTCACTCTCACAACATTATGGCTGGTTGGAGACAGTCCGAACCACAAGTACCGGGTCCATGGTTCTGGGCGTATACTGGGGGGACGGGGGGGACTCCCATTAACCCCTGACTATACCGGGGATACGCTTATCACAATGCCTTTCTGGTCTGTGCTGAAGCAGGGCATTCTGGCAGCCAAGTGGCTTGACCTTAATTAGTGAGCCTGGTTACCCCCTCTCGGAACCACAGACTTAGAAATCGCCAGCTCATATACAGTGCATAAAATATATTTATATATATACCCTTATACACCATTTTAATAAAAAATATCACAAAATTCTTCTAAGTCCCTCGGGAAGAGTGAAAGACGCGCACGTTCATTTTCAGAGCTCCTAGACCTTCCTATAAGAAGTTAGCCAAAAAGTAGCTTCGAAAAACGCTTAGTTTAAGTTTCAGAGTTGCTTCTAATGTACCGAAGCTGGACTTAGACATAATTTCACTCTCACAACATTATGGCTGGTTGGAGACAGTCCGAACCACAAGTACCGGGTCCAAGGTTCTGGGCGTATACTGGGGGGACGGGGACGACTCCCATTAACCCCTGACTATACCGGGGATACGCTTATTACAATGCCTTTCCGGTCTGTGCTGAAGCAGGGCATTCTGGCAGCCAAGTGGCTTGACCTTTATTAGTGAGCCTGGTTACCCCCTCTCGGAACAACAGACTTAGAAATCGCCAGCTCATATACAGTGCATAAAATATATTTATATATATACCCTTATACACCATTTTAATAAAAAATATCACAAAATTCTTCTAAGTCCCTCGCGAAGAGTGAAAGACGCGCACGTTCATTTTCAGAGCTCCTAGACCTTCCTATAAGAAGTTAGCCAAAAAGTAGCTTCGAAAAACGTTTAGGTGAAGTTTCAGAGTTGCTTCTAATGTACCAAAGCTGGACTTAGACATAATTTCACTCTCACAACATTATGGCTGGTTGGAGACAGTTCGAACCACAAGTACCGGGTCCATGGTTCTGGGCGTAAACTGGGGGGACCGGGACGACTCCCATTAACCCCTGACTATACCGGTGATACGCTTATCACAATGCCTTTCTGGTCTGTGCTGAAGCAGGGCATTCTGGCAGCCAAGTGGCTTGACCTTTATTAGTGAGCCTGGTTACCCCCTCTCGGAACCACAGACTTAGAAATCGCCAGCTCATATACAGTGCATAAAATATATTTATATATATACCCTTATACACCATTTTAATAAAAAAATATCACAAAATTCTTCTAAGTCCCTCGGGAAGAGTGAAAGACGCGCACGTTCATTTTCAGAGCTCCTAGACCTTCCTATAAAAAGTTAGCCAAAAAGTATCTTCGAAAAACGCTTAGGTGAAGTTTCAGAGTTGCTTCTAATGTACCAAAGCTGGACTTAGACATAATTTCACTCTCACAACATTATGGCTGGTTGGAGACAGTCCGAACCACAAGTACCGGGTCCATGGTTCTGGGCGTATACTGGGGGGACGGGGACGACTCCCATTAACCCCTGACTATACCGGGGATACGCTTATCACAATGCCTTTCTGGTCTGTGCTGAAGCAGGGCATTCTGGCAGCCAAGTGGCTTGACCTTTATTAGTGAGCCTGGTTACCCCCTCTCGGAACAACAGACTTAGAAATCGCCAGCTCATATACAGTGCATAAAATATATTTATATATATACCCTTATACACCATTTTAATAAAAAATATCACAAAATTCTTCTAAGTCCCTCGCGAAGAGTGAAAGACGCGCACGTTCATTTTCAGAGCTCCTAGACCTTCCTATAAGAAGTTAGCCAAAAAGTAGCTTCGAAAAACGCTTAGGTTAAGTTTCAGAGTTGCTTCTAATGTACCGAAGCTGGACTTAGACATAATTTCACTCTCACAACATTATGGCTGGTTGGAGACAGTCCGAACCACAAGTACCGGGTCCATGGTTCTGGGCGTATACTGGGGGGACGGGGACGACTCCCATTAACCCCTGACTATACCGGGGATACGCTTATCACAATGCCTTTCCTGTCTGTGCTGAAGCAGGGCATTCTGGCAGCCAAGTGGCTTGACCTTTATTAGTGAGCCTGGTTACCCCCTCTCGGAACCACAGACTTAGAAATCGCCAGCTCATATACAGTGCATAAAATATATTTATATATATACCCTTATACACCATTTTAATAAAAAATATCACAAAATTCTTCTAAGTCCCTCGGGAAGAGTGAAAGACGCGCACGTTCATTTTCAGAGCTCCTAGACCTTCCTATAAGAAGTTAGCCAAAAAGTAGCTTCGAAAAACGCTTAGGTTAAGTTTCAGAGTTGCTTCTAATGTACCGAAGCTGGACTTAGACATAATTTCACTCTCACAACATTATGGCTGGTTGGAGACAGTCCGAACCACAAGTACCGGGTCCATGGTTCTGGGCGTATACTGGGGGGACGGGGACGACTCCCATTAACCCCTGACTATACCGGGGATACGCTTATCACAATGCCTTTCTGGTCTGTGCTGAAGCAGGGCATTCTGGCAGCCAAGTGGCTTGACCTTAATTAGTGAGCCTGGTTACCCCCTCTCGGAACCACAGACTTAGAAATCGCCAGCTCATATACAGTGCATAAAATATATTTATATATATACCCTTATACACCATTTTAATAAAAAATATCACAAAATTCTTCTAAGTCCCTCGGAAGAGTGAAAGACGCGCACGTTCATTTTCAGAGCTTCTAGACCTTCCTATAAGAAGTTAGCCAAAAAGTAGCTTCGAAAAACGCTTAGGTGAAGTTTCAGAGTTGCTTCTAATGTACCAAAGCTGGACTTAGACATAATTTCACTCTCACAACATTATGGCTGGTTGGAGACAGTCCGAACCACAAGTACCGGGTCCATGGTTCTGGGCGTATACTGGGGGGACGGGGACGACTCCCATTAACCCCTGACTATACCGGGGATACGCTTATCACAATGCCTTTCTGGTCTGTGCTGAAGCAGGGCATTCTGGCAGCCAAGTGGCTTGACCTTTATTAGTGAGCCTGGTTACCCCCTCTCGGAACAACAGACTTAGAAATCGCCAGCTCATATACAGTGCATAAAATATATTTATATATATACCCTTATACACCATTTTAATAAAAAATATTACAAAATTCTTCTAAGTCCCTCGGGAAGAGTGAAAGACGCGCACGTTCATTTTCAGAGCTCCTAGACCTTCCTATAAGAAGTTAGCCAAAAAGTAGCTTCGAAAAACGCTTAGGTTAAGTTTCAGAGTTGCTTCTAATGTACCGAAGCTGGACTTAGACATAATTTCACTCTCACAACATTATGGCTGGTTGGAGACAGTCCGAACCACAAGTACCGGGTACATGGTTCTGGGCGTATACTGGGGGGACGGGGACGACTCCCATTAACCCCTGACTATACCGGGGATACGCTTATCACAATGCCTTTCCTGTCTGTGCTGAAGCAGGGCATTCTGGCAGCCAAGTGGCTTGACCTTTATTAGTGAGCCTGGTTACCCCCTCTCGGAACCACAGACTTAGAAATCGCCAGCTCATATACAGTGCATAAAATATATTTATCTATATACCCTTATACACCATTTTAATAAAAAATATCACAAAATTCTTCTAAGTCCCTCGGGAAGAGTGAAAGACGCGCACGTTCATTTTCAGAGCTCCTAGACCTTCCTATAAGAAGTTAGCCAAAAAGTATCTTCGAAAAACGCTTAGGTGAAGTTTCAGAGTTGCTTCTAATGTACCAAAGCTGGACTTAGACATAATTTCACTCTCACAACATTATGGCTGGTTGGAGACAGTCCGAACCACAAGTACCGGGTCCATGGTTCTGGGCGTATACTGGGGGGACGGGGACGACTCCCATTAACCCCTGACTATACCGGGGATACGCTTATCACAATGCCTTTCTGGTCTGTGCTGAAGCAGGGCATTCTGGCAGCCAAGTGGCTTGACCTTTATTAGTGAGCCTGGTTACCCCCTCTCGGAACAACAGACTTAGAAATCGCCAGCTCATACAGTATAGAGTGCATAAAATATATTTATATATATACCCTTATACACCATTTTAATAAAAAATATCACAAAATTCTTCTAAGTCCCTCGGGAAGAGTGAAAGACGCGCACGTTCATTTTCAGAGCTCCTAGACCTTCCTATAAGAAGTTAGCCAAAAAGTAGCTTCGAAAAACGCTTAGGTTAAGTTTCAGAGTTGCTTCTAATGTACCGAAGCTGGACTTAGACATAATTTCACTCTCACAACATTATGGCTGGTTGGAGACAGTCCGAACCACAAGTACCGGGTCCATGGTTCTGGGCGTATACTGGGGGGACGGGGACGACTCCCATTAACCCCTGACTATACCGGGGATACGCTTATCACAATGCCTTTCTGGTCTGTGCTGAAGCAGGGCATTCTGGCAGCCAAGTGGCTTGACCTTAATTAGTGAGCCTGGTTACCCCCTCTCGGAACCACAGACTTAGAAATCGCCAGCTCATATACAGTGCATAAAATATATTTATATATATACCCTTATACACCATTTTAATAAAAAATATCACAAAATTCTTCTAAGTCCCTCGGGAAGAGTGAAAGACGCGCACGTTCATTTTCAGAGCTCCTAGACCTTCCTATAAGAAGTTAGCCAAAAAGTAGCTTCGAAAAACGCTTAGGTTAAGTTTCAGAGTTGCTTCTAATGTACCGAAGCTGGACTTAGACATAATTTCACTCTCACAACATTATGGCTGGTTGGAGACAGTCCGAACCACAAGTACCGGGTCCATGGTTCTGGGCGTATACTGGGGGGACGGGGACGACTCCCATTAACCCCTGACTATACCGGGGATACGCTTATCACAATGCCTTTCCTGTCTGTGCTGAAGCAGGGCATTCTGGCATCCAAGTGGCTTGACCTTTATTAGTGAGCCTGGTTACCCCCTCTCGGAACCACAGACTTAGAAATCGCCAGCTCATATACAGTGCATAAAATATATTTATCTATATACCCTTATACACCATTTTAATAAAAAATATCACAAAATTCTTCTAAGTCCCTCGGGAAGAGTGAAAGACGCGCACGTTCATTTTCAGAGCTCCTAGACCTTCCTATAAGAAGTTAGCCAAAAAGTATCTTCGAAAAACGCTTAGGTGAAGTTTCAGAGTTGCTTCTAATGTACCAAAGCTGGACTTAGACATAATTTCACTCTCACAACATTATGGCTGGTTGGAGACAGTCCGAACCACAAGTACCGGGTCCATGGTTCTGGGCGTATACTGGGGGGACGGGGACGACTCCCATTAACCCCTGACTATACCGGGGATACGCTTATCACAATGCCTTTCTGGTCTGTGCTGAAGCAGGGCATTCTGGCAGCCAAGTGGCTTGACCTTTATTAGTGAGCCTGGTTACCCCCTCTCGGAACAACAGACTTAGTAATCGCCAGCTCATACAGTATACAGTGCATAAAATATATTTATATATATACCCTTATACACCATTTTAATAAAAAATATCACAAAATTCTTCTAAGTCCCTCGGGAAGAGTGAAAGACGCGCACGTTCATTTTCAGAGCTCCTAGACCTTCCTATAAGAAGTTAGCCAAAAAGTAGCTTCGAAAAACGCTTAGGTTAAGTTTCAGAGTTGCTTCTAATGTACCGAAGCTGGACTTAGACATAATTTCACTCTCACAACATTATGGCTGGTTGGAGACAGTCCGAACCACAAGTACCGGGTCCATGGTTCTGGGCGTATACTGGGGGGACGGGGACGACTCCCATTAACCCCTGACTATACCGGGGATACGCTTATCACAATGCCTTTCTGGTCTGTGCTGAAGCAGGGCATTCTGGCAGCCAAGTGGCTTGACCTTAATTAGTGAGCCTGGTTACCCCCTCTCGGAACCACAGACTTAGAAATCGCCAGCTCATATACAGTGCATAAAATATATTTATATATATACCCTTATACACCATTTTAATAAAAAATATCACAAAATTCTTCTAAGTCCCTCGGGAAGAGTGAAAGACGCGCACGTTCATTTTCAGAGCTCCTAGACCTTCCTATAAGAAGTTAGCCAAAAAGTAGCTTCGAAAAACGCTTAGGTGAAGTTTCAGAGTTGCTTCTAATGTACCAAAGCTGGACTTAGACATAATTTCACTCTCACAACATTATGGCTGGTTGGAGACAGTCCGAACCACAAGTACCGAGTCCATGGTTCTGGGCGTATACTGGGGGGACGGGGACGACTCCCATTAACCCCTGACTATACCGGGGATACGCTTATCACAATGCCTTTCTGGTCTGTGCTGAAGCAGGGCATTCTGGCAGCCAAGTGGCTTGACCTTAATTAGTGAGCCTGGTTACCCCCTCTCGGAACCACAGACTTAGAAATCGCCAGCTCATATACAGTGCATAAAATATATTTATATATATACCCTTATACACCATTTTAATAAAAAATATCACAAAATTCTTCTAAGTCCCTCGGGAAGAGTGAAAGACGCGCACGTTCATTTTCAGAGCTCCTAGACCTTCCTATAAGAAGTTAGCCAAAATGTAGCTTCGAAAAACGCTTAGGTTAAGTTTCAGAGTTGCTTCTAATGTACCGAAGCTGGACTTAGACATAATTTCACTCTCACAACATTATGGCTGGTTGGAGACAGTCCGAACCACAAGTACCGGGTCCATGGTTCTGGGCGTATACTGGGGGGACGGGGACGACTCCCATTAACCCCTGACTATACCGGGGATACGCTTATCACAATGCCTTTCTGGTCTGTGCTGAAGCAGGGCATTCTGGCAGCCAAGTGGCTTGACCTTAATTAGTGAGCCTGGTTACCCCCTCTCGGAACCACAGACTTAGAAATCGCCAGCTCATATACAGTGCATAAAATATATTTATATATATACCCTTATACACCATTTTAATAAAAAATATCACAAAATTCTTCTAAGTCCCTCGGAAGAGTGAAAGACGCGCACGTTCATTTTCAGAGCTCCTAGACCTTCCTATAAGAAGTTAGCCAAAAAGTAGCTTCGAAAAACGCTTAGGTGAAGTTTCAGAGTTGCTTCTAATGTACCAAAGCTGGACTTAGACATAATTTCACTCTCACAACATTATGGCTGGTTGGAGACAGTCCGAACCACAAGTACCGGGTCCATGGTTCTGGGCGTATACTGGGGGGACGGGGACGACTCCCATTAACCCCTGACTATACCGGGGATACGCTTATCACAATGCCTTTCTGGTCTGTGCTGAAGCAGGGCATTCTGGCAGCCAAGTGGCTTGACCTTTATTAGTGAGCCTGGTTACCCCCTCTCGGAACAACAGACTTAGAAATCGCCAGCTCATATACAGTGCATAAAATATATTTATATATATACCCTTATACACCATTTTAATAAAAAATATTACAAAATTCTTCTAAGTCCCTCGGGAAGAGTGAAAGACGCGCACGTTCATTTTCAGAGCTCCTAGACCTTCCTATAAGAAGTTAGCCAAAAAGTAGCTTCGAAAAACGCTTAGGTTAAGTTTCAGAGTTGCTTCTAATGTACCGAAGCTGGACTTAGACATAATTTCACTCTCACAACATTATGGCTGGTTGGAGACAGTCCGAACCACAAGTACCGGGTCCATGGTTCTGGGCGTATACTGGGGGGACGGGGACGACTCCCATTAACCCCTGACTATACCGGGGATACGCTTATCACAATGCCTTTCTGGTCTGTGCTGAAGCAGGGCATTCTGGCAGCCAAGTGGCTTGACCTTAATTAGTGAGCCTGGTTACCCCCTCTCGGAACCACAGACTTAGAAATCGCCAGCTCATATACAGTGCATAAAATATATTTATATATATACCCTTATACACCATTTTAATAAAAAATATCACAAAATTCTTCTAAGTCCCTCGGAAGAGTGAAAGACGCGCACGTTCATTTTCAGAGCTCCTAGACCTTCCTATAAGAAGTTAGCCAAAAAGTAGCTTCGAAAAACGCTTAGGTGAAGTTTCAGAGTTGCTTCTAATGTACCAAAGCTGGACTTAGACATAATTTCACTCTCACAACATTATGGCTGGTTGGAGACAGTCCGAACCACAAGTACCGGGTCCATGGTTCTGGGCGTATACTGGGGGGACGGGGACGACTCCCATTAACCCCTGACTATACCGGGGATACGCTTATCACAATGCCTTTCTGGTCTGTGCTGAAGCAGGGCATTCTGGCAGCCAAGTGGCTTGACCTTTATTAGTGAGCCTGGTTACCCCCTCTCGGAACAACAGACTTAGAAATCGCCAGCTCATATACAGTGCATAAAATATATTTATATATATACCCTTATACACCATTTTAATAAAAAATATTACAAAATTCTTCTAAGTCCCTCGGGAAGAGTGAAAGACGCGCACGTTCATTTTCAGAGCTCCTAGACCTTCCTATAAGAAGTTAGCCAAAAAGTAGCTTCGAAAAACGCTTAGGTTAAGTTTCAGAGTTGCTTCTAATGTACCGAAGCTGGACTTAGACATAATTTCACTCTCACAACATTATGGCTGGTTGGAGACAGTCCGAACCACAAGTACCGGGTCCATGGTTCTGGGCGTATACTGGGGGGACGGGGACGACTCCCATTAACCCCTGACTATACCGGGGATACGCTTATCACAATGCCTTTCCTGTCTGTGCTGAAGCAGGGCATTCTGGCAGCCAAGTGGCTTGACCTTTATTAGTGAGCCTGGTTACCCCCTCTCGGAACCACAGACTTAGAAATCGCCAGCTCATATACAGTGCATAAAATATATTTATATATATATACCCTTATACACCATTTTAATAAAAAATATCACAAAATTCTTCTAAGTCCCTCGGGAAGAGTGAAAGACGCGCACGTTCATTTTCAGAGCTCCTAGACCTTCCTATAAGAAGTTAGCCAAAAAGTAGCTTCGAAAAACGCTTAGGTGAAGTTTCAGAGTTGCTTCTAATGTACCAAAGCTGGACTTAGACATAATTTCACTCTCACAACATTATGGCTGGTTGGAGACAGTCCGAACCACAAGTACCGGGTCCATGGTTCTGGGCGTATACTGGGGGGACGGGGACGACTCCCATTAACCCCTGACTATACCGGGGATACGCTTATCACAATGCCTTTCTGGTCTGTGCTGAAGCAGGGCATTCTGGCAGCCAAGTGGCTTGACCTTTATTAGTGAGCCTGGTTACCCCCTCTCGGAACAACAGACTTAGAAATCGCCAGCTCATATACAGTGCATAAAATATATTTATATATATACCCTTATACACCATTTTAATAAAAAATATTACAAAATTCTTCTAAGTCCCTCGGGAAGAGTGAAAGACGCGCACGTTCATTTTCAGAGCTCCTAGACCTTCCTATAAGAAGTTAGCCAAAAAGTAGCTTCGAAAAACGCTTAGGTTAAGTTTCAGAGTTGCTTCTAATGTACCGAAGCTGGACTTAGACATAATTTCACTCTCACAACATTATGGCTGGTTGGAGACAGTCCGAACCACAAGTACCGGGTCCATGGTTCTGGGCGTATACTGGGGGGACGGGGACGACTCCCATTAACCCCTGACTATACCGGGGATACGCTTATCACAATGCCTTTCCTGTCTGTGCTGAAGCAGGGCATTCTGGCAGCCAAGTGGCTTGACCTTTATTAGTGAGCCTGGTTACCCCCTCTCGGAACCACAGACTTAGAAATCGCCAGCTCATATACAGTGCATAAAATATATTTATATATATACCCTTATACACCATTTTAATAAAAAATATCACAAAATTCTTCTAAGTCCCTCGGGAAGAGTGAAAGACGCGCACGTTCATTTTCAGAGCTCCTAGACCTTCCTATAAGAAGTTAGCCAAAAAGTAGCTTCGAAAAACGCTTAGGTTAAGTTTCAGAGTTGCTTCTAATGTACCGAAGCTGGACTTAGACATAATTTCACTCTCACAACATTATGGCTGGTTGGAGACAGTCCGAACCACAAGTACCGGGTCCATGGTTCTGGGCGTATACTGGGGGGACGGGGACGACTCCCATTAACCCCTGACTATACCGGGGATACGCTTATCACAATGCCTTTCCTGTCTGTGCTGAAGCAGGGCATTCTGGCAGCCAAGTGGCTTGACCTTTATTAGTGAGCCTGGTTACCCCCTCTCGGAACCACAGACTTAGAAATCGCCAGCTCATATACAGTGCATAAAATATATTTATATATATACCCTTATACACCATTTTAATAAAAAATATCACAAAATTCTTCTAAGTCCCTCGGGAAGAGTGAAAGACGCGCACGTTCATTTTCAGAGCTCCTAGACCTTCCTATAAGAAGTTAGCCAAAAAGTAGCTTCGAAAAACGCTTAGGTTAAGTTTCAGAGTTGCTTCTAATGTACCAAAGCTGGACTTAGACATAATTTCACTCTCACAACATTATGGCTGGTTGGAGACAGTCCGAACCACAAGTACCGGGTCCATGGTTCTGGGCGTATACTGGGGGGACGGGGACGACTCCCATTAACCCCTGACTATACCGGGGATACGCTTATCACAATGCCTTTCTGGTCTGTGCTGAAGCAGGGCATTCTGGCAGCCAAGTGGCTTGACCTTTATTAGTGAGCCTGGTTACCCCCTCTCGGAACAACAGACTTAGAAATCGCCAGCTCATATACAGTGCATAAAATATATTTATATATATACCCTTATACACCATTTTAATAAAAAATATTACAAAATTCTTCTAAGTCCCTCGGGAAGAGTGAAAGACGCGCACGTTCATTTTCAGAGCTCCTAGACCTTCCTATAAGAAGTTAGCCAAAAAGTAGCTTCGAAAAACGCTTAGGTTAAGTTTCAGAGTTGCTTCTAATGTACCGAAGCTGGACTTAGACATAATTTCACTCTCACAACATTATGGCTGGTTGGAGACAGTCCGAACCACAAGTACCGGGTCCATGGTTCTGGGCGTATACTGGGGGGACGGGGACGACTCCCATTAACCCCTGACTATACCGGGGATACGCTTATCACAATGCCTTTCCTGTCTGTGCTGAAGCAGGGCATTCTGGCAGCCAAGTGGCTTGACCTTTATTAGTGAGCCTGGTTACCCCCTCTCGGAACCACAGACTTAGAAATCGCCAGCTCATATACAGTGCATAAAATATATTTATATATATACCCTTATACACCATTTTAATAAAAAATATCACAAAATTCTTCTAAGTCCCTCGGGAAGAGTGAAAGACGCGCACGTTCATTTTCAGAGCTCCTAGACCTTCCTATAAGAAGTTAGCCAAAAAGTAGCTTCGAAAAACGCTTAGGTTAAGTTTCAGAGTTGCTTCTAATGTACCGAAGCTGGACTTAGACATAATTTCACTCTCACAACATTATGGCTGGTTGGAGACAGTCCGAACCACAAGTACCGGGTCCATGGTTCTGGGCGTATACTGGGGGGACGGGGACGACTCCCATTAACCCCTGACTATACCGGGGATACGCTTATCACAATGCCTTTCTGGTCTGTGCTGAAGCAGGGCATTCTGGCAGCCAAGTGGCTTGACCTTAATTAGTGAGCCTGGTTACCCCCTCTCGGAACCACAGACTTAGAAATCGCCAGCTCATATACAGTGCATAAAATATATTTATATATATACCCTTATACACCATTTTAATAAAAAATATCACAAAATTCTTCTAAGTCCCTCGGGAAGAGTGAAAGACGCGCACGTTCATTTTCAGAGCTCCTAGACCTTCCTATAAGAAGTTAGCCAAAAAGTATCTTCGAAAAACGCTTAGGTGAAGTTTCAGAGTTGCTTCTAATGTACCAAAGCTGGACTTAGACATAATTTCACTCTCACAACATTATGGCTGGTTGGAGACAGTCCGAACCACAAGTACCGGGTCCATGGTTCTGGGCGTATACTGGGGGGACGGGGACGACTCCCATTAACCCCTGACTATACCGGGGATACGCTTATCACAATGCCTTTCTGGTCTGTGCTGAAGCAGGGCATTCTGGCAGCCAAGTGGCTTGACCTTTATTAGTGAGCCTGGTTACCCCCTCTCGGAACAACAGACTTAGAAATCGCCAGCTCATACAGTATACAGTGCATAAAATATATTTATATATATACCCTTATACACCATTTTAATAAAAAATATCACAAAATTCTTCTAAGTCCCTCGGGAAGAGTGAAAGACGCGCACGTTCATTTTCAGAGCTCCTAGACCTTCCTATAAGAAGTTAGCCAAAAAGTAGCTTCGAAAAACGCTTAGGTTAAGTTTCAGAGTTGCTTCTAATGTACCGAAGCTGGACTTAGACATAATTTCACTCTCACAACATTATGGCTGGTTGGAGACAGTCCGAACCACAAGTACCGGGTCCATGGTTCTGGGCGTATACTGGGGGGACGGGGACGACTCCCATTAACCCCTGACTATACCGGGGATACGCTTATCACAATGCCTTTCCTGTCTGTGCTGAAGCAGGGCATTCTGGCAGCCAAGTGGCTTGACCTTTATTAGTGAGCCTGGTTACCCCCTCTCGGAACCACAGACTTAGAAATCGCCAGCTCATATACAGTGCATAAAATATATTTATATATATACCCTTATACACCATTTTAATAAAAAATATCACAAAATTCTTCTAAGTCCCTCGGGAAGAGTGAAAGACGCGCACGTTCATTTTCAGAGCTCCTAGACCTTCCTATAAGAAGTTAGCCAAAAAGTAGCTTCGAAAAACGCTTAGGTGAAGTTTCAGAGTTGCTTCTAATGTACCAAAGCTGGACTTAGACATAATTTCACTCTCACAACATTATGGCTGGTTGGAGACAGTCCGAACCACAAGTACCGGGTCCATGGTTCTGGGCGTATACTGGGGGGACGGGGACGACTCCCATTAACCCCTGACTATACCGGGGATACGCTTATCACAATGCCTTTCTGGTCTGTGCTGAAGCAGGGCATTCTGGCAGCCAAGTGGCTTGACCTTTATTAGTGAGCCTGGTTACCCCCTCTCGGAACAACAGACTTAGAAATCGCCAGCTCATATACAGTGCATAAAATATATTTATATATATACCCTTATACACCATTTTAATAAAAAATATTACAAAATTCTTCTAAGTCCCTCGGGAAGAGTGAAAGACGCGCACGTTCATTTTCAGAGCTCCTAGACCTTCCTATAAGAAGTTAGCCAAAAAGTAGCTTCGAAAAACGCTTAGGTTAAGTTTCAGAGTTGCTTCTAATGTACCGAAGCTGGACTTAGACATAATTTCACTCTCACAACATTATGGCTGGTTGGAGACAGTCCGAACCACAAGTACCGGGTCCATGGTTCTGGGCGTATACTGGGGGGACGGGGACGACTCCCATTAACCCCTGACTATACCGGGGATACGCTTATCACAATGCCTTTCCTGTCTGTGCTGAAGCAGGGCATTCTGGCAGCCAAGTGGCTTGACCTTTATTAGTGAGCCTGGTTACCCCCTCTCGGAACCACAGACTTAGAAATCGCCAGCTCATATACAGTGCATAAAATATATTTATATATATACCCTTATACACCATTTTAATAAAAAATATCACAAAATTCTTCTAAGTCCCTCGGGAAGAGTGAAAGACGCGCACGTTCATTTTCAGAGCTCCTAGACCTTCCTATAAGAAGTTAGCCAAAAAGTAGCTTCGAAAAACGCTTAGGTTAAGTTTCAGAGTTGCTTCTAATGTACCGAAGCTGGACTTAGACATAATTTCACTCTCACAACATTATGGCTGGTTGGAGACAGTCCGAACCACAAGTACCGGGTCCATGGTTCTGGGCGTATACTGGGGGGACGGGGACGACTCCCATTAACCCCTGACTATACCGGGGATACGCTTATCACAATGCCTTTCTGGTCTGTGCTGAAGCAGGGCATTCTGGCAGCCAAGTGGCTTGACCTTAATTAGTGAGCCTGGTTACCCCCTCTCGGAACCACAGACTTAGAAATCGCCAGCTCATATACAGTGCATAAAATATATTTATATATATACCCTTATACACCATTTTAATAAAAAATATCACAAAATTCTTCTAAGTCCCTCGGGAAGAGTGAAAGACGCGCACGTTCATTTTCAGAGCTCCTAGACCTTCCTATAAGAAGTTAGCCAAAAAGTATCTTCGAAAAACGCTTAGGTGAAGTTTCAGAGTTGCTTCTAATGTACCAAAGCTGGACTTAGACATAATTTCACTCTCACAACATTATGGCTGGTTGGAGACAGTCCGAACCACAAGTACCGGGTCCATGGTTCTGGGCGTATACTGGGGGGACGGGGACGACTCCCATTAACCCCTGACTATACCGGGGATACGCTTATCACAATGCCTTTCTGGTCTGTGCTGAAGCAGGGCATTCTGGCAGCCAAGTGGCTTGACCTTAATTAGTGAGCCTGGTTACCCCCTCTCGGAACAACAGACTTAGAAATCGCCAGCTCATACAGTATACAGTGCATAAAATATATTTATATATATACCCTTATACACCATTTTAATAAAAAATATCACAAAATTCTTCTAAGTCCCTCGGGAAGAGTGAAAGACGCGCACGTTCATTTTCAGAGCTCCTAGACCTTCCTATAAGAAGTTAGCCAAAAAGTAGCTTCGAAAAACGCTTAGGTTAAGTTTCAGAGTTGCTTCTAATGTACCGAAGCTGGACTTAGACATAATTTCACTCTCACAACATTATGGCTGGTTGGAGACAGTCCGAACCACAAGTACCGGGTCCATGGTTCTGGGCGTATACTGGGGGGACGGGGACGACTCCCATTAACCCCTGACTATACCGGGGATACGCTTATCACAATGCCTTTCTGGTCTGTGCTGAAGCAGGGCATTCTGGCAGCCAAGTGGCTTGACCTTAATTAGTGAGCCTGGTTACCCCCTCTCGGAACCACAGACTTAGAAATCGCCAGCTCATATACAGTGCATAAAATATATTTATATATATACCCTTATACACCATTTTAATAAAAAATATCACAAAATTCTTCTAAGTCCCTCGGGAAGAGTGAAAGACGCGCACGTTCATTTTCAGAGCTCCTAGACCTTCCTATAAGAAGTTAGCCAAAAAGTATCTTCGAAAAACGCTTAGGTGAAGTTTCAGAGTTGCTTCTAATGTACCAAAGCTGGACTTAGACATAATTTCACTCTCACAACATTATGGCTGGTTGGAGACAGTCCGAACCACAAGTACCGGGTCCATGGTTCTGGGCGTATACTGGGGGGACGGGGACGACTCCCATTAACCCCTGACTATACCGGGGATACGCTTATCACAATGCCTTTCTGGTCTGTGCTGAAGCAGGGCATTCTGGCAGCCAAGTGGCTTGACCTTTATTAGTGAGCCTGGTTACCCCCTCTCGGAACAACAGACTTAGAAATCGCCAGCTCATATACAGTGCATAAAATATATTTATATATATACCCTTATACACCATTTTAATAAAAAATATCACAAAATTCTTCTAAGTCCCTCGGGAAGAGTGAAAGACGCGCACGTTCATTTTCAGAGCTCCTAGACCTTCCTATAAGAAGTTAGCCAAAAAGTAGCTTCGAAAAACGCTTAGGTTAAGTTTCAGAGTTGCTTCTAATGTACCGAAGCTGGACTTAGACATAATTTCACTCTCACAACATTATGGCTGGTTGGAGACAGTCCGAACCACAAGTACCGGGTCCATGGTTCTGGGCGTATACTGGGGGGACGGGGACGACTCCCATTAACCCCTGACTATACCGGGGATACGCTTATCACAATGCCTTTCTGGTCTGTGCTGAAGCAGGGCATTCTGGCAGCCAAGTGGCTTGACCTTAATTAGTGAGCCTGGTTACCCCCTCTCGGAACCACAGACTTAGAAATCGCCAGCTCATATACAGTGCATAAAATATATTTATATATATACCCTTATACACCATTTTAATAAAAAATATCACAAAATTCTTCTAAGTCCCTCGGGAAGAGTGAAAGACGCGCACGTTCATTTTCAGAGCTCCTAGACCTTCCTATAAGAAGTTAGCCAAAAAGTATCTTCGAAAAACGCTTAGGTGAAGTTTCAGAGTTGCTTCTAATGTACCAAAGCTGGACTTAGACATAATTTCACTCTCACAACATTATGGCTGGTTGGAGACAGTCCGAACCACAAGTACCGGGTCCATGGTTCTGGGCGTATACTGGGGGGACGGGGACGACTCCCATTAACCCCTGACTATACCGGGGATACGCTTATCACAATGCCTTTCTGGTCTGTGCTGAAGCAGGGCATTCTGGCAGCCAAGTGGCTTGACCTTTATTAGTGAGCCTGGTTACCCCCTCTCGGAACCACAGACTTAGAAATCGCCAGCTCATACAGTATACAGTGCATAAAATATATTTATATATATACCCTTATACACCATTTTAATAAAAAATATCACAAAATTCTTCTAAGTCCCTCGGGAAGAGTGAAAGACGCGCACGTTCATTTTCAGAGCTCCTAGACCTTCCTATAAGAAGTTAGCCAAAAAGTAGCTTCGAAAAACGCTTAGGTGAAGTTTCAGAGTTGCTTCTAATGTACCAAAGCTGGACTTAGACATAATTTCACTCTCACAACATTATGGCTGGTTGGAGACAGTCCGAACCACAAGTACCGGGTCCATGGTTCTGGGCGTATACTGGGGGGACGGGGACGACTCCCATTAACCCCTGACTATACCGGGGATACGCTTATCACAATGCCTTTCTGGTCTGTGCTGAAGCAGGGCATTCTGGCAGCCAAGTGGCTTGACCTTTATTAGTGAGCCTGGTTACCCCCTCTCGGAACAACAGACTTAGAAATCGCCAGCTCATATACAGTGCATAAAATATATTTATATATATACCCTTATACACCATTTTAATAAAAAATATTACAAAATTCTTCTAAGTCCCTCGGGAAGAGTGAAAGACGCGCACGTTCATTTTCAGAGCTCCTAGACCTTCCTATAAGAAGTTAGCCAAAAAGTAGCTTCGAAAAACGCTTAGGTTAAGTTTCAGAGTTGCTTCTAATGTACCGAAGCTGGACTTAGACATAATTTCACTCTCACAACATTATGGCTGGTTGGAGACAGTCCGAACCACAAGTACCGGGTCCATGGTTCTGGGCGTATACTGGGGGGACGGGGACGACTCCCATTAACCCCTGACTATACCGGGGATACGCTTATCACAATGCCTTTCCTGTCTGTGCTGAAGCAGGGCATTCTGGCAGCCAAGTGGCTTGACCTTTATTAGTGAGCCTGGTTACCCCCTCTCGGAACCACAGACTTAGAAATCGCCAGCTCATATACAGTGCATAAAATATATTTATATATATACCCTTATACACCATTTTAATAAAAAATATCACAAAATTCTTCTAAGTCCCTCGGGAAGAGTGAAAGACGCGCACGTTCATTTTCAGAGCTCCTAGACCTTCCTATAAGAAGTTAGCCAAAAAGTAGCTTCGAAAAACGCTTAGGTTAAGTTTCAGAGTTGCTTCTAATGTACCGAAGCTGGACTTAGACATAATTTCACTCACACAACATTATGGCTGGTTGGAGACAGTCCGAACCACAAGTACCGGGTCCATGGTTCTGGGCGTATACTGGGGGGACGGGGACGACTCCCATTAACCCCTGACTATACCGGGGATACGCTTATCACAATGCCTTTCTGGTCTGTGCTGAAGCAGGGCATTCTGGCAGCCAAGTGGCTTGACCTTAATTAGTGAGCCTGGTTACCCCCTCTCGGAACCACAGACTTAGAAATCGCCAGCTCATATACAGTGCATAAAATATATTTATATATATACCCTTATACACCATTTTAATAAAAAATATCACAAAATTCTTCTAAGTCCCTCGGGAAGAGTGAAAGACGCGCACGTTCATTTTCAGAGCTCCTAGACCTTCCTATAAGAAGTTAGCCAAAAAGTATCTTCGAAAAACGCTTAGGTGAAGTTTCAGAGTTGCTTCTAATGTACCAAAGCTGGACTTAGACATAATTTCACTCTCACAACATTATGGCTGGTTGGAGACAGTCCGAACCACAAGTACCGGGTCCATGGTTCTGGGCGTATACTGGGGGGACGGGGACGACTCCCATTAACCCCTGACTATACCGGGGATACGCTTATCACAATGCCTTTCTGGTCTGTGCTGAAGCAGGGCATTCTGGCAGCCAAGTGGCTTGACCTTTATTAGTGAGCCTGGTTACCCACTCTCGGAACAACAGACTTAGAAATCGCCAGCTCATACAGTATACAGTGCATAAAATATATTTATATATATACCCTTATACACCATTTTAATAAAAAATATCACAAAATTCTTCTAAGTCCCTCGGGAAGAGTGAAAGACGCGCACGTTCATTTTCAGAGCTCCTAGACCTTCCTATAAGAAGTTAGCCAAAAAGTAGCTTCGAAAAACGCTTAGGTTAAGTTTCAGAGTTGCTTCTAATGTACCGAAGCTGGACTTAGACATAATTTCACTCTCACAACATTATGGCTGGTTGGAGACAGTCCGAACCACAAGTACCGGGTCCATGGTTCTGGGCGTATACTGGGGGGACGGGGACGACTCCCATTAACCCCTGACTATACCGGGGATACGCTTATCACAATGCCTTTCTGGTCTGTGCTGAAGCAGGGCATTCTGGCAGCCAAGTGGCTTGACCTTAATTAGTGAGCCTGGTTACCCCCTCTCGGAACCACAGACTTAGAAATCGCCAGCTCATATACAGTGCATAAAATATATTTATATATATACCCTTATACACCATTTTAATAAAAAATATCACAAAATTCTTCTAAGTCCCTCGGGAAGAGTGAAAGACGCGCACGTTCATTTTCAGAGCTCCTAGACCTTCCTATAAGAAGTTAGCCAAAAAGTATCTTCGAAAAACGCTTAGGTGAAGTTTCAGAGTTGCTTCTAATGTACCAAAGCTGGACTTAGACATAATTTCACTCTCACAACATTATGGCTGGTTGGAGACAGTCCGAACCACAAGTACCGGGTCCATGGTTCTGGGCGTATACTGGGGGGACGGGGACGACTCCCATTAACCCCTGACTATACCGGGGATACGCTTATCACAATGCCTTTCTGGTCTGTGCTGAAGCAGGGCATTCTGGCAGCCAAGTGGCTTGACCTTTATTAGTGAGCCTGGTTACCCCCTCTCGGAACAACAGACTTAGAAATCGCCAGCTCATATACAGTGCATAAAATATATTTATATATATACCCTTATACACCATTTTAATAAAAAATATCACAAAATTCTTCTAAGTCCCTCGGGAAGAGTGAAAGACGCGCACGTTAATTTTCAGAGCTCCTAGACCTTCCTATAAGAAGTTAGCCAAAAAGTAGCTTCGAAAAACGCTTAGGTTAAGTTTCAGAGTTGCTTCTAATGTACCGAAGCTGGACTTAGACATAATTTCACTCTCACAACATTATGGCTGGTTGGAGACAGTCCGAACCACAAGTACCGGGTCCATGGTTCTGGGCGTATACTGGGGGGACGGGGGGGACTCCCATTAACCCCTGACTATACCGGGGATACGCTTATCACAATGCCTTTCTGGTCTGTGCTGAAGCAGGGCATTCTGGCAGCCAAGTGGCTTGACCTTAATTAGTGAGCCTGGTTACCCCCTCTCGGAACCACAGACTTAGAAATCGCCAGCTCATATACAGTGCATAAAATATATTTATATATATACCCTTATACACCATTTTAATAAAAAATATCACAAAATTCTTCTAAGTCCCTCGGGAAGAGTGAAAGACGCGCACGTTCATTTTCAGAGCTCCTAGACCTTCCTTTAAGAAGTTAGCCAAAAAGTAGCTTCGAAAAACGCTTAGTTTAAGTTTCAGAGTTGCTTCTAATGTACCGAAGCTGGACTTAGACATAATTTCACTCTCACAACATTATGGCTGGTTGGAGACAGTCCGAACCACAAGTACCGGGTCCAAGGTTCTGGGCGTATACTGGGGGGACGGGGACGACTCCCATTAACCCCTGACTATACCGGGGATACGCTTATTACAATGCCTTTCCGGTCTGTGCTGAAGCAGGGCATTCTGGCAGCCAAGTGGCTTGACCTTTATTATTGAGCCTGGTTACCCCCTCTCGGAACAACAGACTTAGAAATCGCCAGCTCATATACAGTGCATAAAATATATTTATATATATACCCTTATACACCATTTTAATAAAAAATATCACAAAATTCTTCTAAGTCCCTCGGGAAGAGTGAAAGACGCGCACATTCATTTTCAGAGCTCCTAGACCTTCCTATAAGAAGTTAGCCAAAAAGTAGCTTCGAAAAACGCTTAGGTTAAGTTTCAGAGTTGCTTCTAATGTACCAAAGCTGGACTTAGACATAATTTCACTCTCACAACATTATGGCTGGTTGGAGACAGTCCGAACCACAAGTACCGGGTCCATGGTTCTGGGCGTATACTGGGGGGACGGGGACGACTCCCATTAACCCCTGACTATACCGGGGATACGCTTATCACAATGCCTTTCTGGTCTGTGCTGAAGCAGGGCATTCTGGCAGCCAAGTGGCTTGACCTTAATTAGTGAGCCTGGTTACCCCCTCTCGGAACCACAGACTTAGAAATCGCCAGCTCATATACAGTGCATAAAATATATTTATATATATACCCTTATACACCATTTTAATAAAAAATATCACAAAATTCTTCTAAGTCCCTCGGGAAGAGTGAAAGACGCGCACGTTCATTTTCAGAGCTCCTAGACCTTCCTATAAGAAGTTAGCCAAAAAGTAGCTTCGAAAAACGCTTAGGTTAAGTTTCAGAGTTGCTTCTAATGTACCGAAGCTGGACTTAGACATAATTTCACTCTCACAACATTATGGCTGGTTGGAGACAGTCCGAACCACAAGTACCGGGTCCATGGTTCTGGGCGTATACTGGGGGGACGGGGGGGACTCCCATTAACCCCTGACTATACCGGGGATACGCTTATCACAATGCCTTTCTGGTCTGTGCTGAAGCAGGGCATTCTGGCAGCCAAGTGGCTTGACCTTAATTAGTGAGCCTGGTTACCCCCTCTCGGAACCACAGACTTAGAAATCGCCAGCTCATATACAGTGCATAAAATATATTTATATATATACCCTTATACACCATTTTAATAAAAAATATCACAAAATTCTTCTAAGTCCCTCGGGAAGAGTGAAAGACGCGCACGTTCATTTTCAGAGCTCCTAGACCTTCCTATAAGAAGTTAGCCAAAAAGTAGCTTCGAAAAACGCTTAGGTTAAGTTTCAGAGTTGCTTCTAATGTACCGAAGCTGGACTTAGACATAATTTCACTCTCACAACATTATGGCTGGTTGGAGACAGTCCGAACCACAAGTACCGGGTCCATGGTTCTGGGCGTATACTGGGGGGACGGGGGGGACTCCCATTAACCCCTGACTATACCGGGGATACGCTTATCACAATGCCTTTCTGGTCTGTGCTGAAGCAGGGCATTCTGGCAGCCAAGTGGCTTGACCTTAATTAGTGAGCCTGGTTACCCCCTCTCGGAACCACAGACTTAGAAATCGCCAGCTCATATACAGTGCATAAAATATATTTATATATATACCCTTATACACCATTTTAATAAAAAATATCACAAAATTCTTCTAAGTCCCTCGGGAAGAGTGAAAGACGCGCACGTTCATTTTCAGAGCTCCTAGACCTTCCTATAAGAAGTTAGCCAAAAAGTATCTTCGAAAAACGCTTAGGTGAAGTTTCAGAGTTGCTTCTAATGTACCAAAGCTGGACTTAGACATAATTTCACTCTCACAACATTATGGCTGGTTGGAGACAGTCCGAACCACAAGTACCGGGTCCATGGTTCTGGGCGTATACTGGGGGGACGGGGACGACTCCCATTAACCCCTGACTATACCGGGGATACGCTTATCACAATGCCTTTCTGGTCTGTGCTGAAGCAGGGCATTCTGGCAGCCAAGTGGCTTGACCTTTATTAGTGAGCCTGGTTACCCCCTCTCGGAACAACAGACTTAGAAATCGCCAGCTCATACAGTATACAGTGCATAAAATATATTTATATATATACCCTTATACACCATTTTAATAAAAAATATCACAAAATTCTTCTAAGTCCCTCGGGAAGAGTGAAAGACGCGCACGTTCATTTTCAGAGCTCCTAGACCTTCCTATAAGAAGTTAGCCAAAAAGTAGCTTCGAAAAACGCTTAGGTTAAGTTTCAGAGTTGCTTCTAATGTACCGAAGCTGGACTTAGACATAATTTCACTCTCACAACATTATGGCTGGTTGGAGACAGTCCGAACCACAAGTACCGGGTCCATGGTTCTGGGCGTATACTGGGGGGACGGGGGGGACTCCCATTAACCCCTGACTATACCGGGGATACGCTTATCACAATGCCTTTCTGGTCTGTGCTGAAGCAGGGCATTCTGGCAGCCAAGTGGCTTGACCTTAATTAGTGAGCCTGGTTACCCCCTCTCGGAACCACAGACTTAGAAATCGCCAGCTCATATACAGTGCATAAAATATATTTATATATATACCCTTATACACCATTTTAATAAAAAATATCACAAAATTCTTCTAAGTCCCTCGGGAAGAGTGAAAGACGCGCACGTTCATTTTCAGAGCTCCTAGACCTTCCTATAAGAAGTTAGCCAAAAAGTATCTTCGAAAAACGCTTAGGTGAAGTTTCAGAGTTGCTTCTAATGTACCAAAGCTGGACTTAGATATAATTTCACTCTCACAACATTATGGCTGGTTGGAGACAGTCCGAACCACAAGTACCGGGTCCATGGTTCTGGGCGTATACTGGGGGGACGGGGACGACTCCCATTAACCCCTGACTATACCGGGGATACGCTTATCACAATGCCTTTCTGGTCTGTGCTGAAGCAGGGCATTCTGGCAGCCAAGTGGCTTGACCTTTATTAGTGAGCCTGGTTACCCCCTCTCGGAACAACAGACTTAGAAATCGCCAGCTCATATACAGTGCATAAAATATATTTATATATATACCCTTATACACCATTTTAATAAAAAATATCACAAAATTCTTCTAAGTCCCTCGGGAAGAGTGAAAGACGCGCACGTTCATTTTCAGAGCTCCTAGACCTTCCTATAAGAAGTTAGCCAAAAAGTAGCTTCGAAAAACGCTTAGGTTAAGTTTCAGAGTTGCTTCTAATGTACCGAAGCTGGACTTAGACATAATTTCACTCTCACAACATTATGGCTGGTTGGAGACAGTCCGAACCACAAGTACCGGGTCCATGGTTCTGGGCGTATACTGGGGGGACGGGGGGGACTCCCATTAACCCCTGACTATACCGGGGATACGCTTATCACAATGCCTTTCTGGTCTGTGCTGAAGCAGGGCATTCTGGCAGCCAAGTGGCTTGACCTTAATTAGTGAGCCTGGTTACCCCCTCTCGGAACCACAGACTTAGAAATCGCCAGCTCATATACAGTGCATAAAATATATTTATATATATACCCTTATACACCATTTTAATAAAAAATATCACAAAATTCTTCTAAGTCCCTCGGGAAGAGTGAAAGACGCGCACGTTCATTTTCAGAGCTCCTAGACCTTCCTATAAGAAGTTAGCCAAAAAGTAGCTTCGAAAAACGCTTAGTTTAAGTTTCAGAGTTGCTTCTAATGTACCGAAGCTGGACTTAGACATAATTTCACTCTCACAACATTATGGCTGGTTGGAGACAGTCCGAACCACAAGTACCGGGTCCAAGGTTCTGGGCGTATACTGGGGGGACGGGGACGACTCCCATTAACCCCTGACTATACCGGGGATACGCTTATTACAATGCCTTTCCGGTCTGTGCTGAAGCAGGGCATTCTGGCAGCCAAGTGGCTTGACCTTTATTATTGAGCCTGGTTACCCCCTCTCGGAACAACAGACTTAGAAATCGCCAGCTCATATACAGTGCATAAAATATATTTATATATATACCCTTATACACCATTTTAATAAAAAATATCACAAAATTCTTCTAAGTCCCTCGGGAAGAGTGAAAGACGCGCACGTTCATTTTCAGAGCTCCTAGACCTTCCTATAAGAAGTTAGCCAAAAAGTAGCTTCGAAAAACGCTTAGGTTAAGTTTCAGAGTTGCTTCTAATGTACCGAAGCTGGACTTAGACATAATTTCACTCTCACAACATTATGGCTGGTTGGAGACAGTCCGAACCACAAGTACCGGGTCCATGGTTCTGGGCGTATACTGGGGGGACGGGGACGACTCCCATTAACCCCTGACTATACCGGGGATACGCTTATCACAATGCCTTTCTGGTCTGTGCTGAAGCAGGGCATTCTGGCAGCCAAGTGGCTTGACCTTAATTAGTGAGCCTGGTTACCCCCTCTCGGAACCACAGACTTAGAAATCGCCAGCTCATATACAGTGCATAAAATATATTTATATATATACCCTTATACACCATTTTAATAAAAAATATCACAAAATTCTTCTAAGTCCCTCGGGAAGAGTGAAAGACGCGCACGTTCATTTTCAGAGCTCCTAGACCTTCCTATAAGAAGTTAGCCAAAAAGTATCTTCGAAAAACGCTTAGGTGAAGTTTCAGAGTTGCTTCTAATGTACCAAAGCTGGACTTAGACATAATTTCACTCTCACAACATTATGGCTGGTTGGAGACAGTCCGAACCACAAGTACCGGGTCCATGGTTCTGGGCGTATACTGGGGGGACGGGGACGACTCCCATTAACCCCTGACTATACCGGGGATACGCTTATCACAATGCCTTTCTGGTCTGTGCTGAAGCAGGGCATTCTGGCAGCCAAGTGGCTTGACCTTTATTAGTGAGCCTGGTTACCCCCTCTCGGAACAACAGACTTAGAAATCGCCAGCTCATATACAGTGCATAAAATATATTTATATATATACCCTTATACACCATTTTAATAAAAAATATCACAAAATTCTTCTAAGTCCCTCGGGAAGAGTGAAAGACGCGCACGTTCATTTTCAGAGCTCCTAGACCTTCCTATAAGAAGTTAGCCAAAAAGTAGCTTCGAAAAACGCTTAGGTTAAGTTTCAGAGTTGCTTCTAATGTACCGAAGCTGGACTTAGACATAATTTCACTCTCACAACATTATGGCTGGTTGGAGACAGTCCGAACCACAAGTACCGGGTCCATGGTTCTGGGCGTATACTGGGGGGACGGGGGGGACTCCCATTAACCCCTGACTATACCGGGGATACGCTTATCACAATGCCTTTCTGGTCTGTGCTGAAGCAGGGCATTCTGGCAGCCAAGTGGCTTGACCTTAATTAGTGAGCCTGGTTACCCCCTCTCGGAACCACAGACTTAGAAATCGCCAGCTCATATACAGTGCATAAAATATATTTATATATATACCCTTATACACCATTTTAATAAAAAATATCACAAAATTCTTCTAAGTCCCTCGGGAAGAGTGAAAGACGCGCACGTTCATTTTCAGAGCTCCTAGACCTTCCTATAAGAAGTTAGCCAAAAAGTAGCTTCGAAAAACGCTTAGTTTAAGTTTCAGAGTTGCTTCTAATGTACCGAAGCTGGACTTAGACATAATTTCACTCTCACAACATTATGGCTGGTTGGAGACAGTCCGAACCACAAGTACCGGGTCCAAGGTTCTGGGCGTATACTGGGGGGACGGGGACGACTCCCATTAACCCCTGACTATACCGGGGATACGCTTATTACAATGCCTTTCCGGTCTGTGCTGAAGCAGGGCATTCTGGCAGCCAAGTGGCTTGACCTTTATTATTGAGCCTGGTTACCCCCTCTCGGAACAACAGACTTAGAAATCGCCAGCTCATATACAGTGCATAAAATATATTTATATATATACCCTTATACACCATTTTAATAAAAAATATCACAAAATTCTTCTAAGTCCCTCGGGAAGAGTGAAAGACGCGCACATTCATTTTCAGAGCTCCTAGACCTTCCTATAAGAAGTTAGCCAAAAAGTAGCTTCGAAAAACGCTTAGGTTAAGTTTCAGAGTTGCTTCTAATGTACCAAAGCTGGACTTAGACATAATTTCACTCTCACAACATTATGGCTGGTTGGAGACAGTCCGAACCACAAGTACCGGGTCCATGGTTCTGGGCGTATACTGGGGGGACGGGGACGACTCCCATTAACCCCTGACTATACCGGGGATACGCTTATCACAATGCCTTTCTGGTCTGTGCTGAAGCAGGGCATTCTGGCAGCCAAGTGGCTTGACCTTAATTAGTGAGCCTGGTTACCCCCTCTCGGAACCACAGACTTAGAAATCGCCAGCTCATATACAGTGCATAAAATATATTTATATATATACCCTTATACACCAATTTAATAAAAAATATCACAAAATTCTTCTAAGTCCCTCGGGAAGAGTGAAAGACGCGCACGTTCATTTTCAGAGCTCCTAGACCTTCCTATAAGAAGTTAGCCAAAAAGTATCTTCGAAAAACGCTTAGGTGAAGTTTCAGAGTTGCTTCTAATGTACCAAAGCTGGACTTAGACATAATTTCACTCTCACAACATTATGGCTGGTTGGAGACTGTCCGAACCACAAGTACCGGGTCCATGGTTCTGGGCGTATACTGGGGGGACGGGGACGACTCCCATTAACCCCTGACTATACCGGGGATACGCTTATCACAATGCCTTTCTGGTCTGTGCTGAAGCAGGGCATTCTGGCAGCCAAGTGGCTTGACCTTAATTAGTGAGCCTGGTTACCCCCTCTCGGAACCACAGACTTAGAAATCGCCAGCTCATATACAGTGCATAAAATATATTTATATATATACCCTTATACACCATTTTAATAAAAAATATCACAAAATTCTTCTAAGTCCCTCGGGAAGAGTGAAAGACGCGCACGTTCATTTTCAGAGCTCCTAGACCTTCCTATAAGAAGTTAGCCAAAAAGTAGCTTCGAAAAACGCTTAGGTTAAGTTTCAGAGTTGCTTCTAATGTACCGAAGCTGGACTTAGACATAATTTCACTCTCACAACATTATGGCTGGTTGGAGACAGTCCGAACCACAAGTACCGGGTCCATGGTTCTGGGCGTATACTGGGGGGACGGGGACGACTCCCATTAACCCCTGACTATACCGGGGATACGCTTATCACAATGCCTTTCTGGTCTGTGCTGAAGCAGGGCATTCTGGCAGCCAAGTGGCTTGACCTTAATTAGTGAGCCTGGTTACCCCCTCTCGGAACCACAGACTTAGAAATCGCCAGCTCATATACAGTGCATAAAATATATTTATATATATACCCTTATACACCATTTTAATAAAAAATATCACAAAATTCTTCTAAGTCCCTCGGGAAGAGTGAAAGACGCGCACGTTCATTTTCAGAGCTCCTAGACCTTCCTATAAGAAGTTAGCCAAAAAGTATCTTCGAAAAACGCTTAGGTGAAGTTTCAGAGTTGCTTCTAATGTACCAAAGCTGGACTTAGACATAATTTCACTCTCACAACATTATGGCTGGTTGGAGACAGTCCGAACCACAAGTACCGGGTCCATGGTTCTGGGCGTATACTGGGGGGACGGGGACGACTCCCATTAACCCCTGACTATACCGGGGATACGCTTATCACAATGCCTTTCTGGTCTGTGCTGAAGCAGGGCATTCTGGCAGCCAAGTGGCTTGACCTTTATTAGTGAGCCTGGTTACCCCCTCTCGGAACAACAGACTTAGAAATCGCCAGCTCATACAGTATACAGTGCATAAAATATATTTATATATATACCCTTATACACCATTTTAATAAAAAATATCACAAAATTCTTCTAAGTCCCTCGGGAAGAGTGAAAGACGCGCACGTTCATTTTCAGAGCTCCTAGACCTTCCTATAAGAAGTTAGCCAAAAAGTAGCTTCGAAAAACGCTTAGGTTAAGTTTCAGAGTTGCTTCTAATGTACCGAAGCTGGACTTAGACATAATTTCACTCTCACAACATTATGGCTGGTTGGAGACAGTCCGAACCACAAGTACCGGGTCCATGGTTCTGGGCGTATACTGGGGGGACGGGGGGGACTCCCATTAACCCCTGACTATACCGGGGATACGCTTATCACAATGCCTTTCTGGTCTGTGCTGAAGCAGGGCATTCTGGCAGCCAAGTGGCTTGACCTTAATTAGTGAGCCTGGTTACCCCCTCTCGGAACCACAGACTTAGAAATCGCCAGCTCATATACAGTGCATAAAATATATTTATATATATACCCTTATACACCATTTTAATAAAAAATATCACAAAATTCTTCTAAGTCCCTCGGGAAGAGTGAAAGACGCGCACGTTCATTTTCAGAGCTCCTAGACCTTCCTATAAGAAGTTAGCCAAAAAGTAGCTTCGAAAAACGCTTAGGTTAAGTTTCAGAGTTGCTTCTAATGTACCGAAGCTGGACTTAGACATAATTTCACTCTCACAACATTATGGCTGGTTGGAGACAGTCCGAACCACAAGTACCGGGTCCATGGTTCTGGGCGTATACTGGGGGGACGGGGACGACTCCCATTAACCCCTGACTATACCGGGGATACGCTTATCACAATGCCTTTCTGGTCTGTGCTGAAGCAGGGCATTCTGGCAGCCAAGTGGCTTGACCTTAATTAGTGAGCCTGGTTACCCCCTCTCGGAACCACAGACTTAGAAATCGCCAGCTCATATACAGTGCATAAAATATATTTATATATATACCCTTATACACCATTTTAATAAAAAATATCACAAAATTCTTCTAAGTCCCTCGGGAAGAGTGAAAGACGCGCACGTTCATTTTCAGAGCTCCTAGACCTTCCTATAAGAAGTTAGCCAAAAAGTAGCTTCGAAAAACGCTTAGTTTAAGTTTCAGAGTTGCTTCTAATGTACCGAAGCTGGACTTAGACATAATTTCACTCTCACAACATTATGGCTGGTTGGAGACAGTCCGAACCACAAGTACCGGGTCCAAGGTTCTGGGCGTATACTGGGGGGACGGGGACGACTCCCATTAACCCCTGACTATACCGGGGATACGCTTATTACAATGCCTTTCCGGTCTGTGCTGAAGCAGGGCATTCTGGCAGCCAAGTGGCTTGACCTTTATTATTGAGCCTGGTTACCCCCTCTAGGAACAACAGACTTAGAAATCGCCAGCTCATATACAGTGCATAAAATATATTTATATATATACCCTTATACACCATTTTAATAAAAAATATCACAAAATTCTTCTAAGTCCCTCGGGAAGAGTGAAAGACGCGCACATTCATTTTCAGAGCTCCTAGACCTTCCTATAAGAAGTTAGCCAAAAAGTAGCTTCGAAAAACGCTTAGGTTAAGTTTCAGAGTTGCTTCTAATGTACCAAAGCTGGACTTAGACATAATTTCACTCTCACAACATTATGGCTGGTTGGAGACAGTCCGAACCACAAGTACCGGGTCCATGGTTCTGGGCGTATACTGGGGGGACGGGGACGACTCCCATTAACCCCTGACTATACCGGGGATACGCTTATCACAATGCCTTTCTGGTCTGTGCTGAAGCAGGGCATTCTGGCAGCCAAGTGGCTTGACCTTAATTAGTGAGCCTGGTTACCCCCTCTCGGAACCACAGACTTAGAAATCGCCAGCTCATATACAGTGCATAAAATATATTTATATATATACCCTTATACACCATTTTAATAAAAAATATCACAAAATTCTTCTAAGTCCCTCGGGAAGAGTGAAAGACGCGCACGTTCATTTTCAGAGCTCCTAGACCTTCCTATAAGAAGTTAGCCAAAAAGTATCTTCGAAAAACGCTTAGGTGAAGTTTCAGAGTTGCTTCTAATGTACCAAAGCTGGACTTAGACATAATTTCACTCTCACAACATTATGGCTGGTTGGAGACTGTCCGAACCACAAGTACCGGGTCCATGGTTCTGGGCGTATACTGGGGGGACGGGGACGACTCCCATTAACCCCTGACTATACCGGGGATACGCTTATCACAATGCCTTTCTGGTCTGTGCTGAAGCAGGGCATTCTGGCAGCCAAGTGGCTTGACCTTTATTAGTGAGCCTGGTTACCCCCTCTCGGAACAACAGACTTAGAAATCGCCAGCTCATACAGTATACAGTGCATAAAATATATTTATATATATACCCTTATACACCATTTTAATAAAAAATATCACAAAATTCTTCTAAGTCCCTCGGGAAGAGTGAAAGACGCGCACGTTCATTTTCAGAGCTCCTAGACCTTCCTATAAGAAGTTAGCCAAAAAGTAGCTTCGAAAAACGCTTAGGTTAAGTTTCAGAGTTGCTTCTAATGTACCGAAGCTGGACTTAGACATAATTTCACTCTCACAACATTATGGCTGGTTGGAGACAGTCCGAACCACAAGTACCGGGTCCATGGTTCTGGGCGTATACTGGGGGGACGGGGGGGACTCCCATTAACCCCTGACTATACCGGGGATACGCTTATCACAATGCCTTTCTGGTCTGTGCTGAAGCAGGGCATTCTGGCAGCCAAGTGGCTTGACCTTAATTAGTGAGCCTGGTTACCCCCTCTCGGAACCACAGACTTAGAAATCGCCAGCTCATATACAGTGCATAAAATATATTTATATATATACCCTTATACACCATTTTAATAAAAAATATCACAAAATTCTTCTAAGTCCCTCGGGAAGAGTGAAAGACGCGCACGTTCATTTTCAGAGCTCCTAGACCTTCCTATAAGAAGTTAGCCAAAAAGTAGCTTCGAAAAACGCTTAGGTTAAGTTTCAGAGTTGCTTCTAATGTACCGAAGCTGGACTTACTGTAGACATAATTTCACTCTCACAACATTATGGCTGGTTGGAGACAGTCCGAACCACAAGTACCGGGTCCATGGTTCTGGGCGTATACTGGGGGGACGGGGACGACTCCCATTAACCCCTGACTATACCGGGGATACGCTTATCACAATGCCTTTCTGGTCTGTGCTGAAGCAGGGCATTCTGGCAGCCAAGTGGCTTGACCTTAATTAGTGAGCCTTGTTACCCCCTCTCGGAACCACAGACTTAGAAATCGCCAGCTCATATACAGTGCATAAAATATATTTATATATATACCCTTATACACCATTTTAATAAAAAATATCACAAAATTCTTCTAAGTCCCTCGGGAAGAGTGAAAGACGCGCACGTTCATTTTCAGAGCTCCTAGACCTTCCTATAAGAAGTTAGCCAAAAAGTATCTTCGAAAAACGCTTAGGTGAAGTTTCAGAGTTGCTTCTAATGTACCAAAGCTGGACTTAGACATAATTTCACTCTCACAACATTATGGCTGGTTGGAGACAGTCCGAACCACAAGTACCGGGTCCATGGTTCTGGGCGTATACTGGGGGGACGGGGACGACTCCCATTAACCCCTGACTATACCGGGGATACGCTTATCACAATGCCTTTCTGGTCTGTGCTGAAGCAGGGCATTCTGGCAGCCAAGTGGCTTGACCTTAATTAGTGAGCCTGGTTACCCCCTCTCGGAACCACAGACTTAGAAATCGCCAGCTCATATACAGTGCATAAAATATATTTATATATATACCCTTATACACCATTTTAATAAAAAATATCACAAAATTCTTCTAAGTCCCTCGGGAAGAGTGAAAGACGCGCACGTTCATTTTAAGAGCTCCTAGACCTTCCTATAAGAAGTTAGCCAAAAAGTAGCTTCGAAAAACGCTTAGTTTAAGTTTCAGAGTTGCTTCTAATGTACCGAAGCTGGACTTAGACATAATTTCACTCTCACAACATTATGGCTGGTTGGAGACAGTCCGAACCACAAGTACCGGGTCCAAGGTTCTGGGCGTATACTGGGGGGACGGGGACGACTCCCATTAACCCCTGACTATACCGGGGATACGCTTATTACAATGCCTTTCCGGTCTGTGCTGAAGCAGGGCATTCTGGCAGCCAAGTGGCTTGACCTTTATTATTGACCCTGGTTACCCCCTCTCGGAACAACAGACTTAGAAATCGCCAGCTCATATACAGTGCATAAAATATATTTATATATATACCCTTATACACCATTTTAATAAAAAATATCACAAAATTCTTCTAAGTCCCTCGGGAAGAGTGAAAGACGCGCACGTTCATTTTCAGAGCTCCTAGACCTTCCTATAAGAAGTTAGCCAAAAAGTAGCTTCGAAAAACGCTTAGGTTAAGTTTCAGAGTTGCTTCTAATGTACCAAAGCTGGACTTAGACATAATTTCACTCTCACAACATTATGGCTGGTTGGAGACAGTCCGAACCACAAGTACCGGGTCCATGGTTCTGGGCGTATACTGGGGGGACGGGGACGACTCCCATTAACCCCTGACTATACCGGGGATACGCTTATCACAATGCCTTTCTGGTCTGTGCTGAAGCAGGGCATTCTGGCAGCCAAGTGGCTTGACCTTAATTAGTGAGCCTGGTTACCCCCTCTCGGAACCACAGACTTAGAAATCGCCAGCTCATATACAGTGCATAAAATATATTTATATATATACCCTTATACACCATTTTAATAAAAAATATCACAAAATTCTTCTAAGTCCCTCGGGAAGAGTGAAAGACGCGCACGTTCATTTTCAGAGCTCCTAGACCTTCCTATAAGAAGTTAGCCAAAAAGTATCTTCGAAAAACGCTTAGGTGAAGTTTCAGAGTTGCTTCTAATGTACCAAAGCTGGACTTAGACATAATTTCACTCTCACAACATTATGGCTGGTTGGAGACAGTCCGAACCACAAGTACCGGGTCCATGGTTCTGGGCGTATACTGGGGGGACGGGGACGACTCCCATTAACCCCTGACTATACCGGGGATACGCTTATCACAATGCCTTTCTGGTCTGTGCTGAAGCAGGGCATTCTGGCAGCCAAGTGGCTTGACCTTTATTAGTGAGCCTGGTTACCCCCTCTCGGAACAACAGACTTAGAAATCGCCAGCTCATATACAGTGCATAAAATATATTTATATATATACCCTTATACACCATTTTAATAAAAAATATCACAAAATTCTTCTAAGTCCCTCGGGAAGAGTGAAAGACGCGCACGTTCATTTTCAGAGCTCCTAGACCTTCCTATAAGAAGTTAGCCAAAAAGTAGCTTCGAAAAACGCTTAGGTTAAGTTTCAGAGTTGCTTCTAATGTACCGAAGCTGGACTTACTGTAGACATAATTTCACTCTCACAACATTATGGCTGGTTGGAGACAGTCCGAACCACAAGTACCGGGTCCATGGTTCTGGGCGTATACTGGGGGGACGGGGACGACTCCCATTAACCCCTGACTATACCGGGGATACGCTTATCACAATGCCTTTCTGGTCTGTGCTGAAGCAGGGCATTCTGGCAGCCAAGTGGCTTGACCTTAATTAGTGAGCCTTGTTACCCCCTCTCGGAACCACAGACTTAGAAATCGCCAGCTCATATACAGTGCATAAAATATATTTATATATATACCCTTATACACCATTTTAATAAAAAATATCACAAAATTCTTCTAAGTCCCTCGGGAAGAGTGAAAGACGCGCACGTTCATTTTCAGAGCTCCTAGACCTTCCTATAAGAAGTTAGCCAAAAAGTATCTTCGAAAAACGCTTAGGTGAAGTTTCAGAGTTGCTTCTAATGTACCAAAGCTGGACTTAGACATAATTTCACTCTCACAACATTATGGCTGGTTGGAGACAGTCCGAACCACAAGTACCGGGTCCATGGTTCTGGGCGTATACTGGGGGGACGGGGACGACTCCCATTAACCCCTGACTATACCGGGGATACGCTTATCACAATGGCTTTCTGGTCTGTGCTGAAGCAGGGCATTCTGGCAGCCAAGTGGCTTGACCTTAATTAGTGAGCCTGGTTACCCCCTCTCGGAACCACAGACTTAGAAATCGCCAGCTCATATACAGTGCATAAAATATATTTATATATATACCCTTATACACCATTTTAATAAAAAATATCACAAAATTCTTCTAAGTCCCTCGGGAAGAGTGAAAGACGCGCACGTTCATTTTAAGAGCTCCTAGACCTTCCTATAAGAAGTTAGCCAAAAAGTAGCTTCGAAAAACGCTTAGTTTAAGTTTCAGAGTTGCTTCTAATGTACCGAACTGGACTTAGACATAATTTCACTCTCACAACATTATGGCTGGTTGGAGACAGTCCGAACCACAAGTACCGGGTCCAAGGTTCTGGGCGTATACTGGGGGGACGGGGACGACTCCCATTAACCCCTGACTATACCGGGGATACGCTTATTACAATGCCTTTCCGGTCTGTGCTGAAGCAGGGCATTCTGGCAGCCAAGTGGCTTGACCTTTATTATTGACCCTGGTTACCCCCTCTCGGAACAACAGACTTAGAAATCGCCAGCTCATATACAGTGCATAAAATATATTTATATATATACCCTTATACACCATTTTAATAAAAAATATCACAAAATTCTTCTAAGTCCCTCGGGAAGAGTGAAAGACGCGCACGTTCATTTTCAGAGCTCCTAGACCTTCCTATAAGAAGTTAGCCAAAAAGTAGCTTCGAAAAACGCTTAGGTTAAGTTTCAGAGTTGCTTCTAATGTACCAAAGCTGGACTTAGACATAATTTCACTCTCACAACATTATGGCTGGTTGGAGACAGTCCGAACCACAAGTACCGGGTCCATGGTTCTGGGCGTATACTGGGGGGACGGGGACGACTCCCATTAACCCCTGACTATACCGGGGATACGCTTATCACAATGCCTTTCTGGTCTGTGCTGAAGCAGGGCATTCTGGCAGCCAAGTGGCTTGACCTTAATTAGTGAGCCTGGTTACCCCCTCTCGGAACCACAGACTTAGAAATCGCCAGCTCATATACAGTGCATAAAATATATTTATATATATACCCTTATACACCATTTTAATAAAAAATATCACAAAATTCTTCTAAGTCCCTCGGGAAGAGTGAAAGACGCGCACGTTCATTTTCAGAGCTCCTAGACCTTCCTATAAGAAGTTAGCCAAAAAGTATCTTCGAAAAACGCTTAGGTGAAGTTTCAGAGTTGCTTCTAATGTACCAAAGCTGGACTTAGACATAATTTCACTCTCACAACATTATGGCTGGTTGGAGACAGTCCGAACCACAAGTACCGGGTCCATGGTTCTGGGCGTATACTGGGGGGACGGGGACGACTCCCATTAACCCCTGACTATACCGGGGATACGCTTATCACAATGCCTTTCTGGTCTGTGCTGAAGCAGGGCATTCTGGCAGCCAAGTGGCTTGACCTTTATTAGTGAGCCTGGTTACCCCCTCTCGGAACAACAGACTTAGAAATCGCCAGCTCATATACAGTGCATAAAATATATTTATATATATACCCTTATACACCATTTTAATAAAAAATATCACAAAATTCTTCTAAGTCCCTCGGGAAGAGTGAAAGACGCGCACGTTCATTTTCAGAGCTCCTAGACCTTCCTATAAGAAGTTAGCCAAAAAGTAGCTTCGAAAAACGCTTAGGTTAAGTTTCAGAGTTGCTTCTAATGTACCGAAGCTGGACTTAGACATAATTTCACTCTCACAACATTATGGCTGGTTGGAGACAGTCCGAACCACAAGTACCGGGTCCATGGTTCTGGGCGTATACTGGGGGGACGGGGACGACTCCCATTAACCCCTGACTATACCGGGGATACGCTTATCACAATGCCTTTCTGGTCTGTGCTGAAGCAGGGCATTCTGGCAGCCAAGTGGCTTGACCTTAATTAGTGAGCCTGGTTACCCCCTCTCGGAACCACAGACTTAGAAATCGCCAGCTCATATACAGTGCATAAAATATATTTATATATATACCCTTATACACCATTTTAATAAAAAATATCACAAAATTCTTCTAAGTCCCTCGGGAAGAGTGAAAGACGCGCACGTTCATTTTCAGAGCTCCTAGACCTTCCTATAAGAAGTTAGCCAAAAAGTAGCTTCGAAAAACGTTTAGGTGAAGTTTCAGAGTTGCTTCTAATGTACCAAAGCTGGACTTAGACATAATTTCACTCTCACAACATTATGGCTGGTTGGAGACAGTTCGAACCACAAGTACCGGGTCCATGGTTCTGGGCGTAAACTGGGGGGACCGGGACGACTCCCATTAACCCCTGACTATACCGGTGATACGCTTATCACAATGCCTTTCTGGACTGTGCTGAAGCAGGGCATTCTGGCAGCCAAGTGGCTTGACCTTTATTAGTGAGCCTGGTTACCCCCTCTCGGAACCACAGACTTAGAAATCGCCAGCTCATATACAGTGCATAAAATATATTTATATATATACCCTTATAGACCATTTTAATAAAAAATATCACAAAATTCTTCTAAGTCCCTCGGGAAGAGTGAAAGACGCGCACGTTCATTTTCAGAGCTCCTAGACCTTCCCATAAGAAGTTAGCCAAAACGTAGCTTCGAAAAACGCTTAGGTTAAGTTTCAGAGTTGCTTCTAATGTACCGAAGCTGGACTTAGACATAATTTCACTCTCACAACATTATGGCTGGTTGGAGACAGTCCGAACCACAAGTACCGGGTCCATGGTTCTGGGCGTATACTGGGGGGACGGGGACGACTCCCATTAACCCCTGACTATACCGGGGATACGCTTATCACAATGCCTTTCTGGTCTGTGCTGAAGCAGGGCATTCTGGCAGCCAAGTGGCTTGACCTTTATTAGTGAGCCTGGTTACCCCCTCTCGGAACAACAGACTTAGAAATCGCCAGCTCATATACAGTGCATAAAATATATTTATATATATACCCTTATACACCATTTTAATAAAAAATATCACAAAATTCTTCTAAGTCCCTCGCGAAGAGTGAAAGACGCGCACGTTCATTTTCAGAGCTCCTAGACCTTCCTATAAGAAGTTAGCCAAAAAGTAGCTTCGAAAAACGCTTAGGTTAAGTTTCAGAGTTGCTTCTAATGTACCGAAGCTGGACTTAGACATAATTTCACTCTCACAACATTATGGCTGGTTGGAGACAGTCCGAACCACAAGTACCGGGTCCATGGTTCTGGGCGTATACTGGGGGGACGGGGACGACTCCCATTAACCCCTGACTATACCGGGGATACGCTTATCACAATGCCTTTCTGGTCTGTGCTGAAGCAGGGCATTCTGGCAGCCAAGTGGCTTGACCTTTATTAGTGAGCCTGGTTACCCCCTCTCGGAACAACAGACTTAGAAATCGCCAGCTCATATACAGTGCATAAAATATATTTATATATATACCCTTATACACCATTTTAATAAAAAATATTACAAAATTCTTCTAAGTCCCTCGGGAAGAGTGAAAGACACGCACGTTCATTTTCAGAGCTCCTAGACCTTCCTATAAGAAGTTAGCCAAAAAGTATCTTCGAAAAACGCTTAGGTTAAGTTTCAGAGTTGCTTCTAATGTACCGAAGCTGGACTTAGACATAATTTCACTCTCACAACATTATGGCTGGTTGGAGACAGTCCGAACCACAAGTACCGGGTCCATGGTTCTGGGCGTATACTGGGGGGACGGGGACGACTCCCATTAACCCCTGACTATACCGGGGATACGCTTATCACAATGCCTTTCCTGTCTGTGCTGAAGCAGGGCATTCTGGCAGCCAAGTGGCTTGACCTTTATTAGTGAGCCTGGTTACCCCCTCTCGGAACCACAGACTTAGAAATCGCCAGCTCATATACAGTGCATAAAATATATTTATATATATACCCTTATACACCATTTTAATAAAAAATATCACAAAATTCTTCTAAGTCCCTCGGGAAGAGTGAAAGACGCGCACGTTAATTTTCAGAGCTCCTAGACCTTCCTATAAGAAGTTAGCCAAAAAGTAGCTTCGAAAAACGCTTAGGTTAAGTTTCAGAGTTGCTTCTAATGTACCGAAGCTGGACTTAGACATAATTTCACTCTCACAACATTATGGCTGGTTGGAGACAGTCCGAACCACAAGTACCGGGTCCATGGTTCTGGGCGTATACTGGGGGGACGGGGACGACTCCCATTAACCCCTGACTATACCGGGGATACGCTTATCACAATGCCTTTCTGGTCTGTGCTGAAGCAGGGCATTCTGGCAGCCAAGTGGCTTGACCTTAATTAGTGAGCCTGGTTACCCACTCTCGGAACCACAGACTTAGAAATCGCCAGTTCATATACAGTGCATAAAATATATTTATATATATACCCTTATACACCATTTTAATAAAAAATATCACAAAATTCTTCTAAGTCCCTCGGAAGAGTGAAAGACGCGCACGTTCATTTTCAGAGCTCCTAGACCTTCCTATAAGAAGTTAGCCAAAAAGTAGCTTCGAAAAACGCTTAGGTGAAGTTTCAGAGTTGCTTCTAATGTACCAAAGCTGGACTTAGACATAATTTCACTCTCAACATTATGGCTGGTTGGAGACAGTCCGAACCACAAGTACCGGGTCCATGGTTCTGGGCGTATACTGGGGGGACGGGGACGACTCCCATTAACCCCTGACTATACCGGGGATACGCTTATCACAATGCCTTTCTGGTCTGTGCTGAAGCAGGGCATTCTGGCAGCCAAGTGGCTTGACCTTTATTAGTGAGCCTGGTTACCCCCTCTCGGAACAACAGACTTAGAAATCGCCAGCTCATATACAGTGCATAAAATATATTTATATATATACCCTTATACACCATTTTAATAAAAAATATTACAAAATTCTTCTAAGTCCCTCGGGAAGAGTGAAAGACGCGCACGTTCATTTTCAGAGCTCCTAGACCTTCCTATAAGAAGTTAGCCAAAAAGTAGCTTCGAAAAACGCTTAGGTTAAGTTTCAGAGTTGCTTCTAATGTACCGAAGCTGGACTTAGACATAATTTCACTCTCACAACATTATGGCTGGTTGGAGACAGTCCGAACCACAAGTACCGGGTCCATGGTTCTGGGCGTATACTGGGGGGACGGGGACGACTCCCATTAACCCCTGACTATACCGGGGATACGCTTATCACAATGCCTTTCCTGTCTGTGCTGAAGCAGGGCATTCTGGCAGCCAAGTGGCTTGACCTTTATTAGTGAGCCTGGTTACCCCCTCTCGGAACCACAGACTTAGAAATCGCCAGCTCATATACAGTGCATAAAATATATTTATATATATACCCTTATACACCATTTTAATAAAAAATATCACAAAATTCTTCTAAGTCCCTCGGGAAGAGTGAAAGACGCGCACGTTAATTTTCAGAGCTCCTAGACCTTCCTATAAGAAGTTAGCCAAAAAGTAGCTTCGAAAAACGCTTAGGTTAAGTTTCAGAGTTGCTTCTAATGTACCGAAGCTGGACTTAGACATAATTTCACTCTCACAACATTATGGCTGGTTGGAGACAGTCCGAACCACAAGTACCGGGTCCATGGTTCTGGGCGTATACTGGGGGGACGGGGACGACTCCCATTAACCCCTGACTATACCGGGGATACGCTTATCACAATGCCTTTCTGGTCTGTGCTGAAGCAGGGCATTCTGGCAGCCAAGTGGCTTGACCTTAATTAGTGAGCCTGGTTACCCACTCTCGGAACCACAGACTTAGAAATCGCCAGTTCATATACAGTGCATAAAATATATTTATATATATACCCTTATACACCATTTTAATAAAAAATATCACAAAATTCTTCTAAGTCCCTCGGAAGAGTGAAAGACGCGCACGTTCATTTTCAGAGCTCCTAGACCTTCCTATAAGAAGTTAGCCAAAAAGTAGATTCGAAAAACGCTTAGGTGAAGTTTCAGAGTTGCTTCTAATGTACCAAAGCTGGACTTAGACATAATTTCACTCTCAACATTATGGCTGGTTGGAGACAGTCCGAACCACAAGTACCGGGTCCATGGTTCTGGGCGTATACTGGGGGGACGGGGACGACTCCCATTAACCCCTGACTATACCGGGGATACGCTTATTACAATGCCTTTCCTGTCTGTGCTGAAGCAGGGCATTCTGGCAGCCAAGTGGCTTGACCTTTATTAGTGAGCCTGGTTACCCCCTCTCGGAACCACAGACTTAGAAATCGCCAGCTCATATACAGTGCATAAAATATATTTATATATATACCCTTATACACCATTTTAATAAAAAATATCACAAAATTCTTCTAAGTCCCTCGGGAAGAGTGAAAGACGCGCACGTTCATTTTCAGAGCTCCTAGACCTTCCTATAAGAAGTTAGCCAAAAAGTAGCTTCGAAAAACGCTTAGGTTAAGTTTCAGAGTTGCTTCTAATGTACCGAAGCTGGACTTAGACATAATTTCACTCTCACAACATTATGGCTGGTTGGAGACAGTCCGAACCACAAGTACCGGGTCCATGGTTCTGGGCGTTGTGGCGGTAGGGAGGGTTTGGCCCGGGATTAACGGGGTTACCCCCCAAGGGCCCCCCCTCTAACCTCGCCAGGGAGACAAGGGGTTAACTGGGCTGAGGCCCAGAACTGTGACTTAACCCTTGCAAAATAACATGAAAATGCTTATTCCCCTGTGTAAATGATGTTGTTGCTGGATCAGGGTCTGCATAACCCACCCACTGGGACTTAAGGGGTTAATGAGCTACAGTTTAAGGAAATCCCACTGTATTATGTCCTTTAAGGAAATCTGGACTTCAAAGGGTTAATTGAAGTTGAATGTGAACAGAGAAGGTTTTAGAACCCCACATGATAGATGCAGATGGGGGAATGCAAGCTTTTGCCTAAATATTGGTTCTCTGTGTTTTAAAACTGCCCTGCAGTTGATTTTGTCCTGGGATTTAAACCCAGGTTGGTGACAAAAGGCAGAATGCCTGTCTTTGTAATGCATGAGGAGCCAAATGGTGCCTCATATGAGTATTCACTGGAAGTGTATATCAACAGAGAGGTGTGATACATCGCCCTGATCAATAGGTAACTGACCTAATTGGTTATGCGAAAAGCAAAAGCCCACTTCAAAAGGTTTATTGACGTGGCCAGTAGGATGCTAAATAGGATATTCTGCTAGATTTGAGCCTGGCTTCCCAGGGGAATTGTTTATGCGGGAAGCAGGCGAAAGGAAGGGAAGGGTTTGTTATTCACACCCTCCAGCAAAAGGTATTCCCCAACAGGATATCGAAAGTGAGTAACTTTATTAAATATAAGGATACTATGAGATGTCCTTGGCTGAACCGGCTAAGAATTACATAAGTGTAATGGCGAGAGTAAGCCAATCTTGGGAAGTCTAAACATTGAATATGTAACTGCTGCTAAATGCCAGATATTAATATCTCTATTAATGTTCATATTACAATGTAATTTTTGGTCTTCCTACGAGCGTCAGGTGTCCCAGAATGCAGTAATATATCTCACCTGACTGTATGTATTACGGAGCGGAAGTTATGCAATGATTTGCAGTAAATATGAACTTTTGGTTAAGTCTGAGACCCCCAGAGTTCTACTGCAGATGTGCCAGCTAGCAGGGGGGCCTGTCCTAAAATGTGTTCCCCCACCAAAGATTGGCTGGAGATAATTGCAAACCAATCCCAGGGTCTTAATGTTACAGATAGAGGGACAAAGGGTTTTTAACCTGCTGTTTCCCATCTATCCTTTGTCTTCATTTTTGGTCGCCATGCAACGTCTTGGGCTGATTGCTGGATGAAACTGCCAGTTCAGATGGGACTGTTTTCATTATTTTCATCTTTTACGTAAGTGTCTATATTTTGCCTGTTATTGTATAATCTGTTGTGTTCACCTTTATCAAGGAATAAATTCTATTTATCATATCTAAGTCTCGTCCCAGTTCAAACCCAGGTATATATATATATTTATATATATAGTTTTTGGTGTAAAATTACAGCCTGTCGCAAGCTCTCGTGACAGGCGTATACTGGGGGGACGGGGACGACTCCCATTAACCCCTGACTATACCGGGGATACGCTTATTACAATGCCTTTCCTGTCTGTGCTGAAGCAGGGCATTCTGGCAGCCAAGTGGCTTGACCTTTATTAGTGAGCCTGGTTACCCCCTCTCGGAACCACAGACTTAGAAATCGCCAGCTCATATACAGTGCATAAAATATATTTATATATATACCCTTATACACCATTTTAATAAAAAATATCACAAAATTCTTCTAAGTCCCTCGGAAGAGTGAAAGACGCGCACGTTCATTTTCAGAGCTCCTAGACCTTCCTATAAGAAGTTTGCCAAAAAGTAGCTTCGAAAAACGCTTACTGTAGGTGAAGTTTCAGAGTTGCTTCTAATGTACCAAAGCTGGACTTAGACATAATTTCACTCTCACAACATTATGGCTGGTTGGAGACAGTCCGAACCACAAGTACCGGGTCCATGGTTCTGGGCATATACTGGGGGGACGGGGACGACTCCCATTAACCCCTGACTATACCGGGGATACGCTTATCACAATGCCTTTCTGGTCTGTGCTGAAGCAGGGCATTCTGGCAGCCAAGTGGCTTGACCTTTATTAGTGAGCCTGATTACCCCCTCTCGGAACCACAGACTTAGAAATCGCCAGCTCATATACAGTGCATAAAATATATTTATATATATACCCTTATACACCATTTTAATAAAAAATATCACAAAATTCTTCTAAGTCCCTCGGGAAGAGTGAAAGACGCGCACGTTCATTTTCAGAGCTCCTAGACCTTCCTATAAGAAGTTAGCCAAAAAGTAGCTTCGAAAAACGCTTAGGTTAAGTTTCAGAGTTGCTTCTAATGTACCGAAGCTGGACTTAGACATAATTTCACTCTCACAACATTATGGCTGGTTGGAGACAGTCCGAACCACAAGTACCGGGTCCATGGTTCTGGGCGTATACTGGGGGGACGGGGACGACTCCCATTAACCCCTGACTATACCGGGGATACGCTTATCACAATGCATTTCTGGTCTGTGCTGAAGCAGGGCATTCTGGCAGCCAAGTGGCTTGACCTTTATTAGTGAGCCTGATTACCCCCTCTCGGAACCACAGACTTAGAAATCGCCAGCTCATATACAGTGCATAAAATATATTTATATATATACCCTTATACACCATTTTAATAAAAAATATCACAAAATTCTTCTAAGTCCCTCGGAAGAGTGAAAGACGCGCACGTTCATTTTCAGAGCTCCTAGACCTTCCTATAAGAAGTTAGCCAAAAAGTAGCTTCGAAAAACGCTTAGGTGAAGTTTCAGAGTTGCTTCTAATGTACCAAAGCTGGACTTAGACATAATTTCACTCTCACAACATTATGGCTGGTTGGAGACAGTCCAAACCACAAGTACCGGGTCCATGGTTCTGGGCGTATACTGGGGGGACGGGGGGGACTCCCATTAACCCCTGACTATACCGGGGATACGCTTATCACAATGCCTTTCTGGTCTGTGCTGAAGCAGGGCATTCTGGCAGCCAAGTGGCTTGACCTTTATTAGTGAGCCTGGTTACCCCCTCTCGGAACAACATACTTAGAAATCGCCAGCTCATATACAGTGCATAAAATATATTTATATATATACCCTTATACACCATTTTAATAAAAAATATTACAAAATTCTTCTAAGTCCCTCGGGAAGAGTGAAAGACGCGCACGTTCATTTTCAGAGCTCCTAGACCTTCCTATAAGAAGTTAGCCAAAAAGTAGCTTCGAAAAACGCTTAGGTTAAGTTTCAGAGTTGCTTCTAATGTACCGAAGCTGGACTTAGACATAATTTCACTCTCACAACATTATGGCTGGTTGGAGACAGTCCGAACCACAAGTACCGGGTCCATGGTTCTGGGCGTATACTGGGGGGACGGGGACGACTCCCATTAACCCCTGACTATACCGGGGATACGCTTATCACAATGCCTTTCCTGTCTGTGCTGAAGCAGGGCATTCTGGCAGCCAAGTGGCTTGACCTTTATTAGTGAGCCTGGTTACCCCCTCTCGGAACCACAGACTTAGAAATCGCCAGCTCATATACAGTGCATAAAATATATTTATATATATACCCTTATACACCATTTTAATAAAAAATATCACAAAATTCTTCTAAGTCCCTCGGGAAGAGTGAAAGACGCGCACGTTCATTTTCAGAGCTCCTAGACCTTCCTATAAGAAGTTAGCCAAAAAGTAGCTTCGAAAAACGCTTAGGTTAAGTTTCAGAGTTGCTTCTAATGTACCGAAGCTGGACTTAGACATAATTTCACTCTCACAACATTATGGCTGGTTGGAGACAGTCCGAACCACAAGTACCGGGTCCATGGTTCTGGGCGTATACTGGGGGGACGGGGACGACTCCCCTTAACCCCTGACTATACCGGGGATACGCTTATCACAATGCCTTTCTGGTCTGTGCTGAAGCAGGGCATTCTGGCAGCCAAGTGGCTTGACCTTAATTAGTGAGCCTGGTTACCCCCTCTCGGAACCACAGACTTAGAAATCGCCAGCTCATATACAGTGCATAAAATATATTTATATATATACCCTTATACACCATTTTAATAAAAAATATCACAAAATTCTTCTAAGTCCCTCGGAAGAGTGAAAGACGCGCACGTTCATTTTCAGAGCTCCTAGACCTTCCTATAAGAAGTTAGCCAAAAAGTAGCTTCGAAAAACGCTTAGGTGAAGTTTCAGAGTTGCTTCTAATGTACCAAAGCTGGACTTAGACATAATTTCACTCTCACAACATTATGGCTGGTTGGAGACAGTCCGAACCACAAGTACCGGGTCCATGGTTCTGGGCGTATACTGGGGGGACGGGGACGACTCCCATTAACCCCTGACTATACCGGGGATACGCTTATCACAATGCCTTTCTGGTCTGTGCTGAAGCAGGGCATTCTGGCAGCCAAGTGGCTTGACCTTTATTAGTGAGCCTGGTTACCCCCTCTCGGAACAACAGACTTAGAAATCGCCAGCTCATATACAGTGCATAAAATATATTTATATATATACCCTTATACACCATTTTAATAAAAAATATCACAAAATTCTTCTAAGTCCCTCGCGAAGAGTGAAAGACGCGCACGTTCATTTTCAGAGCTCCTAGACCTTCCTATAAGAAGTTAGCCAAAAAGTAGCTTCGAAAAACGCTTAGGTTAAGTTTCAGAGTTGCTTCTAATGTACCGAAGCTGGACTTAGACATAATTTCACTCTCACAACATTATGGCTGGTTGGAGACAGTCCGAACCACAAGTACCGGGTCCATGGTTCTGGGCGTATACTGGGGGGACGGGGACGACTACCATTAACCCCTGACTATACCGGGGATACGCTTATCACAATGCATTTCTGGTCTGTGCTGAAGCAGGGCATTCTGGCAGCCAAGTGGCTTGACCTTTATTAGTGAGCCTGATTACCCCCTCTCGGAACCACAGACTTAGAAATCGCCAGCTCATATACAGTGCATAAAATATATTTATATATATACCCTTATACACCATTTTAATAAAAAATATCACAAAATTCTTCTAAGTACCTCGGGAAGAGTGAAAGACGCGCACGTTCATTTTCAGAGCTCCTAGACCTTCTAATAAGAAGTTAGCCAAAAAGTAGCTTCGAAAAACGCTTAGGTGAAGTTTCAGAGTTGCTTCTAATGTACCAAAGCTGGACTTAGACATAATTTCACTCTCACAACATTATGGCTGGTTGGAGACAGTCCGAACCACAAGTACCGGGTCCATGGTTCTGGGCGTATACTGGGGGGACGGGGACGACTCCCATTAACCCCTGACTATACCGGGGATACGCTTATCACAATGCCTTTCTGGTCTGTGCTGAAGCAGGGCATTCTGGCATCCAAGTGGCTTGACCTTTATTAGTGAGCCTGGTTACCCCCTCTCGGAACAACAGACTTAGAAATCGCCAGCTCATATACAGTGCATAAAATATATTTATATATATACCCTTATACACCATTTTAATAAAAAATATCACAAAATTCTTCTAAGTCCCTCGGGAAGAGTGAAAGACGCGCACGTTCATTTTCAGAGCTCCTAGACCTTCCTATAAGAAGTTAGCCAAAAAGTAGCTTCGAAAAACGCTTAGGTTAAGTTTCAGAGTTGCTTCTAATGTACCGACGCTGGACTTAGACATAATTTCACTCTCACAACATTATGGCTGGTTGGAGACAGTCCGAACCACAAGTACCGGGTCCATGGTTCTGGGCGTATACTGGGGGGACGGGGGGGACTCCCATTAACCCCTGACTATACCGGGGATACGCTTATCACAATGCCTTTCTGGTCTGTGCTGAAGCAGGGCATTCTGGAAGCCAAGTGGCTTGACCTTAATTAGTGAGCCTGGTTACCCCCTCTCGGAACAACAGACTTAGAAATCGCCAGCTCATATACAGTGCATAAAATATATTTATATATATACCCTTATACACCATTTTAATAAAAAATATCACAAAATTCTTCTAAGTCCCTCGGGAAGAGTGAAAAACGCGCACGTTCATTTTCAGAGCTCCTAGACCTTCCTATAAGAAGTTAGCCAAAAAGTAGCTTCGAAAAACGCTTAGGTTAAGTTTCAGAGTTGCTTCTAATGTACCGACGCTGGACTTAGACATAATTTCACTCTCACAACATTATGGCTGGTTGGAGACAGTCCGAACCACAAGTACCGGGTCCATGGTTCTGGGCGTATACTGGGGGGACGGGGGGGACTCCCATTAACCCCTGACTATACCGGGGATACGCTTATCACAATGCCTTTCTGGTCTGTGCTGAAGTAGGGCATTCTGGAAGCCAAGTGGCTTGACCTTAATTAGTGAGCCTGGTTACCCCCTCTCGGAACCACAGACTTAGAAATCGCCAGCTCATATACAGTGCATAAAATATATTTATATATATACCCTTATACACCATTTTAATAAAAAATATCACAACATTCTTCTAAGTCCCTCGGGAAGAGTGAAAGACGCGCACGTTCATTTTCAGAGCTCCTAGACCTTCCCATAAGAAGTTAGCCAAAAAGTAGCTTCGAAAAACGCTTAGGTGAAGTTTCAGAGTTGCTTCTAATGTACCAAAGCTGGACTTAGACATAATTTCACTCTCACAACATTATGGCTGGTTGGAGACAGTCCGAACCACAAGTACCGGGTCCATGGTTCTGGGCGTATACTGGGGGGACGGGGGGGACTCCCATTAACCCCTGACTATACCGGGGATACGCTTATCACAATGCCTTTCTGGTCTGTGCTGAAGCAGGGCATTCTTGCAGCCAAGTGGCTTGACCTTAATTAGTGAGCCTGGTTACCCCCTCTCGGAACCACAGACTTAGAAATCGCCAGCTCATATACAGTGCATAAAATATATTTATATATATACCCTTATACACCATTTTAATAAAAAATATCACAAAATTCTTCTAAGTCCCTCGGGAAGAGTGAAAGACGCGCACGTTCATTTTCAGAGCTCCTAGACCTTCCTATAAGAAGTTAGCCAAAAAGTAGCTTCGAAAAACGCTTAGGTTAAGTTTCAGAGTTGCTTCTAATGTACCGACGCTGGACTTAGACATAATTTCACTCTCACAACATTATGGCTGGTTGGAGACAGTCCGAACCACAAGTACCGGGTCCATGGTTCTGGGCGTATACTGGGGGGACGGGGGGGACTCCCATTAACCCCTGACTATACCGGGGATACGCTTATCACAATGCCTTTCTGGTCTGTGCTGAAGCAGGGCATTCTGGCAGCCAAGTGGCTTGACCTTAATTAGTGAGCCTGGTTACCCCCTCTCGGAACCACAGACTTAGAAATCGCCAGCTCATATACAGTGCATAAAATATATTTATATATATACCCTTATACACCATTTTAATAAAAAATATCACAAAATTCTTCTAAGTCCCTCGGGAAGAGTGAAAGACGCGCACGTTCATTTTCAGAGCTCCTAGACCTTCCTATAAGAAGTTAGCCAAAAAGTAGCTTCGAAAAACGCTTAGGTTAAGTTTCAGAGTTGCTTCTAATGTACCGACGCTGGACTTAGACATAATTTCACTCTCACAACATTATGGCTGGTTGGAGACAGTCCGAACCACAAGTACCGGGTCCATGGTTCTGGGCGTATACTGGGGGGACGGGGACGACTCCCCTTAACCCCTGACTATACCGGGGATACGCTTATCACAATGCCTTTCTGGTCTGTGCTGAAGCAGGGCATTCTGGCAGCCAAGTGGCTTGACCTTAATTAGTGAGCCTGGTTACCCCCTCTCGGAACCACAGACTTAGAAATCGCCAGCTCATATACAGTGCATAAAATATATTTATATATATACCCTTATACACCATTTTAATAAAAAATATCACAAAATTCTTCTAAGTCCCTCGGAAGAGTGAAAGACGCGCACGTTCATTTTCAGAGCTCCTAGACCTTCCTATAAGAAGTTAGCCAAAAAGTAGCTTCGAAAAACGCTTAGGTGAAGTTTCAGAGTTGCTTCTAATGTACCGAAGCTGGACTTAGACATAATTTCACTCTCACAACATTATGGCTGGTTGGAGACAGTCCGAACCACAAGTACCGGGTCCATGGTTCTGGGCGTATACTGGGGGGACGGGGACGACTCCCATTAACCCCTGACTATACCGGGGATACGCTTATCACAATGCCTTTCTGGTCTGTGCTGAAGCAGGGCATTCTGGCAGCCAAGTGGCTTGACCTTTATTAGTGAGCCTGGTTACCCCCTCTCGGAACAACAGACTTAGAAATCGCCAGCTCATATACAGTGCATAAAATATATTTATATATATACCCTTATACACCATTTTAATAAAAAATATCACAAAATTCTTCTAAGTCCCTCGCGAAGAGTGAAAGACGCGCACGTTCATTTTCAGAGCTCCTAGACCTTCCTATAAGAAGTTAGCCAAAAAGTAGCTTCGAAAAACGCTTAGGTTAAGTTTCAGAGTTGCTTCTAATGTACCGAAGCTGGACTTAGACATAATTTCACTCTCACAACATTATGGCTGGTTGGAGACAGTCCGAACCACAAGTACCGGGTCCATGGTTCTGGGCGTATACTGGGGGGACGGGGACGACTCCCATTAACCCCTGACTATACCGGGGATACGCTTATCACAATGCATTTCTGGTCTGTGCTGAAGCAGGGCATTCTGGCAGCCAAGTGGCTTGACCTTTATTAGTGAGCCTGATTACCCCCTCTCGGAACCACAGACTTAGAAATCGCCAGCTCATATACAGTGCATAAAATATATTTATATATATACCCTTATACACCATTTTAATAAAAAATATCACAAAATTCTTCTAAGTACCTCGGGAAGAGTGAAAGACGCGCACGTTCATTTTCAGAGCTCCTAGACCTTCTAATAAGAAGTTAGCCAAAAAGTAGCTTCGAAAAACGCTTAGGTGAAGTTTCAGAGTTGCTTCTAATGTACCAAAGCTGGACTTAGACATAATTTCACTCTCACAACATTATGGCTGGTTGGAGACAGTCCGAACCACAAGTACCGGGTCCATGGTTCTGGGCGTATACTGGGGGGACGGGGACGACTCCCATTAACCCCTGACTATACCGGGGATACGCTTATCACAATGCCTTTCTGGTCTGTGCTGAAGCAGGGCATTCTGGCATCCAAGTGGCTTGACCTTTATTAGTGAGCCTGGTTACCCCCTCTCGGAACAACAGACTTAGAAATCGCCAGCTCATATACAGTGCATAAAATATATTTATATATATACCCTTATACACCATTTTAATAAAAAATATCACAAAATTCTTCTAAGTCCCTCGGGAAGAGTGAAAGACGCGCACGTTCATTTTCAGAACTCCTAGACCTTCCTATAAGAAGTTAGCCAAAAAGTAGCTTCGAAAAACGCTTAGGTTAAGTTTCAGAGTTGCTTCTAATGTACCGACGCTGGACTTAGACATAATTTCACTCTCACAACATTATGGCTGGTTGGAGACAGTCCGAACCACAAGTACCGGGTCCATGGTTCTGGGCGTATACTGGGGGGACGGGGGGGACTCCCATTAACCCCTGACTATACCGGGGATACGCTTATCACAATGCCTTTCTGGTCTGTGCTGAAGCAGGGCATTCTGGAAGCCAAGTGGCTTGACCTTAATTAGTGAGCCTGGTTACCCCCTCTCGGAACCACAGACTTAGAAATCGCCAGCTCATATACAGTGCATAAAATATATTTATATATATACCCTTATACACCATTTTAATAAAAAATATCACAAAATTCTTCTAAGTCCCTCGGGAAGAGTGAAAGACGCGCACGTTCATTTTCAGAGCTCCTAGACCTTCCCATAAGAAGTTAGCCAAAAAGTAGCTTCGAAAAACGCTTAGGTGAAGTTTCAGAGTTGCTTCTAATGTACCAAAGCTGGACTTAGACATAATTTCACTCTCACAACATTATGGCTGGTTGGAGACAGTCCGAACCACAAGTACCGGGTCCATGGTTCTGGGCGTATACTGGGGGGACGGGGGGGACTCCCATTAACCCCTGACTATACCGGGGATACGCTTATCACAATGCCTTTCTGGTCTGTGCTGAAGCAGGGCATTCTGGCAGCCAAGTGGCTTGACCTTAATTAGTGAGCCTGGTTACCCCCTCTCGGAACCACAGACTTAGAAATCGCCAGCTCATATACAGTGCATAAAATATATTTATATATATACCCTTATACACCATTTTAATAAAAAATATCACAAAATTCTTCTAAGTCCCTCGGGAAGAGTGAAAGACGCGCACGTTCATTTTCAGAGCTCCTAGACCTTCCTATAAGAAGTTAGCCAAAAAGTAGCTTCGAAAAACGCTTAGGTTAAGTTTCAGAGTTGCTTCTAATGTACCGACGCTGGACTTAGACATAATTTCACTCTCACAACATTATGGCTGGTTGGAGACAGTCCGAACCACAAGTACCGGGTCCATGGTTCTGGGCGTATACTGGGGGGACGGGGGGGACTCCCATTAACCCCTGACTATACCGGGGATACGCTTATCACAATGCCTTTCTGGTCTGTGCTGAAGCAGGGCATTCTGGAAGCCAAGTGGCTTGACCTTAATTAGTGAGCCTGGTTACCCCCTCTCGGAACCACAGACTTAGAAATCGCCAGCTCATATACAGTGCATAAAATATATTTATATATATACCCTTATACACCATTTTAATAAAAAATATCACAAAATTCTTCTAAGTCCCTCGGGAAGAGTGAAAGACGCGCACGTTCATTTTCAGAGCTCCTAGACCTTCCCATAAGAAGTTAGCCAAAAAGTAGCTTCGAAAAACGCTTAGGTGAAGTTTCAGAGTTGCTTCTAATGTACCAAAGCTGGACTTAGACATAATTTCACTCTCACAACATTATGGCTGGTTGGAGACAGTCCGAACCACAAGTACCGGGTCCATGGTTCTGGGCGTATACTGGGGGGACGGGGACGACTCCCATTAACCCCTGACTATACCGGGGATACGCTTATCACAATGCCTTTCTGGTCTGTGCTGAAGCAGGGCATTCTGGCAGCCAAGTGGCTTGACCTTAATTAGTGAGCCTGGTTACCCCCTCTCGGAACCACAGACTTAGAAATCGCCAGCTCATATACAGTGCATAAAATATATTTATATATATACCCTTATACACCATTTTAATAAAAAATATCACAAAATTCTTCTAAGTCCCTCGGAAGAGTGAAAGACGCGCACGTTCATTTTCAGAGCTCCTAGACCTTCCTATAAGAAGTTAGCCAAAAAGTAGCTTCGAAAAACGCTTAGGTGAAGTTTCAGAGTTGCTTCTAATGTACCAAAGCTGGACTTAGACATAATTTCACTCTCACAACATTATGGCTGGTTGGAGACAGTCCGAACCACAAGTACCGGGTCCATGGTTCTGGGCGTATACTGGGGGGACGGGGACGACTCCCATTAACCCCTGACTATACCGGGGATACGCTTATCACAATGCCTTTCTGGTCTGTGCTGAAGCAGGGCATTCTGGCATCCAAGTGGCTTGACCTTTATTAGTGAGCCTGGTTACCCCCTCTCGGAACAACAGACTTAGAAATCGCCAGCTCATATACAGTGCATAAAATATATTTATATATATACCCTTATACACCATTTTAATAAAAAATATCACAAAATTCTTCTAAGTCCCTCGGGAAGAGTGAAAGACGCGCACGTTCATTTTCAGAGCTCCTAGACCTTCCTATAAGAAGTTAGGCAAAAAGTAGCTTCGTAAAACGCTTAGGTTAAGTTTCAGAGTTGCTTCTAATGTACCGACGCTGGACTTAGACATAATTTCACTCTCACAACATTATGGCTGGTTGGAGACAGTCCGAACCACAAGTACCGGGTCCATGGTTCTGGGCGTATACTGGGGGGACGGGGGGGACTCCCATTAACCCCTGACTATACCGGGGATACGCTTATCACAATGCCTTTCTGGTCTGTGCTGAAGCAGGGCATTCTGGAAGCCAAGTGGCTTGACCTTAATTAGTGAGCCTGGTTACCCCCTCTCGGAACCACAGACTTAGAAATCGCCAGCTCATATACAGTGCATAAAATATATTTATATATATACCCTTATACACCATTTTAATAAAAAATATCACAAAATTCTTCTAAGTCCCTCGGGAAGAGTGAAAGACGCGCACGTTCATTTTCAGAGCTCCTAGACCTTCCCATAAGAAGTTAGCCAAAAAGTAGCTTCGAAAAACGCTTAGGTGAAGTTTCAGAGTTGCTTCTAATGTACCAAAGCTGGACTTAGACATAATTTCACTCTCACAACATTATGGCTGGTTGGAGACAGTCCGAACCACAAGTACCGGGTCCATGGTTCTGGGCGTATACTGGGGGGACGGGGACGACTCCCATTAACCCCTGACTATACCGGGGATACGCTTATCACAATGCCTTTCTGGTCTGTGCTGAAGCAGGGCATTCTGGCAGCCAAGTGGCTTGACCTTAATTAGTGAGCCTGGTTACCCCCTCTCGGAACCACAGACTTAGAAATCGCCAGCTCATATACAGTGCATAAAATATATTTATATATATACCCTTATACACCATTTTAATAAAAAATATCACAAAATTCTTCTAAGTCCCTCGGAAGAGTGAAAGACGCGCACGTTCATTTTCAGAGCTCCTAGACCTTCCTATAAGAAGTTAGCCAAAAAGTAGCTTCGAAAAACGCTTAGGTGAAGTTTCAGAGTTGCTTCTAATGTACCAAAGCTGGACTTAGACATAATTTCACTCTCACAACATTATGGCTGGTTGGAGACAGTCCGAACCACAAGTACCGGGTCCATGGTTCTGGGCGTATACTGGGGGGACGGGGACGACTCCCATTAACCCCTGACTATACCGGGGATACGCTTATCACAATGCCTTTCCTGTCTGTGCTGAAGCAGGGCATTCTGGCAGCCAAGTGGCTTGACCTTAATTAGTGAGCCTGGTTACCCCCTCTCGGAACCACAGACTTAGAAATCGCCAGCTCATATACAGTGCATAAAATATATTTATATATATACCCTTATACACCATTTTAATAAAAAATATCACAAAATTCTTCTAAGTCCCTCGGGAAGAGAGAAAGACGCGCACGTTCATTTTCAGAGCTCCTAGACCTTCCTATAAGAAGTTAGCCAAAAAGTAGCTTCGAAAAACGCTTAGGTTAAGTTTCAGAGTTGCTTCTAATGTACCAAAGCTGGACTTAGACATAATTTCACTCTCACAACATTATGGCTGGTTGGAGACAGTCCGAACCACAAGTACCGGGTCCATGGTTCTGGGCGTATACTGGGGGGACGGGGACGACTCCCATTAACCCCTGACTATACCGGGGATACGCTTATCACAATGCCTTTCTGGTCTGTGCTGAAGCAGGGCATTCTGGCAGCCAAGTGGCTTGACCTTAATTAGTGAGCCTGGTTACCCCCTCTCGGAACCACAAACTTAGAAATCGCCAGCTCATAAACAGTGCATAAAATATATTTATATATATACCCTTATACACCATTTTAATAAAAAATATCACAAAATTCTTCTAAGTCCCTCGGGAAGAGTGAAAGACGCGCACGTTCATTTTCAGAGCTCCTAGACCTTCCTATAAGAAGTTAGCCAAAAAGTAGCTTCGAAAAACGCTTAGTTTAAGTTTCAGAATTGCTTCTAATGTACCGAAGCTGGACTTAGACATAATTTCACTCTCACAACATTATGGCTGGTTGGAGACAGTCCGAACCACAAGTACCGGGTCCATGGTTCTGGGCGTATACTGGGGGGACGGGGACGACTCCCATTAACCCCTCACTATACCGGGGATACGCTTATTACAATGCCTTTCCGGTCTGTGCTGAAGCAGGGCATTCTGGCAGCCAAGTGGCTTGACCTTTATTAGTGAGCCTGGTTACCCCCTCTCGGAACAACAGACTTAGAAATCGCCAGCTCATATACAGTGCATAAAATATATTTATATATATACCCTTATACACCATTTTAATAAAAAATATCACAAAATTCTTCTAAGTCCCTCAGGAAGAGTGAAAGACGCGCACGTTCATTTTCAGAGCTCCTAGACCTTCCTATAAGAAGTTAGCCAAAAAGTAGCTTCGAAAAACGCTTAGGTTAAGTTTCAGAGTTGCTTCTAATGTACCAAAGCTGGACTTAGACATAATTTCACTCTCACAACATTATGGCTGGTTGGAGACAGTCCGAACCACAAGTACCGGGTCCATGGTTCTGGGCGTATACTGGGGGGACGGGGACGACTCCCATTAATCCCTGACTATACCGGGGATACGCTTATCACAATGCCTTTCTGGAATGTGCTGAAGCAGGGCATTCTGGCAGCCAAGTGGCTTGACCTTAATTAGTGAGCCTGGTTACCCCCTCTCGGAACCACAGACTTAGAAATCGCCAGCTCATATACAGTGCATAAAATATATTTATATATATACCCTTATACACCATTTTAATAAAAAATATCACAAAATTCTTCTAAGTCCCTCGGGAAGAGTGAAAGACGCGCACATTCATTTTCAGAGCTCCTAGGCCTTCCCATAAGAAGTTAGCAAAAAAGTAGCTTCGAAAAACGCTTAGGTTAAGTTTCAGAGTTGCTTCTAATGTACCGAAGCTGGACTTTGACATAATTTCACTCTCACAACATTATGGCTGGTTGGAGACAGTCCGAACCACAAGTACCGGGTCCATGGTTCTGGGCGTATACTGGGGGGACGGGGACGACTCCCATTAACCCCTGACTATACCGGGGATACGCTTATCACAATGCCTTTCTGGTCTGTGCTGAAGCAGGGCATTCTGGCAGCCAAGTGGCTTGACCTTAATTAGTGAGCCTGGTTACCCCCTCTCGGAACCACAGACTTAGAAATCGCCAGCTCATATACAGTGCATAAAATATATTTATATATATACCCTTATACACCATTTTAATAAAAAATATCACAAAATTCTTCTAAGTCCCTCGGGAAGAGTGAAAGACGCGCAAGTTCATTTTCAGAGCTCTTAGACCTTCCCATAAGAAGTTAGCCAAAAAGTAGCTTCGAAAAACGCTTAGGTTAAGTTTCAGAGTTGCTTCTAATGTACCGAAGCTGGACTTAGACATAATTTCACTCTCACAACATTATGGCTGGTTGGAGACAGTCCGAACCACAAGTACCGGGTCCATGGTTCTGGGCGTATACTGGGGGGACGGGGACGACTCCCATTAATCCCTTACTATACCGGGGATACGCTTATCACAATGCCTTTCTGGTCTGTGCTGAAGCAGGGCATTCTGGCAGCCAAGTGGCTTGACCTTAATTAGTGAGCCTGGTTACCCCCTCTCGGAACCACAGACTTAGAAATCGCCAGCTCATATACAGTGCATAAAATATATTTATATATAAACCCTTATACACCATTTTAATAAAAAATATCACAAAATTCTTCTAAGTCCCTCGGGAAGAGTGAAAGACGCGCACGTTCATTTTCAGAGCTCCTAGACCTTCCTATAAGAAGTTAGCCAAAAAGTAGCTTCGAAAAACGCTTAGGTTAAGTTTCAGAGTTGCTTCTAATGTACCGAAGCTGGACTTAGACATAATTTCACTCTCACAACATTATGGCTGGTTGGAGACAGTCCGAACCACAAGTACCGGGTCCATGGTTCTGGGCGTATACTGGGGGGACGGGGACGACTCCCATTAACCCCTGACTATACCGGGGATACGCTTATCACAATGCCTTTCTGGTCTGTGCTGAAGCAGGGCATTCTGGCAGCCAAGTGGCTTGACCTTAATTAGTGAGCCTGGTTACCCCCTCTCGGAACCACAGACTTAGAAATCGCCAGCTCATATACAGTGCATAAAATATATTTATATATATACCCTTATACACCATTTTAATAAAAAATATCACAAAATTCTTCTAAGTCCCTCGGGAAGAGTGAAAGACGCGCACATTCATTTTCAGAGCTCCTAGGCCTTCCCATAAGAAGTTAGCAAAAAAGTAGCTTCGAAAAACGCTTAGGTTAAGTTTCAGAGTTGCTTCTAATGTACCGAAGCTGGACTTTGACATAATTTCACTCTCACAACATTATGGCTGGTTGGAGACAGTCCGAACCACAAGTACCGGGTCCATGGTTCTGGGCGTATACTGGGGGGACGGGGACGACTCCCATTAACCCCTGACTATACCGGGGATACGCTTATCACAATGCCTTTCTGGTCTGTGCTGAAGCAGGGCATTCTGGCAGCCAAGTGGCTTGACCTTAATTAGTGAGCCTGGTTACCCCCTCTCGGAACCACAGACTTAGAAATCGCCAGCTCATATACAGTGCATAAAATATATTTATATATATACCCTTATACACCATTTTAATAAAAAATATCACAAAATTCTTCTAAGTCCCTCGGAAGAGTGAAAGACGCGCACGTTCATTTTCAGAGCTCCTAGACCTTCCTACAGTATAAGAAGTTAGCCAAAAAGTAGCTTCGAAAAACGCTTAGGTTAAGTTTCAGAGTTGCTTCTAATGTACCGAAGCTGGACTTAGACATAATTTCACTCTCACAACATTATGGCTGGTTGGAGACAGTCCGAACCACAAGTACCGGGTCCATGGTTCTGGGCGTATACTGGGGGGACGGGGGGGACTCCCATTAACCCCTGACTATACCGGGGATACGCTTATCACAATGCCTTTCTGGTCTGTGCTGAAGCAGGGCATTCTGGCAGCCAAGTGGCTTGACCTTAATTAGTGAGCCTGGTTACCCCCTCTCGGAACCACAGACTTAGAAATCGCCAGCTCATAAACAGTGCATAAAATATATTTATATATATACCCTTATACACCATTTTAATAAAAAATATCACAAAATTCTTCTAAGTCCCTCGGGAAGAGTGAAAGACGCGCACGTTCATTTTCAGAGCTCCTAGACCTTCCTATAAGAAGTTAGCCAAAAAGTAGCTTCGAAAAACGCTTAGTTTAAGTTTCAGAGTTGCTTCTAATGTACCGAAGCTGGACTTAGACATAATTTCACTCTCACAACATTATGGCTGGTTGGAGACAGTCCGAACCACAAGTCCCGGGTCCATGGTTCTGGGCGTATACTGGGGGGACGGGGACGACTCCCATTAACCCCTGACTATACCGGGGATACGCTTATTACAATGCCTTTCCGGTCTGTGCTGAAGCAGGGCATTCTGGCAGCCAAGTGGCTTGACCTTTATTAGTGAGCCTGGTTACCCCCTCTCGGAACCACAGACTTAGAAATCGCCAGCTCATATACAGTGCATAAAATATATTTATATATATACCCTTATACACCATTTTAATAAAAAATATCACAAAATTCTTCTAAGTCCCTCGGAAGAGTGAAAGACGCGCACGTTCATTTTCAGAGCTCCTAGACCTTCCTACAGTATAAGAAGTTAGCCAAAAAGTAGCTTCGAAAAACGCTTAGGTTAAGTTTCAGAGTTGCTTCTAATGTACCGAAGCTGGACTTAGACATAATTTCACTCTCACAACATTATGGCTGGTTGGAGACAGTCCGAACCACAAGTACCGGGTCCATGGTTCTGGGCGTATACTGGGGGGACGGGGGGGACTCCCATTAACCCCTGACTATACCGGGGATACGCTTATCACAATGCCTTTCTGGTCTGTGCTGAAGCAGGGCATTCTGGCAGCCAAGTGGCTTGACCTTAATTAGTGAGCCTGGTTACCCCCTCTCGGAACCACAGACTTAGAAATCGCCAGCTCATAAACAGTGCATAAAATATATTTATATATATACCCTTATACACCATTTTAATAAAAAATATCACAAAATTCTTCTAAGTCCCTCGGGAAGAGTGAAAGACGCGCACGTTCATTTTCAGAGCTCCTAGACCTTCCTATAAGAAGTTAGCCAAAAAGTAGCTTCGAAAAACGCTTAGTTTAAGTTTCAGAGTTGCTTCTAATGTACCGAAGCTGGACTTAGACATAATTTCACTCTCACAACATTATGGCTGGTTGGAGACAGTCCGAACCACAAGTCCCGGGTCCATGGTTCTGGGCGTATACTGGGGGGACGGGGACGACTCCCATTAACCCCTGACTATACCGGGGATACGCTTATTACAATGCCTTTCCGGTCTGTGCTGAAGCAGGGCATTCTGGCAGCCAAGTGGCTTGACCTTTATTAGTGAGCCTGGTTACCCCCTCTCGGAACAACAGACTTAGAAATCGCCAGCTCATATACAGTGCATAAAATATATTTATATATATACCCTTATACACCATTTTAATAAAAAATATCACAAAATTCTTCTAAGTCCCTCGGGAAGAGTGAAAGACGCGCACGTTCATTTTCAGAGCTCTTAGACCTTCCCATAAGAAGTTAGCCAAAAAGTAGCTTCGAAAAACGCTTAGGTTAAGTTTCAGAGTTGCTTCTAATGTACCGAAGCTGGACTTAGACATAATTTCACTCTCACAACATTATGGCTGGTTGGAGACAGTCCGAACCACAAGTACCGGGTCCATGGTTCTGGGCGTATACTGGGGGGACGGGGACGACTCCCATTAACCCCTGACTATACCGGGGATACGCTTATCACAATGCCTTTCTGGTCTGTGCTGAAGCAGGGCATTCTGGCAGCCAAGTGGCTTGACCTTTATTAGTGAGCCTGGTTACCCCCTCTCGGAACAACAGACTTAGAAATCGCCAGCTCATATACAGTGCATAAAATATATTTATATATATACCCTTATACACCATTTTAATAAAAAATATCACAAAATTCTTCTAAGTCCCTCGGGAAGAGTGAAAGACGCGCACGTTCATTTTCAGAGTTCCTAGACCTTCCTATAAGAAGTTAGCCAAAAAGTAGCTTCGAAAAACGCTTAGGTTAAGTTTCAGAGTTGCTTCTAATGTACCGAAGCTGGACTTAGACATAATTTCACTCTCACAACATTATGGCTGGTTGGAGACAGTCCGAACCACAAGTACCAGGTCCATGGTTCTGGGCGTATACTGGGGGGACGGGGACGACTCCCATTAACCCCTGACTATACCGGGGATACGCTTATCACAATGCCTTTCTGGTCTGTGCTGAAGCAGGGCATTCTGGCAGCCAAGTGGCTTGACCTTAATTAGTGAGCATGGTTACCCCCTCTCGGAACCACAGACTTAGAAATCGCCAGCTCATAAACAGTGCATAAAATATATTTATATATATACAGTACCCTTATACACCATTTTAATAAAAAATATCACAAAATTCTTCTAAGTCCCTCGGGAAGAGTGAAAGACGCGCACGTTCATTTTCAGAGCTCCTAGACCTTCCTATAAGAAGTTAGCCAAAAAGTAGCTTCGAAAAACGCTTAGTTTAAGTTTCAGAGTTGCTTCTAATGTACCGAAGCTGGACTTAGACATAATTTCACTCTCACAACATTATGGCTGGTTGGAGACAGTCCGAACCACAAGTACCGGGTCCATGGTTCTGGGCGTATACTGGGGGGACGTGGACGACTCCCATTAACCCCTGACTATACCGGGGATACGCTTATTACAATGCCTTTCCGGTCTGTGCTGAAGCAGGGCATTCTGGCAGCCAAGTGGCTTGACCTTTATTAGTGAGCCTGGTTACCCCCTCTCGGAACAACAGACTTAGAAATCGCCAGCTCATATACAGTGCATAAAATATATTTATATATATACCCTTATACACCATTTTAATAAAAAATATCACAAAATTCTTCTAAGTCCCTCGGGAAGAGTGAAAGACGCGCACGTTCATTTTCAGAGCTCCTACACCTTCCTATAAGAAGTTAGCCAAAAAGTAGCTTCGAAAAACGCTTAGGTGAAGTTTCAGAGTTGCTTCTAATGTACCAAAGCTGGACTTAGACATAATTTCACTCTCACAACATTATGGCTGGTTGGAGACAGTCCGAACCACAAGTACCGGGTCCATGATCTGGGCGTATACTGGGGGGACGGGGACGACTCCCATTAACCCCTGACTATACCGGGGATACGCTTATCACAATGCCTTTCTGGTCTGTGCTGAAGCAGGGCATTCTGGCAGCCAAGTGGCTTGACCTTAATTAGTGAGCCAGGTTACCCCCTCTCGGAACCACAGACTTAGAAATCGCAAGCTCATATACAGTGCATAAAATATATTTATATATATACCCTTATACACCATTTTAATAAAAAATATCACAAAATTCTTCTAAGTCCCTCGGGAAGAGTGAAAGACGCGCACGTTCATTTTCAGAGCTCCTAGACCTTCCTATAAGAAGTTAGCCAAAAAGTAGCTTCGAAAAACGCTTAGGTTAAGTTTCAGAGTTGCTTCTAATGTACCGAAGCTGGACTTAGACATAATTTCACTCTCACAACATTATGGCTGGTTGGAGACAGTCCGAACCACAAGTACCGGGTCCATGGTTCTGGGCGTATACTGGGGGGACGGGGACGACTCCCATTAACCCCTGACTATACCGGGGATACGCTTATCACAATGCCTTTCTGGTCTGTGCTGAAGCAGGGCATTCTGGCAGCCAAGTGGCTTGACCTTAATTAGTGAGCCTGGTTACCCCCTCTCGGAACCACAGACTTAGAAATCGCCAGCTCATATACAGTGCATAAAATATATTTATATATATACCCTTATACACCATTTTAATAAAAAATATCACAAAATTCTTCTAAGTCCCTCGGAAGAGTGAAAGACGCGCACGTTCATTTTCAGAGCTCCTAGACCTTCCTATAAGAAGTTAGCCAAAAAGTAGCTTCGAAAAACGCTTAGGTGAAGTTTCAGAGTTGCTTCTAATGTACCGAAGCTGGACTTAGACATAATTTCACTCTCACAACATTATGGCTGGTTGGAGACAGTCCGAACCACAAGTACCGGGTCCATGGTTCTGGGCGTATACTGGGGGGACGGGGACGACTCCCATTAACCCCTGACTATACCGGGGATACGCTTATCACAATGACTTTCTGGTCTGTGCTGAAGCAGGGCATTCTGGCAGCCAAGTGGCTTGACCTTAATTAGTGAGCCTGGTTACCCCCTCTCGGAACCACAGACTTAGAAATCGCCAGCTCATATACAGTGCATAAAATATATTTATATATATACCCTTATACACCATTTTAATAAAAAATATCACAAAATTCTTCTAAGTCCCTCGGAAGAGTGAAAGACGCGCACGTTCATTTTCAGAGCTCCTAGACCTTCCTATAAGAAGTTAGCCAAAAAGTAGCTTCGAAAAACGCTTAGGTGAAGTTTCAGAGTTGCTTCTAATGTACCAAAGCTGGACTTAGACATAATTTCACTCTCACAACATTATGGCTGGTTGGAGACAGTCCGAACCACAAGTACCGGGTCCATGGTTCTGGGCGTATACTGGGGGGACGGGGACGACTCCCATTAACCCCTGACTATACCGGGGATACGCTTATCACAATGCCTTTCTGGTCTGTGCTGAAGCAGGGCATTCTGGCAGCCAAGTGGCTTGACCTTAATTAGTGAGCCAGGTTACCCCCTCTCGGAACCACAGACTTAGAAATCGCAAGCTCATATACAGTGCATAAAATATATTTATATATATACCCTTATACACCATTTTAATAAAAAATATCACAAAATTCTTCTAAGTCCCTCGGGAAGAGTGAAAGACGCGCACGTTCATTTTCAGAGCTCCTAGACCTTCCTATAAGAAGTTAGCCAAAAAGTAGCTTCGAAAAACGCTTAGGTTAAGTTTCAGAGTTGCTTCTAATGTACCGAAGCTGGACTTAGACATAATTTCACTCTCACAACATTATGGCTGGTTGGAGACAGTCCGAACCACAAGTACCGGGTCCATGGTTCTGGGCGTATACTGGGGGGACGGGGACGACTCCCATTAACCCCTGACTATACCGGGGATACGCTTATCACAATGCCTTTCTGGTCTGTGCTGAAGCAGGGCATTCTGGCAGCCAAGTGGCTTGACCTTAATTAGTGAGCCTGGTTACCCCCTCTCGGAACCACAGACTTAGAAATCGCCAGCTCATATACAGTGCATAAAATATATTTATATATATACCCTTATACACCATTTTAATAAAAAATATCACAAAATTCTTCTAAGTCCCTCGGAAGAGTGAAAGACGCGCACGTTCATTTTCAGAGCTCCTAGACCTTCCTATAAGAAGTTAGCCAAAAAGTAGCTTCGAAAAACGCTTAGGTGAAGTTTCAGAGTTGCTTCTAATGTACCAAAGCTGGACTTAGACATAATTTCACTCTCACAACATTATGGCTGGTTGGAGACAGTCCGAACCACAAGTACCGGGTCCATGGTTCTGGGCGTATACTGGGGGGACGGGGACGACTCCCATTAACCCCTGACTATACCGGGGATACGCTTATCACAATGCCTTTCTGGTCTGTGCTGAAGCAGGGCATTCTGGCAGCCAAGTGGCTTGACCTTTATTAGTGAGCCTGGTTACCCCCTCTCGGAACAACAGACTTAGAAATCGCCAGCTCATATACAGTGCATAAAATATATTTATATATATACCCTTATACACCATTTTAATAAAAAATATCACAAAATTCTTCTAAGTCCCTCGGGAAGAGTGAAAGACGCGCACGTTCATTTTCAGAGCTCCTAGACCTTCCTACAGTATAAGAAGTTAGCCAAAAAGTAGCTTCGAAAAACGCTTAGGTTAAGTTTCAGAGTTGCTTCTAATGTACCGAAGCTGGACTTAGACATAATTTCACTCTCACAACATTATGGCTGGTTGGAGACAGTCCGAACCACAAGTACCGGGTCCATGGTTCTGGGCGTATACTGGGGGGACGGGGGGGACTCCCATTAACCCCTGACTATACCGGGGATACGCTTATCACAATGCCTTTCTGGTCTGTGCTGAAGCAGGGCATTCTGGCAGCCAAGTGGCTTGACCTTAATTAGTGAGCCTGGTTACCCCCTCTCGGAACCACAGACTTAGAAATCGCCAGCTCATAAACAGTGCATAAAATATATTTATATATATACCCTTATACACCATTTTAATAAAAAATATCACAAAATTCTTCTAAGTCCCTCGGGAACAGTGAAAGACGCGCACGTTCATTTTCAGAGCTCCTAGACCTTCCTATAAGAAGTTAGCCAAAAAGTAGCTTCGAAAAACGCTTAGTTTAAGTTTCAGAGTTGCTTCTAATGTACCGAAGCTGGACTTAGACATAATTTCACTCTCACAACATTATGGCTGGTTGGAGACAGTCCGAACCACAAGTCCCGGGTCCATGGTTCTGGGCGTATACTGGGGGGACGGGGACGACTCCCATTAACCCCTGACTATACCGGGGATACGCTTATTACAATGCCTTTCCGGTCTGTGCTGAAGCAGGGCATTCTGGCAGCCAAGTGGCTTGACCTTTATTAGTGAGCCTGGTTACCCCCTCTCGGAACAACAGACTTAGAAATCGCCAGCTCATATACAGTGCATAAAATATATTTATATATATACCCTTATACACCATTTTAATAAAAAATATCACAAAATTCTTCTAAGTCCCTCGGGAAGAGTGAAAGACGCGCACGTTCATTTTCAGAGCTCCTAGACCTTCCTATAAGAAGTTAGCCAAAAAGTAGCTTCGAAAAACGCTTAGGTTAAGTTTCAGAGTTGCTTCTAATGTACCAAAGCTGGACTTAGACATAATTTCACTCTCACAACATTATGGCTGGTTGGAGACAGTCCGAACCACAAGTACCGGGTCCATGGTTCTGGGCGTAAACTGGGGGGACCGGGACGACTCCCATTAACCCCTGACTATACCGGGGATACGCTTATCACAATGCCTTTCTGGTCTGTGCTGAAGCAGGGCATTCTGGCAGCCAAGTGGCTTGACCTTTATTAGTGAGCCTGGTTACCCCCTCTCGGAACCACAGACTTAGAAATCGCCAGCTCATATACAGTGCATAAAATATATTTATATATATATACCCTTATACACCATTTTAATAAAAAATATCACAAAATTCTTCTAAGTCCCTCGGGAAGAGTGAAAGACGCGCACGTTCATTTTCAGAGCTCTTAGACCTTCCCATAAGAAGTTAGCCAAAAAGTAGCTTCGAAAAACGCTTAGGTTAAGTTTCAGAGTTGCTTCTAATGTACCGAAGCTGTACTTAGACATAATTTCACTCTCACAACATTATGGCTGGTTGGAGACAGTCCGAACCACAAGTACCGGGTCCATGGTTCTGGGCGTATACTGGGGGGACGGGGACGACTCCCATTAACCCCTGACTATACCGGGGATACGCTTATCACAATGCCTTTCTGGTCTGTGCTGAAGCAGGGCATTCTGGCAGCCAAGTGGCTTGACCTTTATTAGTGAGCCTGGTTACCCCCTCTCGGAACAACAGACTTAGAAATCGCCAGCTCATATACAGTGCATAAAATATATTTATATATATACCCTTATACACCATTTTAATAAAAAATATCACAAAATTCTTCTAAGTCCCTCGGAAGAGTGAAAGACGCGCACGTTCATTTTCAGAGCTCCTAGACCTTCCTATAAGAAGTTAGCCAAAAAGTAGCTTCGAAAAACGCTTAGGTGAAGTTTCAGAGTTGCTTCTAATGTACCAAAGCTGGACTTAGACATAATTTCACTCTCACAACATTATGGCTGGTTGGAGACAGTCCGAACCACAAGTACCGGGTCCATGGTTCTGGGCGTATACTGGGGGGACGGGGACGACTCCCATTAACCCCTGACTATACCGGGGATACGCTTATCACAATGCCTTTCTGGTCTGTGCTGAAGCAGGGCATTCTGGCAGCCAAGTGGCTTGACCTTAATTAGTGAGCCAGGTTACCCCCTCTCGGAACCACAGACTTAGAAATCGCAAGCTCATATACAGTGCATAAAATATATTTATATATATACCCTTATACACCATTTTAATAAAAAATATCACAAAATTCTTCTAAGTCCCTCGGGAAGAGTGAAAGACGCGCACGTTCATTTTCAGAGCTCCTAGACCTTCCTATAAGAAGTTAGCCAAAAAGTAGCTTCGAAAAACGCTTAGGTTAAGTTTCAGAGTTGCTTCTAATGTACCGAAGCTGGACTTAGACATAATTTCACTCTCACAACATTATGGCTGGTTGGAGACAGTCCGAACCACAAGTACCGGGTCCATGGTTCTGGGCGTATACTGGGGGGACGGGGACGACTCCCATTAACCCCTGACTATACCGGGGATACGCTTATCACAATGCCTTTCTGGTCTGTGCTGAAGCAGGGCATTCTGGCAGCCAAGTGGCTTGACCTTAATTAGTGAGCCTGGTTACCCCCTCTCGGAACCACAGACTTAGAAATCGCCAGCTCATATACAGTGCATAAAATATATTTATATATATACCCTTATACACCATTTTAATAAAAAATATCACAAAATTCTTCTAAGTCCCTCGGAAGAGTGAAAGACGCGCACGTTCATTTTCAGAGCTCCTAGACCTTCCTACAGTATAAGAAGTTAGCCAAAAAGTAGCTTCGAAAAACGCTTAGGTTAAGTTTCAGAGTTGCTTCTAATGTACCGAAGCTGGACTTAGACATAATTTCACTCTCACAACATTATGGCTGGTTGGAGACAGTCCGAACCACAAGTACCGGGTCCATGGTTCTGGGCGTATACTGGGGGGACGGGGGGGACTCCCATTAACCCCTGACTATACCGGGGATACGCTTATCACAATGCCTTTCTGGTCTGTGCTGAAGCAGGGCATTCTGGCAGCCAAGTGGCTTGACCTTAATTAGTGAGCCTGGTTACCCCCTCTCGGAACCACAGACTTAGAAATCGCCAGCTCATAAACAGTGCATAAAATATATTTATATATATACCCTTATACACCATTTTAATAAAAAATATCACAAAATTCTTCTAAGTCCCTCGGGAACAGTGAAAGACGCGCACGTTCATTTTCAGAGCTCCTAGACCTTCCTATAAGAAGTTAGCCAAAAAGTAGCTTCGAAAAACGCTTAGTTTAAGTTTCAGAGTTGCTTCTAATGTACCGAAGCTGGACTTAGACATAATTTCACTCTCACAACATTATGGCTGGTTGGAGACAGTCCGAACCACAAGTCCCGGGTCCATGGTTCTGGGCGTATACTGGGGGGACGGGGACGACTCCCATTAACCCCTGACTATACCGGGGATACGCTTATTACAATGCCTTTCCGGTCTGTGCTGAAGCAGGGCATTCTGGCAGCCAAGTGGCTTGACCTTTATTAGTGAGCCTGGTTACCCCCTCTCGGAACAACAGACTTAGAAATCGCCAGCTCATATACAGTGCATAAAATATATTTATATATATACCCTTATACACCATTTTAATAAAAAATATCACAAAATTCTTCTAAGTCCCTCGGGAAGAGTGAAAGACGCGCACGTTCATTTTCAGAGCTCCTAGACCTTCCTATAAGAAGTTAGCCAAAAAGTAGCTTCGAAAAACGCTTAGGTTAAGTTTCAGAGTTGCTTCTAATGTACCAAAGCTGGACTTAGACATAATTTCACTCTCACAACATTATGGCTGGTTGGAGACAGTCCGAACCACAAGTACCGGGTCCATGGTTCTGGGCGTAAACTGGGGGGACCGGGACGACTCCCATTAACCCCTGACTATACCGGGGATACGCTTATCACAATGCCTTTCTGGTCTGTGCTGAAGCAGGGCATTCTGGCAGCCAAGTGGCTTGACCTTTATTAGTGAGCCTGGTTACCCCCTCTCGGAACCACAGACTTAGAAATCGCCAGCTCATATACAGTGCATAAAATATATTTATATATATATACCCTTATACACCATTTTAATAAAAAATATCACAAAATTCTTCTAAGTCCCTCGGGAAGAGTGAAAGACGCGCACGTTCATTTTCAGAGCTCTTAGACCTTCCCATAAGAAGTTAGCCAAAAAGTAGCTTCGAAAAACGCTTAGGTTAAGTTTCAGAGTTGCTTCTAATGTACCGAAGCTGTACTTAGACATAATTTCACTCTCACAACATTATGGCTGGTTGGAGACAGTCCGAACCACAAGTACCGGGTCCATGGTTCTGGGCGTATACTGGGGGGACGGGGACGACTCCCATTAACCCCTGACTATACCGGGGATACGCTTATCACAATGCCTTTCTGGTCTGTGCTGAAGCAGGGCATTCTGGCAGCCAAGTGGCTTGACCTTTATTAGTGAGCCTGGTTACCCCCTCTCGGAACAACAGACTTAGAAATCGCCAGCTCATATACAGTGCATAAAATATATTTATATATATACCCTTATACACCATTTTAATAAAAAATATCACAAAATTCTTCTAAGTCCCTCGGGAAGAGTGAAAGACGCGCACGTTCATTTTCAGAGTTCCTAGACCTTCCTATAAGAAGTTAGCCAAAAAGTAGCTTCGAAAAACGCTTAGGTTAAGTTTCAGAGTTGCTTCTAATGTACCGAAGCTGGACTTAGACATAATTTCACTCTCACAACATTATGGCTGGTTGGAGACAGTCCGAACCACAAGTACCAGGTCCATGGTTCTGGGCGTATACTGGGGGGACGGGGACGACTCCCATTAACCCCTGACTATACCGGGGATACGCTTATCACAATGCCTTTCTGGTCTGTGCTGAAGCAGGGCATTCTGGCAGCCAAGTGGCTTGACCTTAATTAGTGAGCATGGTTACCCCCTCTCGGAACCACAGACTTAGAAATCGCCAGCTCATAAACAGTGCATAAAATATATTTATATATATACAGTACCCTTATACACCATTTTAATAAAAAATATCACAAAATTCTTCTAAGTCCCTCGGGAAGAGTGAAAGACGCGCACGTTCATTTTCAGAGCTCCTAGACCTTCCTATAAGAAGTTAGCCAAAAAGTAGCTTCGAAAAACGCTTAGTTTAAGTTTCAGAGTTGCTTCTAATGTACCGAAGCTGGACTTAGACATAATTTCACTCTCACAACATTATGGCTGGTTGGAGACAGTCCGAACCACAAGTACCGGGTCCATGGTTCTGGGCGTATACTGGGGGGACGGGGACGACTCCCATTAACCCCTGACTATACCGGGGATACGCTTATTACAATGCCTTTCCGGTCTGTGCTGAAGCAGGGCATTCTGGCAGCCAAGTGGCTTGACCTTTATTAGTGAGCCTGGTTACCCCCTCTCGGAACAACAGACTTAGAAATCGCCAGCTCATATACAGTGCATAAAATATATTTATATATATACCCTTATACACCATTTTAATAAAAAATATCACAAAATTCTTCTAAGTCCCTCGGGAAGAGTGAAAGACGCGCACGTTCATTTTCAGAGCTCCTACACCTTCCTATAAGAAGTTAGCCAAAAAGTAGCTTCGAAAAACGCTTAGGTGAAGTTTCAGAGTTGCTTCTAATGTACCAAAGCTGGACTTAGACATAATTTCACTCTCACAACATTATGGCTGGTTGGAGACAGTCCGAACCACAAGTACCGGGTCCATGGTTCTGGGCGTAAACTGGGGGGACCGGGACGACTCCCATTAACCCCTGACTATACCGGGGATACGCTTATCACAATGCCTTTCTGGTCTGTGCTGAAGCAGGGCATTCTGGCAGCCAAGTGGCTTGACCTTTATTAGTGAGCCTGGTTACCCCCTCTCGGAACCACAGACTTAGAAATCGCCAGCTCATATACAGTGCATAAAATATATTTATATATATACCCTTATACACCATTTTAATAAAAAATATCACAAAATTCTTCTAAGTCCCTCGGGAAGAGTGAAAGACGCGCACGTTCATTTTCAGAGCTCTTAGACCTTCCCATAAGAAGTTAGCCAAAAAGTAGCTTCGAAAAACGCTTAGGTTAAGTTTCAGAGTTGCTTCTAATGTACCGAAGCTGGACTTAGACATAATTTCACTCTCACAACATTATGGCTGGTTGGAGACAGTCCGAACCACAAGTACCGGGTCCATGGTTCTGGGCGTATACTGGGGGGACGGGGACGACTCCCATTAATCCCTGACTATACCGGGGATACGCTTATTACAATGCCTTTCCGGTCTGTGCTGAAGCAGGGCATTCTGGCAGCCAAGTGGCTTGACCTTTATTAGTGAGCCTGGTTACCCCCTCTCGGAACCACAGACTTAGAAATCGCCAGCTCATATACAGTGCATAAAATATATTTATATATATATACCCTTATACACCATTTTAATAAAAAATATCACAAAATTCTTCTAAGTACCTCGGGAAGAGTGAAAGACGCGCACGTTCATTTTCAGAGCTCTTAGACCTTCCCATAAGAAGTTAGCCAAAAAGTAGCTTCGAAAAACGCTTAGGTTAAGTTTCAGAGTTGCTTCTAATGTACCGAAGCTGGACTTAGACATAATTTCACTCTCACAACATTATGGCTGGTTGGAGACAGTCCGAACCACAAGTACCGGGTCCATGGTTCTGGGCGTATACTGGGGGGACGGGGACGACTCCCATTAACCCCTGACTATACCGGGGATACGCTTATCACAATGCCTTTCTGGTCTGTGCTGAAGCAGGGCATTCTGGCAGCCAAGTGGCTTGACCTTAATTAGTGAGCATGGTTACCCCCTCTCGGAACCACAGACTTAGAAATCGCCAGCTCATATACAGTGCATAAAATATATTTATATATATACCCTTATACACCATTTTAATAAAAAATATCACAAAATTCTTCTAAGTCCCTCGGGAAGAGTGAAAGACGCGCACGTTCATTTTCAGAGCTCTTAGACCTTCCCATAAGAAGTTAGCCAAAAAGTAGCTTCGAAAAACGCTTAGGTTAAGTTTCAGAGTTGCTTCTAATGTACCGAAGCTGGACTTAGACATAATTTCACTCTCACAACATTATGGCTGGTTGGAGACAGTCCGAACCACAAGTACCGGGTCCATGGTTCTGGGCGTATACTGGGGGGACGGGGACGACTCCCATTAATCCCTGACTATACCGGGGATACGCTTATTACAATGCCTTTCCGGTCTGTGCTGAAGCAGGGCATTCTGGCAGCCAAGTGGCTTGACCTTTATTAGTGAGCCTGGTTACCCCCTCTCGGAACCACAGACTTAGAAATCGCCAGCTCATATACAGTGCATAAAATATATTTATATATATATACCCTTATACACCATTTTAATAAAAAATATCACAAAATTCTTCTAAGTCCCTCGGGAAGAGTGAAAGACGCGCACGTTCATTTTCAGAGCTCCTAGACCTTCCTATAAGAAGTTAGCCAAAAAGTAGCTTCGAAAAACGCTTAGTTTAAGTTTCAGAGTTGCTTCTAATGTACCGAAGCTGGACTTAGACATAATTTCACTCTCACAACATTATGGCTGGTTGGAGACAGTCCGAACCACAAGTACCGGGTCCATGGTTCTGGGCGTATACTGGGGGGACGGGGACGACTCCCATTAACCCCTGACTATACCGGGGATACGCTTATTACAATGCCTTTCCGGTCTGTGCTGAAGCAGGGCATTCTGGCAGCCAAGTGGCTTGACCTTTATTAGTGAGCCTGGTTACCCCCTCTCGGAACAACAGACTTAGAAATCGCCAGCTCATATACAGTGCATAAAATATATTTATATATATACCCTTATACACCATTTTAATAAAAAATATCACAAAATTCTTCTAAGTCCCTCGGGAAGAGTGAAAGACGCGCACGTTCATTTTCAGAGCTCCTACACCTTCCTATAAGAAGTTAGCCAAAAAGTAGCTTCGAAAAACGCTTAGGTGAAGTTTCAGAGTTGCTTCTAATGTACCAAAGCTGGACTTAGACATAATTTCACTCTCACAACATTATGGCTGGTTGGAGACAGTCCGAACCACAAGTACCGGGTCCATGGTTCTGGGCGTAAACTGGGGGGACCGGGACGACTCCCATTAACCCCTGACTATACCGGGGATACGCTTATCACAATGCCTTTCTGGTCTGTGCTGAAGCAGGGCATTCTGGCAGCCAAGTGGCTTGACCTTTATTAGTGAGCCTGGTTACCCCCTCTCGGAACCACAGACTTAGAAATCGCCAGCTCATATACAGTGCATAAAATATATTTATATATATACCCTTATACACCATTTTAATAAAAAATATCACAAAATTCTTCTAAGTCCCTCGGGAAGAGTGAAAGACGCGCACGTTCATTTTCAGAGCTCTTAGACCTTCCCATAAGAAGTTAGCCAAAAAGTAGCTTCGAAAAACGCTTAGGTTAAGTTTCAGAGTTGCTTCTAATGTACCGAAGCTGGACTTAGACATAATTTCACTCTCACAACATTATGGCTGGTTGGAGACAGTCCGAACCACAAGTACCGGGTCCATGGTTCTGGGCGTATACTGGGGGGACGGGGACGACTCCCATTAATCCCTGACTATACCGGGGATACGCTTATTACAATGCCTTTCCGGTCTGTGCTGAAGCAGGGCATTCTGGCAGCCAAGTGGCTTGACCTTTATTAGTGAGCCTGGTTACCCCCTCTCGGAACCACAGACTTAGAAATCGCCAGCTCATATACAGTGCATAAAATATATTTATATATATATACCCTTATACACCATTTTAATAAAAAATATCACAAAATTCTTCTAAGTACCTCGGGAAGAGTGAAAGACGCGCACGTTCATTTTCAGAGCTCTTAGACCTTCCCATAAGAAGTTAGCCAAAAAGTAGCTTCGAAAAACGCTTAGGTTAAGTTTCAGAGTTGCTTCTAATGTACCGAAGCTGGACTTAGACATAATTTCACTCTCACAACATTATGGCTGGTTGGAGACAGTCCGAACCACAAGTACCGGGTCCATGGTTCTGGGCGTATACTGGGGGGACGGGGACGACTCCCATTAACCCCTGACTATACCGGGGATACGCTTATCACAATGCCTTTCTGGTCTGTGCTGAAGCAGGGCATTCTGGCAGCCAAGTGGCTTGACCTTAATTAGTGAGCATGGTTACCCCCTCTCGGAACCACAGACTTAGAAATCGCCAGCTCATAAACAGTGCATAAAATATATTTATATATATACAGTACCCTTATACACCATTTTAATAAAAAATATCACAAAATTCTTCTAAGTCCCTCGGGAAGAGTGAAAGACGCGCACGTTCATTTTCAGAGCTCCTAGACCTTCCTATAAGAAGTTAGCCAAAAAGTAGCTTCGAAAAACGCTTAGTTTAAGTTTCAGAGTTGCTTCTAATGTACCGAAGCTGGACTTAGACATAATTTCACTCTCACAACATTATGGCTGGTTGGAGACAGTCCGAACCACAAGTACCGGGTCCATGGTTCTGGGCGTATACTGGGGGGACGGGGACGACTCCCATTAACCCCTGACTATACCGGGGATACGCTTATTACAATGCCTTTCCGGTCTGTGCTGAAGCAGGGCATTCTGGCAGCCAAGTGGCTTGACCTTTATTAGTGAGCCTGGTTACCCCCTCTCGGAACAACAGACTTAGAAATCGCCAGCTCATATACAGTGCATAAAATATATTTATATATATACCCTTATAAACCATTTTAATAAAAAATATCACAAAATTCTTCTAAGTCCCTCGGGAAGAGTGAAAGACGCGCACGTTCATTTTCAGAGCTCCTACACCTTCCTATAAGAAGTTAGCCAAAAAGTAGCTTCGAAAAACGCTTAGGTTAAGTTTCAGAGTTGCTTCTAATGTACCAAAGCTGGACTTAGACATAATTTCACTCTCACAACATTATGGCTGGTTGGAGACAGTCCGAACCACAAGTACCGGGTCCATGGTTCTGGGCGTAAACTGGGGGGACCGGGACGACTCCCATTAACCCCTGACTATACCGGGGATACGCTTATCACAATGCCTTTCTGGTCTGTGCTGAAGCAGGGCATTCTGGCAGCCAAGTGGCTTGACCTTTATTAGTGAGCCTGGTTACCCCCTCTCGGAACCACAGACTTAGAAATCGCCAGCTCATATACAGTGCATAAAATATATTTATATATATACCCTTATACACCATTTTAATAAAAAATATCACAAAATTCTTCTAAGTCCCTCGGGAAGAGTGAAAGACGCGCACGTTCATTTTCAGAGCTCTTAGACCTTCCCATAAGAAGTTAGCCAAAAAGTAGCTTCGAAAAACGCTTAGGTTAAGTTTCAGAGTTGCTTCTAATGTACCGAAGCTGGACTTAGACATAATTTCACTCTCACAACATTATGGCTGGTTGGAGACAGTCCGAACCACAAGTACCGGGTCCATGGTTCTGGGCGTATACTGGGGGGACGGGGACGACTCCCATTAATCCCTGACTATACCGGGGATACGCTTATCACAATGCCTTTCTGGTCTGTGCTGAAGCAGGGCATTCTGGCAGCCAAGTGGCTTGACCTTAATTAGTGAGCCTGGTTACCCCCTCTCGGAACCACAGACTTAGAAATCGCCAGCTCATATACAGTGCATAAAATATATTTATATATATACCCTTATACACCATTTTAATAAAAAATATCACAAAATTCTTCTAAGTCCCTCGGGAAGAGTGAAAGACGCGCACGTTCATTTTCAGAGCTCCTAGGCCTTCCCATAAGAAGTTAGCAAAAAAGTAGCTTCGAAAAACGCTTAGGTTAAGTTTCAGAGTTGCTTCTAATGTACCGAAGCTGGACTTTGACATAATTTCACTCTCACAACATTATGGCTGGTTGGAGACAGTCCGAACCACAAGTACCGGGTCCATGGTTCTGGGCGTATACTGGGGGGACGGGGACGACTCCCATTAACCCCTGACTATACCGGGGATACGCTTATCACAATGCCTTTCTGGTCTGTGCTGAAGCAGGGCATTCTGGCAGCCAAGTGGCTTGACCTTAATTAGTGAGCCTGGTTACCCCCTCTCGGAACCACAGACTTAGAAATCGCCAGCTCATATACAGTGCATAAAATATATTTATATATATACCCTTATACACCATTTTAATAAAAAATATCACAAAATTCTTCTAAGTACCTCGGGAAGAGTGAAAGACGCGCACGTTCATTTTCAGAGCTCCTAGACCTTCTAATAAGAAGTTAGCCAAAAAGTAGCTTCGAAAAACGCTTAGGTTAAGTTTCAGAGTTGCTTCTAATGTACCGAAGCTGGACTTAGACATAATTTCACTCTCACAACATTATGGCTGGTTGGAGACAGTCCGAACCACAAGTACCGGGTCCATGGTTCTGGGCGTATACTGGGGGGACGGGGACGACTCCCATTAACCCCTGACTATACCGGGGATACGCTTATCACAATGCCTTTCTGGTCTGTGCTGAAGCAGGGCATTCTGGCAGCCAAGTGGCTTGACCTTAATTAGTGAGCCTGATTACCCCCTCTCGGAACCACAGACTTAGAAATCGCCAGCTCATATACAGTGCATAAAATATATTTATATATATACCCTTATACACCATTTTAATAAGAAATATCACAAAATTCTTCTACAGTAAGTACCTCGGGAAGAGTGAAAGACGCGCACGTTCATTTTCAGAGCTCCTAGACCTTCCTATAAGAAGTTAGCCAAAAAGTAGCTTCGAAAAACGCTTAGGTTAAGTTTCAGAGTTGCTTCTAATGTACCAAAGCTGGACTTAGACATAATTTCACTCTCACAACATTATGGCTGGTTGGAGACAGTCCGAACCACAAGTACCGGGTCCATGGTTCTGGGCGTAAACTGGGGGGACCGGGACGACTCCCATTAACCCCTGACTATACCGGGGATACGCTTATCACAATGCCTTTCTGGTCTGTGCTGAAGCAGGGCATTCTGGCAGCCAAGTGGCTTGACCTTTATTAGTGAGCCTGGTTACCCCCTCTCGGAACCACAGACTTAGAAATCGCCAGCTCATATACAGTGCATAAAATATATTTATATATATACCCTTATACACCATTTTAATAAAAAATATCACAAAATTCTTCTAAGTCCCTCGGGAAGAGTGAAAGACGCGCACGTTCATTTTCAGAGCTCTTAGACCTTCCCATAAGAAGTTAGCCAAAAAGTAGCTTCGAAAAACGCTTAGGTTAAGTTTCAGAGTTGCTTCTAATGTACCGAAGCTGGACTTAGACATAATTTCACTCTCACAACATTATGGCTGGTTGGAGACAGTCCGAACCACAAGTACCGGGTCCATGGTTCTGGGCGTATACTGGGGGGACGGGGACGACTCCCATTAACCCCTGACTATACCGGGGATACGCTTATTACAATGCCTTTCCGGTCTGTGCTGAAGCAGGGCATTCTGGCAGCCAAGTGGCTTGACCTTTATTAGTGAGCCTGGTTACCCCCTCTCGGAACAACAGACTTAGAAATCGCCAGCTCATATACAGTGCATAAAATATATTTATATATATACCCTTATACACCATTTTAATTAAAAATATCACAAAATTCTTCTAAGTCCCTCGGGAAGAGTGAAAGACGCGCACGTTCATTTTCAGAGCTCCTACACCTTCCTATAAGAAGTTAGCCAAAAAGTAGCTTCGAAAAACGCTTAGGTTAAGTTTCAGAGTTGCTTCTAATGTACCAAAGCTGGACTTAGACATAATTTCACTCTCACAACATTATGGCTGGTTGGAGACAGTCCGAACCACAAGTACCGGGTCCATGGTTCTGGGCGTAAACTGGGGGGACCGGGACGACTCCCATTAACCCCTGACTATACCGGGGATACGCTTATCACAATGCCTTTCTGGTCTGTGCTGAAGCAGGGCATTCTGGCAGCCAAGTGGCTTGACCTTTATTAGTGAGCCTGGTTACCCCCTCTCGGAACCACAGACTTAGAAATCGCCAGCTCATATACAGTGCATAAAATATATTTATATATATACCCTTATACACCATTTTAATAAAAAATATCACAAAATTCTTCTAAGTCCCTCGGGAAGAGTGAAAGACGCGCACGTTCATTTTCAGAGCTCTTAGACCTTCCCATAAGAAGTTAGCCAAAAAGTAGCTTCGAAAAACGCTTAGGTTAAGTTTCAGAGTTGCTTCTAATGTACCGAAGCTGGACTTAGACATAATTTCACTCTCACAACATTATGGCTGGTTGGAGACAGTCCGAACCACAAGTACCGGGTCCATGGTTCTGGGCGTATACTGGGGGGACGGGGACGACTCCCATTAATCCCTGACTATACCGGGGATACGCTTATCACAATGCCTTTCTGGTCTGTGCTGAAGCAGGGCATTCTGGCAGCCAAGTGGCTTGACCTTAATTAGTGAGCCTGGTTACCCCCTCTCGGAACCACAGACTAAGAAATCGCCAGCTCATATACAGTGCATAAAATATATTTATATATATACCCTTATACACCATTTTAATAAAAAATATCACAAAATTCTTCTAAGTCCCTCGGGAAGAGTGAAAGACGCGCACGTTCATTTTCAGAGCTCCTAGGCCTTCCCATAAGAAGTTAGCAAAAAAGTAGCTTCGAAAAACGCTTAGGTTAAGTTTCAGAGTTGCTTCTAATGTACCGAAGCTGGACTGACATAATTTCACTCTCACAACATTATGGCTGGTTGGAGACAGTCCGAACCACAAGTACCGGGTCCATGGTTCTGGGCGTATACTGGGGGGACGGGGACGACTCCCATTAACCCCTGACTATACCGGGGATACGCTTATCACAATGCCTTTCTGGTCTGTGCTGAAGCAGGGCATTCTGGCAGCCAAGTGGCTTGACCTTAATTAGTGAGCCTGGTTACCCCCTCTCGGAACCACAGACTTAGAAATCGCCAGCTCATATACAGTGCATAAAATATATTTATATATATACCCTTATACACCATTTTAATAAAAAATATCACAAAATTCTTCTAAGTACCTCGGGAAGAGTGAAAGACGCGCACGTTCATTTTCAGAGCTCCTAGACCTTCCTATAAGAAGTTAGCCAAAAAGTAGCTTCGAAAAACGCTTAGGTTAAGTTTCAGAGTTGCTTCTAATGTACCAAAGCTGGACTTAGACATAATTTCACTCTCACAACATTATGGCTGGTTGGAGACAGTCCGAACCACAAGTACCGGGTCCATGGTTCTGGGCGTAAACTGGGGGGACCGGGACGACTCCCATTAACCCCTGACTATACCGGGGATACGCTTATCACAATGCCTTTCTGGTCTGTGCTGAAGCAGGGCATTCTGGCAGCCAAGTGGCTTGACCTTTATTAGTGAGCCTGGTTACCCCCTCTCGGAACCACAGACTTAGAAATCGCCAGCTCATATACAGTGCATAAAATATATTTATATATATACCCTTATACACCATTTTAATAAAAAATATCACAAAATTCTTCTAAGTCCCTCGGGAAGAGTGAAAGACGCGCACGTTCATTTTCAGAGCTCTTAGACCTTCCCATAAGAAGTTAGCCAAAAAGTAGCTTCGAAAAACGCTTAGGTTAAGTTTCAGAGTTGCTTCTAATGTACCGAAGCTGGACTTAGACATAATTTCACTCTCACAACATTATGGCTGGTTGGAGACAGTCCGAACCACAAGTACCGGGTCCATGGTTCTGGGCGTATACTGGGGGGGACGGGGACGACTCCCATTAATCCCTGACTATACCGGGGATACGCTTATCACAATGCCTTTCTGGTCTGTGCTGAAGCAGGGCATTCTGGCAGCCAAGTGGCTTGACCTTAATTAGTGAGCCTGGTTACCCCCTCTCGGAACCACAGACTTAGAAATCGCCAGCTCATATACAGTGCATAAAATATATTTATATATATACCCTTATACACCATTTTAATAAAAAATATCACAAAATTCTTCTAAGTCCCTCGGGAAGAGTGAAAGACGCGCACGTTCATTTTCAGAGCTCCTAGGCCTTCCCATAAGAAGTTAGCAAAAAAGTAGCTTCGAAAAACGCTTAGGTTAAGTTTCAGAGTTGCTTCTAATGTACCAAAGCTGGACGTAGACATAATTTCACTCTCACAACATTATGGCTGGTTGGAGACAGTCCGAACCACAAGTACCGGGTCCATGGTTCTGGGCGTATACTGGGGGGACGGGGGGGACTCCCATTAACCCCTGACTATACCGGAGATACGCTTATCACAATGCCTTTCTGGTCTGTGCTGAAGCAGGGCATTCTGGCAGCCAAGTGGCTTGACCTTTATTAGTGAGCCTGGTTACCCCCTCTCGGAACCACAGACTTAGAAATTTCCTGCTCATATACAGTGCATAAAATATATTTATATATATACCCTTATACACCATTTTAATAAAAAATATCACAAAATTCTTCTAAGTCCCTCGGGAAGAGTGAAAGATGCGCACGTTCATTTTCAGAGCTTCTAGACCTTCCCATAAGAAGTTAGCCAAAAAGTAGATTCGAAAAACGCTTAGGTTAAGTTTCAGAGTTGCTTCTAATGTACCGAAGCTGGACTTAACATACTGTAATTTCACTCTCACAACATTATGGCTGGTTGGAGACAGTCCGAACCACAAGTACCGGGTCCATGGTTCTGGGCGTATACTGGGGGGACGGGGGGGACTCCCATTAACCCCTGACTATACCGGGGATACGCTTATCACAATGCCTTTCTGGTCTGTGCTGAAGCAGGGCATTCTGGCAGCCAAGTGGCTTGACCTTAATTAGTGAGCCTGGTTACCCCCTCTCGGAACCACAGACTTAGAAATCGCCAGCTCAAATACAGTGCATAAAATATATTTATATATATACCCTTATACACCATTTTAATAAAAAATATCACAAAATTATTCTAAGTACCTCGGGAAGAGTGAAAGACGCGCACGTTCATTTTCAGAGCTCCTAGACCTTCTAATAAGAAGTTAGCCAAAAAGTAGCTTCGAAAAACGCTTAGGTGAAGTTTCAGAGTTGCTTCTAATGTACCAAAGCTGGACTTAGACATAATTTCACTCTCACAACATTATGGCTGGTTGGAGACAGTCCGAACCACAAGTACCGGGTCCATGGTTCTGGGCGTATACTGGGGGGACGGGGACGACTCCCATTAACCCCTGACTATACCGGGGATACGCTTATCACAATGCCTTTCTGGTCTGTGCTGAAGCAGGGCATTCTGGCAGCCAAGTGGCTTGACCTTTATTAGTGAGCCTGGTTACCCCCTCTCGGAACAACAGACTTAGAAATCGCCAGCTCATATACAGTGCATAAAATATATTTATATATATACCCTTATACACCATTTTAATAAAAAATATCACAAAATTCTTCTAAGTCCCTCGGGAAGAGTGAAAGACGCGCACGTTCATTTTCAGAGCTCCTAGACCTTCCTATAAGAAGTTACTGTAGCCAAAAAGTAGCTTCGAAAAACGCTTAGGTTAAGTTTCAGAGTTGCTTCTAATGTACCAAAGCTGGACGTAGACATAATTTCACTCTCACAACATTATGGCTGGTTGGAGACAGTCCGAACCACAAGTACCGGGTCCATGGTTCTGGGCGTATACTGGGGAGACGGGGGGGACTCCCATTAACCCCTGACTATACCGGGGATACGCTTATCACAATGCCTTTCTGGTCTGTGCTGAAGCAGGGCATTCTGGCAGCCAAGTGGCTTGACCTTTATTAGTGAGCCTGGTTACCCCCTCTCGGAACCACAGACTTAGAAATTTCCTGCTCATATACAGTGCATAAAATATATTTATATATATACCCTTATACACCATTTTAATAAAAAATATCACAAAATTCTTCTAAGTCCCTCGGGAAGAGTGAAAGATGCGCACGTTCATTTTCAGAGCTTCTAGACCTTCCCATAAGAAGTTAGCCAAAAAGTAGCTTCGAAAAACGCTTAGGTTAAGTTTCAGAGTTGCTTCTAATGTACCGAAGCTGGACTTAACATACTGTAATTTCACTCTCACAACATTATGGCTGGTTGGAGACAGTCCGAACCACAAGTACCGGGTCCATGGTTCTGGGCGTATACTGGGGGGACGGGGGGGACTCCCATTAACCCCTGACTATACCGGGGATACGCTTATCACAATGCCTTTCTGGTCTGTGCTGAAGCAGGGCATTCTGGCAGCCAAGTGGCTTGACCTTAATTAGTGAGCCTGGTTACCCCCTCTCGGAACCACAGACTTAGAAATCGCCAGCTCATATACAGTGCATAAAATATATTTATATATATACCCTTATACACCATTTTAATAAAAAATATCACAAAATTCTTCTAAGTCCCTCGGGAAGAGTGAAAGATGCGCACGTTCATTTTCAGAGCTCCTAGACCTTCCCATAAGAAGTTAGCCAAAAAGTAGCTTCGAAAAACGCTTAGGTGAAGTTTCAGAGTTGCTTCTAATGTACCAAAGCTGGACTTAGACATAATTTCACTCTCACAACATTATGGCTGGTTGGAGACAGTCCGAACCACAAGTACCGGGTCCATGGTTCTGGGCGTATACTGGGGGGACGGGGACGACTCCCATTAACCCCTGACTATACCGGGGATACGCTTATCACAATGCCATTCTGGTCTGTGCTGAAGCAGGGCATTCTGGCAGCCAAGTGGCTTGACCTTTATTAGTGAGCCTGGTTACCCCCTCTCGGAACCACAGACTTAGAAATCGCCAGCTCATATACAGTGCATAAAATATATTTATATATATATACCCTTATACACCATTTTAATAAAAAATATCACAAAATTCTTCTAAGTCCCTCGGGAAGAGTGAAAGACGCGCACGTTAATTTTGAGAGCTCCTAAACCTTCCTATAAGAAGTTAGCCAAAAAGTAGCTTCGAAAAACGCTTAGGTTAAGTTTCAGAGTTGCTTCTAATGTACCAAAGCTGGACTTAGACATAATTTCACTCTCACAACATTATGGCTGGTTGGAGACAGTCCGAACCACAAGTACCGGGTCCATGGTACTGGGCGTATACTGGGGGGACGGGGGGGACTCCCATTAACCCCTGACTATACCGGGGATACGCTTATCACAATGCCTTTCTGGTCTGTGCTGAAGCAGGGCATTCTGGCAGCCAAGTGGCTTGACCTTAATTAGTGAGCCTGGTTACCCCCTCTTGGAACCACAGACTTAGAAATCGCCAGCTCATATACAGTGCATAAAATATATTTATATATATACCCTTATACACCATTTTAATAAAAAATATCACAAAATTCTTCTAAGTCCCTCGGGAAGAGTGAAAGATGCGCACGTTCATTTTCAGAGCTCCTAGACCTTCCCATAAGAAGTTAGCCAAAAAGTAGCTTCGAAAAACGCTTAGGTGAAGTTTCAGAGTTGCTTCTAATGTACCAAAGCTGGACTTAGACATAATTTCACTCTCACAACATTATGGCTGGTTGGAGACAGTCCGAACCACAAGTACCGGGTCCATGGTTCTGGGCGTATACTGGGGGGACGGGGGGGACTCCCATTAACCCCTGACTATACCGGGGATACGCTTATCACAATGCCTTTCTGGTCTGTGCTGAAGCAGGGCATTCTGGCAGCCAAGTGGCTTGACCTTTATTAGTGAGCCTGGTTACCCCCTCTCGGAACCACAGACTTAGAAATTTCCTGCTCATATACAGTGCATAAAATATATTTATATATATACCCTTATACACCATTTTAATAAAAAATATCACAAAATTCTTCTAAGTCCCTCGGGAAGAGTGAAAGATGCGCACGTTCATTTTCAGAGCTTCTAGACCTTCCCATAAGAAGTTAGCCAAAAAGTAGCTTCGAAAAACCCTTAGGTTAAGTTTCAGAGTTGCTTCTAATGTACCGAAGCTGGACTTAACATACTGTAATTTCACTCTCACAACATTATGGCTGGTTGGAGACAGTCCGAACCACAAGTACCGGGTCCATGGTTCTGGGCGTATACTGGGGGGACGGGGGGGACTCCCATTAACCCCTGACTATACCGGGGATACGCTTATCACAATGCCTTTCTGGTCTGTGCTGAAGCAGGGCATTCTGGCAGCCAAGTGGCTTGACCTTTATTAGTGAGCCTGGTTACCCCCTCTCGGAACCACAGACTTAGAAATTTCCTGCTCATATACAGTGCATAAAATATATTTATATATATACCCTTATACACCATTTTAATAAAAAATATCACAAAATTCTTCTAAGTCCCTCGGGAAGAGTGAAAGATGCGCACGTTCATTTTCAGAGCTTCTAGACCTTCCCATAAGAAGTTAGCCAAAAAGTAGCTTCGAAAAACGCTTAGGTTAAGTTTCAGAGTTGCTTCTAATGTACCGAAGCTGGACTTAACATACTGTAATTTCACTCTCACAACATTATGGCTGGTTGGAGACAGTCCGAACCACAAGTACCGGGTCCATGGTTCTGGGCGTATACTGGGGGGACGGGGACGACTCCCATTAACCCCTGACTATACCGGGGATACGCTTATCACAATGCCTTTCTGGTCTGTGCTGAAGCAGGGCATTCTGGCAGCCAAGTGGCTTGACCTTTATTAGTGAGCCTGGTTACCCCCTCTCGGAACAACAGACTTAGAAATCGCCAGCTCATATACAGTGCATAAAATATATTTATATATATACCCTTATACACCATTTTAAGAAAAAATATCACAAAATTCTTCTAAGTCCCTCGGGAAGAGTGAAAGACGCGCACGTTCATTTTCAGAGCTCCTAGACCTTCCTATAAGAAGTTAGCCAAAAAGTAGCTTCGAAAAACGCTTAGGTTAAGTTTCAGAGTTGCTTCTAATGTACCAAAGCTGGACGTAGACATAATTTCACTCTCACAACATTATGGCTGGTTGGAGACAGTCCGAACCACAAGTACCGGGTCCATGGTTCTGGGCGTATACTGGGGGGACGGGGGGGACTCCCATTAACCCCTGACTATACCGGGGATACGCTTATCACAATGCCTTTCTGGTCTGTGCTGAAGCAGGGCATTCTGGCAGCCAAGTGGCTTGACCTTTATTAGTGAGCCTGGTTACCCCCTCTCGGAACCACAGACTTAGAAATTTCCTGCTCATATACAGTGCATAAAATATATTTATATATATACCCTTATACACCATTTTAATAAAAAATATCACAAAATTCTTCTAAGTCCCTCGGGAAGAGTGAAAGATGCGCACGTTCATTTTCAGAGCTTCTAGACCTTCCCATAAGAAGTTAGCCAAAAAGTAGCTTCGAAAAACGCTTAGGTTAAGTTTCAGAGTTGCTTCTAATGTACCGAAGCTGGACTTAACATACTGTAATTTCACTCTCACAACATTATGGCTGGTTGGAGACAGTCCGAACCACAAGTACCGGGTCCATGGTTCTGGGCGTATACTGGGGGGACGGGGACGACTCCCATTAACCCCTGACTATACCGGGGATACGCTTATCACAATGCCTTTCTGGTCTGTGCTGAAGCAGGGCATTCTGGCAGCCAAGTGGCTTGACCTTTATTAGTGAGCCTGGTTACCCCCTCTCGGAACAACAGACTTAGAAATCGCCAGCTCATATACAGTGCATAAAATATATTTATATATATACCCTTATACACCATTTTAATAAAAAATATCACAAAATTCTTCTAAGTCCCTCGGGAAGAGTGAAAGACGCGCACGTTCATTTTCAGAGCTCCTAGACCTTCCTATAAGAAGTTAGCCAAAAAGTAGCTTCGAAAAACGCTTAGGTTAAGTTTCAGAGTTGCTTCTAATGTACCAAAGCTGGACGTAGACATAATTTCACTCTCACAACATTATGGCTGGTTGGAGACAGTCCGAACCACAAGTACCGGGTCCATGGTTCTGGGCGTATACTGGGGGGACGGGGGGGACTCCCATTAACCCCTGACTATACCGGGGATACGCTTATCACAATGCCTTTCTGGTCTGTGCTGAAGCAGGGCATTCTGGCAGCCAAGTGGCTTGACCTTTATTAGTGAGCCTGGTTACCCCCTCTCGGAACCACAGACTTAGAAATTTCCTGCTCATATACAGTGCATAAAATATATTTATATATATACCCTTATACACCATTTTAATAAAAAATATCACAAAATTCTTCTAAGTCCCTCGGGAAGAGTGAAAGATGCGCACGTTCATTTTCAGAGCTTCTAGACCTTCCCATAAGAAGTTAGCCAAAAAGTAGCTTCGAAAAACGCTTAGGTTAAGTTTCAGAGTTGCTTCTAATGTACCGAAGCTGGACTTAACATACTGTAATTTCACTCTCACAACATTATGGCTGGTTGGAGACAGTCCGAACCACAAGTACCGGGGCCATGGTTCTGGGCGTATACTGGGGGGACGGGGGGGACTCCCATTAACCCCTGACTATACCGGGGATACGCTTATCACAATGCCTTTCTGGTCTGTGCTGAAGCAGGGCATTCTGGCAGCCAAGTGGCTTGACCTTAATTAGTGAGCCTGGTTACCCCCTCTCGGAACCACAGACTTAGAAATCGCCAGCTCATATACAGTGCATAAAATATATTTATATATATACCCTTATACACCATTTTAATAAAAAATATCACAAAATTCTTCTAAGTACCTCGGGAAGAGTGAAAGACGCGCACGTTCATTTTCAGAGCTCCTAGACCTTCTAATAAGAAGTTAGCCAAAAAGTAGGTTCGAAAAACGCTTAGGTGAAGTTTCAGAGTTGCTTCTAATGTACCAAAGCTGGACTTAGACATAATTTCACTCTCACAACATTATGGCTGGTTGGAGACAGTCCGAACCACAAGTACCGGGTCCATGGTTCTGGGCGTATACTGGGGGGACGGGGACGACTCCCATTAACCCCTGACTATACCGGGGATACGCTTATCACAATGCCTTTCTGGTCTGTGCTGAAGCAGGGCATTCTGGCAGCCAAGTGGCTTGACCTTTATTAGTGAGCCTGGTTACCCCCTCTCGGAACAACAGACTTAGAAATCGCCAGCTCATATACAGTGCATAAAATATATTTATATATATACCCTTATACACCATTTTAATAAAAAATATCACAAAATTCTTCTAAGTCCCTCGGGAAGAGTGAAAGACGCGCACGTTCATTTTCAGAGCTCCTAGACCTTCCTATAAGAAGTTAGCCAAAAAGTAGCTTCGAAAAACGCTTAGGTTAAGTTTCAGAGTTGCTTCTAATGTACCAAAGCTGGACGTAGACATAATTTCACTCTCACAACATTATGGCTGGTTGGAGACAGTCCGAACCACAAGTACCGGGTCCATGGTTCTGGGCGTATACTGGGGGGACGGGGGGGACTCCCATTAACCCCTGACTATACCGGGGATACGCTTATCACAATGCCTTTCTGGTCTGTGCTGAAGCAGGGCATTCTGGCAGCCAAGTGGCTTGACCTTTATTAGTGAGCCTGGTTACCCCCTCTCGGAACCACAGACTTAGAAATTTCCTGCTCATATACAGTGCATAAAATATATTTATATATATACCCTTATACACCATTTTAATAAAAAATATCACAAAATTCTTCTACAGTAAGTCCCTCGGGAAGAGTGAAAGATGCGCACGTTCATTTTCAGAGCTTCTAGACCTTCCCATAAGAAGTTAGCCAAAAAGTAGCTTCGAAAAACGCTTAGGTTAAGTTTCAGAGTTGCTTCTAATGTACCGAAGCTGGACTTAACATACTGTAATTTCACTCTCACAACATTATGGCTGGTTGGAGACAGTCCGAACCACAAGTACCGGGTCCATGGTTCTGGGCGTATACTGGGGGGACGGGGGGGACTCCCATTAACCCCTGACTATACCGGGGATACGCTTATCACAATGCCTTTCTGGTCTGTGCTGAAGCAGGGCATTCTGGCAGCCAAGTGGCTTGACCTTAATTAGTGAGCCTGGTTACCCCCTCTCGGAACCACAGACTTAGAAATCGCCAGCTCATATACAGTGCATAAAATATATTTATATATATACCCTTATACACCATTTTAATAAAAAATATCACAAAATTCTTCTAAGTCCCTCGGGAAGAGTGAAAGATGCGCACGTTCATTTTCAGAGCTCCTAGACCTTCCCATAAGAAGTTAGCCAAAAAGTAGCTTCGAAAAACGCTTAGGTGAAGTTTCAGAGTTGCTTCTAATGTACCAAAGCTGGACTTAGACATAATTTCACTCTCACAACATTATGGCTGGTTGGAGACAGTCCGAACCACAAGTACCGGGTCCATGGTTCTGGGCGTATACTGGGGGGACGGGGACGACTCCCATTAACCCCTGACTATACCGGGGATACGCTTATCACAATGCCTTTCTGGTCTGTGCTGAAGCAGGGCATTCTGGCAGCCAAGTGGCTTGACCTTTATTAGTGAGCCTGGTTACCCCCTCTCGGAACAACAGACTTAGAAATCGCCAGCTCATATACAGTGCATAAAATATATTTATATATATACCCTTATACACCATTTTAATAAAAAATATCACAAAATTCTTCTAAGTCCCTCGGGAAGAGTGAAAGACGCGCACGTTCATTTTCAGAGCTCCTAGACCTTCCTATAAGAAGTTAGCCAAAAAGTAGCTTCGAAAAACGCTTAGGTTAAGTTTCAGAGTTGCTTCTAATGTACCAAAGCTGGACGTAGACATAATTTCACTCTCACAACATTATGGCTGGTTGGAGACAGTCCGAACCACAAGTACCGGGTCCATGGTTCTGGGCGTATACTGGGGGGACGGGGGGGACTCCCATTAACCCCTGACTATACCGGGGATACGCTTATCACAATGCCTTTCTGGTCTGTGCTGAAGCAGGGCATTCTGGCAGCCAAGTGGCTTGACCTTTATTAGTGAGCCTGGTTACCCCCTCTCGGAACCACAGACTTAGAAATTTCCTGCTCATATACAGTGCATAAAATATATTTATATATATACCCTTATACACCATTTTAATAAAAAATATCACAAAATTCTTCTACAGTAAGTCCCTCGGGAAGAGTGAAAGATGCGCACGTTCATTTTCAGAGCTTCTAGACCTTCCCATAAGAAGTTAGCCAAAAAGTAGCTTCGAAAAACGCTTAGGTTAAGTTTCAGAGTTGCTTCTAATGTACCGAAGCTGGACTTAACATACTGTAATTTCACTCTCACAACATTATGGCTGGTTGGAGACAGTCCGAACCACAAGTACCGGGTCCATGGTTCTGGGCGTATACTGGGGGGACGGGGGGGACTCCCATTAACCCCTGACTATACCGGGGATACGCTTATCACAATGCCTTTCTGGTCTGTGCTGAAGCAGGGCATTCTGGCAGCCAAGTGGCTTGACCTTAATTAGTGAGCCTGGTTACCCCCTCTCGGAACCACAGACTTAGAAATCGCCAGCTCATATACAGTGCATAAAATATATTTATATATATACCCTTATACACCATTTTAATAAAAAATATCACAAAATTCTTCTAAGTCCCTCGGGAAGAGTGAAAGATGCGCACGTTCATTTTCAGAGCTCCTAGACCTTCCCATAAGAAGTTAGCCAAAAAGTAGCTTCGAAAAACGCTTAGGTGAAGTTTCAGAGTTGCTTCTAATGTAACAAAGCTGGACTTAGACATAATTTCACTCTCACAACATTATGGCTGGTTGGAGACAGTCCGAACCACAAGTACCGGGTCCATGGTTCTGGGCGTATACTGGGGGGACGGGGACGACTCCCATTAACCCCTGACTATACCGGGGATACGCTTATCACAATGCCTTTCTGGTCTGTGCTGAAGCAGGGCATTCTGGCAGCCAAGTGGCTTGACCTTTATTAGTGAGCCTGGTTACCCCCTCTCGGAACCACAGACTTAGAAATCGCCAGCTCATATACAGTGCATAAAATATATTTATATATATATACCCTTATACACCATTTTAATAAAAAATATCACAAAATTCTTCTAAGTCCCTCGGGAAGAGTGAAAGACGCGCACGTTAATTTTCAGAGCTCCTAAACCTTCCTATAAGAAGTTAGCCAAAAAGTAGCTTCGAAAAACGCTTAGGTTAAGTTTCAGAGTTGCTTCTAATGTACCAAAGCTGGACTTAGACATAATTTCACTCTCACAACATTATGGCTGGTTGGAGACAGTCCGAACAACAAGTACCGGGTCCATGGTACTGGGCGTATACTGGGGGGACGGGGGGGACTCCCATTAACCCCTGACTATACCGGGGATACGCTTATCACAATGCCTTTCTGGTCTGTGCTGAAGCAGGGCATTCTGGCAGCCAAGTGGCTTGACCTTAATTAGTGAGCCTGGTTACCCCCTCTTGGAACCACAGACTTAGAAATCGCCAGCTCATATACAGTGCATAAAATATATTTATATATATACCCTTATACACCATTTTAATAAAAAATATCACAAAATTCTTCTAAGTCCCTCGGGAAGAGTGAAAGATGCGCACGTTCATTTTCAGAGCTCCTAGACCTTCCCATAAGAAGTTAGCCAAAAAGTAGCTTCGAAAAACGCTTAGGTGAAGTTTCAGAGTTGCTTCTAATGTACCAAAGCTGGACTTAGACATAATTTCACTCTCACAACATTATGGCTGGTTGGAGACAGTCCGAACCACAAGTACCGGGTCCATGGTTCTGGGCGTATACTGGGGGGACGGGGGGGACTCCCATTAACCCCTGACTATATCGGGGATACGCTTATCACAATGCCTTTCTGGTCTGTGCTGAAGCAGGGCATTCTGGCAGCCAAGTGGCTTGACCTTTATTAGTGAGCCTGGTTACCCCCTCTCGGAACCACAGACTTAGAAATTTCCTGCTCATATACAGTGCATAAAATATATTTATATATATACCCTTATACACCATTTTAATAAAAAATATCACAAAATTCTTCTAAGTCCCTCGGGAAGAGTGAAAGATGCGCACGTTCATTTTCAGAGCTTCTAGACCTTCCCATAAGAAGTTAGCCAAAAAGTAGCTTCGAAAAACGCTTAGGTTAAGTTTCAGAGTTGCTTCTAATGTACCGAAGCTGGACTTAACATACTGTAATTTCACTCTCACAACATTATGGCTGGTTGGAGACAGTCCGAACCACAAGTACCGGGTCCATGGTTCTGGGCGTATACTGGGGGGACGGGGGGGACTCCCATTAACCCCTGACTATACCGGGGATACGCTTATCACAATGCCTTTCTGGTCTGTGCTGAAGCAGGGCATTCTGGCAGCCAAGTGGCTTGACCTTAATTAGTGAGCCTGGTTACCCCCTCTCGGAACCACAGACTTAGAAATCGCCAGCTCATATACAGTGCATAAAATATATTTATATATATACCCTTATACACCATTTTAATAAAAAATATCACAAAATTCTTCTAAGTACCTCGGGAAGAGTGAAAGTCGCGCACGTTCATTTTCAGAGCTCCTAGACCTTCTAATAAGAAGTTAGCCAAAAAGTAGCTTCGAAAAACGCTTAGGTGAAGTTTCAGAGTTGCTTCTAATGTACCAAAGCTGGACTTAGACATAATTTCACTCTCACAACATTATGGCTGGTTGGAGACAGTCCGAACCACAAGTACCGGGTCCATGGTTCTGGGCGTATACTGGGGGGACGGGGACGACTCCCATTAACCCCTGACTATACCGGGGATACGCTTATTACAATGCCTTTCTGGTCTGTGCTGAAGCAGGGCATTCTGGCAGCCAAGTGGCTTGACCTTTATTAGTGAGCCTGGTTACCCCCTCTCGGAACAACAGACTTAGAAATCGCCAGCTCATATACAGTGCATAAAATATATTTATATATATACCCTTATACACCATTTTAATAAAAAATATCACAAAATTCTTCTAAGTCCCTCGGGAAGAGTGAAAGATGCGCACGTTCATTTTCAGAGCTTCTAGACCTTCCCATAAGAAGTTAGCCAAAAAGTAGCTTCGAAAAACGCTTAGGTTAAGTTTCAGAGTTGCTTCTAATGTACCGAAGCTGGACTTAACATACTGTAATTTCACTCTCACAACATTATGGCTGGTTGGAGACAGTCCGAACCACAAGTACCGGGTCCATGGTTCTGGGCGTATACTGGGGGGACGGGGGGGACTCCCATTAACCCCTGACTATACCGGGGATACGCTTATCACAATGCCTTTCTGGTCTGTGCTGAAGCAGGGCATTCTGGCAGCCAAGTGGCTTGACCTTAATTAGTGAGCCTGGTTACCCCCTCTCGGAACCACAGACTTAGAAATCGCCAGCTCATATACAGTGCATAAAATATGTTTATATATATACCCTTATACACCATTTTAATAAAAAATATCACAAAATTCTTCTAAGTCCCTCTGGAAGAGTGAAAGATGCGCACGTTCTTTTTCAGAGCTCCTAGACCTTCCCATAAGAAGTTAGCCAAAAAGTAGCTTCGAAAAACGCTTAGGTGAAGTTTCAGAGTTGCTTCTAATGTACCAAAGCTGGACTTAGACATAATTTCACTCTCACAACATTATGGCTGGTTGGAGACAGTCCGAACCACAAGTACCGGGTCCATGGTTCTGGGCGTATACTGGGGGGACGGGGACGACTCCCATTAACCCCTGACTATACCGGGGATACGCTTATCACAATGCCTTTCTGGTCTGTGCTGAAGCAGGGCATTCTGGCAGCCAAGTGGCTTGACCTTTATTAGTGAGCCTGGTTACCCCCTCTCGGAACCACAGACTTAGAAATCGCCAGCTCATATACAGTGCATAAAATATATTTATATATATATACCCTTATACACCATTTTAATAAAAAATATCACAAAATTCTTCTAAGTCCCTCGGGAAGAGTGAAAGACGCGCACGTTAATTTTCAGAGCTCCTAAACCTTCCTATAAGAAGTTAGCCAAAAAGTAGCTTCGAAAAACGCTTAGGTTAAGTTTCAGAGTTGCTTCTAATGTACCAAAGCTGGACGTAGACATAATTTCACTCTCACAACATTATGGCTGGTTGGAGACAGTCCGAACCACAAGTACCGGGTCCATGGTTCTGGGCGTATACTGGGGGGACGGGGACGACTCCCATTAACCCCTGACTATACCGGGGATACGCTTATTACAATGCCTTTCTGGTCTGTGCTGAAGCAGGGCATTCTTGCAGCCAAGTGGCTTGACCTTTATTAGTGAGCCTGGTTACCCCCTCTCGGAACAACAGACTTAGAAATCGCCAGCTCATATACAGTGCATAAAATATATTTATATATATACCCTTATACACCATTTTAATAAAAAATATCACAAAATTCTTCTAAGTCCCTCGGGAAGAGTGAAAGACGCGCACGTTCATTTTCAGAGCTCCTAGACCTTCCTATAAGAAGTTAGCCAAAAAGTAGCTTCGAAAAACGCTTAGGTTAAGTTTCAGAGTTGCTTCTAATGTACCAAAGCTGGACTTAGACATAATTTCACTCTCACAACATTATGGCTGGTTGGAGACAGTCCGAACCACAAGTACCGGGTCCATGGTTCTGGGCGTATACTGGGGGGACTGGGGGGACTCCCATTAACCCCTGACTATACCGGGGATACGCTTATCACAATGCCTTTCTGGTCTGTGCTGAAGCAGGGCATTCTGGCAGCCAAGTGGCTTGACCTTTATTAGTGAGCCTGGTTACCCCCTCTCGGAACCACAGACTTAGAAATTTCCTGCTCATATACAGTGCATAAAATATATTTATATATATACCCTTATACACCATTTTAATAAAAAATATCACAAAATTCTTCTAAGTCCCTCGGGAAGAGTGAAAGATGCGCACGTTCATTTTCAGAGCTTCTAGACCTTCCCATAAGAAGTTAGCCAAAAAGTAGCTTCGAAAAACGCTTAGGTTAAGTTTCAGAGTTGCTTCTAATGTACCGAAGCTGGACTTAACATACTGTAATTTCACTCTCACAACATTATGGCTGGTTGGAGACAGTCCGAACCACAAGTACCGGGTCCATGGTTCTGGGCGTATACTGGGGGGACGGGGGGGACTCCCATTAACCCCTGACTATACTGGGGATACGCTTATCACAATGCCTTTCTGGTCTGTGCTGAAGCAGGGCATTCTGGCAGCCAAGTGGCTTGACCTTAATTAGTGAGCCTGGTTACCCCCTCTCGGAACCACAGACTTAGAAATCGCCAGCTCATATATACTGTACAGTGCATAAAATATATTTATATATATACCCTTATACACCATTTTAATAAAAAATATCACAAAATTCTTCTAAGTCCCTCTGGAAGAGTGAAAGATGCGCACGTTCTTTTTCAGAGCTCCTAGACCTTCCCATAAGAAGTTAGCCAAAAAGTAGCTTCGAAAAACGCTTAGGTGAAGTTTCAGAGTTGCTTCTAATGTACCAAAGCTGGACTTAGACATAATTTCACTCTCACAACATTATGGCTGGTTGGAGACAGTCCGAACCACAAGTACCGGGTCCATGGTTCTGGGCGTATACTGGGGGGACGGGGACGACTCCCATTAACCCCTGACTATACCGGGGATACGCTTATCACAATGCCTTTCTGGTCTGTGCTGAAGCAGGGCATTCTGGCAGCCAAGTGGCTTGACCTTTATTAGTGAGCCTGGTTACCCCCTCTCGGAACCACAGACTTAGAAATCGCCAGCTCATATACAGTGCATAAAATATATTTATATATATATACCCTTATACACCATTTTAATAAAAAATATCACAAAATTCTTCTAAGTCCCTCGGGAAGAGTGAAAGACGCGCACGTTAATTTTCAGAGCTCCTAAACCTTCCTATAAGAAGTTAGCCAAAAAGTAGCTTCGAAAAACGCTTAGGTTAAGTTTCAGAGTTGCTTCTAATGTACCAAAGCTGGACTTAGACATAATTTCACTCTCACAACATTATGGCTGGTTGGAGACAGTCCGAACCAAAAGTACCGGGTCCATGGTTCTGGGCGTATACTGGGTGGACGGGGGGGACTCCCATTAACCCCTGACTATACCGGGGATACGCTTATCACAATGCCTTTCTGGTCTGTGCTGAAGCAGGGCATTCTGGCAGCCAAGTGGCTTGACCTTAATTAGTGAGCCTGGTTACCCCCTCTTGGAACCACAGACTTAGAAATCGCCAGCTCATATACAGTGCATAAAATATATTTATATATATACCCTTATACACCATTTTAATAAAAAATATCACAAAATTCTTCTAAGTCCCTCGGGAAGAGTGAAAGACGCGCACGTTCATTTTCAGAGCTGCTAGACCTTCCCATAAGAAGTTAGCCAAAAAGTAGCTTCGAAAAACGCTTAGGTGAAGTTTCAGAGTTGCTTCTAATGTACCAAAGCTGGACTTAGACATAATTTCACTCTCACAACATTATGGCTGGTTGGAGACAGTCCGAACCACAAGTACCGGGTCCATGGTTCTGGGCGTATACTGGGGGGACGGGGGGGACTCCCATTAACCCCTGACTATACCGGGGATACGCTTATCACAATGCCTTTCTGGTCTGTGCTGAAGCAGGGCATTCTGGCAGCCAAGTGGCTTGACCTTTATTAGTGAGCCTGGTTACCCCCTCTCGGAACCACAGACTTAGAAATCGCCAGCTCATATACAGTGCATAAAATATATTTATATATATACCCTTATACACCATTTTAATAAAAAATATCACAAAATTCTTCTAAGTCCCTCGGGAAGAGTGAAAGACGCGCACGTTCATTTTCAGAGCTCCTAGACCTTCCTATAAGAAGTTAGCCAAAAAGTAGCTTCGAAAAAAGCTTAGGTTAAGTTTCAGAGTTGCTTCTAATGTACCAAAGCTGGACTTAGACATAATTTCACTCTCACAACATTATGGCTGGTTGGAGACAGTCCGAACCACAAGTACCGGGTCCATGGTTCTGGGCGTATACTGGGGGGACGGGGACGACTCCCATTAACCCCTGACTATACCGGGGATACGCTTATCACAATGCCTTTCTGGTCTGTGCTGAAGCAGGGCATTCTGGCAGCCAAGTGGCTTGACCTTTATTAGTGAGCCTGGTTACCCCCTCTCGGAACAACAGACTTAGAAATCGCCAGCTCATATACAGTGCATAAAATATATTTATATATATACCCTTATACACCATTTTAATAAAAAATATCACAAAATTCTTCTAAGTCCCTTGGGAAGAGTGAAAGATGCGCACGTTCATTTTCAGAGCTCTTAGACCTTCCCATAAGAAGTTAGCCAAAAAGTAGCTTCGAAAAACGCTTAGGTTAAGTTTCAGAGTTGCTTCTAATATACCAAAGCTGGACTTAACATAATTTCACTCTCACAACATTATGGCTTTTTGGAGACAGTCCGAACCACAAGTACCGGGTCCATGGTTCTGGGCGTATACTGGGGGGACGGGGGGGACTCCCATTAACCCCTGACTATACCGGGGATACGCTTATCACAATGCCTTTCTGGTCTGTGCTGAAGCAGGGCATTCTGGCAGCCAAGTGGCTTGACCTTAATTAGTGAGCCTGGTTACCCCCTCTCGGAACCACAGACTTAGAAATCGCCAGCTCATATACAGTGCATAAAATATATTTATATATATACCCTTATACACCATTTTAATAAAAAATATCACAAAATTCTTCTAAGTCCCTCGGGAAGAGTGAAAGATGCGCACGTTCATTTTCAGAGCTCCTAGACCTTCCCATAAGAAGTTAGCCAAAAAGTAGCTTCGAAAAACGCTTAGGTGAAGTTTCAGAGTTGCTTCTAATGTACCAAAGCTGGACTTAGACATAATTTCACTCTCACAGCATTATGGCTGGTTGGAGACAGTCCGAACCACAAGTACCGGGTCCATGGTTCTGGGCGTATACTGGGGGGACGGGGACGACTCCCATTAACCCCTGACTATACCGGGGATACGCTTATCACAATGCCTTTCTGGTCTGTGCTGAAGCAGGGCATTCTGGCAGCCAAGTGGCTTGACCTTAATTAGTGAGCCTGGTTACCCCCTCTCGGAACCACAGACTTAGAAATCGCCAGCTCATATACAATGCATAAAATATATTTATATATATACCCTTATACACCATTTTAATAAAAAATATCACAAAATTCTTCTAAGTCCCTGGGGAAGAGTGAAAGACGCGCACGTTCATTTTCAGAGCTCCTAGACCTTCCCATAAGAAGTTAGCCAAAAAGTAGCTTCGAAAAACGCTTAGGTGAAGTTTCAGAGTTGCTTCTAATGTACCAAAGCTGGACTTAGACATAATTTCACTCTCACAACATTATGGCTGGTTGGAGACAGTCCGAACCACAAGTACCGGGTCCATGGTTCTGGGCGTATACTGGGGGGACGGGGGGGGACTCCCATTAACCCCTGACTATACCGTGGATACGCTTATCACAATGCCTTTCTGGTCTGTGCTGAAGCAGGGCATTCTGGCAGCCAAGTGGCTTGACCTTAATTAGTGAGCCTGGTTACCCCCTCTCGGAACCACAGACTTAGAAATCGCCAGCTCATATACAGTGCATAAAATATATTTATATATATACCCTTATACACCATTTTAATTAAAAATATCACAAAATTCTTCTAAGTCCCTCGGGAAGAGTGAAAGACGCGCACGTTCATTTTCAGAGCTCCTAGACCTTCCTATAAGAAGTTAGCCAAAAAGTAGCTTCGAAAAACGCTTAGGTTAAGTTTCAGAGTTGCTTCTAATGTACCAAAGCTGGACTTAGACATAATTTCACTCTCACAACATTATGGCTGGTTGGAGACAGTCCGAACCACAAGTTCCGGGTCCATGGTTCTGGGCGTATACTGGGGGGACGGGGGGGACTCCCATTAACCCCTGACTATACCGTGGATACGCTTATCACAATGCCTTTCTGGTCTGTGCTGAAGCAGGGCATTCTGGCAGCCAAGTGGCTTGACCTTAATTAGTGAGCCTGGTTACCCCCTCTCGGAACCACAGACTTAGAAATCGCCAGCTCATATACAGTGCATAAAATATATTTATATATATACCCTTATACACCATTTTAATAAAAAATATCACAAAATTCTTCTAAGTCCCTGGGGAAGAGTGAAAGACGCGCACGTTCATTTTCAGAGCTCCTAGACCTTCTAATAAGAAGTTAGCCAAAAAGTAGCTTCGAAAAACGCTTAGGTGAAGTTTCAGAGTTGCTTCTAATGTACCAAAGCTGGACTTAGACATAATTTCACTCTCACAACATTATGGCTGGTTGGAGACAGTCCGAACCACAAGTTCCGGGTCCATGGTTCTGGGCGTATACTGGGGGGACGGGGGGGACTCCCATTAACCCCTGACTATACCGTGGATACGCTTATCACAATGCCTTTCTGGTCTGTGCTGAAGCAGGGCATTCTGGCAGCCAAGTGGCTTGACCTTAATTAGTGAGCCTGGTTACCCCCTCTCGGAACAACAGACTTAGAAATCGCCAGCTCATATACAGTGCATAAAATATATTTATATATATACCCTTATACAGCATTTTAATAAAAAATATCACAAAATTCTTCTAAGTCCCTCGGGAAGAGTGAAAGATGCGCACGTTCATTTTGAGAGCTCCTAGACCTTCCCATAAGAAGTTAGCCAAAAAGTAGCTTCGAAAAACGCTTAGGTGAAGTATCAGAGTTGCTTCTAATGTACCAAAGCTGGACTTAGACATAATTTCACTCTCACAACATTATGGCTGGTTGGAGACAGTCCGAACCACAAGTACCGGGTCCATGGTTCTGGGCGTATACTGGGGGGACGGGGGGGACTCCCATTAACCCCTGACTATACCGTGGATACGCTTATCACAATGCCTTTCTGGTCTGTGCTGAAGCAGGGCATTCTGGCAGCCAAGTGGCTTGACCTTAATTAGTGAGCCTGGTTACCCCCTCTCGGAACCACAGACTTAGAAATCGCCAGCTCATATACAGTGCATAAAATATATTTATATATATATACCCTTATACACCATTTTAATAAAAAATATCACAAAATTCTTCTAAGTACCTCGGGAAGAGTGAAAGACGCGCACGTTCATTTTCAGAGCTCCTAGACCTTCTAATAAGAAGTTAGCCAAAAAGTAGCTTCGAAAAACGCTTAGGTGAAGTTTCAGAGTTGCTTCTAATGTACCAAAGCTGGACTTAGACATAATTTCACTCTCACAACATTATGGCTGGTTGGAGACAGTCCGAACCACAAGTACCGGGTCCATGGTTCTGGGCGTATACTGGGGGGACGGGGGGGACTCCCATTAACCCCTGACTATACCGGGGATACGCTTATCACAATGCCTTTCTGGTCTGTGCTGAAGCAGGGCATTCTGGCAGCCAAGTGGCTTGACCTTAATTAGTGAGCCTGGTTACCCCCTCTTGGAACCACAGACTTAGAAATCGCCAGCTCATATACAGTGCATAAAATATATTTATATATATACCCTTATACACCATTTTAATAAAAAATATCACAAAATTCTTCTAAGTCCCTCGGGAAGAGTGAAAGACGCGCACGTTCATTTTCAGAGCTCCTAGACCTTCCCATAAGAAGTTAGCCAAAAAGTAGCTTCGAAAAACGCTTAGGTGAAGTTTCAGAGTTGCTTCTAATGTACCAAAGCTGGACTTAGACATAATTTCACTCTCACAACATTATGGCTGGTTGGAGACAGTCCGAACCACAAGTACCGGGTCCATGGTTCTGGGCGTATACTGGGGGGACGGGGGGGACTCCCATTAACCCCTGACTATACCGGGGATACGCTTATCACAATGCCTTTCTGGTCTGTGCTGAAGCAGGGCATTCTGGCAGCCAAGTGGCTTGACATTTATTAGTGAGCCTGGTTACCCCCTCTCGGAACCACAGACTTAGAAATCGCCAGCTCATATACAGTGCATAAAATATATTTATATATATACCCTTATACACCATTTTAATAAAAAATATCACAAAATTCTTCTAAGTCCCTCGGGAAGAGTGAAAGACGCGCACGTTCATTTTCAGAGCTCCTAGACCTTCCTATAAGAAGTTAGCCAAAAAGTAGCTTCGAAAAACGCTTAGGTTAAGTTTCAGAGTTGCTTCTAATGTACCAAAGCTGGACTTAGACATAATTTCACTCTCACAACATTATGGCTGGTTGGAGACAGTCCGAACCACAAGTACCGGGTCCATGGTTCTGGGCGTATACTGGGGGGACGGGGACGACTCCCATTAACCCCTGACTATACCGGGGATACGCTTATCACAATGCCTTTCTGGTCTGTGCTGAAGCAGGGCATTCTGGCAGCCAAGTGGCTTGACCTTTATTAGTGAGCCTGGTTACCCCCTCTCGGAACAACAGACTTAGAAATCGCCAGCTCATATACAGTGCATAAAATATATTTATATATATACCCTTATACAGCATTTTAATAAAAAATATCACAAAATTCTTCTAAGTCCCTCGGGAAGAGTGAAAGATGCGCACGTTCATTTTCAGAGCTCCTAGACCTTCCCATAAGAAGTTAGCCAAAAAGTAGCTTCGAAAAACGCTTAGGTGAAGTTTCAGAGTTGCTTCTAATGTACCAAAGCTGGACTTAGACATAATTTCACTCTCACAACATTATGGCTGGTTGGAGACAGTCCGAACCACAAGTACCGGGTCCATGGTTCTGGGCGTATACTGGGGGGACGGGGGGGACTCCCATTAACCCCTGACTATACCGTGGATACGCTTATCACAATGCCTTTCTGGTCTGTGCTGAAGCAGGGCATTCTGGCAGCCAAGTGGCTTGACCTTAATTAGTGAGCCTGGTTACCCCCTCTCGGAACCACAGACTTAGAAATCGCCAGCTCATATACAGTGCATAAAATATATTTATATATATACCCTTATACACCATTTTAATAAAAAATATCACAAAATTCTTCTAAGTACCTCGGGAAGAGTGAAAGACGCGCACGTTCATTTTCAGAGCTCCTAGACCTTCTAATAAGAAGTTAGCCAAAAAGTAGCTTCGAAAAACGCTTAGGTGAAGTTTCAGAGTTGCTTCTAATGTACCAAAGCTGGACTTAGACATAATTTCACTCTCACAACATTATGGCTGGTTGGAGACAGTCCGAACCACAAGTACCGGGTCCATGGTTCTGGGCGTATACTGGGGGGACGGGGGGGACTCCCATTAACCCCTGACTATACCGGGGATACGCTTATCACAATGCCTTTCTGGTCTGTGCTGAAGCAGGGCATTCTGGCAGCCAAGTGGCTTGACCTTAATTAGTGAGCCTGGTTACCCCCTCTCGGAACAACAGACTTAGAAATCGCAAGCTCATATACAGTGCATAAAATATATTTATATATATACCCTTATACACCATTTTAATAAAAAATATCACAAAATTCTTCTAAGTCCCTCGGGAAGAGTGAAAGATGCGCACGTTCATTTTCAGAGCTCCTAGACCTTCCCATAAGAAGTTAGCCAAAAAGTAGCTTCGAAAAACGCTTAGGTGAAGTTTCAGAGTTGCTTCTAATGTACCAAAGCTGGACTTAGACATAATTTCACTCTCACAACATTATGGCTGGTTGGAGACAGTCCGAACCACAAGTACCGGGTCCATGGTTCTGGGCGTATACTGGGGGGACGGGGACGACTCCCATTAACCCCTTACTATACCGGGGATACGCTTATCACAATGCCTTTCTGGTCTGTGCTGAAGCAGGGCATTCTGGCAGCCAAGTGGCTTGACCTTTATTAGTGAGCCTGGTTACCCCCTCTCGGAACAACAGACTTAGAAATCGCCAGCTCATATACAGTGCATAAAATATATTTATATATATACCCTTATACACCATTTTAATAAAAAATATCACAAAATTCTTCTAAGTCCCTCGGGAAGAGTGAAAGACGCGCACGTTCATTTTCAGAGCTCCTAGACCTTCCTATAAGAAGTTAGCCAAAAAGTAGCTTCGAAAAACGCTTAGGTTAAGTTTCAGGGTTGCTTCTAATGTACCGAAGCTGGACTTAGACATAATTTCACTCTCACAACATTATGGCTGGTTGGAGACAGTCCGAACCACAAGTACCGGGTCCATGGTTCTGGGCGTATACTGGGGGGACGGGGGGGACTCCCATTAACCCCTGACTATACCGGGGATACGCTTATCACAATGCCTTTCTGGTCTGTGCTGAAGCAGGGCAGTCTGGCAGCCAAGTGGCTTGACCTTAATTAGTGAGCCTGGTTACCCCCTCTCGGAACCACAGACTTAGAAATCGCCAGCTCATATACAGTGCATAAAATATATTTATATATATACCCTTATACACCATTTTAATAAAAAATATCACAAAATTCTTCTAAGTACCTCGGGAAGAGTGAAAGACGCGCACGTTCATTTTCAGAGCTCCTAGACCTTCTAATAAGAAGTTAGCCAAAAAGTAGCTTCGAAAAACGCTTAGGTGAAGTTTCAGAGTTGCTTCTAATGTACCAAAGCTGGACTTAGACATAATTTCACTCTCACAACATTATGGCTGGTTGGAGACAGTCCGAACCACAAGTACCGGGTCCATGGTTCTGGGCGTATACTGGGGGGACGGGGACGACTCCCATTAACCCCTGACTATACCGGGGATACGCTTATCACAATGCCTTTCTGGTCTGTGCTGAAGCAGGGCATTCTGGCAGCCAAGTGGCTTGACCTTTATTAGTGAGCCTGGTTACCCCCTCTCGGAACAACAGACTTAGAAATCGCCAGCTCATATACAGTGCATAAAATATATTTATATATATACCCTTATACACCATTTTAATAAAAAATATCACAAAATTCTTCTAAGTCCCTCGGGAAGAGTGAAAGACGCGCACATTCATTTTCAGAGCTCCTAGACCTTCCTATAAGAATGTAGCCAAAAAGTAGCTTCGAAAAACGCTTAGGTTAAGTTTCAGAGTTGCTTCTAATGTACCAAAGCTGGACTTAGACATAATTTCACTCTCACAACATTATGGCTGGTTGGAGACAGTCCGAACCACAAGTACCGGGTCCATGGTTCTGGGCGTATATTGGGGGGACGGGGGGGACTCCCATTAACCCCTGACTATACCGGGGATACGCTTATCACAATGCCTTTCTGGTCTGTGCTGAAGCAGGGCATTCTGGCAGCCAAGTGGCTTGACCTTAATTTGTGAGCCTGGTTACCCCCTCTCGGAACAACAGACTTAGAAATCGCCAGCTCATATACAGTGCATAAAATATATTTATATATATACCCTTATACACCATTTTAATAAAAAATATCACAAAATTCTTCTAAGTCCCTCGGGAAGAGTGAAAGACGCGCACGTTCATTTTCAGAGCTCCTAGACCTTCCTATAAGAAGTTAGCCAAAAAGTAGCTTCGAAAAACGCTTAGGTTAAGTTTCAGGGTTGCTTCTAATGTACCGAAGCTGGACTTAGACATAATTTCACTCTCACAACATTATGGCTGGTTGGAGACAGTCCGAACCACAAGTACCGGGTCCATGGTTCTGGGCGTATACTGGGGGGACGGGGGGGACTCCCATTAACCCCTGACTATACCGGGATACGCTTATCACAATGCCTTTCTGGTCTGTGCTGAAGCAGGGCATTCTGGCAGCCAAGTGGCTTGACCTTAATTAGTGAGCCTGGTTACCCCCTCTCGGAACCACAGACTTAGAAATCGCCAGCTCATATACAGTGCATAAAATATATTTATATATATACCCTTATACACCATTTTAATAAAAAATATCACAAAATTCTTCTAAGTCCCTCGGGAAGAGTGAAAGACGCGCACGTTCATTTTCAGAGCTCCTAGACCTTCCCATAAGAAGTTAGCCAAAAAGTAGCTTCGAAAAACGCTTAGGTGAAGTTTCAGAGTTGCTTCTAATGTACCAAAGCTGGACTTAGACATAATTTCACTCTCACAACATTATGGCTGGTTGGAGACAGTCCGAACCACAAGTACCGGGTCCATGGTTCTGGGCGTATACTGGGGGGACGGGGGGGACTCCCATTAACCCCTGACTATACCGTGGATACGCTTATCACAATGCCTTTCTGGTCTGTGCTGAAGCAGGGCATTCTGGCAGCCAAGTGGCTTGACCTTAATTAGTGAGCCTGGTTACTCCCTCTCGGAACCACAGACTTAGAAATCGCCAGCTCATATACAGTGCATAAAATATATTTATATATATACCCTTATACACCATTTTAATAAAAAATATCACAAAATTCTTCTAAGTCCCTCGGGAAGAGTGAAAGACGCGCACGTTCATTTTCAGAGCTCCTAGACCTTCCTATAAGAAGTTAGCCAAAAAGTAGCTTCGAAAAACGCTTAGGTTAAGTTTCAGGGTTGCTTCTAATGTACCGAAGCTGGACTTAGACATAATTTCACTCTCACAACATTATGGCTGGTTGGAGACAGTCCGAACCACAAGTACCGGGTCCATGGTTCTGGGCGTATACTGGGGGGACGGGGGGGACTCCCATTAACCCCTGACTATACCGGGATACGCTTATCACAATGCCTTTCTGGTCTGTGCTGAAGCAGGGCATTCTGGCAGCCAAGTGGCTTGACCTTAATTAGTGAGCCTGGTTACCCCCTCTCGGAACCACAGACTTAGAAATCGCCAGCTCATATACAGTGCATAAAATATATTTATATATATACCCTTATACACCATTTTAATAAAAAATATCACAAAATTCTTCTAAGTCCCTCGGGAAGAGTGAAAGACGCGCACGTTCATTTTCAGAGCTCCTAGACCTTCCCATAAGAAGTTAGCCAAAAAGTAGCTTCGAAAAACGCTTAGGTGAAGTTTCAGAGTTGCTTCTAATGTACCAAAGCTGGACTTAGACATAATTTCACTCTCACAACATTATGGCTGGTTGGAGACAGTCCGAACCACAAGTACCGGGTCCATGGTTCTGGGCGTATACTGGGGGGACGGGGGGGACTCCCATTAACCCCTGACTATACCGTGGATACGCTTATCACAATGCCTTTCTGGTCTGTGCTGAAGCAGGGCATTCTGGCAGCCAAGTGGCTTGACCTTAATTAGTGAGCCTGGTTACTCCCTCTCGGAACCACAGACTTAGAAATCGCCAGCTCATATACAGTGCATAAAATATATTTATATATATACCCTTATACACCATTTTAATAAAAAATATCACAAAATTCTTCTAAGTACCTCGGGAAGAGTGAAAGACGCGCACGTTCATTTTCAGAGCTCCTAGACCTTCTAATAAGAAGTTAGCCAAAAAGTAGCTTCGAAAAACGCTTAGGTGAAGTTTCAGAGTTGCTTCTAATGTACCAAAGCTGGACTTAGACATAATTTCACTCTCACAACATTATGGCTGGTTGGAGACAGTCCGAACCACAAGTACCGGGTCCATGGTTCTGGGCGTATACTGGGGGGACGGGGACGACTCCCATTAACCCCTGACTATACCGGGGATACGCTTATCACAATGCCTTTCTGGTCTGTGCTGAAGCAGGGCATTCTGGCAGCCAAGTGGCTTGACCTTTATTAGTGAGCCTGGTTACCCCCTCTCGGAACAACAGACTTAGAAATCGCCAGCTCATATACAGTGCATAAAATATATTTATATATATACCCTTATACACCATTTTAATTAAAAATATCACAAAATTCTTCTAATTCCCTCGGGAAGAGTGAAAGATGCGCACGTTCATTTTCAGAGCTCCTAGACCTTCCCATAAGAAGTTAGCCAAAAAGTAGCTTCGAAAAACGCTTAGGTGAAGTTTCAGAGTTGCTTCTAATGTACCAAAGCTGGACTTAGACATAATTTCACTCTCACAACATTATGGCTGGTTGGAGACAGTCCGAACCACAAGTACCGGGTCCATGGTTCTGGGCGTATACTGGGGGGACGGGGACGACTTCCATTAACCCCTGACTATACCGGGGATACGCTTATCACAATGCCTTTCTGGTCTGTGCTGAAGCAGGGCATTCTGGCAGCCAAGTGGCTTGACCTTTATTAGTGAGCCTGGTTACCCCCTCTCGGAACCACAGACTTAGAAATCGCCAGCTCATATACAGTGCATAAAATATATTTATATATATATACCCTTATACACCATTTTAATAAAAAATATCACAAAATTCTTCTAAGTCCCTCGGGAAGAGTGAAAGACGCGCACGTTAATTTTCAGAGCTCCTAGACCTTCCTATAAGAAGTTAGCCAAAAAGTAGCTTCGAAAAACGCTTAGGTTAAGTTTCAGAGTTGCTTCTAATGTACCAAAGCTGGACTTAGACATAATTTCACTCTCACAACATTATGGCTGGTTGGAGACAGTCCGAACCACAAGTACCGGGTCCATGGTTCTGGGCGTATACTGGGGGGACGGGGGGGACTCCCATTAACCCCTGACTATACCGGGGATACGCTTATCACAATGCCTTTCTGGTCTGTGCTGAAGCAGGGCATTCTGGCAGCCAAGTGGCTTGACCTTAATTAGTGAGCCTGGTTACCCCCTCTTGGAACCACAGACTTAGAAATCGCCAGCTCATATACAGTGCATAAAATATATTTATATATATACCCTTATACACCATTTTAATAAAAAATATCACAAAATTCTTCTAAGTCCCTCGGGAAGAGTGAAAGACGCGCACGTTCATTTTCAAAGCTCCTAGACCTTCCCATAAGAAGTTAGCCAAAAAGTAGCTTCGAAAAACGCTTAGGTGAAGTTTCAGAGTTGCTTCTAATGTACCAAAGCTGGACTTAGACATAATTTCACTCTCACAACATTATGGCTGGTTGGAGACAGTCCGAACCACAAGTACCGGGTCCATGGTTCTGGGCGTATACTGGGGGGACGGGGGGGACTCCCATTAACCCCTGACTATACCGGGGATACGCTTATCACAATGCCTTTCTGGTCTGTGCTGAAGCAGGGCATTCTGGCAGCCAAGTGGCTTGACCTTAATTAGTGAGCCTGGTTACCCCCTCTCGGAACCACAGACTTAGAAATCGCCAGCTCATACTGTATACAGTGCATAAAATATATTTATATATATACCCTTATACACCATTTTAATAAAAAATATCACAAAATTCTTCTAAGTCCCTCGGGAAGAGTGAAAGATGCGCACGTTCATTTTCAGAGCTCCTAGACCTTCCCATAAGAAGTTAGCCAAAAAGTAGCTTCGAAAAACGCTTAGGTGAAGTTTCAGAGTTGCTTCTAATGTACCAAAGCTGGACTTAGACATAATTTCACTCTCACAACATTATGGCTGGTTGGAGACAGTCCGAACCACAAGTACCGGGTCCATGGTTCTGGGCGTATACTGGGGGGACGGGGACGACTCCCATTAACCCCTGACTATACCGGGGATACGCTTATCACAATGCCTTTCTGGTCTGTGCTGAAGCAGGGCATTCTGGCAGCCAAGTGGCTTGACCTTAATTTGTGAGCCTGGTTACCCCCTCTCGGAACAACAGACTTAGAAATCGCCAGCTCATATACAGTGCATAAAATATATTTATATATATACCCTTATACACCATTTTAATAAAAAATATCACAAAATTCTTCTAAGTCCCTCGGGAAGAGTGAAAGACGCGCACGTTCATTTTCAGAGCTCCTAGACCTTCCTATAAGAAGTTAGCCAAAAAGTAGCTTCGAAAAACGCTTAGGTTAAGTTTCAGGGTTGCTTCTAATGTACCGAAGCTGGACTTAGACATAATTTCACTCTCACAACATTATGGCTGGTTGGAGACAGTCCGAACCACAAGTACCGGGTCCATGGTTCTGGGCGTATACTGGGGGGACGGGGGGGACTCCCATTAACCCCTGACTATACCGGGATACGCTTATCACAATGCCTTTCTGGTCTGTGCTGAAGCAGGGCATTCTGGCAGCCAAGTGGCTTGACCTTAATTAGTGAGCCTGGTTACCCCCTCTCGGAACCACAGACTTAGAAATCGCCAGCTCATATACAGTGCATAAAATATATTTATATATATACCCTTATACACCATTTTAATAAAAAATATCACAAAATTCTTCTAAGTCCCTCGGGAAGAGTGAAAGACGCGCACGTTCATTTTCAGAGCTCCTAGACCTTCCCATAAGAAGTTAGCCAAAAAGTAGCTTCGAAAAACGCTTAGGTGAAGTTTCAGAGTTGCTTCTAATGTACCAAAGCTGGACTTAGACATAATTTCACTCTCACAACATTATGGCTGGTTGGAGACAGTCCGAACCACAAGTACCGGGTCCATGGTTCTGGGCGTATACTGGGGGGACGGGGGGGACTCCCATTAACCCCTGACTATACCGTGGATACGCTTATCACAATGCCTTTCTGGTCTGTGCTGAAGCAGGGCATTCTGGCAGCCAAGTGGCTTGACCTTAATTAGTGAGCCTGGTTACTCCCTCTCGGAACCACAGACTTAGAAATCGCCAGCTCATATACAGTGCATAAAATATATTTATATATATACCCTTATACACCATTTTAATAAAAAATATCACAAAATTCTTCTAAGTCCCTCGGGAAGAGTGAAAGACGCGCACGTTCATTTTCAGAGCTCCTAGACCTTCCTATAAGAAGTTAGCCAAAAAGTAGCTTCGAAAAACGCTTAGGTTAAGTTTCAGGGTTGCTTCTAATGTACCGAAGCTGGACTTAGACATAATTTCACTCTCACAACATTATGGCTGGTTGGAGACAGTCCGAACCACAAGTACCGGGTCCATGGTTCTGGGCGTATACTGGGGGGACGGGGGGGACTCCCATTAACCCCTGACTATACCGGGATACGCTTATCACAATGCCTTTCTGGTCTGTGCTGAAGCAGGGCATTCTGGCAGCCAAGTGGCTTGACCTTAATTAGTGAGCCTGGTTACCCCCTCTCGGAACCACAGACTTAGAAATCGCCAGCTCATATACAGTGCATAAAATATATTTATATATATACCCTTATACACCATTTTAATAAAAAATATCACAAAATTCTTCTAAGTCCCTCGGGAAGAGTGAAAGACGCGCACGTTCATTTTCAGAGCTCCTAGACCTTCCCATAAGAAGTTAGCCAAAAAGTAGCTTCGAAAAACGCTTAGGTGAAGTTTCAGAGTTGCTTCTAATGTACCAAAGCTGGACTTAGACATAATTTCACTCTCACAACATTATGGCTGGTTGGAGACAGTCCGAACCACAAGTACCGGGTCCATGGTTCTGGGCGTATACTGGGGGGACGGGGGGGACTCCCATTAACCCCTGACTATACCGTGGATACGCTTATCACAATGCCTTTCTGGTCTGTGCTGAAGCAGGGCATTCTGGCAGCCAAGTGGCTTGACCTTAATTAGTGAGCCTGGTTACTCCCTCTCGGAACCACAGACTTAGAAATCGCCAGCTCATATACAGTGCATAAAATATATTTATATATATACCCTTATACACCATTTTAATAAAAAATATCACAAAATTCTTCTAAGTACCTCGGGAAGAGTGAAAGACGCGCACGTTCATTTTCAGAGCTCCTAGACCTTCTAATAAGAAGTTAGCCAAAAAGTAGCTTCGAAAAACGCTTAGGTGAAGTTTCAGAGTTGCTTCTAATGTACCAAAGCTGGACTTAGACATAATTTCACTCTCACAACATTATGGCTGGTTGGAGACAGTCCGAACCACAAGTACCGGGTCCATGGTTCTGGGCGTATACTGGGGGGACGGGGACGACTCCCATTAACCCCTGACTATACCGGGGATACGCTTATCACAATGCCTTTCTGGTCTGTGCTGAAGCAGGGCATTCTGGCAGCCAAGTGGCTTGACCTTTATTAGTGAGCCTGGTTACCCCCTCTCGGAACAACAGACTTAGAAATCGCCAGCTCATATACAGTGCATAAAATATATTTATATATATACCCTTATACACCATTTTAATTAAAAATATCACAAAATTCTTCTAATTCCCTCGGGAAGAGTGAAAGATGCGCACGTTCATTTTCAGAGCTCCTAGACCTTCCCATAAGAAGTTAGCCAAAAAGTAGCTTCGAAAAACGCTTAGGTGAAGTTTCAGAGTTGCTTCTAATGTACCAAAGCTGGACTTAGACATAATTTCACTCTCACAACATTATGGCTGGTTGGAGACAGTCCGAACCACAAGTACCGGGTCCATGGTTCTGGGCGTATACTGGGGGGACGGGGACGACTTCCATTAACCCCTGACTATACCGGGGATACGCTTATCACAATGCCTTTCTGGTCTGTGCTGAAGCAGGGCATTCTGGCAGCCAAGTGGCTTGACCTTTATTAGTGAGCCTGGTTACCCCCTCTCGGAACCACAGACTTAGAAATCGCCAGCTCATATACAGTGCATAAAATATATTTATATATATATACCCTTATACACCATTTTAATAAAAAATATCACAAAATTCTTCTAAGTCCCTCGGGAAGAGTGAAAGACGCGCACGTTAATTTTCAGAGCTCCTAGACCTTCCTATAAGAAGTTAGCCAAAAAGTAGCTTCGAAAAACGCTTAGGTTAAGTTTCAGAGTTGCTTCTAATGTACCAAAGCTGGACTTAGACATAATTTCACTCTCACAACATTATGGCTGGTTGGAGACAGTCCGAACCACAAGTACCGGGTCCATGGTTCTGGGCGTATACTGGGGGGACGGGGGGGACTCCCATTAACCCCTGACTATACCGGGGATACGCTTATCACAATGCCTTTCTGGTCTGTGCTGAAGCAGGGCATTCTGGCAGCCAAGTGGCTTGACCTTAATTAGTGAGCCTGGTTACCCCCTCTTGGAACCACAGACTTAGAAATCGCCAGCTCATATACAGTGCATAAAATATATTTATATATATACCCTTATACACCATTTTAATAAAAAATATCACAAAATTCTTCTAAGTCCCTCGGGAAGAGTGAAAGACGCGCACGTTCATTTTCAAAGCTCCTAGACCTTCCCATAAGAAGTTAGCCAAAAAGTAGCTTCGAAAAACGCTTAGGTGAAGTTTCAGAGTTGCTTCTAATGTACCAAAGCTGGACTTAGACATAATTTCACTCTCACAACATTATGGCTGGTTGGAGACAGTCCGAACCACAAGTACCGGGTCCATGGTTCTGGGCGTATACTGGGGGGACGGGGGGGACTCCCATTAACCCCTGACTATACCGGGGATACGCTTATCACAATGCCTTTCTGGTCTGTGCTGAAGCAGGGCATTCTGGCAGCCAAGTGGCTTGACCTTAATTAGTGAGCCTGGTTACCCCCTCTCGGAACCACAGACTTAGAAATCGCCAGCTCATACTGTATACAGTGCATAAAATATATTTATATATATACCCTTATACACCATTTTAATAAAAAATATCACAAAATTCTTCTAATTCCCTCGGGAAGAGTGAAAGATGCGCACGTTCATTTTCAGAGCTCCTAGACCTTCCCATAAGAAGTTAGCCAAAAAGTAGCTTCGAAAAACGCTTAGGTGAAGTTTCAGAGTTGCTTCTAATGTACCAAAGCTGGACTTAGACATAATTTCACTCTCACAACATTATGGCTGGTTGGAGACAGTCCGAACCACAAGTACCGGGTCCATGGTTCTGGGCGTATACTGGGGGGACGGGGACGACTCCCATTAACCCCTGACTATACCGGGGATACGCTTATCACAATGCCTTTCTGGTCTGTGCTGAAGCAGGGCATTCTGGCAGCCAAGTGGCTTGACCTTTATTAGTGAGCCTGGTTACCCCCTCTCGGAACCACAGACTTAGAAATCGCCAGCTCATATACAGTGCATAAAATATATTTATATATATACCCTTATACACCATTTTAATAAAAAATATCACAAAATTCTTCTAAGTCCCTCGGGAAGAGTGAAAGATGCGCACGTTCATTTTCAGAGCTCCTAGACCTTCCCATAAGAAGTTAGCCAAAAAGTAGCTTCGAAAAACGCTTAGGTGAAGTTTCAGAGTTGCTTCTAATGTACCAAAGCTGGACTTAGACATAATTTCACTCTCACAACATTATGGCTGGTTGGAGACAGTCCGAACCACAAGTACCGGGTCCATGGTTCTGGGCGTATACTAGGGGGACGGGGGGGACTCCCATTAACCCCTGACTATACCGGGGATACGCTTATCACAATGCCTTTCTGGTCTGTGCTGAAGCAGGGCATTCTGGCAGCCAAGTGGCTTGACCTTTATTAGTGAGCCTGGTTACCCCCTCTCGGAACCACAGACTTAGAAATCGCCAGCTCATATACAGTGCATAAAATATATTTATATATATATACCCTTATACACCATTTTAATAAAAAATATCACAAAATTCTTCTAAGTCCCTCGGGAAGAGTGAAAGACGCGCACGTTCATTTTCAGAGCTCCTAGACCTTCCTATAAGAAGTTAGCCAAAAAGTAGCTTCGAAAAACGCTTAGGTGAAGTTTCAGAGTTGCTTCTAATGTACCAAAGCTGGACTTAGACATAATTTCACTCTCACAACATTATGGCTGGTTGGAGACAGTCCGAACCACAAGTACCGGGTCCATGGTTCTGGGCGTATACTGGGGGGACGGGGGGGACTCCCATTAACCCCTGACTATACCGGGGATACGCTTATCACAATGCCTTTCTGGTCTGTGCTGAAGCAGGGCATTCTGGCAGCCAAGTGGCTTGACCTTAATTAGTGAGCCTGGTTACCCCCTCTTGGAACCACAGACTTAGAAATCGCCAGCTCATATACAGTGCATAAAATATATTTATATATATACCCTTATACACCATTTTAATAAAAAATATCACAAAATTCTTCTAAGTCCCTCGGGAAGAGTGAAAGACGCGCACGTTCATTTTCAGAGCTCCTAGACCTTCCCATAAGAAGTTAGCCAAAAAGTAGCTTCGAAAAACGCTTAGGTGAAGTTTCAGAGTTGCTTCTAATGTACCAAAGCTGGACTTAGACATAATTTCACTCTCACAACATTATGGCTGGTTGGAGACAGTCCGAACCACAAGTACCGGGTCCATGGTTCTGGGCGTATACTGGGGGGACGGGGGGGACTCCCATTAACCCCTGACTATACCGGGGATACGCTTATCACAATGCCTTTCTGGTCTGTGCTGAAGCAGGGCATTCTGGCAGCCAAGTGGCTTGACCTTTATTAGTGAGCCTGGTTACCCCCTCTCGGAACCACAGACTTAGAAATCGCCAGCTCATATACAGTGCATAAAATATATTTATATATATACCCTTATACACCATTTTAATAAAAAATATCACAAAATTCTTCTAAGTCCCTCGGGAAGAGTGAAAGACGCGCACGTTCATTTTCAGAGCTCCTAGACCTTCCTATAAGAAGTTAGCCAAAAAGTAGCTTCGAAAAACGCTTAGGTTAAGTTTCAGAGTTGCTTCTAATGTACCAAAGCTGGACTTAGACATAATTTCACTCTCACAACATTATGGCTGGTTGGAGACAGTCCGAACCACAAGTACCGGGTCCATGGTTCTGGGCGTATACTGGGGGGACGGGGACGACTCCCATTAACCCCTGACTATACCGGGGATACGCTTATCACAATGCCTTTCTGGTCTGTGCTGAAGCAGGGCATTCTGGCAGCCAAGTGGCTTGACCTTTATTAGTGAGCCTGGTTACCCCCTCTCGGAACCACAGACTTAGAAATCGCCAGCTCATATACAGTGCATAAAATATATTTATATATATACCCTTATACACCATTTTAATAAAAAATATCACAAAATTCTTCTAAGTCCCTCGGGAAGAGTGAAAGACGCGCACGTTCATTTTCAGAGCTCTTAGACCTTCTAATAAGAAGTTAGCCAAAAAGTAGCTTCGAAAAACGCTTAGGTGAAGTTTCAGAGTTGCTTCTAATGTACCAAAGCTGGACTTAGACATAATTTCACTCTCACAACATTATGGCTGGTTGGAGACAGTCCGAACCACAAGTACCGGGTCCATGGTTCTGGGCGTATACTGGGGGGACGGGGGGGACTCCCATTAACCCCTGACTATACCGGGGATACGCTTATTACAATGCCTTTCCGGTCTGTGCTGAAGCAGGGCATTCTGGCAGCCAAGTGGCTTGACCTTTATTAGTGAGCCTGGTTACCCCCTCTCGGAACAACAGACTTAGAAATCGCCAGCTCATATACAGTGCATAAAATATATTTATATATATACCCTTATACACCATTTTAATAAAAAATATCACAAAATTCTTCTATGTCCCTCGGGAAGAGTGAAAGACGCGCACGTTCATTTTCAGAGCTCCTAGACCTTCCTATAAGAAGTTAGCCAAAAAGTAGCTTCGAAAAACGCTTAGGTGAAGTTTCAGAGTTGCTTCTAATGTACCAAAGCTGGACTTAGACATAATTTCACTCTCACAACATTATGGCTGGTTGGAGACAGTTCGAACCACAAGTACCGGGTCCATGGTTCTGGGCGTAAACTGGGGGGACCGGGACGACTCCCATTAACCCCTGACTATACCGGTGATACGCTTATCACAATGCCTTTCTGGTCTGTGCTGAAGCAGGGCATTCTGGCAGCCAAGTGGCTTGACCTTTATTAGTGAGCCTGGTTACCCCCTCTCGGAACCACAGACTTAGAAATCGCCAGCTCATATACAGTGCATAAAATATATTTATATATATACCCTTATACACCATTTTAATAAAAAATATCACAAAATTCTTCTAAGTCCCTCGGGAAGAGTGAAAGACGCGCACGTTCATTTTCAGAGCTCCTAGACCTTCCCATAAGAAGTTAGCCAAAAAGTAGCTTCGAAAAACGCTTAGGTTAAGTTTCAGAGTTGCTTCTAATGTACCGAAGCTGGACTTAGACATAATTTCACTCTCACAACATTATGGCTGGTTGGAGACAGTCCGAACCACAAGTACCGGGTCCATGGTTCTGGGCGTATACTGGGGGGACGGGGACGACTCCCATTAACCCCTGACTATACCGGGGATACGCTTATCACAATGCCTTTCTGGTCTGTGCTGAAGCAGGGCATTCTGGCAGCCAAGTGGCTTGACCTTTATTAGTGAGCCTGGTTACCCCCTCTCGGAACAACAGACTTAGAAATCGCCAGCTCATATACAGTGCATAAAATATATTTATATATATACCCTTATACACCATTTTAATAAAAAATATCACAAAATTCTTCTAAGTCCCTCGCGAAGAGTGAAAGACGCGCACGTTCATTTTCAGAGCTCCTAAACCTTCCTATAAGAAGTTAGCCAAAAAGTAGCTTCGAAAAACGCTTAGGTTAAGTTTCAGAGTTGCTTCTAATGTACCAAAGCTGGACTTAGACATAATTTCACTCTCACAACATTATGGCTGGTTGGAGACAGTCCGAACCACAAGTACCGGGTCCATGGTTCTGGGCGTATACTGGGGGGACGGGGGGGACTCCCATTAACCCCTGACTATACCGGGGATACGCTTATCACAATGCATTTCTGGTCTGTGCTGAAGCAGGGCATTCTGGCAGCCAAGTGGCTTGACCTTAATTAGTGAGCCTGATTACCCCCTCTCGGAACCACAGACTTAGAAATCGCCAGCTCATATACAGTGCATAAAATATATTTATATATATACCCTTATACACCATTTTAATAAAAAATATCACAAAATTCTTCTAAGTACCTCGGGAAGAGTGAAAGATGCGCACGTTCATTTTCAGAGCTCCTAGACCTTCTAATAAGAAGTTAGCCAAAAAGTAGCTTCGAAAAACGCTTAGGTGAAGTTTCAGAGTTGCTTCTAATGTACCAAAGCTGGACTTAGACATAATTTCACTCTCACAACATTATGGCTGGTTGGAGACAGTCCGAACCACAAGTACCGGGTCCATGGTTCTGGGCGTATACTGGGGGGACGGGGACGACTCCCATTAACCCCTGACTATACCGGGGATACGCTTATCACAATGCCTTTCTGGTCTGTGCTGAAGCAGGGCATTCTGGCATCCAAGTGGCTTGACCTTTATTAGTGAGCCTGGTTACCCCCTCTCGCAACAACAGACTTAGAAATCGCCAGCTCATATACAGTGCATAAAATATATTTATATATATACCCTTATACACCATTTTAATTAAAAATATCACAAAATTCTTCTAAGTCCCTCGGGAAGAGTGAAAGACGCGCACGTTCATTTTCAGAGCTCCTAGACCTTCCTATAAGAAGTTAGCCAAAAAGTAGCTTCGAAAAACGCTTAGGTTAAGTTTCAGAGTTGCTTCTAATGTACCGAAGCTGGACTTAGACATAATTTCACTCTCACAACATTATGGCTGGTTGGAGACAGTCCGAACCACAAGTACCGGGTCCATGGTTCTGGGCGTATACTGGGGGGACGGGGGGGACTCCCATTAACCCCTGACTATACCGGGGATACGCTTATCACAATGCATTTCTGGTCTGTGCTGAAGCAGGGCATTCTGGCAGCCAAGTGGCTTGACCTTAATTAGTGAGCCTGATTACCCCCTCTCGGAACCACAGACTTAGAAATCGCCAGCTCATATACAGTGCATAAAATATATTTATATATATACCCTTATACACCATTTTAATAAAAAATATCACAAAATTCTTCTAAGTACCTCGGGAAGAGTGAAAGATGCGCACGTTCATTTTCAGAGCTCCTAGACCTTCTAATAAGAAGTTAGCCAAAAAGTAGCTTCGAAAAACGCTTAGGTGAAGTTTCAGAGTTGCTTCTAATGTACCAAAGCTGGACTTAGACATAATTTCACTCTCACAACATTATGGCTGGTTGGAGACAGTCCGAACCACAAGTACCGGGTCCATGGTTCTGGGCGTATACTGGGGGGACGGGGACGACTCCCATTAACCCCTGACTATACCGGGGATACGCTTATCACAATGCCTTTCTGGTCTGTGCTGAAGCAGGGCATTCTGGCATCCAAGTGGCTTGACCTTTATTAGTGAGCCTGGTTACCCCCTCTCGCAACAACAGACTTAGAAATCGCCAGCTCATATACAGTGCATAAAATATATTTATATATATACCCTTATACACCATTTTAATAAAAAATATCACAAAATTCTTCTAAGTCCCTCGGGAAGAGTGAAAGACGAGCACGTTCATTTTCAGAGCTCCTAGACCTTCCCATAAGAAGTTAGCCAAAAAGTAGCTTCGAAAAACGCTTAGGTGAAGTTTCAGAGTTGCTTCTAATGTACCGAAGCTGGACTTAGACATAATTTCACTCTCACAACATTATGGCTGGTTGGAGACAGTCCGAACCACAAGTACCGGGTCCATGGTTCTGGGCGTATACTGGGGGGACGGGGACGACTCCCATTAACCCCTGACTATACCGGGGATACGCTTATCACAATGCCTTTCCTGTCTGTGCTGAAGCAGGGCATTCTGGCAGCCAAGTGGCTTGACCTTTATTAGTGAGCCTGGTTACCCCCTCTCGGAACCACAGACTTAGAAATCGCCAGCTCATATACAGTGCATAAAATATATTTATATATATACCCTTATACACCATTTTAATAAAAAATATCACAAAATTCTTCTAAGTCCCTCGGGAAGAGTGAAAGACGCGCACGTTCATTTTCAGAGCTCCTAGACCTTCCTATAAGAAGTTAGCCAAAAAGTAGCTTCGAAAAACGCTTAGGTTAAGTTTCAGAGTTGCTTCTAATGTACCGAAGCTGGACTTAGACATAATTTCACTCTCACAACATTATGGCTGGTTGGAGACAGTCCGAACCACAAGTACCGGGTCCATGGTTCTGGGCGTATACTGGGGGGACGGGGACGACTCCCATTAACCCCTGACTATACCGGGGATACGCTTATCACAATGCCTTTCTGGTCTGTGCTGAAGCAGGGCATTCTGGCAGCCAAGTGGCTTGACCTTAATTAGTGAGCCTGGTTACCCCCTCTCGGAACCACAGACTTAGAAATCGCCAGCTCATATACAGTGCATAAAATATATTTATATATATACCCTTATACACCATTTTAATAAAAAATATCACAAAATTCTTCTAAGTCCCTCGGGAAGAGTGAAAGACGCGCACGTTCATTTTCAGAGCTCCTAGACCTTCCTATAAGAAGTTAGCCAAAAAGTAGCTTCGAAAAACGCTTAGGTGAAGTTTCAGAGTTGCTTCTAATGTACCGAAGCTGGACTTAGACATAATTTCACTCTCACAACATTATGGCTGGTTGGAGACAGTCCGAACCACAAGTACCGGGTCCAAGGTTCTGGGCGTATACTGGGGGGACGGGGACGACTCCCATTAACCCCTGACTATACCGGGGATACGCTTATTACAATGCCTTTCCGGTCTGTGCTGAAGCAGGGCATTCTGGCAGCCAAGTGGCTTGACCTTTATTAGTGAGCCTGGTTACCCCCTCTCGGAACAACAGACTTAGAAATCGCCAGCTCATATACAGTGCATAAAATAAATTTATATATATACCCTTATACACAATTTTAAAAAAAAATATCACAAAATTCTTCTAAGTCCCTCGGGAAGAGTGAAAGACGCGCACGTTCATTTTCAGAGCTCCTAGACCTTCCTATAAGAAGTTAGCCAAAAAGTAGCTTCGAAAAACGCTTAGGTTAAGTTTCAGAGTTGCTTCTAATGTACCGAAGCTGGACTTAGACATAATTTCACTCTCACAACATTATGGCTGGTTGGAGACAGTCCGAACCACAAGTACCGGGTCCATGGTTCTGGGCGTATACTGGGGGGACGGGGACGACTCCCATTAACCCCTGACTATACCGGGGATACGCTTATCACAATGCCTTTCTGGTCTGTGCTGAAGCAGGGCATTCTGGCAGCCAAGTGGCTTGACCTTAATTAGTGAGCCTGATTACCCCCTCTCGGAACCACAGACTTAGAAATCGCCAGCTCATATACAGTGCATAAAATATATTTATATATATACCCTTATACACCATTTTAATAAAAAATATCACAAAATTCTTCTAAGTCCCTCGCGAAGAGTGAAAGACGCGCACGTTCATTTTCAGAGCTCCTAAACCTTCCTATAAGAAGTTAGCCAAAAAGTAGCTTCGAAAAACGCTTAGGTTAAGTTTCAGAGTTGCTTCTAATGTACCAAAGCTGGACTTAGACATAATTTCACTCTCACAACATTATGGCTGGTTGGAGACAGTCCGAACCACAAGTACCGGGTCCATGGTTCTGGGCGTATACTGGGGGGACGGGGGGGACTCCCATTAACCCCTGACTATACCGGGGATACGCTTATCACAATGCATTTCTGGTCTGTGCTGAAGCAGGGCATTCTGGCAGCCAAGTGGCTTGACCTTAATTAGTGAGCCTGATTACCCCCTCTCGGAACCACAGACTTAGAAATCGCCAGCTCATATACAGTGCATAAAATATATTTATATATATACCCTTATACACCATTTTAATAAAAAATATCACAAAATTCTTCTAAGTACCTCGGGAAGAGTGAAAGATGCGCACGTTCATTTTCAGAGCTCCTAGACCTTCTAATAAGAAGTTAGCCAAAAAGTAGCTTCGAAAAACGCTTAGGTGAAGTTTCAGAGTTGCTTCTAATGTACCAAAGCTGGACTTAGACATAATTTCACTCTCACAACATTATGGCTGGTTGGAGACAGTCCGAACCACAAGTACCGGGTCCATGGTTCTGGGCGTATACTGGGGGGACGGGGACGACTCCCATTAACCCCTGACTATACCGGGGATACGCTTATCACAATGCCTTTCTGGTCTGTGCTGAAGCAGGGCATTCTGGCATCCAAGTGGCTTGACCTTTATTAGTGAGCCTGGTTACCCCCTCTCGCAACAACAGACTTAGAAATCGCCAGCTCATATACAGTGCATAAAATATATTTATATATATACCCTTATACACCATTTTAATTAAAAATATCACAAAATTCTTCTAAGTCCCTCGGGAAGAGTGAAAGACGCGCACGTTCATTTTCAGAGCTCCTAGACCTTCCTATAAGAAGTTAGCCAAAAAGTAGCTTCGAAAAACGCTTAGGTTAAGTTTCAGAGTTGCTTCTAATGTACCGAAGCTGGACTTAGACATAATTTCACTCTCACAACATTATGGCTGGTTGGAGACAGTCCGAACCACAAGTACCGGGTCCATGGTTCTGGGCGTATACTGGGGGGACGGGGGGGACTCCCATTAACCCCTGACTATACTTGGGATACGCTTATCACAATGCCTTTCTGGTCTGTGCTGAAGCAGGGCATTCTGGAAGCCAAGTGGCTTGACCTTAATTAGTGAGCCTGGTTACCCCCTCTCGGAACCACAGACTTAGAAATCGCCAGCTCATATACAGTGCATAAAATATATTTATATATATACCCTTATACACCATTTTAATAAAAAATATCACAAAATTCTTCTAAGTCCCTCGGGAAGAGTGAAAGACGAGCACGTTCATTTTCAGAGCTCCTAGACCTTCCCATAAGAAGTTAGCCAAAAAGTAGCTTCGAAAAACGCTTAGGTGAAGTTTCAGAGTTGCTTCTAATGTACCGAAGCTGGACTTAGACATAATTTCACTCTCACAACATTATGGCTGGTTGGAGACAGTCCGAACCACAAGTACCGGGTCCATGGTTCTGGGCGTATACTGGGGGGACGGGGACGACTCCCATTAACCCCTGACTATACCGGGGATACGCTTATCACAATGCCTTTCCTGTCTGTGCTGAAGCAGGGCATTCTGGCAGCCAAGTGGCTTGACCTTTATTAGTGAGCCTGGTTACCCCCTCTCGGAACCACAGACTTAGAAATCGCCAGCTCATATACAGTGCATAAAATATATTTATATATATACCCTTATACACCATTTTAATAAAAAATATCACAAAATTCTTCTAAGTCCCTCGGGAAGAGTGAAAGACGCGCACGTTCATTTTCAGAGCTCCTAGACCTTCCTATAAGAAGTTAGCCAAAAAGTAGCTTCGAAAAACGCTTAGGTTAAGTTTCAGAGTTGCTTCTAATGTACCGAAGCTGGACTTAGACATAATTTCACTCTCACAACATTATGGCTGGTTGGAGACAGTCCGAACCACAAGTACCGGGTCCATGGTTCTGGGCGTATACTGGGGGGACGGGGACGACTCCCATTAACCCCTGACTATACCGGGGATACGCTTATCACAATGCCTTTCTGGTCTGTGCTGAAGCAGGGCATTCTGGCAGCCAAGTGGCTTGACCTTAATTAGTGAGCCTGGTTACCCCCTCTCGGAACCACAGACTTAGAAATCGCCAGCTCATATACAGTGCATAAAATATATTTATATATATACCCTTATACACCATTTTAATAAAAAATATCACAAAATTCTTCTAAGTCCCTCGGGAAGAGTGAAAGACGCGCACGTTCATTTTCAGAGCTCCTAGACCTTCCTATAAGAAGTTAGCCAAAAAGTAGCTTCGAAAAACGCTTAGGTGAAGTTTCAGAGTTGCTTCTAATGTACCGAAGCTGGACTTAGACATAATTTCACTCTCACAACATTATGGCTGGTTGGAGACAGTCCGAACCACAAGTACCGGGTCCAAGGTTCTGGGCGTATACTGGGGGGACGGGGACGACTCCCATTAACCCCTGACTATACCGGGGATACGCTTATTACAATGCCTTTCCGGTCTGTGCTGAAGCAGGGCATTCTGGCAGCCAAGTGGCTTGACCTTTATTAGTGAGCCTGGTTACCCCCTCTCGGAACAACAGACTTAGAAATCGCCAGCTCATATACAGTGCATAAAATAAATTTATATATATACCCTTATACACAATTTTAAAAAAAAATATCACAAAATTCTTCTAAGTCCCTCGGGAAGAGTGAAAGACGCGCACGTTCATTTTCAGAGCTCCTAGACCTTCCTATAAGAAGTTAGCCAAAAAGTAGCTTCGAAAAACGCTTAGGTTAAGTTTCAGAGTTGCTTCTAATGTACCGAAGCTGGACTTAGACATAATTTCACTCTCACAACATTATGGCTGGTTGGAGACAGTCCGAACCACAAGTACCGGGTCCATGGTTCTGGGCGTATACTGGGGGGACGGGGACGACTCCCATTAACCCCTGACTATACCGGGGATACGCTTATCACAATGCCTTTCTGGTCTGTGCTGAAGCAGGGCATTCTGGCAGCCAAGTGGCTTGACCTTAATTAGTGAGCCTGATTACCCCCTCTCGGAACCACAGACTTAGAAATCGCCAGCTCATATACAGTGCATAAAATATATTTATATATATACCCTTATACACCATTTTAATAAAAAATATCACAAAATTCTTCTAAGTCCCTCGGGAAGAGTGAAAGACGCGCACGTTCATTTTCAGAGCTCCTAGACCTTCCTATAAGAAGTTAGCCAAAAAGTAGCTTCGAAAAACGCTTAGGTTAAGTTTCAGAGTTGCTTCTAATGTACCGAAGCTGGACTTAGACATAATTTCACTCTCACAACATTATGGCTGGTTGGAGACAGTCCGAACCACAAGTACCGGGTCCAAGGTTCTGGGCGTATACTGGGGGGACGGGGACGACTCCCATTAACCCCTGACTATACCGGGGATACGCTTATTACAATGCCTTTCCGGTCTGTGCTGAAGCAGGGCATTCTGGCAGCCAAGTGGCTTGACCTTTATTAGTGAGCCTGGTTACCCCCTCTCGCAACAACAGACTTAGAAATCGCCAGCTCATATACAGTGCATAAAATATATTTATATATATACCCTTATACACCATTTTAATTAAAAATATCACAAAATTCTTCTAAGTCCCTCGGGAAGAGTGAAAGACGCGCACGTTCATTTTCAGAGCTCCTAGACCTTCCTATAAGAAGTTAGCCAAAAAGTAGCTTCGAAAAACGCTTAGGTTAAGTTTCAGAGTTGCTTCTAATGTACCGAAGCTGGACTTAGACATAATTTCACTCTCACAACATTATGGCTGGTTGGAGACAGTCCGAACCACAAGTACCGGGTCCATGGTTCTGGGCGTATACTGGGGGGACGGGGGGGACTCCCATTAACCCCTGACTATACTTGGGATACGCTTATCACAATGCCTTTCTGGTCTGTGCTGAAGCAGGGCATTCTGGAAGCCAAGTGGCTTGACCTTAATTAGTGAGCCTGGTTACCCCCTCTCGGAACCACAGACTTAGAAATCGCCAGCTCATATACAGTGCATAAAATATATTTATATATATACCCTTATACACCATTTTAATAAAAAATATCACAAAATTCTTCTAAGTCCCTCGGGAAGAGTGAAAGACGAGCACGTTCATTTTCAGAGCTCCTAGACCTTCCCATAAGAAGTTAGCCAAAAAGTAGCTTCGAAAAACGCTTAGGTGAAGTTTCAGAGTTGCTTCTAATGTACCGAAGCTGGACTTAGACATAATTTCACTCTCACAACATTATGGCTGGTTGGAGACAGTCCGAACCACAAGTACCGGGTCCATGGTTCTGGGCGTATACTGGGGGGACGGGGACGACTCCCATTAACCCCTGACTATACCGGGGATACGCTTATCACAATGCCTTTCCTGTCTGTGCTGAAGCAGGGCATTCTGGCAGCCAAGTGGCTTGACCTTTATTAGTGAGCCTGGTTACCCCCTCTCGGAACCACAGACTTAGAAATCGCCAGCTCATATACAGTGCATAAAATATATTTATATATATACCCTTATACACCATTTTAATAAAAAATATCACAAAATTCTTCTAAGTCCCTCGGGAAGAGTGAAAGACGCGCACGTTCATTTTCAGAGCTCCTAGACCTTCCTATAAGAAGTTAGCCAAAAAGTAGCTTCGAAAAACGCTTAGGTTAAGTTTTAGAGTTGCTTCTAATGTACCGAAGCTGGACTTAGACATAATTTCACTCTCACAACATTATGGCTGGTTGGAGACAGTCCGAACCACAAGTACCGGGTCCATGGTTCTGGGCGTATACTGGGGGGACGGGGACGACTCCCATTAACCCCTGACTATACCGGGGATACGCTTATCACAATGCCTTTCTGGTCTGTGCTGAAGCAGGGCATTCTGGCAGCCAAGTGGCTTGACCTTAATTAGTGAGCCTGGTTACCCCCTCTCGGAACCACAGACTTAGAAATCGCCAGCTCATATACAGTGCATAAAATATATTTATATATATACCCTTATACACCATTTTAATAAAAAATATCACAAAATTCTTCTAAGTCCCTCGGGAAGAGTGAAAGACGCGCACGTTCATTTTCAGAGCTCCTAGACCTTCCTATAAGAAGTTAGCCAAAAAGTAGCTTCGAAAAACGCTTAGGTGAAGTTTCAGAGTTGCTTCTAATGTACCGAAGCTGGACTTAGACATAATTTCACTCTCACAACATTATGGCTGGTTGGAGACAGTCCGAACCACAAGTACCGGGTCCAAGGTTCTGGGCGTATACTGGGGGGACGGGGACGACTCCCATTAACCCCTGACTATACCGGGGATACGCTTATTACAATGCCTTTCCGGTCTGTGCTGAAGCAGGGCATTCTGGCAGCCAAGTGGCTTGACCTTTATTAGTGAGCCTGGTTACCCCCTCTCGGAACAACAGACTTAGAAATCGCCAGCTCATATACAGTGCATAAAATAAATTTATATATATACCCTTATACACAATTTTAAAAAAAAATATCACAAAATTCTTCTAAGTCCCTCGGGAAGAGTGAAAGACGCGCACGTTCATTTTCAGAGCTCCTAGACCTTCCTATAAGAAGTTAGCCAAAAAGTAGCTTCGAAAAACGCTTAGGTTAAGTTTCAGAGTTGCTTCTAATGTACCGAAGCTGGACTTAGACATAATTTCACTCTCACAACATTATGGCTGGTTGGAGACAGTCCGAACCACAAGTACCGGGTCCATGGTTCTGGGCGTATACTGGGGGGACGGGGACGACTCCCATTAACCCCTGACTATACCGGGGATACGCTTATCACAATGCCTTTCTGGTCTGTGCTGAAGCAGGGCATTCTGGCAGCCAAGTGGCTTGACCTTAATTAGTGAGCCTGATTACCCCCTCTCGGAACCACAGACTTAGAAATCGCCAGCTCATATACAGTGCATAAAATATATTTATATATATACCCTTATACACCATTTTAATAAAAAATATCACAAAATTCTTCTAAGTCCCTCGGGAAGAGTGAAAGACGCGCACGTTCATTTTCAGAGCTCCTAGACCTTCCTATAAGAAGTTAGCCAAAAAGTAGCTTCGAAAAACGCTTAGGTTAAGTTTCAGAGTTGCTTCTAATGTACCGAAGCTGGACTTAGACATAATTTCACTCTCACAACATTATGGCTGGTTGGAGACAGTCCGAACCACAAGTACCGGGTCCAAGGTTCTGGGCGTATACTGGGGGGACGGGGACGACTCCCATTAACCCCTGACTATACCGGGGATACGCTTATTACAATGCCTTTCCGGTCTGTGCTGAAGCAGGGCATTCTGGCAGCCAAGTGGCTTGACCTTTATTAGTGAGCCTGGTTACCCCCTCTCGGAACAACAGACTTAGAAATCGCCAGCTCATATACAGTGCATAAAATATATTTATATATATACCCTTATACACAATTTTAAAAAAAAATATCACAAAATTCTTCTAAGTCCCTCGGGAAGAGTGAAAGACGCGCACGTTCATTTTCAGAACTCCTAGACCTTCCTATAAGAAGTTAGCCAAAAAGTAGCTTCGAAAAACGCTTAGGTTAAGTTTCAGAGTTGCTTCTAATGTACCGAAGCTGGACTTAGACATAATTTCACTCTCACAACATTATGGCTGGTTGGAGACAGTCCGAACCACAAGTACCGGGTCCATGGTTCTGGGCGTATACTGGGGGGACGGGGACGACTCCCATTAACCCCTGACTATACCGGGGATACGCTTATCACAATGCATTTCTGGTCTGTGCTGAAGCAGGGCATTCTGGCAGCCAAGTGGCTTGACCTTAATTAGTGAGCCTGATTACCCGCTCTCGGAACCACAGACTTAGAAATCGCCAGCTCATATACAGTGCATAAAATATATTTATATATATACCCTTATACACCATTTTAATAAAAAATATCACAAAATTCTTCTAAGTACCTCGGGAAGAGTGAAAGACGCGCACGTTCATTTTCAGAGCTCCTAGACCTTCTAATAAGAAGTTAGCCAAAAAGTATCTTCGAAAAACGCTTAGGTGAAGTTTCAGAGTTGCTTCTAATGTACCAAAGCTGGACTTAGACATAATTTCACTCTCACAACATTATGGCTGGTTGGAGACAGTCCGAACCACAAGTACCGGGTCCATGGTTCTGGGCGTATACTGGGGGGACGGGGGGGACTCCCATTAACCCCTGACTATACCGGGGATACGCTTATCACAATGCCTTTCCTGTCTGTGCTGAAGCAGGGCATTCTGGCAGCCAAGTGGCTTGACCCTTATTAGTGAGCCTGGTTACCCCCTCTCGGAACCACAGACTTAGAAATCGCCAGCTCATATACAGTGCATAAAATATATTTATATATATACCCTTATACACCATTTTAATAAAAAATATCACAAAATTCTTCTAAGTCCCTCGGGAAGAGTGAAAGACGCGCACGTTCATTTTCAGAGCTCCTAGACCTTCCTATAAGAAGTTAGCCAAAAAGTAGCTTCGAAAAACGCTTAGGTTAAGTTTCAGAGTTGCTTCTAATGTACCGAAGCTGGACTTAGACATAATTTCACTCTCACAACATTATGGCTGGTTGGAGACAGTCCGAACCACAAGTACCGGGTCCATGGTTCTGGGCGTATACTGGGGGGACGGGGACGACTCCCATTAACCCCTGACTATACCGGGGATACGCTTATCACAATGCATTTCTGGTCTGTGCTGAAGCAGGGCATTCTGGCAGCCAAGTGGCTTGACCTTAATTAGTGAGCCTGATTACCCCCTCTCGGAACCACAGACTTAGAAATCGCCAGCTCATATACAGTGCATAAAATATATTTATATATATACCCTTATACACCATTTTAATAAAAAATATCACAAAATTCTTCTAAGTCCCTCGGGAAGAGTGAAAGACGCGCACGTTCATTTTCAGAGCTCCTAGACCTTCCTATAAGAAGTTAGCCAAAAAGTAGCTTCGAAAAACGCTTAGGTTAAGTTTCAGAGTTGCTTCTAATGTACCGAAGCTGGACTTAGACATAATTTCACTCTCACAACATTATGGCTGGTTGGAGACAGTCCGAACCACAAGTACCGGGTCCAAGGTTCTGGGCGTATACTGGGGGGACGGGGACGACTCCCATTAACCCCTGACTATACCGGGGATACGCTTATTACAATGCCTTTCCGGTCTGTGCTGAAGCAGGGCATTCTGGCAGCCAAGTGGCTTGACCTTTATTAGTGAGCCTGGTTACCCCCTCTCGGAACAACAGACTTAGAAATCGCCAGCTCATATACAGTGCATAAAATATATTTATATATATACCCTTATACACAATTTTAAAAAAAAATATCACAAAATTCTTCTAAGTCCCTCGGGAAGAGTGAAAGACGCGCACGTTCATTTTCAGAGCTCCTAGACCTTCCTATAAGAAGTTAGCCAAAAAGTAGCTTCGAAAAACGCTTAGGTTAAGTTTCAGAGTTGCTTCTAATGTACCGAAGCTGGACTTAGACATAATTTCACTCTCACAACATTATGGCTGGTTGGAGACAGTCCGAACCACAAGTACCGGGTCCATGGTTCTGGGCGTATACTGGGGGGACGGGGACGACTCCCATTAACCCCTGACTATACCGGGGATACGCTTATCACAATGCATTTCTGGTCTGTGCTGAAGCAGGGCATTCTGGCAGCCAAGTGGCTTGACCTTAATTAGTGAGCCTGATTACCCCCTCTCGGAACCACAGACTTAGAAATCGCCAGCTCATATACAGTGCATAAAATATATTTATATATATACCCTTATACACCATTTTAATAAAAAATATCACAAAATTCTTCTAAGTACCTCGGGAAGAGTGAAAGACGCGCACGTTCATTTTCAGAGCTCCTAGACCTTCTAATAAGAAGTTAGCCAAAAAGTATCTTCGAAAAACGCTTAGGTGAAGTTTCAGAGTTGCTTCTAATGTACCAAAGCTGGACTTAGACATAATTTCACTCTCACAACATTATGGCTGGTTGGAGACAGTCCGAACCACAAGTACCGGGTCCATGGTTCTGGGCGTATACTGGGGGGACGGGGGGGACTCCCATTAACCCCTGACTATACCGGGGATACGCTTATCACAATGCCTTTCCTGTCTGTGCTGAAGCAGGGCATTCTGGCAGCCAAGTGGCTTGACCCTTATTAGTGAGCCTGGTTACCCCCTCTCGGAACCACAGACTTAGAAATCGCCAGCTCATATACAGTGCATAAAATATATTTATATATATACCCTTATACACCATTTTAATAAAAAATATCACAAAATTCTTCTAAGTCCCTCGGGAAGAGTGAAAGACGCGCACGTTCATTTTCAGAGCTCCTAGACCTTCCTATAAGAAGTTAGCCAAAAAGTAGCTTCGAAAAACGCTTAGGTTAAGTTTCAGAGTTGCTTCTAATGTACCGAAGCTGGACTTAGACATAATTTCACTCTCACAACATTATGGCTGGTTGGAGACAGTCCGAACCACAAGTACCGGGTCCATGGTTCTGGGCGTATACTGGGGGGACGGGGACGACTCCCATTAACCCCTGACTATACCGGGGATACGCTTATCACAATGCCTTTCTGGTCTGTGCTGAAGCAGGGCATTCTGGCAGCCAAGTGGCTTGACCTTTATTAGTGAGCCTGGTTACCCCCTCTCGGAACAACAGACTTAGAAATCGCCAGCTCATATACAGTGCATAAAATATATTTATATATATACCCTTATACACCATTTTAATAAAAAATATCACAAAATTCTTCTAAGTCCCTCGGGAAGAGTGAAAGACGCGCACGTTCATTTTCAGAGCTCCTAGACCTTCCTATAAGAAGTTAGCCAAAAAGTAGCTTCGAAAAACGCTTAGTTTAAGTTTCAGAGTTGCTTCTAATGTACCGAAGCTGGACTTAGACATAATTTCACTCTCACAACATTATGGCTGGTTGGAGACAGTCCGAACCACAAGTACCGGGTCCATGGTTCTGGGCGTATACTGGGGGGACGGGGACGACTCCCATTAACCCCTGACTATACCGGGGATACGCTTATCACAATGCCTTTCTGGTCTGTGCTGAAGCAGGGCATTCTGGCAGCCAAGTGGCTTGACCTTAATTAGTGAGCCTGGTTACCCCTCTCGGAACCACAGACTTAGAAATCGCCAGCTCATATACAGTGCATAAAATATATTTATATATATACCCTTATACACCATTTTAATAAAAAATATCACAAAATTCTTCTAAGTCCCTCGGGAAGAGTGAAAGACGCGCACGTTCATTTTCAGAGCTCCTAGACCTTCCTATAAGAAGTTAGCCAAAAAGTAGCTTCGAAAAACGCTTAGTTTAAGTTTCAGAGTTGCTTCTAATGAACCGAAGCTGGACTTAGACATAATTTCACTCTCACAACATTATGGCTGGTTGGAGACAGTCCGAACCACAAGTACCGGGTCCAAGGTTCTGGGCGTATACTGGGGGGACGGGGACGACTCCCATTAACCCCTGACTATACCGGGGATACGCTTATTACAATGCCTTTCCGGTCTGTGCTGAAGCAGGGCATTCTGGCAGCCAAGTGGCTTGACCTTTATTAGTGAGCCTGGTTACCCCCTCTCGGAACAACAGACTTAGAAATCGCCAGCTCATATACAGTGCATAAAATATATTTATATATATACCCTTATACACCATTTTAATAAAAAATATCACAAAATTCTTCTACAGTAAGTCCCTCGGGAAGAGTGAAAGACGCGCACGTTCATTTTCAGAGCTCCTAGACCTTCCTATAAGAAGTTAGCCAAAAAGTAGCTTCGAAAAACGCTTAGGTGAAGTTTCAGAGTTGATTCTAATGTACCAAAGCTGGACTTAGACATAATTTCACTCTCACAACATTATGGCTGGTTGGAGACAGTTCGAACCACAAGTACCGGGTCCATGGTTCTGGGCGTAAACGGGGGGGACCGGGACGACTCCCATTAACCCCTGACTATACCGGTGATACGCTTATCACAATGCCTTTCTGGTCTGTGCTGAAGCAGGGCATTCTGGCAGCCAAGTGGCTTGACCTTTATTAGTGAGCCTGGTTACCCCCTCTCGGAACCACAGACTTAGAAATCGCCAGCTCATATACAGTGCATAAAATATATTTATATATATACCCTTATACACCATCTTAATAAAAAATATCACAAAATTCTTCTAAGTCCCTCGCGAAGAGTGAAAGACGCGCACGTTCATTTTCAGAGCTCCTAGACCTTCCTATAAGAAGTTAGCCAAAATGTAGCTTCGAAAAACGCTTAGGTTAAGTTTCAGAGTTGCTTCTAATGTACCAAAGCTGGACTTAGACATAATTTCACTCTCACAACATTATGGCTGGTTGGAGACAGTCCGAACCACAAGTACCGGGTCCATGGTTCTGGGCGTATACTGGGGGGACGGGGACGACTCCCATTAACCCCTGACTATACCGGGGATACGCTTATCACAATGCATTTCTGGTCTGTGCTGAAGCAGGGCATTCTGGCAGCCAAGTGGCTTGACCTTAATTAGTGAGCCTGATTACCCCCTCTCGGAACCACAGACTTAGAAATCGCCAGCTCATATACAGTGCATAAAATATATTTATATATATACCCTTATACACCATTTTAATAAAAAATATCACAAAATTCTTCTAAGTACCTCGGGAAGAGTGAAAGACGCGCACGTTCATTTTCAGAGCTCCTAGACCTTCTAATAAGAAGTTAGCCAAAAAGTAGCTTCGAAAAACGCTAAGGTGAAGTTTCAGAGTTGCTTCTAATGTACCAAAGCTGGACTTAGACATAATTTCACTCTCACAACATTATGGCTGGTTGGAGACAGTCCGAACCACAAGTACCGGGTCCATGGTTCTGGGCGTATACTGGGGGGACGGGGACGACTCCCATTAACCCCTGACTATACCGGGGATACGCTTATCACAATGCCTTTCTGGTCTGTGCTGAAGCAGGGCATTCTGGCATCCAAGTGGCTTGACCTTTATTAGTGAGCCTGGTTACCCCCTCTCGGAACAACAGACTTAGAAATCGCCAGCTCATATACAGTGCATAAAATATATTTATATATATACCCTTATACACCATTTTAATAAAAAATATCACAAAATTCTTCTACAGTAAGTCCCTCGGGAAGAGTGAAAGACGCGCACGTTCATTTTCAGAGCTCCTAGACCTTCCTATAAGAAGTTAGCCAAAAAGTAGCTTCGAAAAACGCTTAGGTTAAGTTTCAGAGTTGCTTCTAATGTACCGAAGCTGGACTTAGACATAATTTCACTCTCACAACATTATGGCTGGTTGGAGACAGTCCGAACCACAAGTACCGGGTCCATGGTTCTGGGCGTATACTGGGGGGACGGGGGGGACTCCCATTAACCCCTGACTATACCGGGGATACGCTTATCACAATGCCTTTCTGGTCTGTGCTGAAGCAGGGCATTCTGGAAGCCAAGTGGCTTGACCTTAATTAGTGAGCCTGGTTACCCCCTCTCGGAACCACAGACTTAGAAATCGCCAGCTCATATACAGTGCATAAAATATATTTATATATATACCCTTATACACCATTTTAATAAAAAATATCACAAAATTCTTCTAAGTCCCTCGGGAAGAGTGAAAGACGAGCACGTTCATTTTCAGAGCTCCTAGACCTTCCCATAAGAAGTTAGCCAAAAAGTAGCTTCGAAAAACGCTTAGGTGAAGTTTCAGAGTTGCTTCTAATGTACCAAAGCTGGACTTAGACATAATTTCACTCTCACAACATTATGGCTGGTTGGAGACAGTCCGAACCACAAGTACCGGGTCCATGGTTCTGGGCGTATACTGGGGGGACAGGGACGACTCCCATTAACCCCTGACTATACCGGGGATACGCTTATCACAATGCCTTTCTGGTCTGTGCTGAAGCAGGGCATTCTGGCAGCCAAGTGGCTTGACCTTAATTAGTGAGCCTGGTTACCCCCTCTCGGAACCACAGACTTAGAAATCGCCAGCTCATATACAGTGCATAAAATATATTTATATATATACCCTTATACACCATTTTAATAAAAAATATCACAAAATTCTTCTAAGTCCCTCGGGAAGAGTGAAAGACGCGCACGTTCATTTTCAGAGCTCCTAGACCTTCCTATAAGAAGTTAGCCAAAAAGTAGCTTCGAAAAACGCTTAGGTGAAGTTTCAGAGTTGCTTCTAATGTACCAAAGCTGGACTTAGACATAATTTCACTCTCACAACATTATGGCTGGTTGGAGACAGTCCGAACCACAAGTACCGGGTCCATGGTTCTGGGCGTATACTGGGGGGACGGGGACGACTCCCATTAACCCCTGACTATACCGGGGATACGCTTATCACAATGCCTTTCTGGTCTGTGCTGAAGCAGGGCATTCTGGCAGCCAAGTGGCTTGACTTTATTAGTGAGCCTGGTTACCCCCTCTCGGAACAACAGACTTAGAAATCGCCAGCTCATATACAGTGCATAAAATATATTTATATATATACACTGGCGACACACTTTATTCGAGCACGGCTAGTCCCGCGAATTCGGGTATACTCGGGTGTATTCAGGTTTCTGATATTTTTCAGCCAGAGTGCATTGCGTTATTTTCCGGCAGGAATTTAAGCTTTTTATTCCGGCTGGTTACAATACTGCAATGCCGTCAAAATACACATGGTGGCGCTTGCGAGCTATTCTCTGTGAAGCCGTCCCCTATAATGAATTGTAATGCAGTATATATATATATATATATACTGTATAACAACAACCCCTGTAAGCCCTAACATACAGTACTGTACAGTACTGTACTGTACTGTACTGTATATGCACATACATAAATGATACTACTGTATGGGCGGCGGGGGCGAGATGTGTTTGCAGCAGAGAGAGATCCGCTGCTCTCTCTCTGCGCAAACATCCGCACATTAAAAATTATTTGAAATACATTTTTATTGATAGTGTAGATGTGCAGGGGGTCTCCGGAGCTGAACCGCATTGGTTTTAGGTCTGGGGACCCCGTGCCCCCCGAGATACAGGCCCCTTTAGGGGGTGCCGGTATCCAGCTCTGCGTTAAAAGCCCCGATCACGTGACCGCGGCCTGTAAACCAAGCAGAGCAGAGGGATACCGGCACCCCCTAAAGGGGCCTGTATCTCGGGGGGCACGGGGTCCCCAGACCTGAAACCTGTGCGCTTCTGCTCTGGAGACCCTCTGCACATGTACAGTATCAATAAAACACATACAATATACAGTATAAATAAACTCTCGTTCTTTACCTTAGCGTCTATGCGCTATGGTAAAGAAGCATTATTTTAATAATATTGTAAAGTGAGCAGGGGGTTCCCTGAGCCAGAAATTAATGCTCAGGGACCCCCCCTGCTCCTGCTCAATATTATTAAAAATACAGAAATGCTGCGTCATTACCATAGCGGATAGCCGCTAAGGCAATGAAGGGGTTAACCCACCGTGCCCGCTTTATTGTGTGTAGTGGGGATGGGTGAGGGGGGTATTTGGCCCTTGGTGTGAGTTTAGGACTTGCGGGAGGGGGGGGGGGGGGTTGCGGGTGCACTTAACCCCTTCACGATCGTAGCAGTTAATACCGCTACGGTCATGAAGGGGTTAAGCCCTCCCGCTACCCCACCCCCCCCCCCCGCAAGCCCTCCCCAACCATCGTTGGGGCGAATACCCCATTCACCCACCCTCCCGCAACCCACAACAATAAAATACTGTACACACAGCAGCCGCCAAAAAATAAATAAATAAATGACAATAAATACATTTGAAATACATTTTTATTGATAGTGTAGATGTGCAGGGGGTCTCCGGAGCTGAACCGCGTTGGTTTTAGGTCTGGGGACCCCGTGCCCCCCGAGATACAGGCCCCTTTAGGGGCTGCCGGTAGCCCTCTGCTTGGTTTAAAGGTCCGATCACGTGATCGCGGCCTGTAAACCAAGCAGAGCAGAGGGATACCGGCACCCCCTAAAGGGGCCTGTATCTCGGGGGGCACGGGGTCCCCAGACCTGAAACCTGTGCGCTTCTGCTCCGGAGACCCTCTGCACATGTACACTATCAATAAAAATGTATTTCAAATGTATTTATTTTTCATTTATTTATTTATTTATTTATATTTATTTATTAATTGTGCTGCTGCTGCAAGTCGTAAACTCACACCAAGGGCCAAACACCCCCCTCACCCCCAATAAAAAAAATTCACGCACAGCAGCCCCTCAATTAATAAATAAATCTAAATAAATAAATAAAGACATGAAGAGAAATAAATATATACTGTACAGTATATACTTTGTATATATATATACACTGTATATATATATATATATATATATATATATATATATATATATATATATATATATATATATACAGTATACATATATACACTGTGTATATATATATATATCATACAGCTATATATATATATATATATATATATATATATATATATATATATATATATATATATATATATATATATACTGCTGCGGCACAGTTTATTCGAGCATTTGCCCGTTCTGTGCCGCAGCAGTAGCCTGGCGCGCGCCCGAGTGTGACGGGCGCACGCCGAAGCAGCGGAAGAGCGCCCTCCGATCGGGGCGCTCTCCCTACCGCTGCCGGGTCCGCCGGGTCCCCCGGAACCCCCTGCCGCTGTCCCGCGATCGCGGGACACCAGGGCTCCCTCCGGGAGCCCCTGGACACGCGTGCAGGGGGCGCACGCTCCCGATGACGCGTGACCGCGCGTCTATGACGCGCGGCACGCCGAGGGGCGGCCACTAGCAAGCCGGGAGATTTCCCGGCTTGCGGTACCGACCACTCTTCAATAAAGTGTGTCGGTAGTGTATACATACTGTATGTGAGTGAAAAGAGAAAAAAGTAACCCGTATGGGAGCACTGAGGTATGCAATTGATATATTTGTTTATTTATTTGACACAGTGCAAAAAGGGATGAATAAACAGTACAGTACATGATTTAAAAACACTTAAAAAAGAGGCATGGACCCTTAAACACTAATGAACAGCACTAGGGAACGACACACACTGTCAACCCTAAACATGAAAAGGATAGTGACTCAAAAAACACTAGGGAGAATCAAAGTGAATCACAATAGGTTACTGGGTTTAAAGGCACCTACAGTATACAACGCTAAGGATAATGCACACTACACACCAAAAGGTAGACTTGTCAAAGTATAAATGACAGTCTCAAAGCATCACACATCTGCATTAGCATACAGTAATACAGTATAACCAATGCCTAAAGCACAAATCATGTGTAGGAAAGGTGGTAAGGTGGAATGAAATCCCTAGATGTGTAGAGCAATGAAGTTAATGAATAGCATACAGTATACAGTAAAACATAACATTACAATCCACACAGTACATTGCATTTACAGTACATTGTATACTGTAAATGATGCATAGCATTAAATCTATGCACCATATACAGTACTGTACATTCTGCAAATGAATGTTAACAATATAATTGCAAGCTACTCTACCAGTAAATACTGTACAAACACTTCCAAACAAGTCAACTTAACTACAGTATTTTAACCAAGCAAGTAAACCAAAATCAATATACTGTATACTGTAAGTAACAACCAGAAAAGACAATTTAAAACCAAACTAACCCTTACAATACCAAGGATTACATCTATCTAATTGTAAAAAACCTTATACATTATACACAGCATTGTTTAAAAACCCCTTCCCCCCTAATGTTTGTGTTAAGCAGATTACACTGAAGGGAGAGAGATATAAAGGCCTAAAGCCCCATCCCCCCTAATGTTTCTGTTAAGCAGATTACACTGAAGGGAGAGAGATATAAAGGCCTAAAGCCCCTTCCCCCCTAATGTTTCTGTTAAGCAGATTACACTGAAGGGAGAGAGATATAAAGGCCTAAAGCCCCTTCCCCCCTAATGTTTCTGTTAAACAGATTACAGTACATTGAAGGGAGAGAGATTTTACAGAAACACACATTAGGGGGGAGGGGGCTTTAAACAGATTACAGTACATTGAAGGGAGAGAGATGTTTCTGTTACCAGTAAATCTCCCTCCCTGCATTGCTAACCACCCTCACCCCCTACCCACATACCGTTAACCCCCCCCCCCCCATCCTGGCCATGGCCCCTCCGCTTCTGCAAAACAGACACAAAAATTAAAACATACAGTACAAAGTAATATCCCCTAACCCCTTAATCACCATAGCGGTTATTAACCGCTACAGTCATGAAGGGGTTAACCCACCCTCACCCACCCACCACTCGGGATGCCTACATACCCTCCCACACTAACCCCCCCCCCCACCCGTGAGGCCTAACCACCCAGTCAGTACCCACAAGGGAGGCCTACCCACATACCGTTGGGGAAACACCCCACCCCCACCCCAGTACCCACAATAAAAACAGTACAATCACCCACAATAAACAGCATTCTATTTATTAAATACATTACCCACCCCCTGTGCCCCCCCCCCCATAAATACAAGATTTATTCTTTTACATTCAGGGTCCATAACGTAGCCCCACGCTAGTCCCCGGTGGGCTGGCAGGGCACCTGGACAGACCTACAGTTTACCAGCAGCATTCCACAGGTTCTGGAGGCCTGCTGGTGGATCCTGCCAGCACCATGGCGCCCAGGTGGTCTCCTTGGGTCACCGTGAGCCTCAATTGGGTCCACACGGTAGGCCCAAGGATGTCTGGGAGCCCTGGGTCAAACCCACAGGTGTCTGCGGGGCCTCGGGTGGTTCCCATGGGGGTCTGGGGAACTCACGGGTGCTCACTACGGGTCCGCGGTGCCCCCACAGAAGTGGGACCACACATCATCATCCCCGCACCTACGGCTCGGAGGTGCCCCCACAGAAGTGGGACCACACATCGTCATGCCCGCAGACTACGGGTCCGCGGTGCCCCCACAGAAGTGGGACCACACATCATCATCCCCGCATGTGTCACCCGTGGAACCACCAGCCTGCTACCCTTTAGGATACCCGAGAATTCCCCGCGGGTGGTCTCCAGAGGTCCCACGCAAAACCACGGAAGTAACCCTGAATGTAAAAAAAATAAACCTGGCCAATACATTCAATACATACACCCTCCCCCCCAACACCTACAGTACAATAATGTGCAAAATAACTATTATCCAGATATGGATAATAGATTAATTGCCCATTATTAAAAACATTAACTAGCATATACAAATAAATAAAGTACTACTGACCTCATCAATACGAAGTGTCCGTTGCCAGCAAAATCCTTGTCTTGTCCACAACATACATAGCAAATACAAAGCCAATACATTGCAATTACATTCAGATATCAATTAACCCCTTAAACACCTTATCGGATAATAACCGCAAAGGTAATTAAGGGGTTAAGCCACACAGGCACGATACCCACCCTTCACCCATGAATTTGTACTGCGGCTTCATCATGCAACTGTATATATATACTGTATATATATACATACAGAGAGACAGAGAGAAAGAGAGAGAGAGAGATATATACAGTATATATATATACACACGTTATATACACACCCATGATAAACCAAATATACAGTACAAATAAATGTAGAAGGGTTATCAAAACCATACTGTTCTACAACCAAACACTTCTCCATACAGACACTACATTAAAAATCAATTTCCTTTAAAAATCCTAACTGATCTCACAATCTACTGTACTGTATATGATCACAAACCAATGAAAAAAGTCACATTCCAAAATGCATAAAATCTATGCACCATACTGTATACATTCTGCAAATTAATCAACGTAAACAAAAATCAATTAGCAATCATTATTTACATCCCTAAACATTTCACACTCAATCATGAACAATGAAACCATTAACAGATTCACGCCTAGAGCAGAACAATTAAGCCTTTGAAAAAAATATAAGTACCGACAAAAATACAACCTTTACAGTACAACCAAGGCTATCTATCCCTGACCTTCCTCAAACACACAATACAATACCAAGGAATAATACATCTATCTAATTTTAAAATACTTTAAACTCACAAAATAATTAAAAACACATCTAATCCAGCTTTTAAAACATCATCATTTCTTACCCTGAATGTATACTGTACAGTATATCTCTCTAGACATACAGTATATATTGTACATACATACATACAGTGGCAAGAAATGATATACCACAAACAAAAAAAAAATACACATGTTAAAAAACCTTTTGAAATAATGAACAAGTTAAATAAAATACATTTCTTTACTGTAGTTCACTTACCATTACTTGCCCCCACCGACTCCCGTTGCCCAGCTTACTCACGAACCAATCCACGATCAGGAACCCATAAAATAATAAACCATTGAAAATAATAAACATTAAACTAAAAATCCAAACCAATCCACGGGTCTTCTACTTGTAATACACCTTCATCTGTATTCTTCTTTCTTCTATCTCCTTCCGGGCGGGGCAGGGCGTGGTCTTCTTTCCATCATCGGCCACGCCCTTGTCTTTTTTCTTCTCCGGAGGTCCTTCCTCCGCGGCGTCTGGCTGCAAAATGAGACGACATAGGCTTTTAAAGACCTATGACGTCACATTTTGCGTCATGGTTCCCACGGTCCTGATTGGACCGTGAAAACCATGTGTTTTGGCCGATAATAAAAAAATGATGACGTCACTTAAAGGGAATGAAAGCACAGCCAATCAGAATGGCTTTGCTTCAATTGCCTTTAAGATGACGTCATGAAAAGGCACATGGCCGTGCACACATGGTACTAGAGCCAATCAGAGCGTGGGAACTTTATCCCTACTCTGATTGGCTCTGGTATACCATGTGTCAGGGGCTTGGGGGAGAAAGGATGTGACGTCAATGAAAACCTGTCACGTGGTACGGTAGCCAATCAGAGCGTGGGAACTTTATCCTTATTGACGTCACATCCTTTCTCCCCCAAGCCCCTGACACATGGTATACCAGAGCCAATCAGAGTAGGGATAAAGTTCCCACGCTCTGATTGGCTCTAGTACCATGTGTGCACGGCCATGTGCCTTTTCATGACGTCATCTTAAAGGCAATTGAAGCAAAGCCATTCTGATTGGCTGTGCTTTCATTCCCTTTAAGTGACGTCATCATTTTTTTATTATCGGCCAAAACACATGGTTTTCACGGTCCAATCAGGACCGTGGGAACCATGACGCAAAATGTGACGTCATAGGTCTTTAAAAGCCTATGTCGTCTCATTTTGCAGCCAGACGCCGCGGAGGAAGGACCTCCGGAGAAGAAAAAAGACAAGGGCGTGGCCGATGATGGAAAGAAGACCACGCCCTGCCCCGCCCGGAAGGAGATAGAAGAAAGAAGAATACAGATGAAGGTGTATTACAAGTAGAAGACCCGTGGATTGGTTTGGATTTTTAGTTTAATGTTTATTATTTTCAATGGTTTATTATTTTATGGGTTCCTGATCGTGGATTGGTTCGTGAGTAAGCTGGGCAACGGGAGTCGGTGGGGGCAAGTAATGGTAAGTGAACTACAGTAAAGAAATGTATTTTATTTAACTTGTTCATTATTTCAAAAGGTTTTTTAACATGTGTATTTTTTTTTTGTTTGTGGTATATCATTTCTTGCCACTGTACTGCTGCGGCACAGTTTATTCGAGCATTTGCCCGTTCTGTGCCGCAGCAGTAGCCTGGCGCGCGCCCGAGTGTGACGGGCGCGCGCCGAAGCAGTGGAAGAGCGCCCTCCGATCGGGGCGCTCTCCCTCCCGCTGCCGGGTCCGCCGGGTCCCCCGGAACCCCCTGCCGCCGTCCCGCAGATCGCGGGACACCAGGGCTCCCTCGGGGAGCCCTGGACGCGCGTGCAGGGGGCGCAGGCTCCCGAAGACGCGTGACCGCGCGTCTATGACGCGCGGCACGCCGAGGGGCGGCCACTAGCAAGCCGGGAAATCTCCCGGCTTGCGGATCTGGCCGCACTGCGATAAAGTGTGTCGCCAGTGTATGTATGTATGTACAATATATACTGTATGTCTAGAGAGATATACTGTACAGTATACATTCAGGGTAAGAAATGATGATGTTTTAAAAGCTGGATTAGATGTGTTTTTAATTATTTTGTGAGTTTAAAGTATTTTAAAATTAGATAGATGTATTATTCCTTGGTATTGTATTGTGTGTTTGAGGAAGGTCAGGGATAGATAGCCTTGGTTGTACTGTAAAGGTTGTATTTTTGTCGGTACTTATATTTTTTTCAAAGGCTTAATTGTTCTGCTCTAGGCGTGAATCTGTTAATGGTTTCATTGTTCATGATTGAGTGTGAAATGTTTAGGGATGTAAATAATGATTGCTAATTGATTTTTGTTTACGTTGATTAATTTGCAGAATGTATACAGTATGGTGCATAGATTTTATGCATTTTGGAATGTGACTTTTTTCATTGGTTTGTGATCATATACAGTACAGTAGATTGTGAGATCAGTTAGGATTTTTAAAGGAAATTGATTTTTAATGTAGTGTCTGTATGGAGAAGTGTTTGGTTGTAGAACAGTATGGTTTTGATAACCCTTCTACATTTATTTGTACTGTATATTTGGTTTATCATGGGTGTGTATATAACGTGTGTATATATATATACTGTATATATCTCTCTCTCTCTCTTTCTCTCTGTCTCTCTGTATGTATATATATACAGTATATATATATAGTTGCATGATGAAGCCACAGTACAAATTCATGGGTGAAGGGTGGGTATCGTGCCTGTTTGGCTTAACCCCTTAATTACCTTTGCGGTTATTATCCGATAAGGTGTTTAAGGGGTTAATTGATATCTGAATGTAATTGCAATGTATTGGCTTTGTATTTGCTATGTATGTTGTGGACAAGACAAGGATTTTGCTGGCAACGGACACTTCGTATTGATGAGGTCAGTAGTACTTTATTTATTTGTATATGCTAGTTAATGTTTTTAATAATGGGCAATTAATCTATTATCCATATCTGGATAATAGTTATTTTGCACATTATTGTACTGTAGGTGTTGGGGGGGAGGGTGTATGTATTGAATGTATTGGCCAGGTTTATTTTTTTTACATTCAGGGTTACTTCCGTGGTTTTGCGTGGGACCTCTGGAGACCACCCGCGGGGAATCCTCGGGTATCCTAAAGGGTAGCAGGCTGGTGGTTCCACGGGTGACACATGCGGGGATGATGATGTGTGGTCCCACTTCTGTGGGGGCACCGCGGACCCGTAGTCTGCGGGCATGACGATGTGTGGTCCCACTTCTGTGGGGGCACCTCCGAGCCGTAGGTGCGGGGATGATGATGTGTGGTCCCACTTCTGTGGGGGCACCGCGGACCCGTAGTGAGCACCCGTGAGTTCCCCAGACCCCCATGGGAACCACCCGAGGCCCCGCAGACACCTGTGGGTTTGACCCGGGGCTCCCAGACATCCTTGGGCCTACCGTGTGGACCCAATTGAGGCTCACGGTGACCCAAGGAGACCACCTGGGCGCCATGGTGCTGGCAGGATCCACCAGCAGGCCTCCAGAACCTGTGGAATGCTGCTGGTAAACTGTAGGTCTGTCCAGGTGCCCTGCCAGCCCACCGGGGACTAGCGTGGGGCTACGTTATGGACCCTGAATGTAAAAGAATAAATCTTGTATTTATGGGGGGGGGGGGCACAGGGGGTGGGTAATGTATTTAATAAATAGAATGCTGTTTATTGTGGGTGATTGTACTGTTTTTATTGTGGGTACTGGGGTGGGGGTGGGGTGTTTCCCCAACGGTATGTGGGTAGGCCTCCCTTGTGGGTAGTTAGTGGGTGAGGGTTGAGGGTGGTTAGGCCTCACGGGGTGGGGGGTTAGAGTGGGAGGGTATGTACAGTAGGCGTCCCAAGTGGTGGGTGAGGGCGGGTTAACCCCTTCATGACTGTAGCGGTTAATAACCGCTATGGTGATTAAGGGGTTAGGGGACATTACTTTGAAAGTGTTATTTTTTTTCTCTGTTTTACTGTACAGCAGCGGAGGTTGCCATGGGTAGTGGGTAGTGTATTGAATGTATTTATTGGTTATTATGCGTTAACCCCTTCATTACCTTAGCGGCTATACGCTATGCTAATGAAGCCTCGTTTCTGAACTTTTAATAATATTGTGCAGGAGCAGGGGGTCCCCTGAGATTAGATTTCTGTCTCAGGGAACCCCCTGCTCACTCTACAATATTATTAAAAAGACAGAAATGCTGCTTCTTTACCATAGCGCATAGCCGCTAAGCTAAAGAATGATTCTTTAATGATGTGTGTGTTTTATTCACAGTGTAGATGTTCTCCGGAGCTGAAGCGCACAGGTTTCAGGTCTGGGGACCCCGTGCCCCCCGAGATACAGGCCCCTTTAGGGGGTGCCGGTATCCCTCTGCTCTGCTTGGTTTACAGGCCGCGGTCACGTGATCGGGGCTTTTAACGCAGAGCTGGATACCGGCACCCCCTAAAGGGGCCTGTATCTCGGGGGGCACGGGGTCCCCAGACCTAAAACCTGTGCGGTTCAGCTCCAGAGACCCCCTGCACATCTACACTATCAATAAAAATGTATTTCAAATGTATTTATTTGTATTTATTTATTTATTTATTGCGGGGATGCTGTGTGTGATTATTTTTTATTGTGTTTAGCGGGGGTGGGTGACGGGGTTTATAAATGTGAGTTTATAAATAAAATAAAGAATATTATTTATAGGGGCCTTAGAACAGAAGTTCCCACGCCAATTGCGCGCTCATTGCTCTTTTGTTACAATGTTGCTGGTCTTGCGGGTTTGCAGTCTGGCAGCAAAAAGCAGTTTGTAGTACTGTGTGTGAGATAAAGTAACCAGTTCTTTTATTGCTGAAGTCGCCACTAAAAACTTTTATTTACAAATACAGTACAAAAACCGTGCAACACACAACAACATACAGTATCCTTTGTTTAAGTACAGCAGGTACTATAGGGTAAAACATGTACTGTACAGTACAGCACAACATTACAGTATGGTCTCACTGAAAGTCCTCCCCATTTTCCAGCCTTGGCCGATGCCTTGCATGGCGCAAAACGCCATTAATGCAGTCTCTAACGCCTCTCATTACAGGATCTGTAACAGGGTAATAGCGCTGCATTTCTTCCACAATCTTTTTCCTTAAATTGGCAGGAAGGGCATTTTTTTGGCGATTCCCATCATAGTTCACTTTGAACACCCACTCGCAGTACAATGTGTAGGGAACATGGTGTTTAAATATGATCAAGGCATACTTGTGTGGTATACCAGCACTCCTCACCCTATACTTCTCCCTCAGTGCCGGTGTCAGATCGCACAGGGAGATGTCGGGCATGCACAAGGTATGCGAGCGGGTGTAGGAAGTCTTTTGGGAGCGGGTGTACTTGAGGCGATGGGCAATGGTAGGGTGTCTGGGAGGAAGCTTTCCTCCGGTAGTGGTCGCCGGGTTGTCTCCTGGCGTGGTCTAGATGGGGTTGTCATGTCCTCCTCAATAGCATAGTACACTGTATCTTCTGGTGGAGGGGGTGTGCTTGGTGATGGAAGGGGGTCGAAGGTACCATGCATCACATCCATGTCACCCCCCTGCTCCAGCGTCGGGGAAACAGGGGCATTAACACCGAGCAAATAATGTATGCCCGCTATGTCTGCCTCTATCTTGTCCATCCGTTGATCCATACGTTGCTCCATATGTAGCATCCGTTGATCCAGCCGTTGCTCCATATGTAGCACCGACTCCAGAAGCAGATCTAGCTTTGCCAGCACACTAGAATTCCCGGGGAGATCCACACTTAGCCCATTCAGGATCCGGTCCAACGAGCTGCTTGTGCATGGCATCTGGAGATCTGGGGGGATGGGTGCAACGGAGGATGAGATGGGGGTTCCCTGGAGAGAAGCGGCATCGATGGAGAGTGGAAGAGGTGACCTGGGGATGCCCGGTACAGGAGAAGCTGCAGCGTGGTGGAAGAGGGATGGAGAAGGTGACCGCTGGATTTCCGGGAGAGAAGCAGAGTCGTCCAAGAGCAAAGGAGACAGTGACCCGTTGATTTCAGAGGCAGCAGCATCTTCAGATGGAACCGGAGAAGATGGGGGTGGAGAAGCCGGGCTGAAGATTTCCGGGACAGCTAAAGCAGAGTCGTCGAAGCATATGGGAGCAAGTGGTCTGCGGATTCGGTGAGTTGGCTGCCATGCGTCTTGCGTACCGAGCACAGTACCGTATTTCTTCTTCACATAATAAGGCTGACGTGTTTTAAAAGCCTTAGCCTTTGGGGTCAGCAGAAGGTTTTCTTTGTTGGCCTTAGCCTGTCGCTTTGCCTTTGGCTTGGGAACGGTAACTGCCTTTCTCTTTTTCAGTGTGGCAGGCACAGCAGAGGTGAGATGATTCTTTCGTCCATAGAACCGGGGCTGCTCCATGTAAGCGGGAGACACAATGCAGTATCTGGACAATGGCTCAGATAAAGATCAGCAAGTGGTGGGCTATGCAACGTGTACAACCTTTTATGCATGGTGGCCAGGTACAGGTGTTGAAAGTGGGTGGTCTGTTATGTGAGTCATTAACATATAAATACACCATCCATTTTGTGGATTCACTGCACATTGAATACACATCGACTAAACATCGAATACACATTCTTGTGTTTGTATTTCTTTCTACTCGCAGCAATGCCTGTTAAGAAGATTTCAAAGGATCTCAGCATGAGAATGAAGGAGATGTACACGAGCGGACAACGAATTGCAGATATCCAGCGCTGGTTAACTGCTTCTGGCCTCGTTGTGCCATCAAGCACTGTGTGCTATCATGCACAAGGAAAAAACAGAGACCGCAAAAAGGCACCAAGGGTAACAAATGCGTAAGTACTGTATACTGTATTTATAAAACTTAACCAAAAAAAATATAGAAAACTGTAGTGTACATCTACAGTATACCGTATTTATATAGTATATTTATTATATTACAACAGTATATACTGTAGTGTACTGTATGTGTGGTCAATTTATATTTTTTGTGCAGCAGTATACACTTTTGGTATATTGCAATTCATCTTACAACGGAATATACAGTATATGATGTGTATTTATTATGATATAACAACAGTATACCGTATTTATATAGTATATTTATTATATTACAACAGTATATACTGTAGTGTACTGTATGTGTGGTCAATTTATATTTTTTGTGCAGCAGTATACACTTTTGGTATATTGCAATTCATCTTACAACGGAATATACAGTATATGATGTGTATTTATTATGATATAACAACAGTATACCGTATTTATATAGTATATTTATTATATTACAACAGTATATACTGTAGTGTACTGTATGTGTGGTCAATTTATATTTTTTGTGCAGCAGTATACACTTTTGGTATATTGCAATTCATCTTACAACGGAATATACAGTACTGCACCGACACACTTTATTCGAGCAAATACCCAGTATGTACCTGGCAGATACCTGGAATGTGCCGCTCCTCACCTCTGACAAGCCCCGTTGCATTTGCCTTCCCAGCCTGGGTTCATGCCTGGCTGATGGGCGGCTGATCTGTTAAATGATAATGATTAGGATTTAATAGGCTGCAATGCTTTGCGTGTCTACCAGATGGCATAAATTCATGAATTGTAATGCAGTATATATATATTTACTGTGCAGTATTGCAGCCAACGGGAATAAAATGCTTCAATCCCTGCCGGAAAATAACTCAATGCACTCGGGCAGAAAACAGTCACAAACCTCAATACACCCGGGTATACCCGAATTCGTGGGACAAGCCGAGCTCGAATAAAGTGTGTCGCCAGTGTATATGATGTGTATTTATTATGATATAACAACAGTATACCGTATTTATATAGTATATTTATTATATTACAACAGTATATACTGTAGTGTACTGTATGTGTGGTCAATTTATATTTTTTGTGCAGCAGTATACACTTTTGGTATATTGCAATTCATCTTACAACGAAATATACAGTATATGATGTGTATTTATTATGATATAACAACAGTATACCGTATTTATATAGTATATTTATTATATTACAACAGTACTGTATACTGTATATTTTGTCTATTTATATTTATAGTACAGCAGTATACATTTTTTGTATATTTATATTTACTGTATATTACAACATTACATGTACAGTATACAATATACATTTTATATTGCTGCATATTAATAACACAATATAATTTCTTTGCATTGTAGGGAGACTACTCTTCTGGTGGACAGAATAAGTGAGGAGAATGATGAGAGGAGCGCATTAAGGGTTAAAAACACTCTTCAGGAAAACCACAATCTGACTGTATCCGAGAGCAGCATAAAGAAGATGAGACGCAGAATTGGATGGAAATATGGACGTGTGAGGTTAGTAGTGGACAGTACAGGAGGTACTGTACTGTAAAGTAAAAATGTTGTTTTGCAAACTGTACTGCGCTGTGACGCTAACATTTTTTATTCATTGTCATTACAGAGCGTACCCCATGATACGGGACGCAAACAAAATCAAAAGAGTGCTCCAGGCCCAGGCATGGATCGACAGCGGTGAGACTTTCCAGGATTGCATCTTCACTGATGAGTCTACTGTGTCGCTGGAGAGATTTGCAAGATTTGCGTTCCACAAAAAAGGCCGCATAACTTTGAAGCCACGGCCAAAACACCCTGTGAAGCTGCATGTGTGGGGTGCCATCTCTAGGCGTGGACCGGGATGCATTGTCGTCTTTGAAGGTACAATTTCTCAAATATAATGCCGCCTAATGCACTGTACTTGACTAGTGTTGCCTTACCGTATGCACTGTACTGTACTATTGAGCACTTTTCTTTTCTTGCTATAGGAATCATGAATAAAGATTTCTTCCAAGACAACATTGTGCCCGTGATAGTGCGATACATCACACAAGACTTTCCCAATGGTCATCGCTTTTACCAGGACAATGATCCCAAGCACACCGCGTCGACGGCGCATATCCTTGAGCGCGGCATCAACTGGGTGAAGACGCCAGCGGAGTAAGTGTAGTAGACCGTGTCCCATTTATATGTTCCCCACTGTTTTTACTGTGTACTCTATCTCTTAAACTAATTGTCCTTTCTTTCCAATCACAGATCACCAGACTTCAATCCGATCGAAATGGTCTGGCATCAGCTGAAGGACCACATCCGTAAAGTGGCGAAACCCTCCAAGAAGGACGAGTTGTATACAGCCATAATGAGTTTTTGGAACGATGTACTCACCGAGGAACGATGCAATAAATATATAGACCATATTGCCACTGTGTTGCCCATTGTCATCGCGCGCAATGGACAAGCATCAGGAAAGTAGTACAGTGCTGTAGTATTGTACAGTAGGTACACTATGATACAGGTAAGTATGGCACAGATTTTAGCTTTCCCAATAGTCAGAGTTTACAGTAGTTCCAGTATACAGTACAGTAGACTAGTTTGACATACTACAGTAACTGCCTACTAACTGCTCCATTTTTTCTTTCCAGAGAAAGCTGCACCAGCCACCTACTGTACAGTAGGTCTACCATAATACAGTACGCACATACAGTACAGTACAGTAACTGAACAAAGTTTTTGTTTTCTTGTCGTTCCAGGAAAAAGGGTGCACCAGAGGGGAGGGGGGGCCTTGTGTTCGTCAAATCTGCTTGTGCAGTCAAATGTACAGTATATAAACAGCAGTAATGATGTACACAAAACCTCTCCTCTCTCAATGAACTACTGTACCGCAGACACAATGAGGATACTGTTACAGTATGAAGGGAAAAAGAACAGGATGGGTTATTTAACATTACAGTATACTGTGCAATATTTATACTGTATATTTATATATACTGTATTTTTATTCTAAAGGTATTCGAGAATGTACTCTACTAGATGAGGACCTGGTGACTTTCAACACTCTCAGACACACAGAAAGGATTATTTCACATCACTGTATATTTATCCTGTATATTTTCAGTAATTTAGAAGCAGTGGCTGTTCTGAACAGCCCAGGGCCAGATTAACAAAACAATGGCTTGGTTTGGATTAGCCAGACGATTGATGCTTGGCCAGGGAGGGATTAAAAACTCTAAGGGAGGGGGTGGGTGGTGTAGCTGTAGGATTGTACTGTGTCAGTATTTCCAACGCCAGGTCACCCTAATAATTGCATGAATAAACCCCCAAAGACAAGGCCCAAATATACTAGTACAGTATACTGTACAGTACTGTAAAGTATGTATTATTGTGTGTTGATGTTTTGAATTGCTGTTAACTTGAAAAGTTTCACCATTGTATTGTACTGTATTTGTAAATAAAAGTATTTTGTGGCGACTTCAGCAATAAAAGAACTGGTTAATTTATCTCACATAAAGTACGTGAATACGACCGCAATCACCATTGTACAGTAAATGGGTGCATAGGATGGAACGACAGGTGCTAAAGGGGTATAAATATGATACTGTATTTATCAGTATTGATCAAAGAGAGTTGATCAGAAGGATTCCCCTTATAAAGTATACAGCACTCTATTGTCATTCATACAGTACAGTATACTGTAGTAAAAGGTAGACAACACATGGTCTTGCAGTACAGTATACTGTATTACTAAAAATCTGTCAGGTTGACCAGAATCACTGCGGATATCGGAAAATAATACAATTTTATTAATTCTACGTACTGTATATAAGGGGAATCCTTCTGATCAACTCTCTTTGATCAACACTGATAAATACAGTAATTTATCTCACACTCAGTACTACAAACTGCTTTTTGCTTGCAATAAACAAACAAACAGGGAAGCGCTACTGTATACTGTATGAGTTAGGATCAGGCCCAGCAGCCACTTTATGTTGAAAACCACATATGAAATGAGCATAAATTTGCATGAATAATTACACAAAAATATATAAAATAAATAGCACAAGTCTCTGACAGAGAGAAATTGTCCAGGTGGTGTGGATACAGGTTAATGCCCCTGTCTGATAGGACAGACTCGGGCAAGAATGGCCTGTGAGAGGTGAATATCCAGAATGGTAGCTGGGATGGAAAGCGCTACCAACTGTGCAGGTATTGAAGTGTGTAGAAATGGGAAGGTGCCGTAGGCATCAAATGTGGAAAGCGCTCACCCAGACTTCATACACTGCGCTTTTTGCTTGCATACTGCAAAGCCGCAAGACCAGCAACATTGTAAAAAAAGAGCAAAAAAAGAGCAATGAGCGCGAAATTGGCGTGGGAACTTCTGTTCTAGGGCCCCTAGAAATAATATTCTTTATTTTATTTATAAACTCACATTTATATATAAAGTATATATTTATTTCTCTTCATGTATTTATTTATATTTATTTATTAATTGTGGAGCTGCTGTGCGTGAGGGGCCATGGCCAGGATGGGGGGGGGGGTAACGGTACAGTATGTGGGTAGGGGGTGAGGGTGGTTAGACCTCACAGTACATTATGCACATTGGGCCCCCCTCCTCCCCACATTTACATACTGTACACTACACGACATCAATGCAGGGAGGGTTTACCAATGCAGGGAGGGTTTACCAATGCAGGTAAGGCTTTAGGCCTTTATATCTCTCTCCCTTCAGTGTAATCTGCTTAACAGAAACATTAGGGGGGAAGGGGCTTTAGGCCTTTATATCTCTCTCCCTTCAGTGTAATCTGCTTAACAGAAACATTAGGGGGGAAGGGGCTTTAGGCCTTTATATCTCTCTCCCTTCAGTGTAATCTGCTTAACACAAACATTAGGGGGGAAGGGGTTTTTAAACAATGCTGTGTATAATGTATAAGGTTTTTTACAATTAGATAGATGTAATCCTTGGTATTGTAAGGGTTAGTTTGGTTTTAAATTGTCTTTTCTGGTTGTTACTTACAGTATACAGTATATTGATTTTGGTTTACTTGCTTGGTTAAAATACTGTAGTTAAGTTGACTTGTTTGGAAGTGTTTGTACAGTATTTACTGGTAGAGTAGCTTGCAATTATATTGTTAACATTCATTTGCAGAATGTACAGTACTGTATATGGTGCATAGATTTAATGCTATGCATCATTTACAGTATACAATGTACTGTAAATGCAATGTACTGTGTGGATTGTAATGTTATGTTTTACTGTATACTGTATGCTATTCATTAACTTCATTGCTCTACACATCTAGGGATTTCATTCCACCTTACCACCTTTCCTACACATGATTTGTGCTTTAGGCATTGGTTATACTGTATTACTGTATGCTAATGCAGATGTGTGATGCTTTGAGACTGTCATTTATACTTTGACAAGTCTACCTTTTGGTGTGTAGTGTGCATTATCCTTAGCGTTGTATACTGTAGGTGCCTTTAAACCCAGTAACCTATTGTGATTCACTTTGATTCTCCCTAGTGTTTTTTGAGTCACTATCCTTTTCATGTTTAGGGTTGACAGTGTGTGTCGTTCCCTAGTGCTGTTCATTAGTGTTTAAGGGTCCATGCCTCTTTTTTAAGTGTTTTTAAATCATGTACTGTACTGTTTATTCATCCCTTTTTGCACTGTGTCAAATAAATAAACAAATATATCAATTGCATACCTGAGTGCTCCCATACGGGTTACTTTTTTCTCTTTTCACTCACATACAGTATGTATATATATATATATATATATATATATATATATATATATATATAGCTGTATGATATATATATATACACAGTGTATATATGTATACTGTATATATATATATATATATATATATATATATATATATATATATATATATATATATATATATATATATATATATATATATACAGTGTATATATATATACAAAGTATATACTGTACAGTATATATTTATTTCTCTTCATGTCTTTATTTATTTATTTAGATTTATTTATTAATTGTGGGGCTGCTGTGCGTGAATTTTTTTTATTGGGGGTGAGGGGGGTGTTTGGCCCTTGGTGTGAGTTTACGACTTGCAGCAGCAGCACAATTAATAAATAAATATAAATAAATAAATGAAAAATAAATACATTTGAAATACATTTTTATTGATAGTGTACATGTGCAGAGGGTCTCCGGAGCAGAAGCGCACAGGTTTCAGGTCTGGGGACCCCGTGCCCCCCGAGATACAGGCCCCTTTAGGGGGTGCCGGTATCCCTCTGCTCTGCTTGGTTTACAGGCCGCGATCATGTGATCGGGACCTTTAAACGCAGAGCACTCAGCACTCAGAAACACAGGCCAGACAGATTTAAACACACACACAATAGGGGGAGGTTTTTTTACATAGCTTGCAGGGAAGCTTAACGCACACACACAATAGGGGGATAGGGGGAGGGTTTTTTACATAGATTAGAGAGAAGGCAGGGCGTTTTAAAAGCGAGAATAGGGGAGGGGGTTTTACATAGATTTTATTTATTTATTTAGATTAATTTATTAATTGTGGGGCTGCTGTGCGTGAATTTTTTTTATTGGGGGTGAGGGGGGTGTTTGGCCCTTGGTGTGAGTTTACGACTTGCAGCAGCAGCACAATTAATAAATAAATATAAATAAATAAATAAATAAATGAAAAATAAATACATTTGAAATACATTTTTATTGATAGTGTACATGTGCAGAGGGTCTCCGGAGCAGAAGCGCACAGGTTTCAGGTCTGGGGACCCCGTGCCCCCCGAGATACAGGCCCCTTTAGGGGGTGCCGGTATCCCTCTGCTCTGCTTGGTTTACAGGCCGCGATCATGTGATCGGGACCTTTAAACGCAGAGCACTCAGCACTCAGAAACACAGGCCAGACAGATTTAAACACACACACAATAGGGGGAGGTTTTTTTACATAGCTTGCAGGGAAGCTTAACGCACACACACAATAGGGGGATAGGGGGAGGGTTTTTTACATAGATTAGAGAGAAGGCAGGGCGTTTTAAAAGCGAGAATAGGGGAGGGGGTTTTACATAGATTTTATTTATTTATTTAGATTTATTTATTAATTGTGGGGCTGCTGTGCGTGAATTTTTTTATTGGGGGTGAGGGGGGTGTTTGGCCCTTGGTGTGAGTTTACGACTTGCAGCAGCAGCACAATTAATAAATAAATATAAATAAATAAATGAAAAATAAATACATTTGAAATACATTTTTATTGATAGTGTACATGTGCAGAGGGTCTCCGGAGCAGAAGCGCACAGGTTTCAGGTCTGGGGACCCCGTGCCCCCCGAGATACAGGCCCCTTTAGGGGGTGCCGGTATCCCTCTGCTCTGCTTGGTTTACAGGCCGCGATCATGTGATCGGGACCTTTAAACGCAGAGCACTCAGCACTCAGAAACACAGGCCAGACAGATTTAAACACACACACAATAGGGGGAGGTTTTTTTACATAGCTTGCAGGGAAGCTTAACGCACACACACAATAGGGGGATAGGGGGAGGGTTTTTTACATAGATTAGAGAGAAGGCAGGGCGTTTTAAAAGCGAGAATAGGGGAGGGGGTTTTACATAGATTTTATTTATTTATTTAGATTTATTTATTAATTGTGGGGCTGCTGTGCGTGAATTTTTTTTATTGGGGGTGAGGGGGGTGTTTGGACCTTGGTGTGAGTTTACGACTTGCAGCAGCAGCACAATTAATAAATAAATATAAATAAATAAAAAAATAAATGAAAAATAAATACATTTGAAATACATTTTTATTGATAGTGTACATGTGCAGAGGGTCTCCGGAGCAGAAGCGCACAGGTTTCAGGTCTGGGGACCCCGTGCCCCCCGAGATACAGGCCCCTTTAGGGGGTGCCGGTATCCCTCTGCTCTGCTTGGTTTACAGGCCGCGATCATGTGATCGGGACCTTTAAACGCAGAGCACTCAGCACTCAGAAACACAGGCCAGACAGATTTAAACACACACACAATAGGGGGAGGTTTTTTTACATAGCTTGCAGGGAAGCTTAACGCACACACACAATAGGGGGATAGGGGGAGGGTTTTTTACATAGATTAGAGAGAAGGCAGGGCGTTTTAAAAGCGAGAATAGGGGAGGGGGTTTTACATAGATTTTATTTATTTATTTAGATTTATTTATTAATTGTGGGGCTGCTGTGCGTGAATTTTTTTTATTGGGGGTGAGGGGGGTGTTTGGCCCTTGGTGTGAGTTTACGACTTGCAGCAGCAGCACAATTAATAAATAAATATAAATAAATAAATAAATAAATGAAAAATAAATACATTTGAAATACATTTTTATTGATAGTGTACATGTGCAGAGGGTCTCCGGAGCAGAAGCGCACAGGTTTCAGGTCTGGGGACCCCGTGCCCCCCGAGATACAGGCCCCTTTAGGGGGTGCCGGTATCCCTCTGCTCTGCTTGGTTTACAGGCCGCGATCACGTGATCGGACCTTTAAACCAAGCAGAGGGCTACCGGCAGCCCCTAAAGGGGCCTGTATCTCGGGGGGCACGGGGTCCCCAGACCTAAAACCAACGCGGTTCAGCTCCGGAGACCCCCTGCACATCTACACTATCAATAAAAATGTATTTCAAATGTATTTATTGTCATTTATTTATTTATTTTTTGGCGGCTGCTGTGTGTACAGTATTTTATTGTTGTGGGTTGCGGGAGGGTGGGTGAATGGGGTATTCGCCCCAACGATGGTTGGGGAGGGCTTGCGGGGGGGGGGGGTAGCGGGAGGGCTTAACCCCTTCATGACCGTAGCGGTATTAACTGCTACGATCGTGAAGGGGTTAAGTGCACCCGCAACCCCCCCCCCCCTCCCGCAAGTCCTAAACTCACACCAAGGGCCAAATACCCCCCTCACCCATCCCCACTACACACAATAAAGCGGGCACGATGGGTTAACCCCTTCATTGCCTTAGCGGCTATCCGCTATGGTAATGACGCAGCATTTTCCGTATTTTTAATAATACTGATCAGGAGCAGGGGGGGGGGGGGTCCCTGAGCATTAATTTCTGGCTCAGGGAACCCCCTGCTCACTGTACAATATTATTAAATCTCTCTCTGCTGCAAACACATCTCGCCCCCAGTATGTGCAGTAATTTACTGAACATGTACTGTAGAATAAATGCATAGTTTTATTTATTCGGGTTTATTACACAGTATACTGTATGGCCGGAAAACATCAGCATACAGTACAATATAATCCATCGAAATCCCCCCATTAGCCGTTTTCTTTTCTGAGGAAAAACAAAATGAAAAGTTTTAATGTACAGTAATGGTCAGCCCCCTAAAGAAGTTCCCAGCCAGCCCCACCAAAATAATACGGCAAAAATACAGTACTCACCATACTGTACAGTATTACTAAATTTCCCATTCAGCTTGCGCTGGCGCCGGCCAACTTCCAGTCCAGCTTTCATCATTTTGCAGAGGGACTAGCCCACCTGTAGTCAGCGGGAAATCGCTTAGGTACATGCAAGCTTCATCAAAACTGGCTGCGAAATCCATCTCAGAGTTGTCACCGACGGCGGGACCATGATGATAAGCTGGTGCTGCTGCTGGTTCTGGTTCTGGTTCTGGCGCATTGCTTGGCAGGGACTGTCACTTCTTATTTCGTTTTAACACGACCCTTCGCCTTTTGCCGCCTCCATTATCATAGATACGGGAAAAACCCTGTGACACACACCAATACCCTCCAACAAATTGGGGCTCAATACGGTGAAAACAGGGGTCACTACATAACCTTTTCCTTATTGCATGCTTCCACAAATGAGGAGTTGGCGAAAATCTGTAAAAGTCATAATTTTCGATAAAATACTGATAAATTTGAACAACTGTTGCCATCTTATCCTCTGTTGCATTAATAGCGGCCCATATCAAATAAGCATAACTTCTGTCAGGTTTTTGGAACACGGACTCCACTTGAACACTCATGTCTCTGTAGAATAGTGTAAGTGAAAATGATCTTTGTCTTTATTTAATACATTACTGTATGTAAAGCCTAAATTGATACATTTTTTGCAACTCTCCCTTCAGTCTCAAGGACAAGTTACAATACTGTAGCATACTGTACTGGGATAAAGTATCTTTTTTTGGAAACGAAACAACTTGCAAAGGCCACACATTACTTAAGTCATGAGTTTATGCCATCTGGTGGACAATCGAAACATCGCAGCCTAGTAAATCATTCTCATTATCATTTAACAGATCAGGCCCCCGTCAGCCAGGCATGAACCGTGGCTGGGAAGGCAAACGCAACGAAGCATGCAAGAGGTGAGCAGCGGCGGATTCCAGGTTTCTGCCAGGTACAAACCAGGCATTTGCTCGAATAAAGTGTGTCGGTGCAGTACCCTTATACACCATTTTAATAAAAAATATCACAAAATTCTTCTAAGTCCCTCAGGAAGAGTGAAAGAAGCTCACGTTCATTTTCAGAGCTCCTAGACATTCCTATAAGAAGTTAGCCAAATAGTAGCTTCGAAAAACGCTTAGGTTACAGTAAGTTTGAGAGTTGCTTCTAATGTACCAAAGCTGGACTTAGACATAATTTCACTCTCACAACATTATGGCTGGTTGGAGACAGTCCGAACCACAAGTACCGGGTCCATGGTTCTGGGCGTATACTGGGGGGACGGGGACGACTCCCATTAACCCCTGACTATACCGGGGATACGCTTATTACAATGCCTTTCTTGTCTGTGCTGAAGCAGGGCATTCTGGCAGCCAAGTGGCTTGACCTTAATTAGTGAGCCTGGCTACCCCCTCTCGGAACCACAGACTTAGAAATCGCCAGCTCATATACAGTGCATAAAATATATTTATATATATACCCTTATACACCATTTTAATAAAAAATATCACAAAATTCTTCTAAGTCCCTCGGGAAGAGTGAAAGACGCGCACGTTCATTTTCAGAGCTCCTAGACCTTCTAATAAGAAGTTAGCCAAAAAGTATCTTCGAAAAACGCTTAGGTGAAGTTTCAGAGTTGCTTCTAATGTACCAAAGCTGGACTTAGACATAATTTCACTCTCACAACATTATGGCTGGTTGGAGACAGTCCGAACCACAAGTACCGGGTCCATGGTTCTGGGCGTATACTGGGGGGACGGGGACGACTGCCATTAACCCCTGACTATACCGGGGATACGCTTATCACAATGCCTTTCTGGTCTGTGCTGAAGCAGGGCATTCTGGCATCCAAGTGGCTTGACCTTTATTAGTGAGCCTGGTTACCCCCTCTCGGAACAACAGACTTAGAAATCGCCAGCTCATATACAGTGCATAAAATATATTTATATATATACCCTTATACACCATTTTAATAAAAAATATCACAAAATTCTTCTAAGTCCCTCGGGAAGAGTGAAAGACGCGCACGTTCATTTTCAGAGCTCCTAGACCTTCCTATAAGAAGTTAGCCAAAAAGTAGCTTCGAAAAACGCTTAGGTTAAGTTTCAGAGTTGCTTCTAATGTACCGAAGCTGGACTTAGACATAATTTCACTCTCACAACATTATGGCTGGTTGGAGACAGTCCGAACCACAAGTACCGGGTCCATGGTTCTGGGCGTATACTGGGGGGACGGGGACGACTCCCATTAACCCCTGACTATACCGGGGATACGCTTATCACAATGCCTTTCTGGTCTGTGCTGAAGCAGGGCATTCTGGAAGCCAAGTGGCTTGACCTTAATTAGTGAGCCTGGTTACCCCCTCTCGGAACCACAGACTTAGAAATCGCCAGCTCATATACAGTGCATAAAATATATTTATATATATACCCTTATACACCATTTTAATAAAAAATATCACAAAATTCTTCTAAGTCCCTCGGGAAGAGTGAAAGACGAGCACGTTCATTTTCAGAGCTCCTAGACCTTCCTATAAGAAGTTAGCCAAAAAGTATCTTCGAAAAACGCTTAGGTGAAGTTTCAGAGTTGCTTCTAATGTACCAAAGCTGGACTTAGACATAATTTCACTCTCACAACATTATGGCTGGTTGGAGACAGTCCGAACCACAAGTACCGGGTCCATGGTTCTGGGCGTATACTGGGGGGACGGGGACGACTCCCATTAACCCCTGACTATACCGGGGATACGCTTATCACAATGCCTTTCTGGTCTGTGCTGAAGCAGGGCATTCTGGCAGCCAAGTGGCTTGACCTTTATTAGTGAGCCTGGTTACCCCCTCTCGGAACAACAGACTTAGAAATCGCCAGCTCATATACAGTGCATAAAATATATTTATATATATACCCTTATACACCATTTTAATAAAAAATATCACAAAATTCTTCTAAGTCCCTCGGGAAGAGTGAAAGACGCGCACGTTCATTTTCAGAGCTCCTAGACCTTCCTATAAGAAGTTAGCCAAAAAGTAGCTTCGAAAAACGCTTAGGTTAAGTTTCAGAGTTGCTTCTAATGTACCGAAGCTGGACTTAGACATAATTTCACTCTCACAACATTATGGCTGGTTGGAGACAGTCCGAACCACAAGTACCGGGTCCATGGTTCTGGGCGTATACTGGGGGGACGGGGACGACTGCCATTAACCCCTGACTATACCGGGGATACGCTTATCACAATGCCTTTCTGGTCTGTGCTGAAGCAGGGCATTGTGGCAGCCAAGTGGCTTGACCTTTATTAGTGAGCCTGGTTACCCCCTCTCGGAACCACAGACTTAGAAATCGCCAGCTCATATACAGTGCATAAAATATATTTATATATATATACCCTTATACACCATTTTAATAAAAAATATCACAAAATTCTTCTAAGTCCCTCGGGAAGAGTGAAAGACGCGCACGTTAATTTTCAGAGCTCCTAAACCTTCCTATAAGAAGTTAGCCAAAAAGTAGCTTCGAAAAACGCTTAGGTTAAGTTTCAGAGTTGCTTCTAATGTACCGAAGCTGGACTTAGACATAATTTCACTCTCACAACATTATGGCTGGTTTGAGACAGTCCGAACCACAAGTACCGGGTCCATGGTACTGGGCGTATACTGGGGGGACGGGGGGGACTCCCATTAACCCCTGACTATACCGGGGATACGCTTATCACAATGCCTTTCTGGTCTGTGCTGAAGCAGGGCATTCTGGCAGCCAAGTGGCTTGACCTTAATTAGTGAGCCTGGTTACCCCCTCTTGGAACCACAGACTTAGAAATCGCCAGCTCATATACAGTGCATAAAATATATTTATATATATACCCTTATACACCATTTTAATAAAAAATATCACAAAATTCTTCTAAGTCCCTCGGGAAGAGTGAAAGATGCGCACGTTCATTTTCAGAGCTCCTAGACCTTCCCATAAGAAGTTAGCCAAAAAGTAGCTTCGAAAAACGCTTAGGTGAAGTTTCAGAGTTGCTTCTAATGTACCAAAGCTGGACTTAGACATAATTTCACTCTCACAACATTATGGCTGGTTGGAGACAGTCCGAACCACAAGTACCGGGTCCATGGTTCTGGTCGTATACTGGGGGGACGGGGGGGACTCCCATTAACCCCTGACTATACCGGGGATACGCTTATCACAATGCCTTTCTGGTCTGTGCTGAAGCAGGGCATTCTGGCAGCCAAGTGGCTTGACCTTTATTAGTGAGCCTGGTTACCCCCTCTCGGAACCACAGACTTAGAAATTTCCTGCTCATATACAGTGCATAAAATATATTTATATATATACCCTTATACACCATTTTAATAAAAAATATCACAAAATTCTTCTAAGTCCCTCGGGAAGAGTGAAAGATGCGCACGTTCATTTTCAGAGCTTCTAGACCTACCCATAAGAAGTTAGCCAAAAAGTAGCTTTGAAAAACGCTTAGGTTAAGTTTCAGAGTTGCTTCTAATGTACCGAAGCTGGACTTAACATACTGTAATTTCACTCTCACAACATTATGGCTGGTTGGAGACAGTCCGAACCACAAGTACCGGGTCCATGGTTCTGGGCGTATACTGGGGGGACGGGGGGGACTCCCATTAACCCCTGACTATACCGGGGATACGCTTATCACAATGCCTTTCTGGTCTGTGCTGAAGCAGGGCATTCTGGCAGCCAAGTGGCTTGACCTTTATTAGTGAGCCTGGTTACCCCCTCTCGGAACCACAGACTTAGAAATTTCCTGCTCATATACAGTGCATAAAATATATTTATATATATACCCTTATACACCATTTTAATAAAAAATATCACAAAATTCTTCTAAGTCCCTCGGGAAGAGTGAAAGATGCGCACGTTCATTTTCAGAGCTTCTAGACCTTCCCATAAGAAGTTAGCCAAAAAGTAGCTTCGAAAAACGCTTAGGTTAAGTTTCAGAGTTGCTTCTAATGTACCGAAGCTGGACTTAACATACTGTAATTTCACTCTCACAACATTATGGCTGGTTGGAGACAGTCCGAACCACAAGTACCGGGTCCATGGTTCTGGGCGTATACTGGGGGGACGGGGACGACTCCCATTAACCCCTGACTATACCGGGGATACGCTTATCACAATGCCTTTCTGGTCTGTGCTGAAGCAGGGCATTCTGGCAGCCAAGTGGCTTGACCTTTATTAGTGAGCCTGGTTACCCCCTCTCGGAACAACAGACTTAGAAATCGCCAGCTCATATACAGTGCATAAAATATATTTATATATATACCCTTATACACCATTTTAATAAAAAATATCACAAAATTCTTCTAAGTCCCTCGGGAAGAGTGAAAGACGCGCACGTTCATTTTCAGAGCTCCTAGACCTTCCTATAAGAAGTTAGCCAAAAAGTAGCTTCGAAAAACGCTTAGGTTAAGTTTCAGAGTTGCTTCTAATGTACCAAAGCTGGACGTAGACATAATTTCACTCTCACAACATTATGGCTGGTTGGAGACAGTCCGAACCACAAGTACCGGGTCCATGGTTCTGGGCGTATACTGGGGGGACGGGGGGGACTCCCATTAACCCCTGACTATACCGGGGATACGCTTATCACAATGCCTTTCTGGTCTGTGCTGAAGCAGGGCATTCTGGCAGCCAAGTGGCTTGACCTTTATTAGTGAGCCTGGTTACCCCCTCTCGGAACCACAGACTTAGAAATTTCCTGCTCATATACAGTGCATAAAATATATTTATATATATACCCTTATACACCATTTTAATAAAAAATATCACAAAATTCTTCTAAGTCCCTCGGGAAGAGTGAAAGATGCGCACGTTCATTTTCAGAGCTTCTAGACCTTCCCATAAGAAGTTAGCCAAAAAGTAGCTTCGAAAAACGCTTAGGTTAAGTTTCAGAGTTGCTTCTAATGTACCGAAGCTGGACTTAACATACTGTAATTTCACTCTCACAACATTATGGCTGGTTGGAGACAGTCCGAACCACAAGTACCGGGTCCATGGTTCTGGGCGTATACTGGGGGGACGGGGGGGACTCCCATTAACCCCTGACTATACCGGGGATACGCTTATCACAATGCCTTTCTGGTCTGTGCTGAAGCAGGGCATTCTGGCAGCCAAGTGGCTTGACCTTAATTAGTGAGCCTGGTTACCCCCTCTCGGAACCACAGACTTAGAAATCGCCAGCTCATATACAGTGCATAAAATATATTTATATATATACCCTTATACACCATTTTAATAAAAAATATCACAAAATTCTTCTACAGTAAGTCCCTCGGGAAGAGTGAAAGACGCGCACGTTCATTTTCAGAGCTCCTATACCTTCCTATAAGAAGTTAGCCAAAAAGTAGCTTCGAAAAACGCTTAGTTTAAGTTTCAGAGTTGCTTCTAATGTACCGAAGCTGGACTTAGACATAATTTCACTCTCACAACATTATGGCTGGTTGGAGACAGTCCGAACCACAAGTACCGGGTCCAAGGTTCTGGGCGTATACTGGGGGGACGGGGACGACTCCCATTAACCCCTGACTATACCGGTGATACGCTTATCACAATGCCTTTCTGGTCTGTGCTGAAGCAGGGCATTCTGGCAGCCAAGTGGCTTGACCTTTATTAGTGAGCCTGGTTACCCCCTCTCGGAACCACAGACTTAGAAATCGCCAGCTCATATACAGTGCATAAAATATATTTATATATATACCCTTATACACCATTTTAATAAAAAATATCACAAAATTCTTCTAAGTACCTCGGGAAGAGTGAAAGACGCGCACGTTCATTTTCAGAGCTCCTAGACCTTCTAATAAGAAGTTAGCCAAAAAGTAGCTTCGGAAAACGCTTAGGTGAAGTTTCAGAGTTGCTTCTAATGTAACAAAGCTGGACTTAGACATAATTTCACTCTCACAACATTATGGCTGGTTGGAGACAGTCCGAACCACAAGTACCGGGTCCATGGTTCTGGGCGTATACTGGGGGGACGGGGACGACTGCCATTAACCCCTGACTATACCGGGGATACGCTTATCACAATGCCTTTCTGGTCTGTGCTGAAGCAGGGCATTCTGGCATCCAAGTGGCTTGACCTTTATTAGTGAGCCTGGTTACCCCCTCTCGGAACAACAGACTTAGAAATCGCCAGCTCATATACAGTGCATAAAATATATTTATATATATACCCTTATACACCATTTTAATAAAAAATATCACAAAATTCTTCTAAGTCCCTCGGGAAGAGTGAAAGACGCGCACGTTCATTTTCAGAGCTCCTAGACCTTCCTATAAGAAGTTAGCCAAAAAGTAGCTTCGAAAAACGCTTAGGTTAAGTTTCAGAGTTGCTTCTAATGTACCGAAGCTGGACTTAGACATAATTTCACTCTCACAACATTATGGCTGGTTGGAGACAGTCCGAACCACAAGTACCGGGTCCATGGTTCTGGGCGTATACTGGGGGGACGGGGACGACTCCCATTAACCCCTGACTATACCGGGGATACGCTTATCACAATGCATTTCTGGTCTGTGCTAAAGCAGGGCATTCTGGCAGCCAAGTGGCTTGACCTTAATTAGTGAGCCTGATTACCCCCTCTCGGAACCACAGACTTAGAAATCGCCAGCTCATATACAGTGCATAAAATATATTTATATATATACCCTTATACACCATTTTAATAAAAAATATCACAAAATTCTTCTAAGTACCTCGGGAAGAGTGAAAGACGCGCACGTTCATTTTCAGAGCTCCTAGACCTTCTAATAAGAAGTTAGCCAAAAAGTAGCTTCGGAAAACGCTTAGGTGAAGTTTCAGAGTTGCTTCTAATGTACCAAAGCTGGACTTAGACATAATTTCACTCTCACAACATTATGGCTGGTTGGAGACAGTCCGAACCACAAGTACCGGGTCCATGGTTCTGGGCGTATACTGGGGGGACGGGGACGACTGCCATTAACCCCTGACTATACCGGGGATACGCTTATCACAATGCCTTTCTGGTCTGTGCTGAAGCAGGGCATTCTGGCATCCAAGTGGCTTGACCTTTATTAGTGAGCCTGGTTACCCCCTCTCGGAACAACAGACTTAGAAATCGCCAGCTCATATACAGTGCATAAAATATATTTATATATATACCCTTATACACCATTTTAATAAAAAATATCACAAAATTCTTCTAAGTCCCTCGGGAAGAGTGAAAGACGCGCACGTTCATTTTCAGAGCTCCTAGACCTTCCTATAAGAAGTTAGCCAAAAAGTAGCTTCGAAAAACGCTTAGGTTAAGTTTCAGAGTTGCTTCTAATGTACCGAAGCTGGACTTAGACATAATTTCACTCTCACAACATTATGGCTGGTTGGAGACAGTCCGAACCACAAGTACCGGGTCCATGGTTCTGGGCGTATACTGGGGGGACGGGGACGACTCCCATTAACCCCTGACTATACCGGGGATACGCTTATCACAATGCATTTCTGGTCTGTGCTGAAGCAGGGCATTCTGGCAGCCAAGTGGCTTGACCTTAATTAGTGAGCCTGATTACCCCCTCTCGGAACCACAGACTTAGAAATCGCCAGCTCATATACAGTGCATAAAATATATTTATATATATACCCTTATACACCATTTTAATAAAAAATATCACAAAATTCTTCTAAGTACCTCGGGAAGAGTGAAAGACGCGCACGTTCATTTTCAGAGCTCCTAGACCTTCTAATAAGAAGTTAGCCAAAAAGTAGCTTCGGAAAACGCTTAGGTGAAGTTTCAGAGTTGCTTCTAATGTAACAAAGCTGGACTTAGACGTAATTTCACTCTCACAACATTATGGCTGGTTGGAGACAGTCCGAACCACAAGTACCGGGTCCATGGTTCTGGGCGTATACTGGGGGGACGGGGACGACTGCCATTAACCCCTGACTATACCGGGGATACGCTTATCACAATGCCTTTCTGGTCTGTGCTGAAGCAGGGCATTCTGGCATCCAAGTGGCTTGACCTTTATTAGTGAGCCTGGTTACCCCCTCTCGGAACAACAGACTTAGAAATCGCCAGCTCATATACAGTGCATAAAATATATTTATATATATACCCTTATACACCATTTTAATAAAAAATATCACAAAATTCTTCTAAGTCCCTCGGGAAGAGTGAAAGACGCGCACGTTCATTTTCAGAGCTCCTAGACCTTCCTATAAGAAGTTAGCCAAAAAGTAGCTTCGAAAAACGCTTAGGTTAAGTTTCAGAGTTGCTTCTAATGTACCGAAGCTGGACTTAGACATAATTTCACTCTCACAACATTATGGCTGTTTGGAGACAGTCCGAACCACAAGTACCGGGTCCATGGTTCTGGGCGTATACTGGGGGGACGGGGACGACTCCCATTAACCCCTGACTATACCGGGGATACGCTTATCACAATGCATTTCTGGTCTGTGCTAAAGCAGGGCATTCTGGCAGCCAAGTGGCTTGACCTTAATTAGTGAGCCTGATTACCCCCTCTCGGAACCACAGACTTAGAAATCGCCAGCTCATATACAGTGCATAAAATATATTTATATATATACCCTTATACACCATTTTAATAAAAAATATCACAAAATTCTTCTAAGTACCTCGGGAAGAGTGAAAGACGCGCACGTTCATTTTCAGAGCTCCTAGACCTTCTAATAAGAAGTTAGCCAAAAAGTAGCTTCGGAAAACGCTTAGGTGAAGTTTCAGAGTTGCTTCTAATGTACCAAAGCTGGACTTAGACATAATTTCACTCTCACAACATTATGGCTGGTTGGAGACAGTCCGAACCACAAGTACCGGGTCCATGGTTCTGGGCGTATACTGGGGGGACGGGGACGACTGCCATTAACCCCTGACTATACCGGGGATACGCTTATCACAATGCCTTTCTGGTCTGTGCTGAAGCAGGGCATTCTGGCATCCAAGTGGCTTGACCTTTATTAGTGAGCCTGGTTACCCCCTCTCGGAACAACAGACTTAGAAATCGCCAGCTCATATACAGTGCATAAAATATATTTATATATATACCCTTATACACCATTTTAATAAAAAATATCACAAAATTCTTCTAAGTCCCTCGGGAAGAGTGAAAGACGCGCACGTTCATTTTCAGAGCTCCTAGACCTTCCTATAAGAAGTTAGCCAAAAAGTAGCTTCGAAAAACGCTTAGGTTAAGTTTCAGAGTTGCTTCTAATGTACCGAAGCTGGACTTAGACATAATTTCACTCTCACAACATTATGGCTGGTTGGAGACAGTCCGAACCACAAGTACCGGGTCCATGGTTCTGGGCGTATACTGGGGGGACGGGGGGGACTCCCATTAACCCCTGACTACTGTATACCGGGGATACGCTTATCACAATGCCTTTCTGGTCTGTGCTGAAGCAGGGCATTCTGGAAGCCAAGTGGCTTGACCTTAATTAGTGAGCCTGGTTACCCCCTCTCGGAACCACAGACTTAGAAATCGCCAGCTCATATACAGTGCATAAAATATATTTATATATATACCCTTATACACCATTTTAATAAAAAATATCACAAAATTCTTCTAAGTCCCTCGGGAAGAGTGAAAGACGAGCACGTTCATTTTCAGAGCTCCTAGACCTTCCCATAAGAAGTTAGCCAAAAAGTAGCTTCGAAAAACGCTTAGGTGAAGTTTCAGAGTTGCTTCTAATGTACCAAAGCTGGACTTAGACATAATTTCACTCTCACAACATTATGGCTGGTTGGAGACAGTCCGAACCACAAGTACCGGGTCCATGGTTCTGGGCGTATACTGGGGGGACAGGTACGACTCCCATTAACCCCTGACTATACCGGGGATACGCTTATCACAATGCCTTTCCTGTCTGTGCTGAAGCAGGGCATTCTGGCAGCCAAGTGGCTTGACCTTTATTAGTGAGCCTGGTTACCCCCTCTCGGAACCACAGACTTAGAAATCGCCAGCTCATATACAGTGCATAAAATATATTTATATATATACCCTTATACACCATTTTAATAAAAAATATCACAAAATTCTTCTAAGTCCCTCGGGAAGAGTGAAAGACGCGCACGTTCATTTTCAGAGCTCCTAGACCTTCCTATAAGAAGTTAGCCAAAAAGTAGCTTCGAAAAACGCTTAGGTTAAGTTTCAGAGTTGCTTCTAATGTACCGAAGCTGGACTTAGACATAATTTCACTCTCACAACATTATGGCTGGTTGGAGACAGTCCGAACCACAAGTACCGGGTCCATGGTTCTGGGCGTATACTGGGGGGACGGGGACGACTCCCATTAACCCCTGACTATACCGGGGATACGATTATTACAATGCCTTTCTTGTCTGTGCTGAAGCAGGGCATTCTGGCAGCCAAGTGGCTTGACCTTAATTAGTGAGCCTGGCTACCCCCTCTCGGAACCACAGACTTAGAAATCGCCAGCTCATATACAGTGCATAAAATATATTTATATATATACCCTTATACACCATTTTAATAAAAAATATCACAAAATTCTTCTAAGTCCCTCGGGAAGAGTGAAAGACGCGCACGTTCATTTTCAGAGCTCCTAGACCTTCCTATAAGAAGTTAGCCAAAAAGTATCTTCGAAAAACGCTTAGGTGAAGTTTCAGAGTTGCTTCTAATGTACCAAAGCTGGACTTAGACATAATTTCACTCTCACAACATTATGGCTGGTTGGAGACAGTCCGAACCACAAGTACCGGGTCCATGGTTCTGGGCGTATACTGGGGGGACGGGGACGACTCCCATTAACCCCTGACTATACCGGGGATACGCTTATCACAATGCCTTTCTGGTCTGTGCTGAAGCAGGGCATTCTGGCAGCCAAGTGGCTTGACCTTTATTAGTAAGCCTGGTTACCCCCTCTCGGAACAACAGACTTAGAAATCGCCAGCTCATATACAGTGCATAAAATATATTTATATATATACCCTTATACACCATTTTAATAAAAAATATCACAAAATTCTTCTAAGTCCCTCGGGAAGAGTGAAAGACGCGCACGTTCATTTTCAGAGCACCTAGACCTTCCTATAAGAAGTTAGCCAAAAAGTAGCTTCGAAAAACGCTTAGGTTAAGTTTCAGAGTTGCTTCTAATGTACCGAAGCTGGACTTAGACATAATTTCACTCTCACAACATTATGGCTGGTTGGAGACAGTCCGAACCACAAGTACCGGGTCCATGGTTCTGGGCGTATACTGGGGGGACGGGGGGGACTCCCATTAACCCCTGACTATACCGGGGATACGCTTATCACAATGCCTTTCTGGTCTGTGCTGAAGCAGGGCATTCTGGCAGCCAAGTGGCTTGACCTTAATTAGTGAGCCTGGTTACCCCCTCTCGGAACCACAGACTTAGAAATCGCCAGCTCATATACAGTGCATAAAATATATTTATATATATACCCTTATACACCATTTTAATAAAAAATATCACAAAATTCTTCTAAGTCCCTCGGGAAGAGTGAAAGACGCGCACGTTCATTTTCAGAGCTCCTAGACCTTCCTATAAGAAGTTAGCCAAAAAGTAGCTTCGAAAAACGCTTAGTTTAAGTTTCAGAGTTGCTTCTAATGTACCGAAGCTGGACTTAGACATAATTTCACTCTCACAACATTATGGCTGGTTGGAGACAGTCCGAACCACAAGTACCGGGTCCATGGTTCTGGGCGTATACTGGGGGGACGGGGACGACTCCCATTAACCCCTGACTATACCGGGGATACGCTTATTACAATGCCTTTCCGGTCTGTGCTGAAGCAGGGCATTCTGGCAGCCAAGTGGCTTGACCTTTATTAGTGAGCCTGGTTACCCCCTCTCGGAACCACAGACTTAGAAATCGCCAGCTCATATACAGTGCATAAAATATATTTATATATATACCCTTATACACCATTTTAATAAAAAAATATCACAAAATTCTTCTAAGTCCCTCGGGAAGAGTGAAAGACGCGCACGTTCATTTTCAGAGCTCCTAGACCTTCCTATAAGAAGTTAGCCAAAAAGTATCTTCGAAAAACGCTTAGGTGAAGTTTCAGAGTTGCTTCTAATGTACCAAAGCTGGACTTAGACATAATTTCACTCTCACAACATTATGGCTGGTTGGAGACAGTCCGAACCACAAGTACCGGGTCCATGGTTCTGGGCGTATACTGGGGGGACGGGGACGACTCCCATTAACCCCTGACTATACCGGGGATACGCTTATCACAATGCCTTTCTGGTCTGTGCTGAAGCAGGGCATTCTGGCAGCCAAGTGGCTTGACCTTTATTAGTGAGCCTGGTTACCCCCTCTCGGAACAACAGACTTAGAAATCGCCAGCTCATATACAGTGCATAAAATATATTTATATATATACCCTTATACACCATTTTAATAAAAAATATCACAAAATTCTTCTAAGTCCCTCGCGAAGAGTGAAAGACGCGCACGTTCATTTTCAGAGCTCCTAGACCTTCCTATAAGAAGTTAGCCAAAAAGTAGCTTCGAAAAACGCTTAGGTTAAGTTTCAGAGTTGCTTCTAATGTACCGAAGCTGGACTTAGACATAATTTCACTCTCACAACATTATGGCTGGTTGGAGACAGTCCGAACCACAAGTACCGGGTCCATGGTTCTGGGCGTATACTGGGGGGACGGGGACAACTCCCATTAACCCCTGACTATACCGGGGATACGCTTATCACAATGCCTTTCTGGTCTGTGCTGAAGCAGGGCATTCTGGCAGCCAAGTGGCTTGACCTTAATTAGTGAGCCTGGTTACCCCCTCTCGGAACCACAGACTTAGAAATCGCCAGCTCATATACAGTGCATAAAATATATTTATATATATACCCTTATACACCATTTTAATAAAAAATATCACAAAATTCTTCTAAGTCCCTCGGGAAGAGTGAAAGACGCGCACGTTCATTTTCAGAGCTCCTAGACCTTCCTATAAGAAGTTAGCCAAAAAGTAGCTTCGAAAAACGCTTAGTTTAAGTTTCAGAGTTGCTTCTAATGTACCGAAGCTGGACTTAGACATAATTTCACTCTCACAACATTATGGCTGGTTGGAGACAGTCCGAACCACAAGTACCGGGTCCAAGGTTCTGGGCGTATACTGGGGGGACGGGGACGACTCCCATTAACCCCTGACTATACCGGGGATACGCTTATTACAATGCCTTTCCGGTCTGTGCTGAAGCAGGGCATTCTGGCAGCCAAGTGGCTTGACCTTTATTAGTGAGCCTGGTTACCCCCTCTCGGAACAACAGACTTAGAAATCGCCAGCTCATATACAGTGCATAAAATATATTTATATATATACCCTTATACACCATTTTAATAAAAAATATCACAAAATTCTTCTAAGTCCCTCGGGAAGAGTGAAAGACGCGCACGTTCATTTTCAGAGCTCCTAGACCTTCCTATAAGAAGTTAGCCAAAAAGTAGCTTCGAAAAACGTTTAGGTGAAGTTTCAGAGTTGCTTCTAATGTACCAAAGCTGGACTTAGACATAATTTCACTCTCACAACATTATGGCTGGTTGGAGACAGTTCGAAATACAAGTACCGGGTCCATGGTTCTGGGCGTAAACTGGGTTGACCGGGACGACTCCCATTAACCCCTGACTATACCGGTGATACGCTTATCACAATGCCTTTCTGGTCTGTGCTGAAGCAGGGCATTCTGGCAGCCAAGTGGCTTGACCTTTATTAGTGAGCCTGGTTACCCCCTCTCGGAACCACAGACTTAGAAATCGCCAGCTCATATACAGTGCATAAAATATATTTATATATATACCCTTATACACCATTTTAATAAAAAAATATCACAAAATTCTTCTAAGTCCCTCGGGAAGAGTGAAAGACGCGCACGTTCATTTTCAGAGCTCCTAGACCTTCCTATAAGAAGTTAGCCAAAAAGTATCTTCGAAAAACGCTTAGGTGAAGTTTCAGAGTTGCTTCTAATGTACCAAAGCTGGAATTAGACATAATTTCACTCTCACAACATTATGGCTGGTTGGAGACAGTCCGAACCACAAGTACCGGGTCCATGGTTCTGGGCGTATACTGGGGGGACGGGGACGACTCCCATTAACCCCTGACTATACCGGGGATACGCTTATCACAATGCCTTTCTGGTCTGTGCTGAAGCAGGGCATTCTGGCAGCCAAGTGGCTTGACCTTTATTAGTGAGCCTGGTTACCCCCTCTCGGAACAACAGACTTAGAAATCGCCAGCTCATATACAGTGCATAAAATATATTTATATATATACCCTTATACACCATTTTAATAAAAAATATCACAAAATTCTTCTAAGTCCCTCGCGAAGAGTGAAAGACGCGCACGTTCATTTTCAGAGCTCCTAGACCTTCCTATAAGAAGTTAGCCAAAAAGTAGCTTCGAAAAACGCTTAGGTTAAGTTTCAGAGTTGCTTCTAATGTACCGAAGCTGGACTTAGACATAATTTCACTCTCACAACATTATGGCTGGTTGGAGACAGTCCGAACCACAAGTACCGGGTCCATGGTTCTGGGCGTATACTGGGGGGACGGGGACGACTCCCATTAACCCCTGACTATACCGGGGATACGCTTATCACAATGCCTTTCTGGTCTGTGCTGAAGCAGGGCATTCTGGCAGCCAAGTGGCTTGACCTTAATTAGTGAGCCTGGTTACCCCCTCTCGGAACCACAGACTTAGAAATCGCCAGCTCATATACAGTGCATAAAATATATTTATATATATACCCTTATACACCATTTTAATAAAAAATATTACAAAATTCTTCTAAGTCCCTCGGGAAGAGTGAAAGACGCGCACGTTCATTTTCAGATCTCCTAGACCTTCCTATAAGAAGTTAGCCAAAAAGTAGCTTCGAAAAACGCTTAGGTTAAGTTTCAGAGTTGCTTCTAATGTACCGAAGCTGGACTTAGACATAATTTCACTCTCACAACATTATGGCTGGTTGGAGACAGTCCGAACCACAAGTACCGGGTCCATGGTTCTGGGCGTATACTGGGGGGACGGGGACGACTCCCATTAACCCCTGACTATACCGGGGATACGCTTATCACAATGCCTTTCCTGTCTGTGCTGAAGCAGGGCATTCTGGCAGCCTAGTGGCTTGACCTTTATTAGTGAGCCTGGTTACCCCCTCTCGGAACCACAGACTTAGAAATCTCCAGCTCATATACAGTGCATAAAATATATTTATATATATACCCTTATACACCATTTTAATAAAAAATATCACAAAATTCTTCTAAGTCCCTCGGGAAGAGTGAAAGACGCGCACGTTCATTTTCAGAGCTCCTAGACCTTCCTATAAGAAGTTAGCCAAAAAGTAGCTTCGAAAAACGCTTAGGTTAAGTTTCAGAGTTGCTTCTAATGTACCGAAGCTGGACTTAGACATAATTTCACTCTCACAACATTATGGCTGGTTGGAGACAGTCCGAACCACAAGTACCGGGTCCATGGTTCTGGGCGTATACTGGGGGGACGGGGACGACTCCCATTAACCCCTGACTATACCGGGGATACGCTTATCACAATGCCTTTCCTGTCTGTGCTGAAGCAGGGCATTCTGGCAGCCAAGTGGCTTGACCTTTATTAGTGAGCCTGGTTACCCCCTCTCGGAACCACAGACTTAGAAATCTCCAGCTCATATACAGTGCATAAAATATATTTATATATATACCCTTATACACCATTTTAATAAAAAATATCACAAAATTCTTCTACAGTAAGTCCCTCGGGAAGAGTGAAAGACGCGCACGTTCATTTTCAGAGCTCCTAGACCTTCCTATAAGAAGTTAGCCAAAAAGTAGCTTCGAAAAACGCTTAGGTTAAGTTTCAGAGTTGCTTCTAATGTACCGAAGCTGGACTTAGACATAATTTCACTCTCACAACATTATGGCTGGTTGGAGACAGTCCGAACCACAAGTACCGGGTCCATGGTTCTGGGCGTATACTGGGGGGACGGGGACGACTCCCATTAACCCCTGACTATACCGGGGATACGCTTATCACAATGCCTTTCTGGTCTGTGCTGAAGCAGGGCATTCTGGCAGCCAAGTGGCTTGACCTTAATTAGTGAGCCTGGTTACCCCCTCTCGGAACCACAGACTTAGAAATCGCCAGCTCATATACAGTGCATAAAATATATTTATATATATACCCTTATACACCATTTTAATAAAAAATATCACAAAATTCTTCTAAGTCCCTCGGAAGAGTGAAAGACGCGCACGTTCATTTTCAGAGCTCCTAGACCTTCCTATAAGAAGTTAGCCAAAAAGTAGCTTCGAAAAACGCTTAGGTGAAGTTTCAGAGTTGCTTCTAATGTACCAAAGCTGGACTTAGACATAATTTCACTCTCACAACATTATGGCTGGTTGGAGACAGTCCGAACCACAAGTACCGGGTCCATGGTTCTGGGCGTATACTGGGGGGACGGGGACGACTCCCATTAACCCCTGACTATACCGGGGATACGCTTATCACAATGCCTTTCTGGTCTGTGCTGAAGCAGGGCATTCTGGCAGCCAAGTGGCTTGACCTTTATTAGTGAGCCTGGTTACCCCCTCTCGGAACAACAGACTTAGAAATCGCCAGCTCATATACAGTGCATAAAATATATTTATATATATACCCTTATACACCATTTTAATAAAAAATATTACAAAATTCTTCTAAGTCCCTCGGGAAGAGTGAAAGACGCGCACGTTCATTTTCAGAGCTCCTAGACCTTCCTATAAGAAGTTAGCCAAAAAGTAGCTTCGAAAAACGCTTAGGTTAAGTTTCAGAGTTGCTTCTAATGTACCGAAGCTGGACTTAGACATAATTTCACTCTCACAACATTATGGCTGGTTGGAGACAGTCCGAACCACAAGTACCGGGTCCATGGTTCTGGGCGTATACTGGGGGGACGGGGACGACTCCCATTAACCCCTGACTATACCGGGGATACGCTTATCACAATGCCTTTCCTGTCTGTGCTGAAGCAGGGCATTCTGGCAGCCAAGTGGCTTGACCTTTATTAGTGAGCCTGGTTACCCCCTCTCGGAACCACAGACTTAGAAATCGCCAGCTCATATACAGTGCATAAAATATATTTATATATATACCCTTATACACCATTTTAATAAAAAATATCACAAAATTCTTCTAAGTCCCTCGGGAAGAGTGAAAGACGCGCACGTTCATTTTCAGAGCTCCTAGACCTTCCTATAAGAAGTTAGCCAAAAAGTATCTTCGAAAAACGCTTAGGTGAAGTTTCAGAGTTGCTTCTAATGTACCAAAGCTGGACTTAGACATAATTTCACTCTCACAACATTATGGCTGGTTGGAGACAGTTCGAACCACAACTACCGGGTCCATGGTTCTGGGCGTATACTGGGGGGACGGGGACGACTCCCATTAACCCCTGACTATACCGGGGATACGCTTATCACAATGCCTTTCTGGTCTGTGCTGAAGCAGGGCATTCTGGCAGCCAAGTGGCTTGACCTTTATTAGTGAGCCTGGTTACCCCCTCTCGGAACCACAGACTTAGAAATCGCCAGCTCATATACAGTGCATAAAATATATTTATATATATACCCTTATACACCATTTTAATAAAAAATATCACAAAATTCTTCTAAGTCCCTCGGGAAGAGTGAAAGACGCGCACGTTCATTTTCAGAGCTCCTAGACCTTCCTATAAGAAGTTAGCCAAAAAGTAGCTTCGAAAAACGCTTAGGTTAAGTTTCAGAGTTGCTTCTAATGTACCGAAGCTGGACTTAGACATAATTTCACTCTCACAACATTATGGCTGGTTGGAGACAGTCCGAACCACAAGTACCGGGTCCATGGTTCTGGGCGTATACTGGGGGGACGGGGACGACTCCCATTAACCCCTGACTATACCGGGGATACGCTTATCACAATGCCTTTCTGGTCTGTGCTGAAGCAGGGCATTCTGGCAGCCAAGTGGCTTGACCTTAATTAGTGAGCCTGGTTACCCCCTCTCGGAACCACAGACTTAGAAATCGCCAGCTCATATACAGTGCATAAAATATATTTATATATATACCCTTATACACCATTTTAATAAAAAATATCACAAAATTCTTCTAAGTCCCTCGGAAAAGTGAAAGACGCGCACGTTCATTTTCAGAGCTCCTAGACCTTCCTATAAGAAGTTAGCCAAAAAGTAGCTTCGAAAAACGCTTAGGTGAAGTTTCAGAGTTGCTTCTAATGTACCAAAGCTGGACTTAGACATAATTTCACTCTCACAACATTATGGCTGGTTGGAGACAGTCCGAACCACAAGTACCGGGTCCATGGTTCTGGGCGTATACTGGGGGGACGGGGACGACTCCCATTAACCCCTGACTATACCGGGGATACGCTTATCACAATGCCTTTCTGGTCTGTGCTGAAGCAGGGCATTCTGGCAGCCAAGTGGCTTGACCTTTATTAGTGAGCCTGGTTACCCCCTCTCGGAACAACAGACTTAGAAATCGCCAGCTCATATACAGTGCATAAAATATATTTATATATATACCCTTATACACCATTTTAATAAAAAATATTACAAAATTCTTCTAAGTCCCTCGGGAAGAGTGAAAGACGCGCACGTTCATTTTCAGAGCTCCTAGACCTTCCTATAAGAAGTTAGCCAAAAAGTAGCTTCGAAAAACGCTTAGGTTAAGTTTCAGAGTTGCTTCTAATGTACCGAAGCTGGACTTAGACATAATTTCACTCTCACAACATTATGGCTGGTTGGAGACAGTCCGAACCACAAGTACCGGGTCCATGGTTCTGGGCGTATACTGGGGGGACAGGTACGACTCCCATTAACCCCTGACTATACCGGGGATACGCTTATCACAATGCCTTTCCTGTCTGTGCTGAAGCAGGGCATTCTGGCAGCCAAGTGGCTTGACCTTTATTAGTGAGCCTGGTTACCCCCTCTCGGAACCACAGACTTAGAAATCGCCAGCTCATATACAGTGCATAAAATATATTTATATATATACCCTTATACACCATTTTAATAAAAAATATCACAAAATTCTTCTAAGTCCCTCGGGAAGAGTGAAAGACGCGCACGTTCATTTTCAGAGTTCCTAGACCTTCCTATAAGAAGTTAGCCAAAAAGTAGCTTCGAAAAACGCTTAGGTTAAGTTTCAGAGTTGCTTCTAATGTACCGAAGCTGGACTTAGACATAATTTCACTCTCACAACATTATGGCTGGTTGGAGACAGTCCGAACCACAAGTACCGGGTCCATGGTTCTGGGCGTATACTGGGGGGACGGGGACGACTCCCATTAACCCCTGACTATACCGGGGATACGCTTATCACAATGCCTTTCTTGTCTGTGCTGAAGCAGGGCATTCTGGCAGCCAAGTGGCTTGACCTTAATTAGTGAGCCTGGCTACCCCCTCTCGGAACCACAGACTTAGAAATCGCCAGCTCATATACAGTGCATAAAATATATTTATATATATACCCTTATACACCATTTTAATAAAAAATATCACAAAATTCTTCTAAGTCCCTCGGGAAGAGTGAAAGACGCGCACGTTCATTTTCAGAGCTCCTAGACCTTCCTATAAGAAGTTAGCCAAAAAGTATCTTCGAAAAACGCTTAGGTGAAGTTTCAGAGTTGCTTCTAATGTACCAAAGCTGGACTTAGACATAATTTCACTCTCACAACATTATGGCTGGTTGGAGACAGTCCGAACCACAAGTACCGGGTCCATGGTTCTGGGCGTATACTGGGGGGACGGGGACGACTCCCATTAACCCCTGACTATACCGGGGATACGCTTATCACAATGCCTTTCTGGTCTGTGCTGAAGCAGGGCATTCTGGCAGCCAAGTGGCTTGACCTTAATTAGTGAGCCTGGTTACCCCCTCTCGGAACCACAGACTTAGAAATCGCCAGCTCATATACAGTGCATAAAATATATTTATATATATACCCTTATACACCATTTTAATAAAAAATATCACAAAATTCTTCTAAGTCCCTCGGGAAGAGTGAAAGACGCGCACTTTCATTTTCAGAGCTCCTAGACCTTCCTATAAGAAGTTAGCCAAAAAGTAGCTTCGAAAAACGCTTAGTTTAAGTTTCAGAGTTGCTTCTAATGTACCGAAGCTGGACTTAGACATAATTTCACTCTCACAACATTATGGCTGGTTGGAGACAGTCCGAACCACAAGTACCGGGTCCAAGGTTCTGGGCGTATACTGGGGGGACGGGGACGACTCCCATTAACCCCTGACTATACCGGGGATACGCTTATTACAATGCCTTTCCGGTCTGTGCTGAAGCAGGGCATTCTGGCAGCCAAGTGGCTTGACCTTTATTAGTGAGCCTGGTTACCCCCTCTCGGAACAACAGACTTAGAAATCGCCAGCTCATATACAGTGCATAAAATATATTTATATATATACCCTTATACACCATTTTAATAAAAAATATCACAAAATTCTTCTAAGTCCCTCGGGAAGAGTGAAAGACGCGCACGTTCATTTTCAGAGCTCCTAGACCTTCCTATAAGAAGTTAGCCAAAAAGTAGCTTCGAAAAACGTTTAGGTGAAGTTTCAGAGTTGCTTCTAATGTACCAAAGCTGGACTTAGACATAATTTCACTCTCACAACATTATGGCTGGTTGGAGACAGTTCGAACCACAAGTACCGGGTCCATGGTTCTGGGCGTAAACTGGGGGGACCGGGACGACTCCCATTAACCCCTGACTATACCGGTGATACGCTTATCACAATGCCTTTCTGGTCTGTGCTGAAGCAGGGCATTCTGGCAGCCAAGTGGCTTGACCTTTATTAGTGAGCCTGGTTACCCCCTCTCGGAACCACAGACTTAGAAATCGCCAGCTCATATACAGTGCATAAAATATATTTATATATATACCCTTATACACCATTTTAATAAAAAAATATCACAAAATTCTTCTAAGTCCCTCGGGAAGAGTGAAAGACGCGCACGTTCATTTTCAGAGCTCCTAGACCTTCCTATAAGAAGTTAGCCAAAAAGTATCTTCGAAAAACGCTTAGGTGAAGTTTCAGAGTTGCTTCTAATGTACCAAAGCTGGACTTAGACATAATTTCACTCTCACAACATTATGGCTGGTTGGAGACAGTCCGAACCACAAGTACCGGGTCCATGGTTCTGGGCGTATACTGGGGGGACGGGGACGACTCCCATTAACCACTGACTATACCGGGGATACGCTTACCACAATGCCTTTCCTGTCTGTGCTGAAGCAGGGCATTCTGGCAGCCAAGTGGCTTGACCTTTATTAGTGAGCCTGGTTACCCCCTCTCGGAACCACAGACATAGAAATCGCCAGCTCATATACAGTGCATAAAATATATTTATATATATACCCTTATACACCATTTTAATAAAAAATATCACAAAATTCTTCTAAGTCCCTCGGGAAGAGTGAAAGACGCGCACGTTCATTTTCAGAGCTCCTAGACCTTCCTATAAGAAGTTAGCCAAAAAGTATCTTCGAAAAACGCTTAGGTGAAGTTTCAGAGTTGCTTCTAATGTACCAAAGCTGGACTTAGACATAATTTCACTCTCACAACATTATGGCTGGTTGGAGACAGTCCGAACCACAAGTACCGGGTCCATGGTTCTGGGCGTATACTGGGGGGACGGGGACGACTCCCATTAACCCCTGACTATACCGGGGATACGCTTATCACAATGCCTTTCTGGTCTGTGCTGAAGCAGGGCATTCTGGCAGCCAAGTGGCTTGACCTTTATTAGTGAGCCTGGTTACCCCCTCTCGGAACCACAGACTTAGAAATCGCCAGCTCATATACAGTGCATAAAATATATTTATATATATACCCTTATACACCATTTTAATAAAAAATATCACAAAATTCTTCTAAGTCCCTCGGGAAGAGTGAAAGACGCGCACGTTCATTTTCAGAGCTCCTAGACCTTCCTATAAGAAGTTAGCCAAAAAGTAGCTTCGAAAAACGCTTAGGTTAAGTTTCAGAGTTGCTTCTAATGTACCGAAGCTGGACTTAGACATAATTTCACTCTCACAACATTATGGCTGGTTGGAGACAGTCCGAACCACAAGTACCGGGTCCATGGTTCTGGGCGTATACTGGGGGGACGGGGACGACTCCCATTAACCACTGACTATACCGGGGATACGCTTATCACAATGCCTTTCCTGTCTGTGCTGAAGCAGGGCATTCTGGCAGCCAAGTGGCTTGACCTTTATTAGTGAGCCTGGTTACCCCCTCTCGGAACCACAGACATAGAAATCGCCAGCTCATATACAGTGCATAAAATATATTTATATATATACCCTTATACACCATTTTAATAAAAAATATCACAAAATTCTTCTAAGTCCCTCGGGAAGAGTGAAAGACGCGCACGTTCATTTTCAGAGCTCCTAGACCTTCCTATAAGAAGTTAGCCAAAAAGTATCTTCGAAAAACGCTTAGGTGAAGTTTCAGAGTTGCTTCTAATGTACCAAAGCTGGACTTAGACATAATTTCACTCTCACAACATTATGGCTGGTTGGAGACAGTCCGAACCACAAGTACCGGGTCCATGGTTCTGGGCGTATACTGGGGGGACGGGGACGACTCCCATTAACCCCTGACTATACCGGGGATACGCTTATCACAATGCCTTTCTGGTCTGTGCTGAAGCAGGGCATTCTGGCAGCCAAGTGGCTTGACCTTTATTAGTGAGCCTGATTACCCCCTCTCGGAACCACAGACTTAGAAATCGCCAGCTCATATACAGTGCATAAAATATATTTATATATATACCCTTATACACCATTTTAATAAAAAATATCACAAAATTCTTCTAAGTCCCTCGGGAAGAGTGAAAGACGCGCACGTTCATTTTCAGAGCTCCTAGACCTTCCTATAAGAAGTTAGCCAAAAAGTAGCTTCGAAAAACGCTTAGGTTAAGTTTCAGAGTTGCTTCTAATGTACCGAAGCTGGACTTAGACATAATTTCACTCTCACAACATTATGGCTGGTTGGAGACAGTCCGAACCACAAGTACCGGGTCCATGGTTCTGGGCGTATACTGGGGGGACGGGGACGACTCCCATTAACCCCTGACTATACCGGGGATACGCTTATCACAATGCCTTTCTGGTCTGTGCTGAAGCAGGGCATTCTGGCAGCCAAGTGGCTTGACCTTAATTAGTGAGCCTGGTTACCCCCTCTCGGAACCACAGACTTAGAAATCGCCAGCTCATATACAGTGCATAAAATATATTTATATATATACCCTTATACACCATTTTAATAAAAAATATCACAAAATTCTTCTAAGTCCCTCGGGAAGAGTGAAAGACGCGCACGTTCATTTTCAGAGCTCCTAGACCTTCCTATAAGAAGTTAGCCAAAAAGTAGCTTCGAAAAACGCTTAGGTTAAGTTTCAGAGTTGCTTCTAATGTACCGAAGCTGGACTTAGACATAATTTCACTCTCACAACATTATGGCTGGTTGGAGACAGTCCGAACCACAAGTACCGGGTCCATGGTTCTGGGCGTATACTGGGGGGACGGGGGGGACTCCCATTAACCCCTGACTATACCGGGGATACGCTTATCACAATGCCTTTCTGGTCTGTGCTGAAGCAGGGCATTCTGGCAGCCAAGTGGCTTGACCTTAATTAGTGAGCCTGGTTACCCCCTCTCGGAACCACAGACTTAGAAATCGCCAGCTCATATACAGTGCATAAAATATATTTATATATATACCCTTATACACCATTTTAATAAAAAATATCACAAAATTCTTCTAAGTCCCTCGGGAAGAGTGAAAGACGCGCACGTTCATTTTCAGAGCTCCTAGACCTTCCTATAAGAAGTTAGCCAAAAAGTAGCTTCGAAAAACGCTTAGGTGAAGTTTCAGAGTTGCTTCTAATGTACCAAAGCTGGACTTAGACATAATTTCACTCTCACAACATTATGGCTGGTTGGAGACAGTCCGAACCACAAGTACCGGGTCCATGGTTCTGGGCGTATACTGGGGGGACGGGGACGACTCCCATTAACCCCTGACTATACCGGGGATACGCTTATCACAATGCCTTTCTGGTCTGTGCTGAAGCAGGGCATTCTGGCAGCCAAGTGGCTTGACCTTTATTAGTGAGCCTGGTTACCCCCTCTCGGAACCACAGACTTAGAAATCGCCAGCTCATATACAGTGCATAAAATATATTTATATATATACCCTTATACACCATTTTAATAAAAAATATCACAAAATTCTTCTAAGTCCCTCGGGAAGAGTGAAAGACGCGCACGTTCATTTTCAGAGCTCCTAGACCTTCCTATAAGAAGTTAGCCAAAAAGTAGCTTCGAAAAACGCTTAGGTTAAGTTTCAGAGTTGCTTCTAATGTACCGAAGCTGGACTTAGACATAATTTCACTCTCACAACATTATGGCTGGTTGGAGACAGTCCGAACCACAAGTACCGGGTCCATGGTTCTGGGCGTATACTGGGGGGACGGGGACGACTCCCATTAACCCCTGACTATACCGGGGATACGCTTATCACAATGCCTTTCTTGTCTGTGCTGAAGCAGGGCATTCTGGCAGCCAAGTGGCTTGACCTTAATTAGTGAGCCTGGCTACCCCCTCTCGGAACCACAGACTTAGAAATCGCCAGCTCATATACAGTGCATAAAATATATTTATATATATACCCTTATACACCATTTTAATAAAAAATATCACAAAATTCTTCTAAGTCCCTCGGGAAGAGTGAAAGACGCGCACGTTCATTTTCAGAGCTCCTAGACCTTCCTATAAGAAGTTAGCCAAAAAGTATCTTCGAAAAACGCTTAGGTGAAGTTTCAGAGTTGCTTCTAATGTACCAAAGCTGGACTTAGACATAATTTCACTCTCACAACATTATGGCTGGTTGGAGACAGTCCGAACCACAACTACCGGGTCCATGGTTCTGGGCGTATACTGGGGGGACGGGGACGACTCCCATTAACCCCTGACTATACCGGGGATACGCTTATCACAATGCCTTTCTGGTCTGTGCTGAAGCAGGGCATTCTGGCAGCCAAGTGGCTTGACCTTTATTAGTGAGCCTGGTTACCCCCTCTCGGAACAACAGACTTAGAAATCGCCAGCTCATATACAGTGCATAAAATATATTTATATATATATACCCTTATACACCATTTTAATAAAAAATATCACAAAATTCTTCTAAGTCCCTCGGGAAGAGTGAAAGACGCGCACGTTCATTTTCAGAGCTCCTAGACCTTCCTATAAGAAGTTAGCCAAAAAGTAGCTTCGAAAAACGCTTAGGTTAAGTTTCAGAGTTGCTTCTAATGTACCGAAGCTGGACTTAGACATAATTTCACTCTCACAACATTATGGCTGGTTGGAGACAGTCCGAACCACAAGTACCGGGTCCATGGTTCTGGGCGTATACTGGGGGGACGGGGGGGACTCCCATTAACCCCTGACTATACCGGGGATACGCTTATCACAATGCCTTTCTGGTCTGTGCTGAAGCAGGGCATTCTGGCAGCCAAGTGGCTTGACCTTAATTAGTGAGCCTGGTTACCCCCTCTCGGAACCACAGACTTAGAAATCGCCAGCTCATATACAGTGCATAAAATATATTTATATATATACCCTTATACACCATTTTAATAAAAAATATCACAAAATTCTTCTAAGTCCCTCGGGAAGAGTGAAAGACGCGCACGTTCATTTTCAGAGCTCCTAGACCTTCCTATAAGAAGTTAGCCAAAAAGTAGCTTCGAAAAACGCTTAGTTTAAGTTTCAGAGTTGCTTCTAATGTACCGAAGCTGGACTTAGACATAATTTCACTCTCACAACATTATGGCTGGTTGGAGACAGTCCGAACCACAAGTACCGGGTCCAAGGTTCTGGGCGTATACTGGGGGGACGGGGACGACTCCCATTAACCCCTGACTATACCGGGGATACGCTTATTACAATGCCTTTCCGGTCTGTGCTGAAGCAGGGCATTCTGGCAGCCAAGTGGCTTGACCTTTATTAGTGAGCCTGGTTACCCCCTCTCGGAACAACAGACTTAGAAATCGCCAGCTCATATACAGTGCATAAAATATATTTATATATATACCCTTATACACCATTTTAATAAAAAATATCACAAAATTCTTCTAAGTCCCTCGCGAAGAGTGAAAGACGCGCACGTTCATTTTCAGAGCTCCTAGACCTTCCTATAAGAAGTTAGCCAAAAAGTAGCTTCGAAAAACGTTTAGGTGAAGTTTCAGAGTTGCTTCTAATGTACCAAAGCTGGACTTAGACATAATTTCACTCTCACAACATTATGGCTGGTTGGAGACAGTTCGAACCACAAGTACCGGGTCCATGGTTCTGGGCGTAAACTGGGGGGACCGGGACGACTCCCATTAACCCCTGACTATACCGGTGATACGCTTATCACAATGCCTTTCTGGTCTGTGCTGAAGCAGGGCATTCTGGCAGCCAAGTGGCTTGACCTTTATTAGTGAGCCTGGTTACCCCCTCTCGGAACCACAGACTTAGAAATAACCAGCTCATATACAGTGCATAAAATATATTTATATATATACCCTTATACACCATTTTAATAAAAAAATATCACAAAATTCTTCTAAGTCCCTCGGGAAGAGTGAAAGACGCGCACGTTCATTTTCAGAGCTCCTAGACCTTCCTATAAAAAGTTAGCCAAAAAGTATCTTCGAAAAACGCTTAGGTGAAGTTTCAGAGTTGCTTCTAATGTACCAAAGCTGGACTTAGACATAATTTCACTCTCACAACATTATGGCTGGTTGGAGACAGTCCGAACCACAAGTACCGGGTCCATGGTTCTGGGCGTATACTGGGGGGACGGGGACGACTCCCATTAACCCCTGACTATACCGGGGATACGCTTATCACAATGCCTTTCTGGTCTGTGCTGAAGCAGGGCATTCTGGCAGCCAAGTGGCTTGACCTTTATTAGTGAGCCTGGTTACCCCCTCTCGGAACAACAGACTTAGAAATCGCCAGCTCATATACAGTGCATAAAATATATTTATATATATACCCTTATACACCATTTTAATAAAAAATATCACAAAATTCTTCTAAGTCCCTCGCGAAGAGTGAAAGACGCGCACGTTCATTTTCAGAGCTCCTAGACCTTCCTATAAGAAGTTAGCCAAAAAGTAGCTTCGAAAAACGCTTAGGTTAAGTTTCAGAGTTGCTTCTAATGTACCGAAGCTGGACTTAGACATAATTTCACTCTCACAACATTATGGCTGGTTGGAGACAGTCCGAACCACAAGTACCGGGTCCATGGTTCTGGGCGTATACTGGGGGGACGGGGACGACTCCCATTAACCCCTGACTATACCGGGGATACGCTTATCACAATGCCTTTCCTGTCTGTGCTGAAGCAGGGCATTCTGGCAGCCAAGTGGCTTGACCTTTATTAGTGAGCCTGGTTACCCCCTCTCGGAACCACAGACTTAGAAATCGCCAGCTCATATACAGTGCATAAAATATATTTATATATATACCCTTATACACCATTTTAATAAAAAATATCACAAAATTCTTCTAAGTCCCTCGGAAGAGTGAAAGACGCGCACGTTCATTTTCAGAGCTTCTAGACCTTCCTATAAGAAGTTAGCCAAAAAGTAGCTTCGAAAAACGCTTAGGTGAAGTTTCAGAGTTGCTTCTAATGTACCAAAGCTGGACTTAGACATAATTTCACTCTCACAACATTATGGCTGGTTGGAGACAGTCCGAACCACAAGTACCGGGTCCATGGTTCTGGGCGTATACTGGGGGGACGGGGACGACTCCCATTAACCCCTGACTATACCGGGGATACGCTTATCACAATGCCTTTCTGGTCTGTGCTGAAGCAGGGCATTCTGGCAGCCAAGTGGCTTGACCTTTATTAGTGAGCCTGGTTACCCCCTCTCGGAACAACAGACTTAGAAATCGCCAGCTCATATACAGTGCATAAAATATATTTATATATATACCCTTATACACCATTTTAATAAAAAATATTACAAAATTCTTCTAAGTCCCTCGGGAAGAGTGAAAGACGCGCACGTTCATTTTCAGAGCTCCTAGACCTTCCTATAAGAAGTTAGCCAAAAAGTAGCTTCGAAAAACGCTTAGGTTAAGTTTCAGAGTTGCTTCTAATGTACCGAAGCTGGACTTAGACATAATTTCACTCTCACAACATTATGGCTGGTTGGAGACAGTCCGAACCACAAGTACCGGGTCCATGGTTCTGGGCGTATACTGGGGGGACGGGGACGACTCCCATTAACCCCTGACTATACCGGGGATACGCTTATCACAATGCCTTTCCTGTCTGTGCTGAAGCAGGGCATTCTGGCAGCCAAGTGGCTTGACCTTTATTAGTGAGCCTGGTTACCCCCTCTCGGAACCACAGACTTAGAAATCGCCAGCTCATATACAGTGCATAAAATATATTTATCTATATACCCTTATACACCATTTTAATAAAAAATATCACAAAATTCTTCTAAGTCCCTCGGGAAGAGTGAAAGACGCGCACGTTCATTTTCAGAGCTCCTAGACCTTCCTATAAGAAGTTAGCCAAAAAGTATCTTCGAAAAACGCTTAGGTGAAGTTTCAGAGTTGCTTCTAATGTACCAAAGCTGGACTTAGACATAATTTCACTCTCACAACATTATGGCTGGTTGGAGACAGTCCGAACCACAAGTACCGGGTCCATGGTTCTGGGCGTATACTGGGGGGACGGGGACGACTCCCATTAACCCCTGACTATACCGGGGATACGCTTATCACAATGCCTTTCTGGTCTGTGCTGAAGCAGGGCATTCTGGCAGCCAAGTGGCTTGACCTTTATTAGTGAGCCTGGTTACCCCCTCTCGGAACAACAGACTTAGAAATCGCCAGCTCATACAGTATAGAGTGCATAAAATATATTTATATATATACCCTTATACACCATTTTAATAAAAAATATCACAAAATTCTTCTAAGTCCCTCGGGAAGAGTGAAAGACGCGCACGTTCATTTTCAGAGCTCCTAGACCTTCCTATAAGAAGTTAGCCAAAAAGTAGCTTCGAAAAACGCTTAGGTTAAGTTTCAGAGTTGCTTCTAATGTACCGAAGCTGGACTTAGACATAATTTCACTCTCACAACATTATGGCTGGTTGGAGACAGTCCGAACCACAAGTACCGGGTCCATGGTTCTGGGCGTATACTGGGGGGACGGGGACGACTCCCATTAACCCCTGACTATACCGGGTATACGCTTATCACAATGCCTTTCTGGTCTGTGCTGAAGCAGGGCATTCTGGCAGCCAAGTGGCTTGACCTTAATTAGTGAGCCTGGTTACCCCCTCTCGGAACCACAGACTTAGAAATCGCCAGCTCATATACAGTGCATAAAATATATTTATATATATACCCTTATACACCATTTTAATAAAAAATATCACAAAATTCTTCTAAGTCCCTCGGGAAGAGTGAAAGACGCGCACGTTCATTTTCAGAGCTCCTAGACCTTCCTATAAGAAGTTAGCCAAAAAGTAGCTTCGAAAAACGCTTAGGTTAAGTTTCAGAGTTGCTTCTAATGTACCGAAGCTGGACTTAGACATAATTTCACTCTCACAACATTATGGCTGGTTGGAGACAGTCCGAACCACAAGTACCGGGTCCATGGTTCTGGGCGTATACTGGGGGGACGGGGACGACTCCCATTAACCCCTGACTATACCGGGGATACGCTTATCACAATGCCTTTCTGGTCTGTGCTGAAGCAGGGCATTCTGGCAGCCAAGTGGCTTGACCTTAATTAGTGAGCCTGGTTACCCCCTCTCGGAACCACAGACTTAGAAATCGCCAGCTCATATACAGTGCATAAAATATATTTATATATATACCCTTATACACCATTTTAATAAAAAATATCACAAAATTCTTCTAAGTCCCTCGGGAAGAGTGAAAGACGCGCACGTTCATTTTCAGAGCTCCTAGACCTTCCTATAAGAAGTTAGCCAAAAAGTAGCTTCGAAAAACGCTTAGGTTAAGTTTCAGAGTTGCTTCTAATGTACCGAAGCTGGACTTAGACATAATTTCACTCTCACAACATTATGGCTGGTTGGAGACAGTCCGAACCACAAGTACCGGGTCCATGGTTCTGGGCGTATACTGGGGGGACGGGGACGACTCCCATTAACCCCTGACTATACCGGGGATACGCTTATCACAATGCCTTTCCTGTCTGTGCTGAAGCAGGGCATTCTGGCATCCAAGTGGCTTGACCTTTATTAGTGAGCCTGGTTACCCCCTCTCGGAACCACAGACTTAGAAATCGCCAGCTCATATACAGTGCATAAAATATATTTATCTATATACCCTTATACACCATTTTAATAAAAAATATCACAAAATTCTTCTAAGTCCCTCGGGAAGAGTGAAAGACGCGCACGTTCATTTTCAGAGCTCCTAGACCTTCCTATAAGAAGTTAGCCAAAAAGTATCTTCGAAAAACGCTTAGGTGAAGTTTCAGAGTTGCTTCTAATGTACCAAAGCTGGACTTAGACATAATTTCACTCTCACAACATTATGGCTGGTTGGAGACAGTCCGAACCACAAGTACCGGGTCCATGGTTCTGGGCGTATACTGGGGGGACGGGGACGACTCCCATTAACCCCTGACTATACCGGGGATACGCTTATCACAATGCCTTTCTGGTCTGTGCTGAAGCAGGGCATTCTGGCAGCCAAGTGGCTTGACCTTTATTAGTGAGCCTGGTTACCCCCTCTCGGAACAACAGACTTAGAAATCGCCAGCTCATACAGTATACAGTGCATAAAATATATTTATATATATATACCCTTATACACCATTTTAATAAAAAATATCACAAAATTCTTCTAAGTCCCTCGGGAAGAGTGAAAGACGCGCACGTTCATTTTCAGAGCTCCTAGACCTTCCTATAAGAAGTTAGCCAAAAAGTAGCTTCGAAAAACGCTTAGGTTAAGTTTCAGAGTTGCTTCTAATGTACCGAAGCTGGACTTAGACATAATTTCACTCTCACAACATTATGGCTGGTTGGAGACAGTCCGAACCACAAGTACCGGGTCCATGGTTCTGGGCGTATACTGGGGGGACGGGGGGGACTCCCATTAACCCCTGACTATACCGGGGATACGCTTATCACAATGCCTTTCTGGTCTGTGCTGAAGCAGGGCATTCTGGCAGCCAAGTGGCTTGACCTTAATTAGTGAGCCTGGTTACCCCCTCTCGGAACCACAGACTTAGAAATCGCCAGCTCATATACAGTGCATAAAATATATTTATATATATACCCTTATACACCATTTTAATAAAAAATATCACAAAATTCTTCTAAGTCCCTCGGGAAGAGTGAAAGACGCGCACGTTCATTTTCAGAGCTCCTAGACCTTCCTATAAGAAGTTAGCCAAAAAGTAGCTTCGAAAAACGCTTAGGTTAAGTTTCAGAGTTGCTTCTAATGTACCGAAGCTGGACTTAGACATAATTTCACTCTCACAACATTATGGCTGGTTGGAGACAGTCCGAACCACAAGTACCGGGTCCATGGTTCTGGGCGTATACTGGGGGGACGGGGACGACTCCCATTAACCCCTGACTATACCGGGGATACGCTTATCACAATGCCTTTCTGGTCTGTGCTGAAGCAGGGCATTCTGGCAGCCAAGTGGCTTGACCTTAATTAGTGAGCCTGGTTACCCCCTCTCGGAACCACAGACTTAGAAATCGCCAGCTCATATACAGTGCATAAAATATATTTATATATATATACCCTTATACACCATTTTAATAAAAAATATCACAAAATTCTTCTAAGTCCCTCGGAAGAGTGAAAGACGCGCACGTTCATTTTCAGAGCTCCTAGACCTTCCTATAAGAAGTTAGCCAAAAAGTAGCTCCGAAAAACGCTTAGGTGAAGTTTCAGAGTTGCTTCTAATGTACCAAAGCTGGACTTAGACATAATTTCACTCTCACAACATTATGGCTGGTTGGAGACAGTCCGAACCACAAGTACCGGGTCCATGGTTCTGGGCGTATACTGGGGGGACGGGGACGACTCCCATTAACCCCTGACTATACCGGGGATACGCTTATCACAATGCCTTTCTGGTCTGTGCTGAAGCAGGGCATTCTGGCAGCCAAGTGGCTTGACCTTTATTAGTGAGCCTGGTTACCCCCTCTCGGAACAACAGACTTAGAAATCGCCAGCTCATATACAGTGCATAAAATATATTTATATATATACCCTTATACACCATTTTAATAAAAAATATTACAAAATTCTTCTAAGTCCCTCGGGAAGAGTGAAAGACGCGCACGTTCATTTTCAGAGCTCCTAGACCTTCCTATAAGAAGTTAGCCAAAAAGTAGCTTCGAAAAACGCTTAGGTTAAGTTTCAGAGTTGCTTCTAATGTACCGAAGCTGGACTTAGACATAATTTCACTCTCACAACATTATGGCTGGTTGGAGACAGTCCGAACCACAAGTACCGGGTCCATGGTTCTGGGCGTATACTGGGGGGACGGGGACGACTCCCATTAACCCCTGACTATACCGGGGATACGCTTATCACAATGCCTTTCTGGTCTGTGCTGAAGCAGGGCATTCTGGCAGCCAAGTGGCTTGACCTTAATTAGTGAGCCTGGTTACCCCCTCTCGGAACCACAGACTTAGAAATCGCCAGCTCATATACAGTGCATAAAATATATTTATATATATACCCTTATACACCATTTTAATAAAAAATATCACAAAATTCTTCTAAGTCCCTCGGAAGAGTGAAAGACGCGCACGTTCATTTTCAGAGCTCCTAGACCTTCCTATAAGAAGTTAGCCAAAAAGTAGCTTCGAAAAACGCTTAGGTGAAGTTTCAGAGTTGCTTCTAATGTACCAAAGCTGGACTTAGACATAATTTCACTCTCACAACATTATGGCTGGTTGGAGACAGTCCGAACCACAAGTACCGGGTCCATGGTTCTGGGCGTATACTGGGGGGACGGGGACGACTCCCATTAACCCCTGACTATACCGGGGATACGCTTATCACAATGCCTTTCTGGTCTGTGCAGAAGCAGGGCATTCTGGCAGCCAAGTGGCTTGACCTTTATTAGTGAGCCTGGTTACCCCCTCTCGGAACAACAGACTTAGAAATCGCCAGCTCATATACAGTGCATAAAATATATTTATATATATACCCTTATACACCATTTTAATAAAAAATATTACAAAATTCTTCTAAGTCCCTCGGGAAGAGTGAAAGACGCGCACGTTCATTTTCAGAGCTCCTAGACCTTCCTATAAGAAGTTAGCCAAAAAGTAGCTTCGAAAAACGCTTAGGTTAAGTTTCAGAGTTGCTTCTAATGTACCGAAGCTGGACTTAGACATAATTTCACTCTCACAACATTATGGCTGGTTGGAGACAGTCCGAACCACAAGTACCGGGTCCATGGTTCTGGGCGTATACTGGGGGGACGGGGACGACTCCCATTAACCCCTGACTATACCGGGGATACGCTTATCACAATGCCTTTCCTGTCTGTGCTGAAGCAGGGCATTCTGGCAGCCAAGTGGCTTGACCTTTATTAGTGAGCCTGGTTACCCCCTCTCGGAACCACAGACTTAGAAATCGCCAGCTCATATACAGTGCATAAAATATATTTATATATATACCCTTATACACCATTTTAATAAAAAATATCACAAAATTCTTCTAAGTCCCTCGGGAAGAGTGAAAGACGCGCACGTTCATTTTCAGAGCTCCTAGACCTTCCTATAAGAAGTTAGCCAAAAAGTAGCTTCGAAAAACGCTTAGGTGAAGTTTCAGAGTTGCTTCTAATGTACCAAAGCTGGACTTAGACATAATTTCACTCTCACAACATTATGGCTGGTTGGAGACAGTCCGAACCACAAGTACCGGGTCCATGGTTCTGGGCGTATACTGGGGGGACGGGGACGACTCCCATTAACCCCTGACTATACCGGGGATACGCTTATCACAATGCCTTTCTGGTCTGTGCTGAAGCAGGGCATTCTGGCAGCCAAGTGGCTTGACCTTTATTAGTGAGCCTGGTTACCCCCTCTCGGAACAACAGACTTAGAAATCGCCAGCTCATATACAGTGCATAAAATATATTTATATATATACCCTTATACACCATTTTAATAAAAAATATTACAAAATTCTTCTAAGTCCCTCGGGAAGAGTGAAAGACGCGCACGTTCATTTTCAGAGCTCCTAGACCTTCCTATAAGAAGTTAGCCAAAAAGTAGCTTCGAAAAACGCTTAGGTTAAGTTTCAGAGTTGCTTCTAATGTACCGAAGCTGGACTTAGACATAATTTCACTCTCACAACATTATGGCTGGTTGGAGACAGTCCGAACCACAAGTACCGGGTCCATGGTTCTGGGCGTATACTGGGGGGACGGGGACGACTCCCATTAACCCCTGACTATACCGGGGATACGCTTATCACAATGCCTTTCCTGTCTGTGCTGAAGCAGGGCATTCTGGCAGCCAAGTGGCTTGACCTTTATTAGTGAGCCTGGTTACCCCCTCTCGGAACCACAGACTTAGAAATCGCCAGCTCATATACAGTGCATAAAATATATTTATATATATACCCTTATACACCATTTTAATAAAAAATATCACAAAATTCTTCTAAGTCCCTCGGGAAGAGTGAAAGACGCGCACGTTCATTTTCAGAGCTCCTAGACCTTCCTATAAGAAGTTAGCCAAAAAGTAGCTTCGAAAAACGCTTAGGTTAAGTTTCAGAGTTGCTTCTAATGTACCAAAGCTGGACTTAGACATAATTTCACTCTCACAACATTATGGCTGGTTGGAGACAGTCCGAACCACAAGTACCGGGTCCATGGTTCTGGGCGTATACTGGGGGGACGGGGACGACTCCCATTAACCCCTGACTATACCGGGGATACGCTTATCACAATGCCTTTCTGGTCTGTGCTGAAGCAGGGCATTCTGGCAGCCAAGTGGCTTGACCTTTATTAGTGAGCCTGGTTACCCCCTCTCGGAACAACAGACTTAGAAATCGCCAGCTCATATACAGTGCATAAAATATATTTATATATATACCCTTATACACCATTTTAATAAAAAATATTACAAAATTCTTCTAAGTCCCTCGGGAAGAGTGAAAGACGCGCACGTTCATTTTCAGAGCTCCTAGACCTTCCTATAAGAAGTTAGCCAAAAAGTAGCTTCGAAAAACGCTTAGGTTAAGTTTCAGAGTTGCTTCTAATGTACCGAAGCTGGACTTAGACATAATTTCACTCTCACAACATTATGGCTGGTTGGAGACAGTCCGAACCACAAGTACCGGGTCCATGGTTCTGGGCGTATACTGGGGGGACGGGGACGACTCCCATTAACCCCTGACTATACCGGGGATACGCTTATCACAATGCCTTTCCTGTCTGTGCTGAAGCAGGGCATTCTGGCAGCCAAGTGGCTTGACCTTTATTAGTGAGCCTGGTTACCCCCTCTCGGAACCACAGACTTAGAAATCGCCAGCTCATATACAGTGCATAAAATATATTTATATATATACCCTTATACACCATTTTAATAAAAAATATTACAAAATTCTTCTAAGTCCCTCGGGAAGAGTGAAAGACGCGCACGTTCATTTTCAGAGCTCCTAGATCTTCCTATAAGAAGTTAGCCAAAAAGTAGCTTCGAAAAACGCTTAGGTTAAGTTTCAGAGTTGCTTCTAATGTACCGAAGCTGGACTTAGACATAATTTCACTCTCACAACATTATGGCTGGTTGGAGACAGTCCGAACCACAAGTACCGGGTCCATGGTTCTGGGCGTATACTGGGGGGACGGGGACGACTCCCATTAACCCCTGACTATACCGGGGATACGCTTATCACAATGCCTTTCCTGTCTGTGCTGAAGCAGGGCATTCTGGCAGCCAAGTGGCTTGACCTTTATTAGTGAGCCTGGTTACCCCCTCTCGGAACCACAGACTTAGAAATCGCCAGCTCATATACAGTGCATAAAATATATTTATATATATACCCTTATACACCATTTTAATAAAAAATATCACAAAATTCTTCTAAGTCCCTCGGGAAGAGTGAAAGACGCGCACGTTCATTTTCAGAGCTCCTAGACCTTCCTATAAGAAGTTAGCCAAAAAGTAGCTTCGAAAAACGCTTAGGTTAAGTTTCAGAGTTGCTTCTAATGTACCAAAGCTGGACTTAGACATAATTTCACTCTCACAACATTATGGCTGGTTGGAGACAGTCCGAACCACAAGTACCGGGTCCATGGTTCTGGGCGTATACTGGGGGGACGGGGACGACTCCCATTAACCCCTGACTATACCGGGGATACGCTTATCACAATGCCTTTCTGGTCTGTGCTGAAGCAGGGCATTCTGGCAGCCAAGTGGCTTGACCTTTATTAGTGAGCCTGGTTACCCCCTCTCGGAACAACAGACTTAGAAATCGCCAGCTCATATACAGTGCATAAAATATATTTATATATATACCCTTATACACCATTTTAATAAAAAATATTACAAAATTCTTCTAAGTCCCTCGGGAAGAGTGAAAGACGCGCACGTTCATTTTCAGAGCTCCTAGACCTTCCTATAAGAAGTTAGCCAAAAAGTAGCTTCGAAAAACGCTTAGGTTAAGTTTCAGAGTTGCTTCTAATGTACCGAAGCTGGACTTAGACATAATTTCACTCTCACAACATTATGGCTGGTTGGAGACAGTCCGAACCACAAGTACCGGGTCCATGGTTCTGGGCGTATACTGGGGGGACGGGGACGAATCCCATTAACCCCTGACTATACCGGGGATACGCTTATCACAATGCCTTTCCTGTCTGTGCTGAAGCAGGGCATTCTGGCAGCCAAGTGGCTTGACCTTTATTAGTGAGCCTGGTTACCCCCTCTCGGAACCACAGACTTAGAAATCGCCAGCTCATATACAGTGCATAAAATATATTTATATATATACCCTTATACACCATTTTAATAAAAAATATCACAAAATTCTTCTAAGTCCCTCGGGAAGAGTGAAAGACGCGCACGTTCATTTTCAGAGCTCCTAGACCTTCCTATAAGAAGTTAGCCAAAAAGTAGCTTCGAAAAACGCTTAGGTTAAGTTTCAGAGTTGCTTCTAATGTACCGAAGCTGGACTTAGACATAATTTCACTCTCACAACATTATGGCTGGTTGGAGACAGTCCGAACCACAAGTACCGGGTCCATGGTTCTGGGCGTATACTGGGGGGACGGGGACGACTCCCATTAACCCCTGACTATACCGGGGATACGCTTATCACAATGCCTTTCTGGTCTGTGCTGAAGCAGGGCATTCTGGCAGCCAAGTGGCTTGACCTTAATTAGTGAGCCTGGTTACCCCCTCTCGGAACCACAGACTTAGAAATCGCCAGCTCATATACAGTGCATAAAATATATTTATATATATACCCTTATACACCATTTTAATAAAAAATATCACAAAATTCTTCTAAGTCCCTCGGGAAGAGTGAAAGACGCGCACGTTCATTTTCAGAGCTCCTAGACCTTCCTATAAGAAGTTAGCCAAAAAGTATCTTCGAAAAACGCTTAGGTGAAGTTTCAGAGTTGCTTCTAATGTACCAAAGCTGGACTTAGACATAATTTCACTCTCACAACATTATGGCTGGTTGGAGACAGTCCGAACCACAAGTACCGGGTCCATGGTTCTGGGCGTATACTGGGGGGACGGGGACGACTCCCATTAACCCCTGACTATACCGGGGATACGCTTATCACAATGCCTTTCTGGTCTGTGCTGAAGCAGGGCATTCTGGCAGCCAAGTGGCTTGACCTTTATTAGTGAGCCTGGTTACCCCCTCTCGGAACAACAGACTTAGAAATCGCCAGCTCATACAGTATACAGTGCATAAAATATATTTATATATATACCCTTATACACCATTTTAATAAAAAATATCACAAAATTCTTCTAAGTCCCTCGGGAAGAGTGAAAGACGCGCACGTTCATTTTCAGAGCTCCTAGACCTTCCTATAAGAAGTTAGCCAAAAAGTAGCTTCGAAAAACGCTTAGGTTAAGTTTCAGAGTTGCTTCTAATGTACCGAAGCTGGACTTAGACATAATTTCACTCTCACAACATTATGGCTGGTTGGAGACAGTCCGAACCACAAGTACCGGGTCCATGGTTCTGGGCGTATACTGGGGGGACGGGGACGACTCCCATTAACCCCTGACTATACCGGGGATACGCTTATCACAATGCCTTTCCTGTCTGTGCTGAAGCAGGGCATTCTGGCAGCCAAGTGGCTTGACCTTTATTAGTGAGCCTGGTTACCCCCTCTCGGAACCACAGACTTAGAAATCGCCAGCTCATATACAGTGCATAAAATATATTTATATATATACCCTTATACACCATTTTAATAAAAAATATCACAAAATTCTTCTAAGTCCCTCGGGAAGAGTGAAAGACGCGCACGTTCATTTTCAGAGCTCCTAGACCTTCCTATAAGAAGTTAGCCAAAAAGTAGCTTCGAAAAACGCTTAGGTGAAGTTTCAGAGTTGCTTCTAATGTACCAAAGCTGGACTTAGACATAATTTCACTCTCACAACATTATGGCTGGTTGGAGACAGTCCGAACCACAAGTACCGGGTCCATGGTTCTGGGCGTATACTGGGGGGACGGGGACGACTCCCATTAACCCCTGACTATACCGGGGATACGCTTATCACAATGCCTTTCTGGTCTGTGCTGAAGCAGGGCATTCTGGCAGCCAAGTGGCTTGACCTTTATTAGTGAGCCTGGTTACCCCCTCTCGGAACAACAGACTTAGAAATCGCCAGCTCATATACAGTGCATAAAATATATTTATATATATACCCTTATACACCATTTTAATAAAAAATATTACAAAATTCTTCTAAGTCCCTCGGGAAGAGTGAAAGACGCGCACGTTCATTTTCAGAGCTCCTAGACCTTCCTATAAGAAGTTAGCCAAAAAGTAGCTTCGAAAAACGCTTAGGTTAAGTTTCAGAGTTGCTTCTAATGTACCGAAGCTGGACTTAGACATAATTTCACTCTCACAACATTATGGCTGGTTGGAGACAGTCCGAACCACAAGTACCGGGTCCATGGTTCTGGGCGTATACTGGGGGGACGGGGACGACTCCCATTAACCCCTGACTATACCGGGGATACGCTTATCACAATGCCTTTCCTGTCTGTGCTGAAGCAGGGCATTCTGGCAGCCAAGTGGCTTGACCTTTATTAGTGAGCCTGGTTACCCCCTCTCGGAACCACAGACTTAGAAATCGCCAGCTCATATACAGTGCATAAAATATATTTATATATATACCCTTATACACCATTTTAATAAAAAATATCACAAAATTCTTCTAAGTCCCTCGGGAAGAGTGAAAGACGCGCACGTTCATTTTCAGAGCTCCTAGACCTTCCTATAAGAAGTTAGCCAAAAAGTAGCTTCGAAAAACGCTTAGGTTAAGTTTCAGAGTTGCTTCTAATGTACCGAAGCTGGACTTAGACATAATTTCACTCTCACAACATTATGGCTGGTTGGAGACAGTCCGAACCACAAGTACCGGGTCCATGGTTCTGGGCGTATACTGGGGGGACGGGGACGACTCCCATTAACCCCTGACTATACCGGGGATACGCTTATCACAATGCCTTTCTGGTCTGTGCTGAAGCAGGGCATTCTGGCAGCCAAGTGGCTTGACCTTAATTAGTGAGCCTGGTTACCCCCTCTCGGAACCACAGACTTAGAAATCGCCAGCTCATATACAGTGCATAAAATATATTTATATATATACCCTTATACACCATTTTAATAAAAAATATCACAAAATTCTTCTAAGTCCCTCGGGAAGAGTGAAAGACGCGCACGTTCATTTTCAGAGCTCCTAGACCTTCCTATAAGAAGTTAGCCAAAAAGTATCTTCGAAAAACGCTTAGGTGAAGTTTCAGAGTTGCTTCTAATGTACCAAAGCTGGACTTAGACATAATTTCACTCTCACAACATTATGGCTGGTTGGAGACAGTCCGAACCACAAGTACCGGGTCCATGGTTCTGGGCGTATACTGGGGGGACGGGGACGACTCCCATTAACCCCTGACTATACCGGGGATACGCTTATCACAATGCCTTTCTGGTCTGTGCTGAAGCAGGGCATTCTGGCAGCCAAGTGGCTTGACCTTAATTAGTGAGCCTGGTTACCCCCTCTCGGAACAACAGACTTAGAAATCGCCAGCTCATACAGTATACAGTGCATAAAATATATTTATATATATACCCTTATACACCATTTTAATAAAAAATATCACAAAATTCTTCTAAGTCCCTCGGGAAGAGTGAAAGACGCGCACGTTCATTTTCAGAGCTCCTAGACCTTCCTATAAGAAGTTAGCCAAAAAGTAGCTTCGAAAAACGCTTAGGTTAAGTTTCAGAGTTGCTTCTAATGTACCGAAGCTGGACTTAGACATAATTTCACTCTCACAACATTATGGCTGGTTGGAGACAGTCCGAACCACAAGTACCGGGTCCATGGTTCTGGGCGTATACTGGGGGGACGGGGACGACTCCCATTAACCCCTGACTATACCGGGGATACGCTTATCACAATGCCTTTCTGGTCTGTGCTGAAGCAGGGCATTCTGGCAGCCAAGTGGCTTGACCTTAATTAGTGAGCCTGGTTACCCCCTCTCGGAACCACAGACTTAGAAATCGCCAGCTCATATACAGTGCATAAAATATATTTATATATATACCCTTATACACCATTTTAATAAAAAATATCACAAAATTCTTCTAAGTCCCTCGGGAAGAGTGAAAGACGCGCACGTTCATTTTCAGAGCTCCTAGACCTTCCTATAAGAAGTTAGCCAAAAAGTATCTTCGAAAAACGCTTAGGTGAAGTTTCAGAGTTGCTTCTAATGTACCAAAGCTGGACTTAGACATAATTTCACTCTCACAACATTATGGCTGGTTGGAGACAGTCCGAACCACAAGTACCGGGTCCATGGTTCTGGGCGTATACTGGGGGGACGGGGACGACTCCCATTAACCCCTGACTATACCGGGGATACGCTTATCACAATGCCTTTCTGGTCTGTGCTGAAGCAGGGCATTCTGGCAGCCAAGTGGCTTGACCTTTATTAGTGAGCCTGGTTACCCCCTCTCGGAACAACAGACTTAGAAATCGCCAGCTCATATACAGTGCATAAAATATATTTATATATATACCCTTATACACCATTTTAATAAAAAATATCACAAAATTCTTCTAAGTCCCTCGGGAAGAGTGAAAGACGCGCACGTTCATTTTCAGAGCTCCTAGACCTTCCTATAAGAAGTTAGCCAAAAAGTAGCTTCGAAAAACGCTTAGGTTAAGTTTCAGAGTTGCTTCTAATGTACCGAAGCTGGACTTAGACATAATTTCACTCTCACAACATTATGGCTGGTTGGAGACAGTCCGAACAACAAGTACCGGGTCCATGGTTCTGGGCGTATACTGGGGGGACGGGGACGACTCCCATTAACCCCTGACTATACCGGGGATACGCTTATCACAATGCCTTTCTGGTCTGTGCTGAAGCAGGGCATTCTGGCAGCCAAGTGGCTTGACCTTAATTAGTGAGCCTGGTTACCCCCTCTCGGAACCACAGACTTAGAAATCGCCAGCTCATATACAGTGCATAAAATATATTTATATATATACCCTTATACACCATTTTAATAAAAAATATCACAAAATTCTTCTAAGTCCCTCGGGAAGAGTGAAAGACGCGCACGTTCATTTTCAGAGCTCCTAGACCTTCCTATAAGAAGTTAGCCAAAAAGTATCTTCGAAAAACGCTTAGGTGAAGTTTCAGAGTTGCTTCTAATGTACCAAAGCTGGACTTAGACATAATTTCACTCTCACAACATTATGGCTGGTTGGAGACAGTCCGAACCACAAGTACCGGGTCCATGGTTCTGGGCGTATACTGGGGGGACGGGGACGACTCCCATTAACCCCTGACTATACCGGGGATACGCTTATCACAATGCCTTTCTGGTCTGTGCTGAAGCAGGGCATTCTGGCAGCCAAGTGGCTTGACCTTTATTAGTGAGCCTGGTTACCCCCTCTCGGAACCACAGACTTAGAAATCGCCAGCTCATACAGTATACAGTGCATAAAATATATTTATATATATACCCTTATACACCATTTTAATAAAAAATATCACAAAATTCTTCTAAGTCCCTCGGGAAGAGTGAAAGACGCGCACGTTCATTTTCAGAGCTCCTAGACCTTCCTATAAGAAGTTAGCCAAAAAGTAGCTTCGAAAAACGCTTAGGTGAAGTTTCAGAGTTGCTTCTAATGTACCAAAGCTGGACTTAGACATAATTTCACTCTCACAACATTATGGCTGGTTGGAGACAGTCCGAACCACAAGTACCGGGTCCATGGTTCTGGGCGTATACTGGGGGGACGGGGACGACTCCCATTAACCCCTGACTATACCGGGGATACGCTTATCACAATGCCTTTCTGGTCTGTGCTGAAGCAGGGCATTCTGGCAGCCAAGTGGCTTGACCTTTATTAGTGAGCCTGGTTACCCCCTCTCGGAACAACAGACTTAGAAATCGCCAGCTCATATACAGTGCATAAAATATATTTATATATATACCCTTATACACCATTTTAATAAAAAATATTACAAAATTCTTCTAAGTCCCTCGGGAAGAGTGAAAGACGCGCACGTTCATTTTCAGAGCTCCTAGACCTTCCTATAAGAAGTTAGCCAAAAAGTAGCTTCGAAAAACGCTTAGGTTAAGTTTCAGAGTTGCTTCTAATGTACCGAAGCTGGACTTAGACATAATTTCACTCTCACAACATTATGGCTGGTTGGAGACAGTCCGAACCACAAGTACCGGGTCCATGGTTCTGGGCGTATACTGGGGGGACGGGGACGACTCCCATTAACCCCTGACTATACCGGGGATACGCTTATCACAATGCCTTTCCTGTCTGTGCTGAAGCAGGGCATTCTGGCAGCCAAGTGGCTTGACCTTTATTAGTGAGCCTGGTTACCCCCTCTCGGAACCACAGACTTAGAAATCGCCAGCTCATATACAGTGCATAAAATATATTTATATATATACCCTTATACACCATTTTAATAAAAAATATCACAAAATTCTTCTAAGTCCCTCGGGAAGAGTGAAAGACGCGCACGTTCATTTTCAGAGCTCCTAGACCTTCCTATAAGAAGTTAGCCAAAAAGTAGCTTCGAAAAACGCTTAGGTTAAGTTTCAGAGTTGCTTCTAATGTACCGAAGCTGGACTTAGACATAATTTCACTCACACAACATTATGGCTGGTTGGAGACAGTCCGAACCACAAGTACCGGGTCCATGGTTCTGGGCGTATACTGGGGGGACGGGGACGACTCCCATTAACCCCTGACTATACCGGGGATACGCTTATCACAATGCCTTTCTGGTCTGTGCTGAAGCAGGGCATTCTGGCAGCCAAGTGGCTTGACCTTAATTAGTGAGCCTGGTTACCCCCTCTCGGAACCACAGACTTAGAAATCGCCAGCTCATATACAGTGCATAAAATATATTTATATATATACCCTTATACACCATTTTAATAAAAAATATCACAAAATTCTTCTAAGTCCCTCGGGAAGAGTGAAAGACGCGCACGTTCATTTTCAGAGCTCCTAGACCTTCCTATAAGAAGTTAGCCAAAAAGTATCTTCGAAAAACGCTTAGGTGAAGTTTCAGAGTTGCTTCTAATGTACCAAAGCTGGACTTAGACATAATTTCACTCTCACAACATTATGGCTGGTTGGAGACAGTCCGAACCACAAGTACCGGGTCCATGGTTCTGGGCGTATACTGGGGGGACGGGGACGACTCCCATTAACCCCTGACTATACCGGGGATACGCTTATCACAATGCCTTTCTGGTCTGTGCTGAAGCAGGGCATTCTGGCAGCCAAGTGGCTTGACCTTTATTAGTGAGCCTGGTTACCCACTCTCGGAACAACAGACTTAGAAATCGCCAGCTCATACAGTATACAGTGCATAAAATATATTTATATATATACCCTTATACACCATTTTAATAAAAAATATCACAAAATTCTTCTAAGTCCCTCGGGAAGAGTGAAAGACGCGCACGTTCATTTTCAGAGCTCCTAGACCTTCCTATAAGAAGTTAGCCAAAAAGTAGCTTCGAAAAACGCTTAGGTTAAGTTTCAGAGTTGCTTCTAATGTACCGAAGCTGGACTTAGACATAATTTCACTCTCACAACATTATGGCTGGTTGGAGACAGTCCGAACCACAAGTACCGGGTCCATGGTTCTGGGCGTATACTGGGGGGACGGGGACGACTCCCATTAACCCCTGACTATACCGGGGATACGCTTATCACAATGCCTTTCTGGTCTGTGCTGAAGCAGGGCATTCTGGCAGCCAAGTGGCTTGACCTTAATTAGTGAGCCTGGTTACCCCCTCTCGGAACCACAGACTTAGAAATCGCCAGCTCATATACAGTGCATAAAATATATTTATATATATACCCTTATACACCATTTTAATAAAAAATATCACAAAATTCTTCTAAGTCCCTCGGGAAGAGTGAAAGACGCGCACGTTCATTTTCAGACCTCCTAGACCTTCCTATAAGAAGTTAGCCAAAAAGTATCTTCGAAAAACGCTTAGGTGAAGTTTCAGAGTTGCTTCTAATGTACCAAAGCTGGACTTAGACATAATTTCACTCTCACAACATTATGGCTGGTTGGAGACAGTCCGAACCACAAGTACCGGGTCCATGGTTCTGGGCGTATACTGGGGGGACGGGGACGACTCCCATTAACCCCTGACTATACCGGGGATACGCTTATCACAATGCCTTTCTGGTCTGTGCTGAAGCAGGGCATTCTGGCAGCCAAGTGGCTTGACCTTTATTAGTGAGCCTGGTTACCCCCTCTCGGAACAACAGACTTAGAAATCGCCAGCTCATATACAGTGCATAAAATATATTTATATATATACCCTTATACACCATTTTAATAAAAAATATCACAAAATTCTTCTAAGTCCCTCGGGAAGAGTGAAAGACGCGCACGTTAATTTTCAGAGCTCCTAGACCTTCCTATAAGAAGTTAGCCAAAAAGTAGCTTCGAAAAACGCTTAGGTTAAGTTTCAGAGTTGCTTCTAATGTACCGAAGCTGGACTTAGACATAATTTCACTCTCACAACATTATGGCTGGTTGGAGACAGTCCGAACCACAAGTACCGGGTCCATGGTTCTGGGCGTATACTGGGGGGACGGGGGGGACTCCCATTAACCCCTGACTATACCGGGGATACGCTTATCACAATGCCTTTCTGGTCTGTGCTGAAGCAGGGCATTCTGGCAGCCAAGTGGCTTGACCTTAATTAGTGAGCCTGGTTACCCCCTCTCGGAACCACAGACTTAGAAATCGCCAGCTCATATACAGTGCATAAAATATATTTATATATATACCCTTATACACCATTTTAATAAAAAATATCACAAAATTCTTCTAAGTCCCTCGGGAAGAGTGAAAGACGCGCACGTTCATTTTCAGAGCTCCTAGACCTTCCTTTAAGAAGTTAGCCAAAAAGTAGCTTCGAAAAACGCTTAGTTTAAGTTTCAGAGTTGCTTCTAATGTACCGAAGCTGGACTTAGACATAATTTCACTCTCACAACATTATGGCTGGTTGGAGACAGTCCGAACCACAAGTACCGGGTCCAAGGTTCTGGGCGTATACTGGGGGGACGGGGACGACTCCCATTAACCCCTGACTATACCGGGGATACGCTTATTACAATGCCTTTCCGGTCTGTGCTGAAGCAGGGCATTCTGGCAGCCAAGTGGCTTGACCTTTATTATTGAGCCTGGTTACCCCCTCTCGGAACAACAGACTTAGAAATCGCCAGCTCATATACAGTGCATAAAATATATTTATATATATACCCTTATACACCATTTTAATAAAAAATATCACAAAATTCTTCTAAGTCCCTCGGGAAGAGTGAAAGACGCGCACATTCATTTTCAGAGCTCCTAGACCTTCCTATAAGAAGTTAGCCAAAAAGTAGCTTCGAAAAACGCTTAGGTTAAGTTTCAGAGTTGCTTCTAATGTACCAAAGCTGGACTTAGACATAATTTCACTCTCACAACATTATGGCTGGTTGGAGACAGTCCGAACCACAAGTACCGGGTCCATGGTTCTGGGCGTATACTGGGGGGACGGGGACGACTCCCATTAACCCCTGACTATACCGGGGATACGCTTATCACAATGCCTTTCTGGTCTGTGCTGAAGCAGGGCATTCTGGCAGCCAAGTGGCTTGACCTTAATTAGTGAGCCTGGTTACCCCCTCTCGGAACCACAGACTTAGAAATCGCCAGCTCATATACAGTGCATAAAATATATTTATATATATACCCTTATACACCATTTTAATAAAAAATATCACAAAATTCTTCTAAGTCCCTCGGGAAGAGTGAAAGACGCGCACGTTCATTTTCAGAGCTCCTAGACCTTCCTATAAGAAGTTAGCCAAAAAGTATCTTCGAAAAACGCTTAGGTGAAGTTTCAGAGTTGCTTCTAATGTACCAAAGCTGGACTTACAGTAGACATAATTTCACTCTCACAACATTATGGCTGGTTGGAGACAGTCCGAACCACAAGTACCGGGTCCATGGTTCTGGGCGTATACTGGGGGGACGGGGACGACTCCCATTAACCCCTGACTATACCGGGGATACGCTTATCACAATGCCTTTCTGGTCTGTGCTGAAGCAGGGCATTCTGGCAGCCAAGTGGCTTGACCTTTATTAGTGAGCCTGGTTACCCCCTCTCGGAACAACAGACTTAGAAATCGCCAGCTCATACAGTATACAGTGCATAAAATATATTTATATATATACCCTTATACACCATTTTAATAAAAAATATCACAAAATTCTTCTAAGTCCCTCGGGAAGAGTGAAAGACGCGCACGTTCATTTTCAGAGCTCCTAGACCTTCCTATAAGAAGTTAGCCAAAAAGTAGCTTCGAAAAACGCTTAGGTTAAGTTTCAGAGTTGCTTCTAATGTACCGAAGCTGGACTTAGACATAATTTCACTCTCACAACATTATGGCTGGTTGGAGACAGTCCGAACCACAAGTACCGGGTCCATGGTTCTGGGCGTATACTGGGGGGACGGGGGGGACTCCCATTAACCCCTGACTATACCGGGGATACGCTTATCACAATGCCTTTCTGGTCTGTGCTGAAGCAGGGCATTCTGGCAGCCAAGTGGCTTGACCTTAATTAGTGAGCCTGGTTACCCCCTCTCGGAACCACAGACTTAGAAATCGCCAGCTCATATACAGTGCATAAAATATATTTATATATATACCCTTATACACCATTTTAATAAAAAATATCACAAAATTCTTCTAAGTCCCTCGGGAAGAGTGAAAGACGCGCACGTTCATTTTCAGAGCTCCTAGACCTTCCTATAAGAAGTTAGCCAAAAAGTATCTTCGAAAAACGCTTAGGTGAAGTTTCAGAGTTGCTTCTAATGTACCAAAGCTGGACTTAGACATAATTTCACTCTCACAACATTATGGCTGGTTGGAGACAGTCCGAACCACAAGTACCGGGTCCATGGTTCTGGGCGTATACTGGGGGGACGGGGACGACTCCCATTAACCCCTGACTATACCGGGGATATGCTTATCACAATGCCTTTCTGGTCTGTGCTGAAGCAGGGCATTCTGGCAGCCAAGTGGCTTGACCTTTATTAGTGAGCCTGGTTACCCCCTCTCGGAACAACAGACTTAGAAATCGCCAGCTCATACAGTATACAGTGCATAAAATATATTTATATATATACCCTTATACACCATTTTAATAAAAAATATCACAAAATTCTTCTAAGTCCCTCGGGAAGAGTGAAAGACGCGCACGTTCATTTTCAGAGCTCCTAGACCTTCCTATAAGAAGTTAGCCAAAAAGTAGCTTCGAAAAACGCTTAGGTTAAGTTTCAGAGTTGCTTCTAATGTACCGAAGCTGGACTTAGACATAATTTCACTCTCACAACATTATGGCTGGTTGGAGACAGTCCGAACCACAAGTACCGGGTCCATGGTTCTGGGCGTATACTGGGGGGACGGGGGGGACTCCCATTAACCCCTGACTATACCGGGGATACGCTTATCACAATGCCTTTCTGGTCTGTGCTGAAGCAGGGCATTCTGGCAGCCAAGTGGCTTGACCTTAATTAGTGAGCCTGGTTACCCCCTCTCGGAACCACAGACTTAGAAATCGCCAGCTCATATACAGTGCATAAAATATATTTATATATATACCCTTATACACCATTTTAATAAAAAATATCACAAAATTCTTCTAAGTCCCTCGGGAAGAGTGAAAGACGCGCACGTTCATTTTCAGAGCTCCTAGACCTTCCTATAAGAAGTTAGCCAAAAAGTATCTTCGAAAAACGCTTAGGTGAAGTTTCAGAGTTGCTTCTAATGTACCAAAGCTGGACTTAGACATAATTTCACTCTCACAACATTATGGCTGGTTGGAGACAGTCCGAACCACAAGTACCGGGTCCATGGTTCTGGGCGTATACTGGGGGGACGGGGACGACTCCCATTAACCCCTGACTATACCGGGGATACGCTTATCACAATGCCTTTCTGGTCTGTGCTGAAGCAGGGCATTCTGGCAGCCAAGTGGCTTGACCTTTATTAGTGAGCCTGGTTACCCCCTCTCGGAACAACAGACTTAGAAATCGCCAGCTCATATACAGTGCATAAAATATATTTATATATATACCCTTATACACCATTTTAATAAAAAATATCACAAAATTCTTCTAAGTCCCTCGGGAAGAGTGAAAGACGCGCACGTTCATTTTCAGAGCTCCTAGACCTTCCTATAAGAAGTTAGCCAAAAAGTAGCTTCGAAAAACGCTTAGGTTAAGTTTCAGAGTTGCTTCTAATGTACCGAAGCTGGACTTAGACATAATTTCACTCTCACAACATTATGGCTGGTTGGAGACAGTCCGAACCACAAGTACCGGGTCCATGGTTCTGGGCGTATACTGGGGGGACGGGGGGGACTCCCATTAACCCCTGACTATACCGGGGATACGCTTATCACAATGCCTTTCTGGTCTGTGCTGAAGCAGGGCATTCTGGCAGCCAAGTGGCTTGACCTTAATTAGTGAGCCTGGTTACCCCCTCTCGGAACCACAGACTTAGAAATCGCCAGCTCATATACAGTGCATAAAATATATTTATATATATACCCTTATACACCATTTTAATAAAAAATATCACAAAATTCTTCTAAGTCCCTCGGGAAGAGTGAAAGACGCGCACGTTCATTTTCAGAGCTCCTAGACCTTCCTATAAGAAGTTAGCCAAAAAGTAGCTTCGAAAAACGCTTAGGTTAAGTTTCAGAGTTGCTTCTAATGTACCGAAGCTGGACTTAGACATAATTTCACTCTCACAACATTATGGCTGGTTGGAGACAGTCCGAACCACAAGTACCGGGTCCATGGTTCTGGGCGTATACTGGGGGGACGGGGACGACTCCCATTAACCCCTGACTATACCGGGGATACGCTTATCACAATGCCTTTCTGGTCTGTGCTGAAGCAGGGCATTCTGGCAGCCAAGTGGCTTGACCTTAATTAGTGAGCCTGGTTACCCCCTCTCGGAACCACAGACTTAGAAATCGCCAGCTCATATACAGTGCATAAAATATATTTATATATATACCCTTATACACCATTTTAATAAAAAATATCACAAAATTCTTCTAAGTCCCTCGGGAAGAGTGAAAGACGCGCACGTTCATTTTCAGAGCTCCTAGACCTTCCTATAAGAAGTTAGCCAAAAAGTATCTTCGAAAAACGCTTAGGTGAAGTTTCAGAGTTGCTTCTAATGTACCAAAGCTGGACTTAGACATAATTTCACTCTCACAACATTATGGCTGGTTGGAGACAGTCCGAACCACAAGTACCGGGTCCATGGTTCTGGGCGTATACTGGGGGGACGGGGACGACTCCCATTAACCCCTGACTATACCGGGGATACGCTTATCACAATGCCTTTCTGGTCTGTGCTGAAGCAGGGCATTCTGGCAGCCAAGTGGCTTGACCTTTATTAGTGAGCCTGGTTACCCCCTCTCGGAACAACAGACTTAGAAATCGCCAGCTCATATACAGTGCATAAAATATATTTATATATATACCCTTATACACCATTTTAATAAAAAATATCACAAAATTCTTCTAAGTCCCTCGGGAAGAGTGAAAGACGCGCACGTTCATTTTCAGAGCTCCTAGACCTTCCTATAAGAAGTTAGCCAAAAAGTAGCTTCGAAAAACGCTTAGGTTAAGTTTCAGAGTTGCTTCTAATGTACCGAAGCTGGACTTAGACATAATTTCACTCTCACAACATTATGGCTGGTTGGAGACAGTCCGAACCACAAGTACCGGGTCCATGGTTCTGGGCGTATACTGGGGGGACGGGGGGGACTCCCATTAACCCCTGACTATACCGGGGATACGCTTATCACAATGCCTTTCTGGTCTGTGCTGAAGCAGGGCATTCTGGCAGCCAAGTGGCTTGACCTTAATTAGTGAGCCTGGTTACCCCCTCTCGGAACCACAGACTTAGAAATCGCCAGCTCATATACAGTGCATAAAATATATTTATATATATACCCTTATACACCATTTTAATAAAAAATATCACAAAATTCTTCTAAGTCCCTCGGGAAGAGTGAAAGACGCGCACGTTCATTTTCAGAGCTCCTAGACCTTCCTATAAGAAGTTAGCCAAAAAGTAGCTTCGAAAAACGCTTAGTTTAAGTTTCAGAGTTGCTTCTAATGTACCGAAGCTGGACTTAGACATAATTTCACTCTCACAACATTATGGCTGGTTGGAGACAGTCCGAACCACAAGTACCGGGTCCAAGGTTCTGGGCGTATACTGGGGGGACGGGGACGACTCCCATTAACCCCTGACTATACCGGGGATACGCTTATTACAATGCCTTTCCGGTCTGTGCTGAAGCAGGGCATTCTGGCAGCCAAGTGGCTTGACCTTTATTATTGAGCCTGGTTACCCCCTCTCGGAACAACAGACTTAGAAATCGCCAGCTCATATACAGTGCATAAAATATATTTATATATATACCCTTATACACCATTTTAATAAAAAATATCACAAAATTCTTCTAAGTCCCTCGGGAAGAGTGAAAGACGCGCACATTCATTTTCAGAGCTCCTAGACCTTCCTATAAGAAGTTAGCCAAAAAGTAGCTTCGAAAAACGCTTAGGTTAAGTTTCAGAGTTGCTTCTAATGTACCAAAGCTGGACTTAGACATAATTTCACTCTCACAACATTATGGCTGGTTGGAGACAGTCCGAACCACAAGTACCGGGTCCATGGTTCTGGGCGTATACTGGGGGGACGGGGACGACTCCCATTAACCCCTGACTATACCGGGGATACGCTTATCACAATGCCTTTCTGGTCTGTGCTGAAGCAGGGCATTCTGGCAGCCAAGTGGCTTGACCTTAATTAGTGAGCCTGGTTACCCCCTCTCGGAACCACAGACTTAGAAATCGCCAGCTCATATACAGTGCATAAAATATATTTATATATATACCCTTATACACCAATTTAATAAAAAATATCACAAAATTCTTCTAAGTCCCTCGGGAAGAGTGAAAGACGCGCACGTTCATTTTCAGAGCTCCTAGACCTTCCTATAAGAAGTTAGCCAAAAAGTATCTTCGAAAAACGCTTAGGTGAAGTTTCAGAGTTGCTTCTAATGTACCAAAGCTGGACTTAGACATAATTTCACTCTCACAACATTATGGCTGGTTGGAGACTGTCCGAACCACAAGTACCGGGTCCATGGTTCTGGGCGTATACTGGGGGGACGGGGACGACTCCCATTAACCCCTGACTATACCGGGGATACGCTTATCACAATGCCTTTCTGGTCTGTGCTGAAGCAGGGCATTCTGGCAGCCAAGTGGCTTGACCTTAATTAGTGAGCCTGGTTACCCCCTCTCGGAACCACAGACTTAGAAATCGCCAGCTCATATACAGTGCATAAAATATATTTATATATATACCCTTATACACCATTTTAATAAAAAATATCACAAAATTCTTCTAAGTCCCTCGGGAAGAGTGAAAGACGCGCACGTTCATTTTCAGAGCTCCTAGACCTTCCTATAAGAAGTTAGCCAAAAAGTAGCTTCGAAAAACGCTTAGGTTAAGTTTCAGAGTTGCTTCTAATGTACCGAAGCTGGACTTAGACATAATTTCACTCTCACAACATTATGGCTGGTTGGAGACAGTCCGAACCACAAGTACCGGGTCCATGGTTCTGGGCGTATACTGGGGGGACGGGGACGACTCCCATTAACCCCTGACTATACCGGGGATACGCTTATCACAATGCCTTTCTGGTCTGTGCTGAAGCAGGGCATTCTGGCAGCCAAGTGGCTTGACCTTAATTAGTGAGCCTGGTTACCCCCTCTCGGAACCACAGACTTAGAAATCGCCAGCTCATATACAGTGCATAAAATATATTTATATATATACCCTTATACACCATTTTAATAAAAAATATCACAAAATTCTTCTAAGTCCCTCGGGAAGAGTGAAAGACGCGCACGTTCATTTTCAGAGCTCCTAGACCTTCCTATAAGAAGTTAGCCAAAAAGTATCTTCGAAAAACGCTTAGGTGAAGTTTCAGAGTTGCTTCTAATGTACCAAAGCTGGACTTAGACATAATTTCACTCTCACAACATTATGGCTGGTTGGAGACAGTCCGAACCACAAGTACCGGGTCCATGGTTCTGGGCGTATACTGGGGGGACGGGGACGACTCCCATTAACCCCTGACTATACCGGGGATACGCTTATCACAATGCCTTTCTGGTCTGTGCTGAAGCAGGGCATTCTGGCAGCCAAGTGGCTTGACCTTTATTAGTGAGCCTGGTTACCCCCTCTCGGAACAACAGACTTAGAAATCGCCAGCTCATACAGTATACAGTGCATAAAATATATTTATATATATACCCTTATACACCATTTTAATAAAAAATATCACAAAATTCTTCTAAGTCCCTCGGGAAGAGTGAAAGACGCGCACGTTCATTTTCAGAGCTCCTAGACCTTCCTATAAGAAGTTAGCCAAAAAGTAGCTTCGAAAAACGCTTAGGTTAAGTTTCAGAGTTGCTTCTAATGTACCGAAGCTGGACTTAGACATAATTTCACTCTCACAACATTATGGCTGGTTGGAGACAGTCCGAACCACAAGTACCGGGTCCATGGTTCTGGGCGTATACTGGGGGGACGGGGGGGACTCCCATTAACCCCTGACTATACCGGGGATACGCTTATCACAATGCCTTTCTGGTCTGTGCTGAAGCAGGGCATTCTGGCAGCCAAGTGGCTTGACCTTAATTAGTGAGCCTGGTTACCCCCTCTCGGAACCACAGACTTAGAAATCGCCAGCTCATATACAGTGCATAAAATATATTTATATATATACCCTTATACACCATTTTAATAAAAAATATCACAAAATTCTTCTAAGTCCCTCGGGAAGAGTGAAAGACGCGCACGTTCATTTTCAGAGCTCCTAGACCTTCCTATAAGAAGTTAGCCAAAAAGTAGCTTCGAAAAACGCTTAGGTTAAGTTTCAGAGTTGCTTCTAATGTACCGAAGCTGGACTTAGACATAATTTCACTCTCACAACATTATGGCTGGTTGGAGACAGTCCGAACCACAAGTACCGGGTCCATGGTTCTGGGCGTATACTGGGGGGACGGGGACGACTCCCATTAACCCCTGACTATACCGGGGATACGCTTATCACAATGCCTTTCTGGTCTGTGCTGAAGCAGGGCATTCTGGCAGCCAAGTGGCTTGACCTTAATTAGTGAGCCTGGTTACCCCCTCTCGGAACCACAGACTTAGAAATCGCCAGCTCATATACAGTGCATAAAATATATTTATATATATACCCTTATACACCATTTTAATAAAAAATATCACAAAATTCTTCTAAGTCCCTCGGGAAGAGTGAAAGACGCGCACGTTCATTTTCAGAGCTCCTAGACCTTCCTATAAGAAGTTAGCCAAAAAGTAGCTTCGAAAAACGCTTAGTTTAAGTTTCAGAGTTGCTTCTAATGTACCGAAGCTGGACTTAGACATAATTTCACTCTCACAACATTATGGCTGGTTGGAGACAGTCCGAACCACAAGTACCGGGTCCAAGGTTCTGGGCGTATACTGGGGGGACGGGGACGACTCCCATTAACCCCTGACTATACCGGGGATACGCTTATTACAATGCCTTTCCGGTCTGTGCTGAAGCAGGGCATTCTGGCAGCCAAGTGGCTTGACCTTTATTATTGAGCCTGGTTACCCCCTCTCGGAACAACAGACTTAGAAATCGCCAGCTCATATACAGTGCATAAAATATATTTATATATATACAATTATACACCATTTTAATAAAAAATATCACAAAATTCTTCTAAGTCCCTCGGGAAGAGTGAAAGACGCGCACATTCATTTTCAGAGCTCCTAGACCTTCCTATAAGAAGTTAGCCAAAAAGTAGCTTCGAAAAACGCTTAGGTTAAGTTTCAGAGTTGCTTCTAATGTACCAAAGCTGGACTTAGACATAATTTCACTCTCACAACATTATGGCTGGTTGGAGACAGTCCGAACCACAAGTACCGGGTCCATGGTTCTGGGCGTATACTGGGGGGACGGGGACGACTCCCATTAACCCCTGACTATACCGGGGATACGCTTATCACAATGCCTTTCTGGTCTGTGCTGAAGCAGGGCATTCTGGCAGCCAAGTGGCTTGACCTTAATTAGTGAGCCTGGTTACCCCCTCTCGGAACCACAGACTTAGAAATCGCCAGCTCATATACAGTGCATAAAATATATTTATATATATACCCTTATACACCATTTTAATAAAAAATATCACAAAATTCTTCTAAGTCCCTCGGGAAGAGTGAAAGACGCGCACGTACATTTTCAGAGCTCCTAGACCTTCCTATAAGAAGTTAGCCAAAAAGTATCTTCGAAAAACGCTTAGGTGAAGTTTCAGAGTTGCTTCTAATGTACCAAAGCTGGACTTAGACATAATTTCACTCTCACAACATTATGGCTGGTTGGAGACTGTCCGAACCACAAGTACCGGGTCCATGGTTCTGGGCGTATACTGGGGGGACGGGGACGACTCCCATTAACCCCTGACTATACCGGGGATACGCTTATCACAATGCCTTTCTGGTCTGTGCTGAAGCAGGGCATTCTGGCAGCCAAGTGGCTTGACCTTTATTAGTGAGCCTGGTTACCCCCTCTCGGAACAACAGACTTAGAAATCGCCAGCTCATACAGTATACAGTGCATAAAATATTTTATATATATACCCTTATACACCATTTTAATAAAAAATATCACAAAATTCTTCTAAGTCCCTCGGGAAGAGTGAAAGACGCCCACGTTCATTTTCAGAGCTCCTAGACCTTCCTATAAGAAGTTAGCCAAAAAGTAGCTTCGAAAAACGCTTAGGTTAAGTTTCAGAGTTGCTTCTAATGTACCGAAGCTGGACTTAGACATAATTTCACTCTCACAACATTATGGCTGGTTGGAGACAGTCCGAACCACAAGTACCGGGTCCATGGTTCTGGGCGTATACTGGGGGGACGGGGGGGACTCCCATTAACCCCTGACTATACCGGGGATACGCTTATCACAATGCCTTTCTGGTCTGTGCTGAAGCAGGGCATTCTGGCAGCCAAGTGGCTTGACCTTAATTAGTGAGCCTGGTTACCCCCTCTCGGAACCACAGACTTAGAAATCGCCAGCTCATATACAGTGCATAAAATATATTTATATATATACCCTTATACACCATTTTAATAAAAAATATCACAAAATTCTTCTAAGTCCCTCGGGAAGAGTGAAAGACGCGCACGTTCATTTTCAGAGCTCCTAGACCTTCCTATAAGAAGTTAGCCAAAAAGTAGCTTCGAAAAACGCTTAGGTTAAGTTTCAGAGTTGCTTCTAATGTACCGAAGCTGGACTTACTGTAGACATAATTTCACTCTCACAACATTATGGCTGGTTGGAGACAGTCCGAACCACAAGTACCGGGTCCATGGTTCTGGGCGTATACTGGGGGGACGGGGGGGACTCCCATTAACCCCTGACTATACCGGGGATACGCTTATCACAATGCCTTTCTGGTCTGTGCTGAAGCAGGGCATTCTGGCAGCCAAGTGGCTTGACCTTAATTAGTGAGCCTTGTTACCCCCTCTCGGAACCACAGACTTAGAAATCGCCAGCTCATATACAGTGCATAAAATATATTTATATATATACCCTTATACACCATTTTAATAAAAAATATCACAAAATTCTTCTAAGTCCCTCGGGAAGAGTGAAAGACGCGCACGTTCATTTTCAGAGCTCCTAGACCTTCCTATAAGAAGTTAGCCAAAAAGTATCTTCGAAAAACGCTTAGGTGAAGTTTCAGAGTTGCTTCTAATGTACCAAAGCTGGACTTAGACATAATTTCACTCTCACAACATTATGGCTGGTTGGAGACAGTCCGAACCACAAGTACCGGGTCCATGGTTCTGGGCGTATACTGGGGGGACGGGGACGACTCCCATTAACCCCTGACTATACCGGGGATACGCTTATCACAATGCCTTTCTGGTCTGTGCTGAAGCAGGGCATTCTGGCAGCCAAGTGGCTTGACCTTAATTAGTGAGCCTGGTTACCCCCTCTCGGAACCACAGACTTAGAAATCGCCAGCTCATATACAGTGCATAAAATATATTTATATATATACCCTTATACACCATTTTAATAAAAAATATCACAAAATTCTTCTAAGTCCCTCGGGAAGAGTGAAAGACGCGCACGTTCATTTTAAGAGCTCCTAGACCTTCCTATAAGAAGTTAGCCAAAAAGTAGCTTCGAAAAACGCTTAGTTTAAGTTTCAGAGTTGCTTCTAATGTACCGAAGCTGGACTTAGACATAATTTCACTCTCACAACATTATGGCTGGTTGGAGACAGTCCGAACCACAAGTACCGGGTCCAAGGTTCTGGGCGTATACTGGGGGGACGGGGACGACTCCCATTAACCCCTGACTATACCGGGGATACGCTTATTACAATGCCTTTCCGGTCTGTGCTGAAGCAGGGCATTCTGGCAGCCAAGTGGCTTGACCTTTATTATTGACCCTGGTTACCCCCTCTCGGAACAACAGACTTAGAAATCGCCAGCTCATATACAGTGCATAAAATATATTTATATATATACCCTTATACACCATTTTAATAAAAAATATCACAAAATTCTTCTAAGTCCCTCGGGAAGAGTGAAAGACGCGCACGTTCATTTTCAGAGCTCCTAGACCTTCCTATAAGAAGTTAGCCAAAAAGTAGCTTCGAAAAACGCTTAGGTTAAGTTTCAGAGTTGCTTCTAATGTACCAAAGCTGGACTTAGACATAATTTCACTCTCACAACATTATGGCTGGTTGGAGACAGTCCGAACCACAAGTACCGGGTCCATGGTTCTGGGCGTATACTGGGGGGACGGGGACGACTCCCATTAACCCCTGACTATACCGGGGATACGCTTATCACAATGCCTTTCTGGTCTGTGCTGAAGCAGGGCATTCTGGCAGCCAAGTGGCTTGACCTTAATTAGTGAGCCTGGTTACCCCCTCTCGGAACCACAGACTTAGAAATCGCCAGCTCATATACAGTGCATAAAATATATTTATATATATACCCTTATACACCATTTTAATAAAAAATATCACAAAATTCTTCTAAGTCCCTCGGGAAGAGTGAAAGACGCGCACGTTCATTTTCAGAGCTCCTAGACCTTCCTATAAGAAGTTAGCCAAAAAGTATCTTCGAAAAACGCTTAGGTGAAGTTTCAGAGTTGCTTCTAATGTACCAAAGCTGGACTTAGACATAATTTCACTCTCACAACATTATGGCTGGTTGGAGACAGTCCGAACCACAAGTACCGGGTCCATGGTTCTGGGCGTATACTGGGGGGACGGGGACGACTCCCATTAACCCCTGACTATACCGGGGATACGCTTATCACAATGCCTTTCTGGTCTGTGCTGAAGCAGGGCATTCTGGCAGCCAAGTGGCTTGACCTTTATTAGTGAGCCTGGTTACCCCCTCTCGGAACAACAGACTTAGAAATCGCCAGCTCATATACAGTGCATAAAATATATTTATATATATACCCTTATACACCATTTTAATAAAAAATATCACAAAATTCTTCTAAGTCCCTCGGGAAGAGTGAAAGACGCGCACGTTCATTTTCAGAGCTCCTAGACCTTCCTATAAGAAGTTAGCCAAAAAGTAGCTTCGAAAAACGCTTAGGTTAAGTTTCAGAGTTGCTTCTAATGTACCGAAGCTGGACTTACTGTAGACATAATTTCACTCTCACAACATTATGGCTGGTTGGAGACAGTCCGAACCACAAGTACCGGGTCCATGGTTCTGGGCGTATACTGGGGGGACGGGGACGACTCCCATTAACCCCTGACTATACCGGGGATACGCTTATCACAATGCCTTTCTGGTCTGTGCTGAAGCAGGGCATTCTGGCAGCCAAGTGGCTTGACCTTAATTAGTGAGCCTTGTTACCCCCTCTCGGAACCACAGACTTAGAAATCGCCAGCTCATATACAGTGCATAAAATATATTTATATATATACCCTTATACACCATTTTAATAAAAAATATCACAAAATTCTTCTAAGTCCCTCGGGAAGAGTGAAAGACGCGCACGTTCATTTTCAGAGCTCCTAGACCTTCCTATAAGAAGTTAGCCAAAAAGTAGCTTCGAAAAACGCTTAGGTTAAGTTTCAGAGTTGCTTCTAATGTACCAAAGCTGGACTTAGACATAATTTCACTCTCACAACATTATGGCTGGTTGGAGACAGTCCGAACCACAAGTACCGGGTCCATGGTTCTGGGCGTATACTGGGGGGACGGGGACGACTCCCATTAACCCCTGACTATACCGGGGATACGCTTATCACAATGCCTTTCTGGTCTGTGCTGAAGCAGGGCATTCTGGCAGCCAAGTGGCTTGACCTTAATTAGTGAGCCTGGTTACCCCCTCTCGGAACCACAGACTTAGAAATCGCCAGCTCATATACAGTGCATAAAATATATTTATATATATACCCTTATACACCATTTTAATAAAAAATATCACAAAATTCTTCTAAGTCCCTCGGGAAGAGTGAAAGACGCGCACGTTCATTTTCAGAGCTCCTAGACCTTCCTATAAGAAGTTAGCCAAAAAGTATCTTCGAAAAACGCTTAGGTGAAGTTTCAGAGTTGCTTCTAATGTACCAAAGCTGGACTTAGACATAATTTCACTCTCACAACATTATGGCTGGTTGGAGACAGTCCGAACCACAAGTACCGGGTCCATGGTTCTGGGCGTATACTGGGGGGACGGGGACGACTCCCATTAACCCCTGACTATACCGGGGATACGCTTATCACAATGCCTTTCTGGTCTGTGCTGAAGCAGGGCATTCTGGCAGCCAAGTGGCTTGACCTTTATTAGTGAGCCTGGTTACCCCCTCTCGGAACAACAGACTTAGAAATCGCCAGCTCATATACAGTGCATAAAATATATTTATATATATACCCTTATACACCATTTTAATAAAAAATATCACAAAATTCTTCTAAGTCCCTCGGGAAGAGTGAAAGACGCGCACGTTCATTTTCAGAGCTCCTAGACCTTCCTATAAGAAGTTAGCCAAAAAGTAGCTTCGAAAAACGCTTAGGTTAAGTTTCAGAGTTGCTTCTAATGTACCGAAGCTGGACTTACTGTAGACATAATTTCACTCTCACAACATTATGGCTGGTTGGAGACAGTCCGAACCACAAGTACCGGGTCCATGGTTCTGGGCGTATACTGGGGGGACGGGGACGACTCCCATTAACCCCTGACTATACCGGGGATACGCTTATCACAATGCCTTTCTGGTCTGTGCTGAAGCAGGGCATTCTGGCAGCCAAGTGGCTTGACCTTAATTAGTGAGCCTTGTTACCCCCTCTCGGAACCACAGACTTAGAAATCGCCAGCTCATATACAGTGCATAAAATATATTTATATATATACCCTTATACACCATTTTAATAAAAAATATCACAAAATTCTTCTAAGTCCCTCGGGAAGAGTGAAAGACGCGCACGTTCATTTTCAGAGCTCCTAGACCTTCCTATAAGAAGTTAGCCAAAAAGTATCTTCGAAAAACGCTTAGGTGAAGTTTCAGAGTTGCTTCTAATGTACCAAAGCTGGACTTAGACATAATTTCACTCTCACAACATTATGGCTGGTTGGAGACAGTCCGAACCACAAGTACCGGGTCCATGGTTCTGGGCGTATACTGGGGGGACGGGGACGACTCCCATTAACCCCTGACTATACCGGGGATACGCTTATCACAATGCCTTTCTGGTCTGTGCTGAAGCAGGGCATTCTGGCAGCCAAGTGGCTTGACCTTAATTAGTGAGCCTGGTTACCCCCTCTCGGAACCACAGACTTAGAAATCGCCAGCTCATATACAGTGCATAAAATATATTTATATATATACCCTTATACACCATTTTAATAAAAAATATCACAAAATTCTTCTAAGTCCCTCGGGAAGAGTGAAAGACGCGCACGTTCATTTTAAGAGCTCCTAGACCTTCCTATAAGAAGTTAGCCAAAAAGTAGCTTCGAAAAACGCTTAGTTTAAGTTTCAGAGTTGCTTCTAATGTACCGAAGCTGGACTTAGACATAATTTCACTCTCACAACATTATGGCTGGTTGGAGACAGTCCGAACCACAAGTACCGGGTCCAAGGTTCTGGGCGTATACTGGGGGGACGGGGACGACTCCCATTAACCCCTGACTATACCGGGGATACGCTTATTACAATGCCTTTCCGGTCTGTGCTGAAGCAGGGCATTCTGGCAGCCAAGTGGCTTGACCTTTATTATTGACCCTGGTTACCCCCTCTCGGAACAACAGACTTAGAAATCGCCAGCTCATATACAGTGCATAAAATATATTTATATATATACCCTTATACACCATTTTAATAAAAAATATCACAAAATTCTTCTAAGTCCCTCGGGAAGAGTGAAAGACGCGCACGTTCATTTTCAGAGCTCCTAGACCTTCCTATAAGAAGTTAGCCAAAAAGTAGCTTCGAAAAACGCTTAGGTTAAGTTTCAGAGTTGCTTCTAATGTACCAAAGCTGGACTTAGACATAATTTCACTCTCACAACATTATGGCTGGTTGGAGACAGTCCGAACCACAAGTACCGGGTCCATGGTTCTGGGCGTATACTGGGGGGACGGGGACGACTCCCATTAACCCCTGACTATACCGGGGATACGCTTATCACAATGCCTTTCTGGTCTGTGCTGAAGCAGGGCATTCTGGCAGCCAAGTGGCTTGACCTTAATTAGTGAGCCTGGTTACCCCCTCTCGGAACCACAGACTTAGAAATCGCCAGCTCATATACAGTGCATAAAATATATTTATATATATACCCTTATACACCATTTTAATAAAAAATATCACAAAATTCTTCTAAGTCCCTCGGGAAGAGTGAAAGACGCGCACGTTCATTTTCAGAGCTCCTAGACCTTCCTATAAGAAGTTAGCCAAAAAGTATCTTCGAAAAACGCTTAGGTGAAGTTTCAGAGTTGCTTCTAATGTACCAAAGCTGGACTTAGACATAATTTCACTCTCACAACATTATGGCTGGTTGGAGACAGTCCGAACCACAAGTACCGGGTCCATGGTTCTGGGCGTATACTGGGGGGACGGGGACGACTCCCATTAACCCCTGACTATACCGGGGATACGCTTATCACAATGCCTTTCTGGTCTGTGCTGAAGCAGGGCATTCTGGCAGCCAAGTGGCTTGACCTTTATTAGTGAGCCTGGTTACCCCCTCTCGGAACAACAGACTTAGAAATCGCCAGCTCATATACAGTGCATAAAATATATTTATATATATACCCTTATACACCATTTTAATAAAAAATATCACAAAATTCTTCTAAGTCCCTCGGGAAGAGTGAAAGACGCGCACGTTCATTTTCAGAGCTCCTAGACCTTCCTATAAGAAGTTAGCCAAAAAGTAGCTTCGAAAAACGCTTAGGTTAAGTTTCAGAGTTGCTTCTAATGTACCGAAGCTGGACTTACTGTAGACATAATTTCACTCTCACAACATTATGGCTGGTTGGAGACAGTCCGAACCACAAGTACCGGGTCCATGGTTCTGGGCGTATACTGGGGGGACGGGGACGACTCCCATTAACCCCTGACTATACCGGGGATACGCTTATCACAATGCCTTTCTGGTCTGTGCTGAAGCAGGGCATTCTGGCAGCCAAGTGGCTTGACCTTAATTAGTGAGCCTTGTTACCCCCTCTCGGAACCACAGACTTAGAAATCGCCAGCTCATATACAGTGCATAAAATATATTTATATATATACCCTTATACACCATTTTAATAAAAAATATCACAAAATTCTTCTAAGTCCCTCGGGAAGAGTGAAAGACGCGCACGTTCATTTTCAGAGCTCCTAGACCTTCCTATAAGAAGTTAGCCAAAAAGTATCTTCGAAAAACGCTTAGGTGAAGTTTCAGAGTTGCTTCTAATGTACCGAAGCTGGACTTAGACATAATTTCACTCTCACAACATTATGGCTGGTTGGAGACAGTCCGAACCACAAGTACCGGGTCCAAGGTTCTGGGCGTATACTGGGGGGACGGGGACGACTCCCATTAACCCCTGACTATACCGGGGATACGCTTATTACAATGCCTTTCCGGTCTGTGCTGAAGCAGGGCATTCTGGCAGCCAAGTGGCTTGACCTTTATTATTGAGCCTGGTTACCCCCTCTCGGAACAACAGACTTAGAAATCGCCAGCTCATATACAGTGCATAAAATATATTTATATATATACCCTTATACACCATTTTAATAAAAAATATCACAAAATTCTTCTAAGTCCCTCGGGAAGAGTGAAAGACGCGCACATTCATTTTCAGAGCTCCTAGACCTTCCTATAAGAAGTTAGCCAAAAAGTAGCTTCGAAAAACGCTTAGGTTAAGTTTCAGAGTTGCTTCTAATGTACCAAAGCTGGACTTAGACATAATTTCACTCTCACAACATTATGGCTGGTTGGAGACAGTCCGAACCACAAGTACCGGGTCCATGGTTCTGGGCGTATACTGGGGGGACGGGGACGACTCCCATTAACCCCTGACTATACCGGGGATACGCTTATCACAATGCCTTTCTGGTCTGTGCTGAAGCAGGGCATTCTGGCAGCCAAGTGGCTTGACCTTAATTAGTGAGCCTGGTTACCCCCTCTCGGAACCACAGACTTAGAAATCGCCAGCTCATATACAGTGCATAAAATATATTTATATATATACCCTTATACACCATTTTAATAAAAAATATCACAAAATTCTTCTAAGTCCCTCGGGAAGAGTGAAAGACGCGCACGTTCATTTTCAGAGCTCCTAGACCTTCCTATAAGAAGTTAGCCAAAAAGTATCTTCGAAAAACGCTTAGGTGAAGTTTCAGAGTTGCTTCTAATGTACCAAAGCTGGACTTAGACATAATTTCACTCTCACAACATTATGGCTGGTTGGAGACTGTCCGAACCACAAGTACCGGGTCCATGGTTCTGGGCGTATACTGGGGGGACGGGGACGACTCCCATTAACCCCTGACTATACCGGGGATACGCTTATCACAATGCCTTTCTGGTCTGTGCTGAAGCAGGGCATTCTGGCAGCCAAGTGGCTTGACCTTTATTAGTGAGCCTGGTTACCCCCTCTCGGAACAACAGACTTAGAAATCGCCAGCTCATACAGTATACAGTGCATAAAATATATTTATATATATACCCTTATACACCATTTTAATAAAAAATATCACAAAATTCTTCTAAGTCCCTCGGGAAGAGTGAAAGACGCGCACGTTCATTTTCAGAGCTCCTAGACCTTCCTATAAGAAGTTAGCCAAAAAGTAGCTTCGAAAAACGCTTAGGTTAAGTTTCAGAGTTGCTTCTAATGTACCGAAGCTGGACTTAGACATAATTTCACTCTCACAACATTATGGCTGGTTGGAGACAGTCCGAACCACAAGTACCGGGTCCATGGTTCTGGGCGTATACTGGGGGGACGGGGGGGACTCCCATTAACCCCTGACTATACCGGGGATACGCTTATCACAATGCCTTTCTGGTCTGTGCTGAAGCAGGGCATTCTGGCAGCCAAGTGGCTTGACCTTAATTAGTGAGCCTGGTTACCCCCTCTCGGAACCACAGACTTAGAAATCGCCAGCTCATATACAGTGCATAAAATATATTTATATATATACCCTTATACACCATTTTAATAAAAAATATCACAAAATTCTTCTAAGTCCCTCGGGAAGAGTGAAAGACGCGCACGTTCATTTTCAGAGCTCCTAGACCTTCCTATAAGAAGTTAGCCAAAAAGTAGCTTCGAAAAACGCTTAGGTTAAGTTTCAGAGTTGCTTCTAATGTACCGAAGCTGGACTTACTGTAGACATAATTTCACTCTCACAACATTATGGCTGGTTGGAGACAGTCCGAACCACAAGTACCGGGTCCATGGTTCTGGGCGTATACTGGGGGGACGGGGACGACTCCCATTAACCCCTGACTATACCGGGGATACGCTTATCACAATGCCTTTCTGGTCTGTGCTGAAGCAGGGCATTCTGGCAGCCAAGTGGCTTGACCTTAATTAGTGAGCCTTGTTACCCCCTCTCGGAACCACAGACTTAGAAATCGCCAGCTCATATACAGTGCATAAAATATATTTATATATATACCCTTATACACCATTTTAATAAAAAATATCACAAAATTCTTCTAAGTCCCTCGGGAAGAGTGAAAGACGCGCACGTTCATTTTCAGAGCTCCTAGACCTTCCTATAAGAAGTTAGCCAAAAAGTATCTTCGAAAAACGCTTAGGTGAAGTTTCAGAGTTGCTTCTAATGTACCAAAGCTGGACTTAGACATAATTTCACTCTCACAACATTATGGCTGGTTGGAGACAGTCCGAACCACAAGTACCGGGTCCATGGTTCTGGGCGTATACTGGGGGGACGGGGACGACTCCCATTAACCCCTGACTATACCGGGGATACGCTTATCACAATGCCTTTCTGGTCTGTGCTGAAGCAGGGCATTCTGGCAGCCAAGTGGCTTGACCTTAATTAGTGAGCCTGGTTACCCCCTCTCGGAACCACAGACTTAGAAATCGCCAGCTCATATACAGTGCATAAAATATATTTATATATATACCCTTATACACCATTTTAATAAAAAATATCACAAAATTCTTCTAAGTCCCTCGGGAAGAGTGAAAGACGCGCACGTTCATTTTAAGAGCTCCTAGACCTTCCTATAAGAAGTTAGCCAAAAAGTAGCTTCGAAAAACGCTTAGTTTAAGTTTCAGAGTTGCTTCTAATGTACCGAACTGGACTTAGACATAATTTCACTCTCACAACATTATGGCTGGTTGGAGACAGTCCGAACCACAAGTACCGGGTCCAAGGTTCTGGGCGTATACTGGGGGGACGGGGACGACTCCCATTAACCCCTGACTATACCGGGGATACGCTTATTACAATGCCTTTCCGGTCTGTGCTGAAGCAGGGCATTCTGGCAGCCAAGTGGCTTGACCTTTATTATTGACCCTGGTTACCCCCTCTCGGAACAACAGACTTAGAAATCGCCAGCTCATATACAGTGCATAAAATATATTTATATATATACCCTTATACACCATTTTAATAAAAAATATCACAAAATTCTTCTAAGTCCCTCGGGAAGAGTGAAAGACGCGCACGTTCATTTTCAGAGCTCCTAGACCTTCCTATAAGAAGTTAGCCAAAAAGTAGCTTCGAAAAACGCTTAGGTTAAGTTTCAGAGTTGCTTCTAATGTACCAAAGCTGGACTTAGACATAATTTCACTCTCACAACATTATGGCTGGTTGGAGACAGTCCGAACCACAAGTACCGGGTCCATGGTTCTGGGCGTATACTGGGGGGACGGGGACGACTCCCATTAACCCCTGACTATACCGGGGATACGCTTATCACAATGCCTTTCTGGTCTGTGCTGAAGCAGGGCATTCTGGCAGCCAAGTGGCTTGACCTTAATTAGTGAGCCTGGTTACCCCCTCTCGGAACCACAGACTTAGAAATCGCCAGCTCATATACAGTGCATAAAATATATTTATATATATACCCTTATACACCATTTTAATAAAAAATATCACAAAATTCTTCTAAGTCCCTCGGGAAGAGTGAAAGACGCGCACGTTCATTTTCAGAGCTCCTAGACCTTCCTATAAGAAGTTAGCCAAAAAGTATCTTCGAAAAACGCTTAGGTGAAGTTTCAGAGTTGCTTCTAATGTACCAAAGCTGGACTTAGACATAATTTCACTCTCACAACATTATGGCTGGTTGGAGACAGTCCGAACCACAAGTACCGGGTCCATGGTTCTGGGCGTATACTGGGGGGACGGGGACGACTCCCATTAACCCCTGACTATACCGGGGATACGCTTATCACAATGCCTTTCTGGTCTGTGCTGAAGCAGGGCATTCTGGCAGCCAAGTGGCTTGACCTTTATTAGTGAGCCTGGTTACCCCCTCTCGGAACAACAGACTTAGAAATCGCCAGCTCATATACAGTGCATAAAATATATTTATATATATACCCTTATACACCATTTTAATAAAAAATATCACAAAATTCTTCTAAGTCCCTCGGGAAGAGTGAAAGACGCGCACGTTCATTTTCAGAGCTCCTAGACCTTCCTATAAGAAGTTAGCCAAAAAGTAGCTTCGAAAAACGCTTAGGTTAAGTTTCAGAGTTGCTTCTAATGTACCGAAGCTGGACTTAGACATAATTTCACTCTCACAACATTATGGCTGGTTGGAGACAGTCCGAACCACAAGTACCGGGTCCATGGTTCTGGGCGTATACTGGGGGGACGGGGACGACTCCCATTAACCCCTGACTATACCGGGGATACGCTTATCACAATGCCTTTCTGGTCTGTGCTGAAGCAGGGCATTCTGGCAGCCAAGTGGCTTGACCTTAATTAGTGAGCCTGGTTACCCCCTCTCGGAACCACAGACTTAGAAATCGCCAGCTCATATACAGTGCATAAAATATATTTATATATATACCCTTATACACCATTTTAATAAAAAATATCACAAAATTCTTCTAAGTCCCTCGGGAAGAGTGAAAGACGCGCACGTTCATTTTCAGAGCTCCTAGACCTTCCTATAAGAAGTTAGCCAAAAAGTAGCTTCGAAAAACGTTTAGGTGAAGTTTCAGAGTTGCTTCTAATGTACCAAAGCTGGACTTAGACATAATTTCACTCTCACAACATTATGGCTGGTTGGAGACAGTTCGAACCACAAGTACCGGGTCCATGGTTCTGGGCGTAAACTGGGGGGACCGGGACGACTCCCATTAACCCCTGACTATACCGGTGATACGCTTATCACAATGCCTTTCTGGACTGTGCTGAAGCAGGGCATTCTGGCAGCCAAGTGGCTTGACCTTTATTAGTGAGCCTGGTTACCCCCTCTCGGAACCACAGACTTAGAAATCGCCAGCTCATATACAGTGCATAAAATATATTTATATATATACCCTTATAGACCATTTTAATAAAAAATATCACAAAATTCTTCTAAGTCCCTCGGGAAGAGTGAAAGACGCGCACGTTCATTTTCAGAGCTCCTAGACCTTCCCATAAGAAGTTAGCCAAAACGTAGCTTCGAAAAACGCTTAGGTTAAGTTTCAGAGTTGCTTCTAATGTACCGAAGCTGGACTTAGACATAATTTCACTCTCACAACATTATGGCTGGTTGGAGACAGTCCGAACCACAAGTACCGGGTCCATGGTTCTGGGCGTATACTGGGGGGACGGGGACGACTCCCATTAACCCCTGACTATACCGGGGATACGCTTATCACAATGCCTTTCTGGTCTGTGCTGAAGCAGGGCATTCTGGCAGCCAAGTGGCTTGACCTTTATTAGTGAGCCTGGTTACCCCCTCTCGGAACAACAGACTTAGAAATCGCCAGCTCATATACAGTGCATAAAATATATTTATATATATACCCTTATACACCATTTTAATAAAAAATATCACAAAATTCTTCTAAGTCCCTCGCGAAGAGTGAAAGACGCGCACGTTCATTTTCAGAGCTCCTAGACCTTCCTATAAGAAGTTAGCCAAAAAGTAGCTTCGAAAAACGCTTAGGTTAAGTTTCAGAGTTGCTTCTAATGTACCGAAGCTGGACTTAGACATAATTTCACTCTCACAACATTATGGCTGGTTGGAGACAGTCCGAACCACAAGTACCGGGTCCATGGTTCTGGGCGTATACTGGGGGGACGGGGACGACTCCCATTAACCCCTGACTATACCGGGGATACGCTTATCACAATGCCTTTCTGGTCTGTGCTGAAGCAGGGCATTCTGGCAGCCAAGTGGCTTGACCTTAATTAGTGAGCCTGGTTACCCCCTCTCGGAACCACAGACTTAGAAATCGCCAGCTCATATACAGTGCATAAAATATATTTATATATATACCCTTATACACCATTTTAATAAAAAATATCACAAAATTCTTCTAAGTCCCTCGGAAGAGTGAAAGACGCGCACGTTCATTTTCAGAGCTCCTAGACCTTCATATAAGAAGTTAGCCAAAAAGTAGCTTCGAAAAACGCTTAGGTGAAGTTTCAGAGTTGCTTCTAATGTACCAAAGCTGGACTTAGACATAATTTCACTCTCACAACATTATGGCTGGTTGGAGACAGTCCGAACCACAAGTACCGGGTCCATGGTTCTGGGCGTATACTGGGGGGACGGGGACGACTCCCATTAACCCCTGACTATACCGGGGATACGCTTATCACAATGCCTTTCTGGTCTGTGCTGAAGCAGGGCATTCTGGCAGCCAAGTGGCTTGACCTTTATTAGTGAGCCTGGTTACCCCCTCTCGGAACAACAGACTTAGAAATCGCCAGCTCATATACAGTGCATAAAATATATTTATATATATACCCTTATACACCATTTTAATAAAAAATATTACAAAATTCTTCTAAGTCCCTCGGGAAGAGTGAAAGACACGCACGTTCATTTTCAGAGCTCCTAGACCTTCCTATAAGAAGTTAGCCAAAAAGTATCTTCGAAAAACGCTTAGGTTAAGTTTCAGAGTTGCTTCTAATGTACCGAAGCTGGACTTAGACATAATTTCACTCTCACAACATTATGGCTGGTTGGAGACAGTCCGAACCACAAGTACCGGGTCCATGGTTCTGGGCGTATACTGGGGGGACGGGGACGACTCCCATTAACCCCTGACTATACCGGGGATACGCTTATCACAATGCCTTTCCTGTCTGTGCTGAAGCAGGGCATTCTGGCAGCCAAGTGGCTTGACCTTTATTAGTGAGCCTGGTTACCCCCTCTCGGAACCACAGACTTAGAAATCGCCAGCTCATATACAGTGCATAAAATATATTTATATATATACCCTTATACACCATTTTAATAAAAAATATCACAAAATTCTTCTAAGTCCCTCGGGAAGAGTGAAAGACGCGCACGTTAATTTTCAGAGCTCCTAGACCTTCCTATAAGAAGTTAGCCAAAAAGTAGCTTCGAAAAACGCTTAGGTTAAGTTTCAGAGTTGCTTCTAATGTACCGAAGCTGGACTTAGACATAATTTCACTCTCACAACATTATGGCTGGTTGGAGACAGTCCGAACCACAAGTACCGGGTCCATGGTTCTGGGCGTATACTGGGGGGACGGGGACGACTCCCATTAACCCCTGACTATACCGGGGATACGCTTATCACAATGCCTTTCTGGTCTGTGCTGAAGCAGGGCATTCTGGCAGCCAAGTGGCTTGACCTTAATTAGTGAGCCTGGTTACCCACTCTCGGAACCACAGACTTAGAAATCGCCAGTTCATATACAGTGCATAAAATATATTTATATATATACCCTTATACACCATTTTAATAAAAAATATCACAAAATTCTTCTAAGTCCCTCGGAAGAGTGAAAGACGCGCACGTTCATTTTCAGAGCTCCTAGACCTTCCTATAAGAAGTTAGCCAAAAAGTAGCTTCGAAAAACGCTTAGGTGAAGTTTCAGAGTTGCTTCTAATGTACCAAAGCTGGACTTAGACATAATTTCACTCTCAACATTATGGCTGGTTGGAGACAGTCCGAACCACAAGTACCGGGTCCATGGTTCTGGGCGTATACTGGGGGGACGGGGACGACTCCCATTAACCCCTGACTATACCGGGGATACGCTTATCACAATGCCTTTCTGGTCTGTGCTGAAGCAGGGCATTCTGGCAGCCAAGTGGCTTGACCTTTATTAGTGAGCCTGGTTACCCCCTCTCGGAACAACAGACTTAGAAATCGCCAGCTCATATACAGTGCATAAAATATATTTATATATATACCCTTATACACCATTTTAATAAAAAATATTACAAAATTCTTCTAAGTCCCTCGGGAAGAGTGAAAGACGCGCACGTTCATTTTCAGAGCTCCTAGACCTTCCTATAAGAAGTTAGCCAAAAAGTAGCTTCGAAAAACGCTTAGGTTAAGTTTCAGAGTTGCTTCTAATGTACCGAAGCTGGACTTAGACATAATTTCACTCTCACAACATTATGGCTGGTTGGAGACAGTCCGAACCACAAGTACCGGGTCCATGGTTCTGGGCGTATACTGGGGGGACGGGGACGACTCCCATTAACCCCTGACTATACCGGGGATACGCTTATCACAATGCCTTTCCTGTCTGTGCTGAAGCAGGGCATTCTGGCAGCCAAGTGGCTTGACCTTTATTAGTGAGCCTGGTTACCCCCTCTCGGAACCACAGACTTAGAAATCGCCAGCTCATATACAGTGCATAAAATATATTTATATATATACCCTTATACACCATTTTAATAAAAAATATCACAAAATTCTTCTAAGTCCCTCGGGAAGAGTGAAAGACGCGCACGTTAATTTTCAGAGCTCCTAGACCTTCCTATAAGAAGTTAGCCAAAAAGTAGCTTCGAAAAACGCTTAGGTTAAGTTTCAGAGTTGCTTCTAATGTACCGAAGCTGGACTTAGACATAATTTCACTCTCACAACATTATGGCTGGTTGGAGACAGTCCGAACCACAAGTACCGGGTCCATGGTTCTGGGCGTATACTGGGGGGACGGGGACGACTCCCATTAACCCCTGACTATACCGGGGATACGCTTATCACAATGCCTTTCTGGTCTGTGCTGAAGCAGGGCATTCTGGCAGCCAAGTGGCTTGACCTTAATTAGTGAGCCTGGTTACCCACTCTCGGAACCACAGACTTAGAAATCGCCAGTTCATATACAGTGCATAAAATATATTTATATATATACCCTTATACACCATTTTAATAAAAAATATCACAAAATTCTTCTAAGTCCCTCGGAAGAGTGAAAGACGCGCACGTTCATTTTCAGAGCTCCTAGACCTTCCTATAAGAAGTTAGCCAAAAAGTAGATTCGAAAAACGCTTAGGTGAAGTTTCAGAGTTGCTTCTAATGTACCAAAGCTGGACTTAGACATAATTTCACTCTCAACATTATGGCTGGTTGGAGACAGTCCGAACCACAAGTACCGGGTCCATGGTTCTGGGCGTATACTGGGGGGACGGGGACGACTCCCATTAACCCCTGACTATACCGGGGATACGCTTATTACAATGCCTTTCCTGTCTGTGCTGAAGCAGGGCATTCTGGCAGCCAAGTGGCTTGACCTTTATTAGTGAGCCTGGTTACCCCCTCTCGGAACCACAGACTTAGAAATCGCCAGCTCATATACAGTGCATAAAATATATTTATATATATACCCTTATACACCATTTTAATAAAAAATATCACAAAATTCTTCTAAGTCCCTCGGGAAGAGTGAAAGACGCGCACGTTCATTTTCAGAGCTCCTAGACCTTCCTATAAGAAGTTAGCCAAAAAGTAGCTTCGAAAAACGCTTAGGTTAAGTTTCAGAGTTGCTTCTAATGTACCGAAGCTGGACTTAGACATAATTTCACTCTCACAACATTATGGCTGGTTGGAGACAGTCCGAACCACAAGTACCGGGTCCATGGTTCTGGGCGTATACTGGGGGGACGGGGACGACTCCCATTAACCCCTGACTATACCGGGGATACGCTTATCACAATGCCTTTCTGGTCTGTGCTGAAGCAGGGCATTCTGGCAGCCAAGTGGCTTGACCTTAATTAGTGAGCCTGGTTACCCCCTCTCGGAACCACAGACTTAGAAATCGCCAGCTCATATACAGTGCATAAAATATATTTATATATATACCCTTATACACCATTTTAATAAAAAATATCACAAAATTCTTCTAAGTCCCTCGGAAGAGTGAAAGACGCGCACGTTCATTTTCAGAGCTCCTAGACCTTCCTATAAGAAGTTTGCCAAAAAGTAGCTTCGAAAAACGCTTACTGTAGGTGAAGTTTCAGAGTTGCTTCTAATGTACCAAAGCTGGACTTAGACATAATTTCACTCTCACAACATTATGGCTGGTTGGAGACAGTCCGAACCACAAGTACCGGGTCCATGGTTCTGGGCATATACTGGGGGGACGGGGACGACTCCCATTAACCCCTGACTATACCGGGGATACGCTTATCACAATGCCTTTCTGGTCTGTGCTGAAGCAGGGCATTCTGGCAGCCAAGTGGCTTGACCTTTATTAGTGAGCCTGGTTACCCCCTCTCGGAACAACAGACTTAGAAATCGCCAGCTCATATACAGTGCATAAAATATATTTATATATATACCCTTATACACCATTTTAATAAAAAATATCACAAAATTCTTCTAAGTCCCTCGGGAAGAGTGAAAGACGCGCACGTTCATTTTCAGAGCTCCTAGACCTTCCTATAAGAAGTTAGCCAAAAAGTAGCTTCGAAAAACGCTTAGGTTAAGTTTCAGAGTTGCTTCTAATGTACCGAAGCTGGACTTAGACATAATTTCACTCTCACAACATTATGGCTGGTTGGAGACAGTCCGAACCACAAGTACCGGGTCCATGGTTCTGGGCGTATACTGGGGGGACGGGGACGACTCCCATTAACCCCTGACTATACCGGGGATACGCTTATCACAATGCATTTCTGGTCTGTGCTGAAGCAGGGCATTCTGGCAGCCAAGTGGCTTGACCTTTATTAGTGAGCCTGATTACCCCCTCTCGGAACCACAGACTTAGAAATCGCCAGCTCATATACAGTGCATAAAATATATTTATATATATACCCTTATACACCATTTTAATAAAAAATATCACAAAATTCTTCTAAGTACCTCGGGAAGAGTGAAAGACGCGCACGTTCATTTTCAGAGCTCCTAGACCTTCTAATAAGAAGTTAGGCAAAAAGTAGCTTCGAAAAACGCTTAGGTGAAGTTTCAGAGTTGCTTCTAATGTACCAAAGCTGGACTTAGACATAATTTCACTCTCACAACATTATGGCTGGTTGGAGACAGTCCGAACCACAAGTACCGGGTCCATGGTTCTGGGCGTATACTGGGGGGACGGGGACGACTCCCATTAACCCCTGACTATACCGGGGATACGCTTATCACAATGCCTTTCTGGTCTGTGCTGAAGCAGGGCATTCTGTCATCCAAGTGGCTTGACCTTTATTAGTGAGCCTGGTTACCCCCTCTCGGAACAACAGACTTAGAAATCGCCAGCTCATATACAGTGCATAAAATATATTTATATATATACCCTTATACACCATTTTAATAAAAAATATCACAAAATTCTTCTAAGTCCCTCGGGAAGAGTGAAAGACGCGCACGTTCATTTTCAGAGCTCCTAGACCTTCCTATAAGAAGTTAGCCAAAAAGTAGCTTCGAAAAACGCTTAGGTTAAGTTTCAGAGTTGCTTCTAATGTACCGACGCTGGACTTAGACATAATTTCACTCTCACAACATTATGGCTGGTTGGAGACAGTCCGAACCACAAGTACCGGATCCATGGTTCTGGGCGTATACTGGGGGGACGGGGACGACTCCCATTAACCCCTGACTATACCGGGGATACGCTTATCACAATGCCTTTCTGGTCTGTGCTGAAGCAGGGCATTCTGGCAGCCAAGTGGCTTGACCTTAATTAGTGAGCCTGGTTACCCCCTCTCGGAACCACAGACTTAGAAATCGCCAGCTCATATACAGTGCATAAAATATATTTATATATATACCCTTATACACCATTTTAATAAAAAATATTACAAAATTCTTCTAAGTCCCTCGGGAAGAGTGAAAGACGCGCACGTTCATTTTCAGAGCTCCTAGACCTTCCTATAAGAAGTTAGCCAAAAAGTAGCTTCGAAAAACGCTTAGGTTAAGTTTCAGAGTTGCTTCTAATGTACCGAAGCTGGACTTAGACATAATTTCACTCTCACAACATTATGGCTGGTTGGAGACAGTCCGAACCACAAGTACCGGGTCCATGGTTCTGGGCGTATACTGGGGGGACGGGGACGACTCCCATTAACCCCTGACTATACCGGGGATACGCTTATCACAATGCCTTTCCTGTCTGTGCTGAAGCAGGGCATTCTGGCAGCCAAGTGGCTTGACCTTTATTAGTGAGCCTGGTTACCCCCTCTCGGAACCACAGACTTAGAAATCGCCAGCTCATATACAGTGCATAAAATATATTTATATATATACCCTTATACACCATTTTAATAAAAAATATCACAAAATTCTTCTAAGTCCCTCGGGAAGAGTGAAAGACGCGCACGTTAATTTTCAGAGCTCCTAGACCTTCCTATAAGAAGTTAGCCAAAAAGTAGCTTCGAAAAACGCTTAGGTTAAGTTTCAGAGTTGCTTCTAATGTACCGAAGCTGGACTTAGACATAATTTCACTCTCACAACATTATGGCTGGTTGGAGACAGTCCGAACCACAAGTACCGGGTCCATGGTTCTGGGCGTATACTGGGGGGACGGGGACGACTCCCATTAACCCCTGACTATACCGGGGATACGCTTATCACAATGCCTTTCTGGTCTGTGCTGAAGCAGGGCATTCTGGCAGCCAAGTGGCTTGACCTTAATTAGTGAGCCTGGTTACCCACTCTCGGAACCACAGACTTAGAAATCGCCAGTTCATATACAGTGCATAAAATATATTTATATATATACCCTTATACACCATTTTAATAAAAAATATCACAAAATTCTTCTAAGTCCCTCGGAAGAGTGAAAGACGCGCACGTTCATTTTCAGAGCTCCTAGACCTTCCTATAAGAAGTTAGCCAAAAAGTAGATTCGAAAAACGCTTAGGTGAAGTTTCAGAGTTGCTTCTAATGTACCAAAGCTGGACTTAGACATAATTTCACTCTCAACATTATGGCTGGTTGGAGACAGTCCGAACCACAAGTACCGGGTCCATGGTTCTGGGCGTATACTGGGGGGACGGGGACGACTCCCATTAACCCCTGACTATACCGGGGATACGCTTATTACAATGCCTTTCCTGTCTGTGCTGAAGCAGGGCATTCTGGCAGCCAAGTGGCTTGACCTTTATTAGTGAGCCTGGTTACCCCCTCTCGGAACCACAGACTTAGAAATCGCCAGCTCATATACAGTGCATAAAATATATTTATATATATACCCTTATACACCATTTTAATAAAAAATATCACAAAATTCTTCTAAGTCCCTCGGGAAGAGTGAAAGACGCGCACGTTCATTTTCAGAGCTCCTAGACCTTCCTATAAGAAGTTAGCCAAAAAGTAGCTTCGAAAAACGCTTAGGTTAAGTTTCAGAGTTGCTTCTAATGTACCGAAGCTGGACTTAGACATAATTTCACTCTCACAACATTATGGCTGGTTGGAGACAGTCCGAACCACAAGTACCGGGTCCATGGTTCTGGGCGTATACTGGGGGGACGGGGACGACTCCCATTAACCCCTGACTATACCGGGGATACGCTTATCACAATGCCTTTCTGGTCTGTGCTGAAGCAGGGCATTCTGGCAGCCAAGTGGCTTGACCTTAATTAGTGAGCCTGGTTACCCCCTCTCGGAACCACAGACTTAGAAATCGCCAGCTCATATACAGTGCATAAAATATATTTATATATATACCCTTATACACCATTTTAATAAAAAATATCACAAAATTCTTCTAAGTCCCTCGGAAGAGTGAAAGACGCGCACGTTCATTTTCAGAGCTCCTAGACCTTCCTATAAGAAGTTTGCCAAAAAGTAGCTTCGAAAAACGCTTACTGTAGGTGAAGTTTCAGAGTTGCTTCTAATGTACCAAAGCTGGACTTAGACATAATTTCACTCTCACAACATTATGGCTGGTTGGAGACAGTCCGAACCACAAGTACCGGGTCCATGGTTCTGGGCATATACTGGGGGGACGGGGACGACTCCCATTAACCCCTGACTATACCGGGGATACGCTTATCACAATGCCTTTCTGGTCTGTGCTGAAGCAGGGCATTCTGGCAGCCAAGTGGCTTGACCTTTATTAGTGAGCCTGGTTACCCCCTCTCGGAACAACAGACTTAGAAATCGCCAGCTCATATACAGTGCATAAAATATATTTATATATATACCCTTATACACCATTTTAATAAAAAATATCACAAAATTCTTCTAAGTCCCTCGGGAAGAGTGAAAGACGCGCACGTTCATTTTCAGAGCTCCTAGACCTTCCTATAAGAAGTTAGCCAAAAAGTAGCTTCGAAAAACGCTTAGGTTAAGTTTCAGAGTTGCTTCTAATGTACCGAAGCTGGACTTAGACATAATTTCACTCTCACAACATTATGGCTGGTTGGAGACAGTCCGAACCACAAGTACCGGGTCCATGGTTCTGGGCGTATACTGGGGGGACGGGGACGACTCCCATTAACCCCTGACTATACCGGGGATACGCTTATCACAATGCATTTCTGGTCTGTGCTGAAGCAGGGCATTCTGGCAGCCAAGTGGCTTGACCTTTATTAGTGAGCCTGATTACCCCCTCTCGGAACCACAGACTTAGAAATCGCCAGCTCATATACAGTGCATAAAATATATTTATATATATACCCTTATACACCATTTTAATAAAAAATATCACAAAATTCTTCTAAGTACCTCGGGAAGAGTGAAAGACGCGCACGTTCATTTTCAGAGCTCCTAGACCTTCTAATAAGAAGTTAGGCAAAAAGTAGCTTCGAAAAACGCTTAGGTGAAGTTTCAGAGTTGCTTCTAATGTACCAAAGCTGGACTTAGACATAATTTCACTCTCACAACATTATGGCTGGTTGGAGACAGTCCGAACCACAAGTACCGGGTCCATGGTTCTGGGCGTATACTGGGGGGACGGGGACGACTCCCATTAACCCCTGACTATACCGGGGATACGCTTATCACAATGCCTTTCTGGTCTGTGCTGAAGCAGGGCATTCTGTCATCCAAGTGGCTTGACCTTTATTAGTGAGCCTGGTTACCCCCTCTCGGAACAACAGACTTAGAAATCGCCAGCTCATATACAGTGCATAAAATATATTTATATATATACCCTTATACACCATTTTAATAAAAAATATCACAAAATTCTTCTAAGTCCCTCGGGAAGAGTGAAAGACGCGCACGTTCATTTTCAGAGCTCCTAGACCTTCCTATAAGAAGTTAGCCAAAAAGTAGCTTCGAAAAACGCTTAGGTTAAGTTTCAGAGTTGCTTCTAATGTACCGACGCTGGACTTAGACATAATTTCACTCTCACAACATTATGGCTGGTTGGAGACAGTCCGAACCACAAGTACCGGATCCATGGTTCTGGGCGTATACTGGGGGGACGGGGGGGACTCCCATTAACCCCTGACTATACCGGGGATACGCTTATCACAATGCCTTTCTGGTCTGTGCTGAAGCAGGGCATTCTGGCAGCCAAGTGGCTTGACCTTAATTAGTGAGCCTGGTTACCCCCTCTCGGAACCACAGACTTAGAAATCGCCAGCTCATATACAGTGCATAAAATATATTTATATATATACCCTTATACACCATTTTAATAAAAAATATTACAAAATTCTTCTAAGTCCCTCGGGAAGAGTGAAAGACGCGCACGTTCATTTTCAGAGCTCCTAGACCTTCCTATAAGAAGTTAGCCAAAAAGTAGCTTCGAAAAACGCTTAGGTTAAGTTTCAGAGTTGCTTCTAATGTACCGAAGCTGGACTTAGACATAATTTCACTCTCACAACATTATGGCTGGTTGGAGACAGTCCGAACCACAAGTACCGGGTCCATGGTTCTGGGCGTATACTGGGGGGACGGGGACGACTCCCATTAACCCCTGACTATACCGGGGATACGCTTATCACAATGCCTTTCCTGTCTGTGCTGAAGCAGGGCATTCTGGCAGCCAAGTGGCTTGACCTTTATTAGTGAGCCTGGTTACCCCCTCTCGGAACCACAGACTTAGAAATCGCCAGCTCATATACAGTGCATAAAATATATTTATATATATACCCTTATACACCATTTTAATAAAAAATATCACAAAATTCTTCTAAGTCCCTCGGGAAGAGTGAAAGACGCGCACGTTCATTTTCAGAGCTCCTAGACCTTCCTATAAGAAGTTAGCCAAAAAGTAGCTTCGAAAAACGCTTAGGTTAAGTTTCAGAGTTGCTTCTAATGTACCGAAGCTGGACTTAGACATAATTTCACTCTCACAACATTATGGCTGGTTGGAGACAGTCCGAACCACAAGTACCGGGTCCATGGTTCTGGGCGTATACTGGGGGGACGGGGACGACTCCCATTAACCCCTGACTATACCGGGGATACGCTTATCACAATGCCTTTCCTGTCTGTGCTGAAGCAGGGCATTCTGGCAGCCAAGTGGCTTGACCTTTATTAGTGAGCCTGGTTACCCCCTCTCGGAACCACAGACTTAGAAATCGCCAGCTCATATACAGTGCATAAAATATATTTATATATATACCCTTATACACCATTTTAATAAAAAATATCACAAAATTCTTCTAAGTCCCTCGGGAAGAGTGAAAGACGCGCACGTTCATTTTCAGAGCTCCTAGACCTTCCTATAAGAAGTTAGCCAAAAAGTAGCTTCGAAAAACGCTTAGGTTAAGTTTCAGAGTTGCTTCTAATGTACCGAAGCTGGACTTAGACATAATTTCACTCTCACAACATTATGGCTGGTTGGAGACAGTCCGAACCACAAGTACCGGGTCCATGGTTCTGGGCGTATACTGGGGGGACGGGGACGACTCCCATTAACCCCTGACTATACCGGGGATACGCTTATCACAATGCCTTTCTGGTCTGTGCTGAAGCAGGGCATTCTGGCAGCCAAGTGGCTTGACCTTAATTAGTGAGCCTGGTTACCCCCTCTCGGAACCACAGACTTAGAAATCGCCAGCTCATATACAGTGCATAAAATATATTTATATATATACCCTTATACACCATTTTAATAAAAAATATCACAAAATTCTTCTAAGTCCCTCGGAAGAGTGAAAGACGCGCACGTTCATTTTCAGAGCTCCTAGACCTTCCTATAAGAAGTTTGCCAAAAAGTAGCTTCGAAAAACGCTTACTGTAGGTGAAGTTTCAGAGTTGCTTCTAATGTACCAAAGCTGGACTTAGACATAATTTCACTCTCACAACATTATGGCTGGTTGGAGACAGTCCGAACCACAAGTACCGGGTCCATGGTTCTGGGCATATACTGGGGGGACGGGGACGACTCCCATTAACCCCTGACTATACCGGGGATACGCTTATCACAATGCCTTTCTGGTCTGTGCTGAAGCAGGGCATTCTGGCAGCCAAGTGGCTTGACCTTTATTAGTGAGCCTGGTTACCCCCTCTCGGAACAACAGACTTAGAAATCGCCAGCTCATATACAGTGCATAAAATATATTTATATATATACCCTTATACACCATTTTAATAAAAAATATCACAAAATTCTTCTAAGTCCCTCGGGAAGAGTGAAAGACGCGCACGTTCATTTTCAGAGCTCCTAGACCTTCCTATAAGAAGTTAGCCAAAAAGTAGCTTCGAAAAACGCTTAGGTTAAGTTTCAGAGTTGCTTCTAATGTACCGAAGCTGGACTTAGACATAATTTCACTCTCACAACATTATGGCTGGTTGGAGACAGTCCGAACCACAAGTACCGGGTCCATGGTTCTGGGCGTATACTGGGGGGACGGGGACGACTCCCATTAACCCCTGACTATACCGGGGATACGCTTATCACAATGCATTTCTGGTCTGTGCTGAAGCAGGGCATTCTGGCAGCCAAGTGGCTTGACCTTTATTAGTGAGCCTGATTACCCCCTCTCGGAACCACAGACTTAGAAATCGCCAGCTCATATACAGTGCATAAAATATATTTATATATATACCCTTATACACCATTTTAATAAAAAATATCACAAAATTCTTCTAAGTACCTCGGGAAGAGTGAAAGACGCGCACGTTCATTTTCAGAGCTCCTAGACCTTCTAATAAGAAGTTAGGCAAAAAGTAGCTTCGAAAAACGCTTAGGTGAAGTTTCAGAGTTGCTTCTAATGTACCAAAGCTGGACTTAGACATAATTTCACTCTCACAACATTATGGCTGGTTGGAGACAGTCCGAACCACAAGTACCGGGTCCATGGTTCTGGGCGTATACTGGGGGGACGGGGACGACTCCCATTAACCCCTGACTATACCGGGGATACGCTTATCACAATGCCTTTCTGGTCTGTGCTGAAGCAGGGCATTCTGTCATCCAAGTGGCTTGACCTTTATTAGTGAGCCTGGTTACCCCCTCTCGGAACAACAGACTTAGAAATCGCCAGCTCATATACAGTGCATAAAATATATTTATATATATACCCTTATACACCATTTTAATAAAAAATATCACAAAATTCTTCTAAGTCCCTCGGGAAGAGTGAAAGACGCGCACGTTCATTTTCAGAGCTCCTAGACCTTCCTATAAGAAGTTAGCCAAAAAGTAGCTTCGAAAAACGCTTAGGTTAAGTTTCAGAGTTGCTTCTAATGTACCGACGCTGGACTTAGACATAATTTCACTCTCACAACATTATGGCTGGTTGGAGACAGTCCGAACCACAAGTACCGGATCCATGGTTCTGGGCGTATACTGGGGGGACGGGGGGGACTCCCATTAACCCCTGACTATACCGGGGATACGCTTATCACAATGCCTTTCTGGTCTGTGCTGAAGCAGGGCATTCTGGCAGCCAAGTGGCTTGACCTTAATTAGTGAGCCTGGTTACCCCCTCTCGGAACCACAGACTTAGAAATCGCCAGCTCATATACAGTGCATAAAATATATTTATATATATACCCTTATACACCATTTTAATAAAAAATATTACAAAATTCTTCTAAGTCCCTCGGGAAGAGTGAAAGACGCGCACGTTCATTTTCAGAGCTCCTAGACCTTCCTATAAGAAGTTAGCCAAAAAGTAGCTTCGAAAAACGCTTAGGTTAAGTTTCAGAGTTGCTTCTAATGTACCGAAGCTGGACTTAGACATAATTTCACTCTCACAACATTATGGCTGGTTGGAGACAGTCCGAACCACAAGTACCGGGTCCATGGTTCTGGGCGTATACTGGGGGGACGGGGACGACTCCCATTAACCCCTGACTATACCGGGGATACGCTTATCACAATGCCTTTCCTGTCTGTGCTGAAGCAGGGCATTCTGGCAGCCAAGTGGCTTGACCTTTATTAGTGAGCCTGGTTACCCCCTCTCGGAACCACAGACTTAGAAATCGCCAGCTCATATACAGTGCATAAAATATATTTATATATATACCCTTATACACCATTTTAATAAAAAATATCACAAAATTCTTCTAAGTCCCTCGGGAAGAGTGAAAGACGCGCACGTTCATTTTCAGAGCTCCTAGACCTTCCTATAAGAAGTTAGCCAAAAAGTAGCTTCGAAAAACGCTTAGGTTAAGTTTCAGAGTTGCTTCTAATGTACCGAAGCTGGACTTAGACATAATTTCACTCTCACAACATTATGGCTGGTTGGAGACAGTCCGAACCACAAGTACCGGGTCCATGGTTCTGGGCGTATACTGGGGGGACGGGGACGACTCCCCTTAACCCCTGACTATACCGGGGATACGCTTATCACAATGCCTTTCTGGTCTGTGCTGAAGCAGGGCATTCTGGCAGCCAAGTGGCTTGACCTTAATTAGTGAGCCTGGTTACCCCCTCTCGGAACCACAGACTTAGAAATCGCAAGCTCATATACAGTGCATAAAATATATTTATATATATACCCTTATACACCATTTTAATAAAAAATATCACAAAATTCTTCTAAGTCCCTCGGAAGAGTGAAAGACGCGCACGTTCATTTTCAGAGCTCCTAGACCTTCCTATAAGAAGTTAGCCAAAAAGTAGCTTCGAAAAACGCTTAGGTGAAGTTTCAGAGTTGCTTCTAATGTACCAAAGCTGGACTTAGACATAATTTCACTCTCACAACATTATGGCTGGTTGGAGACAGTCCGAACCACAAGTACCGGGTCCATGGTTCTGGGCGTATACTGGGGGGACGGGGACGACTCCCATTAACCCCTGACTATACCGGGGATACGCTTATCACAATGCCTTTCTGGTCTGTGCTGAAGCAGGGCATTCTGGCAGCCAAGTGGCTTGACCTTTATTAGTGAGCCTGGTTACCCCCTCTCGGAACAACAGACTTAGAAATCGCCAGCTCATATACAGTGCATAAAATATATTTATATATATACCCTTATACACCATTTTAATAAAAAATATCACAAAATTCTTCTAAGTCCCTCGCGAAGAGTGAAAGACGCGCACGTTCATTTTCAGAGCTCCTAGACCTTCCTATAAGAAGTTAGCCAAAAAGTAGCTTCGAAAAACGCTTAGGTTAAGTTTCAGAGTTGCTTCTAATGTACCGAAGCTGGACTTAGACATAATTTCACTCTCACAACATTATGGCTGGTTGGAGACAGTCCGAACCACAAGTACCGGGTCCATGGTTCTGGGCGTATACTGGGGGGACGGGGACGACTACCATTAACCCCTGACTATACCGGGGATACGCTTATCACAATGCATTTCTGGTCTGTGCTGAAGCAGGGCATTCTGGCAGCCAAGTGGCTTGACCTTTATTAGTGAGCCTGATTACCCCCTCTCGGAACCACAGACTTAGAAATCGCCAGCTCATATACAGTGCATAAAATATATTTATATATATACCCTTATACACCATTTTAATAAAAAATATCACAAAATTCTTCTAAGTACCTCGGGAAGAGTGAAAGACGCGCACGTTCATTTTCAGAGCTCCTAGACCTTCTAATAAGAAGTTAGCCAAAAAGTAGCTTCGAAAAACGCTTAGGTGAAGTTTCAGAGTTGCTTCTAATGTACCAAAGCTGGACTTAGACATAATTTCACTCTCACAACATTATGGCTGGTTGGAGACAGTCCGAACCACAAGTACCGGGTCCATGGTTCTGGGCGTATACTGGGGGGACGGGGGGGACTCCCATTAACCCCTGACTATACCGGGGATACGCTTATCACAATGCCTTTCTGGTCTGTGCTGAAGCAGGGCATTCTGGCATCCAAGTGGCTTGACCTTTATTAGTGAGCCTGGTTACCCCCTCTCGGAACAACAGACTTAGAAATCGCCAGCTCATATACAGTGCATAAAATATATTTATATATATACCCTTATACACCATTTTAATAAAAAATATCACAAAATTCTTCTAAGTCCCTCGGGAAGAGTGAAAGACGCGCACGTTCATTTTCAGAGCTCCTAGACCTTCCTATAAGAAGTTAGCCAAAAAGTAGCTTCGAAAAACGCTTAGGTTAAGTTTCAGAGTTGCTTCTAATGTACCGACGCTGGACTTAGACATAATTTCACTCTCACAACATTATGGCTGGTTGGAGACAGTCCGAACCACAAGTACCGGGTCCATGGTTCTGGGCGTATACTGGGGGGACGGGGGGGACTCCCATTAACCCCTGACTATACCGGGGATACGCTTATCACAATGCCTTTCTGGTCTGTGCTGAAGCAGGGCATTCTGGAAGCCAAGTGGCTTGACCTTAATTAGTGAGCCTGGTTACCCCCTCTCGGAACAACAGACTTAGAAATCGCCAGCTCATATACAGTGCATAAAATATATTTATATATATACCCTTATACACCATTTTAATAAAAAATATCACAAAATTCTTCTAAGTCCCTCGGGAAGAGTGAAAAACGCGCACGTTCATTTTCAGAGCTCCTAGACCTTCCTATAAGAAGTTAGCCAAAAAGCAGCTTCGAAAAACGCTTAGGTTAAGTTTCAGAGTTGCTTCTAATGTACCGACGCTGGACTTAGACATAATTTCACTCTCACAACATTATGGCTGGTTGGAGACAGTCCGAACCACAAGTACCGGGTCCATGGTTCTGGGCGTATACTGGGGGGACGGGGGGGACTCCCATTAACCCCTGACTATACCGGGGATACGCTTATCACAATGCCTTTCTGGTCTGTGCTGAAGTAGGGCATTCTGGAAGCCAAGTGGCTTGACCTTAATTAGTGAGCCTGGTTACCCCCTCTCGGAACCACAGACTTAGAAATCGCCAGCTCATATACAGTGCATAAAATATATTTATATATATACCCTTATACACCATTTTAATAAAAAATATCACAACATTCTTCTAAGTCCCTCGGGAAGAGTGAAAGACGCGCACGTTCATTTTCAGAGCTCCTAGACCTTCCCATAAGAAGTTAGCCAAAAAGTAGCTTCGAAAAACGCTTAGGTGAAGTTTCAGAGTTGCTTCTAATGTACCAAAGCTGGACTTAGACATAATTTCACTCTCACAACATTATGGCTGGTTGGAGACAGTCCGAACCACAAGTACCGGGTCCATGGTTCTGGGCGTATACTGGGGGGACGGGGGGGACTCCCATTAACCCCTGACTATACCGGGGATACGCTTATCACAATGCCTTTCTGGTCTGTGCTGAAGCAGGGCATTCTTGCAGCCAAGTGGCTTGACCTTAATTAGTGAGCCTGGTTACCCCCTCTCGGAACCACAGACTTAGAAATCGCCAGCTCATATACAGTGCATAAAATATATTTATATATATACCCTTATACACCATTTTAATAAAAAATATCACAAAATTCTTCTAAGTCCCTCGGGAAGAGTGAAAGACGCGCACGTTCATTTTCAGAGCTCCTAGACCTTCCTATAAGAAGTTAGCCAAAAAGTAGCTTCGAAAAACGCTTAGGTTAAGTTTCAGAGTTGCTTCTAATGTACCGACGCTGGACTTAGACATAATTTCACTCTCACAACATTATGGCTGGTTGGAGACAGTCCGAACCACAAGTACCGGGTCCATGGTTCTGGGCGTATACTGGGGGGACGGGGGGGACTCCCATTAACCCCTGACTATACCGGGGATACGCTTATCACAATGCCTTTCTGGTCTGTGCTGAAGCAGGGCATTCTGGCAGCCAAGTGGCTTGACCTTAATTAGTGAGCCTGGTTACCCCCTCTCGGAACCACAGACTTAGAAATCGCCAGCTCATATACAGTGCATAAAATATATTTATATATATACCCTTATACACCATTTTAATAAAAAATATCACAAAATTCTTCTAAGTCCCTCGGGAAGAGTGAAAGACGCGCACGTTCATTTTCAGAGCTCCTAGACCTTCCTATAAGAAGTTAGCCAAAAAGTAGCTTCGAAAAACGCTTAGGTTAAGTTTCAGAGTTGCTTCTAATGTACCGACGCTGGACTTAGACATAATTTCACTCTCACAACATTATGGCTGGTTGGAGACAGTCCGAACCACAAGTACCGGGTCCATGGTTCTGGGCGTATACTGGGGGGACGGGGGGGACTCCCATTAACCCCTGACTATACCGGGGATACGCTTATCACAATGCCTTTCTGGTCTGTGCTGAAGCAGGGCATTCTGGAAGCCAAGTGGCTTGACCTTAATTAGTGAGCCTGGTTACCCCCTCTCGGAACCAAAGACTTAGAAATCGCCAGCTCATATACAGTGCATAAAATATATTTATATATATACCCTTATACACCATTTTAATAAAAAATATCACAAAATTCTTCTAAGTCCCTCGGGAAGAGTGAAAGACGCGCACGTTCATTTTCAGAGCTCCTAGACCTTCCTATAAGAAGTTAGCCAAAAAGTAGCTTCGAAAAACGCTTAGGTTAAGTTTCAGAGTTGCTTCTAATGTACCGAAGCTGGACTTTGACATAATTTCACTCTCACAACATTATGGCTGGTTGGAGACAGTCCGAACCACAAGTACCGGGTCCATGGTTCTGGGCGTATACTGGGGGGACGGGGACGACTCCCCTTAACCCCTGACTATACCGGGGATACGCTTATCACAATGCCTTTCTGGTCTGTGCTGAAGCAGGGCATTCTGGCAGCCAAGTGGCTTGACCTTAATTAGTGAGCCTGGTTACCCCCTCTCGGAACCACAGACTTAGAAATCGCCAGCTCATATACAGTGCATAAAATATATTTATATATATACCCTTATACACCATTTTAATAAAAAATATCACAAAATTCTTCTAAGTCCCTCGGAAGAGTGAAAGACGCGCACGTTCATTTTCAGAGCTCCTAGACCTTCCTATAAGAAGTTAGCCAAAAAGTAGCTTCGAAAAACGCTTAGGTGAAGTTTCAGAGTTGCTTCTAATGTACCGAAGCTGGACTTAGACATAATTTCACTCTCACAACATTATGGCTGGTTGGAGACAGTCCGAACCACAAGTACCGGGTCCATGGTTCTGGGCGTATACTGGGGGGACGGGGACGACTCCCATTAACCCCTGACTATACCGGGGATACGCTTATCACAATGCCTTTCTGGTCTGTGCTGAAGCAGGGCATTCTGGCAGCCAAGTGGCTTGACCTTTATTAGTGAGCCTGGTTACCCCCTCTCGGAACAACAGACTTAGAAATCGCCAGCTCATATACAGTGCATAAAATATATTTATATATATACCCTTATACACCATTTTAATAAAAAATATCACAAAATTCTTCTAAGTCCCTCGCGAAGAGTGAAAGACGCGCACGTTCATTTTCAGAGCTCCTAGACCTTCCTATAAGAAGTTAGCCAAAAAGTAGCTTCGAAAAACGCTTAGGTTAAGTTTCAGAGTTGCTTCTAATGTACCGAAGCTGGACTTAGACATAATTTCACTCTCACAACATTATGGCTGGTTGGAGACAGTCCGAACCACAAGTACCGGGTCCATGGTTCTGGGCGTATACTGGGGGGACGGGGACGACTCCCATTAACCCCTGACTATACCGGGGATACGCTTATCACAATGCATTTCTGGTCTGTGCTGAAGCAGGGCATTCTGGCAGCCAAGTGGCTTGACCTTTATTAGTGAGCCTGATTACCCCCTCTCGGAACCACAGACTTAGAAATCGCCAGCTCATATACAGTGCATAAAATATATTTATATATATACCCTTATACACCATTTTAATAAAAAATATCACAAAATTCTTCTAAGTACCTCGGGAAGAGTGAAAGACGCGCACGTTCATTTTCAGAGCTCCTAGACCTTCTAATAAGAAGTTAGCCAAAAAGTAGCTTCGAAAAACGCTTAGGTGAAGTTTCAGAGTTGCTTCTAATGTACCAAAGCTGGACTTAGACATAATTTCACTCTCACAACATTATGGCTGGTTGGAGACAGTCCGAACCACAAGTACCGGGTCCATGGTTCTGGGCGTATACTGGGGGGACGGGGACGACTCCCATTAACCCCTGACTATACCGGGGATACGCTTATCACAATGCCTTTCTGGTCTGTGCTGAAGCAGGGCATTCTGGCATCCAAGTGGCTTGACCTTTATTAGTGAGCCTGGTTACCCCCTCTCGGAACAACAGACTTAGAAATCGCCAGCTCATATACAGTGCATAAAATATATTTATATATATACCCTTATACACCATTTTAATAAAAAATATCACAAAATTCTTCTAAGTCCCTCGGGAAGAGTGAAAGACGCGCACGTTCATTTTCAGAACTCCTAGACCTTCCTATAAGAAGTTAGCCAAAAAGTAGCTTCGAAAAACGCTTAGGTTAAGTTTCAGAGTTGCTTCTAATGTACCGACGCTGGACATAGACATAATTTCACTCTCACAACATTATGGCTGGTTGGAGACAGTCCGAACCACAAGTACCGGGTCCATGGTTCTGGGCGTATACTGGGGGGACGGGGGGGACTCCCATTAACCCCTGACTATACCGGGGATACGCTTATCACAATGCCTTTCTGGTCTGTGCTGAAGCAGGGCATTCTGGAAGCCAAGTGGCTTGACCTTAATTAGTGAGCCTGGTTACCCCCTCTCGGAACCACAGACTTAGAAATCGCCAGCTCATATACAGTGCATAAAATATATTTATATATATACCCTTATACACCATTTTAATAAAAAATATCACAAAATTCTTCTAAGTCCCTCGGGAAGAGTGAAAGACGCGCACGTTCATTTTCAGAGCTCCTAGACCTTCCCATAAGAAGTTAGCCAAAAAGTAGCTTCGAAAAACGCTTAGGTGAAGTTTCAGAGTTGCTTCTAATGTACCAAAGCTGGACTTAGACATAATTTCACTCTCACAACATTATGGCTGGTTGGAGACAGTCCGAACCACAAGTACCGGGTCCATGGTTCTGGGCGTATACTGGGGGGACGGGGGGGACTCCCATTAACCCCTGACTATACCGGGGATACGCTTATCACAATGCCTTTCTGGTCTGTGCTGAAGCAGGGCATTCTGGAAGCCAAGTGGCTTGACCTTAATTAGTGAGCCTGGTTACCCCCTCTCGGAACCACAGACTTAGAAATCGCCAGCTCATATACAGTGCATAAAATATATTTATATATATACCCTTATACACCATTTTAATAAAAAATATCACAAAATTCTTCTAAGTCCCTCGGGAAGAGTGAAAGACGCGCACGTTCATTTTCAGAGCTCCTAGACCTTCCCATAAGAAGTTAGCCAAAAAGTAGCTTCGAAAAACGCTTAGGTGAAGTTTCAGAGTTGCTTCTAATGTACCAAATCTGGACTTAGACATAATTTCACTCTCACAACATTATGGCTGGTTGGAGACAGTCCGAACCCCAAGTACCGGGTCCATGGTTCTGGGCATATACTGGGGGGACGGGGACGACTCCCATTAACCCCTGACTATACCGGGGATACGCTTATCACAATGCCTTTCCTGTCTGTGCTGAAGCAGGGCATTCTGGCAGCCAAGTGGCTTGACCTTTATTAGTGAGCCTGGTTACCCCCTCTCGGAACCACAGACTTAGAAATCGCCAGCTCATATACAGTGCATAAAATATATTTATATATATACCCTTATACACTATTTTAATAAAAAATATCACAAAATTCTTCTAAGTCCCTCGGGAAGAGTGAAAGACGCGCACGTTCATTTTTAGAGCTCCTAGACCTTCCTATAAGAAGTTAGCCAAAAAGTAGCTTCGAAAAACGCTTAGGTTAAGTTTCAGAGTTGCTTCTAATGTACCGAAGCTGGACTTAGACATAATTTCACTCTCACAACATTATGGCTGGTTGGAGACAGTCCGAACCACAAGTACCGGGTCCATGGTTCTGGGCGTATACTGGGGGGACGGGGACGACTCCCATTAACCCCTGACTATACCGGGGATACGCTTATCACAATGCCTTTCTGGTCTGTGCTGAAGCAGGGCATTCTGGCAGCCAAGTGGCTTGACCTTAATTAGTGAGCCTGGTTACCCCCTCTCGGAACCACAGACTTAGAAATCGCCAGCTCATATACAGTGCATAAAATATATTTATATATATACCCTTATACACCATTTTAATAAAAAATATCACAAAATTCTTCTAAGTCCCTCGGAAGAGTGAAAGACGCGCACGTTCATTTTCAGAGCTCCTAGACCTTCCTATAAGAAGTTAGCCAAAAAGTAGCTTCGAAAAACGCTTAGGTGAAGTTTCAGAGTTGCTTCTAATGTACCAAAGCTGGACTTAGACATAATTTCACTCTCACAACATTATGGCTGGTTGGAGACAGTCCGAACCACAAGTACCGGGTCCATGGTTCTGGGCGTATACTGGGGGGACGGGGACGACTCCCATTAACCCCTGACTATACCGGGGATACGCTTATCACAATGCCTTTCTGGTCTGTGCTGAAGCAGGGCATTCTGGCATCCAAGTGGCTTGACCTTTATTAGTGAGCCTGGTTACCCCCTCTCGGAACAACAGACTTAGAAATCGCCAGCTCATATACAGTGCATAAAATATATTTATATATATACCCTTATACACCATTTTAATAAAAAATATCACAAAATTCTTCTAAGTCCCTCGGGAAGAGTGAAAGACGCGCACGTTCATTTTCAGAGCTCCTAGACCTTCCTATAAGAAGTTAGGCAAAAAGTAGCTTCGTAAAACGCTTAGGTTAAGTTTCAGAGTTGCTTCTAATGTACCGACGCTGGACTTAGACATAATTTCACTCTCACAACATTATGGCTGGTTGGAGACAGTCCGAACCACAAGTACCGGGTCCATGGTTCTGGGCGTATACTGGGGGGACGGGGGGGACTCCCATTAACCCCTGACTATACCGGGGATACGCTTATCACAATGCCTTTCTGGTCTGTGCTGAAGCAGGGCATTCTGGAAGCCAAGTGGCTTGACCTTAATTAGTGAGCCTGGTTACCCCCTCTCGGAACCACAGACTTAGAAATCGCCAGCTCATATACAGTGCATAAAATATATTTATATATATACCCTTATACACCATTTTAATAAAAAATATCACAAAATTCTTCTAAGTCCCTCGGGAAGAGTGAAAGACGCGCACGTTCATTTTCAGAGCTCCTAGACCTTCCCATAAGAAGTTAGCCAAAAAGTAGCTTCGAAAAACGCTTAGGTGAAGTTTCAGAGTTGCTTCTAATGTACCAAAGCTGGACTTAGACATAATTTCACTCTCACAACATTATGGCTGGTTGGAGACAGTCCGAACCACAAGTACCGGGTCCATGGTTCTGGGCGTATACTGGGGGGACGGGGACGACTCCCATTAACCCCTGACTATACCGGGGATACGCTTATCACAATGCCTTTCTGGTCTGTGCTGAAGCAGGGCATTCTGGCAGCCAAGTGGCTTGACCTTAATTAGTGAGCCTGGTTACCCCCTCTCGGAACCACAGACTTAGAAATCGCCAGCTCATATACAGTGCATAAAATATATTTATATATATACCCTTATACACCATTTTAATAAAAAATATCACAAAATTCTTCTAAGTCCCTCGGAAGAGTGAAAGACGCGCACGTTCATTTTCAGAGCTCCTAGACCTTCCTATAAGAAGTTAGCCAAAAAGTAGCTTCGAAAAACGCTTAGGTGAAGTTTCAGAGTTGCTTCTAATGTACCAAAGCTGGACTTAGACATAATTTCACTCTCACAACATTATGGCTGGTTGGAGACAGTCCGAACCACAAGTACCGGGTCCATGGTTCTGGGCGTATACTGGGGGGACGGGGACGACTCCCATTAACCCCTGACTATACCGGGGATACGCTTATCACAATGCCTTTCCTGTCTGTGCTGAAGCAGGGCATTCTGGCAGCCAAGTGGCTTGACCTTAATTAGTGAGCCTGGTTACCCCCTCTCGGAACCACAGACTTAGAAATCGCCAGCTCATATACAGTGCATAAAATATATTTATATATATACCCTTATACACCATTTTAATAAAAAATATCACAAAATTCTTCTAAGTCCCTCGGGAAGAGAGAAAGACGCGCACGTTCATTTTCAGAGCTCCTAGACCTTCCTATAAGAAGTTAGCCAAAAAGTAGCTTTGAAAAACGCTTAGGTTAAGTTTCAGAGTTGCTTCTAATGTACCAAAGCTGGACTTAGACATAATTTCACTCTCACAACATTATGGCTGGTTGGAGACAGTCCGAACCACAAGTACCGGGTCCATGGTTCTGGGCGTATACTGGGGGGACGGGGACGACTCCCATTAACCCCTGACTATACCGGGGATACGCTTATCACAATGCCTTTCTGGTCTGTGCTGAAGCAGGGCATTCTGGCAGCCAAGTGGCTTGACCTTAATTAGTGAGCCTGGTTACCCCCTCTCGGAACCACAAACTTAGAAATCGCCAGCTCATAAACAGTGCATAAAATATATTTATATATATACCCTTATACACCATTTTAATAAAAAATATCACAAAATTCTTCTAAGTCCCTCGGGAAGAGTGAAAGACGCGCACGTTCATTTTCAGAGCTCCTAGACCTTCCTATAAGAAGTTAGCCAAAAAGTAGCTTCGAAAAACGCTTAGTTTAAGTTTCAGAATTGCTTCTAATGTACCGAAGCTGGACTTAGACATAATTTCACTCTCACAACATTATGGCTGGTTGGAGACAGTCCGAACCACAAGTACCGGGTCCATGGTTCTGGGCGTATACTGGGGGGACGGGGACGACTCCCATTAACCCCTCACTATACCGGGGATACGCTTATTACAATGCCTTTCCGGTCTGTGCTGAAGCAGGGCATTCTGGCAGCCAAGTGGCTTGACCTTTATTAGTGAGCCTGGTTACCCCCTCTCGGAACAACAGACTTAGAAATCGCCAGCTCATATACAGTGCATAAAATATATTTATATATATACCCTTATACACCATTTTAATAAAAAATATCACAAAATTCTTCTAAGTCCCTCAGGAAGAGTGAAAGACGCGCACGTTCATTTTCAGAGCTCCTAGACCTTCCTATAAGAAGTTAGCCAAAAAGTAGCTTCGAAAAACGCTTAGGTTAAGTTTCAGAGTTGCTTCTAATGTACCAAAGCTGGACTTAGACATAATTTCACTCTCACAACATTATGGCTGGTTGGAGACAGTCCGAACCACAAGTACCGGGTCCATGGTTCTGGGCGTATACTGGGGGGACGGGGACGACTCCCATTAATCCCTGACTATACCGGGGATACGCTTATCACAATGCCTTTCTGGAATGTGCTGAAGCAGGGCATTCTGGCAGCCAAGTGGCTTGACCTTAATTAGTGAGCCTGGTTACCCCCTCTCGGAACCACAGACTTAGAAATCGCCAGCTCATATACAGTGCATAAAATATATTTATATATATACCCTTATACACCATTTTAATAAAAAATATCACAAAATTCTTCTAAGTCCCTCGGGAAGAGTGAAAGACGCGCACATTCATTTTCAGAGCTCCTAGGCCTTCCCATAAGAAGTTAGCAAAAAAGTAGCTTCGAAAAACGCTTAGGTTAAGTTTCAGAGTTGCTTCTAATGTACCGAAGCTGGACTTTGACATAATTTCACTCTCACAACATTATGGCTGGTTGGAGACAGTCCGAACCACAAGTACCGGGTCCATGGTTCTGGGCGTATACTGGGGGGACGGGGACGACTCCCATTAACCCCTGACTATACCGGGGATACGCTTATCACAATGCCTTTCTGGTCTGTGCTGAAGCAGGGCATTCTGGCAGCCAAGTGGCTTGACCTTAATTAGTGAGCCTGGTTACCCCCTCTCGGAACCACAGACTTAGAAATCGCCAGCTCATATACAGTGCATAAAATATATTTATATATATACCCTTATACACCATTTTAATAAAAAATATCACAAAATTCTTCTAAGTCCCTCGGGAAGAGTGAAAGACGCGCACGTTCATTTTCAGAGCTCTTAGACCTTCCCATAAGAAGTTAGCCAAAAAGTAGCTTCGAAAAACGCTTAGGTTAAGTTTCAGAGTTGCTTCTAATGTACCGAAGCTGGACTTAGACATAATTTCACTCTCACAACATTATGGCTGGTTGGAGACAGTCCGAACCACAAGTACCGGGTCCATGGTTCTGGGCGTATACTGGGGGGACGGGGACGACTCCCATTAATCCCTTACTATACCGGGGATACGCTTATCACAATGCCTTTCTGGTCTGTGCTGAAGCAGGGCATTCTGGCAGCCAAGTGGCTTGACCTTAATTAGTGAGCCTGGTTACCCCCTCTCGGAACCACAGACTTAGAAATCGCCAGCTCATATACAGTGCATAAAATATATTTATATATAAACCCTTATACACCATTTTAATAAAAAATATCACAAAATTCTTCTAAGTCCCTCGGGAAGAGTGAAAGACGCGCACGTTCATTTTCAGAGCTCTTAGACCTTCCCATAAGAAGTTAGCCAAAAAGTAGCTTCGAAAAACGCTTAGGTTAAGTTTCAGAGTTGCTTCTAATGTACCGAAGCTGGACTTAGACATAATTTCACTCTCACAACATTATGGCTGGTTGGAGACAGTCCGAACCACAAGTACCGGGTCCATGGTTCTGGGCGTATACTGGGGGGACGGGGACGACTCCCATTAATCCCTTACTATACCGGGGATACGCTTATCACAATGCCTTTCTGGTCTGTGCTGAAGCAGGGCATTCTGGCAGCCAAGTGGCTTGACCTTAATTAGTGAGCCTGGTTACCCCCTCTCGGAACCACAGACTTAGAAATCGCCAGCTCATATACAGTGCATAAAATATATTTATATATAAACCCTTATACACCATTTTAATAAAAAATATCACAAAATTCTTCTAAGTCCCTCGGGAAGAGTGAAAGACGCGCACGTTCATTTTCAGAGCTCCTAGACCTTCCTATAAGAAGTTAGCCAAAAAGTAGCTTCGAAAAACGCTTAGGTTAAGTTTCAGAGTTGCTTCTAATGTACCGAAGCTGGACTTAGACATAATTTCACTCTCACAACATTATGGCTGGTTGGAGACAGTCCGAACCACAAGTACCGGGTCCATGGTTCTGGGCGTATACTGGGGGGACGGGGACGACTCCCATTAACCCCTGACTATACCGGGGATACGCTTATCACAATGCCTTTCTGGTCTGTGCTGAAGCAGGGCATTCTGGCAGCCAAGTGGCTTGACCTTAATTAGTGAGCCTGGTTACCCCCTCTCGGAACCACAGACTTAGAAATCGCCAGCTCATATACAGTGCATAAAATATATTTATATATATACCCTTATACACCATTTTAATAAAAAATATCACAAAATTCTTCTAAGTCCCTCGGGAAGAGTGAAAGACGCGCACATTCATTTTCAGAGCTCCTAGGCCTTCCCATAAGAAGTTAGCAAAAAAGTAGCTTCGAAAAACGCTTAGGTTAAGTTTCAGAGTTGCTTCTAATGTACCGAAGCTGGACTTTGACATAATTTCACTCTCACAACATTATGGCTGGTTGGAGACAGTCCGAACCACAAGTACCGGGTCCATGGTTCTGGGCGTATACTGGGGGGACGGGGACGACTCCCATTAACCCCTGACTATACCGGGGATACGCTTATCACAATGCCTTTCTGGTCTGTGCTGAAGCAGGGCATTCTGGCAGCCAAGTGGCTTGACCTTAATTAGTGAGCCTGGTTACCCCCTCTCGGAACCACAGACTTAGAAATCGCCAGCTCATATACAGTGCATAAAATATATTTATATATATACCCTTATACACCATTTTAATAAAAAATATCACAAAATTCTTCTAAGTCCCTCGGAAGAGTGAAAGACGCGCACGTTCATTTTCAGAGCTCCTAGACCTTCCTACAGTATAAGAAGTTAGCCAAAAAGTAGCTTCGAAAAACGCTTAGGTTAAGTTTCAGAGTTGCTTCTAATGTACCGAAGCTGGACTTAGACATAATTTCACTCTCACAACATTATGGCTGGTTGGAGACAGTCCGAACCACAAGTACCGGGTCCATGGTTCTGGGCGTATACTGGGGGGACGGGGGGGACTCCCATTAACCCCTGACTATACCGGGGATACGCTTATCACAATGCCTTTCTGGTCTGTGCTGAAGCAGGGCATTCTGGCAGCCAAGTGGCTTGACCTTAATTAGTGAGCCTGGTTACCCCCTCTCGGAACCACAGACTTAGAAATCGCCAGCTCATAAACAGTGCATAAAATATATTTATATATATACCCTTATACACCATTTTAATAAAAAATATCACAAAATTCTTCTAAGTCCCTCGGGAAGAGTGAAAGACGCGCACGTTCATTTTCAGAGCTCCTAGACCTTCCTATAAGAAGTTAGCCAAAAAGTAGCTTCGAAAAACGCTTAGTTTAAGTTTCAGAGTTGCTTCTAATGTACCGAAGCTGGACTTAGACATAATTTCACTCTCACAACATTATGGCTGGTTGGAGACAGTCCGAACCACAAGTCCCGGGTCCATGGTTCTGGGCGTATACTGGGGGGACGGGGGGGACTCCCATTAACCCCTGACTATACCGGGGATACGCTTATTACAATGCCTTTCCGGTCTGTGCTGAAGCAGGGCATTCTGGCAGCCAAGTGGCTTGACCTTTATTAGTGAGCCTGGTTACCCCCTCTCGGAACCACAGACTTAGAAATCGCCAGCTCATATACAGTGCATAAAATATATTTATATATATACCCTTATACACCATTTTAATAAAAAATATCACAAAATTCTTCTAAGTCCCTCGGAAGAGTGAAAGACGCGCACGTTCATTTTCAGAGCTCCTAGACCTTCCTACAGTATAAGAAGTTAGCCAAAAATTAGCTTCGAAAAACGCTTAGGTTAAGTTTCAGAGTTGCTTCTAATGTACCGAAGCTGGACTTAGACATAATTTCACTCTCACAACATTATGGCTGGTTGGAGACAGTCCGAACCACAAGTACCGGGTCCATGGTTCTGGGCGTATACTGGGGGGACGGGGGGGACTCCCATTAACCCCTGACTATACCGGGGATACGCTTATCACAATGCCTTTCTGGTCTGTGCTGAAGCAGGGCATTCTGGCAGCCAAGTGGCTTGACCTTAATTAGTGAGCCTGGTTACCCCCTCTCGGAACCACAGACTTAGAAATCGCCAGCTCATAAACAGTGCATAAAATATATTTATATATATACCCTTATACACCATTTTAATAAAAAATATCACAAAATTCTTCTAAGTCCCTCGGGAAGAGTGAAAGACGCGCACGTTCATTTTCAGAGCTCCTAGACCTTCCTACAGTATAAGAAGTTAGCCAAAAAGTAGCTTCGAAAAACGCTTAGTTTAAGTTTCAGAGTTGCTTCTAATGTACCGAAGCTGGACTTAGACATAATTTCACTCTCACAACATTATGGCTGGTTGGAGACAGTCCGAACCACAAGTCCCGGGTCCATGGTTCTGGGCGTATACTGGGGGGACGGGGACGACTCCCATTAACCCCTGACTATACCGGGGATACGCTTATTACAATGCCTTTCCGGTCTGTGCTGAAGCAGGGCATTCTGGCAGCCAAGTGGCTTGACCTTTATTAGTGAGCCTGGTTACCCCCTCTCGGAACAACAGACTTAGAAATCGCCAGCTCATATACAGTGCATAAAATATATTTATATATATACCCTTATACACCATTTTAATAAAAAATATCACAAAATTCTTCTAAGTCCCTCGGGAAGAGTGAAAGACGCGCACGTTCATTTTCAGAGCTCTTAGACCTTCCCATAAGAAGTTAGCCAAAAAGTAGCTTCGAAAAACGCTTAGGTTAAGTTTCAGAGTTGCTTCTAATGTACCGAAGCTGGACTTAGACATAATTTCACTCTCACAACATTATGGCTGGTTGGAGACAGTCCGAACCACAAGTACCGGGTCCATGGTTCTGGGCGTATACTGGGGGGACGGGGACGACTCCCATTAACCCCTGACTATACCGGGGATACGCTTATCACAATGCCTTTCTGGTCTGTGCTGAAGCAGGGCATTCTGGCAGCCAAGTGGCTTGACCTTTATTAGTGAGCCTGGTTACCCCCTCTCGGAACAACAGACTTAGAAATCGCCAGCTCATATACAGTGCATAAAATATATTTATATATATACCCTTATACACCATTTTAATAAAAAATATCACAAAATTCTTCTAAGTCCCTCGGGAAGAGTGAAAGACGCGCACATTCATTTTCAGAGCTCCTAGGCCTTCCCATAAGAAGTTAGCAAAAAAGTAGCTTCGAAAAACGCTTAGGTTAAGTTTCAGAGTTGCTTCTAATGTACCGAAGCTGGACTTTGACATAATTTCACTCTCACAACATTATGGCTGGTTGGAGACAGTCCGAACCACAAGTACCGGGTCCATGGTTCTGGGCGTATACTGGGGGGACGGGGACGACTCCCATTAACCCCTGACTATACCGGGGATACGCTTATCACAATGCCTTTCTGGTCTGTGCTGAAGCAGGGCATTCTGGCAGCCAAGTGGCTTGACCTTAATTAGTGAGCCTGGTTACCCCCTCTCGGAACCACAGACTTAGAAATCGCCAGCTCATATACAGTGCATAAAATATATTTATATATATACCCTTATACACCATTTTAATAAAAAATATCACAAAATTCTTCTAAGTCCCTCGGAAGAGTGAAAGACGCGCACGTTCATTTTCAGAGCTCCTAGACCTTCCTACAGTATAAGAAGTTAGCCAAAAAGTAGCTTCGAAAAACGCTTAGGTTAAGTTTCAGAGTTGCTTCTAATGTACCGAAGCTGGACTTAGACATAATTTCACTCTCACAACATTATGGCTGGTTGGAGACAGTCCGAACCACAAGTACCGGGTCCATGGTTCTGGGCGTATACTGGGGGGACGGGGGGGACTCCCATTAACCCCTGACTATACCGGGGATACGCTTATCACAATGCCTTTCTGGTCTGTGCTGAAGCAGGGCATTCTGGCAGCCAAGTGGCTTGACCTTAATTAGTGAGCCTGGTTACCCCCTCTCGGAACCACAGACTTAGAAATCGCCAGCTCATAAACAGTGCATAAAATATATTTATATATATACCCTTATACACCATTTTAATAAAAAATATCACAAAATTCTTCTAAGTCCCTCGGGAAGAGTGAAAGACGCGCACGTTCATTTTCAGAGCTCCTAGACCTTCCTATAAGAAGTTAGCCAAAAAGTAGCTTCGAAAAACGCTTAGTTTAAGTTTCAGAGTTGCTTCTAATGTACCGAAGCTGGACTTAGACATAATTTCACTCTCACAACATTATGGCTGGTTGGAGACAGTCCGAACCACAAGTCCCGGGTCCATGGTTCTGGGCGTATACTGGGGGGACGGGGACGACTCCCATTAACCCCTGACTATACCGGGGATACGCTTATTACAATGCCTTTCCGGTCTGTGCTGAAGCAGGGCATTCTGGCAGCCAAGTGGCTTGACCTTTATTAGTGAGCCTGGTTACCCCCTCTCGGAACCACAGACTTAGAAATCGCCAGCTCATATACAGTGCATAAAATATATTTATATATATACCCTTATACACCATTTTAATAAAAAATATCACAAAATTCTTCTAAGTCCCTCCGAAGAGTGAAAGACGCGCACGTTCATTTTCAGAGCTCCTAGACCTTCCTACAGTATAAGAAGTTAGCCAAAAAGTAGCTTCGAAAAACGCTTAGGTTAAGTTTCAGAGTTGCTTCTAATGTACCGAAGCTGGACTTAGACATAATTTCACTCTCACAACATTATGGCTGGTTGGAGACAGTCCGAACCACAAGTACCGGGTCCATGGTTCTGGGCGTATACTGGGGGGACGGGGGGGACTCCCATTAACCCCTGACTATACCGGGGATACGCTTATCACAATGCCTTTCTGGTCTGTGCTGAAGCAGGGCATTCTGGCAGCCAAGTGGCTTGACCTTAATTAGTGAGCCTGGTTACCCCCTCTCGGAACCACAGACTTAGAAATCGCCAGCTCATAAACAGTGCATAAAATATATTTATATATATACCCTTATACACCATTTTAATAAAAAATATCACAAAATTCTTCTAAGTCCCTCGGGAAGAGTGAAAGACGCGCACGTTCATTTTCAGAGCTCCTAGACCTTCCTATAAGAAGTTAGCCAAAAAGTAGCTTCGAAAAACGCTTAGTTTAAGTTTCAGAGTTGCTTCTAATGTACCGAAGCTGGACTTAGACATAATTTCACTCTCACAACATTATGGCTGGTTGGAGACAGTCCGAACCACAAGTCCCGGGTCCATGGTTCTGGGCGTATACTGGGGGGACGGGGACGACTCCCATTAACCCCTGACTATACCGGGGATACGCTTATTACAATGCCTTTCCGGTCTGTGCTGAAGCAGGGCATTCTGGCAGCCAAGTGGCTTGACCTTTATTAGTGAGCCTGGTTACCCCCTCTCGGAACAACAGACTTAGAAATCGCCAGCTCATATACAGTGCATAAAATATATTTATATATATACCCTTATACACCATTTTAATAAAAAATATCACAAAATTCTTCTAAGTCCCTCGGGAAGAGTGAAAGACGCGCACGTTCATTTTCAGAGCTCTTAGACCTTCCCATAAGAAGTTAGCCAAAAAGTAGCTTCGAAAAACGCTTAGGTTAAGTTTCAGAGTTGCTTCTAATGTACCGAAGCTGGACTTAGACATAATTTCACTCTCACAACATTATGGCTGGTTGGAGACAGTCCGAACCACAAGTACCGGGTCCATGGTTCTGGGCGTATACTGGGGGGACGGGGACGACTCCCATTAACCCCTGACTATACCGGGGATACGCTTATCACAATGCCTTTCTGGTCTGTGCTGAAGCAGGGCATTCTGGCAGCCAAGTGGCTTGACCTTTATTAGTGAGCCTGGTTACCCCCTCTCGGAACAACAGACTTAGAAATCGCCAGCTCATATACAGTGCATAAAATATATTTATATATATACCCTTATACACCATTTTAATAAAAAATATCACAAAATTCTTCTAAGTCCCTCGGGAAGAGTGAAAGACGCGCACGTTCATTTTCAGAGTTCCTAGACCTTCCTATAAGAAGTTAGCCAAAAAGTAGCTTCGAAAAACGCTTAGGTTAAGTTTCAGAGTTGCTTCTAATGTACCGAAGCTGGACTTAGACATAATTTCACTCTCACAACATTATGGCTGGTTGGAGACAGTCCGAACCACAAGTACCAGGTCCATGGTTCTGGGCGTATACTGGGGGGACGGGGACGACTCCCATTAACCCCTGACTATACCGGGGATACGCTTATCACAATGCCTTTCTGGTCTGTGCTGAAGCAGGGCATTCTGGCAGCCAAGTGGCTTGACCTTAATTAGTGAGCATGGTTACCCCCTCTCGGAACCACAGACTTAGAAATCGCCAGCTCATAAACAGTGCATAAAATATATTTATATATATACAGTACCCTTATACACCATTTTAATAAAAAATATCACAAAATTCTTCTAAGTCCCTCGGGAAGAGTGAAAGACGCGCACGTTCATTTTCAGAGCTCCTAGACCTTCCTATAAGAAGTTAGCCAAAAAGTAGCTTCGAAAAACGCTTAGTTTAAGTTTCAGAGTTGCTTCTAATGTACCGAAGCTGGACTTAGACATAATTTCACTCTCACAACATTATGGCTGGTTGGAGACAGTCCGAACCACAAGTACCGGGTCCATGGTTCTGGGCGTATACTGGGGGGACGTGGACGACTCCCATTAACCCCTGACTATACCGGGGATACGCTTATTACAATGCCTTTCCGGTCTGTGCTGAAGCAGGGCATTCTGGCAGCCAAGTGGCTTGACCTTTATTAGTGAGCCTGGTTACCCCCTCTCGGAACAACAGACTTAGAAATCGCCAGCTCATATACAGTGCATAAAATATATTTATATATATACCCTTATACACCATTTTAATAAAAAATATCACAAAATTCTTCTAAGTCCCTCGGGAAGAGTGAAAGACGCGCACGTTCATTTTCAGAGCTCCTACACCTTCCTATAAGAAGTTAGCCAAAAAGTAGCTTCGAAAAACGCTTAGGTGAAGTTTCAGAGTTGCTTCTAATGTACCGAAGCTGGACTTAGACATAATTTCACTCTCACAACATTATGGCTGGTTGGAGACAGTCCGAACCACAAGTACCAGGTCCATGGTTCTGGGCGTATACTGGGGGGACGGGGACGACTCCCATTAACCCCTGACTATACCGGGGATACGCTTATCACAATGCCTTTCTGGTCTGTGCTGAAGCAGGGCATTCTGGCAGCCAAGTGGCTTGACCTTAATTAGTGAGCATGGTTACCCCCTCTCGGAACCACAGACTTAGAAATCGCCAGCTCATAAACAGTGCATAAAATATATTTATATATATACAGTACCCTTATACACCATTTTAATAAAAAATATCACAAAATTCTTCTAAGTCCCTCGGGAAGAGTGAAAGACGCGCACGTTCATTTTCAGAGCTCCTAGACCTTCCTATAAGAAGTTAGCCAAAAAGTAGCTTCGAAAAACGCTTAGTTTAAGTTTCAGAGTTGCTTCTAATGTACCGAAGCTGGACTTAGACATAATTTCACTCTCACAACATTATGGCTGGTTGGAGACAGTCCGAACCACAAGTACCGGGTCCATGGTTCTGGGCGTATACTGGGGGGACGTGGACGACTCCCATTAACCCCTGACTATACCGGGGATACGCTTATTACAATGCCTTTCCGGTCTGTGCTGAAGCAGGGCATTCTGGCAGCCAAGTGGCTTGACCTTTATTAGTGAGCCTGGTTACCCCCTCTCGGAACAACAGACTTAGAAATCGCCAGCTCATATACAGTGCATAAAATATATTTATATATATACCCTTATACACCATTTTAATAAAAAATATCACAAAATTCTTCTAAGTCCCTCGGGAAGAGTGAAAGACGCGCACGTTCATTTTCAGAGCTCCTACACCTTCCTATAAGAAGTTAGCCAAAAAGTAGCTTCGAAAAACGCTTAGGTGAAGTTTCAGAGTTGCTTCTAATGTACCAAAGCTGGACTTAGACATAATTTCACTCTCACAACATTATGGCTGGTTGGAGACAGTCCGAACCACAAGTACCGGGTCCATGATCTGGGCGTATACTGGGGGGACGGGGACGACTCCCATTAACCCCTGACTATACCGGGGATACGCTTATCACAATGCCTTTCTGGTCTGTGCTGAAGCAGGGCATTCTGGCAGCCAAGTGGCTTGACCTTAATTAGTGAGCCAGGTTACCCCCTCTCGGAACCACAGACTTAGAAATCGCAAGCTCATATACAGTGCATAAAATATATTTATATATATACCCTTATACACCATTTTAATAAAAAATATCACAAAATTCTTCTAAGTCCCTCGGGAAGAGTGAAAGACGCGCACGTTCATTTTCAGAGCTCCTAGACCTTCCTATAAGAAGTTAGCCAAAAAGTAGCTTCGAAAAACGCTTAGGTTAAGTTTCAGAGTTGCTTCTAATGTACCGAAGCTGGACTTAGACATAATTTCACTCTCACAACATTATGGCTGGTTGGAGACAGTCCGAACCACAAGTACCGGGTCCATGGTTCTGGGCGTATACTGGGGGGACGGGGACGACTCCCATTAACCCCTGACTATACCGGGGATACGCTTATCACAATGCCTTTCTGGTCTGTGCTGAAGCAGGGCATTCTGGCAGCCAAGTGGCTTGACCTTAATTAGTGAGCCTGGTTACCCCCTCTCGGAACCACAGACTTAGAAATCGCCAGCTCATATACAGTGCATAAAATATATTTATATATATACCCTTATACACCATTTTAATAAAAAATATCACAAAATTCTTCTAAGTCCCTCGGAAGAGTGAAAGACGCGCACGTTCATTTTCAGAGCTCCTAGACCTTCCTATAAGAAGTTAGCCAAAAAGTAGCTTCGAAAAACGCTTAGGTGAAGTTTCAGAGTTGCTTCTAATGTACCGAAGCTGGACTTAGACATAATTTCACTCTCACAACATTATGGCTGGTTGGAGACAGTCCGAACCACAAGTACCGGGTCCATGGTTCTGGGCGTATACTGGGGGGACGGGGACGACTCCCATTAACCCCTGACTATACCGGGGATACGCTTATCACAATGCCTTTCTGGTCTGTGCTGAAGCAGGGCATTCTGGCAGCCAAGTGGCTTGACCTTAATTAGTGAGCCTGGTTACCCCCTCTCGGAACCACAGACTTAGAAATCGCCAGCTCATATACAGTGCATAAAATATATTTATATATATACCCTTATACACCATTTTAATAAAAAATATCACAAAATTCTTCTAAGTCCCTCGGAAGAGTGAAAGACGCGCACGTTCATTTTCAGAGCTCCTAGACCTTCCTATAAGAAGTTAGCCAAAAAGTAGCTTCGAAAAACGCTTAGGTGAAGTTTCAGAGTTGCTTCTAATGTACCAAAGCTGGACTTAGACATAATTTCACTCTCACAACATTATGGCTGGTTGGAGACAGTCCGAACCACAAGTACCGGGTCCATGGTTCTGGGCGTATACTGGGGGGACGGGGACGACTCCCATTAACCCCTGACTATACCGGGGATACGCTTATCACAATGCCTTTCTGGTCTGTGCTGAAGCAGGGCATTCTGGCAGCCAAGTGGCTTGACCTTAATTAGTGAGCCAGGTTACCCCCTCTCGGAACCACAGACTTAGAAATCGCAAGCTCATATACAGTGCATAAAATATATTTATATATATACCCTTATACACCATTTTAATAAAAAATATCACAAAATTCTTCTAAGTCCCTCGGGAAGAGTGAAAGACGCGCACGTTCATTTTCAGAGCTCCTAGACCTTCCTATAAGAAGTTAGCCAAAAAGTAGCTTCGAAAAACGCTTAGGTTAAGTTTCAGAGTTGCTTCTAATGTACCGAAGCTGGACTTAGACATAATTTCACTCTCACAACATTATGGCTGGTTGGAGACAGTCCGAACCACAAGTACCGGGTCCATGGTTCTGGGCGTATACTGGGGGGACGGGGACGACTCCCATTAACCCCTGACTATACCGGGGATACGCTTATCACAATGCCTTTCTGGTCTGTGCTGAAGCAGGGCATTCTGGCAGCCAAGTGGCTTGACCTTAATTAGTGAGCCTGGTTACCCCCTCTCGGAACCACAGACTTAGAAATCGCCAGCTCATATACAGTGCATAAAATATATTTATATATATACCCTTATACACCATTTTAATAAAAAATATCACAAAATTCTTCTAAGTCCCTCGGAAGAGTGAAAGACGCGCACGTTCATTTTCAGAGCTCCTAGACCTTCCTATAAGAAGTTAGCCAAAAAGTAGCTTCGAAAAACGCTTAGGTGAAGTTTCAGAGTTGCTTCTAATGTACCAAAGCTGGACTTAGACATAATTTCACTCTCACAACATTATGGCTGGTTGGAGACAGTCCGAACCACAAGTACCGGGTCCATGGTTCTGGGCGTATACTGGGGGGACGGGGACGACTCCCATTAACCCCTGACTATACCGGGGATACGCTTATCACAATGCCTTTCTGGTCTGTGCTGAAGCAGGGCATTCTGGCAGCCAAGTGGCTTGACCTTTATTAGTGAGCCTGGTTACCCCCTCTCGGAACAACAGACTTAGAAATCGCCAGCTCATATACAGTGCATAAAATATATTTATATATATACCCTTATACACCATTTTAATAAAAAATATCACAAAATTCTTCTAAGTCCCTCGGGAAGAGTGAAAGACGCGCACGTTCATTTTCAGAGCTCCTAGACCTTCCTACAGTATAAGAAGTTAGCCAAAAAGTAGCTTCGAAAAACGCTTAGGTTAAGTTTCAGAGTTGCTTCTAATGTACCGAAGCTGGACTTAGACATAATTTCACTCTCACAACATTATGGCTGGTTGGAGACAGTCCGAACCACAAGTACCGGGTCCATGGTTCTGGGCGTATACTGGGGGGACGGGGGGGACTCCCATTAACCCCTGACTATACCGGGGATACGCTTATCACAATGCCTTTCTGGTCTGTGCTGAAGCAGGGCATTCTGGCAGCCAAGTGGCTTGACCTTAATTAGTGAGCCTGGTTACCCCCTCTCGGAACCACAGACTTAGAAATCGCCAGCTCATAAACAGTGCATAAAATATATTTATATATATACCCTTATACACCATTTTAATAAAAAATATCACAAAATTCTTCTAAGTCCCTCGGGAACAGTGAAAGACGCGCACGTTCATTTTCAGAGCTCCTAGACCTTCCTATAAGAAGTTAGCCAAAAAGTAGCTTCGAAAAACGCTTAGTTTAAGTTTCAGAGTTGCTTCTAATGTACCGAAGCTGGACTTAGACATAATTTCACTCTCACAACATTATGGCTGGTTGGAGACAGTCCGAACCACAAGTCCCGGGTCCATGGTTCTGGGCGTATACTGGGGGGACGGGGACGACTCCCATTAACCCCTGACTATACCGGGGATACGCTTATTACAATGCCTTTCCGGTCTGTGCTGAAGCAGGGCATTCTGGCAGCCAAGTGGCTTGACCTTTATTAGTGAGCCTGGTTACCCCCTCTCGGAACAACAGACTTAGAAATCGCCAGCTCATATACAGTGCATAAAATATATTTATATATATACCCTTATACACCATTTTAATAAAAAATATCACAAAATTCTTCTAAGTCCCTCGGGAAGAGTGAAAGACGCGCACGTTCATTTTCAGAGCTCCTAGACCTTCCTATAAGAAGTTAGCCAAAAAGTAGCTTCGAAAAACGCTTAGGTTAAGTTTCAGAGTTGCTTCTAATGTACCAAAGCTGGACTTAGACATAATTTCACTCTCACAACATTATGGCTGGTTGGAGACAGTCCGAACCACAAGTACCGGGTCCATGGTTCTGGGCGTAAACTGGGGGGACCGGGACGACTCCCATTAACCCCTGACTATACCGGGGATACGCTTATCACAATGCCTTTCTGGTCTGTGCTGAAGCAGGGCATTCTGGCAGCCAAGTGGCTTGACCTTTATTAGTGAGCCTGGTTACCCCCTCTCGGAACCACAGACTTAGAAATCGCCAGCTCATATACAGTGCATAAAATATATTTATATATATATACCCTTATACACCATTTTAATAAAAAATATCACAAAATTCTTCTAAGTCCCTCGGGAAGAGTGAAAGACGCGCACGTTCATTTTCAGAGCTCTTAGACCTTCCCATAAGAAGTTAGCCAAAAAGTAGCTTCGAAAAACGCTTAGGTTAAGTTTCAGAGTTGCTTCTAATGTACCGAAGCTGTACTTAGACATAATTTCACTCTCACAACATTATGGCTGGTTGGAGACAGTCCGAACCACAAGTACCGGGTCCATGGTTCTGGGCGTATACTGGGGGGACGGGGACGACTCCCATTAACCCCTGACTATACCGGGGATACGCTTATCACAATGCCTTTCTGGTCTGTGCTGAAGCAGGGCATTCTGGCAGCCAAGTGGCTTGACCTTTATTAGTGAGCCTGGTTACCCCCTCTCGGAACAACAGACTTAGAAATCGCCAGCTCATATACAGTGCATAAAATATATTTATATATATACCCTTATACACCATTTTAATAAAAAATATCACAAAATTCTTCTAAGTCCCTCGGAAGAGTGAAAGACGCGCACGTTCATTTTCAGAGCTCCTAGACCTTCCTATAAGAAGTTAGCCAAAAAGTAGCTTCGAAAAACGCTTAGGTGAAGTTTCAGAGTTGCTTCTAATGTACCAAAGCTGGACTTAGACATAATTTCACTCTCACAACATTATGGCTGGTTGGAGACAGTCCGAACCACAAGTACCGGGTCCATGGTTCTGGGCGTATACTGGGGGGACGGGGACGACTCCCATTAACCCCTGACTATACCGGGGATACGCTTATCACAATGCCTTTCTGGTCTGTGCTGAAGCAGGGCATTCTGGCAGCCAAGTGGCTTGACCTTAATTAGTGAGCCAGGTTACCCCCTCTCGGAACCACAGACTTAGAAATCGCAAGCTCATATACAGTGCATAAAATATATTTATATATATACCCTTATACACCATTTTAATAAAAAATATCACAAAATTCTTCTAAGTCCCTCGGGAAGAGTGAAAGACGCGCACGTTCATTTTCAGAGCTCCTAGACCTTCCTATAAGAAGTTAGCCAAAAAGTAGCTTCGAAAAACGCTTAGGTTAAGTTTCAGAGTTGCTTCTAATGTACCGAAGCTGGACTTAGACATAATTTCACTCTCACAACATTATGGCTGGTTGGAGACAGTCCGAACCACAAGTACCGGGTCCATGGTTCTGGGCGTATACTGGGGGGACGGGGACGACTCCCATTAACCCCTGACTATACCGGGGATACGCTTATCACAATGCCTTTCTGGTCTGTGCTGAAGCAGGGCATTCTGGCAGCCAAGTGGCTTGACCTTAATTAGTGAGCCTGGTTACCCCCTCTCGGAACCACAGACTTAGAAATCGCCAGCTCATATACAGTGCATAAAATATATTTATATATATACCCTTATACACCATTTTAATAAAAAATATCACAAAATTCTTCTAAGTCCCTCGGAAGAGTGAAAGACGCGCACGTTCATTTTCAGAGCTCCTAGACCTTCCTATAAGAAGTTAGCCAAAAAGTAGCTTCGAAAAACGCTTAGGTGAAGTTTCAGAGTTGCTTCTAATGTACCAAAGCTGGACTTAGACATAATTTCACTCTCACAACATTATGGCTGGTTGGAGACAGTCCGAACCACAAGTACCGGGTCCATGGTTCTGGGCGTATACTGGGGGGACGGGGACGACTCCCATTAACCCCTGACTATACCGGGGATACGCTTATCACAATGCCTTTCTGGTCTGTGCTGAAGCAGGGCATTCTGGCAGCCAAGTGGCTTGACCTTTATTAGTGAGCCTGGTTACCCCCTCTCGGAACAACAGACTTAGAAATCGCCAGCTCATATACAGTGCATAAAATATATTTATATATATACCCTTATACACCATTTTAATAAAAAATATCACAAAATTCTTCTAAGTCCCTCGGGAAGAGTGAAAGACGCGCACGTTCATTTTCAGAGCTCCTAGACCTTCCTACAGTATAAGAAGTTAGCCAAAAAGTAGCTTCGAAAAACGCTTAGGTTAAGTTTCAGAGTTGCTTCTAATGTACCGAAGCTGGACTTAGACATAATTTCACTCTCACAACATTATGGCTGGTTGGAGACAGTCCGAACCACAAGTACCGGGTCCATGGTTCTGGGCGTATACTGGGGGGACGGGGGGGACTCCCATTAACCCCTGACTATACCGGGGATACGCTTATCACAATGCCTTTCTGGTCTGTGCTGAAGCAGGGCATTCTGGCAGCCAAGTGGCTTGACCTTAATTAGTGAGCCTGGTTACCCCCTCTCGGAACCACAGACTTAGAAATCGCCAGCTCATAAACAGTGCATAAAATATATTTATATATATACCCTTATACACCATTTTAATAAAAAATATCACAAAATTCTTCTAAGTCCCTCGGGAACAGTGAAAGACGCGCACGTTCATTTTCAGAGCTCCTAGACCTTCCTATAAGAAGTTAGCCAAAAAGTAGCTTCGAAAAACGCTTAGTTTAAGTTTCAGAGTTGCTTCTAATGTACCGAAGCTGGACTTAGACATAATTTCACTCTCACAACATTATGGCTTGTTGGAGACAGTCCGAACCACAAGTCCCGGGTCCATGGTTCTGGGCGTATACTGGGGGGACGGGGACGACTCCCATTAACCCCTGACTATACCGGGGATACGCTTATTACAATGCCTTTCCGGTCTGTGCTGAAGCAGGGCATTCTGGCAGCCAAGTGGCTTGACCTTTATTAGTGAGCCTGGTTACCCCCTCTCGGAACAACAGACTTAGAAATCGCCAGCTCATATACAGTGCATAAAATATATTTATATATATACCCTTATACACCATTTTAATAAAAAATATCACAAAATTCTTCTAAGTCCCTCGGGAAGAGTGAAAGACGCGCACGTTCATTTTCAGAGCTCCTAGACCTTCCTATAAGAAGTTAGCCAAAAAGTAGCTTCGAAAAACGCTTAGGTTAAGTTTCAGAGTTGCTTCTAATGTACCAAAGCTGGACTTAGACATAATTTCACTCTCACAACATTATGGCTGGTTGGAGACAGTCCGAACCACAAGTACCGGGTCCATGGTTCTGGGCGTAAACTGGGGGGACCGGGACGACTCCCATTAACCCCTGACTATACCGGGGATACGCTTATCACAATGCCTTTCTGGTCTGTGCTGAAGCAGGGCATTCTGGCAGCCAAGTGGCTTGACCTTTATTAGTGAGCCTGGTTACCCCCTCTCGGAACCACAGACTTAGAAATCGCCAGCTCATATACAGTGCATAAAATATATTTATATATATATACCCTTATACACCATTTTAATAAAAAATATCACAAAATTCTTCTAAGTCCCTCGGGAAGAGTGAAAGACGCGCACGTTCATTTTCAGAGCTCTTAGACCTTCCCATAAGAAGTTAGCCAAAAAGTAGCTTCGAAAAACGCTTAGGTTAAGTTTCAGAGTTGCTTCTAATGTACCGAAGCTGTACTTAGACATAATTTCACTCTCACAACATTATGGCTGGTTGGAGACAGTCCGAACCACAAGTACCGGGTCCATGGTTCTGGGCGTATACTGGGGGGACGGGGACGACTCCCATTAACCCCTGACTATACCGGGGATACGCTTATCACAATGCCTTTCTGGTCTGTGCTGAAGCAGGGCATTCTGGCAGCCAAGTGGCTTGACCTTTATTAGTGAGCCTGGTTACCCCCTCTCGGAACAACAGACTTAGAAATCGCCAGCTCATATACAGTGCATAAAATATATTTATATATATACCCTTATACACCATTTTAATAAAAAATATCACAAAATTCTTCTAAGTCCCTCGGGAAGAGTGAAAGACGCGCACGTTCATTTTCAGAGTTCCTAGACCTTCCTATAAGAAGTTAGCCAAAAAGTAGCTTCGAAAAACGCTTAGGTTAAGTTTCAGAGTTGCTTCTAATGTACCGAAGCTGGACTTAGACATAATTTCACTCTCACAACATTATGGCTGGTTGGAGACAGTCCGAACCACAAGTACCAGGTCCATGGTTCTGGGCGTATACTGGGGGGACGGGGACGACTCCCATTAACCCCTGACTATACCGGGGATACGCTTATCACAATGCCTTTCTGGTCTGTGCTGAAGCAGGGCATTCTGGCAGCCAAGTGGCTTGACCTTAATTAGTGAGCATGGTTACCCCCTCTCGGAACCACAGACTTAGAAATCGCCAGCTCATAAACAGTGCATAAAATATATTTATATATATACAGTACCCTTATACACCATTTTAATAAAAAATATCACAAAATTCTTCTAAGTCCCTCGGGAAGAGTGAAAGACGCGCACGTTCATTTTCAGAGCTCCTAGACCTTCCTATAAGAAGTTAGCCAAAAAGTAGCTTCGAAAAACGCTTAGTTTAAGTTTCAGAGTTGCTTCTAATGTACCGAAGCTGGACTTAGACATAATTTCACTCTCACAACATTATGGCTGGTTGGAGACAGTCCGAACCACAAGTACCGGGTCCATGGTTCTGGGCGTATACTGGGGGGACGGGGACGACTCCCATTAACCCCTGACTATACCGGGGATACGCTTATTACAATGCCTTTCCGGTCTGTGCTGAAGCAGGGCATTCTGGCAGCCAAGTGGCTTGACCTTTATTAGTGAGCCTGGTTACCCCCTCTCGGAACAACAGACTTAGAAATCGCCAGCTCATATACAGTGCATAAAATATATTTATATATATACCCTTATACACCATTTTAATAAAAAATATCACAAAATTCTTCTAAGTCCCTCGGGAAGAGTGAAAGACGCGCACGTTCATTTTCAGAGCTCCTACACCTTCCTATAAGAAGTTAGCCAAAAAGTAGCTTCGAAAAACGCTTAGGTGAAGTTTCAGAGTTGCTTCTAATGTACCAAAGCTGGACTTAGACATAATTTCACTCTCACAACATTATGGCTGGTTGGAGACAGTCCGAACCACAAGTACCGGGTCCATGGTTCTGGGCGTAAACTGGGGGGACCGGGACGACTCCCATTAACCCCTGACTATACCGGGGATACGCTTATCACAATGCCTTTCTGGTCTGTGCTGAAGCAGGGCATTCTGGCAGCCAAGTGGCTTGACCTTTATTAGTGAGCCTGGTTACCCCCTCTCGGAACCACAGACTTAGAAATCGCCAGCTCATATACAGTGCATAAAATATATTTATATATATACCCTTATACACCATTTTAATAAAAAATATCACAAAATTCTTCTAAGTCCCTCGGGAAGAGTGAAAGACGCGCACGTTCATTTTCAGAGCTCTTAGACCTTCCCATAAGAAGTTAGCCAAAAAGTAGCTTCGAAAAACGCTTAGGTTAAGTTTCAGAGTTGCTTCTAATGTACCGAAGCTGGACTTAGACATAATTTCACTCTCACAACATTATGGCTGGTTGGAGACAGTCCGAACCACAAGTACCGGGTCCATGGTTCTGGGCGTATACTGGGGGGACGGGGACGACTCCCATTAATCCCTGACTATACCGGGGATACGCTTATTACAATGCCTTTCCGGTCTGTGCTGAAGCAGGGCATTCTGGCAGCCAAGTGGCTTGACCTTTATTAGTGAGCCTGGTTACCCCCTCTCGGAACCACAGACTTAGAAATCGCCAGCTCATATACAGTGCATAAAATATATTTATATATATATACCCTTATACACCATTTTAATAAAAAATATCACAAAATTCTTCTAAGTCCCTCGGGAAGAGTGAAAGACGCGCACGTTCATTTTCAGAGCTCTTAGACCTTCCCATAAGAAGTTAGCCAAAAAGTAGCTTCGAAAAACGCTTAGGTTAAGTTTCAGAGTTGCTTCTAATGTACCGAAGCTGTACTTAGACATAATTTCACTCTCACAACATTATGGCTGGTTGGAGACAGTCCGAACCACAAGTACCGGGTCCATGGTTCTGGGCGTATACTGGGGGGACGGGGACGACTCCCATTAACCCCTGACTATACCGGGGATACGCTTATCACAATGCCTTTCTGGTCTGTGCTGAAGCAGGGCATTCTGGCAGCCAAGTGGCTTGACCTTTATTAGTGAGCCTGGTTACCCCCTCTCGGAACAACAGACTTAGAAATCGCCAGCTCATATACAGTGCATAAAATATATTTATATATATACCCTTATACACCATTTTAATAAAAAATATCACAAAATTCTTCTAAGTCCCTCGGGAAGAGTGAAAGACGCGCACGTTCATTTTCAGAGTTCCTAGACCTTCCTATAAGAAGTTAGCCAAAAAGTAGCTTCGAAAAACGCTTAGGTTAAGTTTCAGAGTTGCTTCTAATGTACCGAAGCTGGACTTAGACATAATTTCACTCTCACAACATTATGGCTGGTTGGAGACAGTCCGAACCACAAGTACCAGGTCCATGGTTCTGGGCGTATACTGGGGGGACGGGGACGACTCCCATTAACCCCTGACTATACCGGGGATACGCTTATCACAATGCCTTTCTGGTCTGTGCTGAAGCAGGGCATTCTGGCAGCCAAGTGGCTTGACCTTAATTAGTGAGCATGGTTACCCCCTCTCGGAACCACAGACTTAGAAATCGCCAGCTCATAAACAGTGCATAAAATATATTTATATATATACAGTACCCTTATACACCATTTTAATAAAAAATATCACAAAATTCTTCTAAGTCCCTCGGGAAGAGTGAAAGACGCGCACGTTCATTTTCAGAGCTCCTAGACCTTCCTATAAGAAGTTAGCCAAAAAGTAGCTTCGAAAAACGCTTAGTTTAAGTTTCAGAGTTGCTTCTAATGTACCGAAGCTGGACTTAGACATAATTTCACTCTCACAACATTATGGCTGGTTGGAGACAGTCCGAACCACAAGTACCGGGTCCATGGTTCTGGGCGTATACTGGGGGGACGGGGACGACTCCCATTAACCCCTGACTATACCGGGGATACGCTTATTACAATGCCTTTCCGGTCTGTGCTGAAGCAGGGCATTCTGGCAGCCAAGTGGCTTGACCTTTATTAGTGAGCCTGGTTACCCCCTCTCGGAACAACAGACTTAGAAATCGCCAGCTCATATACAGTGCATAAAATATATTTATATATATACCCTTATACACCATTTTAATAAAAAATATCACAAAATTCTTCTAAGTCCCTCGGGAAGAGTGAAAGACGCGCACGTTCATTTTCAGAGCTCCTACACCTTCCTATAAGAAGTTAGCCAAAAAGTAGCTTCGAAAAACGCTTAGGTGAAGTTTCAGAGTTGCTTCTAATGTACCAAAGCTGGACTTAGACATAATTTCACTCTCACAACATTATGGCTGGTTGGAGACAGTCCGAACCACAAGTACCGGGTCCATGGTTCTGGGCGTAAACTGGGGGGACCGGGACGACTCCCATTAACCCCTGACTATACCGGGGATACGCTTATCACAATGCCTTTCTGGTCTGTGCTGAAGCAGGGCATTCTGGCAGCCAAGTGGCTTGACCTTTATTAGTGAGCCTGGTTACCCCCTCTCGGAACCACAGACTTAGAAATCGCCAGCTCATATACAGTGCATAAAATATATTTATATATATACCCTTATACACCATTTTAATAAAAAATATCACAAAATTCTTCTAAGTCCCTCGGGAAGAGTGAAAGACGCGCACGTTCATTTTCAGAGCTCTTAGACCTTCCCATAAGAAGTTAGCCAAAAAGTAGCTTCGAAAAACGCTTAGGTTAAGTTTCAGAGTTGCTTCTAATGTACCGAAGCTGGACTTAGACATAATTTCACTCTCACAACATTATGGCTGGTTGGAGACAGTCCGAACCACAAGTACCGGGTCCATGGTTCTGGGCGTATACTGGGGGGACGGGGACGACTCCCATTAATCCCTGACTATACCGGGGATACGCTTATTACAATGCCTTTCCGGTCTGTGCTGAAGCAGGGCATTCTGGCAGCCAAGTGGCTTGACCTTTATTAGTGAGCCTGGTTACCCCCTCTCGGAACCACAGACTTAGAAATCGCCAGCTCATATACAGTGCATAAAATATATTTATATATATATACCCTTATACACCATTTTAATAAAAAATATCACAAAATTCTTCTAAGTACCTCGGGAAGAGTGAAAGACGCGCACGTTCATTTTCAGAGCTCTTAGACCTTCCCATAAGAAGTTAGCCAAAAAGTAGCTTCGAAAAACGCTTAGGTTAAGTTTCAGAGTTGCTTCTAATGTACCGAAGCTGGACTTAGACATAATTTCACTCTCACAACATTATGGCTGGTTGGAGACAGTCCGAACCACAAGTACCGGGTCCATGGTTCTGGGCGTATACTGGGGGGACGGGGACGACTCCCATTAACCCCTGACTATACCGGGGATACGCTTATCACAATGCCTTTCTGGTCTGTGCTGAAGCAGGGCATTCTGGCAGCCAAGTGGCTTGACCTTAATTAGTGAGCATGGTTACCCCCTCTCGGAACCACAGACTTAGAAATCGCCAGCTCATAAACAGTGCATAAAATATATTTATATATATACAGTACCCTTATACACCATTTTAATAAAAAATATCACAAAATTCTTCTAAGTCCCTCGGGAAGAGTGAAAGACGCGCACGTTCATTTTCAGAGCTCCTAGACCTTCCTATAAGAAGTTAGCCAAAAAGTAGCTTCGAAAAACGCTTAGTTTAAGTTTCAGAGTTGCTTCTAATGTACCGAAGCTGGACTTAGACATAATTTCACTCTCACAACATTATGGCTGGTTGGAGACAGTCCGAACCACAAGTACCGGGTCCATGGTTCTGGGCGTATACTGGGGGGACGGGGACGACTCCCATTAACCCCTGACTATACCGGGGATACGCTTATTACAATGCCTTTCCGGTCTGTGCTGAAGCAGGGCATTCTGGCAGCCAAGTGGCTTGACCTTTATTAGTGAGCCTGGTTACCCCCTCTCGGAACAACAGACTTAGAAATCGCCAGCTCATATACAGTGCATAAAATATATTTATATATATACCCTTATAAACCATTTTAATAAAAAATATCACAAAATTCTTCTAAGTCCCTCGGGAAGAGTGAAAGACGCGCACGTTCATTTTCAGAGCTCCTACACCTTCCTATAAGAAGTTAGCCAAAAAGTAGCTTCGAAAAACGCTTAGGTTAAGTTTCAGAGTTGCTTCTAATGTACCAAAGCTGGACTTAGACATAATTTCACTCTCACAACATTATGGCTGGTTGGAGACAGTCCGAACCACAAGTACCGGGTCCATGGTTCTGGGCGTAAACTGGGGGGACCGGGACGACTCCCATTAACCCCTGACTATACCGGGGATACGCTTATCACAATGCCTTTCTGGTCTGTGCTGAAGCAGGGCATTCTGGCAGCCAAGTGGCTTGACCTTTATTAGTGAGCCTGGTTACCCCCTCTCGGAACCACAGACTTAGAAATCGCCAGCTCATATACAGTGCATAAAATATATTTATATATATACCCTTATACACCATTTTAATAAAAAATATCACAAAATTCTTCTAAGTCCCTCGGGAAGAGTGAAAGACGCGCACGTTCATTTTCAGAGCTCTTAGACCTTCCCATAAGAAGTTAGCCAAAAAGTAGCTTCGAAAAACGCTTAGGTTAAGTTTCAGAGTTGCTTCTAATGTACCGAAGCTGGACTTAGACATAATTTCACTCTCACAACATTATGGCTGGTTGGAGACAGTCCGAACCACAAGTACCGGGTCCATGGTTCTGGGCGTATACTGGGGGGACGGGGACGACTCCCATTAATCCCTGACTATACCGGGGATACGCTTATCACAATGCCTTTCTGGTCTGTGCTGAAGCAGGGCATTCTGGCAGCCAAGTGGCTTGACCTTAATTAGTGAGCCTGGTTACCCCCTCTCGGAACCACAGACTTAGAAATCGCCAGCTCATATACAGTGCATAAAATATATTTATATATATACCCTTATACACCATTTTAATAAAAAATATCACAAAATTCTTCTAAGTCCCTCGGGAAGAGTGAAAGACGCGCACGTTCATTTTCAGAGCTCCTAGGCCTTCCCATAAGAAGTTAGCAAAAAAGTAGCTTCGAAAAACGCTTAGGTTAAGTTTCAGAGTTGCTTCTAATGTACCGAAGCTGGACTTTGACATAATTTCACTCTCACAACATTATGGCTGGTTGGAGACAGTCCGAACCACAAGTACCGGGTCCATGGTTCTGGGCGTATACTGGGGGGACGGGGACGACTCCCATTAACCCCTGACTATACCGGGGATACGCTTATCACAATGCCTTTCTGGTCTGTGCTGAAGCAGGGCATTCTGGCAGCCAAGTGGCTTGACCTTAATTAGTGAGCCTGGTTACCCCCTCTCGGAACCACAGACTTAGAAATCGCCAGCTCATATACAGTGCATAAAATATATTTATATATATACCCTTATACACCATTTTAATAAAAAATATCACAAAATTCTTCTAAGTACCTCGGGAAGAGTGAAAGACGCGCACGTTCATTTTCAGAGCTCCTAGACCTTCTAATAAGAAGTTAGCCAAAAAGTAGCTTCGAAAAACGCTTAGGTTAAGTTTCAGAGTTGCTTCTAATGTACCGAAGCTGGACTTAGACATAATTTCACTCTCACAACATTATGGCTGGTTGGAGACAGTCCGAACCACAAGTACCGGGTCCATGGTTCTGGGCGTATACTGGGGGGACGGGGACGACTCCCATTAACCCCTGACTATACCGGGGATACGCTTATCACAATGCCTTTCTGGTCTGTGCTGAAGCAGGGCATTCTGGCAGCCAAGTGGCTTGACCTTAATTAGTGAGCCTGATTACCCCCTCTCGGAACCACAGACTTAGAAATCGCCAGCTCATATACAGTGCATAAAATATATTTATATATATACCCTTATACACCATTTTAATAAGAAATATCACAAAATTCTTCTACAGTAAGTACCTCGGGAAGAGTGAAAGACGCGCACGTTCATTTTCAGAGCTCCTAGACCTTCCTATAAGAAGTTAGCCAAAAAGTAGCTTCGAAAAACGCTTAGGTTAAGTTTCAGAGTTGCTTCTAATGTACCAAAGCTGGACTTAGACATAATTTCACTCTCACAACATTATGGCTGGTTGGAGACAGTCCGAACCACAAGTACCGGGTCCATGGTTCTGGGCGTAAACTGGGGGGACCGGGACGACTCCCATTAACCCCTGACTATACCGGGGATACGCTTATCACAATGCCTTTCTGGTCTGTGCTGAAGCAGGGCATTCTGGCAGCCAAGTGGCTTGACCTTTATTAGTGAGCCTGGTTACCCCCTCTCGGAACCACAGACTTAGAAATCGCCAGCTCATATACAGTGCATAAAATATATTTATATATATACCCTTATACACCATTTTAATAAAAAATATCACAAAATTCTTCTAAGTCCCTCGGGAAGAGTGAAAGACGCGCACGTTCATTTTCAGAGCTCTTAGACCTTCCCATAAGAAGTTAGCCAAAAAGTAGCTTCGAAAAACGCTTAGGTTAAGTTTCAGAGTTGCTTCTAATGTACCGAAGCTGGACTTAGACATAATTTCACTCTCACAACATTATGGCTGGTTGGAGACAGTCCGAACCACAAGTACCGGGTCCATGGTTCTGGGCGTATACTGGGGGGACGGGGACGACTCCCATTAACCCCTGACTATACCGGGGATACGCTTATTACAATGCCTTTCCGGTCTGTGCTGAAGCAGGGCATTCTGGCAGCCAAGTGGCTTGACCTTTATTAGTGAGCCTGGTTACCCCCTCTCGGAACAACAGACTTAGAAATCGCCAGCTCATATACAGTGCATAAAATATATTTATATATATACCCTTATACACCATTTTAATTAAAAATATCACAAAATTCTTCTAAGTCCCTCGGGAAGAGTGAAAGACGCGCACGTTCATTTTCAGAGCTCCTACACCTTCCTATAAGAAGTTAGCCAAAAAGTAGCTTCGAAAAACGCTTAGGTTAAGTTTCAGAGTTGCTTCTAATGTACCAAAGCTGGACTTAGACATAATTTCACTCTCACAACATTATGGCTGGTTGGAGACAGTCCGAACCACAAGTACCGGGTCCATGGTTCTGGGCGTAAACTGGGGGGACCGGGACGACTCCCATTAACCCCTGACTATACCGGGGATACGCTTATCACAATGCCTTTCTGGTCTGTGCTGAAGCAGGGCATTCTGGCAGCCAAGTGGCTTGACCTTTATTAGTGAGCCTGGTTACCCCCTCTCGGAACCACAGACTTAGAAATCGCCAGCTCATATACAGTGCATAAAATATATTTATATATATACCCTTATACACCATTTTAATAAAAAATATCACAAAATTCTTCTAAGTCCCTCGGGAAGAGTGAAAGACGCGCACGTTCATTTTCAGAGCTCTTAGACCTTCCCATAAGAAGTTAGCCAAAAAGTAGCTTCGAAAAACGCTTAGGTTAAGTTTCAGAGTTGCTTCTAATGTACCGAAGCTGGACTTAGACATAATTTCACTCTCACAACATTATGGCTGGTTGGAGACAGTCCGAACCACAAGTACCGGGTCCATGGTTCTGGGCGTATACTGGGGGGACGGGGACGACTCCCATTAATCCCTGACTATACCGGGGATACGCTTATCACAATGCCTTTCTGGTCTGTGCTGAAGCAGGGCATTCTGGCAGCCAAGTGGCTTGACCTTAATTAGTGAGCCTGGTTACCCCCTCTCGGAACCACAGACTAAGAAATCGCCAGCTCATATACAGTGCATAAAATATATTTATATATATACCCTTATACACCATTTTAATAAAAAATATCACAAAATTCTTCTAAGTCCCTCGGGAAGAGTGAAAGACGCGCACGTTCATTTTCAGAGCTCCTAGGCCTTCCCATAAGAAGTTAGCAAAAAAGTAGCTTCGAAAAACGCTTAGGTTAAGTTTCAGAGTTGCTTCTAATGTACCGAAGCTGGACTGACATAATTTCACTCTCACAACATTATGGCTGGTTGGAGACAGTCCGAACCACAAGTACCGGGTCCATGGTTCTGGGCGTATACTGGGGGGACGGGGACGACTCCCATTAACCCCTGACTATACCGGGGATACGCTTATCACAATGCCTTTCTGGTCTGTGCTGAAGCAGGGCATTCTGGCAGCCAAGTGGCTTGACCTTAATTAGTGAGCCTGGTTACCCCCTCTCGGAACCACAGACTTAGAAATCGCCAGCTCATATACAGTGCATAAAATATATTTATATATATACCCTTATACACCATTTTAATAAAAAATATCACAAAATTCTTCTAAGTACCTCGGGAAGAGTGAAAGACGCGCACGTTCATTTTCAGAGCTCCTAGACCTTCCTATAAGAAGTTAGCCAAAAAGTAGCTTCGAAAAACGCTTAGGTTAAGTTTCAGAGTTGCTTCTAATGTACCAAAGCTGGACTTAGACATAATTTCACTCTCACAACATTATGGCTGGTTGGAGACAGTCCGAACCACAAGTACCGGGTCCATGGTTCTGGGCGTAAACTGGGGGGACCGGGACGACTCCCATTAACCCCTGACTATACCGGGGATACGCTTATCACAATGCCTTTCTGGTCTGTGCTGAAGCAGGGCATTCTGGCAGCCAAGTGGCTTGACCTTTATTAGTGAGCCTGGTTACCCCCTCTCGGAACCACAGACTTAGAAATCGCCAGCTCATATACAGTGCATAAAATATATTTATATATATACCCTTATACACCATTTTAATAAAAAATATCACAAAATTCTTCTAAGTCCCTCGGGAAGAGTGAAAGACGCGCACGTTCATTTTCAGAGCTCTTAGACCTTCCCATAAGAAGTTAGCCAAAAAGTAGCTTCGAAAAACGCTTAGGTTAAGTTTCAGAGTTGCTTCTAATGTACCGAAGCTGGACTTAGACATAATTTCACTCTCACAACATTATGGCTGGTTGGAGACAGTCCGAACCACAAGTACCGGGTCCATGGTTCTGGGCGTATACTGGGGGGGACGGGGACGACTCCCATTAATCCCTGACTATACCGGGGATACGCTTATCACAATGCCTTTCTGGTCTGTGCTGAAGCAGGGCATTCTGGCAGCCAAGTGGCTTGACCTTAATTAGTGAGCCTGGTTACCCCCTCTCGGAACCACAGACTTAGAAATCGCCAGCTCATATACAGTGCATAAAATATATTTATATATATACCCTTATACACCATTTTAATAAAAAATATCACAAAATTCTTCTAAGTCCCTCGGGAAGAGTGAAAGACGCGCACGTTCATTTTCAGAGCTCCTAGGCCTTCCCATAAGAAGTTAGCAAAAAAGTAGCTTCGAAAAACGCTTAGGTTAAGTTTCAGAGTTGCTTCTAATGTACCAAAGCTGGACGTAGACATAATTTCACTCTCACAACATTATGGCTGGTTGGAGACAGTCCGAACCACAAGTACCGGGTCCATGGTTCTGGGCGTATACTGGGGGGACGGGGGGGACTCCCATTAACCCCTGACTATACCGGAGATACGCTTATCACAATGCCTTTCTGGTCTGTGCTGAAGCAGGGCATTCTGGCAGCCAAGTGGCTTGACCTTTATTAGTGAGCCTGGTTACCCCCTCTCGGAACCACAGACTTAGAAATTTCCTGCTCATATACAGTGCATAAAATATATTTATATATATACCCTTATACACCATTTTAATAAAAAATATCACAAAATTCTTCTAAGTCCCTCGGGAAGAGTGAAAGATGCGCACGTTCATTTTCAGAGCTTCTAGACCTTCCCATAAGAAGTTAGCCAAAAAGTAGATTCGAAAAACGCTTAGGTTAAGTTTCAGAGTTGCTTCTAATGTACCGAAGCTGGACTTAACATACTGTAATTTCACTCTCACAACATTATGGCTGGTTGGAGACAGTCCGAACCACAAGTACCGGGTCCATGGTTCTGGGCGTATACTGGGGGGACGGGGGGGACTCCCATTAACCCCTGACTATACCGGGGATACGCTTATCACAATGCCTTTCTGGTCTGTGCTGAAGCAGGGCATTCTGGCAGCCAAGTGGCTTGACCTTAATTAGTGAGCCTGGTTACCCCCTCTCGGAACCACAGACTTAGAAATCGCCAGCTCAAATACAGTGCATAAAATATATTTATATATATACCCTTATACACCATTTTAATAAAAAATATCACAAAATTATTCTAAGTACCTCGGGAAGAGTGAAAGACGCGCACGTTCATTTTCAGAGCTCCTAGACCTTCTAATAAGAAGTTAGCCAAAAAGTAGCTTCGAAAAACGCTTAGGTGAAGTTTCAGAGTTGCTTCTAATGTACCAAAGCTGGACTTAGACATAATTTCACTCTCACAACATTATGGCTGGTTGGAGACAGTCCGAACCACAAGTACCGGGTCCATGGTTCTGGGCGTATACTGGGGGGACGGGGACGACTCCCATTAACCCCTGACTATACCGGGGATACGCTTATCACAATGCCTTTCTGGTCTGTGCTGAAGCAGGGCATTCTGGCAGCCAAGTGGCTTGACCTTTATTAGTGAGCCTGGTTACCCCCTCTCGGAACAACAGACTTAGAAATCGCCAGCTCATATACAGTGCATAAAATATATTTATATATATACCCTTATACACCATTTTAATAAAAAATATCACAAAATTCTTCTAAGTCCCTCGGGAAGAGTGAAAGACGCGCACGTTCATTTTCAGAGCTCCTAGACCTTCCTATAAGAAGTTACTGTAGCCAAAAAGTAGCTTCGAAAAACGCTTAGGTTAAGTTTCAGAGTTGCTTCTAATGTACCAAAGCTGGACGTAGACATAATTTCACTCTCACAACATTATGGCTGGTTGGAGACAGTCCGAACCACAAGTACCGGGTCCATGGTTCTGGGCGTATACTGGGGAGACGGGGGGGACTCCCATTAACCCCTGACTATACCGGGGATACGCTTATCACAATGCCTTTCTGGTCTGTGCTGAAGCAGGGCATTCTGGCAGCCAAGTGGCTTGACCTTTATTAGTGAGCCTGGTTACCCCCTCTCGGAACCACAGACTTAGAAATTTCCTGCTCATATACAGTGCATAAAATATATTTATATATATACCCTTATACACCATTTTAATAAAAAATATCACAAAATTCTTCTAAGTCCCTCGGGAAGAGTGAAAGATGCGCACGTTCATTTTCAGAGCTTCTAGACCTTCCCATAAGAAGTTAGCCAAAAAGTAGCTTCGAAAAACGCTTAGGTTAAGTTTCAGAGTTGCTTCTAATGTACCGAAGCTGGACTTAACATACTGTAATTTCACTCTCACAACATTATGGCTGGTTGGAGACAGTCCGAACCACAAGTACCGGGTCCATGGTTCTGGGCGTATACTGGGGGGACGGGGGGGACTCCCATTAACCCCTGACTATACCGGGGATACGCTTATCACAATGCCTTTCTGGTCTGTGCTGAAGCAGGGCATTCTGGCAGCCAAGTGGCTTGACCTTAATTAGTGAGCCTGGTTACCCCCTCTCGGAACCACAGACTTAGAAATCGCCAGCTCATATACAGTGCATAAAATATATTTATATATATACCCTTATACACCATTTTAATAAAAAATATCACAAAATTCTTCTAAGTCCCTCGGGAAGAGTGAAAGATGCGCACGTTCATTTTCAGAGCTCCTAGACCTTCCCATAAGAAGTTAGCCAAAAAGTAGCTTCGAAAAACGCATAGGTGAAGTTTCAGAGTTGCTTCTAATGTACCAAAGCTGGACTTAGACATAATTTCACTCTCACAACATTATGGCTGGTTGGAGACAGTCCGAACCACAAGTACCGGGTCCATGGTTCTGGGCGTATACTGGGGGGACGGGGACGACTCCCATTAACCCCTGACTATACCGGGGATACGCTTATCACAATGCCATTCTGGTCTGTGCTGAAGCAGGGCATTCTGGCAGCCAAGTGGCTTGACCTTTATTAGTGAGCCTGGTTACCCCCTCTCGGAACCACAGACTTAGAAATCGCCAGCTCATATACAGTGCATAAAATATATTTATATATATATACCCTTATACACCATTTTAATAAAAAATATCACAAAATTCTTCTAAGTCCCTCGGGAAGAGTGAAAGACGCGCACGTTAATTTTGAGAGCTCCTAAACCTTCCTATAAGAAGTTAGCCAAAAAGTAGCTTCGAAAAACGCTTAGGTTAAGTTTCAGAGTTGCTTCTAATGTACCAAAGCTGGACTTAGACATAATTTCACTCTCACAACATTATGGCTGGTTGGAGACAGTCCGAACCACAAGTACCGGGTCCATGGTACTGGGCGTATACTGGGGGGACGGGGGGGACTCCCATTAACCCCTGACTATACCGGGGATACGCTTATCACAATGCCTTTCTGGTCTGTGCTGAAGCAGGGCATTCTGGCAGCCAAGTGGCTTGACCTTAATTAGTGAGCCTGGTTACCCCCTCTTGGAACCACAGACTTAGAAATCGCCAGCTCATATACAGTGCATAAAATATATTTATATATATACCCTTATACACCATTTTAATAAAAAATATCACAAAATTCTTCTAAGTCCCTCGGGAAGAGTGAAAGATGCGCACGTTCATTTTCAGAGCTCCTAGACCTTCCCATAAGAAGTTAGCCAAAAAGTAGCTTCGAAAAACGCTTAGGTGAAGTTTCAGAGTTGCTTCTAATGTACCAAAGCTGGACTTAGACATAATTTCACTCTCACAACATTATGGCTGGTTGGAGACAGTCCGAACCACAAGTACCGGGTCCATGGTTCTGGGCGTATACTGGGGGGACGGGGGGGACTCCCATTAACCCCTGACTATACCGGGGATACGCTTATCACAATGCCTTTCTGGTCTGTGCTGAAGCAGGGCATTCTGGCAGCCAAGTGGCTTGACCTTTATTAGTGAGCCTGGTTACCCCCTCTCGGAACCACAGACTTAGAAATTTCCTGCTCATATACAGTGCATAAAATATATTTATATATATACCCTTATACACCATTTTAATAAAAAATATCACAAAATTCTTCTAAGTCCCTCGGGAAGAGTGAAAGATGCGCACGTTCATTTTCAGAGCTTCTAGACCTTCCCATAAGAAGTTAGCCAAAAAGTAGCTTCGAAAAACCCTTAGGTTAAGTTTCAGAGTTGCTTCTAATGTACCGAAGCTGGACTTAACATACTGTAATTTCACTCTCACAACATTATGGCTGGTTGGAGACAGTCCGAACCACAAGTACCGGGTCCATGGTTCTGGGCGTATACTGGGGGGACGGGGGGGACTCCCATTAACCCCTGACTATACCGGGGATACGCTTATCACAATGCCTTTCTGGTCTGTGCTGAAGCAGGGCATTCTGGCAGCCAAGTGGCTTGACCTTTATTAGTGAGCCTGGTTACCCCCTCTCGGAACCACAGACTTAGAAATTTCCTGCTCATATACAGTGCATAAAATATATTTATATATATACCCTTATACACCATTTTAATAAAAAATATCACAAAATTCTTCTAAGTCCCTCGGGAAGAGTGAAAGATGCGCACGTTCATTTTCAGAGCTTCTAGACCTTCCCATAAGAAGTTAGCCAAAAAGTAGCTTCGAAAAACGCTTAGGTTAAGTTTCAGAGTTGCTTCTAATGTACCGAAGCTGGACTTAACATACTGTAATTTCACTCTCACAACATTATGGCTGGTTGGAGACAGTCCGAACCACAAGTACCGGGTCCATGGTTCTGGGCGTATACTGGGGGGACGGGGACGACTCCCATTAACCCCTGACTATACCGGGGATACGCTTATCACAATGCCTTTCTGGTCTGTGCTGAAGCAGGGCATTCTGGCAGCCAAGTGGCTTGACCTTTATTAGTGAGCCTGGTTACCCCCTCTCGGAACAACAGACTTAGAAATCGCCAGCTCATATACAGTGCATAAAATATATTTATATATATACCCTTATACACCATTTTAAGAAAAAATATCACAAAATTCTTCTAAGTCCCTCGGGAAGAGTGAAAGACGCGCACGTTCATTTTCAGAGCTCCTAGACCTTCCTATAAGAAGTTAGCCAAAAAGTAGCTTCGAAAAACGCTTAGGTTAAGTTTCAGAGTTGCTTCTAATGTACCAAAGCTGGACGTAGACATAATTTCACTCTCACAACATTATGGCTGGTTGGAGACAGTCCGAACCACAAGTACCGGGTCCATGGTTCTGGGCGTATACTGGGGGGACGGGGGGGACTCCCATTAACCCCTGACTATACCGGGGATACGCTTATCACAATGCCTTTCTGGTCTGTGCTGAAGCAGGGCATTCTGGCAGCCAAGTGGCTTGACCTTTATTAGTGAGCCTGGTTACCCCCTCTCGGAACCACAGACTTAGAAATTTCCTGCTCATATACAGTGCATAAAATATATTTATATATATACCCTTATACACCATTTTAATAAAAAATATCACAAAATTCTTCTAAGTCCCTCGGGAAGAGTGAAAGATGCGCACGTTCATTTTCAGAGCTTCTAGACCTTCCCATAAGAAGTTAGCCAAAAAGTAGCTTCGAAAAACGCTTAGGTTAAGTTTCAGAGTTGCTTCTAATGTACCGAAGCTGGACTTAACATACTGTAATTTCACTCTCACAACATTATGGCTGGTTGGAGACAGTCCGAACCACAAGTACCGGGTCCATGGTTCTGGGCGTATACTGGGGGGACGGGGACGACTCCCATTAACCCCTGACTATACCGGGGATACGCTTATCACAATGCCTTTCTGGTCTGTGCTGAAGCAGGGCATTCTGGCAGCCAAGTGGCTTGACCTTTATTAGTGAGCCTGGTTACCCCCTCTCGGAACAACAGACTTAGAAATCGCCAGCTCATATACAGTGCATAAAATATATTTATATATATACCCTTATACACCATTTTAATAAAAAATATCACAAAATTCTTCTAAGTCCCTCGGGAAGAGTGAAAGACGCGCACGTTCATTTTCAGAGCTCCTAGACCTTCCTATAAGAAGTTAGCCAAAAAGTAGCTTCGAAAAACGCTTAGGTTAAGTTTCAGAGTTGCTTCTAATGTACCAAAGCTGGACGTAGACATAATTTCACTCTCACAACATTATGGCTGGTTGGAGACAGTCCGAACCACAAGTACCGGGTCCATGGTTCTGGGCGTATACTGGGGGGACGGGGGGGACTCCCATTAACCCCTGACTATACCGGGGATACGCTTATCACAATGCCTTTCTGGTCTGTGCTGAAGCAGGGCATTCTGGCAGCCAAGTGGCTTGACCTTTATTAGTGAGCCTGGTTACCCCCTCTCGGAACCACAGACTTAGAAATTTCCTGCTCATATACAGTGCATAAAATATATTTATATATATACCCTTATACACCATTTTAATAAAAAATATCACAAAATTCTTCTAAGTCCCTCGGGAAGAGTGAAAGATGCGCACGTTCATTTTCAGAGCTTCTAGACCTTCCCATAAGAAGTTAGCCAAAAAGTAGCTTCGAAAAACGCTTAGGTTAAGTTTCAGAGTTGCTTCTAATGTACCGAAGCTGGACTTAACATACTGTAATTTCACTCTCACAACATTATGGCTGGTTGGAGACAGTCCGAACCACAAGTACCGGGGCCATGGTTCTGGGCGTATACTGGGGGGACGGGGGGGACTCCCATTAACCCCTGACTATACCGGGGATACGCTTATCACAATGCCTTTCTGGTCTGTGCTGAAGCAGGGCATTCTGGCAGCCAAGTGGCTTGACCTTAATTAGTGAGCCTGGTTACCCCCTCTCGGAACCACAGACTTAGAAATCGCCAGCTCATATACAGTGCATAAAATATATTTATATATATACCCTTATACACCATTTTAATAAAAAATATCACAAAATTCTTCTAAGTACCTCGGGAAGAGTGAAAGACGCGCACGTTCATTTTCAGAGCTCCTAGACCTTCTAATAAGAAGTTAGCCAAAAAGTAGGTTCGAAAAACGCTTAGGTGAAGTTTCAGAGTTGCTTCTAATGTACCAAAGCTGGACTTAGACATAATTTCACTCTCACAACATTATGGCTGGTTGGAGACAGTCCGAACCACAAGTACCGGGTCCATGGTTCTGGGCGTATACTGGGGGGACGGGGACGACTCCCATTAACCCCTGACTATACCGGGGATACGCTTATCACAATGCCTTTCTGGTCTGTGCTGAAGCAGGGCATTCTGGCAGCCAAGTGGCTTGACCTTTATTAGTGAGCCTGGTTACCCCCTCTCGGAACAACAGACTTAGAAATCGCCAGCTCATATACAGTGCATAAAATATATTTATATATATACCCTTATACACCATTTTAATAAAAAATATCACAAAATTCTTCTAAGTCCCTCGGGAAGAGTGAAAGACGCGCACGTTCATTTTCAGAGCTCCTAGACCTTCCTATAAGAAGTTAGCCAAAAAGTAGCTTCGAAAAACGCTTAGGTTAAGTTTCAGAGTTGCTTCTAATGTACCAAAGCTGGACGTAGACATAATTTCACTCTCACAACATTATGGCTGGTTGGAGACAGTCCGAACCACAAGTACCGGGTCCATGGTTCTGGGCGTATACTGGGGGGACGGGGGGGACTCCCATTAACCCCTGACTATACCGGGGATACGCTTATCACAATGCCTTTCTGGTCTGTGCTGAAGCAGGGCATTCTGGCAGCCAAGTGGCTTGACCTTTATTAGTGAGCCTGGTTACCCCCTCTCGGAACCACAGACTTAGAAATTTCCTGCTCATATACAGTGCATAAAATATATTTATATATATACCCTTATACACCATTTTAATAAAAAATATCACAAAATTCTTCTACAGTAAGTCCCTCGGGAAGAGTGAAAGATGCGCACGTTCATTTTCAGAGCTTCTAGACCTTCCCATAAGAAGTTAGCCAAAAAGTAGCTTCGAAAAACGCTTAGGTTAAGTTTCAGAGTTGCTTCTAATGTACCGAAGCTGGACTTAACATACTGTAATTTCACTCTCACAACATTATGGCTGGTTGGAGACAGTCCGAACCACAAGTACCGGGTCCATGGTTCTGGGCGTATACTGGGGGGACGGGGGGGACTCCCATTAACCCCTGACTATACCGGGGATACGCTTATCACAATGCCTTTCTGGTCTGTGCTGAAGCAGGGCATTCTGGCAGCCAAGTGGCTTGACCTTAATTAGTGAGCCTGGTTACCCCCTCTCGGAACCACAGACTTAGAAATCGCCAGCTCATATACAGTGCATAAAATATATTTATATATATATACCCTTATACACCATTTTAATAAAAAATATCACAAAATTCTTCTAATTCCCTCGGGAAGAGTGAAAGATGCGCACGTTCATTTTCAGAGCTCCTAGACCTTCCCATAAGAAGTTAGCCAAAAAGTAGCTTCGAAAAACGCTTAGGTGAAGTTTCAGAGTTGCTTCTAATGTACCAAAGCTGGACTTAGACATAATTTCACTCTCACAACATTATGGCTGGTTGGAGACAGTCCGAACCACAAGTACCGGGTCCATGGTTCTGGGCGTATACTGGGGGGACGGGGACGACTCCCATTAACCCCTGACTATACCGGGGATACGCTTATCACAATGCCTTTCTGGTCTGTGCTGAAGCAGGGCATTCTGGCAGCCAAGTGGCTTGACCTTTATTAGTGAGCCTGGTTACCCCCTCTCGGAACCACAGACTTAGAAATCGCCAGCTCATATACAGTGCATAAAATATATTTATATATATATACCCTTATACACCATTTTAATAAAAAATATCACAAAATTCTTCTAAGTCCCTCGGGAAGAGTGAAAGACGCGCACGTTAATTTTCAGAGCTCCTAGACCTTCCTATAAGAAGTTAGCCAAAAAGTAGCTTCGAAAAACGCTTAGGTTAAGTTTCAGAGTTGCTTCTAATGTACCAAAGCTGGACTTAGACATAATTTCACTCTCACAACATTATGGCTGGTTGGAGACAGTCCGAACCACAAGTACCGGGTCCATGGTTCTGGGCGTATACTGGGGGGACGGGGGGGGACTCCCATTAACCCCTGACTATACCGGGGATACGCTTATCACAATGCCTTTCTGGTCTGTGCTGAAGCAGGGCATTCTGGCAGCCAAGTGGCTTGACCTTAATTAGTGAGCCTGGTTACCCCCTCTCGGAACCACAGACTTAGAAATCGCCAGCTCATATACAGTGCATAAAATATATTTATATATATATACCCTTATACACCATTTTAATAAAAAATATCACAAAATTCTTCTAATTCCCTCGGGAAGAGTGAAAGATGCGCACGTTCATTTTCAGAGCTCCTAGACCTTCCCATAAGAAGTTAGCCAAAAAGTAGCTTCGAAAAACGCTTAGGTGAAGTTTCAGAGTTGCTTCTAATGTACCAAAGCTGGACTTAGACATAATTTCACTCTCACAACATTATGGCTGGTTGGAGACAGTCCGAACCACAAGTACCGGGTCCATGGTTCTGGGCGTATACTGGGGGGACGGGGGGGACTCCCATTAACCCCTGACTATACCGTGGATACGCTTATCACAATGCCTTTCTGGTCTGTGCTGAAGCAGGGCATTCTGGCAGCCAAGTGGCTTGACCTTAATTAGTGAGCCTGGTTACCCCCTCTCGGAACCACAGACTTAGAAATCGCCAGCTCATATACAGTGCATAAAATATATTTATATATATACCCTTATACACCATTTTAATAAAAAATATCACAAAATTCTTCTAAGTCCCTCGGGAAGAGTGAAAGACGCGCACGTTCATTTTCAGAGCTCCTAGACCTTCCTATAAGAAGTTAGCCAAAAAGTAGCTTCGAAAAACGCTTAGGTTAAGTTTCAGAGTTGCTTCTAATGTACCAAAGCTGGACTTAGACATAATTTCACTCTCACAACATTATGGCTGGTTGGAGACAGTCCGAACCACAAGTACCGGGTCCATGGTTCTGGGCGTATACTGGGGGGACGGGGACGACTCCCATTAACCCCTGACTATACCGGGGATACGCTTATCACAATGCCTTTCTGGTCTGTGCTGAAGCAGGGCATTCTGGCAGCCAAGTGGCTTGACCTTTATTAGTGAGCCTGGTTACCCCCTCTCGGAACCACAGACTTAGAAATCGCCAGCTCATATACAGTGCATAAAATATATTTATATATATATACCCTTATACACCATTTTAATAAAAAATATCACAAAATTCTTCTAAGTCCCTCGGGAAGAGTGAAAGACGCGCACGTTAATTTTCAGAGCTCCTAGACCTTCCTATAAGAAGTTAGCCAAAAAGTAGCTTCGAAAAACGCTTAGGTTAAGTTTCAGAGTTGCTTCTAATGTACCAAAGCTGGACTTAGACATAATTTCACTCTCACAACATTATGGCTGGTTGGAGACAGTCCGAACCACAAGTACCGGGTCCATGGTTCTGGGCGTATACTGGGGGGACGGGGGGGGACTCCCATTAACCCCTGACTATACCGGGGATACGCTTATCACAATGCCTTTCTGGTCTGTGCTGAAGCAGGGCATTCTGGCAGCCAAGTGGCTTGACCTTAATTAGTGAGCCTGGTTACCCCTTCTCGGAACCACAGACTTAGAAATCGCCAGCTCATATACAGTGCATAAAATATATTTATATATATATACCCTTATACACCATTTTAATAAAAAATATCACAAAATTCTTCTAATTCCCTCGGGAAGAGTGAAAGATGCGCACGTTCATTTTCAGAGCTCCTAGATCTTCCCATAAGAAGTTAGCCAAAAAGTAGCTTCGAAAAACGCTTAGGTGAAGTTTCAGAGTTGCTTCTAATGTACCAAAGCTGGACTTAGACATAATTTCACTCTCACAACATTATGGCTGGTTGGAGACAGTCCGAACCACAAGTACCGGGTCCATGGTTCTGGGCGTATACTGGGGGGACGGGGACGACTCCCATTAACCCCTGACTATACCGGGGATACGCTTATCACAATGCCTTTCTGGTCTGTGCTGAAGCAGGGCATTCTGGCAGCCAAGTGGCTTGACCTTTATTAGTGAGCCTGGTTACCCCCTCTCGGAACCACAGACTTAGAAATCGCCAGCTCATATACAGTGCATAAAATATATTTATATATATATACCCTTATACACCATTTTAATAAAAAATATCACAAAATTCTTCTAAGTCCCTCGGGAAGAGTGAAAGACGCGCACGTTAATTGTCAGAGCTCCTAGACCTTCCTATAAGAAGTTAGCCAAAAAGTAGCTTCGAAAAACGCTTAGGTTAAGTTTCAGAGTTGCTTCTAATGTACCAAAGCTGGACTTAGACATAATTTCACTCTCACAACATTATGGCTGGTTGGAGACAGTCCGAACCACAAGTACCGGGTCCATGGTTCTGGGCGTATACTGGGGGGACGGGGGGGACTCCCATTAACCCCTGACTATACCGTGGATACGCTTATCACAATGCCTTTCTGGTCTGTGCTGAAGCAGGGCATTCTGGCAGCCAAGTGGCTTGACCTTAATTAGTGAGCCTGGTTACCCCCTCTCGGAACCACAGACTTAGAAATCGCCAGCTCATATACAGTGCATAAAATATATTTATATATATACCCTTATACACCATTTTAATAAAAAATATCACAAAATTCTTCTAAGTCCCTCGGGAAGAGTGAAAGACGCGCACGTTCATTTTCAGAGCTCCTAGACCTTCCTATAAGAAGTTAGCCAAAAAGTAGCTTCGAAAAACGCTTAGGTTAAGTTTCAGAGTTGCTTCTAATGTACCAAAGCTGGACTTAGACATAATTTCACTCTCACAACATTATGGCTGGTTGGAGACAGTCCGAACCACAAGTACCGGGTCCATGGTTCTGGGCGTATACTGGGGGGACGGGGGGGACTCCCATTAACCCCTGACTATACCGGGGATACGCTTATCACAATGCCTTTCTGGTCTGTGCTGAAGCAGGGCATTCTGGCAGCCAAGTGGCTTGACCTTAATTAGTGAGCCTGGTTACCCCCTCTCGGAACCACAGACTTAGAAATCGCCAGCTCATATACAGTGCATAAAATATATTTATATATATATACCCTTATACACCATTTTAATAAAAAATATCACAAAATTCTTCTAATTCCCTCGGGAAGAGTGAAAGATGCGCACGTTCATTTTCAGAGCTCCTAGACCTTCCCATAAGAAGTTAGCCAAAAAGTAGCTTCGAAAAACGCTTAGGTGAAGTTTCAGAGTTGCTTCTAATGTACCAAAGCTGGACTTAGACATAATTTCACTCTCACAACATTATGGCTGGTTGGAGACAGTCCGAACCACAAGTACCGGGTCCATGGTTCTGGGCGTATACTGGGGGGACGGGGACGACTCCCATTAACCCCTGACTATACCGGGGATACGCTTATCACAATGCCTTTCTGGTCTGTGCTGAAGCAGGGCATTCTGGCAGCCAAGTGGCTTGACCTTTATTAGTGAGCCTGGTTACCCCCTCTCGGAACCACAGACTTAGAAATCGCCAGCTCATATACAGTGCATAAAATATATTTATATATATATACCCTTATACACCATTTTAATAAAAAATATCACAAAATTCTTCTAAGTCCCTCGGGAAGAGTGAAAGACGCGCACGTTAATTTTCAGAGCTCCTAGACCTTCCTATAAAAAGTTAGCCAAAAAGTAGCTTCGAAAAACGCTTAGGTTAAGTTTCAGAGTTGCTTCTAATGTACCAAAGCTGGCTTAGACATAATTTCACTCTCACAACATTATGGCTGGTTGGAGACAGTCCGAACCACAAGTACCGGGTCCATGGTTCTGGGCGTATACTGGGGGGACGGGGGGGGACTCCCATTAACCCCTGACTATACCGGGGATACGCTTATCACAATGCCTTTCTGGTCTGTGCTGAAGCAGGGCATTCTGGCAGCCAAGTGGCTTGACCTTTATTAGTGAGCCTGGTTACCCCCTCTCGGAACCACAGACTTAGAAATCGCCAGCTCATATACAGTGCATAAAATATATTTATATATATATACCCTTATACACCATTTTAATAAAAAATATCACAAAATTCTTCTAAGTCCCTCGGGAAGAGTGAAAGACGCGCACGTTAATTTTCAGAGCTCCTAGACCTTCCTATAAGAAGTTAGCCAAAAAGTAGCTTCGAAAAACGCTTAGGTTAAGTTTCAGAGTTGCTTCTAATGTACCAAAGCTGGACTTAGACATAATTTCACTCTCACAACATTATGGCTGGTTGGAGACAGTCCGAACCACAAGTACCGGGTCCATGGTTCTGGGCGTATACTGGGGGGACGGGGGGGACTCCCATTAACCCCTTGACTATACCGGGGATACGCTTATCACAATGCCTTTCTGGTCTGTGCTGAAGCAGGGCATTCTGGCAGCCAAGTGGCTTGACCTTAATTAGTGAGCCTGGTTACCCCCTCTTGGAACCACAGACTTAGAAATCGCCAGCTCATATACAGTGCATAAAATATATATATATATATATATACCCTTATACACCATTTTAATAAAAAATATCACAAAATTCTTCTAAGGCCCTCGGGAAGAGTGAAAGACGCGCACGTTCATTTTCAGAGCTCCTAGACCTTCCCATAAGAAGTTAGCCAAAAAGTAGCTTCGAAAAACGCTTAGGTGAAGTTTCAGAGTTGCTTCTAATGTACCAAAGCTGGACTTAGACATAATTTCACTCTCACAACATTATGGCTGGTTGGAGACAGTCCGAACCACAAGTACCGGGTCCATGGTTCTGGGCGTATACTGGGGGGACGGGGGGGACTCCCATTAACCCCTGACTATACCGGGGATACGCTTATCACAATGCCTTTCTGGTCTGTGCTGAAGCAGGGCATTCTGGCAGCCAAGTGGCTTGACCTTTATTAGTGAGCCTGGTTACCCCCTCTCGGAACCACAGACTTAGAAATCGCCAGCTCATATACAGTGCATAAAATATATTTATATATATACCCTTATACACCATTTTAATAAAAAATATCACAAAATTCTTCTAAGTCCCTTGGGAAGAGTGAAAGATGCGCACGTTCATTTTCAGAGCTCCTAGACTTTCCTATAAGACGTTAGCCAAAAAGTAGCTTCGAAAAACGCTTAGGTTAAGTTTCAGAGTTGCTTCTAATGTACCAAAGCTGGACTTAGACATAATTTCACTCTCACAACATTATGGCTGGTTGGAGACAGTCCGAACCACAAGTACCGGGTCCATGGTTCTGGGCGTATACTGGGGGGACGGGGACGACTCCCATTAACCCCTGACTATACCGGGGATACGCTTATCACAATGCCTTTCTGGTCTGTGCTGAAGCAGGGCATTCTGGCAGCCAAGTGGCTTGACCTTTATTAGTGAGCCTGGTTACCCCCTCTCGGAACCACAGACTTAGAAATCGCCAGCTCATATACAGTGCATAAAATATATTTATATATATATACCCTTATACACCATTTTAATAAAAAATATCACAAAATTCTTCTAAGTCCCTCGGGAAGAGTGAAAGACGCGCACGTTAATTTTCAGAGCTCCTAGACCTTCCTATAAGAAGTTAGCCAAAAAGTAGCTTCGAAAAACGCTTAGGTTAAGTTTCAGAGTTGCTTCTAATGTACCAAAGCTGGACTTAGACATAATTTCACTCTCACAACATTATGGCTGGTTGGAGACAGTCCGAACCACAAGTACCGGGTCCATGGTTCTGGGCGTATACTGGGGGGACGGGGGGGGACTCCCATTAACCCCTGACTATACCGGGGATACGCTTATCACAATGCCTTTCTGGTCTGTGCTGAAGCAGGGCATTCTGGCAGCCAAGTGGCTTGACCTTAATTAGTGAGCCTGGTTACCCCCTCTCGGAACCACAGACTTAGAAATCGCCAGCTCATATACAGTGCATAAAATATATTTATATATATATACCCTTATACACCATTTTAATAAAAAATATCACAAAATTCTTCTAATTCCCTCGGGAAGAGTGAAAGATGCGCACGTTCATTTTCAGAGCTCCTAGACCTTCCCATAAGAAGTTAGCCAAAAAGTAGCTTCGAAAAACGCTTAGGTGAAGTTTCAGAGTTGCTTCTAATGTACCAAAGCTGGACTTAGACATAATTTCACTCTCACAACATTATGGCTGGTTGGAGACAGTCCGAACCACAAGTACCGGGTCCATGGTTCTGGGCGTATACTGGGGGGACGGGGACGACTCCCATTAACCCCTGACTATACCGGGGATACGCTTATCACAATGCCTTTCTGGTCTGTGCTGAAGCAGGGCATTCTGGCAGCCAAGTGGCTTGACCTTTATTAGTGAGCCTGGTTACCCCCTCTCGGAACCACAGACTTAGAAATCGCCAGCTCATATACAGTGCATAAAATATATTTATATATATATACCCTTATACACCATTTTAATAAAAAATATCACAAAATTCTTCTAAGTCCCTCGGGAAGAGTGAAAGACGCGCACGTTAATTTTCAGAGCTCCTAGACCTTCCTATAAGAAGTTAGCCAAAAAGTAGCTTCGAAAAACGCTTAGGTTAAGTTTCAGAGTTGCTTCTAATGTACCAAAGCTGGACTTAGACATAATTTCACTCTCACAACATTATGGCTGGTTGGAGACAGTCCGAACCACAAGTACCGGGTCCATGGTTCTGGGCGTATACTGGGGGGACGGGGGGGACTCCCATTAACCCCTTGACTATACCGGGGATACGCTTATCACAATGCCTTTCTGGTCTGTGCTGAAGCAGGGCATTCTGGCAGCCAAGTGGCTTGACCTTAATTAGTGAGCCTGGTTACCCCCTCTTGGAACCACAGACTTAGAAATCGCCAGCTTATATACAGTGCATAAAATATATATATATATATATATATATACCCTTATACACCATTTTAATAAAAAATATCACAAAATTCTTCTAAGGCCCTCGGGAAGAGTGAAAGACGCGCACGTTCATTTTCAGAGCTCCTAGACCTTCCCATAAGAAGTTAGCCAAAAAGTAGCTTCGAAAAACGCTTAGGTGAAGTTTCAGAGTTGCTTCTAATGTACCAAAGCTGGACTTAGACATAATTTCACTCTCACAACATTATGGCTGGTTGGAGACAGTCCGAACCACAAGTACCGGGTCCATGGTTCTGGGCGTATACTGGGGGGACGGGGGGGACTCCCATTAACCCCTGACTATACCGGGGATACGCTTATCACAATGCCTTTCTGGTCTGTGCTGAAGCAGGGCATTCTGGCAGCCAAGTGGCTTGACCTTTATTAGTGAGCCTGGTTACCCCCTCTCGGAACCACAGACTTAGAAATCGCCAGCTCATATACAGTGCATAAAATATATTTGTATATACCCTTATACACCATTTTAATAAAAAATATCACAAAATTCTTCTAATTCCCTCGGGAAGAGTGAAAGATGCGCACGTTCATTTTCAGAGCTCCTAGACCTTCCCATAAGAAGTTAGCCAAAAAGTAGCTTCGAAAAACGCTTAGGTGAAGTTTCAGAGTTGCTTCTAATGTACCAAAGCTGGACTTAGACATAATTTCACTCTCACAACATTATGGCTGGTTGGAGACAGTCCGAACCACAAGTACCGGGTCCATGGTTCTGGGCGTATACTGGGGGGACGGGGACGACTCCCATTAACCCCTGACTATACCGGGGATACGCTTATCACAATGCCTTTCTGGTCTGTGCTGAAGCAGGGCATTCTGGCAGCCAAGTGGCTTGACCTTTATTAGTGAGCCTGGTTACCCCCTCTCGGAACCACAGACTTAGAAATCGCCAGCTCATATACAGTGCATAAAATATATTTATATATATATACCCTTATACACCATTTTAATAAAAAATATCACAAAATTCTTCTAAGTCCCTCGGGAAGAGTGAAAGACGCGCACGTTAATTTTCAGAGCTCCTAGACCTTCCCATAAGAAGTTAGCCAAAAAGTAGCTTCGAAAAACGCTTAGGTGAAGTTTCAGAGTTGCTTCTAATGTACCAAAGCTGGACTTAGACATAATTTCACTCTCACAACATTATGGCTGGTTGGAGACAGTCCGAACCACAAGTACCGGGTCCATGGTTCTGGGCGTATACTGGGGGGACGGGGGGGACTCCCATTAACCCCTTGACTATACCGGGGATACGCTTATCACAATGCCTTTCTGGTCTGTGCTGAAGCAGGGCATTCTGGCAGCCAAGTGGCTTGACCTTAATTAGTGAGCCTGGTTACCCCCTCTTGGAACCACAGACTTAGAAATCGCCAGCTTATATACAGTGCATAAAATATATATATATATATATATATATACCCTTATACACCATTTTAATAAAAAATATCACAAAATTCTTCTAAGGCCCTCGGGAAGAGTGAAAGACGCGCACGTTCATTTTCAGAGCTCCTAGACCTTCCCATAAGAAGTTAGCCAAAAAGTAGCTTCGAAAAACGCTTAGGTGAAGTTTCAGAGTTGCTTCTAATGTACCAAAGCTGGACTTAGACATAATTTCACTCTCACAACATTATGGCTGGTTGGAGACAGTCCGAACCACAAGTACCGGGTCCATGGTTCTGGGCGTATACTGGGGGGACGGGGGGGACTCCCATTAACCCCTGACTATACCGGGGATACGCTTATCACAATGCCTTTCTGGTCTGTGCTGAAGCAGGGCATTCTGGCAGCCAAGTGGCTTGACCTTTATTAGTGAGCCTGGTTACCCCCTCTCGGAACCACAGACTTAGAAATCGCCAGCTCATATACAGTGCATAAAATATATTTGTATATACCCTTATACACCATTTTAATAAAAAATATCACAAAATTCTTCTAATTCCCTCGGGAAGAGTGAAAGATGCGCACGTTCATTTTCAGAGCTCCTAGACCTTCCCATAAGAAGTTAGCCAAAAAGTAGCTTCGAAAAACGCTTAGGTGAAGTTTCAGAGTTGCTTCTAATGTACCAAAGCTGGACTTAGACATAATTTCACTCTCACAACATTATGGCTGGTTGGAGACAGTCCGAACCACAAGTACCGGGTCCATGGTTCTGGGCGTATACTGGGGGGACGGGGACGACTCCCATTAACCCCTGACTATACCGGGGATACGCTTATCACAATGCCTTTCTGGTCTGTGCTGAAGCAGGGCATTCTGGCAGCCAAGTGGCTTGACCTTTATTAGTGAGCCTGGTTACCCCCTCTCGGAACCACAGACTTAGAAATCGCCAGCTCATATACAGTGCATAAAATATATTTATATATATATACCCTTATACACCATTTTAATAAAAAATATCACAAAATTCTTCTAAGTCCCTCGGGAAGAGTGAAAGACGCGCACGTTAATTTTCAGAGCTCCTAGACCTTCCTATAAGAAGTTAGCCAAAAAGTAGCTTCGAAAAACGCTTAGGTTAAGTTTCAGAGTTGCTTCTAATGTACCAAAGCTGGACTTAGACATAATTTCACTCTCACAACATTATGGCTGGTTGGAGACAGTCCGAACCACAAGTACCGGGTCCATGGTTCTGGGCGTATACTGGGGGGACGGGGGGGACTCCCATTAACCCCTTGACTATACCGGGGATACGCTTATCACAATGCCTTTCTGGTCTGTGCTGAAGCAGGGCATTCTGGCAGCCAAGTGGCTTGACCTTAATTAGTGAGCCTGGTTACCCCCTCTTGGAACCACAGACTTAGAAATCGCCAGCTTATATACAGTGCATAAAATATATATATATATATATATATATATACCCTTATACACCATTTTAATAAAAAATATCACAAAATTCTTCTAAGGCCCTCGGGAAGAGTGAAAGACGCGCACGTTCATTTTCAGAGCTCCTAGACCTTCCCATAAGAAGTTAGCCAAAAAGTAGCTTCGAAAAACGCTTAGGTGAAGTTTCAGAGTTGCTTCTAATGTACCAAAGCTGGACTTAGACATAATTTCACTCTCACAACATTATGGCTGGTTGGAGACAGTCCGAACCACAAGTACCGGGTCCATGGTTCTGGGCGTATACTGGGGGGACGGGGGGGACTCCCATTAACCCCTGACTATACCGGGGATACGCTTATCACAATGCCTTTCTGGTCTGTGCTGAAGCAGGGCATTCTGGCAGCCAAGTGGCTTGACCTTTATTAGTGAGCCTGGTTACCCCCTCTCGGAACCACAGACTTAGAAATCGCCAGCTCATATACAGTGCATAAAATATATTTATATATATACCCTTATACACCATTTTAATAAAAAATATCACAAAATTCTTCTAAGTCCCTTGGGAAGAGTGAAAGATGCGCACGTTCATTTTCAGAGCTCCTAGACCTTCCTATAAGACGTTAGCCAAAAAGTAGCTTCGAAAAACGCTTAGGTTAAGTTTCAGAGTTGCTTCTAATGTACCAAAGCTGGACTTAGACATAATTTCACTCTCACAACATTATGGCTGGTTGGAGACAGTCCGAACCACAAGTACCGGGTCCATGGTTCTGGGCGTATACTGGGGGGACGGGGACGACTCCCATTAACCCCTGACTATTCCGGGGATACGCTTATCACAATGCCTTTCTGGTCTGTGCTGAAGCAGGGCATTCTGGCAGCCAAGTGGCTTGACCTTTATTAGTGAGCCTGGTTACCTCCTCTCGGAACAACAGACTTAGAAATCGCCAGCTCATATACAGTGCATAAAATATATTTATATATATACCCTTATACACCATTTTAATAAAAAATATCACAAAATTCTTCTAAGTCCCTTGGGAAGAGTGAAAGATGCGCACGTTCATTTTCAGAGCTCCTAGACCTTCCCATAAGAAGTTAGCCAAAAAGTAGCTTCGAAAAACGCTTAGGTTAAGTTTCAGAGTTGCTTCTAATGTACCAAAGCTGGACTTAACATAATTTCACTCTCACAACATTATGGCTGGTTGGAGACAGTCCGAACCACAAGTACCGGGTCCATGGTTCTGGGCGTATACTGGGGGGACGGGGGGGACTCCCATTAACCCCTGACTATACCGGGGATACGCTTATCACAATGCCTTTCTGGTCTGTGCTGAAGCAGGGCATTCTGGCAGCCAAGTGGCTTGACCTTAATTAGTGAGCCTGGTTACCCCCTCTCGGAACCACAGACTTAGAAATCGCCAGCTCATATACAGTGCATAAAATATATTTATATATATACCCTTATACACCATTTTAATAAAAAATATCACAAAATTCTTCTAAGTCCCTCGGGAAGAGTGAAAGATGCGCACGTTCATTTTCAGAGCTCCTAGACCTTCCCATAAGAAGTTAGCCAAAAAGTAGCTTCGAAAAACGCTTAGGTGAAGTTTCAGAGTTGCTTCTAATGTACCAAAGCTGGACTTAGACATAATTTCACTCTCACAACATTATGGCTGGTTGGAGACAGTCCGAACCACAAGTACCGGGTCCATGGTTCTGGGCGTATACTGGGGGGACGGGGACGACTCCCATTAACCCCTGACTATACCGGGGATACGCTTATCACAATGCCTTTCTGGTCTGTGCTGAAGCAGGGCATTCTGGCAGCCAAGTGGCTTGACCTTTATTAGTGAGCCTGGTTACCCCCTCTCGGAACCACAGACTTAGAAATCGCCAGCTCATATACAGTGCATAAAATATATTTATATATATATACCCTTATACACCATTTTAATAAAAAATATCACAAAATTCTTCTAAGTCCCTCGGGAAGAGTGAAAGACGCGCACGTTAATTTTCAGAGCTCCTAGACCTTCCTATAAGAAGTTAGCCAAAAAGTAGCTTCGAAAAACGCTTAGGTTAAGTTTCAGAGTTGCTTCTAATGTACCAAAGCTGGACTTAGACATAATTTCACTCTCACAACATTATGGCTGGTTGGAGACAGTCCGAACCACAAGTACCGGGTCCATGGTTCTGGGCGTATACTGGGGGGACGGGGACGACTCCCATTAACCCCTGACTATACCGGGGATACGCTTATCACAATGCCTTTCTGGTCTGTGCTGAAGCAGGGCATTCTGGCAGCCAAGTGGCTTGACCTTAATTAGTGAGCCTGGTTACCCCCTCTTGGAACCACAGACTTAGAAATCGCCAGCTCATATACAGTGCATAAAATATATTTATATATATACCCTTATACACCATTTTAATAAAAAATATCACAAAATTCTTCTAAGTCCCTCGGGAAGAGTGAAAGACGCGCACGTTCATTTTCAGAGCTCCTAGACCTTCCCATAAGAAGTTAGCCAAAAAGTAGCTTCGAAAAACGCTTAGGTGAAGTTTCAGAGTTGCTTCTAATGTACCAAAGCTGGACTTAGACATAATTTCACTCTCACAACATTATGGCTGGTTGGAGACAGTCCGAACCACAAGTACCGGGTCCATGGTTCTGGGCGTATACTGGGGGGACGGGGGGGACTCCCATTAACCCCTGACTATACCGGGGATACGCTTATCACAATGCCTTTCTGGTCTGTGCTGAAGCAGGGCATTCTGGCAGCCAAGTGGCTTGACCTTTATTAGTGAGCCTGGTTACCCCCTCTCGGAACCACAGACTTAGAAATCGCCAGCTCATATACAGTGCATAAAATATATTTATATATATACCCTTATACACCATTTTAATAAAAAATATCACAAAATTCTTCTAAGTCCCTTGGGAAGAGTGAAAGATGCGCACGTTCATTTTCAGAGCTCCTAGACCTTCCTATAAGACGTTAGCCAAAAAGTAGCTTCGAAAAACGCTTAGGTTAAGTTTCAGAGTTGCTTCTAATGTACCAAAGCTGGACTTAGACATAATTTCACTCTCACAACATTATGGCTGGTTGGAGACAGTCCGAACCACAAGTACCGGGTCCATGGTTCTGGGCGTATACTGGGGGGACGGGGACGACTCCCATTAACCCCTGACTATACCGGGGATACGCTTATCACAATGCCTTTCTGGTCTGTGCTGAAGCAGGGCATTCTGGCAGCCAAGTGGCTTGACCTTTATTAGTGAGCCTGGTTACCTCCTCTCGGAACAACAGACTTAGAAATCGCCAGCTCATATACAGTGCATAAAATATATTTATATATATACCCTTATACACCATTTTAATAAAAAATATCACAAAATTCTTCTACAGTAAGTCCCTTGGGAAGAGTGAAAGATGCGCACGTTCATTTTCAGAGCTCCTAGACCTTCCCATAAGAAGTTAGCCAAAAAGTAGCTTCGAAAAACGCTTAGGTTAAGTTTCAGAGTTGCTTCTAATGTACCAAAGCTGGACTTAACATAATTTCACTCTCACAACATTATGGCTGGTTGGAGACAGTCCGAACCACAAGTACCGGGTCCATGGTTCTGGGCGTATACTGGGGGGACGGGGGGGACTCCCATTAACCCCTGACTATACCGGGGATACGCTTATCACAATGCCTTTCTGGTCTGTGCTGAAGCAGGGCATTCTGGCAGCCAAGTGGCTTGACCTTAATTAGTGAGCCTGGTTACCCCCTCTCGGAACCACAGACTTAGAAATCGCCAGCTCATATACAGTGCATAAAATATATTTATATATATACCCTTATACACCATTTTAATAAAAAATATCACAAAATTCTTCTAAGTCCCTCGGGAAGAGTGAAAGATGCGCACGTTCATTTTCAGAGCTCCTAGACCTTCCCATAAGAAGTTAGCCAAAAAGTAGCTTCGAAAAACGCTTAGGTGAAGTTTCAGAGTTGCTTCTAATGTACCAAAGCTGGACTTAGACATAATTTCACTCTCACAACATTATGGCTGGTTGGAGACAGTCCGAACCACAAGTACCGGGTCCATGGTTCTGGGTGTATACTGGGGGGACGGGGACGACTCCCATTAACCCCTGACTATACCGGGGATACGCTTATCACAATGCCTTTCTGGTCTGTGCTGAAGCAGGGCATTCTGGCAGCCAAGTGGCTTGACCTTTATTAGTGAGCCTGGTTACCCCCTCTCGGAACCACAGACTTAGAAATCGCCAGCTCATATACAGTGCATAAAATATATTTATATATATATACCCTTATACACCATTTTAATAAAAAATATCACAAAATTCTTCTAAGTCCCTCGGGAAGAGTGAAAGACGCGCACGTTAATTTTCAGAGCTCCTAGACCTTCCTATAAGAAGTTAGCCAAAAAGTAGCTTCGAAAAACGCTTAGGTTAAGTTTCAGAGTTGCTTCTAATGTACCAAAGCTGGACTTAGACATAATTTCACTCTCACAACATTATGGCTGGTTGGAGACAGTCCGAACCACAAGTACCGGGTCCATGGTTCTGGGCGTATACTGGGGGGACGGGGACGACTCCCATTAACCCCTGACTATACCGGGGATACGCTTATCACAATGCCTTTCTGGTCTGTGCTGAAGCAGGGCATTCTGGCAGCCAAGTGGCTTGACCTTAATTAGTGAGCCTGGTTACCCCCTCTTGGAACCACAGACTTAGAAATCGCCAGCTCATATACAGTGCATAAAATATATTTATATATATACCCTTATACACCATTTTAATAAAAAATATCACAAAATTCTTCTAAGTCCCTCGGGAAGAGTGAAAGACGCGCACGTTCATTTTCAGAGCTCCTAGACCTTCCCATAAGAAGTTAGCCAAAAAGTAGCTTCGAAAAACGCTTAGGTGAAGTTTCAGAGTTGCTTCTAATGTACCAAAGCTGGACTTAGACATAATTTCACTCTCACAACATTATGGCTGGTTGGAGACAGTCCGAACCACAAGTACCGGGTCCATGGTTCTGGGCGTATACTGGGGGGACGGGGGGGACTCCCATTAACCCCTGACTATACCGGGGATACGCTTATCACAATGCCTTTCTGGTCTGTGCTGAAGCAGGGCATTCTGGCAGCCAAGTGGCTTGACATTTATTAGTGAGCCTGGTTACCCCCTCTCGGAACCACAGACTTAGAAATCGCCAGCTCATATACAGTGCATAAAATATATTTATATATATACCCTTATACACCATTTTAATAAAAAATATCACAAAATTCTTCTAAGTCCCTCGGGAAGAGTGAAAGACGCGCACGTTCATTTTCAGAGCTCCTAGACCTTCCTATAAGAAGTTAGCCAAAAAGTAGCTTCGAAAAACGCTTAGGTTAAGTTTCAGAGTTGCTTCTAATGTACCAAAGCTGGACTTAGACATAATTTCACTCTCACAACATTATGGCTGGTTGGAGACAGTCCGAACCACAAGTACCGGGTCCATGGTTCTGGGCGTATACTGGGGGGACGGGGACGACTCCCATTAACCCCTGACTATACCGGGGATACGCTTATCACAATGCCTTTCTGGTCTGTGCTGAAGCAGGGCATTCTGGCAGCCAAGTGGCTTGACCTTTATTAGTGAGCCTGGTTACCCCCTCTCGGAACAACAGACTTAGAAATCGCCAGCTCATATACAGTGCATAAAATATATTTATATATATACCCTTATACAGCATTTTAATAAAAAATATCACAAAATTCTTCTAAGTCCCTCGGGAAGAGTGAAAGATGCGCACGTTCATTTTCAGAGCTCCTAGACCTTCCCATAAGAAGTTAGCCAAAAAGTAGCTTCGAAAAACGCTTAGGTGAAGTTTCAGAGTTGCTTCTAATGTACCAAAGCTGGACTTAGACAAAATTTCACTCTCACAACATTATGGCTGGTTGGAGACAGTCCGAACCACAAGTACCGGGTCCATGGTTCTGGGCGTATACTGGGGGGACGGGGACGACTCCCATTAACCCCTTACTATACCGGGGATACGCTTATCACAATGCCTTTCTGGTCTGTGCTGAAGCAGGGCATTCTGGCAGCCAAGTGGCTTGACCTTTATTAGTGAGCCTGGTTACCCCCTCTCGGAACAACAGACTTAGAAATCGCCAGCTCATATACAGTGCATAAAATATATTTATATATATACCCTTATACACCATTTTAATAAAAAATATCACAAAATTCTTCTAAGTCCCTCGGGAAGAGTGAAAGACGCGCACGTTCATTTTCAGAGCTCCTAGACCTTCCTATAAGAAGTTAGCCAAAAAGTAGCTTCGAAAAACGCTTAGGTTAAGTTTCAGGGTTGCTTCTAATGTACCGAAGCTGGACTTAGACATAATTTCACTCTCACAACATTATGGCTGGTTGGAGACAGTCCGAACCACAAGTACCGGGTCCATGGTTCTGGGCGTATACTGGGGGGACGGGGGGGACTCCCATTAACCCCTGACTATACCGGGGATACGCTTATCACAATGCCTTTCTGGTCTGTGCTGAAGCAGGGCAGTCTGGCAGCCAAGTGGCTTGACCTTAATTAGTGAGCCTGGTTACCCCCTCTCGGAACCACAGACTTAGAAATCGCCAGCTCATATACAGTGCATAAAATATATTTATATATATACCCTTATACACCATTTTAATAAAAAATATCACAAAATTCTTCTAAGTCCCTCGGGAAGAGTGAAAGACGCGCACGTTCATTTTCAGAGCTCCTAGACCTTCCCATAAGAAGTTAGCCAAAAAGTAGCTTCGAAAAACGCTTACAGTAGGTGAAGTTTCAGAGTTGCTTCTAATGTACCAAAGCTGGACTTAGACATAATTTCACTCTCACAACATTATGGCTGGTTGGAGACAGTCCGAACCACAAGTACCGGGTCCATGGTTCTGGGCGTATACTGGGGGGACGGGGGGGACTCCCATTAACCCCTGACTATACCGGGGATACGCTTATCACAATGCCTTTCTGGTCTGTGCTGAAGCAGGGCATTCTGGCAGCCAAGTGGCTTGACCTTTATTAGTGAGCCTGGTTACCCCCTCTCGGAACAACAGACTTAGAAATCGCCAGCTCATATACAGTGCATAAAATATATTTATATATATACCCTTATACAGCATTTTAATAAAAAATATCACAAAATTCTTCTAAGTCCCTCGGGAAGAGTGAAAGACGCGCACGTTCATTTTCAGAGCTCCTAGACCTTCCCATAAGAAGTTAGCCAAAAAGTAGCTTCGAAAAACGCTTAGGTGAAGTTTCAGAGTTGCTTCTAATGTACCAAAGCTGGACTTAGACATAATTTCACTCTCACAACATTATGGCTGGTTGGAGACAGTCCGAACCACAAGTACCGGGTCCATGGTTCTGGGCGTATACTGGGGGGACGGGGGGGACTCCCATTAACCCCTGACTATACCGGGGATACGCTTATCACAATGCCTTTCTGGTCTGTGCTGAAGCAGGGCATTCTGGCAGCCAAGTGGCTTGACCTTTATTAGTGAGCCTGGTTACCTCCTCTCGGAACAACAGACTTAGAAATCGCCAGCTCATATACAGTGCATAAAATATATTTATATATATACCCTTATACACCATTTTAATAAAAAATATCACAAAATTCTTCTAAGTCCCTTGGGAAGAGTGGAAGATGCGCACGTTCATTTTCAGAGCTCCTAGACCTTCCCATAAGAAGTTAGCCAAAAAGTAGCTTCGAAAAACGCTTAGGTTAAGTTTCAGAGTTGCTTCTAATGTACCAAAGCTGGACTTAACATAATTTCACTCTCACAACATTATGGCTGGTTGGAGACAGTCCGAACCACAAGTACCGGGTCCATGGTTCTGGGCGTATACTGGGGGGACGGGGGGGACTCCCATTAACCCCTGACTATACCGGGGATACGCTTATCACAATGCCTTTCTGGTCTGTGCTGAAGCAGGGCATTCTGGCAGCCAAGTGGCTTGACCTTAATTAGTGAGCCTGGTTACCCCCTCTCGGAACCACAGACTTAGAAATCGCCAGCTCATATACAGTGCATAAAATATATTTATATATATACCCTTATACACCATTTTAATAAAAAATATCACAAAATTCTTCTAAGTCCCTCGGGAAGAGTGAAAGATGCGCACGTTCATTTTCAGAGCTCCTAGACCTTCCCATAAGAAGTTAGCCAAAAAGTAGCTTCGAAAAACGCTTACAGTAGGTGAAGTTTCAGAGTTGCTTCTAATGTACCAAAGCTGGACTTAGACATAATTTCACTCTCACAACATTATGGCTGGTTGGAGACAGTCCGAACCACAAGTACCGGGTCCATGGTTCTGGGCGTATACTGGGGGGACGGGGGGGACTCCCATTAACCCCTGACTATACCGGGGATACGCTTATCACAATGCCTTTCTGGTCTGTGCTGAAGCAGGGCATTCTGGCAGCCATGTGGCTTGACCTTAATTAGTGAGCCTGGTTACCCCCTCTTGGAACCACAGACTTAGAAATCGCCAGCTCATATACAGTGCATAAAATATATTTATATATATACCCTTATACACCATTTTAATAAAAAATATCACAAAATTCTTCTAAGTCCCTCGGGAAGAGTGAAAGACGCGCACGTTCATTTTCAGAGCTCCTAGACCTTCCTATAAGAAGTTAGCCTAAAAGTAGCTTCGAAAAACGCTTAGGTTAAGTTTCAGAGTTGCTTCTAATGTACCAAAACTGGACTTAGACATAATTTCACTCTCACAACATTATGGCTGGTTGGAGACAGTCCGAACCACAAGTACCGGTTCCATGGTTCTGGGCGTATACTGGGGGGACGGGGACGACTCCCATTAACCCCTGACTATACCGGGGATACGCTTATCACAATGCCTTTCTGGTCTGTGCTGTAGCAGGGCATTCTGGCAGCCAAGTGGCTTGACCTTTATTAGTGAGCCTGGTTACCCCCTCTCGGAACCACAGACTTAGAAATCGCCAGCTCATATACAGTGCATAAAATATATTTATATATATACCCTTATACACCATTTTAATAAAAAATATCACAAAATTCTTCTAAGTCCCTCGGGAAGAGTGAAAGACGCGCACGTTCATTTTCAGAGCTCCTAGACCTTCCTATAAGAAGTTAGCCAAAAAGTAGCTTCGAAAAACGCTTAGGTTAAGTTTCAGGGTTGCTTCTAATGTACCGAAGCTGGACTTAGACATAATTTCACTCTCACAACATTATGGCTGGTTGGAGACAGTCCGAACCACAAGTACCGGGTCCATGGTTCTGGGCGTATACTGGGGGGACGGGGGGGACTCCCATTAACCCCTGACTATACCGGGGATACGCTTATCACAATGCCTTTCTGGTCTGTGCTGAAGCAGGGCATTCTGGCAGCCATGTGGCTTGACCTTAATTAGTGAGCCTGGTTACCCCCTCTTGGAACCACAGACTTAGAAATCGCCAGCTCATATACAGTGCATAAAATATATTTATATATATACCCTTATACACCATTTTAATAAAAAATATCACAAAATTCTTCTAAGTCCCTCGGGAAGAGTGAAAGACGCGCACGTTCATTTTCAGAGCTCCTAGACCTTCCTATAAGAAGTTAGCCTAAAAGTAGCTTCGAAAAACGCTTAGGTTAAGTTTCAGAGTTGCTTCTAATGTACCAAAACTGGACTTAGACATAATTTCACTCTCACAACATTATGGCTGGTTGGAGACAGTCCGAACCACAAGTACCGGTTCCATGGTTCTGGGCGTATACTGGGGGGACGGGGACGACTCCCATTAACCCCTGACTATACCGGGGATACGCTTATCACAATGCCTTTCTGGTCTGTGCTGTAGCAGGGCATTCTGGCAGCCAAGTGGCTTGACCTTTATTAGTGAGCCTGGTTACCCCCTCTCGGAACCACAGACTTAGAAATCGCCAGCTCATATACAGTGCATAAAATATATTTATATATATACCCTTATACACCATTTTAATAAAAAATATCACAAAATTCTTCTAAGTCCCTCGGGAAGAGTGAAAGACGCGCACGTTCATTTTCAGAGCTCCTAGACCTTCCTATAAGAAGTTAGCCAAAAAGTAGCTTCGAAAAACGCTTAGGTTAAGTTTCAGGGTTGCTTCTAATGTACCGAAGCTGGACTTAGACATAATTTCACTCTCACAACATTATGGCTGGTTGGAGACAGTCCGAACCACAAGTACCGGGTCCATGGTTCTGGGCGTATACTGGGGGGACGGGGGGGACTCCCATTAACCCCTGACTATACCGGGGATACGCTTATCACAATGCCTTTCTGGTCTGTGCTGAAGCAGGGCATTCTGGCAGCCAAGTGGCTTGACCTTTATTAGTGAGCCTGGTTACCTCCTCTCGGAACAACAGACTTAGAAATCGCCAGCTCATATACAGTGCATAAAATATATTTATATATATACCCTTATACACCATTTTAATAAAAAATATCACAAAATTCTTCTAAGTCCCTTGGGAAGAGTGGAAGATGCGCACGTTCATTTTCAGAGCTCCTAGACCTTCCCATAAGAAGTTAGCCAAAAAGTAGCTTCGAAAAACGCTTAGGTTAAGTTTCAGAGTTGCTTCTAATGTACCAAAGCTGGACTTAACATAATTTCACTCTCACAACATTATGGCTGGTTGGAGACAGTCCGAACCACAAGTACCGGGTCCATGGTTCTGGGCGTATACTGGGGGGACGGGGGGGACTCCCATTAACCCCTGACTATACCGGGGATACGCTTATCACAATGCCTTTCTGGTCTGTGCTGAAGCAGGGCATTCTGGCAGCCAAGTGGCTTGACCTTAATTAGTGAGCCTGGTTACCCCCTCTCGGAACCACAGACTTAGAAATCGCCAGCTCATATACAGTGCATAAAATATATTTATATATATACCCTTATACACCATTTTAATAAAAAATATCACAAAATTCTTCTAAGTCCCTCGGGAAGAGTGAAAGATGCGCAAGTTCATTTTCAGAGCTCCTAGACCTTCCCATAAGAAGTTAGCCAAAAAGTAGCTTCGAAAAACGCTTACAGTAGGTGAAGTTTCAGAGTTGCTTCTAATGTACCAAAGCTGGACTTAGACATAATTTCACTCTCACAACATTATGGCTGGTTGGAGACAGTCCGAACCACAAGTACCGGGTCCATGGTTCTGGGCGTATACTGGGGGGACGGGGACGACTCCCATTAACCCCTGACTATACCGGGGATACGCTTATCACAATGCCTTTCTGGTCTGTGCTGAAGCAGGGCATTCTGGCAGCCAAGTGGCTTGACCTTTATTAGTGAGCCTGGTTACCCCCTCTCGCAACCACAGACTTAGAAATCGCCAGCTCATATACAGTGCATAAAATATATTTATATATATATACCCTTATACACCATTTTAATAAAAAATATCACAAAATTCTTCTAAGTCCCTCGGGAAGAGTGAAAGACGCGCACGTTCATTTTCAGAGCTCCTAGACCTTCCTATAAGAAGTTAGCCAAAAAGTAGCTTCGAAAAACGCTTAGGTTAAGTTTCAGGGTTGCTTCTAATGTACCGAAGCTGGACTTAGACATAATTTCACTCTCACAACATTATGGCTGGTTGGAGACAGTCCGAACCACAAGTACCGGGTCCATGGTTCTGGGCGTATACTGGGGGGACGGGGGGGACTCCCATTAACCCCTGACTATACCGGGGATACGCTTATCACAATGCCTTTCTGGTCTGTGCTGAAGCAGGGCAGTCTGGCAGCCAAGTGGCTTGACCTTAATTAGTGAGCCTGGTTACCCCCTCTCGGAACCACAGACTTAGAAATCGCCAGCTCATATACAGTGCATAAAATATATTTATATATATACCCTTATACACCATTTTAATAAAAAATATCACAAAATTCTTCTAAGTCCCTCGGGAAGAGTGAAAGACGCGCACGTTCATTTTCAGAGCTCCTAGACCTTCCCATAAGAAGTTAGCCAAAAAGTAGCTTCGAAAAACGCTTACAGTAGGTGAAGTTTCAGAGTTGCTTCTAATGTACCAAAGCTGGACTTAGACATAATTTCACTCTCACAACATTATGGCTGGTTGGAGACAGTCCGAACCACAAGTACCGGGTCCATGGTTCTGGGCGTATACTGGGGGGACGGGGGGGACTCCCATTAACCCCTGACTATACCGGGGATACGCTTATCACAATGCCTTTCTGGTCTGTGCTGAAGCAGGGCATTCTGGCAGCCAAGTGGCTTGACCTTTATTAGTGAGCCTGGTTACCCCCTCTCGGAACAACAGACTTAGAAATCGCCAGCTCATATACAGTGCATAAAATATATTTATATATATACCCTTATACAGCATTTTAATAAAAAATATCACAAAATTCTTCTAAGTCCCTCGGGAAGAGTGAAAGACGCGCACGTTCATTTTCAGAGCTCCTAGACCTTCCCATAAGAAGTTAGCCAAAAAGTAGCTTCGAAAAACGCTTAGGTGAAGTTTCAGAGTTGCTTCTAATGTACCAAAGCTGGACTTAGACATAATTTCACTCTCACAACATTATGGCTGGTTGGAGACAGTCCGAACCACAAGTACCGGGTCCATGGTTCTGGGCGTATACTGGGGGGACGGGGGGGACTCCCATTAACCCCTGACTATACCAGGGATACGCTTATCACAATGCCTTTCTGGTCTGTGCTGAAGCAGGGCATTCTGGCAGCCAAGTGGCTTGACCTTTATTAGTGAGCCTGGTTACCTCCTCTCGGAACAACAGACTTAGAAATCGCCAGCTCATATACAGTGCATAAAATATATTTATATATATACCCTTATACACCATTTTAATAAAAAATATCACAAAATTCTTCTAAGTCCCTTGGGAAGAGTGGAAGATGCGCACGTTCATTTTCAGAGCTCCTAGACCTTCCCATAAGAAGTTAGCCAAAAAGTAGCTTCGAAAAACGCTTAGGTTAAGTTTCAGAGTTGCTTCTAATGTACCAAAGCTGGACTTAACATAATTTCACTCTCACAACATTATGGCTGGTTGGAGACAGTCCGAACCACAAGTACCGGGTCCATGGTTCTGGGCGTATACTGGGGGGACGGGGGGGACTCCCATTAACCCCTGACTATACCGGGGATACGCTTATCACAATGCCTTTCTGGTCTGTGCTGAAGCAGGGCATTCTGGCAGCCAAGTGGCTTGACCTTAATTAGTGAGCCTGGTTACCCCCTCTCGGAACCACAGACTTAGAAATCGCCAGCTCATATACAGTGCATAAAATATATTTATATATATACCCTTATACACCATTTTAATAAAAAATATCACAAAATTCTTCTAAGTCCCTCGGGAAGAGTGAAAGATGCGCACGTTAATTTTCAGAGCTCCTAGACCTTCCCATAAGAAGTTAGCCAAAAAGTAGCTTCGAAAAACGCTTACAGTAGGTGAAGTTTCAGAGTTGCTTCTAATGTACCAAAGCTGGACTTAGACATAATTTCACTCTCACAACATTATGGCTGGTTGGAGACAGTCCGAACCACAAGTACCGGGTCCATGGTTCTGGGCGTATACTGGGGGGACGGGGGGGACTCCCATTAACCCCTGACTATACCGGGGATACGCTTATCACAATGCCTTTCTGGTCTGTGCTGAAGCAGGGCATTCTGGCAGCCATGTGGCTTGACCTTAATTAGTGAGCCTGGTTACCCCCTCTTGGAACCACAGACTTAGAAATCGCCAGCTCATATACAGTGCATAAAATATATTTATATATATACCCTTATACACCATTTTAATAAAAAATATCACAAAATTCTTCTAAGTCCCTCGGGAAGAGTGAAAGACGCGCACGTTCATTTTCAGAGCTCCTAGACCTTCCTATAAGAAGTTAGCCTAAAAGTAGCTTCGAAAAACGCTTAGGTTAAGTTTCAGAGTTGCTTCTAATGTACCAAAGCTGGACTTAGACATAATTTCACTCTCACAACATTATGGCTGGTTGGAGACAGTCCGAACCACAAGTACCGGTTCCATGGTTCTGGGCGTATACTGGGGGGACGGGGACGACTCCCATTAACCCCTGACTATACCGGGGATACGCTTATCACAATGCCTTTCTGGTCTGTGCTGTAGCAGGGCATTCTGGCAGCCAAGTGGCTTGACCTTTATTAGTGAGCCTGGTTACCCCCTCTCGGAACCACAGACTTAGAAATCGCCAGCTCATATACAGTGCATAAAATATATTTATATATATACCCTTATACACCATTTTAATAAAAAATATCACAAAATTCTTCTAAGTCCCTCGGGAAGAGTGAAAGACGCGCACGTTCATTTTCAGAGCTCCTAAACCTTCCTATAAGAAGTTAGCCAAAAAGTAGCTTCGAAAAACGCTTAGGTTAAGTTTCAGGGTTGCTTCTAATGTACCGAAGCTGGACTTAGACATAATTTCACTCTCACAACATTATGGCTGGTTGGAGACAGTCCGAACCACAAGTACCGGGTCCATGGTTCTGGGCGTATACTGGGGGGACGGGGGGGACTCCCATTAACCCCTGACTATACCGGGGATACGCTTATCACAATGCCTTTCTGGTCTGTGCTGAAGCAGGGCATTCTGGCAGCCAAGTGGCTTGACCTTTATTAGTGAGCCTGGTTACCTCCTCTCGGAACAACAGACTTAGAAATCGCCAGCTCATATACAGTGCATAAAATATATTTATATATATACCCTTATACACCATTTTAATAAAAAATATCACAAAATTCTTCTAAGTCCCTTGGGAAGAGTGGAAGATGCGCACGTTCATTTTCAGAGCTCCTAGACCTTCCCATAAGAAGTTAGCCAAAAAGTAGCTTCGAAAAACGCTTAGGTTAAGTTTCAGAGTTGCTTCTAATGTACCAAAGCTGGACTTAACATAATTTCACTCTCACAACATTATGGCTGGTTGGAGACAGTCCGAACCACAAGTACCGGGTCCATGGTTCTGGGCGTATACTGGGGGGACGGGGGGGACTCCCATTAACCCCTGACTATACCGGGGATACGCTTATCACAATGCCTTTCTGGTCTGTGCTGAAGCAGGGCATTCTGGCAGCCAAGTGGCTTGACCTTAATTAGTGAGCCTGGTTACCCCCTCTCGGAACCACAGACTTAGAAATCGCCAGCTCATATACAGTGCATAAAATATATTTATATATATACCCTTATACACCATTTTAATAAAAAATATCACAAAATTCTTCTAAGTCCCTCGGGAAGAGTGAAAGATGCGCACGTTCATTTTCAGAGCTCCTAGACCTTCCCATAAGAAGTTAGCCAAAAAGTAGCTTCGAAAAACGCTTACAGTAGGTGAAGTTTCAGAGTTGCTTCTAATGTACCAAAGCTGGACTTAGACATAATTTCACTCTCACAACATTATGGCTGGTTGGAGACAGTCCGAACCACAAGTACCGGGTCCATGGTTCTGGGCGTATACTGGGGGGACGGGGACGACTCCCATTAACCCCTGACTATACCGGGGATACGCTTATCACAATGCCTTTCTGGTCTGTGCTGAAGCAGGGCATTCTGGCAGCCAAGTGGCTTGACCTTTATTAGTGAGCCTGGTTACCCCCTCTCGGAACCACAGACTTAGAAATCGCCAGCTCATATACAGTGCATAAAATATATTTATATATATATACCCTTATACACCATTTTAATAAAAAATATCACAAAATTCTTCTAAGTCCCTCGGGAAGAGTGAAAGACGCGCACGTTCATTTTCAGAGCTCCTAGACCTTCCTATAAGAAGTTAGCCAAAAAGTAGCTTCGAAAAACGCTTAGGTTAAGTTTCAGAGTTGCTTCTAATGTACCAAAGCTGGACTTAGACATAATTTCACTCTCACAACATTATGGCTGGTTGGAGACAGTCCGAACCACAAGTACCGGGTCCATGGTTCTGGGCGTATACTGGGGGGACGGGGACGACTCCCATTAACCCCTGACTATACCGGGGATACGCTTATCACAATGCCTTTCTGGTCTGTGCTGAAGCAGGGCATTCTGGCAGCCAAGTGGCTTGACCTTTATTAGTGAGCCTGGTTACCCCCTCTCGGAACAACAGACTTAGAAATCGCCAGCTCATATACAGTGCATAAAATATATTTATATATATACCCTTATACACCATTTTAATAAAAAATATCACAAAATTCTTCTAAGTCCCTCGGGAAGAGTGAAAGATGCGCACGTTCATTTTCAGAGCTCCTAGACCTTCCCATAAGAAGTTAGCCAAAAAGTAGCTTCGAAAAACGCTTAGGTGAAGTTTCAGAGTTGCTTCTAATGTACCAAAGCTGGACTTAGACATAATTTCACTCTCACAACATTATGGCTGGTTGGAGACAGTCCGAACCACAAGTACCGGGTCCATGGTTCTGGGCGTATACTGGGGGGACGGGGACGACTCCCATTAACCCCTGACTATACCGGGGATACGCTTATCACAATGCCTTTCTGGTCTGTGCTGAAGCAGGGCATTCTGGCAGCCAAGTGGCTTGACCTTTATTAGTGAGCCTGGTTACCCCCTCTCGGAACCACAGACTTAGAAATCGCCAGCTCATATACAGTGCATAAAATATATTTATATATATATACCCTTATACACCATTTTAATAAAAAATATCACAAAATTCTTCTAAGTCCCTCGGGAAGAGTGAAAGACGCGCACGTTAATTTTCAGAGCTCCTAGACCTTCCTATAAGAAGTTAGCCAAAAAGTAGCTTCGAAAAACGCTTAGGTTAAGTTTCAGAGTTGCTTCTAATGTACCAAAGCTGGACTTAGACATAATTTCACTCTCACAACATTATGGCTGGTTGGAGACAGTCCGAACCACAAGTACCGGGTCCATGGTTCTGGGCGTATACTGGGGGGACGGGGGGGACTCCCATTAACCCCTGACTATACCGGGGATACGCTTATCACAATGCCTTTCTGGTCTGTGCTGAAGCAGGGCATTCTGGCAGCCAAGTGGCTTGACCTTAATTAGTGAGCCTGGTTACCCCCTCTTGGAACCACAGACTTAGAAATCGCCAGCTCATATACAGTGCATAAAATATATTTATATATATACCCTTATACACCATTTTAATAAAAAATATCACAAAATTCTTCTAAGTCCCTCGGGAAGAGTGAAAGACGCGCACGTTCATTTTCAGAGCTCCTAGACCTTCCCATAAGAAGTTAGCCAAAAAGTAGCTTCGAAAAACGCTTAGGTGAAGTTTCAGAGTTGCTTCTAATGTACCAAAGCTGGACTTAGACATAATTTCACTCTCACAACATTATGGCTGGTTGGAGACAGTCCGAACCACAAGTACCGGGTCCATGGTTCTGGGCGTATACTGGGGGGACGGGGGGGACTCCCATTAACCCCTGACTATACCGGGGATACGCTTATCACAATGCCTTTCTGGTCTGTGCTGAAGCAGGGCATTCTGGCAGCCAAGTGGCTTGACATTTATTAGTGAGCCTGGTTACCCCCTCTCGGAACCACAGACTTAGAAATCGCCAGCTCATATACAGTGCATAAAATATATTTATATATATACCCTTATACACCATTTTAATAAAAAATATCACAAAATTCTTCTAAGTCCCTCGGGAAGAGTGAAAGACGCGCACGTTCATTTTCAGAGCTCCTAGACCTTCCTATAAGAAGTTAGCCAAAAAGTAGCTTCGAAAAACGCTTAGGTTAAGTTTCAGAGTTGCTTCTAATGTACCAAAGCTGGACTTAGACATAATTTCACTCTCACAACATTATGGCTGGTTGGAGACAGTCCGAACCACAAGTACCGGGTCCATGGTTCTGGGCGTATACTGGGGGGACGGGGACGACTCCCATTAACCCCTGACTATACCGGGGATACGCTTATCACAATGCCTTTCTGGTCTGTGCTGAAGCAGAGCATTCTGGCAGCCAAGTGGCTTGACCTTTATTAGTGAGCCTGGTTACCCCCTCTCGGAACAACAGACTTAGAAATCGCCAGCTCATATACAGTGCATAAAATATATTTATATATATACCCTTATACAGCATTTTAATAAAAAATATCACAAAATTCTTCTAAGTCCCTCGGGAAGAGTGAAAGATGCGCACGTTCATTTTGAGAGCTCCTAGACCTTCCCATAAGAAGTTAGCCAAAAAGTAGCTTCGAAAAACGCTTAGGTGAAGTTTCAGAGTTGCTTCTAATGTACCAAAGCTGGACTTAGACATAATTTCACTCTCACAACATTATGGCTGGTTGGAGACAGTCCGAACCACAAGTACCGGGTCCATGGTTCTGGGCGTATACTGGGGGGACGGGGGGGACTCCCATTAACCCCTGACTATACCGGGGATACGCTTATCACAATGCCTTTCTGGTCTGTGCTGAAGCAGGGCATTCTGGCAGCCAAGTGGCTTGACCTTAATTAGTGAGCCTGGTTACCCCCTCTTGGAACCACAGACTTAGAAATCGCCAGCTCATATACAGTGCATAAAATATATTTATATATATACCCTTATACACCATTTTAATAAAAAATATCACAAAATTCTTCTAAGTCCCTCGGGAAGAGTGAAAGACGCGCACGTTCATTTTCAGAGCTCCTAGACCTTCCCATAAGAAGTTAGCCAAAAAGTAGCTTCGAAAAACGCTTAGGTGAAGTTTCAGAGTTGCTTCTAATGTACCAAAGCTGGACTTAGACATAATTTCACTCTCACAACATTATGGCTGGTTGGAGACAGTCCGAACCACAAGTACCGGGTCCATGGTTCTGGGCGTATACTGGGGGGACGGGGGGGACTCCCATTAACCCCTGACTATACCGGGGATACGCTTATCACAATGCCTTTCTGGTCTGTGCTGAAGCAGGGCATTCTGGCAGCCAAGTGGCTTGACATTTATTAGTGAGCCTGGTTACCCCCTCTCGGAACCACAGACTTAGAAATCGCCAGCTCATATACAGTGCATAAAATATATTTATATATATACCCTTATACACCATTTTAATAAAAAATATCACAAAATTCTTCTAAGTCCCTCGGGAAGAGTGAAAGACGCGCACGTTCATTTTCAGAGCTCCTAGACCTTCCTATAAGAAGTTAGCCAAAAAGTAGCTTCGAAAAACGCTTAGGTTAAGTTTCAGAGTTGCTTCTAATGTACCAAAGCTGGACTTAGACATAATTTCACTCTCACAACATTATGGCTGGTTGGAGACAGTCCGAACCACAAGTACCGGGTCCATGGTTCTGGGCGTATACTGGGGGGACGGGGACGACTCCCATTAACCCCTGACTATACCGGGGATACGCTTATCACAATGCCTTTCTGGTCTGTGCTGAAGCAGAGCATTCTGGCAGCCAAGTGGCTTGACCTTTATTAGTGAGCCTGGTTACCCCCTCTCGGAACAACAGACTTAGAAATCGCCAGCTCATATACAGTGCATAAAATATATTTATATATATACCCTTATACAGCATTTTAATAAAAAATATCACAAAATTCTTCTAAGTCCCTCGGGAAGAGTGAAAGATGCGCACGTTCATTTTGAGAGCTCCTAGACCTTCCCATAAGAAGTTAGCCAAAAAGTAGCTTCGAAAAACGCTTAGGTGAAGTTTCAGAGTTGCTTCTAATGTACCAAAGCTGGACTTAGACATAATTTCACTCTCACAACATTATGGCTGGTTGGAGACAGTCCGAACCACAAGTACCGGGTCCATGGTTCTGGGCGTATACTGGGGGGACGGGGGGGACTCCCATTAACCCCTGACTATACCGTGGATACGCTTATCACAATGCCTTTCTGGTCTGTGCTGAAGCAGGGCATTCTGGCAGCCAAGTGGCTTGACCTTAATTAGTGAGCCTGGTTACCCCCTCTCGGAACAACAGACTTAGAAATCGCCAGCTCATATACAGTGCATAAAATATATTTATATATATACCCTTATACAGCATTTTAATAAAAAATATCACAAAATTCTTCTAAGTCCCTCGGGAAGAGTGAAAGATGCGCACGTTCATTTTGAGAGCTCCTAGACCTTCCCATAAGAAGTTAGCCAAAAAGTAGCTTCGAAAAACGCTTAGGTGAAGTATCAGAGTTGCTTCTAATGTACCAAAGCTGGACTTAGACATAATTTCACTCTCACAACATTATGGCTGGTTGGAGACAGTCCGAACCACAAGTACCGGGTCCATGGTTCTGGGCGTATACTGGGGGGACGGGGGGGACTCCCATTAACCCCTGACTATACCGTGGATACGCTTATCACAATGCCTTTCTGGTCTGTGCTGAAGCAGGGCATTCTGGCAGCCAAGTGGCTTGACCTTAATTAGTGAGCCTGGTTACCCCCTCTCGGAACCACAGACTTAGAAATCGCCAGCTCATATACAGTGCATAAAATATATTTATATATATATACCCTTATACACCATTTTAATAAAAAATATCACAAAATTCTTCTAAGTACCTCGGGAAGAGTGAAAGACGCGCACGTTCATTTTCAGAGCTCCTAGACCTTCTAATAAGAAGTTAGCCAAAAAGTAGCTTCGAAAAACGCTTAGGTGAAGTTTCAGAGTTGCTTCTAATGTACCAAAGCTGGACTTAGACATAATTTCACTCTCACAACATTATGGCTGGTTGGAGACAGTCCGAACCACAAGTACCGGGTCCATGGTTCTGGGCGTATACTGGGGGGACGGGGACGACTCCCATTAACCCCTGACTATACCGGGGATACGCTTATCACAATGCCTTTCTGGTCTGTGCTGAAGCAGGGCATTCTGGCAGCCAAGTGGCTTGACCTTTATTAGTGAGCCTGGTTACCCCCTCTCGGAACAACAGACTTAGAAATCGCCAGCTCATATACAGTGCATAAAATATATTTATATATATACCCTTATACAGCATTTTAATAAAAAATATCACAAAATTCTTCTAAGTCCCTCGGGAAGAGTGAAAGATGCGCACGTTCATTTTCAGAGCTCCTAGACCTTCCCATAAGAAGTTAGCCAAAAAGTAGCTTCGAAAAACGCTTAGGTGAAGTTTCAGAGTTGCTTCTAATGTACCAAAGCTGGACTTAGACATAATTTCACTCTCACAACATTATGGCTGGTTGGAGACAGTCCGAACCACAAGTACCGGGTCCATGGTTCTGGGCGTATACTGGGGGGACGGGGGGGACTCCCATTAACCCCTGACTATACCGTGGATACGCTTATCACAATGCCTTTCTGGTCTGTGCTGAAGCAGGGCATTCTGGCAGCCAAGTGGCTTGACCTTAATTAGTGAGCCTGGTTACCCCCTCTCGGAACCACAGACTTAGAAATCGCCAGCTCATATACAGTGCATAAAATATATTTATATATATACCCTTATACACCATTTTAATAAAAAATATCACAAAATTCTTCTAAGTACCTCGGGAAGAGTGAAAGACGCGCACGTTCATTTTCAGAGCTCCTAGACCTTCTAATAAGAAGTTAGCCAAAAAGTAGCTTCGAAAAACGCTTAGGTGAAGTTTCAGAGTTGCTTCTAATGTACCAAAGCTGGACTTAGACATAATTTCACTCTCACAACATTATGGCTGGTTGGAGACAGTCCGAACCACAAGTACCGGGTCCATGGTTCTGGGCGTATACTGGGGGGACGGGGGGGACTCCCATTAACCCCTGACTATACCGGGGATACGCTTATCACAATGCCTTTCTGGTCTGTGCTGTAGCAGGGCATTCTGGCAGCCAAGTGGCTTGACCTTAATTAGTGAGCCTGGTTACCCCCTCTCGGAACAACAGACTTAGAAATCGCAAGCTCATATACAGTGCATAAAATATATTTATATATATACCCTTATACACCATTTTAATAAAAAATATCACAAAATTCTTCTAAGTCCCTCGGGAAGAGTGAAAGATGCGCACGTTCATTTTCAGAGCTCCTAGACCTTCCCATAAGAAGTTAGCCAAAAAGTAGCTTCGAAAAACGCTTAGGTGAAGTTTCAGAGTTGCTTCTAATGTACCAAAGCTGGACTTAGACATAATTTCACTCTCACAACATTATGGCTGGTTGGAGACAGTCCGAACCACAAGTACCGGGTCCATGGTTCTGGGCGTATACTGGGGGGACGGGGACGACTCCCATTAACCCCTTACTATACCGGGGATACGCTTATCACAATGCCTTTCTGGTCTGTGCTGAAGCAGGGCATTCTGGCAGCCAAGTGGCTTGACCTTTATTAGTGAGCCTGGTTACCCCCTCTCGGAACAACAGACTTAGAAATCGCCAGCTCATATACAGTGCATAAAATATATTTATATATATACCCTTATACACCATTTTAATAAAAAATATCACAAAATTCTTCTAAGTCCCTCGGGAAGAGTGAAAGACGCGCACGTTCATTTTCAGAGCTCCTAGACCTTCCTATAAGAAGTTAGCCAAAAAGTAGCTTCGAAAAACGCTTAGGTTAAGTTTCAGGGTTGCTTCTAATGTACCGAAGCTGGACTTAGACATAATTTCACTCTCACAACATTATGGCTGGTTGGAGACAGTCCGAACCACAAGTACCGGGTCCATGGTTCTGGGCGTATACTGGGGGGACGGGGGGGACTCCCATTAACCCCTGACTATACCGGGGATACGCTTATCACAATGCCTTTCTGGTCTGTGCTGAAGCAGGGCAGTCTGGCAGCCAAGTGGCTTGACCTTAATTAGTGAGCCTGGTTACCCCCTCTCGGAACCACAGACTTAGAAATCGCCAGCTCATATACAGTGCATAAAATATATTTATATATATACCCTTATACACCATTTTAATAAAAAATATCACAAAATTCTTCTAAGTACCTCGGGAAGAGTGAAAGACGCGCACGTTCATTTTCAGAGCTCCTAGACCTTCTAATAAGAAGTTAGCCAAAAAGTAGCTTCGAAAAACGCTTAGGTGAAGTTTCAGAGTTGCTTCTAATGTACCAAAGCTGGACTTAGACATAATTTCACTCTCACAACATTATGGCTGGTTGGAGACAGTCCGAACCACAAGTACCGGGTCCATGGTTCTGGGCGTATACTGGGGGGACGGGGACGACTCCCATTAACCCCTGACTATACCGGGGATACGCTTATCACAATGCCTTTCTGGTCTGTGCTGAAGCAGGGCATTCTGGCAGCCAAGTGGCTTGACCTTTATTAGTGAGCCTGGTTACCCCCTCTCGGAACAACAGACTTAGAAATCGCCAGCTCATATACAGTGCATAAAATATATTTATATATATACCCTTATACACCATTTTAATAAAAAATATCACAAAATTCTTCTAAGTCCCTCGGGAAGAGTGAAAGACGCGCACATTCATTTTCAGAGCTCCTAGACCTTCCTATAAGAAGTTAGCCAAAAAGTAGCTTCGAAAAACGCTTAGGTTAAGTTTCAGAGTTGCTTCTAATGTACCAAAGCTGGACTTAGACATAATTTCACTCTCACAACATTATGGCTGGTTGGAGACAGTCCGAACCACAAGTACCGGGTCCATGGTTCTGGGCGTATATTGGGGGGACGGGGGGGACTCCCATTAACCCCTGACTATACCGGGGATACGCTTATCACAATGCCTTTCTGGTCTGTGCTGAAGCAGGGCATTCTGGCAGCCAAGTGGCTTGACCTTAATTTGTGAGCCTGGTTACCCCCTCTCGGAACAACAGACTTAGAAATCGCCAGCTCATATACAGTGCATAAAATATATTTATATATATACCCTTATACACCATTTTAATAAAAAATATCACAAAATTCTTCTAAGTCCCTCGGGAAGAGTGAAAGACGCGCACGTTCATTTTCAGAGCTCCTAGACCTTCCTATAAGAAGTTAGCCAAAAAGTAGCTTCGAAAAACGCTTAGGTTAAGTTTCAGGGTTGCTTCTAATGTACCGAAGCTGGACTTAGACATAATTTCACTCTCACAACATTATGGCTGGTTGGAGACAGTCCGAACCACAAGTACCGGGTCCATGGTTCTGGGCGTATACTGGGGGGACGGGGGGGACTCCCATTAACCCCTGACTATACCGGGATACGCTTATCACAATGCCTTTCTGGTCTGTGCTGAAGCAGGGCATTCTGGCAGCCAAGTGGCTTGACCTTAATTAGTGAGCCTGGTTACCCCCTCTCGGAACCACAGACTTAGAAATCGCCAGCTCATATACAGTGCATAAAATATATTTATATATATACCCTTATACACCATTTTAATAAAAAATATCACAAAATTCTTCTAAGTCCCTCGGGAAGAGTGAAAGACGCGCACGTTCATTTTCAGAGCTCCTAGACCTTCCCATAAGAAGTTAGCCAAAAAGTAGCTTCGAAAAACGCTTAGGTGAAGTTTCAGAGTTGCTTCTAATGTACCAAAGCTGGACTTAGACATAATTTCACTCTCACAACATTATGGCTGGTTGGAGACAGTCCGAACCACAAGTACCGGGTCCATGGTTCTGGGCGTATACTGGGGGGACGGGGGGGACTCCCATTAACCCCTGACTATACCGTGGATACGCTTATCACAATGCCTTTCTGGTCTGTGCTGAAGCAGGGCATTCTGGCAGCCAAGTGGCTTGACCTTAATTAGTGAGCCTGGTTACTCCCTCTCGGAACCACAGACTTAGAAATCGCCAGCTCATATACAGTGCATAAAATATATTTATATATATACCCTTATACACCATTTTAATAAAAAATATCACAAAATTCTTCTAAGTACCTCGGGAAGAGTGAAAGACGCGCACGTTCATTTTCAGAGCTCCTAGACCTTCTAATAAGAAGTTAGCCAAAAAGTAGCTTCGAAAAACGCTTAGGTGAAGTTTCAGAGTTGCTTCTAATGTACCAAAGCTGGACTTAGACATAATTTCACTCTCACAACATTATGGCTGGTTGGAGACAGTCCGAACCACAAGTACCGGGTCCATGGTTCTGGGCGTATACTGGGGGGACGGGGACGACTCCCATTAACCCCTGACTATACCGGGGATACGCTTATCACAATGCCTTTCTGGTCTGTGCTGAAGCAGGGCATTCTGGCAGCCAAGTGGCTTGACCTTTATTAGTGAGCCTGGTTACCCCCTCTCGGAACAACAGACTTAGAAATCGCCAGCTCATATACAGTGCATAAAATATATTTATATATATACCCTTATACACCATTTTAATTAAAAATATCACAAAATTCTTCTAATTCCCTCGGGAAGAGTGAAAGATGCGCACGTTCATTTTCAGAGCTCCTAGACCTTCCCATAAGAAGTTAGCCAAAAAGTAGCTTCGAAAAACGCTTAGGTGAAGTTTCAGAGTTGCTTCTAATGTACCAAAGCTGGACTTAGACATAATTTCACTCTCACAACATTATGGCTGGTTGGAGACAGTCCGAACCACAAGTACCGGGTCCATGGTTCTGGGCGTATACTGGGGGGACGGGGACGACTTCCATTAACCCCTGACTATACCGGGGATACGCTTATCACAATGCCTTTCTGGTCTGTGCTGAAGCAGGGCATTCTGGCAGCCAAGTGGCTTGACCTTTATTAGTGAGCCTGGTTACCCCCTCTCGGAACCACAGACTTAGAAATCGCCAGCTCATATACAGTGCATAAAATATATTTATATATATATACCCTTATACACCATTTTAATAAAAAATATCACAAAATTCTTCTAAGTCCCTCGGGAAGAGTGAAAGACGCGCACGTTAATTTTCAGAGCTCCTAGACCTTCCTATAAGAAGTTAGCCAAAAAGTAGCTTCGAAAAACGCTTAGGTTAAGTTTCAGAGTTGCTTCTAATGTACCAAAGCTGGACTTAGACATAATTTCACTCTCACAACATTATGGCTGGTTGGAGACAGTTCGAACCACAAGTACCGGGTCCATGGTTCTGGGCGTATACTGGGGGGACGGGGGGGACTCCCATTAACCCCTGACTATACCGGGGATACGCTTATCACAATGCCTTTCTGGTCTGTGCTGAAGCAGGGCATTCTGGCAGCCAAGTGGCTTGACCTTAATTAGTGAGCCTGGTTACCCCCTCTTGGAACCACAGACTTAGAAATCGCCAGCTCATATACAGTGCATAAAATATATTTATATATATACCCTTATACACCATTTTAATAAAAAATATCACAAAATTCTTCTAAGTCCCTCGGGAAGAGTGAAAGACGCGCACGTTCATTTTCAAAGCTCCTAGACCTTCCCATAAGAAGTTAGCCAAAAAGTAGCTTCGAAAAACGCTTAGGTGAAGTTTCAGAGTTGCTTCTAATGTACCAAAGCTGGACTTAGACATAATTTCACTCTCACAACATTATGGCTGGTTGGAGACAGTCCGAACCACAAGTACCGGGTCCATGGTTCTGGGCGTATACTGGGGGGACGGGGGGGACTCCCATTAACCCCTGACTATACCGGGGATACGCTTATCACAATGCCTTTCTGGTCTGTGCTGAAGCAGGGCATTCTGGCAGCCAAGTGGCTTGACCTTAATTAGTGAGCCTGGTTACCCCCTCTCGGAACCACAGACTTAGAAATCGCCAGCTCATACTGTATACAGTGCATAAAATATATTTATATATATACCCTTATACACCATTTTAATAAAAAATATCACAAAATTCTTCTAATTCCCTCGGGAAGAGTGAAAGATGCGCACGTTCATTTTCAGAGCTCCTAGACCTTCCCATAAGAAGTTAGCCAAAAAGTAGCTTCGAAAAACGCTTAGGTGAAGTTTCAGAGTTGCTTCTAATGTACCAAAGCTGGACTTAGACATAATTTCACTCTCACAACATTATGGCTGGTTGGAGACAGTCCGAACCACAAGTACCGGGTCCATGGTTCTGGGCGTATACTGGGGGGACGGGGACGACTCCCATTAACCCCTGACTATACCGGGGATACGCTTATCACAATGCCTTTCTGGTCTGTGCTGAAGCAGGGCATTCTGGCAGCCAAGTGGCTTGACCTTTATTAGTGAGCCTGGTTACCCCCTCTCGGAACCACAGACTTAGAAATCGCCAGCTCATATACAGTGCATAAAATATATTTATATATATATACCCTTATACACCATTTTAATAAAAAATATCACAAAATTCTTCTAAGTCCCTCGGGAAGAGTGAAAGACGCGCACGTTAATTTTCAGAGCTCCTAGACCTTCCTATAAGAAGTTAGCCAAAAAGTAGCTTCGAAAAACGCTTAGGTTAAGTTTCAGAGTTGCTTCTAATGTACCAAAGCTGGACTTAGACATAATTTCACTCTCACAACATTATGGCTGGTTGGAGACAGTCCGAACCACAAGTACCGGGTCCATGGTTCTGGGCGTATACTGGGGGGACGGGGGGGACTCCCATTAACCCCTGACTATACCGGGGATACGCTTATCACAATGCCTTTCTGGTCTGTGCTGAAGCAGGGCATTCTGGCAGCCAAGTGGCTTGACCTTAATTAGTGAGCCTGGTTACCCCCTCTTGGAACCACAGACTTAGAAATCGCCAGCTCATATACAGTGCATAAAATATATTTATATATATACCCTTATACACCATTTTAATAAAAAATATCACAAAATTCTTCTAAGTCCCTCGGGAAGAGTGAAAGACGCGCACGTTCATTTTCAGAGCTCCTAGACCTTCCCATAAGAAGTTAGCCAAAAAGTAGCTTCGAAAAACGCTTAGGTGAAGTTTCAGAGTTGCTTCTAATGTACCAAAGCTGGACTTAGACATAATTTCACTCTCACAACATTATGGCTGGTTGGAGACAGTCCGAACCACAAGTACCGGGTCCATGGTTCTGGGCGTATACTGGGGGGACGGGGGGGACTCCCATTAACCCCTGACTATACCGGGGATACGCTTATCACAATGCCTTTCTGGTCTGTGCTGAAGCAGGGCATTCTGGCAGCCAAGTGGCTTGACCTTTATTAGTGAGCCTGGTTACCCCCTCTCGGAACCACAGACTTAGAAATCGCCAGCTCATATACAGTGCATAAAATATATTTATATATATACCCTTATACACCATTTTAATAAAAAATATCACAAAATTCTTCTAAGTCCCTCGGGAAGAGTGAAAGACGCGCACGTTCATTTTCAGAGCTCCTAGACCTTCCTATAAGAAGTTAGCCAAAAAGTAGCTTCGAAAAACGCTTAGGTTAAGTTTCAGAGTTGCTTCTAATGTACCAAAGCTGGACTTAGACATAATTTCACTCTCACAACATTATGGCTGGTTGGAGACAGTCCGAACCACAAGTACCGGGTCCATGGTTCTGGGCGTATACTGGGGGGACGGGGACGACTCCCATTAACCCCTGACTATACCGGGGATACGCTTATCACAATGCCTTTCTGGTCTGTGCTGAAGCAGGGCATTCTGGCAGCCAAGTGGCTTGACCTTTATTAGTGAGCCTGGTTACCCCCTCTCGGAACCACAGACTTAGAAATCGCCAGCTCATATACAGTGCATAAAATATATTTATATATATACCCTTATACACCATTTTAATAAAAAATATCACAAAATTCTTCTAAGTCCCTCGGGAAGAGTGAAAGACGCGCACGTTCATTTTCAGAGCTCTTAGACCTTCTAATAAGAAGTTAGCCAAAAAGTAGCTTCGAAAAACGCTTAGGTGAAGTTTCAGAGTTGCTTCTAATGTACCAAAGCTGGACTTAGACATAATTTCACTCTCACAACATTATGGCTGGTTGGAGACAGTCCGAACCACAAGTACCGGGTCCATGGTTCTGGGCGTATACTGGGGGGACGGGGACGACTCCCATTAACCCCTGACTATACCGGGGATACGCTTATCACAATGCCTTTCTGGTCTGTGCTGAAGCAGGGCATTCTGGCAGCCAAGTGGCTTGACCTTTATTAGTGAGCCTGGTTACCCCCTCTCGGAACCACAGACTTAGAAATCGCCAGCTCATATACAGTGCATAAAATATATTTATATATATACCCTTATACACCATTTTAATAAAAAATATCACAAAATTCTTCTAAGTCCCTCGGGAAGAGTGAAAGACGCGCACGTTCATTTTCAGAGCTCCTAGACCTTCCTATAAGAAGTTAGCCAAAAAGTAGCTTCGAAAAACGCTTAGGTTAAGTATCAGAGTTGCTTCTAATGTACCAAAGCTGGACTTAGACATAATTTCACTCTCACAACATTATGGCTGGTTGGAGACAGTCCGAACCACAAGTACCGGGTCCATGGTTCTGGGCGTATACTGGGGGGACGGGGGGGACTCCCATTAACCCCTGACTATACCGGGGATACGCTTATCACAATGCCTTTCTGGTCTGTGCTGAAGCAGGGCATTCTGGCAGCCATGTGGCTTGACCTTAATTAGTGAGCCTGGTTACCCCCTCTTGGAACCACAGACTTAGAAATCGCCAGCTCATATACAGTGCATAAAATATATTTATATATATACCCTTATACACCATTTTAATAAAAAATATCACAAAATTCTTCTAAGTCCCTCGGGAAGAGTGAAAGACGCGCACGTTCATTTTCAGAGCTCCTAGACCTTCCTATAAGAAGTTAGCCTAAAAGTAGCTTCGAAAAACGCTTAGGTTAAGTTTCAGAGTTGCTTCTAATGTACCAAAGCTGGACTTAGACATAATTTCACTCTCACAACATTATGGCTGGTTGGAGACAGTCCGAACCACAAGTACCGGTTCCATGGTTCTGGGCGTATACTGGGGGGACGGGGGGGACTCCCATTAACCCCTGACTATACCGGGGATACGCTTATCACAATGCCTTTCTGGTCTGTGCTGAAGCAGGGCATTCTGGCAGCCAAGTGGCTTGACCTTAATTAGTGAGCCTGGTTACCCCCTCTCGGAACCACAGACTTAGAAATCGCCAGCTCATATACAGTGCATAAAATATATTTATATATATATACCCTTATACACCATTTTAATAAAAAATATCACAAAATTCTTCTAAGTCCCTCGGGAAGAGTGAAAGACGCGCACGTTCATTTTCAGAGCTCCTAGACCTTCCTATAAGAAGTTAGCCAAAAAGTAGCTTCGAAAAACGCTTAGGTGAAGTTTCAGAGTTGCTTCTAATGTACCAAAGCTGGACTTAGACATAATTTCACTCTCACAACATTATGGCTGGTTGGAGACAGTCCGAACCACAAGTACCGGGTCCATGGTTCTGGGCGTATACTGGGGGGACGGGGGGGACTCCCATTAACCCCTGACTATACCGGGGATACGCTTATCACAATGCCTTTCTGGTCTGTGCTGAAGCAGGGCATTCTGGCATCCAAGTGGCTTGACCTTTATTAGTGAGCCTGGTTACCCCCTCTCGGAACCACAGACTTAGAAATCGCCAGCTCATATACAGTGCATAAAATATATTTATATATATACCCTTATACACCATTTTAATAAAAAAATATCACAAAATTCTTCTAAGTCCCTCGGGAAGAGTGAAAGACGCGCACGTTCATTTTCAGAGCTCCTAGACCTTCCTATAAGAAGTTAGCCAAAAAGTAGCTTCGAAAAACGCTTAGGTTAAGTTTCAGAGTTGCTTCTAATGTACCAAAGCTGGACTTAGACATAATTTCACTCTCACAACATTATGGCTGGTTGGAGACAGTCCGAACCACAAGTACCGGGTCCATGGTTCTGGGCGTATACTGGGGGGACGGGGACGACTCCCATTAACCCCTGACTATACCGGGGATACGCTTATCACAATGCCTTTCTGGTCTGTGCTGAAGCAGGGCATTCTGGCAGCCAAGTGGCTTGACCTTTATTAGTGAGCCTGGTTACCCCCTCTCGGAACAACAGACTTAGAAATCGCCAGCTCATATACAGTGCATAAAATATATTTATATATATACCCTTATACACCATTTTAATAAAAAATATCACAAAATTCTTCTAAGTCCCTCGGGAAGAGTGAAAGACGCGCACGTTCATTTTCAGAGCTCCTAGACCTTCCTATAAGAAGTTAGCCTAAAAGTAGCTTCGAAAAACGCTTAGGTTAAGTTTCAGAGTTGCTTCTAATGTACCAAAGCTGGACTTAGACATAATTTCACTCTCACAACATTATGGCTGGTTGGAGACAGTCCGAACCACAAGTACCGGTTCCATGGTTCTGGGCGTATACTGGGGGGACGGGGGGGACTCCCATTAACCCCTGACTATACCGGGGATACGCTTATCACAATGCCTTTCTGGTCTGTGCTGAAGCAGGGCATTCTGGCAGCCAAGTGGCTTGACCTTTATTAGTGAGCCTGGTTACCCCCTCTCGGAACCACAGACTTAGAAATCGCCAGCTCATATACAGTGCATAAAATATATTTATATATATACCCTTATACACCATTTTAATAAAAAATATCACAAAATTCTTCTAAGTCCCTTGGGAAGAGTGAAGGTTGCGCACGTTCATTTTCAGAGCTCCTAGACCTTCCCATAAGAAGTTAGCCAAAAAGTAGCTTCGAAAAACGCTTAGGTTAAGTTTCAGAGTTGCTACTAATGTACCGAAGCTGGACTTAACATAATTTCACTCACAACATTATGGCTGGTTGGAGACAGTCCGAACCACAAGTACCGGGTCCATGGTTCTGGGCGTATACTGGGGGGACGGGGGGGACTCCCATTAACCCCTGACTATACCGGGGATACGCTTATCACAATGCCTTTCTGGTCTGTGCTGAAGCAGGGCATTCTGGCAGCCAAGTGGCTTGACCTTAATTAGTGAGCCTGATTACCCCCTCTCGGAACCACAGACTTAGAAATCGCCAGCTCATATACAGTGCATAAAATATATTTATATATATATACCCTTATACACCATTTTAATAAAAAATATCACAAAATTCTTCTAAGTCCCTCGGGAAGAGTGAAAGACGCGCACGTTCATTTTCAGAGCTCCTAGACCTTCCTATAAGAAGTTAGCCAAAAAGTAGCTTCGAAAAACGCTTAGGTTAAGTTTCAGAGTTGCTTCTAATGTACCAAAGCTGGACTTAGACATAATTTCACTCTCACAACATTATGGCTGGTTGGAGACAGTCCGAACCACAAGTACCGGGTCCATGGTTCTGGGCGTATACTGGGGGGACGGGGGGGACTCCCATTAACCCCTGACTATACCGGGGATACGCTTATCACAATGCCTTTCTGGTCTGTGCTGAAGCAGGGCATTCTGGCAGCCAAGTGGCTTGACCTTTATTAGTGAGCCTGGTTACCCCCTCTCGGAACAACAGACTTAGAAATCGCCAGCTCATATACAGTGCATAAAATATATTTATATATATACCCTTATACACCATTTTAATAAAAAATATCACAAAATTCTTCTAAGTCCCTCGGGAAGAGTGAAAGACGCGCACGTTCATTTTCAGAGCTCCTAGACCTTCCTATAAGAAGTTAGCCTAAAAGTAGCTTCGAAAAACGCTTAGGTTAAGTTTCAGAGTTGCTTCTAATGTACCAAAGCTGGACTTAGACATAATTTCACTCTCACAACATTATGGCTGGTTGGAGACAGTCCGAACCACAAGTACCGGTTCCATGGTTCTGGGCGTATACTGGGGGGACGGGGGGACTCCCATTAACCCCTGACTATACCGGGGATACGCTTATCACAATGCCTTTCTGGTCTGTGCTGAAGCAGGGCATTCTGGCAGCCAAGTGGCTTGACCTTTATTAGTGAGCCTGGTTACCCCCTCTCGGAACCACAGACTTAGAAATCGCCAGCTCATATACAGTGCATAAAATATATTTATATATATACCCTTATACACCATTTTAATAAAAAATATCACAAAATTCTTCTAAGTCCCTTGGGAAGAGTGAAGGTTGCGCACGTTCATTTTCAGAGCTCCTAGACCTTCCCATAAGAAGTTAGCCAAAAAGTAGCTTCGAAAAACGCTTAGGTTAAGTTTCAGAGTTGCTACTAATGTACCGAAGCTGGACTTAACATAATTTCACTCACAACGTTATGGCTGGTTGGAGACAGTCCGAACCACAAGTACCGGGTCCATGGTTCTGGGCGTATACTGGGGGGAAGGGGGGGACTCCCATTAACCCCTGACTATACCGGGGATACGCTTATCACAATGCCTTTCTGGTCTGTGCTGAAGCAGGGCATTCTGGCAGCCAAGTGGCTTGACCTTAATTAGTGAGCCTGATTACCCCCTCTCGGAACCACAGACTTAGAAATCGCCAGCTCATATACAGTGCATAAAATATATTTATATATATATACCCTTATACACCATTTTAATAAAAAATATCACAAAATTCTTCTAAGTCCCTCGGGAAGAGTGAAAGACGCGCACGTTCATTTTCAGAGCTCCTAGACCTTCCTATAAGAAGTTAGCCAAAAAGTAGCTTCGAAAAACGCTTAGGTTAAGTTTCAGAGTTGCTTCTAATGTACCAAAGCTGGACTTAGACATAATTTCACTCTCACAACATTATGGCTGGTTGGAGACAGTCCGAACCACAAGTACCGGGTCCATGGTTCTGGGCGTATACTGGGGGGACGGGGGGGACTCCCATTAACCCCTGACTATACCGGGGATACGCTTATCACAATGCCTTTCTGGTCTGTGCTGAAGCAGGGCATTCTGGCAGCCATGTGGCTTGACCTTAATTAGTGAGCCTGGTTACCCCCTCTTGGAACCACAGACTTAGAAATCGCCAGCTCATATACAGTGCATAAAATATATTTATATATATACCCTTATACACCATTTTAATAAAAAATATCACAAAATTCTTCTAAGTCCCTCGGGAAGAGTGAAAGACGCGCACGTTCATTTTCAGAGCTCCTAGACCTTCCTATAAGAAGTTAGCCTAAAAGTAGCTTCGAAAAACGCTTAGGTTAAGTTTCAGAGTTGCTTCTAATGTACCAAAGTTGGACTTAGACATAATTTCACTCTCACAACATTATGGCTGGTTGGAGACAGTCCGAACCACAAGTACCGGGTCCATGGTTCTGGGCGTATACTGGGGGGACGGGGGGGACTCCCATTAACCCCTGACTATACCGGGGATACGCTTATCACAATGCCTTTCTGGTCTGTGCTGAAGCAGGGCATTCTGGCAGCCAAGTGGCTTGACCTTTATTAGTGAGCCTGGTTACCCCCTCTCGGAACCACAGACTTAGAAATCGCCAGCTCATATACAGTGCATAAAATATATTTATATATATACCCTTATACACCATTTTAATAAAAAATATCACAAAATTCTTCTAAGTCCCTCGGGAAGAGTGAAAGACGCGCACGTTCATTTTCAGAGCTCCTAGACCTTCCTATAAGAAGTTAGCCAAAAAGTAGCTTCGAAAAACGCTTAGGTTAAGTTTCAGAGTTGCTTCTAATGTACCAAAGCTGGACTTAGACATAATTTCACTCTCACAACATTATGGCTGGTTGGAGACAGTCCGAACCACAAGTACCGGGTCCATGGTTCTGGGCGTATACTGGGGGGACGGGGACGACTCCCATTAACCCCTGACTATACCGGGGATACGCTTATCACAATGCCTTTCTGGTCTGTGCTGAAGCAGGGCATTCTGGCAGCCAAGTGGCTTGACCTTTATTAGTGAGCCTGGTTACCCCCTCTCGGAACAACAGACTTAGAAATCGCCAGCTCATATACAGTGCATAAAATATATTTATATATATACCCTTATACACCATTTTAATAAAAAATATCACAAAATTCTTCTAAGTCCCTCGGGAAGAGTGAAAGACGCGCACGTTCATTTTCAGAGCTCCTAGACCTTCCTATAAGAAGTTAGCCTAAAAGTAGCTTCGAAAAACGCTTAGGTTAAGTTTCAGAGTTGCTTCTAATGTACCAAAGCTGGACTTAGACATAATTTCACTCTCACAACATTATGGCTGGTTGGAGACAGTCCGAACCACAAGTACCGGTTCCATGGTTCTGGGCGTATACTGGGGGGACGGGGGGGACTCCCATTAACCCCTGACTATACCGGGGATACGCTTATCACAATGCCTTTCTGGTCTGTGCTGAAGCAGGGCATTCTGGCAGCCAAGTGGCTTGACCTTTATTAGTGAGCCTGGTTACCCCCTCTCGGAACAACAGACTTAGAAATCGCCAGCTCATATACAGTGCATAAAATATATTTATATATATACCCTTATACACCATTTTAATAAAAAATATCACAAAATTCTTCTAAGTCCCTTGGGAAGAGTGAAGGTTGCGCACGTTCATTTTCAGAGCTCCTAGACCTTCCCATAAGAAGTTAGCCAAAAAGTAGCTTCGAAAAACGCTTAGGTTAAGTTTCAGAGTTGCTACTAATGTACCGAAGCTGGACTTAACATAATTTCACTCTCACAACATTATGGCTGGTTGGAGACAGTCCGAACCACAAGTACCGGGTCCATGGTTCTGGGCGTATACTGGGGGGACGGGGGGGACTCCCATTAACCCCTGACTATACCGGGGATACGCTTATCACAATGCCTTTCTGGTCTGTGCTGAAGCAGGGCATTCTGGCAGCCAAGTGGCTTGACCTTAATTAGTGAGCCTGGTTACCCCCTCTCGGAACCACAGACTTAGAAATCGCCAGCTCATATACAGTGCATAAAATATATTTATATATATACCCTTATACACCATTTTAATAAAAAATATCACAAAATTCTTCTAAGTACCTCGGGAAGAGTGAAAGACGCGCACGTTCATTTTCAGAGCTCCTAGACCTTCTAATAAGAAGTTAGCCAAAAAGTAGCTTCGAAAAACGCTTAGGTGAAGTTTCAGAGTTGCTTCTAATGTACCAAAGCTGGACTTAGACATAATTTCACTCTCACAACATTATGGCTGGTTGGAGACAGTCCGAACCACAAGTACCGGGTCCATGGTTCTGGGCGTATACTGGGGGGACGGGGGGGACTCCCATTAACCCCTGACTATACCGGGGATACGCTTATCACAATGCCTTTCTGGTCTGTGCTGTAGCAGGGCATTCTGGCAGCCAAGTGGCTTGACCTTAATTAGTGAGCCTGGTTACCCCCTCTCGGAACAACAGACTTAGAAATCGCAAGCTCATATACAGTGCATAAAATATATTTATATATATACCCTTATACACCATTTTAATAAAAAATATCACAAAATTCTTCTAAGTCCCTCGGGAAGAGTGAAAGATGCGCACGTTCATTTTCAGAGCTCCTAGACCTTCCCATAAGAAGTTAGCCAAAAAGTAGCTTCGAAAAACGCTTAGGTGAAGTTTCAGAGTTGCTTCTAATGTACCAAAGCTGGACTTAGACATAATTTCACTCTCACAACATTATGGCTGGTTGGAGACAGTCCGAACCACAAGTACCGGGTCCATGGTTCTGGGCGTATACTGGGGGGACGGGGACGACTCCCATTAACCCCTTACTATACCGGGGATACGCTTATCACAATGCCTTTCTGGTCTGTGCTGAAGCAGGGCATTCTGGCAGCCAAGTGGCTTGACCTTTATTAGTGAGCCTGGTTACCCCCTCTCGGAACAACAGACTTAGAAATCGCCAGCTCATATACAGTGCATAAAATATATTTATATATATACCCTTATACACCATTTTAATAAAAAATATCACAAAATTCTTCTAAGTCCCTCGGGAAGAGTGAAAGACGCGCACGTTCATTTTCAGAGCTCCTAGACCTTCCTATAAGAAGTTAGCCAAAAAGTAGCTTCGAAAAACGCTTAGGTTAAGTTTCAGGGTTGCTTCTAATGTACCGAAGCTGGACTTAGACATAATTTCACTCTCACAACATTATGGCTGGTTGGAGACAGTCCGAACCACAAGTACCGGGTCCATGGTTCTGGGCGTATACTGGGGGGACGGGGGGGACTCCCATTAACCCCTGACTATACCGGGGATACGCTTATCACAATGCCTTTCTGGTCTGTGCTGAAGCAGGGCAGTCTGGCAGCCAAGTGGCTTGACCTTAATTAGTGAGCCTGGTTACCCCCTCTCGGAACCACAGACTTAGAAATCGCCAGCTCATATACAGTGCATAAAATATATTTATATATATACCCTTATACACCATTTTAATAAAAAATATCACAAAATTCTTCTAAGTACCTCGGGAAGAGTGAAAGACGCGCACGTTCATTTTCAGAGCTCCTAGACCTTCTAATAAGAAGTTAGCCAAAAAGTAGCTTCGAAAAACGCTTAGGTGAAGTTTCAGAGTTGCTTCTAATGTACCAAAGCTGGACTTAGACATAATTTCACTCTCACAACATTATGGCTGGTTGGAGACAGTCCGAACCACAAGTACCGGGTCCATGGTTCTGGGCGTATACTGGGGGGACGGGGACGACTCCCATTAACCCCTGACTATACCGGGGATACGCTTATCACAATGCCTTTCTGGTCTGTGCTGAAGCAGGGCATTCTGGCAGCCAAGTGGCTTGACCTTTATTAGTGAGCCTGGTTACCCCCTCTCGGAACAACAGACTTAGAAATCGCCAGCTCATATACAGTGCATAAAATATATTTATATATATACCCTTATACACCATTTTAATAAAAAATATCACAAAATTCTTCTAAGTCCCTCGGGAAGAGTGAAAGACGCGCACATTCATTTTCAGAGCTCCTAGACCTTCCTATAAGAAGTTAGCCAAAAAGTAGCTTCGAAAAACGCTTAGGTTAAGTTTCAGAGTTGCTTCTAATGTACCAAAGCTGGACTTAGACATAATTTCACTCTCACAACATTATGGCTGGTTGGAGACAGTCCGAACCACAAGTACCGGGTCCATGGTTCTGGGCGTATATTGGGGGGACGGGGGGGACTCCCATTAACCCCTGACTATACCGGGGATACGCTTATCACAATGCCTTTCTGGTCTGTGCTGAAGCAGGGCATTCTGGCAGCCAAGTGGCTTGACCTTAATTTGTGAGCCTGGTTACCCCCTCTCGGAACAACAGACTTAGAAATCGCCAGCTCATATACAGTGCATAAAATATATTTATATATATACCCTTATACACCATTTTAATAAAAAATATCACAAAATTCTTCTAAGTCCCTCGGGAAGAGTGAAAGACGCGCACGTTCATTTTCAGAGCTCCTAGACCTTCCTATAAGAAGTTAGCCAAAAAGTAGCTTCGAAAAACGCTTAGGTTAAGTTTCAGGGTTGCTTCTAATGTACCGAAGCTGGACTTAGACATAATTTCACTCTCACAACATTATGGCTGGTTGGAGACAGTCCGAACCACAAGTACCGGGTCCATGGTTCTGGGCGTATACTGGGGGGACGGGGGGGACTCCCATTAACCCCTGACTATACCGGGATACGCTTATCACAATGCCTTTCTGGTCTGTGCTGAAGCAGGGCATTCTGGCAGCCAAGTGGCTTGACCTTAATTAGTGAGCCTGGTTACCCCCTCTCGGAACCACAGACTTAGAAATCGCCAGCTCATATACAGTGCATAAAATATATTTATATATATACCCTTATACACCATTTTAATAAAAAATATCACAAAATTCTTCTAAGTCCCTCGGGAAGAGTGAAAGACGCGCACGTTCATTTTCAGAGCTCCTAGACCTTCCCATAAGAAGTTAGCCAAAAAGTAGCTTCGAAAAACGCTTAGGTGAAGTTTCAGAGTTGCTTCTAATGTACCAAAGCTGGACTTAGACATAATTTCACTCTCACAACATTATGGCTGGTTGGAGACAGTCCGAACCACAAGTACCGGGTCCATGGTTCTGGGCGTATACTGGGGGGACGGGGGGGACTCCCATTAACCCCTGACTATACCGTGGATACGCTTATCACAATGCCTTTCTGGTCTGTGCTGAAGCAGGGCATTCTGGCAGCCAAGTGGCTTGACCTTAATTAGTGAGCCTGGTTACTCCCTCTCGGAACCACAGACTTAGAAATCGCCAGCTCATATACAGTGCATAAAATATATTTATATATATACCCTTATACACCATTTTAATAAAAAATATCACAAAATTCTTCTAAGTACCTCGGGAAGAGTGAAAGACGCGCACGTTCATTTTCAGAGCTCCTAGACCTTCTAATAAGAAGTTAGCCAAAAAGTAGCTTCGAAAAACGCTTAGGTGAAGTTTCAGAGTTGCTTCTAATGTACCAAAGCTGGACTTAGACATAATTTCACTCTCACAACATTATGGCTGGTTGGAGACAGTCCGAACCACAAGTACCGGGTCCATGGTTCTGGGCGTATACTGGGGGGACGGGGACGACTCCCATTAACCCCTGACTATACCGGGGATACGCTTATCACAATGCCTTTCTGGTCTGTGCTGAAGCAGGGCATTCTGGCAGCCAAGTGGCTTGACCTTTATTAGTGAGCCTGGTTACCCCCTCTCGGAACAACAGACTTAGAAATCGCCAGCTCATATACAGTGCATAAAATATATTTATATATATACCCTTATACACCATTTTAATTAAAAATATCACAAAATTCTTCTAATTCCCTCGGGAAGAGTGAAAGATGCGCACGTTCATTTTCAGAGCTCCTAGACCTTCCCATAAGAAGTTAGCCAAAAAGTAGCTTCGAAAAACGCTTAGGTGAAGTTTCAGAGTTGCTTCTAATGTACCAAAGCTGGACTTAGACATAATTTCACTCTCACAACATTATGGCTGGTTGGAGACAGTCCGAACCACAAGTACCGGGTCCATGGTTCTGGGCGTATACTGGGGGGACGGGGACGACTTCCATTAACCCCTGACTATACCGGGGATACGCTTATCACAATGCCTTTCTGGTCTGTGCTGAAGCAGGGCATTCTGGCAGCCAAGTGGCTTGACCTTTATTAGTGAGCCTGGTTACCCCCTCTCGGAACCACAGACTTAGAAATCGCCAGCTCATATACAGTGCATAAAATATATTTATATATATATACCCTTATACACCATTTTAATAAAAAATATCACAAAATTCTTCTAAGTCCCTCGGGAAGAGTGAAAGACGCGCACGTTAATTTTCAGAGCTCCTAGACCTTCCTATAAGAAGTTAGCCAAAAAGTAGCTTCGAAAAACGCTTAGGTTAAGTTTCAGAGTTGCTTCTAATGTACCAAAGCTGGACTTAGACATAATTTCACTCTCACAACATTATGGCTGGTTGGAGACAGTTCGAACCACAAGTACCGGGTCCATGGTTCTGGGCGTATACTGGGGGGACGGGGGGGACTCCCATTAACCCCTGACTATACCGGGGATACGCTTATCACAATGCCTTTCTGGTCTGTGCTGAAGCAGGGCATTCTGGCAGCCAAGTGGCTTGACCTTAATTAGTGAGCCTGGTTACCCCCTCTTGGAACCACAGACTTAGAAATCGCCAGCTCATATACAGTGCATAAAATATATTTATATATATACCCTTATACACCATTTTAATAAAAAATATCACAAAATTCTTCTAAGTCCCTCGGGAAGAGTGAAAGACGCGCACGTTCATTTTCAAAGCTCCTAGACCTTCCCATAAGAAGTTAGCCAAAAAGTAGCTTCGAAAAACGCTTAGGTGAAGTTTCAGAGTTGCTTCTAATGTACCAAAGCTGGACTTAGACATAATTTCACTCTCACAACATTATGGCTGGTTGGAGACAGTCCGAACCACAAGTACCGGGTCCATGGTTCTGGGCGTATACTGGGGGGACGGGGGGGACTCCCATTAACCCCTGACTATACCGGGGATACGCTTATCACAATGCCTTTCTGGTCTGTGCTGAAGCAGGGCATTCTGGCAGCCAAGTGGCTTGACCTTAATTAGTGAGCCTGGTTACCCCCTCTCGGAACCACAGACTTAGAAATCGCCAGCTCATACTGTATACAGTGCATAAAATATATTTATATATATACCCTTATACACCATTTTAATAAAAAATATCACAAAATTCTTCTAATTCCCTCGGGAAGAGTGAAAGATGCGCACGTTCATTTTCAGAGCTCCTAGACCTTCCCATAAGAAGTTAGCCAAAAAGTAGCTTCGAAAAACGCTTAGGTGAAGTTTCAGAGTTGCTTCTAATGTACCAAAGCTGGACTTAGACATAATTTCACTCTCACAACATTATGGCTGGTTGGAGACAGTCCGAACCACAAGTACCGGGTCCATGGTTCTGGGCGTATACTGGGGGGACGGGGACGACTCCCATTAACCCCTGACTATACCGGGGATACGCTTATCACAATGCCTTTCTGGTCTGTGCTGAAGCAGGGCATTCTGGCAGCCAAGTGGCTTGACCTTTATTAGTGAGCCTGGTTACCCCCTCTCGGAACCACAGACTTAGAAATCGCCAGCTCATATACAGTGCATAAAATATATTTATATATATATACCCTTATACACCATTTTAATAAAAAATATCACAAAATTCTTCTAAGTCCCTCGGGAAGAGTGAAAGACGCGCACGTTAATTTTCAGAGCTCCTAGACCTTCCTATAAGAAGTTAGCCAAAAAGTAGCTTCGAAAAACGCTTAGGTTAAGTTTCAGAGTTGCTTCTAATGTACCAAAGCTGGACTTAGACATAATTTCACTCTCACAACATTATGGCTGGTTGGAGACAGTCCGAACCACAAGTACCGGGTCCATGGTTCTGGGCGTATACTGGGGGGACGGGGGGGACTCCCATTAACCCCTGACTATACCGGGGATACGCTTATCACAATGCCTTTCTGGTCTGTGCTGAAGCAGGGCATTCTGGCAGCCAAGTGGCTTGACCTTAATTAGTGAGCCTGGTTACCCCCTCTTGGAACCACAGACTTAGAAATCGCCAGCTCATATACAGTGCATAAAATATATTTATATATATACCCTTATACACCATTTTAATAAAAAATATCACAAAATTCTTCTAAGTCCCTCGGGAAGAGTGAAAGACGCGCACGTTCATTTTCAGAGCTCCTAGACCTTCCCATAAGAAGTTAGCCAAAAAGTAGCTTCGAAAAACGCTTAGGTGAAGTTTCAGAGTTGCTTCTAATGTACCAAAGCTGGACTTAGACATAATTTCACTCTCACAACATTATGGCTGGTTGGAGACAGTCCGAACCACAAGTACCGGGTCCATGGTTCTGGGCGTATACTGGGGGGACGGGGGGGACTCCCATTAACCCCTGACTATACCGGGGATACGCTTATCACAATGCCTTTCTGGTCTGTGCTGAAGCAGGGCATTCTGGCAGCCAAGTGGCTTGACCTTTATTAGTGAGCCTGGTTACCCCCTCTCGGAACCACAGACTTAGAAATCGCCAGCTCATATACAGTGCATAAAATATATTTATATATATACCCTTATACACCATTTTAATAAAAAATATCACAAAATTCTTCTAAGTCCCTCGGGAAGAGTGAAAGACGCGCACGTTCATTTTCAGAGCTCCTAGACCTTCCTATAAGAAGTTAGCCAAAAAGTAGCTTCGAAAAACGCTTAGGTTAAGTTTCAGAGTTGCTTCTAATGTACCAAAGCTGGACTTAGACATAATTTCACTCTCACAACATTATGGCTGGTTGGAGACAGTCCGAACCACAAGTACCGGGTCCATGGTTCTGGGCGTATACTGGGGGGACGGGGACGACTCCCATTAACCCCTGACTATACCGGGGATACGCTTATCACAATGCCTTTCTGGTCTGTGCTGAAGCAGGGCATTCTGGCAGCCAAGTGGCTTGACCTTTATTAGTGAGCCTGGTTACCCCCTCTCGGAACCACAGACTTAGAAATCGCCAGCTCATATACAGTGCATAAAATATATTTATATATATACCCTTATACACCATTTTAATAAAAAATATCACAAAATTCTTCTAAGTCCCTCGGGAAGAGTGAAAGACGCGCACGTTCATTTTCAGAGCTCTTAGACCTTCTAATAAGAAGTTAGCCAAAAAGTAGCTTCGAAAAACGCTTAGGTGAAGTTTCAGAGTTGCTTCTAATGTACCAAAGCTGGACTTAGACATAATTTCACTCTCACAACATTATGGCTGGTTGGAGACAGTCCGAACCACAAGTACCGGGTCCATGGTTCTGGGCGTATACTGGGGGGACGGGGACGACTCCCATTAACCCCTGACTATACCGGGGATACGCTTATCACAATGCCTTTCTGGTCTGTGCTGAAGCAGGGCATTCTGGCAGCCAAGTGGCTTGACCTTTATTAGTGAGCCTGGTTACCCCCTCTCGGAACCACAGACTTAGAAATCGCCAGCTCATATACAGTGCATAAAATATATTTATATATATACCCTTATACACCATTTTAATAAAAAATATCACAAAATTCTTCTAAGTCCCTCGGGAAGAGTGAAAGATGCGCACGTTCATTTTCAGAGCTCCTAGACCTTCCTATAAGAAGTTAGCCAAAAAGTAGCTTCGAAAAACGCTTAGGTTAAGTTTCAGAGTTGCTTCTAATGTACCAAAGCTGGACTTAGACATAATTTCACTCTCACAACATTATGGCTGGTTGGAGACAGTCCGAACCACAAGTACCGGGTCCATGGTTCTGGGCGTATACTGGGGGGACGGGGGGGACTCCCATTAACCCCTGACTATACCGGGGATACGCTTATCACAATGCCTTTCTGGTCTGTGCTGAAGCAGGGCATTCTGGCAGCCATGTGGCTTGACCTTAATTAGTGAGCCTGGTTACCCCCTCTTGGAACCACAGACTTAGAAATCGCCAGCTCATATACAGTGCATAAAATATATTTATATATATACCCTTATACACCATTTTAATAAAAAATATCACAAAATTCTTCTAAGTCCCTCGGGAAGAGTGAAAGACGCGCACGTTCATTTTCAGAGCTCCTAGACCTTCCTATAAGAAGTTAGCCTAAAAGTAGCTTCGAAAAACGCTTAGGTTAAGTTTCAGAGTTGCTTCTAATGTACCAAAGCTGGACTTAGACATAATTTCACTCTCACAACATTATGGCTGGTTGGAGACAGTCCGAACCACAAGTACCGGTTCCATGGTTCTGGGCGTATACTGGGGGGACGGGGGGGACTCCCATTAACCCCTGACTATACCGGGGATACGCTTATCACAATGCCTTTCTGGTCTGTGCTGAAGCAGGGCATTCTGGCAGCCAAGTGGCTTGACCTTAATTAGTGAGCCTGGTTACCCCCTCTCGGAACCACAGACTTAGAAATCGCCAGCTCATATACAGTGCATAAAATATATTTATATATATATACCCTTATACACCATTTTAATAAAAAATATCACAAAATTCTTCTAAGTCCCTCGGGAAGAGTGAAAGACGCGCACGTTCATTTTCAGAGCTCCTAGACCTTCCTATAAGAAGTTAGCCAAAAAGTAGCTTCGAAAAACGCTTAGGTGAAGTTTCAGAGTTGCTTCTAATGTACCAAAGCTGGACTTAGACATAATTTCACTCTCACAACATTATGGCTGGTTGGAGACAGTCCGAACCACAAGTACCGGGTCCATGGTTCTGGGCGTATACTGGGGGGACGGGGGGGACTCCCATTAACCCCTGACTATACCGGGGATACGCTTATCACAATGCCTTTCTGGTCTGTGCTGAAGCAGGGCATTCTGGCATCCAAGTGGCTTGACCTTTATTAGTGAGCCTGGTTACCCCCTCTCGGAACCACAGACTTAGAAATCGCCAGCTCATATACAGTGCATAAAATATATTTATATATATACCCTTATACACCATTTTAATAAAAAAATATCACAAAATTCTTCTAAGTCCCTCGGGAAGAGTGAAAGACGCGCACGTTCATTTTCAGAGCTCCTAGACCTTCCTATAAGAAGTTAGCCAAAAAGTAGCTTCGAAAAACGCTTAGGTTAAGTTTCAGAGTTGCTTCTAATGTACCAAAGCTGGACTTAGACATAATTTCACTCTCACAACATTATGGCTGGTTGGAGACAGTCCGAACCACAAGTACCGGGTCCATGGTTCTGGGCGTATACTGGGGGGACGGGGACGACTCCCATTAACCCCTGACTATACCGGGGATACGCTTATCACAATGCCTTTCTGGTCTGTGCTGAAGCAGGGCATTCTGGCAGCCAAGTGGCTTGACCTTTATTAGTGAGCCTGGTTACCCCCTCTCGGAACAACAGACTTAGAAATCGCCAGCTCATATACAGTGCATAAAATATATTTATATATATACCCTTATACACCATTTTAATAAAAAATATCACAAAATTCTTCTAAGTCCCTCGGGAAGAGTGAAAGACGCGCACGTTCATTTTCAGAGCTCCTAGACCTTCCTATAAGAAGTTAGCCTAAAAGTAGCTTCGAAAAACGCTTAGGTTAAGTTTCAGAGTTGCTTCTAATGTACCAAAGCTGGACTTAGACATAATTTCACTCTCACAACATTATGGCTGGTTGGAGACAGTCCGAACCACAAGTACCGGTTCCATGGTTCTGGGCGTATACTGGGGGGACGGGGGGGACTCCCATTAACCCCTGACTATACCGGGGATACGCTTATCACAATGCCTTTCTGGTCTGTGCTGAAGCAGGGCATTCTGGCAGCCAAGTGGCTTGACCTTTATTAGTGAGCCTGGTTACCCCCTCTCGGAACCACAGACTTAGAAATCGCCAGCTCATATACAGTGCATAAAATATATTTATATATATACCCTTATACACCATTTTAATAAAAAATATCACAAAATTCTTCTAAGTCCCTTGGGAAGAGTGAAGGTTGCGCACGTTCATTTTCAGAGCTCCTAGACCTTCCCATAAGAAGTTAGCCAAAAAGTAGCTTCGAAAAACGCTTAGGTTAAGTTTCAGAGTTGCTACTAATGTACCGAAGCTGGACTTAACATAATTTCACTCACAACATTATGGCTGGTTGGAGACAGTCCGAACCACAAGTACCGGGTCCATGGTTCTGGGCGTATACTGGGGGGACGGGGGGGACTCCCATTAACCCCTGACTATACCGGGGATACGCTTATCACAATGCCTTTCTGGTCTGTGCTGAAGCAGGGCATTCTGGCAGCCAAGTGGCTTGACCTTAATTAGTGAGCCTGATTACCCCCTCTCGGAACCACAGACTTAGAAATCGCCAGCTCATATACAGTGCATAAAATATATTTATATATATATACCCTTATACACCATTTTAATAAAAAATATCACAAAATTCTTCTAAGTCCCTCGGGAAGAGTGAAAGACGCGCACGTTCATTTTCAGAGCTCCTAGACCTTCCTATAAGAAGTTAGCCAAAAAGTAGCTTCGAAAAACGCTTAGGTTAAGTTTCAGAGTTGCTTCTAATGTACCAAAGCTGGACTTAGACATAATTTCACTCTCACAACATTATGGCTGGTTGGAGACAGTCCGAACCACAAGTACCGGGTCCATGGTTCTGGGCGTATACTGGGGGGACGGGGGGGACTCCCATTAACCCCTGACTATACCGGGGATACGCTTATCACAATGCCTTTCTGGTCTGTGCTGAAGCAGGGCATTCTGGCAGCCAAGTGGCTTGACCTTTATTAGTGAGCCTGGTTACCCCCTCTCGGAACAACAGACTTAGAAATCGCCAGCTCATATACAGTGCATAAAATATATTTATATATATACCCTTATACACCATTTTAATAAAAAATATCACAAAATTCTTCTAAGTCCCTCGGGAAGAGTGAAAGACGCGCACGTTCATTTTCAGAGCTCCTAGACCTTCCTATAAGAAGTTAGCCTAAAAGTAGCTTCGAAAAACGCTTAGGTTAAGTTTCAGAGTTGCTTCTAATGTACCAAAGCTGGACTTAGACATAATTTCACTCTCACAACATTATGGCTGGTTGGAGACAGTCCGAACCACAAGTACCGGTTCCATGGTTCTGGGCGTATACTGGGGGGACGGGGGGACTCCCATTAACCCCTGACTATACCGGGGATACGCTTATCACAATGCCTTTCTGGTCTGTGCTGAAGCAGGGCATTCTGGCAGCCAAGTGGCTTGACCTTTATTAGTGAGCCTGGTTACCCCCTCTCGGAACCACAGACTTAGAAATCGCCAGCTCATATACAGTGCATAAAATATATTTATATATATACCCTTATACACCATTTTAATAAAAAATATCACAAAATTCTTCTAAGTCCCTTGGGAAGAGTGAAGGTTGCGCACGTTCATTTTCAGAGCTCCTAGACCTTCCCATAAGAAGTTAGCCAAAAAGTAGCTTCGAAAAACGCTTAGGTTAAGTTTCAGAGTTGCTACTAATGTACCGAAGCTGGACTTAACATAATTTCACTCACAACGTTATGGCTGGTTGGAGACAGTCCGAACCACAAGTACCGGGTCCATGGTTCTGGGCGTATACTGGGGGGAAGGGGGGGACTCCCATTAACCCCTGACTATACCGGGGATACGCTTATCACAATGCCTTTCTGGTCTGTGCTGAAGCAGGGCATTCTGGCAGCCAAGTGGCTTGACCTTAATTAGTGAGCCTGATTACCCCCTCTCGGAACCACAGACTTAGAAATCGCCAGCTCATATACAGTGCATAAAATATATTTATATATATATACCCTTATACACCATTTTAATAAAAAATATCACAAAATTCTTCTAAGTCCCTCGGGAAGAGTGAAAGACGCGCACGTTCATTTTCAGAGCTCCTAGACCTTCCTATAAGAAGTTAGCCAAAAAGTAGCTTCGAAAAACGCTTAGGTTAAGTTTCAGAGTTGCTTCTAATGTACCAAAGCTGGACTTAGACATAATTTCACTCTCACAACATTATGGCTGGTTGGAGACAGTCCGAACCACAAGTACCGGGTCCATGGTTCTGGGCGTATACTGGGGGGACGGGGGGGACTCCCATTAACCCCTGACTATACCGGGGATACGCTTATCACAATGCCTTTCTGGTCTGTGCTGAAGCAGGGCATTCTGGCAGCCATGTGGCTTGACCTTAATTAGTGAGCCTGGTTACCCCCTCTTGGAACCACAGACTTAGAAATCGCCAGCTCATATACAGTGCATAAAATATATTTATATATATACCCTTATACACCATTTTAATAAAAAATATCACAAAATTCTTCTAAGTCCCTCGGGAAGAGTGAAAGACGCGCACGTTCATTTTCAGAGCTCCTAGACCTTCCTATAAGAAGTTAGCCTAAAAGTAGCTTCGAAAAACGCTTAGGTTAAGTTTCAGAGTTGCTTCTAATGTACCAAAGTTGGACTTAGACATAATTTCACTCTCACAACATTATGGCTGGTTGGAGACAGTCCGAACCACAAGTACCGGGTCCATGGTTCTGGGCGTATACTGGGGGGGACGGGGGGGACTCCCATTAACCCCTGACTATACCGGGGATACGCTTATCACAATGCCTTTCTGGTCTGTGCTGAAGCAGGGCATTCTGGCAGCCAAGTGGCTTGACCTTTATTAGTGAGCCTGGTTACCCCCTCTCGGAACCACAGACTTAGAAATCGCCAGCTCATATACAGTGCATAAAATATATTTATATATATACCCTTATACACCATTTTAATAAAAAATATCACAAAATTCTTCTAAGTCCCTCGGGAAGAGTGAAAGACGCGCACGTTCATTTTCAGAGCTCCTAGACCTTCCTATAAGAAGTTAGCCAAAAAGTAGCTTCGAAAAACGCTTAGGTTAAGTTTCAGAGTTGCTTCTAATGTACCAAAGCTGGACTTAGACATAATTTCACTCTCACAACATTATGGCTGGTTGGAGACAGTCCGAACCACAAGTACCGGGTCCATGGTTCTGGGCGTATACTGGGGGGACGGGGACGACTCCCATTAACCCCTGACTATACCGGGGATACGCTTATCACAATGCCTTTCTGGTCTGTGCTGAAGCAGGGCATTCTGGCAGCCAAGTGGCTTGACCTTTATTAGTGAGCCTGGTTACCCCCTCTCGGAACAACAGACTTAGAAATCGCCAGCTCATATACAGTGCATAAAATATATTTATATATATACCCTTATACACCATTTTAATAAAAAATATCACAAAATTCTTCTAAGTCCCTCGGGAAGAGTGAAAGACGCGCACGTTCATTTTCAGAGCTCCTAGACCTTCCTATAAGAAGTTAGCCTAAAAGTAGCTTCGAAAAACGCTTAGGTTAAGTTTCAGAGTTGCTTCTAATGTACCAAAGCTGGACTTAGACATAATTTCACTCTCACAACATTATGGCTGGTTGGAGACAGTCCGAACCACAAGTACCGGTTCCATGGTTCTGGGCGTATACTGGGGGGACGGGGGGGACTCCCATTAACCCCTGACTATACCGGGGATACGCTTATCACAATGCCTTTCTGGTCTGTGCTGAAGCAGGGCATTCTGGCAGCCAAGTGGCTTGACCTTTATTAGTGAGCCTGGTTACCCCCTCTCGGAACCACAGACTTAGAAATCGCCAGCTCATATACAGTGCATAAAATATATTTATATATATACCCTTATACACCATTTTAATAAAAAATATCACAAAATTCTTCTAAGTCCCTTGGGAAGAGTGAAGGTTGCGCACGTTCATTTTCAGAGCTCCTAGACCTTCCCATAAGAAGTTAGCCAAAAAGTAGCTTCGAAAAACGCTTAGGTTAAGTTTCAGAGTTGCTACTAATGTACCGAAGCTGGACTTAACATAATTTCACTCTCACAACATTATGGCTGGTTGGAGACAGTCCGAACCACAAGTACCGGGTCCATGGTTCTGGGCGTATACTGGGGGGACGGGGGGGACTCCCATTAACCCCTGACTATACCGGGGATACGCTTATCACAATGCCTTTCTGGTCTGTGCTGAAGCAGGGCATTCTGGCAGCCAAGTGGCTTGACCTTAATTAGTGAGCCTGGTTACCCCCTCTCGGAACCACAGACTTAGAAATCGCCAGCTCATATACAGTGCATAAAATATATTTATATATATATACCCTTATACACCATTTTAATAAAAAATATCACAAAATTCTTCTAAGTCCCTCGGGAAGAGTGAAAGACGCGCACGTTCATTTTCAGAGCTCCTAGACCTTCCTATAAGAAGTTAGCCAAAAAGTAGCTTCGAAAAACGCTTAGGTTAAGTTTCAGAGTTGCTTCTAATGTACCAAAGCTGGACTTAGACATAATTTCACTCTCACAACATTATGGCTGGTTGGAGACAGTCCGAACCACAAGTACCGGGTCCATGGTTCTTGGCGTATACTGGGGGGACGGGGGGGACTCCCATTAACCCCTGACTATACCGGGGATACGCTTATCACAATGCCTTTCTGGTCTGTGCTGAAGCAGGGCATTCTGGCAGCCATGTGGCTTGACCTTAATTAGTGAGCCTGGTTACCCCCTCTTGGAACCACAGACTTAGAAATCGCCAGCTCATATACAGTGCATAAAATATATTTATATATATACCCTTATACACCATTTTAATAAAAAATATCACAAAATTCTTCTAAGTCCCTCGGGAAGAGTGAAAGACGCGCACGTTCATTTTTAGAGCTCCTAGACCTTCCTATAAGAAGTTAGCCTAAAAGTAGCTTCGAAAAACGCTTAGGTTAAGTTTCAGAGTTGCTTCTAATGTACCAAAGTTGGACTTAGACATCATTTCACTCTCACAACATTATGGCTGGTTGGAGACAGTCCGAACCACAAGTACCGGTTCCATGGTTCTGGGCGTATACTGGGGGGACGGGGGGGACTCCCATTAACCCCTGACTATACCGGGGATACGCTTATCACAATGCCTTTCTGGTCTGTGCTGAAGCAGGGCATTCTGGCAGCCAAGTGGCTTGACCTTTATTAGTGAGCCTGGTTACCCCCTCTCGGAACCACAGACTTAGAAATCGCCAGCTCATATACAGTGCATAAAATATATTTATATATATACCCTTATACACCATTTTAATAAAAAATATCACAAAATTCTTCTAAGTCCCTCGGGAAGAGTGCAAGACGCGCACGTTCATTTTCAGAGCTCCTAGACCTTCCCATAAGAAGTTAGCCAAAAAGTAGCTTCGAAAAACGCTTAGGTGAAGTTTCAGAGTTGCTTCTAATGTACCAAAGCTGGACTTAGACATAATTTCACTCTCACAACATTATGGCTGGTTGGAGACAGTCCGAACCACAAGTACCGGGTCCATGGTTCTGGGCGTATACTGGGGGGACGGGGACGACTCCCATTAACCCCTGACTATACCGGGGATACGCTTATCACAATGCCTTTCTGGTCTGTGCTGAAGCAGGGCATTCTGGCAGCCAAGTGGCTTGACCTTTATTAGTGAGCCTGGTTACCCCCTCTCGGAACCACAGACTTAGAAATCGCCAGCTCATATACAGTGCATAAAATATATTTATATATATACCCTTATACACCATTTTAATAAAAAATATCACAAAATTCTTCTAAGTCCCTCGGGAAGAGTGAAAGACGCGCACGTTCTTTTTCAGAGCTCCTAGACCTTCCTATAAGAAGTTAGCCAAAAAGTAGCTTCGAAAAACGCTTAGGTTAAGTTTCAGAGTTGCTTCTAATGTACCAAAGCTGGACTTAGACATAATTTCACTCTCACAACATTATGGCTGGTTGGAGACAGTCCGAACCACAAGTACCGGGTCCATGGTTCTGGGCGTATACTGGGGGGACGGGGGGGACTCCCATTAACCCCTGACTATACCGGGGAAACGCTTATCACAATGCCTTTCTGGTCTGTGCTGAAGCAGGGCATTCTGGCAGCCAAGTGGCTTGACCTTTATTAGTGAGCCTGGTTACCCCCTCTCGGAACAACAGACTTAGAAATCGCCAGCTCATATACAGTGCATAAAATATATTTATATATATACCCTTATACACCATTTTAATAAAAAAATATCACAAAATTCTTCTAAGTCCCTCGGGAAGAGTGAAAGACGCGCACGTTCATTTTCAGAGCTCCTAGACCTTCCTATAAGAAGTTAGCCTAAAAGTAGCTTCGAAAAACGCGTAGGTTAAGTTTCAGAGTTGCTTCTAATGTACCAAAGCTGGACTTAGACATAATTTCACTCTCACAACATTATGGCTGGTTGGAGACAGTCCGAACCACAAGTACCGGTTCCATGGTTCTGGGCGTATACTGGGGGGACGGGGGGGACTCCCATTAACCCCTGTATATAGCGGGGATACGCTTATCACAATGCCTTTCTGGTCTGTGCTGAAGCAGGGCATTCTGGCAGCCAAGTGGCTTGACCTTTATTAGTGAGCCTGGTTACCCCCTCTCGGAACCACAGACTTAGAAATCGCCAGCTCATATACAGTGCATAAAATATATTTATATATATACCCTTATACACCATTTTAATAAAAAATATCACAAAATTCTTCTAAGTCCCTTGGGAAGAGTGAAGGTTGCGCACGTTCATTTTCAGAGCTCCTAGACCTTCCCATAAGAAGTTAGCCAAAAAGTAGCTTCGAAAAACGCTTAGGTTAAGTTTCAGAGTTGCTACTAATGTACCGAAGCTGGACTTAACATAATTTCACTCTCACAACATTATGGCTGGTTGGAGACAGTCCGAACCACAAGTACCGGGTCCATGGTTCTGGGCGTATACTGGGGGGACGGGGGGGACTCCCATTAACCCCTGACTATACCGGGGATACGCTTATCACAATGCCTTTCTGGTCTGTGCTGAAGCAGGGCATTCTGGCAGCCAAGTGGCTTGACCTTAATTAGTGAGCCTAGTTACCCCCTCTCGGAACCACAGACTTAGAAATCGCCAGCTCATATACAGTGCATAAAATATATTTATATATATACCCTTATACACCATTTTAATAAAAAATATCACAAAATTCTTCTAAGTCCATCGGGAAGAGTGAAAGATGCGCACGTTCATTTTCAGAGCTCCTAGACCTTCCCATAAGAAGTTAGCCAAAAAGTAGCTTCGAAAAACGCTTAGGTGAAGTTTCAGAGTTGCTTCTAATGTACCAAAGCTGGACTTAGACATAATTTCACTCTCACAACATTATGGCTGGTTGGAGACAGTCAGAACCACAAGTACCGGGTCCATGGTTCTGGGCGTATACTGGGGGGACGGGGACGACTCCCATTAACCCCTGACTATACCGGGGATACGCTTATCACAATGCCTTTCTGGTCTGTGCTGAAGCAGGGCATTCTGGCAGCCAAGTGGCTTGACCTTTATTAGTGAGCCTGGTTACCCCCTCTCGGAACCACAGACTTAGAAATCGCCAGCTCATATACAGTGCATAAAATATATTTATATATATACCCTTAAACACCATTTTAATAAAAAATATCACAAAATTCTTCTAAGTCCCTCGGGAAGAGTGAAAGACGCGCACGTTCATTTTCAGAGCTCCTAGACCTTCCTATAAGAAGTTAGCCAAAAAGTAGCTTCGAAAAACGCTTAGGTTAAGTTTCAGAGTTGCTTCTAATGTACCGAAGCTGGACTTAGACATAATTTCACTCTCACAACATTATGGCTGGTTGGAGACAGTCCGAACCACAAGTACCGGGTCCATGGTTCTGGGCGTATACTGGGGGGACGGGAGGGACTCCCATTAAACCCTGACTATACCGGGGATACGCTTATCACAATACCTTTCTGGTCTGTGCTGAAGCAGGGCATTCTGGCAGCCAAGTGGCTTCACCTTAATTAGTGAGCCTGGTTACCCCCTCTCGGAACCACAGACTTAGAAATCGCCAGCTCATATACAGTGCATAAAATATATTTATATATATACCCTTATACTGTACACCATTTTAATAAAAAATATCACAACATTCTTCTAAGTCCCTCGGGAAGAGTGAAAGACGCGCACGTTCATTTTCAGAGCTCCTAGACCTTCCTATAAGAAGTTAGCCAAAAAGTAGCTTCGAAAAACGCTTAGGTTAAGTTTCAGAGTTGCTTCTAATGTACCAAAGCTGGACTTAGACATAATTTCACTCTCACAACATTATGGCTGGTTGGAGACAGTCCGAACCACAAGTACCGGGTCCATGGTTCTGGGCGTATACTGGGGGGACGGGGGGGACTCCCATTAACCCCTGACTATACCGGGGATACGCTTATCACAATGCCTTTCTGGTCTGTGCTGAAGCAGGGCATTCTGGCAGCCAAGTGGCTTGACCTTTATTAGTGAGCCTGGTTACCCCCTCTCGGAACAACAGACTTAGAAATCGCCAGCTCATATACAGTGCATAAAATATATTTATATGTATACCCTTATACACCATTTTAATAAAAAATATCACAAAATTCTTCTAAGTCCCTCGGAAAGAGTGAAAGACGCGCACGTTCATTTTCAGAGCTCCTAGACCTTCCCATAAGAAGTTAGCCAAAAAGTAGCTTCGAAAAACGCTTAGGTTAAGTTTCAGAGTTGCTTCTAATGTACCGAAGCTGGACTTAGACATAATTTCACTCTCACAACATTATGGCTGGTTGGAGACAGTCCGAACCACAAGTACCGGGTCCATGGTTCTGGGCGTATATTGGGGGGACGGGGACGACTCCCATTAACCCCTGACTATACCGGGGATACGCTTATCACAATGCCTTTCTGGTCTGTGCTGAAGCAGGGCATTCTGGCAGCCAAGTGGCTTGACCTTTATTAGTGAGCCTGGTTACCCCCTCTCGGAACCACAGACTTAGAAATCGCCAGCTCATATACAGTGCATAAAATATATTTATATATATACCCTTATACACCATTTTAATAAAAAATATCACAAAATTCTTCTAAGTCCCTTGGGAAGAGTGAAGGTTGCGCACGTTCATTTTCAGAGCTCCTAGACCTTCCCATAAGAAGTTAGCCAAAAAGTAGCTTCGAAAAACGCTTAGGTTAAGTTTCAGAGTTGCTTCTAATGTACCGAAGCTGGACTTAGACATAATTTCACTCTCACAACATTATGGCTGGTTGGAGACAGTCCGAACCACAAGTACCGGGTCCATGGTTCTGGGCGTATACTGGGGGGACGGGGGGGACTCCCATTAACCCCTGACTATACCGGGGAAACGCTTATCACAATGCCTTTCTGGTCTGTGCTGAAGCAGGGCATTCTGGCAGCCAAGTGGCTTGACCTTTATTAGTGAGCCTGGTTACCCCCTCTCGGAACAACAGACTTAGAAATCGCCAGCTCATATACAGTGCATAAAATATATTTATATATATACCCTTATACACCATTTTAATAAAAAAATATCACAAAATTCTTCTAAGTCCCTCGGGAAGAGTGAAAGACGCGCACGTTCATTTTCAGAGCTCCTAGACCTTCCTATAAGAAGTTAGCCTAAAAGTAGCTTCGAAAAACGCGTAGGTTAAGTTTCAGAGTTGCTTCTAATGTACCAAAGCTGGACTTAGACATAATTTCACTCTCACAACATTATGGCTGGTTGGAGACAGTCCGAACCACAAGTACCGGTTCCATGGTTCTGGGCGTATACTGGGGGGACGGGGGGGACTCCCATTAACCCCTGTATATAGCGGGGATACGCTTATCACAATGCCTTTCTGGTCTGTGCTGAAGCAGGGCATTCTGGCAGCCAAGTGGCTTGACCTTTATTAGTGAGCCTGGTTACCCCCTCTCGGAACCACAGACTTAGAAATCGCCAGCTCATATACAGTGCATAAAATATATTTATATATATATACCCTTATACACCATTTTAATAAAAAATATCACAAAATTCTTCTAAGTCCCTCGCGAAGAGTGAAAGACGCGCACGTTCATTTTCAGAGCTCCTAGACCTTCCTATAAGAAGTTAGCCAAAAAGTAGCTTCGAAAAACGCTTAGGTGAAGTTTCAGAGTTGCTTCTAATGTACCAAAGCTGGACTTAGACATAATTTCACTCTCACAACATTATGGCTGGTTGGAGACAGTCCGAACCACAAGTACCGGTTCCATGGTTCTGGGCGTATACTGGGGGGACGGGGGGGACTCCCATTAACCCCTGTATATAGCGGGGATACGCTTATCACAATGCCTTTCTGGTCTGTGCTGAAGCAGGGCATTCTGGCAGCCAAGTGGCTTGACCTTTATTAGTGAGCCTGGTTACCCCCTCTCGGAACCACAGACTTAGAAATCGCCAGCTCATATACAGTGCATAAAATATATTTATATATATACCCTTATACACCATTTTAATAAAAAATATCACAAAATTCTTCTAAGTCCCTTGGGAAGAGTGAAGGTTGCGCACGTTCATTTTCAGAGCTCCTAGACCTTCCCATAAGAAGTTAGCCAAAAAGTAGCTTCGAAAAACGCTTAGGTTAAGTTTCAGAGTTGCTACTAATGTACCGAAGCTGGACTTAACATAATTTCACTCTCACAACATTATGGCTGGTTGGAGACAGTCCGAACCACAAGTACCGGGTCCATGGTTCTGGGCGTATACTGGGGGGACGGGGGGGACTCCCATTAACCCCTGACTATACCGGGGATACGCTTATCACAATGCCTTTCTGGTCTGTGCTGAAGCAGGGCATTCTGGCTGCCAAGTGGCTTGACCTTAATTAGTGAGCCTAGTTACCCCCTCTCGGAACCACAGACTTAGAAATCGCCAGCTCATATACAGTGCATAAAATATATTTATATATATACCCTTATACACCATTTTAATAAAAAATATCACAAAATTCTTCTAAGTCCATCGGGAAGAGTGAAAGATGCGCACGTTCATTTTCAGAGCTCCTAGACCTTCCCATAAGAAGTTAGCCAAAAAGTAGCTTCGAAAAACGCTTAGGTGAAGTTTCAGAGTTGCTTCTAATGTACCAAAGCTGGACTTAGACATAATTTCACTCTCACAACATTATGGCTGGTTGGAGACAGTCAGAACCACAAGTACCGGGTCCATGGTTCTGGGCGTATACTGGGGGGACGGGAGGGACTCCCATTAAACCCTGACTATACCGGGGATACGCTTATCACAATACCTTTCTGGTCTGTGCTGAAGCAGGGCATTCTGGCAGCCAAGTGGCTTCACCTTAATTAGTGAGCCTGGTTACCCCCTCTCGGAACCACAGACTTAGAAATCGCCAGCTCATATACAGTGCATAAAATATATTTATATATATACCCTTATACTGTACACCATTTTAATAAAAAATATCACAACATTCTTCTAAGTCCCTCGGGAAGAGTGAAAGACGCGCACGTTCATTTTCAGAGCTCCTAGACCTTCCTATAAGAAGTTAGCCAAAAAGTAGCTTCGAAAAACGCTTAGGTTAAGTTTCAGAGTTGCTTCTAATGTACCAAAGCTGGACTTAGACATAATTTCACTCTCACAACATTATGGCTGGTTGGAGACAGTCCGAACCACAAGTACCGGGTCCATGGTTCTGGGCGTATACTGGGGGGACGGGGGGGACTCCCATTAACCCCTGACTATACCGGGGATACGCTTATCACAATGCCTTTCTGGTCTGTGCTGAAGCAGGGCATTCTGGCAGCCAAGTGGCTTGACCTTTATTAGTGAGCCTGGTTACCCCCTCTCGGAACAACAGACTTAGAAATCGCCAGCTCATATACAGTGCATAAAATATATTTATATGTATACCCTTATACACCATTTTAATAAAAAATATCACAAAATTCTTCTAAGTCCCTCGGAAAGAGTGAAAGACGCGCACGTTCATTTTCAGTGCTCCTAGACCTTCCCATAAGAAGTTAGCCAAAAAGTAGCTTCGAAAAACGCTTAGGTTAAGTTTCAGAGTTGCTTCTAATGTACCGAAGCTGGACTTAGACATAATTTCACTCTCACAACATTATGGCTGGTTGGAGACAGTCCGAACCACAAGTACCGGGTCCATGGTTCTGGGCGTATACTGGGGGGACGGGGACGACTCCCATTAACCCCTGACTATACCGGGGATACGCTTATCACAATGCCTTTCTGGTCTGTGCTGAAGCAGGGCATTCTGGCAGCCAAGTGGCTTGACCTTTATTAGTGAGCCTGGTTACCCCCTCTCGGAACCACAGACTTAGAAATCGCCAGCTCATATACAGTGCATAAAATATATTTATATATATACCCTTATACACCATTTTAATAAAAAATATCACAAAATTCTTCTAAGTCCCTTGGGAAGAGTGAAGGTTGCGCACGTTCATTTTCAGAGCTCCTAGACCTTCCCATAAGAAGTTAGCCAAAAAGTAGCTTCGAAAAACGCTTAGGTTAAGTTTCAGAGTTGCTTCTAATGTACCGAAGCTGGACTTAACATAATTTCACTCTCACAACATTATGGCTGGTTGGAGACAGTCCGAACCACAAGTACCGGGTCCATGGTTCTTGGCGTATACTGGGGGGACGGGGGGGACTCCCATTAACCCCTGACTATACCGGGGATACGCTTATCACAATGCCTTTCTGGTCTGTGCTGAAGCAGGGCATTCTGGCAGCCAAGTGGCTTGACCTTAATTAGTGAGCCTGGTTACCCCCTCTCGGAACCACAGACTTAGAAATCGCCAGCTCATATACAGTGCATAAAATATATTTATATATATACCCTTATACACCATTTTAATAAAAAATATCACAAAATTCTTCTAAGTCCCTCGGGAAGAGTGAAAGATGCGCACGTTCATTTTCAGAGCTCCTAGACCTTCCCATAAGAAGTTAGCCAAGAAGTAGCTTCGAAAAACGCTTAGGTGAAGTTTCAGAGTTGCTTCTAATGTACCAAAGCTGGACTTAGACATAATTTCACTCTCACAACATTATGGCTGGTTGGAGACATTCCGAACCACAAGTACCGGGTCCATGGTTCTGGGCGTATACTGGGGGGACGGGGACGACTCCCATTAACCCCTGACTATACCGGGGATACGCTTATCACAATGCCTTTCTGGTCTGTGCTGAAGCAGGGCATTCTGGCAGCCAAGTGGCTTGACCTTTATTAGTGAGCCTGGTTACCCCCTCTCGGAACCACAGACTTAGAAATCGCCAGCTCATATACAGTGCATAAAATATATTTATATATATACCCTTATACACCATTTTAATAAAAAATATCACAAAATTCTTCTAAGTCCCTCGGGAAGAGTGAAAGACGCGCACGTTCATTTTCAGAGCTCCTAGACCTTCCTATAAGAAGTTAGCCAAAAAGTAGCTTCGAAAAACGCTTAGGTTAAGTTTCAGAGTTGCTTCTAATGTACCGAAGCTGGACTTAGACATAATTTCACTCTCACAACATTATGGCTGGTTGGAGACAGTCCGAACCACAAGTACCGGGTCCATGGTTCTGGGCGTATACTGGGGGGACGGGAGGGACTCCCATTAACCCCTGACTATACCGGGAATACGCTTATCACAATACCTTTCTGGTCTGTGCTGAAGCAGGGCATTCTGGCAGCCAAGTGGCTTCAACTTAATTAGTGAGCCTGGTTACCCCCTCTCGGAACCACAGACTTAGAAATCGCCAGCTCATATACAGTGCATAAAATATATTTATATATACTGTATACCCTTATACACCATTTTAATAAAAAATATCACAAAATTCTTCTAAGTCCCTCGGGAAGAGTGAAAGACGCGCACGTTCATTTTCAGAGCTCTTAGACCTTCTAATAAGAAGTTAGCCAAAAAGTATCTTCGAAAAACGCTTAGGTGAAGTTTCAGAGTTGCTTCTAATGTACCAAAGCTGGACTTAGACATAATTTCACTCTCACAACATTATGGCTGGTTGGAGACAGTCCGAACCACAAGTACCGGGTCCATGGTTCTGGGCGTATACTGGGGGGACGGGGACGACTCCCATTAACCCCTGACTATACCGGGGATACGCTTATCACAATGCCTTTCTGGTCTGTGCTGTAGCAGGGCATTCTGGCAGCCAAGTGGCTTGACCTTTATTAGTGAGCCTGGTTACCCCCTCTCGGAACCACAGACTTAGAAATCGCCAGCTCATATACAGTGCATAAAATATATTTACTGTATATTATATATACCCTTATACACCATTTTAATAAAAAATATCACAAAATTCTTCTAAGTCCCTCGGGAAGAGTGAAAGATGCGCACGTTCATTTTCAGAGCTCCTAGACCTTCCCATAAGAAGTTAGCCAAAAAGTAGCTTCGAAAAACGCTTAGGTAAAGTTTCAGAGTTGCTTCTAATGTACCGAAGCTGGACTTAGACATAATTTCACTCTCACAACATTATGGCTGGTTGGAGACAGTCCGAACCACAAGTACCGGGTCCATGGTTCTGGGCGTATACTGGGGGGACGGGGACGACTCCCATTAACCCCTGACTATACCGGGGATACGCTTATCACAATGCCTTTCTGGTCTGTGCTGAAGCAGGGCATTCTGGCAGCCAAGTGGCTTGACCTTTATTAGTGAGCCTGGTTACCCCCTCTCGGAACAACAGACTTAGAAATCGCCAGCTCATATACAGTGCATAAAATATATTTATATATATACCCTTATACAGCATTTTAATAAAAAATATCACAAAATTCTTCTAAGTCCCTCGGGAAGAGTGAAAGATGCGCACGTTCATTTTCAGAGCTCCTAGACCTTCCCATAAGAAGTTAGCCAAAAAGTAGCTTCGAAAAACGCTTAGGTGAAGTTTCAGAGTTGCTTCTAATGTACCAAAGCTGGACTTAGACATAATTTCACTCTCACAACATTATGGCTGGTTGGAGACATTCCGAACCACAAGTACCGGGTCCATGGTTCTGGGCGTATACTGGGGGGACGGGGACGACTCCCATTAACCCCTGACTATACCGGGGATACGCTTATCACAATGCCTTTCTGGTCTGTGCTGAAGCAGGGCATTCTGGCAGCCAAGTGGCTTGACCTTTATTAGTGAGCCTGGTTACCCCCTCTCGGAACCACAGACTTAGAAATCGCCAGCTCATATACAGTGCATAAAATATATTTATATATATACCCTTATACACCATTTTAATAAAAAATATCACAAAATTCTTCTAAGTCCCTCGGGAAGAGTGAAAGACGCGCACGTTCATTTTCAGAGCTCCTAGACCTTCCTATAAGAAGTTAGCCAAAAAGTAGCTTCGAAAAACGCTTAGGTTAAGTTTCAGAGTTGCTTCTAATGTACCGAAGCTGGACTTAGACATAATTTCACTCTCACAACATTATGGCTGGTTGGAGACAGTCCGAACCACAAGTACCGGGTCCATGGTTCTGGGCGTATACTGGGGGGACGGGAGGGACTCCCATTAACCCCTGACTATACCGGGAATACGCTTATCACAATACCTTTCTGGTCTGTGCTGAAGCAGGGCATTCTGGCAGCCAAGTGGCTTCAACTTAATTAGTGAGCCTGGTTACCCCCTCTCGGAACCACAGACTTAGAAATCGCCAGCTCATATACAGTGCATAAAATATATTTATATATACTGTATACCCTTATACACCATTTTAATAAAAAATATCACAAAATTCTTCTAAGTCCCTCGGGAAGAGTGAAAGACGCGCACGTTCATTTTCAGAGCTCTTAGACCTTCTAATAAGAAGTTAGCCAAAAAGTATCTTCGAAAAACGCTTAGGTGAAGTTTCAGAGTTGCTTCTAATGTACCAAAGCTGGACTTAGACATAATTTCACTCTCACAACATTATGGCTGGTTGGAGACAGTCCGAACCACAAGTACCGGGTCCATGGTTCTGGGCGTATACTGGGGGGACGGGGACGACTCCCATTAACCCCTGACTATACCGGGGATACGCTTATCACAATGCCTTTCTGGTCTGTGCTGTAGCAGGGCATTCTGGCAGCCAAGTGGCTTGACCTTTATTAGTGAGCCTGGTTACCCCCTCTCGGAACCACAGACTTAGAAATCGCCAGCTCATATACAGTGCATAAAATATATTTACTGTATATTATATATACCCTTATACACCATTTTAATAAAAAATATCACAAAATTCTTCTAAGTCCCTCGGGAAGAGTGAAAGATGCGCACGTTCATTTTCAGAGCTCCTAGACCTTCCCATAAGAAGTTAGCCAAAAAGTAGCTTCGAAAAACGCTTAGGTAAAGTTTCAGAGTTGCTTCTAATGTACCGAAGCTGGACTTAGACATAATTTCACTCTCACAACATTATGGCTGGTTGGAGACAGTCCGAACCACAAGTACCGGGTCCATGGTTCTGGGCGTATACTGGGGGGACGGGGACGACTCCCATTAACCCCTGACTATACCGGGGATACGCTTATCACAATGCCTTTCTGGTCTGTGCTGAAGCAGGGCATTCTGGCAGCCAAGTGGCTTGACCTTTATTAGTGAGCCTGGTTACCCCCTCTCGGAACCACAGACTTAGAAATCGCCAGCTCATATACAGTGCATAAAATATATTTATATATATATACCCTTATACACCATTTTAATAAAAAATATCACAAAATTCTTCTAAGTCCCTCGGGAAGAGTGAAAGACGCGCACGTTCATTTTCAGAGCTCCTAGACCTTCCCATAAGAAGTTAGCCAAAAAGTAGCTTCGAAAAACGCTTAGGTGAAGTTTCAGAGTTGCTTCTAATGTACCAAAGCTGGACTTAGACATAATTTCACTCTCACAACATTATGGCTGGTTGGAGACAGTCCGAACCACAAGTACCGGGTCCATGGTTCTGGGCGTATACTGGGGGGACGGGGGGGACGGGGGGGACTCCCATTAACCCCTGACTATACCGGGGATACGCTTATCACAATGCCTTTCTGGTCTGTGCTGAAGCAGGGCATTCTGGCAGCCATGTGGCTTGACCTTAATTAGTGAGCCTGGTTACCCCCTCTTGGAACCACAGACTTAGAAATCGCCAGCTCATATACAGTGCATAAAATATATTTATATATATACCCTTATACACCATTTTAATAAAAAATATCACAAAATTCTTCTAAGTCCCTCGGGAAGAGTGAAAGACGCGCACGTTCATTTTCAGAGCTCCTAGACCTTCTAATAAGAAGTTAGCCAAAAAGTAGCTTCGAAAAACGCTTAGGTGAAGTTTCAGAGTTGCTTCTAATGTTCCAAAGCTGGACTTAGACATAATTTCACTCTCACAACATTATGGCTGGTTGGAGACACTCCGAACCACAAGTACCGGGTCCATGGTTCTGGGCGTATACTGGGGGGACGGGGGGGACTCCCATTAACCCCTGACTATACCGGGGATACGCTTATCACAATGCCTTTCTGGTCTGTGCTGAAGCAGGGCATTCTGGCAGCCATGTGGCTTGACCTTAATTAGTGAGCCTGGTTACCCCCTCTTGGAACCACAGACTTAGAAATCGCCAGCTCATATACAGTGCATAAAATATATTTATATATATACCCTTATACACCATTTTAATAAAAAATATCACAAAATTCTTCTAAGTCCCTCGGGAAGAGTGAAAGACGCGCACGTTCATTTTCAGAGCTCCTAGACCTTCCCATAAGAAGTTAGCCAAAAAGTAGCTTCGAAAAACGCTTAGGTGAAGTTTCAGAGTTGCTTCTAATGTACCAAAGCTGGACTTAGACATAATTTCACTCTCACAACATTATGGCTGGTTGGAGACAGTCCGAACCACAAGTACCGGGTCCATGGTTCTGGGCGTATACTGGGGGGACGGGGGGGACGGGGGGGACTCCCATTAACCCCTGACTATACCGGGGATACGCTTATCACAATGCCTTTCTGGTCTGTGCTGAAGCAGGGCATTCTGGCAGCCATGTGGCTTGACCTTAATTAGTGAGCCTGGTTACCCCCTCTTGGAACCACAGACTTAGAAATCGCCAGCTCATATACAGTGCATAAAATATATTTATATATATACCCTTATACACCATTTTAATAAAAAATATCACAAAATTCTTCTAAGTCCCTCGGGAAGAGTGAAAGACGCGCACGTTCATTTTCAGAGCTCCTAGACCTTCTAATAAGAAGTTAGCCAAAAAGTAGCTTCGAAAAACGCTTAGGTGAAGTTTCAGAGTTGCTTCTAATGTACCGAAGCTGGACTTAGACATAATTTCACTCTCACAACATTATGGCTGGTTGGAGACACTCCGAACCACAAGTACCGGGTCCATGGTTCTGGGCGTATACTGGGGGGACGGGGGGGACTCCCATTAACCCCTGACTATACCGGGGATACGCTTATCACAATGCCTTTCTGGTCTGTGCTGAAGCAGGGCATTCTGGCAGCCATGTGGCTTGACCTTAATTAATGAGCCTGGTTACCCCCTCTTGGAACCACAGACTTAGAAATCGCCAGCTCATATACAGTGCATAAAATATATTTATATATATACCCTTATACACCATTTTAATAAAAAATATCACAAAATTCTTCTAAGTCCCTCGGGAAGAGTGAAAGACGCGCACGTTCATTTTCAGAGCTCCTAGACCTTCCTATAAGAAGTTAGCCAAAAAGTAGCTTCGAAAAACGCTTAGGTTAAGTTTCAGAGTTGCTTCTAATGTACCAAAGCTGGACTTTGACATAATTTCACTCTCACAACATTATGGCTGGTTGGAGACAGTCCGAACCACAAGTACCGGGTCCATGGTTCTGGGCGTATACTGGGGGGACGGGGACGACTCCCATTAACCCCTGACTATACCGGGGATACGCTTATCACAATGCCTTTCTGGTCTGTGCTGAAGCAGGGCATTCTGGCAGCCAAGTGGCTTGACCTTTATTAGTGAGCCTGGTTACCCCCTCTCGGAACAACAGACTTAGAAATCGCCAGCTCATATACAGTGCATAAAATATATTTATATATATACCCTTATACACCATTTTAATAAAAAATATCACAAAATTCTTCTAAGTCCCTCGGGAAGAGTGAAAGACGCGCACGTTCATTTTCAGAGCTCCTAGACCTTCCTATAAGAAGTTAGCCTAAAAGTAGCTTCGAAAAACGCTTAGGTTAAGTTTCAGAGTTGCTTCTAATGTACCAAAGCTGGACTTAGACATAATTTCACTCTCACAACATTATGGCTGGTTGGAGACAGTCCGAACCACAAGTACCGGTTCCATGGTTCTGGGCGTATACTGGGGGGACGGGGGGGACTCCCATTAACCCCTGACTATACCGGGGATACGCTTATCACAATGCCTTTCTGGTCTGTGCTGAAGCAGGGCATTCTGGCAGCCAAGTGGCTTGACCTTAATTAGTGAGCCTGGTTACCCCCTCTCGGAACCACAGACTTAGAAATCGCCAGCTCATATACAGTGCATAAAATATATTTATATATATACCCTTATACACCATTTTAATAAAAAATATCACAAAATTCTTCTAAGTCCCTCGGGAAGAGTGAAAGATGCGCACGTTCATTTTTAGAGCTCCTAGACCTTCCCATAAGAAGTTAGCCAAAAAGTAGCTTCGAAAAACGCTTAGGTGAAGTTTCAGAGTTGCTTCTAATGTACCAAAGCTGGACTTAGACATAATTTCACTCTCACAACATTATGGCTGGTTGGAGACATTCCGAACCACAAGTACCGGGTCCATGGTTCTGGGCGTATACTGGGGGGACGGGGACGACTCCCATTAACCCCTGACTATACCGGGGATACGCTTATCACAATACCTTTCTGGTCTGTGCTGAAGCAGGGCATTCTGGCAGCCAAGTGGCTTCAACTTAATTAGTGAGCCTGGTTACCCCCTCTCGGAACCACAGACTTAGAAATCGCCAGCTCATATACAGTGCATAAAATATATTTATATATATATATACCCTTATACACCATTTTAATAAAAAATATCACAAAATTCTTCTAAGTCCCTCGGGAAGAGTGAAAGACGCGCACGTTAATTTTCAGAGCTCCTAGACCTTCCTATAAGAAGTTAGCCAAAAAGTAGCTTCGAAAAACGCTTAGGTTAAGTTTCAGAGTTGCTTCTAATGTACCAAAGCTGGACTTAGACATAATTTCACTCTCACAACATTATGGCTGGTTGGAGACAGTCCGAACCACAAGTACCGGGTCCATGGTTCTGGGCGTATACTGGGGGGACGGGGGGGACTCCCATTAACCCCTGACTATACCGGGGATACGCTTATCACAATGCCTTTCTGGTCTGTGCTGAAGCAGGGCATTCTGGCAGCCAAGTGGCTTGACCTTAATTAGTGAGCCTGGTTACCCCCTCTCGGAACCACAGACTTAGAAATCGCCAGCTCATATACAGTGCATAAAATATATTTATATATATACCCTTATACACCATTTTAATAAAAAATATCACAAAATTCTTCTAAGTCCCTCGGGAAGAGTGAAAGATGCGCACGTTCATTTTTAGAGCTCCTAGACCTTCCCATAAGAAGTTAGCCAAAAAGTAGCTTCGAAAAACGCTTAGGTGAAGTTTCAGAGTTGCTTCTAATGTACCAAAGCTGGACTTAGACATAATTTCACTCTCACAACATTATGGCTGGTTGGAGACATTCCGAACCACAAGTACCGGGTCCATGGTTCTGGGCGTATACTGGGGGGACGGGGACGACTCCCATTAACCCCTGACTATACCGGGGATACGCTTATCACAATACCTTTCTGGTCTGTGCTGAAGCAGGGCATTCTGGCAGCCAAGTGGCTTCAACTTAATTAGTGAGCCTGGTTACCCCCTCTCGGAACCACAGACTTAGAAATCGCCAGCTCATATACAGTGCATAAAATATATTTATATATATATATACCCTTATACACCATTTTAATAAAAAATATCACAAAATTCTTCTAAGTCCCTCGGGAAGAGTGAAAGACGCGCACGTTAATTTTCAGAGCTCCTAGACCTTCCTATAAGAAGTTAGCCAAAAAGTAGCTTCGAAAAACGCTTAGGTTAAGTTTCAGAGTTGCTTCTAATGTACCAAAGCTGGACTTAGACATAATTTCACTCTCACAACATTATGGCTGGTTGGAGACAGTCCGAACCACAAGTACCGGGTCCATGGTTCTGGGCGTATACTGGGGGGACGGGGGGGACTCCCATTAACCCCTGACTATACCGGGGATACGCTTATCACAATGCCTTTCTGGTCTGTGCTGAAGCAGGGCATTCTGGCAGCCATGTGGCTTGACCTTAATTAGTGAGCCTGGTTACCCCCTCTTGGAACCACAGACTTAGAAATCGCCAGCTCATATACAGTGCATAAAATATATTTATATATATACCCTTATACACCATTTTAATAAAAAATATCACAAAATTCTTCTAAGTCCCTCGGGAAGAGTGAAAGACGCGCACGTTCATTTTCAGAGCTCCTAGACCTTCTAATAAGAAGTTAGCCAAAAAGTAGCTTCGAAAAACGCTTAGGTGAAGTTTCAGAGTTGCTTCTAATGTACCAAAGCTGGACTTAGACATAATTTCACTCTCACAACATTATGGCTGGTTGGAGACACTCCGAACCACAAGTACCGGGTCCATGGTTCTGGGCGTATACTGGGGGGACGGGGACGACTCCCATTAACCCCTGACTATACCGGGGATACGCTTATCACAATGCCTTTCTGGTCTGTGCTGAAGCAGGGCATTCTGGCAGCCAAGTGGCTTGACCTTAATTAGTGAGCCTGGTTACCCCCTCTTGGAACCACAGACTTAGAAATCGCCAGCTCATATACAGTGCATAAAATATATTTATATATATACCCTTATACACCATTTTAATAAAAAATATCACAAAATTCTTCTAAGTCCCTCGGGAAGAGTGAAAGACGCGCACGTTCATTTTCAGAGCTCCTAGACCTTCTAATAAGAAGTTAGCCAAAAAGTAGCTTCGAAAAACGCTTAGGTGAAGTTTCAGAGTTGCTTCTAATGTACCAAAGCTGGACTTAGACATAATTTCACTCTCACAACATTATGGCTGGTTGGAGACAGTCCGAACCACAAGTACCGGGTCCATGGTTCTGGGCGTATACTGGGGGGACGGGGACGACTCCCATTAACCCCTGACTATACCGGGGATACGCTTATCACAATGCCTTTCTGGTCTGTGCTGAAGCAGGGCATTCTGGCAGCCAAGTGACTTGACCTTTATTAGTGAGCCTGGTTACCCCCTCTCGGAACCACAGACTTAGAAATCGCCAGCTCATATACAGTGCATAAAATATATTTATATATATATACCCTTATACACCATTTTAATAAAAAATATCACAAAATTCTTCTAAGTCCCTCGGGAAGAGTGAAAGACGCGCACGTTCATTTTCAGAGCTCCTAGACCTTCCCATAAGAAGTTAGCCAAAAAGTAGCTTCGAAAAACGCTTAGGTGAAGTTTCAGAGTTGCTTCTAATGTACCAAAGCTGGACTTAGACATAATTTCACTCTCACAACATTATGGCTGGTTGGAGACAGTCCGAACCACAAGTACCGGGTCCATGGTTCTGGGCGTATACTGGGGGGACGGGGACGACTCCCATTAACCCCTGACTATACCGGGGATACGCTTATCACAATGCCTTTCTGGTCTGTGCTGAAGCAGGGCATTCTGGCAGCCAAGTGGCTTGACCTTTATTAGTGAGCCTGGTTACCCCCTCTCGGAACAACAGACTTAGAAATCGCCAGCTCATATACAGTGCATAAAATATATTTATATATATACCCTTATACACCATTTTAATAAAAAATATCACAAAATTCTTCTACTGTAAGTCCCTCGGGAAGAGTGAAAGACGCGCACGTTCATTTTCAGAGCTCCTAGACCTTCCTATAAGAAGTTAGCCAAAAAGTAGCTTCGAAAAACGCTTAGGTTAAGTTTCAGAGTTGCTTCTAATGTACCAAAGCTGGACTTAGACATAATTTCACTCTCACAACATTATGGCTGGTTGGAGACAGTCCGAACCACAAGTACCGGGTCCATGGTTCTGGGCGTATACTGGGGGGACGGGGGGACTCCCATTAACCCCTGACTATACCGGGGATACGCTTATCACAATGCCTTTCTGGTCTGTGCTGAAGCAGGGCATTCTGGCAGCCAAGTGGCTTGACCTTTATTAGTGAGCCTGGTTACCCCCTCTCGGAACCACAGACTTAGAAATCGCCAGCTCATATACAGTGCATAAAATATATTTATATATATACCCTTATACACCATTTTAATAAAAAATATCACAAAATTCTTCTAAGTCCCTTGGGAAGAGTGAAAGATGCGCACGTTCATTTTCAGAGCTCCTAGACCTTCCCATAAGAAGTTAGCCAAAAAGTAGCTTCGAAAAACGCTTAGGTTAAGTTTCAGAGTTGCTTCTAATGTACCGAAGCTGGACTTAACATAATTTACTCTCACAACATTATGGCTGGTTGGAGACAGTCCGAACCACAAGTACCGGGTCCATGGTTCTGGGCGTATACTGGGGGGACGGGGGGGACTCCCATTAACCCCTGACTATACCGGGGATACGCTTATCACAATGCCTTTCTGGTCTATGCTGAAGCAGGGCATTATGGCAGCCAAGTGGCTTGACCTTTATTAGTGAGCCTGGTTACCCCCTCTCGGAACTACAGACTTAGAAATCGCCAGCTCATATACAGTGCATAAAATATATTTATATATATACCCTTATACACCATTTTAATAAAAAATATCACAACATTCTTCTAAGTCCCTCGGGAAGAGTGAAAGACGCGCACGTTCATTTTCAGAGCTCCTAGACCTTCCTATAAGAAGTTAGCCAAAAAGTAGCTTCGAAAAACGCTTAGGTTAAGTTTCAGAGTTGCTTCTAATGTACCGAAGCTGGACTTAGACATAATTTCACTCTCACAACATTATGGCTGGTTGGAGACAGTCCGAACCACAAGTACCGGGTCCATGGTTCTGGGCGTATACTGGGGGGACGGGGGGGACTCCCATTAAACCCTGACTATACCGGGGATACGCTTATCACAATGCCTTTCTGGTCTGTGCTGAAGCAGGGCATTCTGGCAGCCAAGTGGCTTGACCTTTATTAGTGAGCCTGGTTACCCCCTCTCGGAACCACAGACTTAGAAATCGCCAGCTCATATACAGTGCATAAAATATATTTATATATATATACCCTTATACACCATTTTAATAAAAAATATCACAAAATTCTTCTAAGTCCCTCGGGAAGAGTGAAAGACGCGCACGTTCATTTTCAGAGCTCCTAGACCTTCCCATAAGAAGTTAGCCAAAAAGTAGCTTCGAAAAACGCTTAGGTGAAGTTTCAGAGTTGCTTCTAATGTACCAAAGCTGGACTTAGACATAATTTCACTCTCACAACATTATGGCTGGTTGGAGACAGTCCGAACCACAAGTACCGGGTCCATGGTTCTGGGCGTATACTGGGGGGACGGGGACGACTCCCATTAACCCCTGACTATACCGGGTGTACGCTTATCACAATGCCTTTCTGGTCTGTGCTGAAGCAGGGCATTCTGGCAGCCAAGTGGCTTGACCTTTATTAGTGAGCCTGGTTACCCCCTCTCGGAACAACAGACTTAGAAATCGCCAGCTCATATACAGTGCATAAAATATATTTATATATATACCCTTATACACCATTTTAATAAAAAATATCACAAAATTCTTCTAAGTCCCTCGGGAAGAGTGAAAGACGCGCACGTTAATTTTCAGAGCTCCTAGACCTTCCTATAAGAAGTTAGCCTAAAAGTAGCTTCGAAAACCGCTTAGGTTAAGTTTCAGAGTTGCTTCTAATGTACCAAAGCTGGACTTAGACATAATTTCACTCTCACAACATTATGGCTGGTTGGAGACAGTCCGAACCACAAGTACCGGGTCCATGGTTCTGGGCGTATACTGGGGGGACGGGGGGACTCCCATTAACCCCTGACTATACCGGGGATACGCTTATCACAATGCCTTTCTGGTCTGTGCTGAAGCAGGGCATTCTGGCAGCCAAGTGGCTTGACCTTTATTAGTGAGCCTGGTTACCCCCTCTCGGAACCACAGACTTAGAAATCGCCAGCTCATATACAGTGCATAAAATATATTTATATATATACCCTTATACACCATTTTAATAAAAAATATCACAAAATTCTTCTAAGTCCCTTGGGAAGAGTGAAAGATGCGCACGTTCATTTTCAGAGCTCCTAGACCTTCCCATAAGAAGTTAGCCAAAAAGTAGCTTCGAAAAACGCTTAGGTTAAGTTTCAGAGTTGCTTCTAATGTACCGAAGCTGGACTTAACATAATTTACTCTCACAACATTATGGCTGGTTGGAGACAGTCCGAACCACAAGTACCGGGTCCATGGTTCTGGGCGTATACTGGGGGGACGGGGGGGACTCCCATTAACCCCTGACTATACCGGGGATACGCTTATCACAATGCCTTTCTGGTCTGTGCTGAAGCAGGGCATTCTGGCAGCCAAGTGGCTTGACCTTTATTAGTGAGCCTGGTTACCCCCTCTCGGAACCACAGACTTAGAAATCGCCAGCTCATATACAGTGCATAAAATATATTTATATATATATACCCTTATACACCATTTTAATAAAAAATATCACAAAATTCTTCTAAGTCCCTCGGGAAGAGTGAAAGACGCGCACGTTCATTTTCAGAGCTCCTAGACCTTCCCATAAGAAGTTAGCCAAAAAGTAGCTTCGAAAAACGCTTAGGTGAAGTTTCAGAGTTGCTTCTAATGTACCAAAGCTGGACTTAGACATAATTTCACTCTCACAACATTATGGCTGGTTGGAGACAGTCCGAACCACAAGTACCGGGTCCATGGTTCTGGGCGTATACTGGGGGGACGGGGACGACTCCCATTAACCCCTGACTATACCGGGTGTACGCTTATCACAATGCCTTTCTGGTCTGTGCTGAAGCAGGGCATTCTGGCAGCCAAGTGGCTTGACCTTTATTAGTGAGCCTGGTTACCCCCTCTCGGAACCACAGACTTAGAAATCGCCAGCTCATATACAGTGCATAAAATATATTTATATATATACCCTTATACACCATTTTAATAAAAAATATCACAAAATTCTTCTAAGTCCCTCGGGAAGAGTGAAAGACGCGCACGTTCATTTTCAGAGCTCCTAGACCTCCCATAAGAAGTTAGCCAAAAAGTAGCTTCGAAAAACGCTTAGGTGAAGTTTCAGAGTTGCTTCTAATGTACCAAAGCTGGACTTAGACATAATTTCACTCTCACAACATTATGGCTGGTTGGAGACAGTCCGAACCACAAGTACCGGGTCCATGGTTCTGGGCGTATACTGGGGGGACGGGGACGACTCCCATTAACCCCTGACTATACCGGGGATACGCTTATCACAATGCCTTTCTGGTCTGTGCTGAAGCAGGGCATTCTGGCAGCCAAGTGGCTTGACCTTTATTAGTGAGCCTGGTTACCCCCTCTCGGAACAACAGACTTAGAAATCGCCAGCTCATATACAGTGCATAAAATATATTTATATATATACCCTTATACACCATTTTAATAAAAAATATCACAAAATTCTTCTAAGTCCCTCGGGAAGAGTGAAAGACGCGCACGTTCATTTTCAGAGCTCCTAGACCTTCCTATAAGAAGTTAGCCTAAAAGTAGCTTCGAAAAACGCTTAGGTTAAGTTTCAGAGTTGCTTCTAATGTACCAAAGCTGGACTTAGACATAATTTCACTCTCACAACATTATGGCTGGTTGGAGACAGTCCGAACCACAAGTACCGGGTCCATGGTTCTGGGCGTATACTGGGGGGACGGGGGGACTCCCATTAACCCCTGACTATACCGGGGATACGCTTATCAAAATGCCTTTCTGGTCTGTGCTGAAGCAGGGCATTCTGGCAGCCAAGTGGCTTGACCTTTATTAGTGAGCCTGGTTACCCCCTCTCGGAACCACAGACTTAGAAATCGCCAGCTCATATACAGTGCATAAAATATATTTATATATATACCCTTATACACCATTTTAATAAAAAATATCACAAAATTCTTCTAAGTCCCTTGGGAAGAGTGAAAGATGCGCACGTTCATTTTCAGAGCTCCTAGACCTTCCCATAAGAAGTTAGCCAAAAAGTAGCTTCGAAAAACGCTTAGGTTAAGTTTCAGAGTTGCTTCTAATGTACCGAAGCTGGACTTAACATAATTTACTCTCACAACATTATGGCTGGTTGGAGACAGTCCGAACCACAAGTACCGGGTCCATGGTTCTGGGCGTATACTGGGGGGACGGGGGGGACTCCCATTAACCCCTGACTATACCGGGGATACGCTTATCACAATGCCTTTCTGGTCTATGCTGAAGCAGGGCATTCTGGCAGCCAAGTGGCTTGACCTTTATTAGTGAGCCTGGTTACCCCCTCTCGGAACAACAGACTTAGAAATCGCCAGCTCATATACAGTGCATAAAATATATTTATATATATACCCTTATACACCATTTTAATAAAAAATATCACAACATTCTTCTAAGTCCCTCGGGAAGAGTGAAAGACGCGCACGTTCATTTTCAGAGCTCCAAGACCTTCCTATAAGAAGTTAGCCAAAAAGTAGCTTCGAAAAACGCTTAGGTTAAGTTTCAGAGTTGCTTCTAATGTACCGAAGCTGGACTTAGACATAATTTCACTCTCACAACATTATGGCTGGTTGGAGACAGTCCGAACCACAAGTACCGGGTCCATGGTTCTGGGCGTATACTGGGGGGACGGGGACGACTCCCATTAACCCCTGACTATACCGGGTGTACGCTTATCACAATGCCTTTCTGGTCTGTGCTGAAGCAGGGCATTCTGGCAGCCAAGTGGCTTGACCTTTATTAGTGAGCCTGGTTACCCCCTCTCGGAACCACAGACTTAGAAATCGCCAGCTCATATACAGTGCATAAAATATATTTATATATATACCCTTATACACCATTTTAATAAAAAATATCACAAAATTCTTCTAAGTCCCTCGGGAAGAGTGAAAGACGCGCACGTTCATTTTCAGAGCTCCTAGACCTCCCATGAGAAGTTAGCCAAAAAGTAGCTTCGAAAAACGCTTAGGTGAAGTTTCAGAGTTGCTTCTAATGTACCAAAGCTGGACTTAGACATAATTTCACTCTCACAACATTATGGCTGGTTGGAGACAGTCCGAACCACAAGTACCGGGTCCATGGTTCTGGGCGTATACTGGGGGGACGGGGGGACTCCCATTAACCCCTGACTATACCGGGGATACGCTTATCACAATGCCTTTCTGGTCTGTGCTGAAGCAGGGCATTCTGGCAGCCAAGTGGCTTGACCTTTATTAGTGAGCCTGGTTACCCCCTCTCGGAACCACAGACTTAGAAATCGCCAGCTCATATACAGTGCATAAAATATATTTATATATATACCCTTATACACCATTTTAATAAAAAATATCACAAAATTCTTCCAAGTCCCTTGGGAAGAGTGAAAGATGCGCACGTTCATTTTCAGAGCTCCTAGACCTTCCCATAAGAAGTTAGCCAAAAAGTAGCTTCGAAAAACGCTTAGGTTAAGTTTCAGAGTTGCTTCTAATGTACCGAAGCTGGACTTAACATAATTTACTCTCACAACATTATGGCTGGTTGGAGACAGTCCGAACCACAAGTACCGGGTCCATGGTTCTGGGCGTATACTGGGGGGACGGGGGGGACTCCCATTAACCCCTGACTATACCGGGGATACGCTTATCACAATGCCTTTCTGGTCTGTGCTGAAGCAGGGCATTCTGGCAGCCAAGTGGCTTGACCTTTATTAGTGAGCCTGGTTACCCCCTCTCGGAACAACAGACTTAGAAATCGCCAGCTCATATACAGTGCATAAAATATATTTATATATATACCCTTATACACCATTTTAATAAAAAATATCACAACATTCTTCTAAGTCCCTCGGGAAGAGTGAAAGACGCGCACGTTCATTTTCAGAGCTCCTAGACCTTCCTATAAGAAGTTAGCCAAAAAGTAGCTTCGAAAAACGCTTAGGTTAAGTTTCAGAGTTGCTTCTAATGTACCGAAGCGGGACTTAGACATAATTTCACTCTCACAATATTATGGCTGGTTGGAGACAGTCCGAACCACAAGTACCGGGTCCATGGTTCTGGGCGTATACTGGGGGGACGGGGGGACTCCCATTAAACCCTGACTATACCGGGGATACGCTTATCACAATGCCTTTCTGGTCTGTGCTGAAGCAGGGCATTCTGGCAGCCAAGTGGCTTGACCTTTATTAGTGAGCCTGGTTACCCCCTCTCGGAACCACAGACTTAGAAATCGCCAGCTCATATACAGTGCATAAAATATATTTATATATATATACCCTTATACACCATTTTAATAAAAAATATCACAAAATTCTTCTAAGTCCCTCGGGAAGAGTGAAAGACGCGCACGTTCATTTTCAGAGCTCCTAGACCTTCCCATAAGAAGTTAGCCAAAAAGTAGCTTCGAAAAACGCTTAGGTGAAGTTTCAGAGTTGCTTCTAATGTACCAAAGCTGGACTTAGACATAATTTCACTCTCACAACATTATGGCTGGTTGGAGACAGTCCGAACCACAAGTACCGGGTCCATGGTTCTGGGCGTATACTGGGGGGACGGGGACGACTCCCATTAACCCCTGACTATACCGGGTGTACGCTTATCACAATGCCTTTCTGGTCTGTGCTGAAGCAGGGCATTCTGGCAGCCAAGTGGCTTGACCTTTATTAGTGAGCCTGGTTACCCCCTCTCGGAACCACAGACTTAGAAATCGCCAGCTCATATACAGTGCATAAAATATATTTATATATATACCCTTATACACCATTTTAATAAAAAATATCACAAAATTCTTCTAAGTCCCTCGGGAAGAGTGAAAGACGCGCACGTTCATTTTCAGAGCTCCTAGACCTCCCATAAGAAGTTAGCCAAAAAGTAGCTTCGAAAAACGCTTAGGTGAAGTTTCAGAGTTGCTTCTAATGTACCAAAGCTGGACTTAGACATAATTTCACTCTCACAACATTATGGCTGGTTGGAGACAGTCCGAACCACAAGTACCGGGTCCATGGTTCTGGGCGTATACTGGGGGGACTGGGACGACTCCCATTAACCCCTGACTATACCGGGGATACGCTTATCACAATGCCTTTCTGGTCTGTGCTGAAGCAGGGCATTCTGGCAGCCAAGTGGCTTGACCTTTATTAGTGAGCCTGGTTACCCCCTCTCGGAACAACAGACTTAGAAATCGCCAGCTCATATACAGTGCATAAAATATATTTATATATATACCCTTATACACCATTTTAATAAAAAATATCACAAAATTCTTCTAAGTCCCTCGGGAAGAGTGAAAGACGCGCACGTTCATTTTCAGAGCTCCTAGACCTTCCTATAAGAAGTTAGCCTAAAAGTAGCTTCGAAAAACGCTTAGGTTAAGTTTCAGAGTTGCTTCTAATGTACCAAAGCTGGACTTAGACATAATTTCACTCTCACAACATTATGGCTGGTTGGAGACAGTCCGAACCACAAGTACCGGGTCCATGGTTCTGGGCGTATACTGGGGGGACGGGGGGACTCCCATTAACCCCTGACTATACCGGGGATACGCTTATCACAATGCCTTTCTGGTCTGTGCTGAAGCAGGGCATTCTGGCAGCCAAGTGGCTTGACCTTTATTAGTGAGCCTGGTTACCCCCTCTCGGAACCACAGACTTAGAAATCGCCAGCTCATATACAGTGCATAAAATATATTTATATATATACCCTTATACACCATTTTAATAAAAAATATCACAAAATTCTTCTAAGTCCCTTGGGAAGAGTGAAAGATGCGCACGTTCATTTTCAGAGCTCCTAGACCTTCCCATAAGAAGTTAGCCAAAAAGTAGCTTCGAAAAACGCTTAGGTTAAGTTTCAGAGTTGCTTCTAATGTACCGAAGCTGGACTTAACATAATTTACTCTCACAACATTATGGCTGGTTGGAGACAGTCCGAACCACAAGTACCGGGTCCATGGTTCTGGGCGTATACTGGGGGGACGGGGGGGACTCCCATTAACCCCTGACTATACCGGGGATACGCTTATCACAATGCCTTTCTGGTCTGTGCTGAAGCAGGGCATTCTGGCAGCCAAGTGGCTTGACCTTTATTAGTGAGCCTGGTTACCCCCTCTCGGAACAACAGACTTAGAAATCGCCAGCTCATATACAGTGCATAAAATATATTTATATATATACCCTTATACACCATTTTAATAAAAAATATCACAACATTCTTCTAAGTCCCTCGGGAAGAGTGAAAGACGCGCACGTTCATTTTCAGAGCTCCTAGACCTTCCTATAAGAAGTTAGCCAAAAAGTAGCTTCGAAAAACGCTTAGGTTAAGTTTCAGAGTTGCTTCTAATGTACCGAAGCGGGACTTAGACATAATTTCACTCTCACAACATTATGGCTGGTTGGAGACAGTCCGAACCACAAGTACCGGGTCCATGGTTCTGGGCGTATACTGGGGGGACGGGGGGACTCCCATTAAACCCTGACTATACCGGGGATACGCTTATCACAATGCCTTTCTGGTCTGTGCTGAAGCAGGGCATTCTGGCAGCCAAGTGGCTTGACCTTTATTAGTGAGCCTGGTTACCCCCTCTCGGAACCACAGACTTAGAAATCGCCAGCTCATATACAGTGCATAAAATATATTTATATATATATACCCTTATACACCATTTTAATAAAAAATATCACAAAATTCTTCTAAGTCCCTCGGGAAATGTGAAAGACGCGCACGTTCATTTTCAGAGCTCCTAGACCTTCCCATAAGAAGTTAGCCAAAAAGTAGCTTCGAAAAACGCTTAGGTGAAGTTTCAGAGTTGCTTCTAATGTACCAAAGCTGGACTTAGACATAATTTCACTCTCACAACATTATGGCTGGTTGGAGACAGTCCGAACCACAAGTACCGGGTCCATGGTTCTGGGCGTATACTGGGGGGACGGGGACGACTCCCATTAACCCCTGACTATACCGGGTGTACGCTTATCACAATGCCTTTCTGGTCTGTGCTGAAGCAGGGCATTCTGGCAGCCAAGTGGCTTGACCTTTATTAGTGAGCCTGGTTACCCCCTCTCGGAACCACAGACTTAGAAATCGCCAGCTCATATACAGTGCATAAAATATATTTATATATATACCCTTATACACCATTTTAATAAAAAATATCACAAAATTCTTCTAAGTCCCTCGGGAAGAGTGAAAGACGCGCACGTTCATTTTCAGAGCTCCTAGACCTCCCATAAGAAGTTAGCCAAAAAGTAGCTTCGAAAAACGCTTAGGTGAAGTTTCAGAGTTGCTTCTAATGTACCAAAGCTGGACTTAGACATAATTTCACTCTCACAACATTATGGCTGGTTGGAGACAGTCCGAACCACAAGTACCGGGTCCATGGTTCTGGGCGTATACTGGGGGGACGGGGACGACTCCCATTAACCCCTGACTATACCGGGGATACGCTTATCACAATGCCTTTCTGGTCTGTGCTGAAGCAGGGCATTCTGGCAGCCAAGTGGCTTGACCTTTATTAGTGAGCCTGGTTACCCCCTCTCGGAACAACAGACTTAGAAATCGCCAGCTCATATACAGTGCATAAAATATATTTATATATATACCCTTATACACCATTTTAATAAAAAATATCACAAAATTCTTCTAAGTCCCTCGGGAAGAGTGAAAGACGCGCACGTTCATTTTCAGAGCTCCTAGACCTTCCTATAAGAAGTTAGCCTAAAAGTAGCTTCGAAAAACGCTTAGGTTAAGTTTCAGAGTTGCTTCTAATGTACCAAAGCTGGACTTAGACATAATTTCACTCTCACAACATTATGGCTGGTTGGAGACAGTCCGAACCACAAGTACCGGGTCCATGGTTCTGGGCGTATACTGGGGGGACGGGGGGACTCCCATTAACCCCTGACTATACCGGGGATACGCTTATCACAATGCCTTTCTGGTCTGTGCTGAAGCAGGGCATTCTGGCAGCCAAGTGGCTTGACCTTTATTAGTGAGCCTGGTTACCCCCTCTCGGAACCACAGACTTAGAAATCGCCAGCTCATATACAGTGCATAAAATATATTTATATATATACCCTTATACACCATTTTAATAAAAAATATCACAAAATTCTTCTAAGTCCCTTGGGAAGAGTGAAAGATGCGCACGTTCATTTTCAGAGCTCCTAGACCTTCCCATAAGAAGTTAGCCAAAAAGTAGCTTCGAAAAACGCTTAGGTTAAGTTTCAGAGTTGCTTCTAATGTACCGAAGCTGGACTTAACATAATTTACTCTCACAACATTATGGCTGGTTGGAGACAGTCCGAACCACAAGTACCGGGTCCATGGTTCTGGGCGTATACTGGGGGGACGGGGGGGACTCCCATTAACCCCTGACTATACCGGGGATACGCTTATCACAATGCCTTTCTGGTCTATGCTGAAGCAGGGCATTCTGGCAGCCAAGTGGCTTGACCTTTATTAGTGAGCCTGGTTACCCCCTCTCGGAACAACAGACTTAGAAATCGCCAGCTCATATACAGTGCATAAAATATATTTATATATATACCCTTATACACCATTTTAATAAAAAATATCACAACATTCTTCTAAGTCCCTCGGGAAGAGTGAAAGACGCGCACGTTCATTTTCAGAGCTCCTAGACCTTCCCATAAGAAGTTAGCCAAAAAGTAGCTTCGAAAAACGCTTAGGTTAAGTTTCAGAGTTGCTTCTAATGTACCGAAGCTGGACTTAACATAATTTACTCTCACAACATTATGGCTGGTTGGAGACAGTCCGAACCACAAGTACCGGGTCCATGGTTCTGGGCGTATACTGGGGGGACGGGGGGGACTCCCATTAACCCCTGACTATACCGGGGATACGCTTATCACAATGCCTTTCTGGTCTATGCTGAAGCAGGGCATTCTGGCAGCCAAGTGGCTTGACCTTTATTAGTGAGCCTGGTTACCCCCTCTCGGAACAACAGACTTAGAAATCGCCAGCTCATATACAGTGCATAAAATATATTTATATATATACCCTTATACACCATTTTAATAAAAAATATCACAACATTCTTCTAAGTCCCTCGGGAAGAGTGAAAGACGCGCACGTTCATTTTCAGAGCTCCTAGACCTTCCTATAAGAAGTTAGCCTAAAAGTAGCTTCGAAAAACGCTTAGGTTAAGTTTCAGAGTTGCTTCTAATGTACCAAAGCTGGACTTAGACATAATTTCACTCTCACAACATTATGGCTGGTTGGAGACAGTCCGAACCACAAGTACCGGGTCCATGGTTCTGGGCGTATACTGGGGGGACGGGGACGACTCCCATTAACCCCTGACTATACCGGGTGTACGCTTATCACAATGCCTTTCTGGTCTGTGCTGAAGCAGGGCATTCTGGCAGCCAAGTGGCTTGACCTTTATTAGTGAGCCTGGTTACCCCCTCTCGGAACCACAGACTTAGAAATCGCCAGCTCATATACAGTGCATAAAATATATTTATATATATACCCTTATACACCATTTTAATAAAAAATATCACAAAATTCTTCTAAGTCCCTCGGGAAGAGTGAAAGACGCGCACGTTCATTTTCAGAGCTCCTAGACCTCCCATGAGAAGTTAGCCAAAAAGTAGCTTCGAAAAACGCTTAGGTGAAGTTTCAGAGTTGCTTCTAATGTACCAAAGCTGGACTTAGACATAATTTCACTCTCACAACATTATGGCTGGTTGGAGACAGTCCGAACCACAAGTACCGGGTCCATGGTTCTGGGCGTATACTGGGGGGACGGGGACGACTCCCATTAACCCCTGACTATACCGGGGATACGCTTATCACAATGCCTTTCTGGTCTGTGCTGAAGCAGGGCATTCTGGCAGCCAAGTGGCTTGACCTTTATTAGTGAGCCTGGTTACCCCCTCTCGGAACAACAGACTTAGAAATCGCCAGCTCATATACAGTGCATAAAATATATTTATATATATACCCTTATACACCATTTTAATAAAAAATATCACAAAATTCTTCTAAGTCCCTCGGGAAGAGTGAAAGACGCGCACGTTCATTTTCAGAGCTCCTAGACCTTCCTATAAGAAGTTAGCCTAAAAGTAGCTTCGAAAAACGCTTAGGTTAAGTTTCAGAGTTGCTTCTAATGTACCAAAGCTGGACTTAGACATAATTTCACTCTCACAACATTATGGCTGGTTGGAGACAGTCCGAACCACAAGTACCGGGTCCATGGTTCTGGGCGTATACTGGGGGGACGGGGGGACTCCCATTAACCCCTGACTATACCGGGGATACGCTTATCACAATGCCTTTCTGGTCTGTGCTGAAGCAGGGCATTCTGGCAGCCAAGTGGCTTGACCTTTATTAGTGAGCCTGGTTACCCCCTCTCGGAACCACAGACTTAGAAATCGCCAGCTCATATACAGTGCATAAAATATATTTATATATATACCCTTATACACCATTTTAATAAAAAATATCACAAAATTCTTCTAAGTCCCTTGGGAAGAGTGAAAGATGCGCACGTTCATTTTCAGAGCTCCTAGACCTTCCCATAAGAAGTTAGCCAAAAAGTAGCTTCGAAAAACGCTTAGGTTAAGTTTCAGAGTTGCTTCTAATGTACCGAAGCTGGACTTAACATAATTTACTCTCACAACATTATGGCTGGTTGGAGACAGTCCGAACCACAAGTACCGGGTCCATGGTTCTGGGCGTATACTGGGGGGACGGGGGGGACTCCCATTAACCCCTGACTATACCGGGGATACGCTTATCACAATGCCTTTCTGGTCTATGCTGAAGCAGGGCATTCTGGCAGCCAAGTGGCTTGACCTTTATTAGTGAGCCTGGTTACCCCCTCTCGGAACAACAGACTTAGAAATCGCCAGCTCATATACAGTGCATAAAATATATTTATATATATACCCTTATACACCATTTTAATAAAAAATATCACAACATTCTTCTAAGTCCCTCGGGAAGAGTGAAAGACGCGCACGTTCATTTTCAGAGCTCCTAGACCTTCCTATAAGAAGTTGGCCAAAAAGTAGCTTCGAAAAACGCTTAGGTTAAGTTTCAGAGTTGCTTCTAATGTACCGAAGCTGGACTTAGACATAATTTCACTCTCACAACATTATGGCTGGTTGGAGACAGTCCGAACCACAAGTACCGGGTCCATGGTTCTGGGCGTATACTGGGGGGACTGGGACGACTCCCATTAACCCCTGACTATACCGGGGATACGCTTATCACAATGCCTTTCTGGTCTGTGCTGAAGCAGGGCATTCTGGCAGCCAAGTGGCTTGACCTTTATTAGTGAGCCTGGTTACCCCCTCTCGGAACAACAGACTTAGAAATCGCCAGCTCATATACAGTGCATAAAATATATTTATATATATACCCTTATACACCATTTTAATAAAAAATATCACAAAATTCTTCTAAGTCCCTCGGGAAGAGTGAAAGACGCGCACGTTCATTTTCAGAGCTCCTAGACCTTCCTATAAGAAGTTAGCCTAAAAGTAGCTTCGAAAAACGCTTAGGTTAAGTTTCAGAGTTGCTTCTAATGTACCAAAGCTGGACTTAGACATAATTTCACTCTCACAACATTATGGCTGGTTGGAGACAGTCCGAACCACAAGTACCGGGTCCATGGTTCTGGGCGTATACTGGGGGGACGGGGGGACTCCCATTAACCCCTGACTATACCGGGGATACGCTTATCACAATGCCTTTCTGGTCTGTGCTGAAGCAGGGCATTCTGGCAGCCAAGTGGCTTGACCTTTATTAGTGAGCCTGGTTACCCCCTCTCGGAACCACAGACTTAGAAATCGCCAGCTCATATACAGTGCATAAAATATATTTATATATATACCCTTATACACCATTTTAATAAAAAATATCACAAAATTCTTCTAAGTCCCTTGGGAAGAGTGAAAGATGCGCACGTTCATTTTCAGAGCTCCTAGACCTTCCCATAAGAAGTTAGCCAAAAAGTAGCTTCGAAAAACGCTTAGGTTAAGTTTCAGAGTTGCTTCTAATGTACCGAAGCTGGACTTAACATAATTTACTCTCACAACATTATGGCTGGTTGGAGACAGTCCGAACCACAAGTACCGGGTCCATGGTTCTGGGCGTATACTGGGGGGACGGGGGGGACTCCCATTAACCCCTGACTATACCGGGGATACGCTTATCACAATGCCTTTCTGGTCTGTGCTGAAGCAGGGCATTCTGGCAGCCAAGTGGCTTGACCTTTATTAGTGAGCCTGGTTACCCCCTCTCGGAACAACAGACTTAGAAATCGCCAGCTCATATACAGTGCATAAAATATATTTATATATATACCCTTATACACCATTTTAATAAAAAATATCACAACATTCTTCTAAGTCCCTCGGGAAGAGTGAAAGACGCGCACGTTCATTTTCAGAGCTCCTAGACCTTCCTATAAGAAGTTAGCCAAAAAGTAGCTTCGAAAAACGCTTAGGTTAAGTTTCAGAGTTGCTTCTAATGTACCGAAGCGGGACTTAGACATAATTTCACTCTCACAACATTATGGCTGGTTGGAGACAGTCCGAACCACAAGTACCGGGTCCATGGTTCTGGGCGTATACTGGGGGGACGGGGGGACTCCCATTAAACCCTGACTATACCGGGGATACGCTTATCACAATGCCTTTCTGGTCTGTGCTGAAGCAGGGCATTCTGGCAGCCAAGTGGCTTGACCTTTATTAGTGAGCCTGGTTACCCCCTCTCGGAACCACAGACTTAGAAATCGCCAGCTCATATACAGTGCATAAAATATATTTATATATATATACCCTTATACACCATTTTAATAAAAAATATCACAAAATTCTTCTAAGTCCCTCGGGAAATGTGAAAGACGCGCACGTTCATTTTCAGAGCTCCTAGACCTTCCCATAAGAAGTTAGCCAAAAAGTAGCTTCGAAAAACGCTTAGGTGAAGTTTCAGAGTTGCTTCTAATGTACCAAAGCTGGACTTAGACATAATTTCACTCTCACAACATTATGGCTGGTTGGAGACAGTCCGAACCACAAGTACCGGGTCCATGGTTCTGGGCGTATACTGGGGGGACGGGGACGACTCCCATTAACCCCTGACTATACCGGGTGTACGCTTATCACAATGCCTTTCTGGTCTGTGCTGAAGCAGGGCATTCTGGCAGCCAAGTGGCTTGACCTTTATTAGTGAGCCTGGTTACCCCCTCTCGGAACCACAGACTTAGAAATCGCCAGCTCATATACAGTGCATAAAATATATTTATATATATACCCTTATACACCATTTTAATAAAAAATATCACAAAATTCTTCTAAGTCCCTCGGGAAGAGTGAAAGACGCGCACGTTCATTTTCAGAGCTCCTAGACCTCCCATAAGAAGTTAGCCAAAAAGTAGCTTCGAAAAACGCTTAGGTGAAGTTTCAGAGTTGCTTCTAATGTACCAAAGCTGGACTTAGACATAATTTCACTCTCACAACATTATGGCTGGTTGGAGACAGTCCGAACCACAAGTACCGGGTCCATGGTTCTGGGCGTATACTGGGGGGACGGGGACGACTCCCATTAACCCCTGACTATACCGGGGATACGCTTATCACAATGCCTTTCTGGTCTGTGCTGAAGCAGGGCATTCTGGCAGCCAAGTGGCTTGACCTTTATTAGTGAGCCTGGTTACCCCCTCTCGGAACAACAGACTTAGAAATCGCCAGCTCATATACAGTGCATAAAATATATTTATATATATACCCTTATACACCATTTTAATAAAAAATATCACAAAATTCTTCTAAGTCCCTCGGGAAGAGTGAAAGACGCGCACGTTCATTTTCAGAGCTCCTAGACCTTCCTATAAGAAGTTAGCCTAAAAGTAGCTTCGAAAAACGCTTAGGTTAAGTTTCAGAGTTGCTTCTAATGTACCAAAGCTAGACTTAGACATAATTTCACTCTCACAACATTATGGCTGGTTGGAGACAGTCCGAACCACAAGTACCGGGTCCATGGTTCTGGGCGTATACTGGGGGGACGGGGGGACTCCCATTAACCCCTGACTATACCGGGGATACGCTTATCACAATGCCTTTCTGGTCTGTGCTGAAGCAGGGCATTCTGGCAGCCAAGTGGCTTGACCTTTATTAGTGAGCCTGGTTACCCCCTCTCGGAACCACAGACTTAGAAATCGCCAGCTCATATACAGTGCATAAAATATATTTATATATATACCCTTATACACCATTTTAATAAAAAATATCACAAAATTCTTCTAAGTCCCTTGGGAAGAGTGAAAGATGCGCACGTTCATTTTCAGAGCTCCTAGACCTTCCCATAAGAAGTTAGCCAAAAAGTAGCTTCGAAAAACGCTTAGGTTAAGTTTCAGAGTTGCTTCTAATGTACCGAAGCTGGACTTAACATAATTTACTCTCACAACATTATGGCTGGTTGGAGACAGTCCGAACCACAAGTACCGGGTCCATGGTTCTGGGCGTATACTGGGGGGACGGGGGGGACTCCCATTAACCCCTGACTATACCGGGGATACGCTTATCACAATGCCTTTCTGGTCTATGCTGAAGCAGGGCATTCTGGCAGCCAAGTGGCTTGACCTTTATTAGTGAGCCTGGTTACCCCCTCTCGGAACAACAGACTTAGAAATCGCCAGCTCATATACAGTGCATAAAATATATTTATATATATACCCTTATACACCATTTTAATAAAAAATATCACAACATTCTTCTAAGTCCCTCGGGAAGAGTGAAAGACGCGCACGTTCATTTTCAGAGCTCCTAGACCTTCCCATAAGAAGTTAGCCAAAAAGTAGCTTCGAAAAACGCTTAGGTTAAGTTTCAGAGTTGCTTCTAATGTACCGAAGCTGGACTTAACATAATTTACTCTCACAACATTATGGCTGGTTGGAGACAGTCCGAACCACAAGTACCGGGTCCATGGTTCTGGGCGTATACTGGGGGGACGGGGGGGACTCCCATTAACCCCTGACTATACCGGGGATACGCTTATCACAATGCCTTTCTGGTCTATGCTGAAGCAGGGCATTCTGGCAGCCAAGTGGCTTGACCTTTATTAGTGAGCCTGGTTACCCCCTCTCGGAACAACAGACTTAGAAATCGCCAGCTCATATACAGTGCATAAAATATATTTATATATATACCCTTATACACCATTTTAATAAAAAATATCACAACATTCTTCTAAGTCCCTCGGGAAGAGTGAAAGACGCGCACGTTCATTTTCAGAGCTCCTAGACCTTCCTATAAGAAGTTAGCCTAAAAGTAGCTTCGAAAAACGCTTAGGTTAAGTTTCAGAGTTGCTTCTAATGTACCAAAGCTGGACTTAGACATAATTTCACTCTCACAACATTATGGCTGGTTGGAGACAGTCCGAACCACAAGTACCGGGTCCATGGTTCTGGGCGTATACTGGGGGGACGGGGACGACTCCCATTAACCCCTGACTATACCGGGTGTACGCTTATCACAATGCCTTTCTGGTCTGTGCTGAAGCAGGGCATTCTGGCAGCCAAGTGGCTTGACCTTTATTAGTGAGCCTGGTTACCCCCTCTCGGAACCACAGACTTAGAAATCGCCAGCTCATATACAGTGCATAAAATATATTTATATATATACCCTTATACACCATTTTAATAAAAAATATCACAAAATTCTTCTAAGTCCCTCGGGAAGAGTGAAAGACGCGCACGTTCATTTTCAGAGCTCCTAGACCTCCCATGAGAAGTTAGCCAAAAAGTAGCTTCGAAAAACGCTTAGGTGAAGTTTCAGAGTTGCTTCTAATGTACCAAAGCTGGACTTAGACATAATTTCACTCTCACAACATTATGGCTGGTTGGAGACAGTCCGAACCACAAGTACCGGGTCCATGGTTCTGGGCGTATACTGGGGGGACGGGGACGACTCCCATTAACCCCTGACTATACCGGGGATACGCTTATCACAATGCCTTTCTGGTCTGTGCTGAAGCAGGGCATTCTGGCAGCCAAGTGGCTTGACCTTTATTAGTGAGCCTGGTTACCCCCTCTCGGAACAACAGACTTAGAAATCGCCAGCTCATATACAGTGCATAAAATATATTTATATATATACCCTTATACACCATTTTAATAAAAAATATCACAAAATTCTTCTAAGTCCCTCGGGAAGAGTGAAAGACGCGCACGTTCATTTTCAGAGCTCCTAGACCTTCCTATAAGAAGTTAGCCTAAAAGTAGCTTCGAAAAACGCTTAGGTTAAGTTTCAGAGTTGCTTCTAATGTACCAAAGCTGGACTTAGACATAATTTCACTCTCACAACATTATGGCTGGTTGGAGACAGTCCGAACCACAAGTACCGGGTCCATGGTTCTGGGCGTATACTGGGGGGACGGGGGGACTCCCATTAACCCCTGACTATACCGGGGATACGCTTATCACAATGCCTTTCTGGTCTGTGCTGAAGCAGGGCATTCTGGCAGCCAAGTGGCTTGACCTTTATTAGTGAGCCTGGTTACCCCCTCTCGGAACCACAGACTTAGAAATCGCCAGCTCATATACAGTGCATAAAATATATTTATATATATACCCTTATACACCATTTTAATAAAAAATATCACAAAATTCTTCTAAGTCCCTTGGGAAGAGTGAAAGATGCGCACGTTCATTTTCAGAGCTCCTAGACCTTCCCATAAGAAGTTAGCCAAAAAGTAGCTTCGAAAAACGCTTAGGTTAAGTTTCAGAGTTGCTTCTAATGTACCGAAGCTGGACTTAACATAATTTACTCTCACAACATTATGGCTGGTTGGAGACAGTCCGAACCACAAGTACCGGGTCCATGGTTCTGGGCGTATACTGGGGGGACGGGGGGGACTCCCATTAACCCCTGACTATACCGGGGATACGCTTATCACAATGCCTTTCTGGTCTATGCTGAAGCAGGGCATTCTGGCAGCCAAGTGGCTTGACCTTTATTAGTGAGCCTGGTTACCCCCTCTCGGAACAACAGACTTAGAAATCGCCAGCTCATATACAGTGCATAAAATATATTTATATATATACCCTTATACACCATTTTAATAAAAAATATCACAACATTCTTCTAAGTCCCTCGGGAAGAGTGAAAGACGCGCACGTTCATTTTCAGAGCTCCTAGACCTTCCTATAAGAAGTTGGCCAAAAAGTAGCTTCGAAAAACGCTTAGGTTAAGTTTCAGAGTTGCTTCTAATGTACCGAAGCTGGACTTAGACATAATTTCACTCTCACAACATTATGGCTGGTTGGAGACAGTCCGAACCACAAGTACCGGGTCCATGGTTCTGGGCGTATACTGGGGGGACGGGGGGGACTCCCATTAACCCCTGACTATACCGGGGATACACTTATCACAATGCCTTTCTGGTCTGTGCTGAAGCAGGGCATTCTGGCAGCCATGTGGCTTGACCTTAATTAGTGAGCCTGGTTACCCCCTCTTGGAACCACAGACTTAGAAATCGCCAGCTCATATACAGTGCATAAAATATATTTATATATATACCCTTATACACCATTTTAATAAAAAATATCACAAAATTCTTCTAAGTCCCTCGGGAAGAGTGAAAGACGCGCACGTTCATTTTCAGAGCTCCTAGACCTTCTAATAAGAAGTTAGCCAAAAAGTAGCTTCGAAAAACGCTTAGGTGAAGTTTCAGAGTTGCTTCTAATGTACCAAAGCTGGACTTAGACATAATTTCACTCTCACAACATTATGGCTGGTTGGAGACAGTCCGAACCACAAGTACCGGGTCCATGGTTCTGGGCGTATACTGGGGGGACGGGGACGACTCCCATTAACCCCTGACTATACCGGGGATACGCTTATCACAATGCCTTTCTGGTCTGTGCTGAAGCAGGGCATTCTGGCAGCCAAGTGGCTTGACCTTTATTAGTGAGCCTGGTTACCCCCTCTCGGAACCACAGACTTAGAAATCGCCAGCTCATATACAGTGCATAAAATATATTTATATATATATATACCCTTATACACCATTTTAATAAAAAATATCACAAAATTCTTCTAAGTCCCTCGGGAAGAGTGAAAGACGCGCACGTTCATTTTCAGAGCTCCTAGACCTTCCCATAAGAAGTTAGCCAAAAAGTAGCTTCGAAAAACGCTTAGGTGAAGTTTCAGAGTTGCTTCTAATGTACCAAAGCTGGACTTAGACATAATTTCACTCTCACAACATTATGGCTGGTTGGAGACAGTCCGAACCACAAGTACCGGGTCCATGGTTCTGGGCGTATACTGGGGGGACGGGGACGACTCCCATTAACCCCTGACTATACCGGGGATACGCTTATCACAATGCCTTTCTGGTCTGTGCTGAAGCAGGGCATTCTGGCAGCCAAGTGGCTTGACCTTTATTAGTGAGCCTGGTTACCCCCTCTCGGAACCACAGACTTAGAAATCGCCAGCTCATATACAGTGCATAAAATATATTTATATATATACCCTTATACACCATTTTAATAAAAAATATCACAAAATTCTTCTAAGTCCCTTGGGAAGAGTGAAAGATGCGCACGTTCATTTTCAGAGCTCCTAGACCTTCCCATAAGAAGTTAGCCAAAAAGTAGCTTCGAAAAACGCTTAGGTTAAGTTTCAGAGTTGCTTCTAATGTACCGAAGCTGGACTTAACATAATTTACTCTCACAACATTATGGCTGGTTGGAGACAGTCCGAACCACAAGTACCGGGTCCATGGTTCTGGGCGTATACTGGGGGGACGGGGACGACTCCCATTAACCCCTGACTATACCGGGTGTACGCTTATCACAATGCCTTTCTGGTCTGTGCTGAAGCAGGGCATTCTGGCAGCCAAGTGGCTTGACCTTTATTAGTGAGCCTGGTTACCCCCTCTCGGAACCACAGACTTAGAAATCGCCAGCTCATATACAGTGCATAAAATATATTTATATATATACCCTTATACACCATTTTAATAAAAAATATCACAAAATTCTTCTAAGTCCCTCGGGAAGAGTGAAAGACGCGCACGTTCATTTTCAGAGCTCCTAGACCTTCCCATAAGAAGTTAGCCAAAAAGTAGCTTCGAAAAACGCTTAGGTGAAGTTTCAGAGTTGCTTCTAATGTACTGTACCAAAGCTGGACTTAGACATAATTTCACTCTCACAACATTATGGCTGGTTGGAGACAGTCCGAACCACAAGTACCGGGTCCATGGTTCTGGGCGTATACTGGGGGGACGGGGACGACTCCCATTAACCCCTGACTATACCGGGGATACGCTTATCACAATGCCTTTCTGGTCTGTGCTGAAGCAGGGCATTCTGGCAGCCAAGTGGCTTGACCTTTATTAGTGAGCCTGGTTACCCCCTCTCGGAACAACAGACTTAGAAATCGCCAGCTCATATACAGTGCATAAAATATATTTATATATATACCCTTATACACCATTTTAATAAAAAATATCACAAAATTCTTCTAAGTCCCTCGGGAAGAGTGAAAGACGCGCACGTTCATTTTCAGAGCTCCTAGACCTTCCTATAAGAAGTTAGCCTAAAAGTAGCTTCGAAAAACGCTTAGGTTAAGTTTCAGAGTTGCTTCTAATGTACCAAAGCTGGACTTAGACATAATTTCACTCTCACAACATTATGGCTGGTTGGAGACAGTCCGAACCACAAGTACCGGGTCCATGGTTCTGGGCGTATACTGGGGGGACGGGGGGACTCCCATTAACCCCTGACTATACCGGGGATACGCTTATCACAATGCCTTTCTGGTCTGTGCTGAAGCAGGGCATTCTGGCAGCCAAGTGGCTTGACCTTTATTAGTGAGCCTGGTTACCCCCTCTCGGAACCACAGACTTAGAAATCGCCAGCTCATATACAGTGCATAAAATATATTTATATATATACCCTTATACACCATTTTAATAAAAAATATCACAAAATTCTTCTAAGTCCCTTGGGAAGAGTGAAAGATGCGCACGTTCATTTTCAGAGCTCCTAGACCTTCCCATAAGAAGTTAGCCAAAAAGTAGCTTCGAAAAACGCTTAGGTTAAGTTTCAGAGTTGCTTCTAATGTACCGAAGCTGGACTTAACATAATTTACTCTCACAACATTATGGCTGGTTGGAGACAGTCCGAACCACAAGTACCGGGTCCATGGTTCTGGGCGTATACTGGGGGGACGGGGGGGACTCCCATTAACCCCTGACTATACCGGGGATACGCTTATCACAATGCCTTTCTGGTCTATGCTGAAGCAGGGCATTCTGGCAGCCAAGTGGCTTGACCTTTATTAGTGAGCCTGGTTACCCCCTCTCGGAACAACAGACTTAGAAATCGCCAGCTCATATACAGTGCATAAAATATATTTATATATATACCCTTATACACCATTTTAATAAAAAATATCACAACATTCTTCTAAGTCCCTCGGGAAGAGTGAAAGACGCGCACGTTCATTTTCAGAGCTCCTAGACCTTCCTATAAGAAGTTGGCCAAAAAGTAGCTTCGAAAAACGCTTAGGTTAAGTTTCAGAGTTGCTTCTAATGTACCGAAGCTGGACTTAGACATAATTTCACTCTCACAACATTATGGCTGGTTGGAGACAGTCCGAACCACAAGTACCGGGTCCATGGTTCTGGGCGTATACTGGGGGGACGGGGGGGACTCCCATTAACCCCTGACTATACCGGGGATACACTTATCACAATGCCTTTCTGGTCTGTGCTGAAGCAGGGCATTCTGGCAGCCATGTGGCTTGACCTTAATTAGTGAGCCTGGTTACCCCCTCTTGGAACCACAGACTTAGAAATCGCCAGCTCATATACAGTGCATAAAATATATTTATATATATACCCTTATACACCATTTTAATAAAAAATATCACAAAATTCTTCTAAGTCCCTCGGGAAGAGTGAAAGACGCGCACGTTCATTTTCAGAGCTCCTAGACCTTCTAATAAGAAGTTAGCCAAAAAGTAGCTTCGAAAAACGCTTAGGTGAAGTTTCAGAGTTGCTTCTAATGTACCAAAGCTGGACTTAGACATAATTTCACTCTCACAACATTATGGCTGGTTGGAGACAGTCCGAACCACAAGTACCGGGTCCATGGTTCTGGGCGTATACTGGGGGGACGGGGACGACTCCCATTAACCCCTGACTATACCGGGGATACGCTTATCACAATGCCTTTCTGGTCTGTGCTGAAGCAGGGCATTCTGGCAGCCAAGTGGCTTGACCTTTATTAGTGAGCCTGGTTACCCCCTCTCGGAACCACAGACTTAGAAATCGCCAGCTCATATACAGTGCATAAAATATATTTATATATATATATACCCTTATACACCATTTTAATAAAAAATATCACAAAATTCTTCTAAGTCCCTCGGGAAGAGTGAAAGACGCGCACGTTCATTTTCAGAGCTCCTAGACCTTCCCATAAGAAGTTAGCCAAAAAGTAGCTTCGAAAAACGCTTAGGTGAAGTTTCAGAGTTGCTTCTAATGTACCAAAGCTGGACTTAGACATAATTTCACTCTCACAACATTATGGCTGGTTGGAGACAGTCCGAACCACAAGTACCGGGTCCATGGTTCTGGGCGTATACTGGGGGGACGGGGACGACTCCCATTAACCCCTGACTATACCGGGGATACGCTTATCACAATGCCTTTCTGGTCTGTGCTGAAGCAGGGCATTCTGGCAGCCAAGTGGCTTGACCTTTATTAGTGAGCCTGGTTACCCCCTCTCGGAACCACAGACTTAGAAATCGCCAGCTCATATACAGTGCATAAAATATATTTATATATATACCCTTATACACCATTTTAATAAAAAATATCACAAAATTCTTCTAAGTCCCTCGGGAAGAGTGAAAGACGCGCACGTTCATTTTCAGAGCTCCTAGACCTTCCCATAAGAAGTTAGCCAAAAAGTAGCTTCGAAAAACGCTTAGGTTAAGTTTCAGAGTTGCTTCTAATGTACCGAAGCTGGACTTAACATAATTTCACTCTCACAACATTATGGCTGGTTGGAGACAGTCCGAACCACAAGTACCGGGTCCATGGTTCTGGGCGTATACTGGGGGGACGGGGACGACTCCCATTAACCCCTGACTATACCGGGGATACGCTTATCACAATGCCTTTCTGGTCTGTGCTGAAGCAGGGCATTCGGGCAGCCAAGTGGCTTGACCTTTATTAGTGAGCCTGGTTACCCCCTCTCGGAACCACAGACTTAGAAATCGCCAGCTCATATACAGTGCATAAAATATATTTATATATATATACCCTTATACACCATTTTAATAAAAAATATCACAAAATTCTTCTAAGTCCCTCGGGAAGAGTGAAAGACGCGCACGTTCATTTTCAGAGCTCCTAGACCTCCCATAAGAAGTTAGCCAAAAAGTAGCTTCGAAAAACGCTTAGGTTAAGTTTCAGAGTTGCTTCTAATGTACCGAAGCTGGACTTAACATAATTTACTCTCACAACATTATGGCTGGTTGGAGACAGTCCGAACCACAAGTACCGGGTCCATGGTTCTGGGCGTATACTGGGGGGACGGGGACGACTCCCATTAACCCCTGACTATACCGGGTGTACGCTTATCACAATGCCTTTCTGGTCTGTGCTGAAGCAGGGCATTCTGGCAGCCAAGTGGCTTGACCTTTATTAGTGAGCCTGGTTACCCCCTCTCGGAACCACAGACTTAGAAATCGCCAGCTCATATACAGTGCATAAAATATATTTATATATATATACCCTTATACACCATTTTAATAAAAAATATCACAAAATTCTTCTAAGTCCCTCGGGAAGAGTGAAAGACGCGCACGTTCATTTTCAGAGCTCCTAGACCTTCCCATAAGAAGTTAGCCAAAAAGTAGCTTCGAAAAACGCTTAGGTGAAGTTTCAGAGTTGCTTCTAATGTACCAAAGCTGGACTTAGACATAATTTCACTCTCACAACATTATGGCTGGTTGGAGACAGTCCGAACCACAAGTACCGGGTCCATGGTTCTGGGCGTATACTGGGGGGACGGGGACGACTCCCATTAACCCCTGACTATACCGGGGATACGCTTATCACAATGCCTTTCTGGTCTGTGCTGAAGCAGGGCATTCTGGCAGCCAAGTGGCTTGACCTTTATTAGTGAGCCTGGTTACCCCCTCTCGGAACCACAGACTTAGAAATCGCCAGCTCATATACAGTGCATAAATTATATTTATATATATACCCTTATACACCATTTTAATAAAAAATATCACAAAATTCTTCTAAGTCCCTCGGGAAGAGTGAAAGACGCGCACGTTCATTTTCAGAGCTCCTAGACCTCCCATAAGAAGTTAGCCAAAAAGTAGCTTCGAAAAACGCTTAGGTGAAGTTTCAGAGTTGCTTCTAATGTACCAAAGCTGGACTTAGACATAATTTCACTCTCACAACATTATGGCTGGTTGGAGACAGTCCGAACCACAAGTACCGGGTCCATGGTTCTGGGCGTATACTGGGGGGACGGGGACGACTCCCATTAACCCCTGACTATACCGGGGATACGCTTATCACAATGCCTTTCTGGTCTGTGCTGAAGCAGGGCATTCTGGCAGCCAAGTGGCTTGACCTTTATTAGTGAGCCTGGTTACCCCCTCTCGGAACAACAGACTTAGAAATCGCCAGCTCATATACAGTGCATAAAATATATTTATATATATACCCTTATACACCATTTTAATAAAAAATATCACAAAATTCTTCTAAGTCCCTCGGGAAGAGTGAAAGACGCGCACGTTCATTTTCAGAGCTCCTAGACCTTCCTATAAGAAGTTAGCCTAAAAGTAGCTTCGAAAAACGCTTAGGTTAAGTTTCAGAGTTGCTTCTAATGTACCAAAGCTGGACTTAGACATAATTTCACTCTCACAACATTATGGCTGGTTGGAGACAGTCCGAAACACAAGTACCGGGTCCATGGTTCTGGGCGTATACTGGGGGGACGGGGGGACTCCCATTAACCCCTGACTATACCGGGGATACGCTTATCACAATGCCTTTCTGGTCTGTGCTGAAGCAGGGCATTCTGGCAGCCAAGTGGCTTGACCTTTATTAGTGAGCCTGGTTACCCCCTCTCGGAACCACAGACTTAGAAATCGCCAGCTCATATACAGTGCATAAAATATATTTATATATATACCCTTATACACCATTTTAATAAAAAATATCACAAAATTCTTCTAAGTCCCTCGGGAAGAGTGAAAGACGCGCACGTTCATTTTCAGAGCTCCTAGACCTTCCCATAAGAAGTTAGCCAAAAAGTAGCTTCGAAAAACGCTTAGGTTAAGTTTCAGAGTTGCTTCTAATGTACCGAAGCTGGACTTAACATAATTTCACTCTCACAACATTATGGCTGGTTGGAGACAGTCCGAACCACAAGTACCGGGTCCATGGTTCTGGGCGTATACTGGGGGGACGGGGACGACTCCCATTAACCCCTGACTATACCGGGGATACGCTTATCACAATGCCTTTCTGGTCTGTGCTGAAGCAGGGCATTCTGGCAGCCAAGTGGCTTGACCTTTATTAGTGAGCCTGGTTACCCCCTCTCGGAACCACAGACTTAGAAATCGCCAGCTCATATACAGTGCATAAAATATATTTATATATATATACCCTTATACACCATTTTAATAAAAAATATCACAAAATTCTTCTAAGTCCCTCGGGAAGAGTGAAAGACGCGCACGTTCATTTTCAGAGCTCCTAGACCTCCCATAAGAAGTTAGCCAAAAAGTAGCTTCGAAAAACGCTTAGGTGAAGTTTCAGAGTTGCTTCTAATGTACCAAAGCTGGACTTAGACATAATTTCACTCTCACAACATTATGGCTGGTTGGAGACAGTCCGAACCACAAGTACCGGGTCCATGGTTCTGGGCGTATACTGGGGGGACGGGGACGACTCCCATTAACCCCTGACTATACCGGGGATACGCTTATCACAATGCCTTTCTGGTCTGTGCTGAAGCAGGGCATTCTGGCAGCCAAGTGGCTTGACCTTTATTAGTGAGCCTGGTTACCCCCTCTCGGAACAACAGACTTAGAAATCGCCAGCTCATATACAGTGCATAAAATATATTTATATATATACCCTTATACACCATTTTAATAAAAAATATCACAAAATTCTTCTAAGTCCCTCGGGAAGAGTGAAAGACGCTCACGTTCATTTTCAGAGCTCCTAGACCTTCCTATAAGAAGTTAGCCTAAAAGTAGCTTCGAAAAACGCTTAGGTTAAGTTTCAGAGTTGCTTCTAATGTACCAAAGCTGGACTTAGACATAATTTCACTCTCACAACATTATGGCTGGTTGGAGACAGTCCGAACCACAAGTACCGGGTCCATGGTTCTGGGCGTATACTGGGGGGACGGGGGGACTCCCATTAACCCCTGACTATACCGGGGATACGCTTATCACAATGCCTTTCTGGTCTGTGCTGAAGCAGGGCATTCTGGCAGCCAAGTGGCTTGACCTTTATTAGTGAGCCTGGTTACCCCCTCTCGGAACCACAGACTTAGAAATCGCCAGCTCATATACAGTGCATAAAATATATTTATATATATACCCTTATACACCATTTTAATAAAAAATATCACAAAATTCTTCTAAGTCCCTCGGGAAGAGTGAAAGACGCGCACGTTCATTTTCAGAGCTCCTAGACCTCCCATGAGAAGTTAGCCAAAAAGTAGCTTCGAAAAACGCTTAGGTTAAGTTTCAGAGTTGCTTCTAATGTACCGAAGCTGGACTTAACATAATTTACTCTCACAACATTATGGCTGGTTGGAGACAGTCCGAACCACAAGTACCGGGTCCATGGTTCTGGGCGTATACTGGGGGGACGGGGGGGACTCCCATTAACCCCTGACTATACCGGGGATACGCTTATCACAATGCCTTTCTGGTCTATGCTGAAGCAGGGCATTCTGGCAGCCAAGTGGCTTGACCTTTATTAGTGAGCCTGGTTACCCCCTCTCGGAACAACAGACTTAGAAATCGCCAGCTCATATACAGTGCATAAAATATATTTATATATATACCCTTATACACCATTTTAATAAAAAATATCACAACATTCTTCTAAGTCCCTCGGGAAGAGTGAAAGACGCGCACGTTCATTTTCAGAGCTCCTAGACCTTCCTATAAGAAGTTGGCCAAAAAGTAGCTTCGAAAAACGCTTAGGTTAAGTTTCAGAGTTGCTTCTAATGTACCGAAGCTGGACTTAGACATAATTTCACTCTCACAACATTATGGCTGGTTGGAGACAGTCCGAACCACAAGTACCGGGTCCATGGTTCTGGGCGTATACTGGGGGGACGGGGGGGACTCCCATTAACCCCTGACTATACCGGGGATACACTTATCACAATGCCTTTCTGGTCTGTGCTGAAGCAGGGCATTCTGGCAGCCATGTGGCTTGACCTTAATTAGTGAGCCTGGTTACCCCCTCTTGGAACCACAGACTTAGAAATCGCCAGCTCATATACAGTGCATAAAATATATTTATATATATACCCTTATACACCATTTTAATAAAAAATATCACAAAATTCTTCTAAGTCCCTCGGGAAGAGTGAAAGACGCGCACGTTCATTTTCAGAGCTCCTAGACCTTCCCATAAGAAGTTAGCCAAAAAGTAGCTTCGAAAAACGCTTAGGTGAAGTTTCAGAGTTGCTTCTAATGTACCAAAGCTGGACTTAGACATAATTTCACTCTCACAACATTATGGCTGGTTGGAGACAGTCCGAACCACAAGTACCGGGTCCATGGTTCTGGGCGTATACTGGGGGGACGGGGACGACTCCCATTAACCCCTGACTATACCGGGGATACGCTTATCACAATGCCTTTCTGGTCTGTGCTGAAGCAGGGCATTCTGGCAGCCAAGTGGCTTGACCTTTATTAGTGAGCCTGGTTACCCCCTCTCGGAACCACAGACTTAGAAATCGCCAGCTCATATACAGTGCATAAAATATATTTATATATATACCCTTATACACCATTTTAATAAAAAATATCACAAAATTCTTCTAAGTCCCTCGGGAAGAGTGAAAGACGCGCACGTTCATTTTCAGAGCTCCTAGACCTTCCCATAAGAAGTTAGCCAAAAAGTAGCTTCGAAAAACGCTTAGGTTAAGTTTCAGAGTTGCTTCTAATGTACCGAAGCTGGACTTAACATAATTTCACTCTCACAACATTATGGCTGGTTGGAGACAGTCCGAACCACAAGTACCGGGTCCATGGTTCTGGGCGTATACTGGGGGGACGGGGACGACTCCCATTAACCCCTGACTATACCGGGGATACGCTTATCACAATGCCTTTCTGGTCTGTGCTGAAGCAGGGCATTCTGGCAGCCAAGTGGCTTGACCTTTATTAGTGAGCCTGGTTACCCCCTCTCGGAACCACAGACTTAGAAATCGCCAGCTCATATACAGTGCATAAAATATATTTATATATATATACCCTTATACACCATTTTAATAAAAAATATCACAAAATTCTTCTAAGTCCCTCGGGAAGAGTGAAAGACGCGCACGTTCATTTTCAGAGCTCCTAGACCTCCCATAAGAAGTTAGCCAAAAAGTAGCTTCGAAAAACGCTTAGGTGAAGTTTCAGAGTTGCTTCTAATGTACCAAAGCTGGACTTAGACATAATTTCACTCTCACAACATTATGGCTGGTTGGAGACAGTCCGAACCACAAGTACCGGGTCCATGGTTCTGGGCGTATACTGGGGGGACGGGGACGACTCCCATTAACCCCTGACTATACCGGGGATACGCTTATCACAATGCCTTTCTGGTCTGTGCTGAAGCAGGGCATTCTGGCAGCCAAGTGGCTTGACCTTTATTAGTGAGCCTGGTTACCCCCTCTCGGAACCACAGACTTAGAAATCGCCAGCTCATATACAGTGCATAAAATATATTTATATATATACCCTTATACACCATTTTAATAAAAAATATCACAAAATTCTTCTAAGTCCCTTGGGAAGAGTGAAAGATGCGCACGTTCATTTTCAGAGCTCCTAGACCTTCCCATAAGAAGTTAGCCAAAAAGTAGCTTCGAAAAACGCTTAGGTTAAGTTTCAGAGTTGCTTCTAATGTACCGAAGCTGGACTTAACATAATTTACTCTCACAACATTATGGCTGGTTGGAGACAGTCCGAACCACAAGTACCGGGTCCATGGTTCTGGGCGTATACTGGGGGGACGGGGACGACTCCCATTAACCCCTGACTATACCGGGTGTACGCTTATCACAATGCCTTTCTGGTCTGTGCTGAAGCAGGGCATTCTGGCAGCCAAGTGGCTTGACCTTTATTAGTGAGCCTGGTTACCCCCTCTCGGAACCACAGACTTAGAAATCGCCAGCTCATATACAGTGCATAAAATATATTTATATATATACCCTTATACACCATTTTAATAAAAAATATCACAAAATTCTTCTAAGTCCCTCGGGAAGAGTGAAAGACGCGCACGTTCATTTTCAGAGCTCCTAGACCTTCCCATAAGACGTTAGCCAAAAAGTAGCTTCGAAAAACGCTTAGGTGAAGTTTCAGAGTTGCTTCTAATGTACCAAAGCTGGACTTAGACATAATTTCACTCTCACAACATTATGGCTGGTTGGAGACAGTCCGAACCACAAGTACCGGGTCCATGGTTCTGGGCGTATACTGGGGGGACGGGGACGACTCCCATTAACCCCTGACTATACCGGGGATACGCTTATCACAATGCCTTTCTGGTCTGTGCTGAAGCAGGGCATTCTGGCAGCCAAGTGGCTTGACCTTTATTAGTGAGCCTGGTTACCCCCTCTCGGAACAACAGACTTAGAAATCGCCAGCTCATATACAGTGCATAAAATATATTTATATATATACCCTTATACACCATTTTAATAAAAAATATCACAAAATTCTTCTAAGTCCCTCGGGAAGAGTGAAAGACGCGCACGTTCATTTTCAGAGCTCCTAGACCTTCTAATAAGAAGTTAGCCAAAAAGTAGCTTCGAAAAACGCTTAGGTGAAGTTTCAGAGTTGCTTCTAATGTACCAAAGCTGGACTTAGACATAATTTCACTCTCACAACATTATGGCTGGTTGGAGACAGTCCGAACCACAAGTACCGGGTCCATGGTTCTGGGCGTATACTGGGGGGACGGGGGGACTCCCATTAACCCCTGACTATACCGGGGATACGCTTATCACAATGCCTTTCTGGTCTGTGCTGAAGCAGGGCATTCTGGCAGCCAAGTGGCTTGACCTTTATTAGTGAGCCTGGTTACCCCCTCTCGGAACCACAGACTTAGAAATCGCCAGCTCATATACAGTGCATAAAATATATTTATATATATACCCTTATACACCATTTTAATAAAAAATATCACAAAATTCTTCTAAGTCCCTTGGGAAGAGTGAAAGATGCGCACGTTCATTTTCAGAGCTCCTAGACCTTCCCATAAGAAGTTAGCCAAAAAGTAGCTTCGAAAAACGCTTAGGTTAAGTTTCAGAGTTGCTTCTAATGTACCGAAGCTGGACTTAACATAATTTACTCTCACAACATTATGGCTGGTTGGAGACAGTCCGAACCACAAGTACCGGGTCCATGGTTCTGGGCGTATACTGGGGGGACGGGGGGGACTCCCATTAACCCCTGACTATACCGGGGATACGCTTATCACAATGCCTTTCTGGTCTATGCTGAAGCAGGGCATTCTGGCAGCCAAGTGGCTTGACCTTTATTAGTGAGCCTGGTTACCCCCTCTCGGAACAACAGACTTAGAAATCGCCAGCTCATATACAGTGCATAAAATATATTTATATATATACCCTTATACACCATTTTAATAAAAAATATCACAACATTCTTCTAAGTCCCTCGGGAAGAGTGAAAGACGCGCACGTTCATTTTCAGAGCTCCTAGACCTTCCTATAAGAAGTTGGCCAAAAAGTAGCTTCGAAAAACGCTTAGGTTAAGTTTCAGAGTTGCTTCTAATGTACCGAAGCTGGACTTAGACATAATTTCACTCTCACAACATTATGGCTGGTTGGAGACAGTCCGAACCACAAGTACCGGGTCCATGGTTCTGGGCGTATACTGGGGGGACGGGGGGGACTCCCATTAACCCCTGACTATACCGGGGATACACTTATCACAATGCCTTTCTGGTCTGTGCTGAAGCAGGGCATTCTGGCAGCCATGTGGCTTGACCTTAATTAGTGAGCCTGGTTACCCCCTCTTGGAACCACAGACTTAGAAATCGCCAGCTCATATACAGTGCATAAAATATATTTATATATATACCCTTATACACCATTTTAATAAAAAATATCACAAAATTCTTCTAAGTCCCTCGGGAAGAGTGAAAGACGCGCACGTTCATTTTCAGAGCTCCTAGACCTTCTAATAAGAAGTTAGCCAAAAAGTAGCTTCGAAAAACGCTTAGGTGAAGTTTCAGAGTTGCTTCTAATGTACCAAAGCTGGACTTAGATATAATTTCACTCTCACAACATTATGGCTGGTTGGAGACAGTCCGAACCACAAGTACCGGGTCCATGGTTCTGGGCGTATACTGGGGGGACGGGGACGACTCCCATTAACCCCTGACTATACCGGGGATACGCTTATCACAATGCCTTTCTGGTCTGTGCTGAAGCAGGGCATTCTGGCAGCCAAGTGGCTTGACCTTTATTAGTGAGCCTGGTTACCCCCTCTCGGAACCACAGACTTAGAAATCGCCAGCTCATATACAGTGCATAAAATATATTTATATATATATATACCCTTATACACCATTTTAATAAAAAATATCACAAAATTCTTCTAAGTCCCTCGGGAAGAGTGAAAGACGCGCACGTTCATTTTCAGAGCTCCTAGACCTTCCCATAAGAAGTTAGCCAAAAAGTAGCTTCGAAAAACGCTTAGGTGAAGTTTCAGAGTTGCTTCTAATGTACCAAAGCTGGACTTAGACATAATTTCACTCTCACAACATTATGGCTGGTTGGAGACAGTCCGAACCACAAGTACCGGGTCCATGGTTCTGGGCGTATACTGGGGGGACGGGGACGACTCCCATTAACCCCTGACTATACCGGGGATACGCTTATCACAATGCCTTTCTGGTCTGTGCTGAAGCAGGGCATTCTGGCAGCCAAGTGGCTTGACCTTTATTAGTGAGCCTGGTTACCCCCTCTCGGAACCACAGACTTAGAAATCGCCAGCTCATATACAGTGCATAAAATATATTTATATATATACCCTTATACACCATTTTAATAAAAAATATCACAAAATTCTTCTAAGTCCCTCGGGAAGAGTGAAAGACGCGCACGTTCATTTTCAGAGCTCCTAGACCTTCCCATAAGAAGTTAGCCAAAAAGTAGCTTCGAAAAACGCTTAGGTTAAGTTTCAGAGTTGCTTCTAATGTACCGAAGCTGGACTTAACATAATTTCACTCTCACAACATTATGGCTGGTTGGAGACAGTCCGAACCACAAGTACCGGGTCCATGGTTCTGGGCGTATACTGGGGGGACGGGGGGGACTCCCATTAACCCCTGACTATACCGGGGATACACTTATCACAATGCCTTTCTGGTCTGTGCTGAAGCAGGGCATTCTGGCAGCCATGTGGCTTGACCTTAATTAGTGAGCCTGGTTACCCCCTCTTGGAACCACAGACTTAGAAATCGCCAGCTCATATACAGTGCATAAAATATATTTATATATATACCCTTATACACCATTTTAATAAAAAATATCACAAAATTCTTCTAAGTCCCTCGGGAAGAGTGAAAGACGCGCACGTTCATTTTCAGAGCTCCTAGACCTTCTAATAAGAAGTTAGCCAAAAAGTAGCTTCGAAAAACGCTTAGGTGAAGTTTCAGAGTTGCTTCTAATGTACCAAAGCTGGACTTAGACATAATTTCACTCTCACAACATTATGGCTGGTTGGAGACAGTCCGAACCACAAGTACCGGGTCCATGGTTCTGGGCGTATACTGGGGGGACGGGGACGACTCCCATTAACCCCTGACTATACCGGGGATACGCTTATCACAATGCCTTTCTGGTCTGTGCTGAAGCAGGGCATTCTGGCAGCCAAGTGGCTTGACCTTTATTAGTGAGCCTGGTTACCCCCTCTCGGAACCACAGACTTAGAAATCGCCAGCTCATATACAGTGCATAAAATATATTTATATATATATATACCCTTATACACCATTTTAATAAAAAATATCACAAAATTCTTCTAAGTCCCTCGGGAAGAGTGAAAGACGCGCACGTTCATTTTCAGAGCTCCTAGACCTTCCCATAAGAAGTTAGCCAAAAAGTAGCTTCGAAAAACGCTTAGGTGAAGTTTCAGAGTTGCTTCTAATGTACCAAAGCTGGACTTAGACATAATTTCACTCTCACAACATTATGGCTGGTTGGAGACAGTCCGAACCACAAGTACCGGGTCCATGGTTCTGGGCGTATACTGGGGGGACGGGGACGACTCCCATTAACCCCTGACTATACCGGGGATACGCTTATCACAATGCCTTTCTGGTCTGTGCTGAAGCAGGGCATTCTGGCAGCCAAGTGGCTTGACCTTTATTAGTGAGCCTGGTTACCCCCTCTCGGAACCACAGACTTAGAAATCGCCAGCTCATATACAGTGCATAAAATATATTTATATATATACCCTTATACACCATTTTAATAAAAAATATCACAAAATTCTTCTAAGTCCCTCGGGAAGAGTGAAAGACGCGCACGTTCATTTTCAGAGCTCCTAGACCTTCCCATAAGAAGTTAGCCAAAAAGTAGCTTCGAAAAACGCTTAGGTTAAGTTTCAGAGTTGCTTCTAATGTACCGAAGCTGGACTTAACATAATTTCACTCTCACAACATTATGGCTGGTTGGAGACAGTCCGAACCACAAGTACCGGGTCCATGGTTCTGGGCGTATACTGGGGGGACGGGGACGACTCCCATTAACCCCTGACTATACCGGGGATACGCTTATCACAATGCCTTTCTGGTCTGTGCTGAAGCAGGGCATTCTGGCAGCCAAGTGGCTTGACCTTTATTAGTGAGCCTGGTTACCCCCTCTCGGAACCACAGACTTAGAAATCGCCAGCTCATATACAGTGCATAAAATATATTTATATATATATACCCTTATACACCATTTTAATAAAAAATATCACAAAATTCTTCTAAGTCCCTCGGGAAGAGTGAAAGACGCGCACGTTCATTTTCAGAGCTCCTAGACCTCCCATAAGAAGTTAGCCAAAAAGTAGCTTCGAAAAACGCTTAGGTGAAGTTTCAGAGTTGCTTCTAATGTACCAAAGCTGGACTTAGACATAATTTCACTCTCACAACATTATGGCTGGTTGGAGACAGTCCGAACCACAAGTACCGGGTCCATGGTTCTGGGCGTATACTGGGGGGACGGGGACGACTCCCATTAACCCCTGACTATACCGGGGATACGCTTATCACAATGCCTTTCTGGTCTGTGCTGAAGCAGGGCATTCTGGCAGCCAAGTGGCTTGACCTTTATTAGTGAGCCTGGTTACCCCCTCTCGGAACCACAGACTTAGAAATCGCCAGCTCATATACAGTGCATAAAATATATTTATATATATACCCTTATACACCATTTTAATAAAAAATATCACAAAATTCTTCTAAGTCCCTTGGGAAGAGTGAAAGATGCGCACGTTCATTTTCAGAGCTCCTAGACCTTCCCATAAGAAGTTAGCCAAAAAGTAGCTTCGAAAAACGCTTAGGTTAAGTTTCAGAGTTGCTTCTAATGTACCGAAGCTGGACTTAACATAATTTACTCTCACAACATTATGGCTGGTTGGAGACAGTCCGAACCACAAGTACCGGGTCCATGGTTCTGGGCGTATACTGGGGGGACGGGGACGACTCCCATTAACCCCTGACTATACCGGGTGTACGCTTATCACAATGCCTTTCTGGTCTGTGCTGAAGCAGGGCATTCTGGCAGCCAAGTGGCTTGACCTTTATTAGTGAGCCTGGTTACCCCCTCTCGGAACCACAGACTTAGAAATCGCCAGCTCATATACAGTGCATAAAATATATTTATATATATATACCCTTATACACCATTTTAATAAAAAATATCACAAAATTCTTCTAAGTCCCTCGGGAAGAGTGAAAGACGCGCACGTTCATTTTCAGAGCTCCTAGACCTTCCCATAAGAAGTTAGCCAAAAAGTAGCTTCGAAAAACGCTTAGGTGAAGTTTCAGAGTTGCTTCTAATGTACCAAAGCTGGACTTAGACATAATTTCACTCTCACAACATTATGGCTGGTTGGAGACAGTCCGAACCACAAGTACCGGGTCCATGGTTCTGGGCGTATACTGGGGGGACGGGGACGACTCCCATTAACCCCTGACTATACCGGGGATACGCTTATCACAATGCCTTTCTGGTCTGTGCTGAAGCAGGGCATTCTGGCAGCCAAGTGGCTTGACCTTTATTAGTGAGCCTGGTTACCCCCTCTCGGAACCACAGACTTAGAAATCGCCAGCTCATATACAGTGCATAAATTATATTTATATATATACCCTTATACACCATTTTAATAAAAAATATCACAAAATTCTTCTAAGTCCCTCGGGAAGAGTGAAAGACGCGCACGTTCATTTTCAGAGCTCCTAGACCTCCCATAAGAAGTTAGCCAAAAAGTAGCTTCGAAAAACGCTTAGGTGAAGTTTCAGAGTTGCTTCTAATGTACCAAAGCTGGACTTAGACATAATTTCACTCTCACAACATTATGGCTGGTTGGAGACAGTCCGAACCACAAGTACCGGGTCCATGGTTCTGGGCGTATACTGGGGGGACGGGGACGACTCCCATTAACCCCTGACTATACCGGGGATACGCTTATCACAATGCCTTTCTGGTCTGTGCTGAAGCAGGGCATTCTGGCAGCCAAGTGGCTTGACCTTTATTAGTGAGCCTGGTTACCCCCTCTCGGAACAACAGACTTAGAAATCGCCAGCTCATATACAGTGCATAAAATATATTTATATATATACCCTTATACACCATTTTAATAAAAAATATCACAAAATTCTTCTAAGTCCCTCGGGAAGAGTGAAAGACGCGCACGTTCATTTTCAGAGCTCCTAGACCTTCCTATAAGAAGTTAGCCTAAAAGTAGCTTCGAAAAACGCTTAGGTTAAGTTTCAGAGTTGCTTCTAATGTACCAAAGCTGGACTTAGACATAATTTCACTCTCACAACATTATGGCTGGTTGGAGACAGTCCGAAACACAAGTACCGGGTCCATGGTTCTGGGCGTATACTGGGGGGACGGGGGGACTCCCATTAACCCCTGACTATACCGGGGATACGCTTATCACAATGCCTTTCTGGTCTGTGCTGAAGCAGGGCATTCTGGCAGCCAAGTGGCTTGACCTTTATTAGTGAGCCTGGTTACCCCCTCTCGGAACCACAGACTTAGAAATCGCCAGCTCATATACAGTGCATAAAATATATTTATATATATACCCTTATACACCATTTTAATAAAAAATATCACAAAATTCTTCTAAGTCCCTCGGGAAGAGTGAAAGACGCGCACGTTCATTTTCAGAGCTCCTAGACCTTCCCATAAGAAGTTAGCCAAAAAGTAGCTTCGAAAAACGCTTAGGTTAAGTTTCAGAGTTGCTTCTAATGTACCGAAGCTGGACTTAACATAATTTCACTCTCACAACATTATGGCTGGTTGGAGACAGTCCGAACCACAAGTACCGGGTCCATGGTTCTGGGCGTATACTGGGGGGACGGGGACGACTCCCATTAACCCCTGACTATACCGGGGATACGCTTATCACAATGCCTTTCTGGTCTGTGCTGAAGCAGGGCATTCTGGCAGCCAAGTGGCTTGACCTTTATTAGTGAGCCTGGTTACCCCCTCTCGGAACCACAGACTTAGAAATCGCCAGCTCATATACAGTGCATAAAATATATTTATATATATATACCCTTATACACCATTTTAATAAAAAATATCACAAAATTCTTCTAAGTCCCTCGGGAAGAGTGAAAGACGCGCACGTTCATTTTCAGAGCTCCTAGACCTCCCATAAGAAGTTAGCCAAAAAGTAGCTTCGAAAAACGCTTAGGTGAAGTTTCAGAGTTGCTTCTAATGTACCAAAGCTGGACTTAGACATAATTTCACTCTCACAACATTATGGCTGGTTGGAGACAGTCCGAACCACAAGTACCGGGTCCATGGTTCTGGGCGTATACTGGGGGGACGGGGACGACTCCCATTAACCCCTGACTATACCGGGGATACGCTTATCACAATGCCTTTCTGGTCTGTGCTGAAGCAGGGCATTCTGGCAGCCAAGTGGCTTGACCTTTATTAGTGAGCCTGGTTACCCCCTCTCGGAACAACAGACTTAGAAATCGCCAGCTCATATACAGTGCATAAAATATATTTATATATATACCCTTATACACCATTTTAATAAAAAATATCACAAAATTCTTCTAAGTCCCTCGGGAAGAGTGAAAGACGCGCACGTTCATTTTCAGAGCTCCTAGACCTTCCTATAAGAAGTTAGCCTAAAAGTAGCTTCGAAAAACGCTTAGGTTAAGTTTCAGAGTTGCTTCTAATGTACCAAAGCTGGACTTAGACATAATTTCACTCTCACAACATTATGGCTGGTTGGAGACAGTCCGAACCACAAGTACCGGGTCCATGGTTCTGGGCGTATACTGGGGGGACGGGGGGACTCCCATTAACCCCTGACTATACCGGGGATACGCTTATCACAATGCCTTTCTGGTCTGTGCTGAAGCAGGGCATTCTGGCAGCCAAGTGGCTTGACCTTTATTAGTGAGCCTGGTTACCCCCTCTCGGAACCACAGACTTAGAAATCGCCAGCTCATATACAGTGCATAAAATATATTTATATATATACCCTTATACACCATTTTAATAAAAAATATCACAAAATTCTTCTAAGTCCCTCGGGAAGAGTGAAAGACGCGCACGTTCATTTTCAGAACTCCTAGACCTTCTAATACGAAGTTAGCCAAAAAGTAGCTTCGAAAAACGCTTAGGTGAAGTTTCAGAGTTGCTTCTAATGTACCAAAGCTGGACTTAGACATAATTTCACTCTCACAACATTATGGCTGGTTGGAGACAGTCCGAACCACAAGTACCGGGTCCATGGTTCTGGGCGTATACTGGGGGGACGGGGACGACTCCCATTAACCCCTGACTATACCGGGGATACGCTTATCACAATGCCTTTCTGGTCTGTGCTGAAGCAGGGCATTCTGGCAGCCAAGTGGCTTGACCTTTATTAGTGAGCCTGGTTACCCCCTCTCGGAACAACAGACTTAGAAATCGCCAGCTCATATACAGTGCATAAAATATATTTATATATATACCCTTATACACTATTTTAATAAAAAATATCACAAAATTCTTCTAAGTCCCTCGGGAAGAGTGAAAGACGCGCACGTTCATTTTCAGAGCTCCTAGACCTTCCTATAAGAAGTTAGCCAAAAAGTAGCTTCGAAAAACGCTTAGGTTAAGTTTCAGAGTTGCTTCTAATGTACCGAAGCTGGACTTAGACATAATGTCACTCTCACAACATTATGGCTGGTTGGAGACAGTCCGAACCACAAGTACCGGGTCCATGGTTCTGGGCGTATACTGGGGGGACGGGGGGGACTCCCATTAACCCCTGACTATACCGGGGATACGCTTATCACAATGCCTTTCTGGTCTGTGCTGAAGCAGGGCATTCTGGCAGCCAAGTGGCTTGACCTTTATTAGTGAGCCTGGTTACCCCCTCTCGGAACAACAGACTTAGAAATCGCCAGCTCATATACAGTGCATAAAATATATTTATATATATACCCTTATACACCATTTTAATAAAAAATATCACAAAATTCTTCTAAGTCCCTCGGGAAGAGTGAAAGACGCGCACGTTTATTTTCAAAGCTCCTAGACCTTCCTATAAGAAGTTAGCCAAAAAGTAGCTTCGAAAAACGCTTAGGTTAAGTTTCAGAGTTGCTTCTAATGTACCGAAGCTGGACTTAACATAATTTCACTCTCACAACATTATGGCTGGTTGGAGACAGTCCGAACCACAAGTACCGGGTCCATGGTTCTCGGCGTATACTGGGGGGACGGGGGGGACTCCCATTAACCCCTGACTATACCGGGGATACACTTATCACAATGCCTTTCTGGTCTGTGCTGAAGCAGGGCATTCTGGCAGCCAAGTGGCTTGACCTTAATTAGTGAGCCTGGTTACACCCTCTCGGAACCACAGACTTAGAAATCGCCAGCTCATATACAGTGCATAAAATATATTTATATATATACCCTTATACACCATTTTAATAAAAAATATCACAAAATTCTTCTAAGTACCTCGGGAAGAGTGAAAGATGCGCACGTTCATTTTCAGATCTCCTAGACCTTCCCATAAGAAGTTAGCCAAAAAGTAGCTTCGAAAAACGCTTAGGTGAAGTTTCAGAGTTGCTTCTAATGTACCAAAGCTGGACTTAGACATAATTTCACTCTCACAACATTATGGCTGGTTGGAGACAGTCCGAACCACAAGTACCGGGTCCATGGTTCTGGGCGTATACTGGGGGGACGGGGACGACTCCCATTAACCCCTGACTATACCGGGGATACGCTTATCACAATGCCTTTCTGGTCTGTGCTGAAGCAGGGTATTCTGGCAGCCAAGTGGCTTGACCTTAATTAGTGAGCCTGGTTACCCCCTCTCGGAACAACAGACTTAGAAATCGCCAGCTCATATACAGTGCATAAAATATATTTTATATATACCCTTATACACCATTTTAATAAAAAATATCACAAAATTCTTCTAAGTCCCTCGGGAAGAGTGAAAGACGCGCACGTTCATTTTCAGAGCTCCTAGACCTTCCCATAAGAAGTTAGCCAAAAAGTAGCTTCGAAAAACGCTTAGGTTAAGTTTCAGAGTTGCTTCTAATGTACCGAAGCTGGACTTAACATAATTTCACTCTCACAACATTATGGCTGGTTGGAGACAGTCCGAACCACAAGTACCGGGTCCATGGTTCTCGGCGTATACTGGGGGGACGGGGGGGACTCCCATTAACCCCTGACTATACCGGGGATACGCTTATCACAATGCCTTTCTGGTCTGTGCTGAAGCAGGGCATTCTGGCAGCCAAGTGGCTTGACCTTAATTAGTGAGCCTGGTTACCCCCTCTCGGAACCACAGACTTAGAAATCGCCAGCTCATATACAGTGCATAAAATATATTTATATATATACCCTTATACACCATTTTAATAAAAAATATCACAAAATTCTTCTAAGTCCCTCGGGAAGAGTGAAAGATGCGCACGTTCATTTTCAGAGCTCCTAGACCTTCCCATAAGAAGTTAGCCAAAAAGTAGCTTCGAAAAACGCTTAGGTGAAGTTTCAGAGTGACTTCTAATGTACCAAAGCTGGACTTAGACATAATTTCACTCTCACAACATTATGGCTGGTTGGAGACAGTCCGAAACACAAGTACCGGGTCCATGGTTCTGGGCGTATACTGGGGGGACGGGGACGACTCCCATTAACCCCTGACTATACCGGGGATACGCTTATCACAATGCCTTTCTGGTCTGTGCTGAAGCAGGGCATTCTGGCAGCCAAGTGGCTTGACCTTTATTAGTGAGCCTGGTTACCCCCTCTCGGAACAACAGACTTAGAAATCGCCAGCTCATATACAGTGCATAAAATATATTTATATATATACCCTTATACACCATTTTAATAAAAAATATCACAAAATTCTTCTAAGTCCCTCGGGAAGAGTGAAAGACGCGCACGTTCATTTTCAGAGCTCCTAGACCTTCCTATAAGAAGTTAGCCAAAAAGTAGCTTCGAAAAACGCTTAGGTTAAGTTTCAGAGTTGCTTCTAATGTACCGAAGCTGGACTTAGACATAATTTCACTCTCACAACATTATGGCTGGTTGGAGACAGTCCGAACCACAAGTACCGGGTCCATGGTTCTGGGCGTATACTGGGGGGACGGGGGGGACTCCCATTAACCCCTGACTATACCGGGGATACGCTTATCACAATGCCTTTCTGGTCTGTGCTGAAGCAGGGCATTCTGGCAGCCAAGTGGCTTGACCTTAATTAGTGAGCCTGGTTACCCCCTCTCGGAACCACAGACTTAGAAATCGCCAGCTCATATACAGTGCATAAAATATATTTATATATATACCCTTATACACCATTTTAATAAAAAATATCACAAAATTCTTCTAAGTCCCTCGGGAAGAGTGAAAGACGCGCACGTTCATTTTCAGAGCTCCTAGACCTTCCCATAAGAAGTTAGCCAAAAAGTATCTTCGAAAAACGCTTAGGTGAAGTTTCAGAGTTGCTTCTAATGTACCAAAGCTGGACTTAGACATAATTTCACTCTCACAACATTATGGCTGGTTGGAGACAGTCCGAACCACAAGTACCGGGTCCATGGTTCTGGGCGTATACTGGGGGGACGGGGACGACTCCCATTAACCCCTGACTATACCGGGGATACGCTTATCACAATGCCTTTCTGGTCTGTGCTGAAGCAGGGCATTCTGGCAGCCAAGTGGCTTGACCTTTATTAGTGAGCCTGGTTACCCCCTCTCGGAACAACAGACTTAGAAATCGCCAGCTCATATACAGTGCATAAAATATATTTATATATATACCCTTATACACCATTTTAATAAAAAATATCACAAAATTCTTCTAAGTCCCTCGGGAAGAGTGAAAGACGCGCACGTTCATTTTCAGAGCTCCTAGACCTTCCTATAAGAAGTTAGCCAAAAAGTAGCTTCGAAAAACGCTTAGGTTAAGTTTCAGAGTTGCTTCTAATGTACCGAAGCTGGACTTAGACATAATGTCACTCTCACAACATTATGGCTGGTTGGAGACAGTCCGAACCACAAGTACCGTGTCCATGGTTCTGGGCGTATACTGGGGGGACGGGGGGGACTCCCATTAACCCCTGACTATACCGGGGATACGCTTATCACAATGCCTTTCTGGTCTGTGCTGAAGCAGGGCATTCTGGCAGCCAAGTGGCTTGACCTTTATTAGTGAGCCTGGTTACCCCCTCTCGGAACCACAGACTTAGAAATCGCCAGCTCATATACAGTGCATAAAATATATTTATATATATACCCTTATACACCATTTTAATAAAAAATATCACAAAATTCTTCTAAGTCCCTCGGAAAGAGTGAAAGACGCGCACGTTCATTTTCAAAGCTCCTAGACCTTCCTATAAGAAGTTAGCCAAAAAGTAGCTTCGAAAAACGCTTAGGTTAAGTTTCAGAGTTGCTTCTAATGTACCAAAGCTGGACTTAGACATAATTTCACTCTCACAACATTATGGCTGGTTGGAGACAGTCCGAACCACAAGTACCGGGTCCATGGTTCTGGGCGTATACTGAGGGGACGGGGACGACTCCCATTAACCCCTGACTATACCGGGGATACGCTTATCACAATGCCTTTCTGGTCTGTGCTGAAGCAGGGCATTCTGGCAGCCAAGTGGCTTGACCTTAATTAGTGAGCCTGGTTACCCCCTCTCGGAACCACAGACTTAGAAATCGCCAGCTCATATACAGTGCATAAAATATATTTATATATATACCCTTATACACCATTTTAATAAAAAATATCACAAAATTCTTCTAAGTCCCTCGGGAAGAGTGAAAGACGCGCACGTTCATTTTCAGAGCTCCTAGACCTTCCCATAAGAAGTTAGCCAAAAAGTATCTTCGAAAAACGCTTAGGTGAAGTTTCAGAGTTGCTTCTAATGTACCAAAGCTGGACTTAGACATAATTTCACTCTCACAACATTATGGCTGGTTGGAGACAGTCCGAACCACAAGTACCGGGTCCATGGTTCTGGGCGTATACTGAGGGGACGGGGACGACTCCCATTAACCCTTGACTATACCGAGGATACGCTTATCACAATGCCTTTCTGGTCTGTGCTGAAGCAGGGCATTCTGGCAGCCAAGTGGCTTGACCTTTATTAGTGAGCCTGGTTACCCCCTCTCGGAACCACAGACTTAGAAATCGCCAGCTCATATACAGTGCATAAAATATATTTATATATATACCCTTATACACCATTTTAATAAAAAATATCACAAAATTCTTCTAAGTCCCTCGGGAAGAGTGAAAGACGCGCACGTTCATTTTCAGAGCTCCTAGACCTTCCCATAAGAAGTTAGCCAAAATGTAGCTTCGAAAAACGCTTAGGTTAAGTTTCAGAGTTGCTTCTAATGTACCGAAGCTGGACTTAACATAATTTCACTCTCACAACATTATGGCTGGTTGGAGACAGTCCGAACCACAAGTACCGGGTGCATGGTTCTCGGCGTATACTGGGGGGACGGGGGGGACTCCCATTAACCCCTGACTATACCGGGGATACGCTTATCACAATGCCTTTCTGGTCTGTGCTGAAGCAGGGCATTCTGGCAGCCAAGTGGCTTGACCTTAATTAGTGAGCCTGGTTACCCCCTCTCGGAACCACAGACTTAGAAATCGCCAGCTCATATACAGTGCATAAAATATATTTATATATATACCCTTATACACCATTTTAATAAAAAATATCACAAAATTCTTCTAAGTCCCTCGGGAAGAGTGAAAGATGCGCACGTTCATTTTCAGATCTCCTAGACCTTCCCATAAGAAGTTAGCCAAAAAGTAGCTTCGAAAAACGCTTAGGTGAAGTTTCAGAGTTGCTTCTAATGTACCAAAGCTGGACTTAGACATAATTTCACTCTCACAACATTATGGCTGGTTGGAGACAGTCCGAACCACAAGTACCGGGTCCATGGTTCTGGGCGTATACTGGGGGGACGGGGACGACTCCCATTAATCCCTGACTATACCGGGGATACGCTTATCACAATGCCTTTCTGGTCTGTGCTGAAGCAGGGCATTCTGGCAGCCAAGTGGCTTGACCTTAATTAGTGAGCCTGGTTACCCCCTCTCGGAACCACAGACTTAGAAATCGCCAGCTCATATACAGTGCATAAAATATATTTATATATATACCCTTATACACCATTTTAATAAAAAATATCACAAAATTCTTCTAAGTCCCTCGGGAAGAGTGAAAGACGCGCACGTTCATTTTCAGAGCTCCTAGACCTTCCCATAAGAAGTTAGCCAAAAAGTAGCTTCGAAAAACGCTTAGGTGAAGTTTCAGAGTTGCTTCTAATGTACCAAAGCTGGACTTAGACATAATTTCACTCTCACAACATTATGGCTGGTTGGAGACAGTCCGAACCACAAGTACCGGGTCCATGGTTCTGGGCGTATACTGGGGGGACGGGGACGACTCCCATTAACCCCTGACTATACCGGGGATACGCTTATCACAATGCCTTTCTGGTCTGTGCTGAAGCAGGGCATTCTGGCAGCCAAGTGGCTTGACCTTTATTAGTGAGCCTGGTTACCCCCTCTCGGAACAACAGACTTAGAAATCGCCAGCTCATATACAGTGCATAAAATATATTTATATATATACCCTTATACACCATTTTAATAAAAAATATCACAAAATTCTTCTAAGTCCCTCAGGAAGAGAGAAAGACGCGCACGTTCATTTTCAGAGCTCCTAGACCTTCCCATAAGAAGTTAGCCAAAAAGTAGCTTCGAAAAACGCTTAGGTTAAGTTTCAGAGTTGCTTCTAATGTACCGAAGCTGGACTTAACATAATTTCACTCTCACAACATTATGGCGGGTTGGAGACAGTCCGAACCACAAGTACCGGGTCCATGGTTCTGGGCGTATACTGGGGGGACGGGGACGACTCCCATTAACCCCTGACTATACCGGGGATACGCTTATCACAATGCCTTTCTGGTCTGTGCTGAAGCAGGGCATTCTGGCAGCCAAGTGGCTTGACCTTAATTAGTGAGCCTGGTTACCCCCTCTCGGAACCACAGACTTAGAAATCGCCAGCTCATATACAGTGCATAAAATATATTTATATATATACCCTTATACACCATTTTAATAAAAAATATCACAAAATTCTTCTAAGTCCCTCGGGAAGAGTGAAAGATGCGCACGTTCATTTTCAGATCTCCTAGACCTTCCCATAAGAAGTTAGCCAAAAAGTAGCTTCGAAAAACGCTTAGGTGAAGTTTCAGAGTTGCTTCTAATGTACCAAAGCTGGACTTAGACATAATTTCACTCTCACAACATTATGGCTGGTTGGAGACAGTCCGAACCACAAGTACCGGGTCCATGGTTCTGGGCGTATACTGGGGGGACGGGGACGACTCCCATTAATCCCTGACTATACCGGGGATACGCTTATCACAATGCCTTTCTGGTCTGTGCTGAAGCAGGGCATTCTGGCAGCCAAGTGGCTTGACCTTAATTAGTGAGCCTGGTTACCCCCTCTCGGAACCACAGACTTAGAAATCGCCAGCTCATATACAGTGCATAAAATATATTTATATATATACCCTTATACACCATTTTAATAAAAAATATCACAAAATTCTTCTAAGTCCCTCGGGAAGAGTGAAAGACGCGCACGTTCATTTTCAGAGCTCCTAGACCTTCCCATAAGAAGTTAGCCAAAAAGTAGCTTCGAAAAACGCTTAGGTGAAGTTTCAGAGTTGCTTCTAATGTACCAAAGCTGGACTTAGACATAATTTCACTCTCACAACATTATGGCTGGTTGGAGACAGTCCGAACCACAAGTACCGGGTCCATGGTTCTGGGCGTATACTGGGGGGACGGGGACGACTCCCATTAACCCCTGACTATACCGGGGATACGCTTATCACAATGCCTTTCTGGTCTGTGCTGAAGCAGGGCATTCTGTCAGCCAAGTGGCTTGACCTTTATTAGTGAGCCTGGTTACCCCCTCTCGGAACAACAGACTTAGAAATCGCCAGCTCATATACAGTGCATAAAATATATTTATATATATACCCTTATACACCATTTTAATAAAAAATATCACAAAATTCTTCTAAGTCCCTCGGGAAGAGTGAAAGACGCGCACGTTCATTTTCAGAGCTCCTAGACCTTCCTATAAGAAGTTAGCCAAAAAGTAGCTTCGAAAAACGCTTAGGTTAAGTTTCAGAGTTGCTTCTAATGTACCGAAGCTGGACTTAGACATAATTTCACTCTCACAACATTATGGCTGGTTGGAGACAGTCCGAACCACAAGTACCGGGTCCATGGTTCTGGGCGTATACTGGGGGGACGGGGGGGACTCCCATTAACCCCTGACTATACCGGGGATACGCTTATCACAATGCCATTCTGGTCTGTGCTGAAGCAGGGCATTCTGGCAGCCAAGTGGCTTGACCTTAATTAGTGAGCCTGGTTACCCCCTCTCGGAACCACAGACTTAGAAATCGCCAGCTCATATACAGTGCATAAAATATATTTATATATATACCCTTATACACCATTTTAATAAAAAATATCACAAAATTCTTCTACAGTAAGTCCCTCGGGAAGAGTGAAAGACGCGCACGTTCATTTTCAGAGCTCCTAGACCTTCCCATAAGAAGTTAGCCAAAAAGTAGCTTCGAAAAACGCTTAGGTGAAGTTTCAGAGTTGCTTCTAATGTACCAAAGCTGGACTTAGACATAATTTCACTCTCACAACATTATGGCTGGTTGGAGACAGTCCGAACCACAAGTACCGGGTCCATGGTTCTGGGCGTATACTGGGGGGACGGGGACGACTCCCATTAACCCCTGACTATACCGGGGATACGCTTATCACAATGCCTTTCTGGTCTGTGCTGAAGCAGGGCATTCTGGCAGCCAAGTGTCTTGACCTTTATTAGTGAGCCTGGTTACCCCCTCTCGGAACAACAGACTTAGAAATCGCCAGCTCATATACAGTGCATAAAATATATTTATATATATACCCTTATACACCATTTTAATAAAAAATATCACAAAATTCTTCTAAGTCCCTCAGGAAGAGAGAAAGACGCGCACGTTCATTTTCAGAGCTCCTAGACCTTCCCATAAGAAGTTAGCCAAAAAGTAGCTTCGAAAAACGCTTAGGTTAAGTTTCAGAGTTGCTTCTAATGTACCGAAGCTGGACTTAACATAATTTCACTCTCACAACATTATGGCGGGTTGGAGACAGTCCGAACCACAAGTACCGGGTCCATGGTTCTGGGCGTATACTGGGGGGACGGGGACGACTCCCATTAACCCCTGACTATACCGGGGATACGCTTATCACAATGCCTTTCTGGTCTGTGCTGAAGCAGGGCATTCTGGCAGCCAAGTGGCTTGACCTTTATTAGTGAGCCTGGTTACCCCCTCTCGGAACAACAGACTTAGAAATCGCCAGCTCATATACAGTGCATAAAATATATTTATATATATACCCTTATACACCATTTTAATAAAAAATATCACAAAATTCTTCTAAGTCCCTCGGGAAGAGTGAAAGACGCGCACGTTCATTTTCAGAGCTCCTAGACCTTCCTATAAGAAGTTAGCCAAAAAGTAGCTTCGAAAAACGCTTAGGTTAAGTTTCAGAGTTGCTTCTAATGTACCGAAGCTGGACTTAGACATAATTTCACTCTCACAACATTATGGCTGGTTGGAGACAGTCCGAACCACAAGTACCGGGTCCATGGTTCTGGGCGTATACTGGGGGGACGGGGGGGACTCCCATTAACCCCTGACTATACCGGGGATACGCTTATCACAAAGCCATTCTGGTCTGTGCTGAAGCAGGGCATTCTGGCAGCCAAGTGGCTTGACCTTAATTAGTGAGCCTGGTTACCCCCTCTCGGAACCACAGACTTAGAAATCGCCAGCTCATATACAGTGCATAAAATATATTTATATATATACCCTTATACACCATTTTAATAAAAAATATCACAAAATTCTTCTAAGTCCCTCGGGAAGAGTGAAAGACGCGCACGTTCATTTTCAGAGCTCCTAGACCTTCCCATAAGAAGTTAGCCAAAAAGTAGCTTCGAAAAACGCTTAGGTGAAGTTTCAGAGTTGCTTCTAATGTACCAAAGCTGGACTTAGACATAATTTCACTCTCACAACATTATGGCTGGTTGGAGACAGTCCGAACCACAAGTACCGGGTCCATGGTTCTGGGCGTATACTGGGGGGACGGGGACGACTCCCATTAACCCCTGACTATACCGGGGATACGCTTATCACAATGCCTTTCTGGTCTGTGCTGAAGCAGGGCATTCTGGCAGCCAAGTGGCTTGACCTTTATTAGTGAGCCTGGTTACCCCCTCTCGGAACCACAGACTTAGAAATCGCCAGCTCATATACAGTGCATAAAATATATTTATATATATATACCCTTATACACCATTTTAATAAAAAATATCACAAAATTCTTCTACAGTAAGTCCCTCGGGAAGAGTGAAAGACGCGCACGTTCATTTTCAGAGCTCCTAGACCTTCCCATAAGAAGTTAGCCAAAAAGTAGCTTCGAAAAACGCTTAGGTGAAGTTTCAGAGTTGCTTCTAATGTACCAAAGCTGGACTTAGACATAATTTCACTCTCACAACATTATGGCTGGTTGGAGACAGTCCGAACCACAAGTACCGGGTCCATGGTTCTGGGCGTATACTGGGGGGACGGGGACGACTCCCATTAACCCCTGACTATACCGGGGATACGCTTATCACAATGCCTTTCTGGTCTGTGCTGAAGCAGGGCATTCTGGCAGCCAAGTGTCTTGACCTTTATTAGTGAGCCTGGTTACCCCCTCTCGGAACAACAGACTTAGAAATCGCCAGCTCATATACAGTGCATAAAATATATTTATATATATACCCTTATACACCATTTTAATAAAAAATATCACAAAATTCTTCTAAGTCCCTCGGGAAGAGTGAAAGACGCGCACGTTCATTTTCAGAGCTCCTAGACCTTCCTATAAGAAGTTAGCCAAAAAGTAGCTTCGAAAAACGCTTAGGTTAAGTTTCAGAGTTGCTTCTAATGTACCGAAGCTGGACTTAGACATAATTTCACTCTCACAACATTATGGCTGGTTGGAGACAGTCCGAACCACAAGTACCGGGTCCATGGTTCTGGGCGTATACTGGGGGGACGGGGACGACTCCCATTAACCCCTGACTATACCGGGGATACGCTTATCACAATGCCTTTCTGGTCTGTGCTGAAGCAGGGCATTCTGGAAGCCAAGTGTCTTGACCTTTATTAGTGAGCCTGGTTACCCCCTCTCGGAACAACAGACTTAGAAATCGCCAGCTCATATACAGTGCATAAAATATATTTATATATATACCCTTATACACCATTTTAATAAAAAAAATCACAAAATTCTTCTAAGTCCCTCGGGAAGAGTGAAAGACGCGCACGTTCATTTTCAGAGCTCCTAGACCTTCCCATAAGAAGTTAGCCAAAAAGTAGCTTCGAAAAACGCTTAGGTTAAGTTTCAGAGTTGCTTCTAATGTACCGAAGCTGGACTTAACATAATTTCACTCTCACAACATTATGGCTGGTTGGAGACATTCCGAACCACAAGTACCGGGTGCATGGTTCTCGGCGTATACTGGGGGGACGGGGGGGACTCCCATTAACCCCTGACTATACCGGGGATACGCTTATCACAATGCCTTTCTGGTCTGTGCTGAAGCAGGGCATTCTGGCAGCCAAGTGGCTTGACCTTAATTAGTGAGCCTGGTTACCCCCTCTCGGAACCACAGACTTAGAAATCGCCAGCTCATATACAGTGCATAAAATATATTTATATATATACCCTTATACACCATTTTAATAAAAAATATCACAAAATTCTTCTAAGTCCCTCGGGAAGAGTGAAAGATGCGCACGTTCATTTTCAGATCTCCTAGACCTTCCCATAAGAAGTTAGCCAAAAAGTAGCTTCGAAAAACGCTTAGGTGAAGTTTCAGAGTTGCTTCTAATGTACCAAAGCTGGACTTAGACATAATTTCACTCTCACAACATTATGGCTGGTTGGAGACAGTCCGAACCACAAGTACCGGGTCCATGGTTCTGGGCGTATACTGGGGGGACGGGGACGACTCCCATTAACCCCTGACTATACCGGGGATACGCTTATCACAATGCCTTTCTGGTCTGTGCTGAAGCAGGGCATTCTGGCAGCCAAGTGGCTTGACCTTTATTAGTGAGCCTGGTTACCCCCTCTCGGAACAACAGACATAGAAATCGCCAGCTCATATACAGTGCATAAAATATATTTATATATATACCCTTATACACCATTTTAATAAAAAATATCACAAAATTCTTCTAAGTCCCTCGGGAAGAGTGAAAGACGCGCACGTTCATTTTCAGAGCTCCTAGACCTTCCTATAAGAAGTTAGCCAAAAAGTAGCTTCGAAAAACGCTTAGGTTAAGTTTCAGAGTTGCTTCTAATGTACCGAAGCTGGACTTAGACATAATTTCACTCTCACAACATTATGGCTGGTTGGAGACAGTCCGAACCACAAGTACCGGGTCCATGGTTCTGGGCGTATACTGGGGGGACGGGGACGACTCCCATTAACCCCTGACTATACCGGGGATACGCTTATCACAATGCCTTTCTGGTCTGTGCTGAAGCAGGGCATTCTGGCAGCCAAGTGGCTTGACCTTAATTAGTGAGCCTGGTTACCCCCTCTCGGAACCACAGACTTAGAAATCGCCAGCTCATATACAGTGCATAAAATATATTTATATATATACCCTTATACACCATTTTAATAAAAAATATCACAAAATTCTTCTAAGTCCCTCGGGAAGAGTGAAAGACGCGCACGTTCATTTTCAGAGCTCCTAGACCTTCCTATAAGAAGTTAGCCAAAAAGTAGCTTCGAAAAACGCTTAGGTTAAGTTTCAGAGTTGCTTCTAATGTACCGAAGCTGGACTTAGACATAATTTCACTCTCACAACATTATGGCTGGTTGGAGACAGTCCGAACCACAAGTACCGGGTCCATGGTTCTGGGCGTATACTGGGGGGACGGGGGGGACTCCCATTAACCCCTGACTATACCGGGGATACGCTTATCACAAAGCCATTCTGGTCTGTGCTGAAGCAGGGCATTCTGGCAGCCAAGTGGCTTGACCTTAATTAGTGAGCCTGGTTACCCCCTCTCGGAACCACAGACTTAGAAATCGCCAGCTCATATACAGTGCATAAAATATATTTATATATATACCCTTATACACCATTTTAATAAAAAATATCACAAAATTCTTCTAAGTCCCTCGGGAAGAGTGAAAGACGCGCACGTTCATTTTCAGAGCTCCTAGACCTTCCCATAAGAAGTTAGCCAAAAAGTAGCTTCGAAAAACGCTTAGGTGAAGTTTCAGAGTTGCTTCTAATGTACCAAAGCTGGACTTAGACATAATTTCACTCTCACAACATTATGGCTGGTTGGAGACAGTCCGAACCACAAGTACCGGGTCCATGGTTCTGGGCGTATACTGGGGGGACGGGGACGACTCCCATTAACCCCTGACTATACCGGGGATACGCTTATCACAATGCCTTTCTGGTCTGTGCTGAAGCAGGGCATTCTGGCAGCCAAGTGTCTTGACCTTTATTAGTGAGCCTGGTTACCCCCTCTCGGAACAACAGACTTAGAAATCGCCAGCTCATATACAGTGCATAAAATATATTTATATATATACCCTTATACACCATTTTAATAAAAAATATCACAAAATTCTTCTAAGTCCCTCGGGAAGAGTGAAAGACGCGCACGTTCATTTTCAGAGCTCCTAGACCTTCCTATAAGAAGTTAGCCAAAAAGTAGCTTCGAAAAACGCTTAGGTTAAGTTTCAGAGTTGCTTCTAATGTACCGAAGCTGGACTTAGACATAATTTCACTCTCACAACATTATGGCTGGTTGGAGACAGTCCGAACCACAAGTACCGGGTCCATGGTTCTGGGCGTATACTGGGGGGACGGGGACGACTCCCATTAACCCCTGACTATACCGGGGATACGCTTATCACAATGCCTTTCTGGTCTGTGCTGAAGCAGGGCATTCTGGAAGCCAAGTGTCTTGACCTTTATTAGTGAGCCTGGTTACCCCCTCTCGGAACAACAGACTTAGAAATCGCCAGCTCATATACAGTGCATAAAATATATTTATATATATACCCTTATACACCATTTTAATAAAAAAAATCACAAAATTCTTCTAAGTCCCTCGGGAAGAGTGAAAGACGCGCACGTTCATTTTCAGAGCTCCTAGACCTTCCCATAAGAAGTTAGCCAAAAAGTAGCTTCGAAAAACGCTTAGGTTAAGTTTCAGAGTTGCTTCTAATGTACCGAAGCTGGACTTAACATAATTTCACTCTCACAACATTATGGCTGGTTGGAGACATTCCGAACCACAAGTACCGGGTGCATGGTTCTCGGCGTATACTGGGGGGACGGGGGGGACTCCCATTAACCCCTGACTATACCGGGGATACGCTTATCACAATGCCTTTCTGGTCTGTGCTGAAGCAGGGCATTCTGGCAGCCAAGTGGCTTGACCTTAATTAGTGAGCCTGGTTACCCCCTCTCGGAACCACAGACTTAGAAATCGCCAGCTCATATACAGTGCATAAAATATATTTATATATATACCCTTATACACCATTTTAATAAAAAATATCACAAAATTCTTCTAAGTCCCTCGGGAAGAGTGAAAGATGCGCACGTTCATTTTCAGATCTCCTAGACCTTCCCATAAGAAGTTAGCCAAAAAGTAGCTTCGAAAAACGCTTAGGTGAAGTTTCAGAGTTGCTTCTAATGTACCAAAGCTGGACTTAGACATAATTTCACTCTCACAACATTATGGCTGGTTGGAGACAGTCCGAACCACAAGTACCGGGTCCATGGTTCTGGGCGTATACTGGGGGGACGGGGACGACTCCCATTAACCCCTGACTATACCGGGGATACGCTTATCACAATGCCTTTCTGGTCTGTGCTGAAGCAGGGCATTCTGGCAGCCAAGTGGCTTGACCTTTATTAGTGAGCCTGGTTACCCCCTCTCGGAACAACAGACATAGAAATCGCCAGCTCATATACAGTGCATAAAATATATTTATATATATACCCTTATACACCATTTTAATAAAAAATATCACAAAATTCTTCTAAGTCCCTCGGGAAGAGTGAAAGACGCGCACGTTCATTTTCAGAGCTCCTAGACCTTCCTATAAGAAGTTAGCCAAAAAGTAGCTTCGAAAAACGCTTAGGTTAAGTTTCAGAGTTGCTTCTAATGTACCGAAGCTGGACTTAGACATAATTTCACTCTCACAACATTATGGCTGGTTGGAGACAGTCCGAACCACAAGTACCGGGTCCATGGTTCTGGGCGTATACTGGGGGGACGGGGACGACTCCCATTAACCCCTGACTATACCGGGGATACGCTTATCACAATGCCTTTCTGGTCTGTGCTGAAGCAGGGCATTCTGGCAGCCAAGTGGCTTGACCTTAATTAGTGAGCCTGGTTACCCCCTCTCGGAACCACAGACTTAGAAATCGCCAGCTCATATACAGTGCATAAAATATATTTATATATATACCCTTATACACCATTTTAATAAAAAATATCACAAAATTCTTCTAAGTCCCTCGGGAAGAGTGAAAGACGCGCACGTTCATTTTCAGAGCTCCTAGACCTTCCTATAAGAAGTTAGCCAAAAAGTAGCTTCGAAAAACGCTTAGGTTAAGTTTCAGAGTTGCTTCTAATGTACCGAAGCTGGACTTAGACATAATTTCACTCTCACAACATTATGGCTGGTTGGAGACAGTCCGAACCACAAGTACCGGGTCCATGGTTCTGGGCGTATACTGGGGGGACGGGGACGACTCCCATTAACCTCTGACTATACCGGGGATACGCTTATCACAATGCCTTTCTGGTCTGTGCTGAAGCAGGGCATTCTGGCAGCCAAGTGGCTTGACCTTAATTAGTGAGCCTGGTTACCCCCTCTCGGAACCACAGACTTAGAAATCGCCAGCTCATATACAGTGCATAACATATATTTATATATATACCCTTATACACCATTTTAATAAAAAATATCACAAAATTCTTCTAAGTCCCTCGGGAAGAGTGAAAGACGCGCACGTTCATTTTCAGAGCTCCTAGACCTTCCCATAAGAAGTTAGCCAAAAAGTAGCTTCGAAAAACGCTTAGGTGAAGTTTCAGAGTTGCTTCTAATGTACCAAAGCTGGACTTAGACATAATTTCACTCTCACAACATTATGGCTGGTTGGAGACAGTCCGAACCACAAGTACCGGGTCCATGGTTCTGGGCGTATACTGGGGGGACGGGGACGACTCCCATTAACCCCTGACTATACCGGGGATACGCTTATCACAATGCCTTTCTGGTCTGTGCTGAAGCAGGGCATTCTGGCAGCCAAGTGGCTTGACCTTTATTAGTGAGCCTGGTTACCCCCTCTCGGAACCACAGACTTAGAAATCGCCAGCTCATATACAGTGCATAAAATATATTTATATATATACCCTTATACACCATTTTAATAAAAAATATCACAAAATTCTTCTAAGTCCCTCGGGAAGAGTGAAAGACGCGCACGTTCATTTTCAGAGCTCCTAGACCTTCCCATAAGAAGTTAGCCAAAAAGTAGCTTCGAAAAACGCTTAGGTGAAGTTTCAGAGTTGCTTCTAATGTACCAAAGCTGGACTTAGACATAATTTCACTCTCACAACATTATGGCTGGTTGGAGACAGTCCGAACCACAAGTACCGGGTCCGTGGTTCTGGGCGTATACTGGGGGGACGGGGACGACTCCCATTAACCCCTGACTATACCGGGGATACGCTTATCACAATGCCTTTCTGGTCTGTGCTGAAGCAGGGCATTCTGGCAGCCAAGTGGCTTGACCTTTATTAGTGAGCCTGGTTACCCCCTCTCGGAACAACAGACATAGAAATCGCCAGCTCATATAAAGTGCATAAAATATATTTATATATATACCCTTATACACTATTTTAATAAAAAATATCACAAAATTCTTCTAAGTCCCTCGGGAAGAGTGAAAGACGCGCACGTTCATTTTCAGAGCTCCTAGACCTTCCCATAAGAAGTTAGCCAAAAAGTAGCTTCGAAAAACGCTTAGGTTAAGTTTCAGAGTTGCTTCTAATGTACCAAAGCTGGACTTAGACATAATTTCACTCTCACAACATTATGGCTGGTTGGAGACAGTCCGAACCACAAGTACCGGGTCCATGGTTCTGGGCGTATACTGGGGGGACGGGGACGACTCCCATTAACCCCTGACTATACCGGGGATACGCTTATCACAATGCCTTTCTGGTCTGTGCTGAAGCAGGGCATTCTGGCAGCCAAGTGGCTTGACCTTTATTAGTGAGCCTGGTTACCCCCTCTCGGAACCACAGACTTAGAAATCGCCAGCTCATATACAGTGCATAAAATATATTTATATATATACCCTTATACACCATTTTAATAAAAAATATCACAAAATTCTTCTAAGTCCCTCGGGAAGAGTGAAAGACGCGCACGTACATTTTCAGAGCTCCTAGACCTTCCCATAAGAAGTTAGCCAAAAAGTAGCTTCGAAAAACGCTTAGGTTAAGTTTCAGAGTTGCTTCTAATGTACCGAAGCTGGACTTAGACATAATTTCACTCTCACAACATTATGGCTGGTTGGAGACAGTCCGAACCACAAGTACCGGGTCCATGGTTCTGGGCGTATACTGGGGGGACGGGGACGACTCCCATTAACCCCTGACTATACCGGGGATACGCTTATCACAATGCCTTTCTGGTCTGTGCTGAAGCAGGGCATTCTGGCAGCCAAGTGGCTTGACCTTTATTAGTGAGCCTGGTTACCCCCTCTCGGAACCACAGACTTAGAAATCGCCAGCTCATATACAGTGCATAAAATATATTTATATATATACCCTTATACACCATTTTAATAAAAAATATCACAAAATTCTTCTAAGTCCCTCGGGAAGAGTGAAAGACGCGCACGTTCATTTTCAGAGCTCCTAGACCTTCCCATAAGAAGTTAGCCAAAAAGTAGCTTCGAAAAACGCTTAGGTTAAGTTTCAGAGTTGCTTCTAATGTACCGAAGCTGGACTTAGACATAATTTCACTCTCACAACATTATGGCTGGTTGGAGACAGTCCGAACCACAAGTACCGGGTCCATGGTTCTGGGCGTATACTGGGGGGACGGGGGGGACTCCCATTAACCCCTGACTATACCGGGGATACGCTTATCACAATGCCTTTCTGGTCTGTGCTGAAGCAGGGCATTCTGGCAGCCAAGTGGCTTGACCTTAATTAGAGAGCCTGGTTACCCCCTCTCGGAACCACAGACTTAGAAATCGCCAGCTCATATACAGTGCATAAAATATATTTATATATATACCCTTATACACCATTTTAATTAAAAATATCACAAAATTCTTCTAAGTCCCTCGGGAAGAGTGAAAGACGCGCACGTTCATTTTCAGAGCTCCTAGACCTTCCTATAAGAAGTTAGCCAAAAAGTAGCTTCGAAAAACGCTTAGGTTAAGTTTCAGAGTTGCTTCTAATGTACCAAAGCTGGACTTAGACATAATTTCACTCTCACAACATTATGGCTGGTTGGAGACAGTCCGAACCACAAGTACCGGGTCCATGGTTCTGGGCGTATACTGGGGGGACGGGGACGACTCCCATTAACCCCTGACTATACCGGGGATACGCTTATCACAATGCCTTTCTGGTCTGTGCTGAAGCAGGGCATTCTGGCAGCCAAGTGGCTTGACCTTTATTAGTGAGCCTGGTTACCCCCTCTCGGAACCACAGACTTAGAAATCGCCAGCTCATATACAGTGCATAAAATATATTTATATATATACCCTTATACACCATTTTAATAAAAAATATCACAAAATTCTTCTAAGTCCCTCGGGAAGAGTGAAAGACGCGCACGTTCATTTTCAGAGCTCCTAGACCTTCCCATAAGAAGTTAGCCAAAAAGTAGCTTCGAAAAACGCTTAGGTGAAGTTTCAGAGTTGCTTCTAATGTACCAAAGCTGGACTTAGACATAATTTCACTCTCACAACATTATGGCTGGTTGGAGACAGTCCGAACCACAAGTACCGGGTCCGTGGTTCTGGGCGTATACTGGGGGGACGGGGACGACTCCCATTAACCCCTGACTATACCGGGGATACGCTTATCACAATGCCTTTCTGGTCTGTGCTGAAGCAGGGCATTCTGGCAGCCAAGTGGCTTGACCTTTATTAGTGAGCCTGGTTACCCCCTCTCGGAACAACAGACATAGAAATCGCCAGCTCATATACAGTGCATAAAATATATTTATATATATACCCTTATACACCATTTTAATAAAAAATATCACAAAATTCTTCTAAGTCCCTCGGGAAGAGTGAAAGACGCGCACGTTCATTTTCAGAGCTCCTAGACCTTCCCATAAGAAGTTAGCCAAAAAGTAGCTTCGAAAAACGCTTAGGTTAAGTTTCAGAGTTGCTTCTAATGTACCAAAGCTGGACTTAGACATAATTTCACTCTCACAACATTATGGCTGGTTGGAGACAGTCCGAACCACAAGTACCGGGTCCATGGTTCTGGGCGTATACTGGGGGGACGGGGACGACTCCCATTAACCCCTGACTATACCGGGGATACGCTTATCACAATGCCTTTCTGGTCTGTGCTGAAGCAGGGCATTCTGGCAGCCAAGTGGCTTGACCTTTATTAGTGAGCCTGGTTACCCCCTCTCGGAACCACAGACTTAGAAATCGCCAGCTCATATACAGTGCATAAAATATATTTATATATATACCCTTATACACCATTTTAATAAAAAATATCACAAAATTCTTCTAAGTCCCTCGGGAAGAGTGAAAGACGCGCACGTACATTTTCAGAGCTCCTAGACCTTCCCATAAGAAGTTAGCCAAAAAGTAGCTTCGAAAAACGCTTAGGTGAAGTTTCAGAGTTGCTTCTAATGTACCAAAGCTGGACTTAGACATAATTTCACTCTCACAACATTATGGCTGGTTGGAGACAGTCCGAACCACAAGTACCGGGTCCGTGGTTCTGGGCGTATACTGGGGGGACGGGGACGACTCCCATTAACCCCTGACTATACGGGGATACGCTTATCACAATGCCTTTCTGGTCTGTGCTGAAGCAGGGCATTCTGGCAGCCAAGTGGCTTGACCTTTATTAGTGAGCCTGGTTACCCCCTCTCGGAACAACAGACATAGAAATCGCCAGCTCATATACAGTGCATAAAATATATTTATATATATACCCTTATACACCATTTTAATAAAAAATATCACAAAATTCTTCTAAGTCCCTCGGGAAGAGTGAAAGACGCGCACGTTCATTTTCAGAGCTCCTAGACCTTCCTATAAGAAGTTAGCCAAAAAGTAGCTTCGAAAAACGCTTAGGTTAAGTTTCAGAGTTGCTTCTAATGTACCGAAGCTGGACTTAGACATAATTTCACTCTCACAACATTATGGCTGGTTGGAGACAGTCCGAACCACAAGTACCGGGTCCATGGTTCTGGGCGTATACTGGGGGGACGGGGGGGACTCCCATTAACCCCTGACTATACCGGGGATACGCTTATCACAATGCCTTTCTGGTCTGTGCTGAAGCAGGGCATTCTGGCAGCCAAGTGGCTTGACCTTAATTAGTGAGCCTGGTTACCCCCTCTCGGAACCACAGACTTAGAAATCGCCAGCTCATATACAGTGCATAAAATATATTTATATATATACCCTTATACACCATTTTAATTAAAAATATCACAAAATTTTTCTAAGTCCCTCGGGAAGAGTGAAAGACGCGCACGTTCATTTTCAGAGCTCCTAGACCTTCCTATAAGAAGTTAGCCAAAAAGTAGCTTCGAAAAACGCTTAGGTTAAGTTTCAGAGTTGCTTCTAATGTACCGAAGCTGGACTTAGACATAATTTCACTCTCACAACATTATGGCTGGTTGGAGACAGTCCGAACCACAAGTACCGGGTCCATGGTTCTGGGCGTATACTGGGGGGACGGGGGGGACTCCCATTAACCCCTGACTATACCGGGGATACACTTATCACAATGCCTTTCTGGTCTGTGCTGAAGCAGGGCATTCTGGCAGCCAAGTGGCTTGACCTTAATTAGTGAGCCTGGTTACCCCCTCTCGGAACCACAGACTTAGAAATCGCCAGCTCATATACAGTGCATAAAATATATTTATATATATACCCTTATACACCATTTTAATTAAAAATATCACAAAATTTTTCTAAGTCCCTCGGGAAGAGTGAAAGACGCGCACGTTCATTTTCAGAGCTCCTAGACCTTCCTATAAGAAGTTAGCCAAAAAGTAGCTTCGAAAAACGCTTAGGTTAAGTTTCAGAGTTGCTTCTAATGTACCGAAGCTGGACTTAGACATAATTTCACTCTCACAACATTATGGCTGGTTGGAGACAGTCCGAACCACAAGTACCGGGTCCATGGTTCTGGGCGTATACTGGGGGGACGGGGACGACTCCCATTAACCCCTGACTATACCGGGGATACGCTTATCACAATGCCTTTCTGGTCTGTGCTGAAGCAGGGCATTCTGGCAGCCAAGTGGCTTGACCTTAATTAGTGAGCCTGGTTACCCCCTCTCGGAACCACAGACTTAGAAATCGCCAGCTCATATACAGTGCATAAAATATATTTATATATATACCCTTATACACCATTTTAATAAAAAATATCACAAAATTCTTCTAAGTCCCTCGGGAAGAGTGAAAGACGCGCACGTTCATTTTCAGAGCTCCTAGACCTTCCTATAAGAAGTTAGCCAAAAAGTAGCTTCGAAAAACGCTTAGGTTAAGTTTCAGAGTTGCTTCTAATGTACCGAAGCTGGACTTAGACATAATTTCACTCTCACAACATTATGGCTGGTTGGAGACAGTCCGAACCACAAGTACCGGGTCCATGGTTCTGGGCGTATACTGGGGGGACGGGGACGACTCCCATTAACCCCTGACTATACCGGGGATACGCTTATCACAATGCCTTTCTGGTCTGTGCTGAAGCAGGGCATTCTGGCAGCCAAGTGGCTTGACCTTAATTAGTGAGCCTGGTTACCCCCTCTCGGAACCACAGACTTAGAAATCGCCAGCTCATATACAGTGCATAAAATATATTTATATATATACCCTTATACACCATTTTAATAAAAAATATCACAAAATTCTTCTAAGTCCCTCAGGAAGAGTGAAAGACGCGCACGTTCATTTTCAGAGCTCCTAGACCTTCCCATAAGAAGTTAGCCAAAAAGTAGCTTCGAAAAACGCTTAGGTGAAGTTTCAGAGTTGCTTCTAATGTACCAAAGCTGGACTTAGACATAATTTCACTCTCACAACATTATGGCTGGTTGGAGACAGTCCGAACCACAAGTACCGGGTCCATGGTTCTGGGCGTATACTGGGGGGACGGGGACGACTCCCATTAACCCCTGACTATACCGGGGATACGCTTATCACAATGCCTTTCTGGTCTGTGCTGAAGCAGGGCATTCTGGCAGCCAAGTGGCTTGACCTTTATTAGTGAGCCTGGTTACCCCCTCTCGGAACCACAGACTTAGAAATCGCCAGCTCATATACAGTGCATAAAATATATTTATATATATACCCTTATACACCATTTTAATAAAAAATATCACAAAATTCTTCTAAGTCCCTCGGGAAGAGTGAAAGACGCGCACGTTCATTTTCAGAGCTCCTAGACCTTCCCATAAGAAGTTAGCCAAAAAGTAGCTTCGAAAAACGCTTAGGTTAAGTTTCAGAGTTGCTTCTAATGTACCGAAGCTGGACTTAGACATAATTTCACTCTCACAACATTATGGCTGGTTGGAGACAGTCCGAACCACAAGTACCGGGTCCATGGTTCTGGGCGTATACTGGGGGGACGGGGGGGACTCCCATTAACCCCTGACTATACCGGGGATACGCTTATCACAATGCCTTTCTGGTCTGTGCTGAAGCAGGGCATTCTGGCAGCCAAGTGGCTTGACCTTAATTAGTGAGCCTGGTTACCCCCTCTCGGAACCACAGACTTAGAAATCGCCAGCTCATATACAGTGCATAAAATATATTTATATATATACCCTTATACACCATTTTAATAAAAAATATCACAAAATTCTTCTAAGTCCCTCAGGAAGAGTGAAAGACGCGCACGTTCATTTTCAGAGCTCCTAGACCTTCCCATAAGAAGTTAGCCAAAAAGTAGCTTCGAAAAACGCTTAGGTGAAGTTTCAGAGTTGCTTCTAATGTACCAAAGCTGGACTTAGACATAATTTCACTCTCACAACATTATGGCTGGTTGGAGACAGTCCGAACCACAAGTACCGGGTCCATGGTTCTGGGCGTATACTGGGGGGACGGGGACGACTCCCATTAACCCCTGACTATACCGGGGATACGCTTATCACAATGCCTTTCTGGTCTGTGCTGAAGCAGGGCATTCTGGCAGCCAAGTGGCTTGACCTTTATTAGTGAGCCTGGTTACCCCCTCTCGGAACCACAGACTTAGAAATCGCCAGCTCATATACAGTGCATAAAATATATTTATATATATACCCTTATACACCATTTTAATAAAAAATATCACAAAATTCTTCTAAGTCCCTCGGGAAGAGTGAAAGACGCGCACGTTCATTTTCAGAGCTCCTAGACCTTCCCATAAGAAGTTAGCCAAAAAGTAGCTTCGAAAAACGCTTAGGTTAAGTTTCAGAGTTGCTTCTAATGTACCGAAGCTGGACTTAGACATAATTTCACTCTCACAACATTATGGCTGGTTGGAGACAGTCCGAACCACAAGTACCGGGTCCATGGTTCTGGGCGTATACTGGGGGGACGGGGGGGACTCCCATTAACCCCTGACTATACCGGGGATACGCTTATCACAATGCCTTTCTGGTCTGTGCTGAAGCAGGGCATTCTGGCAGCCAAGTGGCTTGACCTTAATTAGTGAGCCTGGTTACCCCCTCTCGGAACCACAGACTTAGAAATCGCCAGCTCATATACAGTGCATAAAATATATTTATATATATACCCTTATACACCATTTTAATAAAAAATATCACAAAATTCTTCTAAGTCCCTCGGGAAGAGTGAAAGACGCGCTCGTTCATTTTCAGAGCTCCTAGACCTTCCCATAAGAAGTTAGCCAAAAAGTAGATTCGAAAAACGCTTAGGTGAAGTTTCAGAGTTGCTTCTAATGTACCAAAGCTGGACTTAGACATAATTTCACTCTCACAACATTATGGCTGGTTGGAGACAGTCCGAACCACAAGTACCGGGTCCATGGTTCTGGGCGTATACTGGGGGGACGGGGGGGACTTCCATTAACCCCTGACTATACCGGGGATACGCTTATCACAATGCCTTTCTGGTCTGTGCTGAAGCAGGGCATTCTGGCAGCCAAGTGGCTTGACCTTAATTAGTGAGCCTGGTTACCCCCTCTCGGAACCACAGACTTAGAAATCGCCAGCTCATATACAGTGCATAAAATATATTTATATATATACCCTTATACACCATTTTAATTAAAAATATCACAAAATTCTTCTAAGTCCCTCGGGAAGAGTGAAAGACGCGCACGTTCATTTTCAGAGCTCCTAGACCTTCCCATAAGAAGTTAGCCAAAAAGTAGCTTCGAAAAACGCTTAGGTGAAGTTTCAGAGTTGCTTCTAATGTACCAAAGCTGGACTTAGACATAATTTCACTCTCACAACATTATGGCTGGTTGGAGACAGTCCGAACCACAAGTACCGGGTCCATGGTTCTGGGCGTATACTGGGGGGACGGGGACGACTCCCATTAACCCCTGACTATACCGGGGATACGCTTATCACAATGCCTTTCTGGTCTGTGCTGAAGCAGGGCATTCTGGCAGCCAAGTGGCTTGACCTTTATTAGTGAGCCTGGTTACCCCCTCTCGGAACCACAGACTTAGAAATCGCCAGCTCATATACAGTGCATAAAATATATTTATATATATACCCTTATACACCATTTTAATAAAAAATATCACAAAATTCTTCTAAGTCCCTCGGGAAGAGTGAAAGACGCGCACGTTCATTTTCAGAGCTCCTAGACCTTCCCATAAGAAGTTAGCCAAAAAGTAGCTTCGAAAAACGCTTAGGTGAAGTTTCAGAGTTGCTTCTAATGTACCAAAGCTGGACTTAGACATAATTTCACTCTCACAACATTATGGCTGGTTGGAGACAGTCCGAACCACAAGTACCGGGTCCATGGTTCTGGGCGTATACTGGGGGGACGGGGACGACTCCCATTAACCCCTGACTATACCGGGGATACGCTTATCACAATGCCTTTCTGGTCTGTGCTGAAGCAGGGCATTCTGGCAGCCAAGTGGCTTGACCTTTATTAGTGAGCCTGGTTACCCCCTCTCGGAACAACAGACATAGAAATCGCCAGCTCATATACAGTGCATAAAATATATTTATATATATACCCTTATACACCATTTTAATAAAAAATATCACAAAATTCTTCTAAGTCCCTCGGGAAGAGTGAAAGACGCGCACGTTCATTTTCAGAGCTCCTAGACCTTCCTATAAGAAGTTAGCCAAAAAGTAGCTTCGAAAAACGCTTAGGTTAAGTTTCAGAGTTGCTTCTAATGTACCGAAGCTGGACTTAGACATAATTTCACTCTCACAACATTATGGCTGGTTGGAGACAGTCCGAACCACAAGTACCGGGTCCGTGGTTCTGGGCGTATACTGGGGGGACGGGGGGGACTCCCATTAACCCCTGACTATACCGGGGATACGCTTATCACAATGCCTTTCTGGTCTGTGCTGAAGCAGGGCATTCTGGCAGCCAAGTGGCTTGACCTTAATTAGTGAGCCTGGTTACCCCCTCTCGGAACCACAGACTTAGAAATCGCCAGCTCATATACAGTGCATAAAATATATTTATATATATACCCTTATACACCATTTTAATTAAAAATATCACAAAATTTTTCTAAGTCCCTCGGGAAGAGTGAAAGACGCGCACGTTCATTTTCAGAGCTCCTAGACCTTCCCATAAGAAGTTAGCCAAAAAGTAGCTTCGAAAAACGCTTAGGTGAAGTTTCAGAGTTGCTTCTAATGTACCAAAGCTGGACTTAGACATAATTTCACTCTCACAACATTATGGCTGGTTGGAGACAGTCCGAACCACAAGTACCGGGTCCATGGTTCTGGGCGTATACTGGGGGGACGGGTACGACTCCCATTAACCCCTGACTATACCGGGGATACGCTTATCACAATGCCTTTCTGGTCTGTGCTGAAGCAGGGCATTCTGGCAGCCAAGTGGCTTGACCTTTATTAGTGAGCCTGGTTACCCCCTCTCGGAACCACAGACTTAGAAATCGCCAGCTCATATACAGTGCATAAAATATATTTATATATATACCCTTATACACCATTTTAATAAAAAATATCACAAAATTCTTCTAAGTCCCTCGGGAAGAGTGAAAGACGCGCACGTTCATTTTCAGAGCTCCTAGACCTTCCCATAAGAAGTTAGCCAAAAAGTAGCTTCGAAAAACGCTTAGGTGAAGTTTCAGAGTTGCTTCTAATGTACCAAAGCTGGACTTAGACATAATTTCACTCTCACAACATTATGGCTGGTTGGAGACAGTCCGAACCACAAGTACCGGGTCCATGGATCTGGGCGTATACTGGGGGGACGGGGACGACTCCCATTAACCCCTGACTATACCGGGGATACGCTTATCACAATGCCTTTCTGGTCTGTGCTGAAGCAGGGCATTCTGGCAGCCAAGTGGCTTGACCTTTATTAGTGAGCCTGGTTACCCCCTCTCGGAACAACAGACATAGAAATCGCCAGCTCATATACAGTGCATAAAATATATTTATATATATACCCTTATACACCATTTTAATAAAAAATATCACAAAATTCTTCTAAGTCCCTCGGGAAGAGTGAAAGACGCGCACGTTCATTTTCAGAGCTCCTAGACCTTCCTATAAGAAGTTAGCCAAAAAGTAGCTTCGAAAAACGCTTAGGTTAAGTTTCAGAGTTGCTTCTAATGTACCGAAGCTGGACTTAGACATAATTTCACTCTCACAACATTATGGCTGGTTGGAGACAGTCCGAACCACAAGTACCGGGTCCATGGTTCTGGGCGTATACTGGGGGGACGGGGGGGACTCCCATTAACCCCTGACTATACCGGGGATACGCTTATCACAATGCCTTTCTGGTCTGTGCTGAAGCAGGGCATTCTGGCAGCCAAGTGGCTTGACCTTAATTAGTGAGCCTGGTTACCCCCTCTCGGAACCACAGACTTAGAAATCGCCAGCTCATATACAGTGCATAAAATATATTTATATATATACCCTTATACACCATTTTAATAAAAAATATCACAAAATTCTTCTAAGTCCCTCGGGAAGAGTGAAAGACGCGCACGTTCATTTTCAGAGCTCCTAGACCTTCCCATAAGAAGTTAGCCAAAAAGTAGCTTCGAAAAACGCTTAGGTGAAGTTTCAGAGTTGCTTCTAATGTACCAAAGCTGGACTTAGACATAATTTCACTCTCACAACATTATGGCTGGTTGGAGACAGTCCGAACCACAAGTACCGGGTCCATGGTTCTGGGCGTATACTGGGGGGACGGGGACGACTCCCATTAACCCCTGACTATACCGGGGATACGCTTATCACAATGCCTTTCTGGTCTGTGCTGAAGCAGGGCATTCTGGCAGCCAAGTGGCTTGACCTTTATTAGTGAGCCTGGTTACCCCCTCTCGGAACCACAGACTTAGAAATCGCCAGCTCATATACAGTGCATAAAATATATTTATATATATACCCTTATACACCATTTTAATAAAAAATATCACAAAATTCTTCTAAGTCCCTCGGGAAGAGTGAAAGACGCGCACGTTCATTTTCAGAGCTCCTAGACCTTCCCATAAGAAGTTAGCCAAAAAGTAGCTTCGAAAAACGCTTAGGTGAAGTTTCAGAGTTGCTTCTAATGTACCAAAGCTGGACTTAGACATAATTTCACTCTCACAACATTATGGCTGGTTGGAGACAGTCCGAACCACAAGTACCGGGTCCATGGTTCTGGGCGTATACTGGGGGGACGGGGACGACTCCCATTAACCCCTGACTATACCGGGGATACGCTTATCACAATGCCTTTCTGGTCTGTGCTGAAGCAGGGCATTCTGGCAGCCAAGTGGCTTGACCTTTATTAGTGAGCCTGGTTACCCCCTCTCGGAACAACAGACATAGAAATCGCCAGCTCATATACAGTGCATAAAATATATTTATATATATACCCTTATACACCATTTTAATAAAAAATATCACAAAATTTTTCTAAGTCCCTCGGGAAGAGTGAAAGACGCGCACGTTCATTTTCAGAGCTCCTAGACCTTCCTATAAGAAGTTAGCCAAAAAGTAGCTTCGAAAAACGCTTAGGTTAAGTTTCAGAGTTGCTTCTAATGTACCGAAGCTGGACTTAGACATAATTTCACTCTCACAACATTATGGCTGGTTGGAGACAGTCCGAACCACAAGTACCGGGTCCATGGTTCTGGGCGTATACTGGGGGGACGGGGGGGACTCCCATTAACCCCTGACTATACCGGGGATACGCTTATCACAATGCCTTTCTGGTCTGTGCTGAAGCAGGGCATTCTGGCAGCCAAGTGGCTTGACCTTAATTAGTGAGCCTGGTTACCCCCTCTCGGAACCACAGACTTAGAAATCGCCAGCTCATATACAGTGCATAAAATATATTTATATATATACCCTTAAACACCATTTTAATAAAAAATATCACAAAATTCTTCTAAGTCCCTCGGGAAGAGTGAAAGACGCGCACGTCCATTTTCAGAGCTCCTAGACCTTCCTATAAGAAGTTAGCCAAAAAGTAGCTTCGAAAAACGCTTAGGTTAAGTTTCAGAGTTGCTTCTAATGTACCGAAGCTGGACTTAGACATAATTTCACTCTCACAACATTATGGCTGGTTGGAGACAGTCCGAACCACAAGTACCGGGTCCATGGTTCTGGGCGTATACTGGGGGGACGGGGACGACTCCCATTAACCCCTGACTATACCGGGGATACGCTTATCACAATGCCTTTCTGGTCTGTGCTGAAGCAGGGCATTCTGGCAGCCAAGTGGCTTGACCTTAATTAGTGAGCCTGGTTACCCCCTCTCGGAACCACAGACTTAGAAATCGCCAGCTCATATACAGTGCATAAAATATATTTATATATATACCCTTATACACCATTTTAATAAAAAATATCACAAAATTCTTCTAAGTCCCTCAGGAAGAGTGAAAGACGCGCACGTTCATTTTCAGAGCTCCTAGACCTTCCCATAAGAAGTTAGCCAAAAAGTAGCTTCGAAAAACGCTTAGGTGAAGTTTCAGAGTTGCTTCTAATGTACCAAAGCTGGACTTAGACATAATTTCACTCTCACAACATTATGGCTGTTTGGAGACAGTCCGAACCACAAGTACCGGGTCCATGGTTCTGGGCGTATACTGGGGGGACGGGGACGACTCCCATTAACCCCTGACTATACCGGGGATACGCTTATCACAATGCCTTTCTGGTCTGTGCTGAAGCAGGGCATTCTGGCAGCCAAGTGGCTTGACCTTTATTAGTGAGCCTGGTTACCCCCTCTCGGAACCACAGACTTAGAAATCGCCAGCTCATATACAGTGCATAAAATATATTTATATATATACCCTTATACACCATTTTAATAAAAAATATCACAAAATTCTTCTAAGTCCCTCGGGAAGAGTGAAAGACGCGCACGTTCATTTTCAGAGCTCCTAGACCTTCCCATAAGAAGTTAGCCAAAAAGTAGCTTCGAAAAACGCTTAGGTTAAGTTTCAGAGTTGCTTCTAATGTACCGAAGCTGGACTTAGACATAATTTCACTCTCACAACATTATGGCTGGTTGGAGACAGTCCGAACCACAAGTACCGGGTCCATGGTTCTGGGCGTATACTGGGGGGACGGGGACGACTCCCATTAACCCCTGACTATACCGGGGATACGCTTATCACAATGCCTTTCTGGTCTGTGCTGAAGCAGGGCATTCTGGCAGCCAAGTGGCTTGACCTTTATTAGTGAGCCTGGTTACCCCCTCTCGGAACAACAGACATAGAAATCGCCAGCTCATATACAGTGCATAAAATATATTTATATATATACCCTTATACACCATTTTAATAAAAAATATCACAAAATTCTTCTAAGTCCCTCGGGAAGAGTGAAAGACGCGCACGTTCATTTTCAGATCTCCTAGACCTTCCTATAAGAAGTTAGCCAAAAAGTAGCTTCGAAAAACGCTTAGGTTAAGTTTCAGAGTTGCTTCTAATGTACCGAAGCTGGACTTAGACATAATTTCACTCTCACAACATTATGGCTGGTTGGAGACAGTCCGAACCACAAGTACCGGGTCCATGGTTCTGGGCGTATACTGGGGGGACGGGGGGGACTCCCATTAACCCCTGACTATACCGGGGATACGCTTATCACAATGCCTTTCTGGTCTGTGCTGAAGCAGGGCATTCTGGCAGCCAAGTGGCTTGACCTTAATTAGTGAGCCTGGTTACCCCCTCTCGGAACCACAGACTTAGAAATCGCCAGCTCATATACAGTGCATAAAATATATTTATATATATACCCTTATACACCATTTTAATAAAAAATATCACAAAATTCTTCTAAGTCCCTCGGGAAGAGTGAAAGACGCGCACGTTCATTTTCAGAGCTCCTAGACCTTCCCATAAGAAGTTAGCCAAAAAGTAGCTTCGAAAAACGCTTAGGTGAAGTTTCAGAGTTGCTTCTAATGTACCAAAGCTGGACTTAGACATAATTTCACTCTCACAACATTATGGCTGGTTGGAGACAGTCCGAACCACAAGTACCGGGTCCATGGTTCTGGGCGTATACTGGGGGGACGGGGACGACTCCCATTAACCCCTGACTATACCGGGGATACGCTTATCACAATGCCTTTCTGGTCTGTGCTGAAGCAGGGCATTCTGGCAGCCAAGTGGCTTGACCTTTATTAGTGAGCCTGGTTACCCCCTCTCGGAACCACAGACTTAGAAATCGCCAGCTCATATACAGTGCATAAAATATATTTATATATATACCCTTATACACCATTTTAATAAAAAATATCACAAAATTCTTCTAAGTCCCTCGGGAAGAGTGAAAGACGCGCACGTTCATTTTCAGAGCTCCTAGACCTTCCCATAAGAAGTTAGCCAAAAAGTAGCTTCGAAAAACGCTTAGGTGAAGTTTCAGAGTTGCTTCTAATGTACCAAAGCTGGACTTAGACATAATTTCACTCTCACAACATTATGGCTGGTTGGAGACAGTCCGAACCACAAGTACCGGGTCCATGGTTCTGGGCGTATACTGGGGGGACGGGGACGACTCCCATTAACCCCTGACTATACCGGGGATACGCTTATCACAATGCCTTTCTGGTCTGTGCTGAAGCAGGGCATTCTGGCAGCCAAGTGGCTTGACCTTTATTAGTGAGCCTGGTTACCCCCTCTCGGAACAACAGACATAGAAATCGCCAGCTCATATACAGTGCATAAAATATATTTATATATATACCCTTATACACCATTTTAATAAAAAATATCACAAAATTTTTCTAAGTCCCTCGGGAAGAGTGAAAGACGCGCACGTTCATTTTCAGAGCTCCTAGACCTTCCTATAAGAAGTTAGCCAAAAAGTAGCTTCGAAAAACGCTTAGGTTAAGTTTCAGAGTTGCTTCTAATGTACCGAAGCTGGACTTAGACATAATTTCACTCTCACAACATTATGGCTGGTTGGAGACAGTCCGAACCACAAGTACCGGGTCCATGGTTCTGGGCGTATACTGGGGGGACGGGGGGGACTCCCATTAACCCCTGACTATACCGGGGATACGCTTATCACAATGCCTTTCTGGTCTGTGCTGAAGCAGGGCATTCTGGCAGCCAAGTGGCTTGACCTTAATTAGTGAGCCTGGTTACCCCCTCTCGGAACCACAGACTTAGAAATCGCCAGCTCATATACAGTGCATAAAATATATTTATATATATACCCTTATACACCATTTTAATAAAAAATATCACAAAATTCTTCTAAGTCCCTCAGGAAGAGTGAAAGACGCGCACGTTCATTTTCAGAGCTCCTAGACCTTCCCATAAGAAGTTAGCCAAAAAGTAGCTTCGAAAAACGCTTAGGTGAAGTTTCAGAGTTGCTTCTAATGTACCAAAGCTGGACTTAGACATAATTTCACTCTCACAACATTATGGCTGGTTGGAGACAGTCCGAACCACAAGTACCGGGTCCATGGTTCTGGGCGTATACTGGGGGGACGGGGACGACTCCCATTAACCCCTGACTATACCGGGGATACGCTTATCACAATGCCTTTCTGGTCTGTGCTGAAGCAGGGCATTCTGGCAGCCAAGTGGCTTGACCTTTATTAGTGAGCCTGGTTACCCCCTCTCGGAACCACAGACTTAGAAATCGCCAGCTCATATACAGTGCATAAAATATATTTATATATATACCCTTATACACCATTTTAATAAAAAATATCACAAAATTCTTCTAAGTCCCTCGGGAAGAGTGAAAGACGCGCACGTTCATTTTCAGAGCTCCTAGACCTTCCCATAAGAAGTTAGCCAAAAAGTAGCTTCGAAAAACGCTTAGGTTAAGTTTCAGAGTTGCTTCTAATGTACCGAAGCTGGACTTAGACATAATTTCACTCTCACAACATTATGGCTGGTTGGAGACAGTCCGAACCACAAGTACCGGGTCCATGGTTCTGGGCGTATACTGGGGGGACGGGGACGACTCCCATTAACCCCTGACTATACCGGGGATACGCTTATCACAATGCCTTTCTGGTCTGTGCTGAAGCAGGGCATTCTGGCAGCCAAGTGGCTTGACCTTAATTAGTGAGCCTGGTTACCCCCTCTCGGAACCACAGACTTAGAAATCGCCAGCTCATATACAGTGCATAAAATATATTTATATATATACCCTTATACACCATTTTAATAAAAAATATCACAAAATTCTTCTAAGTCCCTCGGGAAGAGTGAAAGACGCGCTCGTTCATTTTCAGAGCTCCTAGACCTTCCCATAAGAAGTTAGCCAAAAAGTAGATTCGAAAAACGCTTAGGTGAAGTTTCAGAGTTGCTTCTAATGTACCAAAGCTGGACTTAGACATAATTTCACTCTCACAACATTATGGCTGGTTGGAGACAGTCCGAACCACAAGTACCGGGTCCATGGTTCTGGGCGTATACTGGGGGGACGGGGACGACTCCCATTAACCCCTGACTATACCGGGGATACGCTTATCACAATGCCTTTCTGGTCTGTGCTGAAGCAGGGCATTCTGGCAGCCAAGTGGCTTGACCTTTATTAGTGAGCCTGGTTACCCCCTCTCGGAACCACAGACTTAGAAATCGCCAGCTCATATACAGTGCATAAAATATATTTATATATATACCCTTATACACCATTTTAATAAAAAATATCACAAAATTCTTCTAAGTCCCTCGGGAAGAGTGAAAGACGCGCACGTTCATTTTCAGAGCTCCTAGACCTTCCCATAAGAAGTTAGCCAAAAAGTAGCTTCGAAAAACGCTTAGGTGAAGTTTCAGAGTTGCTTCTAATGTACCAAAGCTGGACTTAGACATAATTTCACTCTCACAACATTATGGCTGGTTGGAGACAGTCCGAACCACAAGTACCGGGTCCATGGTTCTGGGCGTATACTGGGGGGACGGGGACGACTCCCATTAACCCCTGACTATACCGGGGATACGCTTATCACAATGCCTTTCTGGTCTGTGCTGAAGCAGGGCATTCTGGCAGCCAAGTGGCTTGACCTTTATTAGTGAGCCTGGTTACCCCCTCTCGGAACAACAGACATAGAAATCGCCAGCTCATATACAGTGCATAAAATATATTTATATATATACCCTTATACACCATTTTAATAAAAAATATCACAAAATTCTTCTAAGTCCCTCGGGAAGAGTGAAAGACGCGCACGTTCATTTTCAGAGCTCCTAGACCTTCCTATAAGAAGTTAGCCAAAAAGTAGCTTCGAAAAACGCTTAGGTTAAGTTTCAGAGTTGCTTCTAATGTACCGAAGCTGGACTTAGACATAATTTCACTCTCACAACATTATGGCTGGTTGGAGACAGTCCGAACCACAAGTACCGGGTCCATGGTTCTGGGCGTATACTGGGGGGACGGGGGGGACTCCCATTAACCCCTGACTATACCGGGGATACGCTTATCACAATGCCTTTCTGGTCTGTGCTGAAGCAGGGCATTCTGGCAGCCAAGTGGCTTGACCTTAATTAGTGAGCCTGGTTACCCCCTCTCGGAACCACAGACTTAGAAATCGCCAGCTCATATACAGTGCATAAAATATATTTATATATATACCCTTATACACCATTTTAATTAAAAATATCACAAAATTTTTCTAAGTCCCTCGGGAAGAGTGAAAGACGCGCACGTTCATTTTCAGAGCTCCTAGACCTTCCCATAAGAAGTTAGCCAAAAAGTAGCTTCGAAAAACGCTTAGGTGAAGTTTCAGAGTTGCTTCTAATGTACCAAAGCTGGACTTAGACATAATTTCACTCTCACAACATTATGGCTGGTTGGAGACAGTCCGAACCACAAGTACCGGGTCCATGGTTCTGGGCGTATACTGGGGGGACGGGGACGACTCCCATTAACCCCTGACTATACCGGGGATACGCTTATCACAATGCCTTTCTGGTCTGTGCTGAAGCAGGGCATTCTGGCAGCCAAGTGGCTTGACCTTTATTAGTGAGCCTGGTTACCCCCTCTCGGAACCACAGACTTAGAAATCGCCAGCTCATATACAGTGCATAAAATATATTTATATATATACCCTTATACACCATTTTAATAAAAAATATCACAAAATTCTTCTAAGTCCCTCGGGAAGAGTGAAAGACGCGCACGTTCATTTTCAGAGCTCCTAGACCTTCCCATAAGAAGTTAGCCAAAAAGTAGCTTCGAAAAACGCTTAGGTGAAGTTTCAGAGTTGCTTCTAATGTACCAAAGCTGGACTTAGACATAATTTCACTCTCACAACATTATGGCTGGTTGGAGACAGTCCGAACCACAAGTACCGGGTCCATGGTTCTGGGCGTATACTGGGGGGACGGGGACGACTCCCATTAACCCCTGACTATACCGGGGATACGCTTATCACAATGCCTTTCTGGTCTGTGCTGAAGCAGGGCATTCTGGCAGCCAAGTGGCTTGACCTTTATTAGTGAGCCTGGTTACCCCCTCTCGGAACAACAGACATAGAAATCGCCAGCTCATATACAGTGCATAAAATATATTTATATATATACCCTTATACACCATTTTAATAAAAAATATCACAAAATTTTTCTAAGTCCCTCGGGAAGAGTGAAAGACGCGCACGTTCATTTTCAGAGCTCCTAGACCTTCCTATAAGAAGTTAGCCAAAAAGTAGCTTCGAAAAACGCTTAGGTTAAGTTTCAGAGTTGCTTCTAATGTACCGAAGCTGGACTTAGACATAATTTCACTCTCACAACATTATGGCTGGTTGGAGACAGTCCGAACCACAAGTACCGGGTCCATGGTTCTGGGCGTATACTGGGGGGACGGGGGGGACTCCCATTAACCCCTGACTATACCGGGGATACGCTTATCACAATGCCTTTCTGGTCTGTGCTGAAGCAGGGCATTCTGGCAGCCAAGTGGCTTGACCTTAATTAGTGAGCCTGGTTACCCCCTCTCGGAACCACAGACTTAGAAATCGCCAGCTCATATACAGTGCATAAAATATATTTATATATATACCCTTATACACCATTTTAATAAAAAATATCACAAAATTCTTCTAAGTCCCTCAGGAAGAGTGAAAGACGCGCACGTTCATTTTCAGAGCTCCTAGACCTTCCCATAAGAAGTTAGCCAAAAAGTAGCTTCGAAAAACGCTTAGGTGAAGTTTCAGAGTTGCTTCTAATGTACCAAAGCTGGACTTAGACATAATTTCACTCTCACAACATTATGGCTGGTTGGAGACAGTCCGAACCACAAGTACCGGGTCCATGGTTCTGGGCGTATACTGGGGGGACGGGGACGACTCCCATTAACCCCTGACTATACCGGGGATACGCTTATCACAATGCCTTTCTGGTCTGTGCTGAAGCAGGGCATTCTGGCAGCCAAGTGGCTTGACCTTTATTAGTGAGCCTGGTTACCCCCTCTCGGAACCACAGACTTAGAAATCGCCAGCTCATATACAGTGCATAAAATATATTTATATATATACCCTTATACACCATTTTAATAAAAAATATCACAAAATTCTTCTAAGTCCCTCGGGAAGAGTGAAAGACGCGCACGTTCATTTTCAGAGCTCCTAGACCTTCCCATAAGAAGTTAGCCAAAAAGTAGCTTCGAAAAACGCTTAGGTTAAGTTTCAGAGTTGCTTCTAATGTACCGAAGCTGGACTTAGACATAATTTCACTCTCACAACATTATGGCTGGTTGGAGACAGTCCGAACCACAAGTACCGGGTCCATGGTTCTGGGCGTATACTGGGGGGACGGGGACGACTCCCATTAACCCCTGACTATACCGGGGATACGCTTATCACAATGCCTTTCTGGTCTGTGCTGAAGCAGGGCATTCTGGCAGCCAAGTGGCTTGACCTTAATTAGTGAGCCTGGTTACCCCCTCTCGGAACCACAGACTTAGAAATCGCCAGCTCATATACAGTGCATAAAATATATTTATATATATACCCTTATACACCATTTTAATAAAAAATATCACAAAATTCTTCTAAGTCCCTCGGGAAGAGTGAAAGACGCGCTCGTTCATTTTCAGAGCTCCTAGACCTTCCCATAAGAAGTTAGCCAAAAAGTAGATTCGAAAAACGCTTAGGTGAAGTTTCAGAGTTGCTTCTAATGTACCAAAGCTGGACTTAGACATAATTTCACTCTCACAACATTATGGCTGGTTGGAGACAGTCCGAACCACAAGTACCGGGTCCATGGTTCTGGGCGTATACTGGGGGGACGGGGACGACTCCCATTAACCCCTGACTATACCGGGGATACGCTTATCACAATGCCTTTCTGGTCTGTGCTGAAGCAGGGCATTCTGGCAGCCAAGTGGCTTGACCTTTATTAGTGAGCCTGGTTACCCCCTCTCGGAACCACAGACTTAGAAATCGCCAGCTCATATACAGTGCATAAAATATATTTATATATATACCCTTATACACCATTTTAATAAAAAATATCACAAAATTCTTCTAAGTCCCTCGGGAAGAGTGAAAGACGCGCACGTTCATTTTCAGAGCTCCTAGACCTTCCCATAAGAAGTTAGCCAAAAAGTAGCTTCGAAAAACGCTTAGGTGAAGTTTCAGAGTTGCTTCTAATGTACCAAAGCTGGACTTAGACATAATTTCACTCTCACAACATTATGGCTGGTTGGAGACAGTCCGAACCACAAGTACCGGGTCCATGGTTCTGGGCGTATACTGGGGGGACGGGGACGACTCCCATTAACCCCTGACTATACCGGGGATACGCTTATCACAATGCCTTTCTGGTCTGTGCTGAAGCAGGGCATTCTGGCAGCCAAGTGGCTTGACCTTTATTAGTGAGCCTGGTTACCCCCTCTCGGAACAACAGACATAGAAATCGCCAGCTCATATACAGTGCATAAAATATATTTATATATATACCCTTATACACCATTTTAATAAAAAATATCACAAAATTCTTCTAAGTCCCTCGGGAAGAGTGAAAGACGCGCACGTTCATTTTCAGAGCTCCTAGACCTTCCTATAAGAAGTTAGCCAAAAAGTAGCTTCGAAAAACGCTTAGGTTAAGTTTCAGAGTTGCTTCTAATGTACCGAAGCTGGACTTAGACATAATTTCACTCTCACAACATTATGGCTGGTTGGAGACAGTCCGAACCACAAGTACCGGGTCCATGGTTCTGGGCGTATACTGGGGGGACGGGGGGGACTCCCATTAACCCCTGACTATACCGGGGATACGCTTATCACAATGCCTTTCTGGTCTGTGCTGAAGCAGGGCATTCTGGCAGCCAAGTGGCTTGACCTTAATTAGTGAGCCTGGTTACCCCCTCTCGGAACCACAGACTTAGAAATCGCCAGCTCATATACAGTGCATAAAATATATTTATATATATACCCTTATACACCATTTTAATTAAAAATATCACAAAATTTTTCTAAGTCCCTCGGGAAGAGTGAAAGACGCGCACGTTCATTTTCAGAGCTCCTAGACCTTCCCATAAGAAGTTAGCCAAAAAGTAGCTTCGAAAAACGCTTAGGTGAAGTTTCAGAGTTGCTTCTAATGTACCAAAGCTGGACTTAGACATAATTTCACTCTCACAACATTATGGCTGGTTGGAGACAGTCCGAACCACAAGTACCGGGTCCATGGTTCTGGGCGTATACTGGGGGGACGGGGACGACTCCCATTAACCCCTGACTATACCGGGGATACGCTTATCACAATGCCTTTCTGGTCTGTGCTGAAGCAGGGCATTCTGGCAGCCAAGTGGCTTGACCTTTATTAGTGAGCCTGGTTACCCCCTCTCGGAACCACAGACTTAGAAATCGCCAGCTCATATACAGTGCATAAAATATATTTATATATATACCCTTATACACCATTTTAATAAAAAATATCACAAAATTCTTCTAAGTCCCTCGGGAAGAGTGAAAGACGCGCACGTTCATTTTCAGAGCTCCTAGACCTTCCCATAAGAAGTTAGCCAAAAAGTAGCTTCGAAAAACGCTTAGGTGAAGTTTCAGAGTTGCTTCTAATGTACCAAAGCTGGACTTAGACATAATTTCACTCTCACAACATTATGGCTGGTTGGAGACAGTCCGAACCACAAGTACCGGGTCCATGGTTCTGGGCGTATACTGGGGGGACGGGGACGACTCCCATTAACCCCTGACTATACCGGGGATACGCTTATCACAATGCCTTTCTGGTCTGTGCTGAAGCAGGGCATTCTGGCAGCCAAGTGGCTTGACCTTTATTAGTGAGCCTGGTTACCCCCTCTCGGAACAACAGACATAGAAATCGCCAGCTCATATACAGTGCATAAAATATATTTATATATATACCCTTATACACCATTTTAATAAAAAATATCACAAAATTCTTCTAAGTCCCTCGGGAAGAGTGAAAGACGCGCACGTTCATTTTCAGAGCTCCTAGACCTTCCTATAAGAAGTTAGCCAAAAAGTAGCTTCGAAAAACGCTTAGGTTAAGTTTCAGAGTTGCTTCTAATGTACCGAAGCTGGACTTAGACATAATTTCACTCTCACAACATTATGGCTGGTTGGAGACAGTCCGAACCACAAGTACCGGGTCCATGGTTCTGGGCGTATACTGGGGGGACGGGGGGGACTCCCATTAACCCCTGACTATACCGGGGATACGCTTATCACAATGCCTTTCTGGTCTGTGCTGAAGCAGGGCATTCTGGCAGCCAAGTGGCTTGACCTTAATTAGTGAGCCTGGTTACCCCCTCTCGGAACCACAGACTTAGAAATCGCCAGCTCATATACAGTGCATAAAATATATTTATATATATACCCTTATACACCATTTTAATAAAAAATATCACAAAATTCTTCTAAGTCCCTCGGGAAGAGTGAAAGACGCGCACGTTCATTTTCAGAGCTCCTAGACCTTCCCATAAGAAGTTAGCCAAAAAGTAGCTTCGAAAAACGCTTAGGTGAAGTTTCAGAGTTGCTTCTAATGTACCAAAGCTGGACTTAGACATAATTTCACTCTCACAACATTATGGCTGGTTGGAGACAGTCCGAACCACAAGTACCGGGTCCATGGTTCTGGGCGTATACTGGGGGGACGGGGACGACTCCCATTAACCCCTGACTATACCGGGGATACGCTTATCACAATGCCTTTCTGGTCTGTGCTGAAGCAGGGCATTCTGGCAGCCAAGTGGCTTGACCTTTATTAGTGAGCCTGGTTACCCCCTCTCGGAACCACAGACTTAGAAATCGCCAGCTCATATACAGTGCATAAAATATATTTATATATATACCCTTATACACCATTTTAATAAAAAATATCACAAAATTCTTCTAAGTCCCTCGGGAAGAGTGAAAGACGCGCACGTTCATTTTCAGAGCTCCTAGACCTTCCCATAAGAAGTTAGCCAAAAAGTAGCTTCGAAAAACGCTTAGGTGAAGTTTCAGAGTTGCTTCTAATGTACCAAAGCTGGACTTAGACATAATTTCACTCTCACAACATTATGGCTGGTTGGAGACAGTCCGAACCACAAGTACCGGGTCCATGGTTCTGGGCGTATACTGGGGGGACGGGGACGACTCCCATTAACCCCTGACTATACCGGGGATACGCTTATCACAATGCCTTTCTGGTCTGTGCTGAAGCAGGGCATTCTGGCAGCCAAGTGGCTTGACCTTTATTAGTGAGCCTGGTTACCCCCTCTCGGAACAACAGACATAGAAATCGCCAGCTCATATACAGTGCATAAAATATATTTATATATATACCCTTATACACCATTTTAATAAAAAATATCACAAAATTCTTCTAAGTCCCTCGGGAAGAGTGAAAGACGCGCACGTTCATTTTCAGAGCTCCTAGACCTTCCTATAAGAAGTTAGCCAAAAAGTAGCTTCGAAAAACGCTTAGGTTAAGTTTCAGAGTTGCTTCTAATGTACCGAAGCTGGACTTAGACATAATTTCACTCTCACAACATTATGGCTGGTTGGAGACAGTCCGAACCACAAGTACCGGGTCCATGGTTCTGGGCGTATACTGGGGGGACGGGGGGGACTCCCATTAACCCCTGACTATACCGGGGATACGCTTATCACAATGCCTTTCTGGTCTGTGCTGAAGCAGGGCATTCTGGCAGCCAAGTGGCTTGACCTTAATTAGTGAGCCTGGTTACCCCCTCTCGGAACCACAGACTTAGAAATCGCCAGCTCATATACAGTGCATAAAATATATTTATATATATACCCTTATACACCATTTTAATAAAAAATATCACAAAATTCTTCTAAGTCCCTCGGGAAGAGTGAAAGACGCGCACGTTCATTTTCAGAGCTCCTAGACCTTCCCATAAGAAGTTAGCCAAAAAGTAGCTTCGAAAAACGCTTAGGTGAAGTTTCAGAGTTGCTTCTAATGTACCAAAGCTGGACTTAGACATAATTTCACTCTCACAACATTATGGCTGGTTGGAGACAGTCCGAACCACAAGTACCGGGTCCATGGTTCTGGGCGTATACTGGGGGGACGGGGACGACTCCCATTAACCCCTGACTATACCGGGGATACGCTTATCACAATGCCTTTCTGGTCTGTGCTGAAGCAGGGCATTCTGGCAGCCAAGTGGCTTGACCTTTATTAGTGAGCCTGGTTACCCCCTCTCGGAACCACAGACTTAGAAATCGCCAGCTCATATACAGTGCATAAAATATATTTATATATATACCCTTATACACCATTTTAATAAAAAATATCACAAAATTCTTCTAAGTCCCTCGGGAAGAGTGAAAGACGCGCACGTTCATTTTCAGAGCTCCTAGACCTTCCCATAAGAAGTTAGCCAAAAAGTTGCTTCGAAAAACGCTTAGGTGAAGTTTCAGAGTTGCTTCTAATGTACCAAAGCTGGACTTAGACATAATTTCACTCTCACAACATTATGGCTGGTTGGAGACAGTCCGAACCACAAGTACCGGGTCCATGGTTCTGGGCGTATACTGGGGGGACGGGGACGACTCCCATTAACCCCTGACTATACCGGGGATACGCTTATCACAATGCCTTTCTGGTCTGTGCTGAAGCAGGGCATTCTGGCAGCCAAGTGGCTTGACCTTTATTAGTGAGCCTGGTTACCCCCTCTCGGAACAACAGACATAGAAATCGCCAGCTCATATACAGTGCATAAAATATATTTATATATATACCCTTATACACCATTTTAATAAAAAATATCACAAAATTCTTCTAAGTCCCTCGGGAAGAGTGAAAGACGCGCACGTTCATTTTCAGAGCTCCTAGACCTTCCTATAAGAAGTTAGCCAAAAAGTAGCTTCGAAAAACGCTTAGGTTAAGTTTCAGAGTTGCTTCTAATGTACCGAAGCAGGACTTAGACATAATTTCACTCTCACAACATTATGGCTGGTTGGAGACAGTCCGAACCACAAGTACCGGGTCCATGGTTCTGGGCGTATACTGGGGGGACGGGGGGGACTCCCATTAACCCCTGACTATACCGGGGATACGCTTATCACAATACCTTTCTGGTCTGTGCTGAAGCAGGGCATTCTGGCAGCCAAGTGGCTTGACCTTAATTAGTGAGCCTGGTTACCCCCTCTCGGAACCACAGACTTAGAAATCGCCAGCTCATATACAGTGCATAAAATATATTTATATATATACCCTTATACACCATTTTAATAAAAAATATCACAACATTCTTCTAAGTCCCTCGGGAAGAGTGAAAGACGCGCACGTTCATTTTCAGAGCTCCTAGACCTTCCCATAAGAAGTTAGCCAAAAAGTAGCTTCGAAAAACGCTTAGGTGAAGTTTCAGAGTTGCTTCTAATGTACCAAAGCTGGACTTAGACATAATTTCACTCTCACAACATTATGGCTGGTTGGAGACAGTCCGAACCACAAGTACCGGGTCCATGGTTCTGGGCGTATACTGGGGGGACGGGGACGACTCCCATTAACCCCTGACTATACCGGGGATACGCTTATCACAATGCCTTTCTGGTCTGTGCTGAAGCAGGGCATTCTGGCAGCCAAGTGGCTTGACCTTTATTAGTGAGCCTGGTTACCCCCTCTCGGAACAACAGACATAGAAATCGCCAGCTCATATACAGTGCATAAAATATATTTATATATATACCCTTATACACCATTTTAATAAAAAATATCACAAAATTCTTCTAAGTCCCTCGGGAAGAGTGAAAGACGCGCACGTTCATTTTCAGAGCTCCTAGACCTTCCTATAAGAAGTTAGCCAAAAAGTAGCTTCGAAAAACGCTTAGGTTAAGTTTCAGAGTTGCTTCTAATGTACCGAAGCTGGACTTAGACATAATTTCACTCTCACAACATTATGGCTGGTTGGAGACAGTCCGAACCACAAGTACCGGGTCCATGGTTCTGGGCGTATACTGGGGGGACGGGGGGGACTCCCATTAACCCCTGACTATACCGGGGATACGCTTATCACAATGCCTTTCTGGTCTGTGCTGAAGCAGGGCATTCTGGCAGCCAAGTGGCTTGACCTTAATTAGTGAGCCTGGTTACCCCCTCTCGGAACCACAGACTTAGAAATCGCCAGCTCATATACAGTGCATAAAATATATTTATATATATACCCTTATACACCATTTTAATTAAAAATATCACAAAATTTTTCTAAGTCCCTCGGGAAGAGTGAAAGACGCGCACGTTCATTTTCAGAGCTCCTAGACCTTCCCATAAGAAGTTAGCCAAAAAGTAGCTTCGAAAAACGCTTAGGTGAAGTTTCAGAGTTGCTTCTAATGTACCAAAGCTGGACTTAGACATAATTTCACTCTCACAACATTATGGCTGGTTGGAGACAGTCCGAACCACAAGTACCGGGTCCATGGTTCTGGGCGTATACTGGGGGGACGGGGACGACTCCCATTAACCCCTGACTATACCGGGGATACGCTTATCACAATGCCTTTCTGGTCTGTGCTGAAGCAGGGCATTCTGGCAGCCAAGTGGCTTGACCTTTATTAGTGAGCCTGGTTACCCCCTCTCGGAACCACAGACTTAGAAATCGCCAGCTCATATACAGTGCATAAAATATATTTATATATATACCCTTATACACCATTTTAATAAAAAATATCACAAAATTCTTCTAAGTCCCTCGGGAAGAGTGAAAGACGCGCACGTTCATTTTCAGAGCTCCTAGACCTTCCCATAAGAAGTTAGCCAAAAAGTAGCTTCGAAAAACGCTTAGGTGAAGTTTCAGAGTTGCTTCTAATGTACCAAAGCTGGACTTAGACATAATTTCACTCTCACAACATTATGGCTGGTTGGAGACAGTCCGAACCACAAGTACCGGGTCCATGGTTCTGGGCGTATACTGGGGGGACGGGGACGACTCCCATTAACCCCTGACTATACCGGGGATACGCTTATCACAATGCCTTTCTGGTCTGTGCTGAAGCAGGGCATTCTGGCAGCCAAGTGGCTTGACCTTTATTAGTGAGCCTGGTTACCCCCTCTCGGAACAACAGACATAGAAATCGCCAGCTCATATACAGTGCATAAAATATATTTATATATATACCCTTATACACCATTTTAATAAAAAATATCACAAAATTCTTCTAAGTCCCTCGGGAAGAGTGAAAGACGCGCACGTTCATTTTCAGAGCTCCTAGACCTTCCTATAAGAAGTTAGCCAAAAAGTAGCTTCGAAAAACGCTTAGGTTAAGTTTCAGAGTTGCTTCTAATGTACCGAAGCTGGACTTAGACATAATTTCACTCTCACAACATTATGGCTGGTTGGAGACAGTCCGAACCACAAGTACCGGGTCCATGGTTCTGGGCGTATACTGGGGGGACGGGGGGGACTCCCATTAACCCCTGACTATACCGGGGATACGCTTATCACAATGCCTTTCTGGTCTGTGCTGAAGCAGGGCATTCTGGCAGCCAAGTGGCTTGACCTTAATTAGTGAGCCTGGTTACCCCCTCTCGGAACCACAGACTTAGAAATCGCCAGCTCATATACAGTGCATAAAATATATTTATATATATACCCTTATACACCATTTTAATAAAAAATATCACAAAATTCTTCTAAGTCCCTCGGGAAGAGTGAAAGACGCGCACGTTCATTTTCAGAGCTCCTAGACCTTCCCATAAGAAGTTAGCCAAAAAGTAGCTTCGAAAAACGCTTAGGTGAAGTTTCAGAGTTGCTTCTAATGTACCAAAGCTGGACTTAGACATAATTTCACTCTCACAACATTATGGCTGGTTGGAGACAGTCCGAACCACAAGTACCGGGTCCATGGTTCTGGGCGTATACTGGGGGGACGGGGACGACTCCCATTAACCCCTGACTATACCGGGGATACGCTTATCACAATGCCTTTCTGGTCTGTGCTGAAGCAGGGCATTCTGGCAGCCAAGTGGCTTGACCTTTATTAGTGAGCCTGGTTACCCCCTCTCGGAACCACAGACTTAGAAATCGCCAGCTCATATACAGTGCATAAAATATATTTATATATATACCCTTATACACCATTTTAATAAAAAATATCACAAAATTCTTCTAAGTCCCTCGGGAAGAGTGAAAGACGCGCACGTTCATTTTCAGAGCTCCTAGACCTTCCCATAAGAAGTTAGCCAAAAAGTAGCTTCGAAAAACGCTTAGGTGAAGTTTCAGAGTTGCTTCTAATGTACCAAAGCTGGACTTAGACATAATTTCACTCTCACAACATTATGGCTGGTTGGAGACAGTCCGAACCACAAGTACCGGGTCCATGGTTCTGGGCGTATACTGGGGGGACGGGGACGACTCCCATTAACCCCTGACTATACCGGGGATACGCTTATCACAATGCCTTTCTGGTCTGTGCTGAAGCAGGGCATTCTGGCAGCCAAGTGGCTTGACCTTTATTAGTGAGCCTGGTTACCCCCTCTCGGAACAACAGACATAGAAATCGCCAGCTCATATACAGTGCATAAAATATATTTATATATATACCCTTATACACCATTTTAATAAAAAATATCACAAAATTCTTCTAAGTCCCTCGGGAAGAGTGAAAGACGCGCACGTTCATTTTCAGAGCTCCTAGACCTTCCCATAAGAAGTTAGCCAAAAAGTAGCTTCGAAAAACGCTTAGGTGAAGTTTCAGAGTTGCTTCTAATGTACCAAAGCTGGACTTAGACATAATTTCACTCTCACAACATTATGGCTGGTTGGAGACAGTCCGAACCACAAGTACCGGGTCCATGGTTCTGGGCGTATACTGGGGGGACGGGGACGACTCCCATTAACCCCTGACTATACCGGGGATACGCTTATCACAATGCCTTTCTGGTCTGTGCTGAAGCAGGGCATTCTGGCAGCCAAGTGGCTTGACCTTTATTAGTGAGCCTGGTTACCCCCTCTCGGAACCACAGACTTAGAAATCGCCAGCTCATATACAGTGCATAAAATATATTTATATATATACCCTTATACACCATTTTAATAAAAAATATCACAAAATTCTTCTAAGTCCCTCGGGAAGAGTGAAAGACGCGCACGTTCATTTTCAGAGCTCCTAGACCTTCCCATAAGAAGTTAGCCAAAAAGTTGCTTCGAAAAACGCTTAGGTGAAGTTTCAGAGTTGCTTCTAATGTACCAAAGCTGGACTTAGACATAATTTCACTCTCACAACATTATGGCTGGTTGGAGACAGTCCGAACCACAAGTACCGGGTCCATGGTTCTGGGCGTATACTGGGGGGACGGGGACGACTCCCATTAACCCCTGACTATACCGGGGATACGCTTATCACAATGCCTTTCTGGTCTGTGCTGAAGCAGGGCATTCTGGCAGCCAAGTGGCTTGACCTTTATTAGTGAGCCTGGTTACCCCCTCTCGGAACAACAGACATAGAAATCGCCAGCTCATATACAGTGCATAAAATATATTTATATATATACCCTTATACACCATTTTAATAAAAAATATCACAAAATTCTTCTAAGTCCCTCGGGAAGAGTGAAAGACGCGCACGTTCATTTTCAGAGCTCCTAGACCTTCCTATAAGAAGTTAGCCAAAAAGTAGCTTCGAAAAACGCTTAGGTTAAGTTTCAGAGTTGCTTCTAATGTACCGAAGCAGGACTTAGACATAATTTCACTCTCACAACATTATGGCTGGTTGGAGACAGTCCGAACCACAAGTACCGGGTCCATGGTTCTGGGCGTATACTGGGGGGACGGGGGGGACTCCCATTAACCCCTGACTATACCGGGGATACGCTTATCACAATACCTTTCTGGTCTGTGCTGAAGCAGGGCATTCTGGCAGCCAAGTGGCTTGACCTTAATTAGTGAGCCTGGTTACCCCCTCTCGGAACCACAGACTTAGAAATCGCCAGCTCATATACAGTGCATAAAATATATTTATATATATACCCTTATACACCATTTTAATAAAAAATATCACAACATTCTTCTAAGTCCCTCGGGAAGAGTGAAAGACGCGCACGTTCATTTTCAGAGCTCCTAGACCTTCCCATAAGAAGTTAGCCAAAAAGTAGCTTCGAAAAACGCTTAGGTGAAGTTTCAGAGTTGCTTCTAATGTACCAAAGCTGGACTTAGACATAATTTCACTCTCACAACATTATGGCTGGTTGGAGACAGTCCGAACCACAAGTACCGGGTCCATGGTTCTGGGCGTATACTGGGGGGACGGGGACGACTCCCATTAACCCCTGACTATACCGGGGATACGCTTATCACAATGCCTTTCTGGTCTGTGCTGAAGCAGGGCATTCTGGCAGCCAAGTGGCTTGACCTTTATTAGTGAGCCTGGTTACCCCCTCTCGGAACAACAGACATAGAAATCGCCAGCTCATATACAGTGCATAAAATATATTTATATATATACCCTTATACACCATTTTAATAAAAAATATCACAAAATTCTTCTAAGTCCCTCGGGAAGAGTGAAAGACGCGCACGTTCATTTTCAGAGCTCCTAGACCTTCCTATAAGAAGTTAGCCAAAAAGTAGCTTCGAAAAACGCTTAGGTTAAGTTTCAGAGTTGCTTCTAATGTACCGAAGCTGGACTTAGACATAATTTCACTCTCACAACATTATGGCTGGTTGGAGACAGTCCGAACCACAAGTACCGGGTCCATGGTTCTGGGCGTATACTGGGGGGACGGGGGGGACTCCCATTAACCCCTGACTATACCGGGGATACGCTTATCACAATGCCTTTCTGGTCTGTGCTGAAGCAGGGCATTCTGGCAGCCAAGTGGCTTGACCTTAATTAGTGAGCCTGGTTACCCCCTCTCGGAACCACAGACTTAGAAATCGCCAGCTCATATACAGTGCATAAAATATATTTATATATATACCCTTATACACCATTTTAATTAAAAATATCACAAAATTTTTCTAAGTCCCTCGGGAAGAGTGAAAGACGCGCACGTTCATTTTCAGAGCTCCTAGACCTTCCCATAAGAAGTTAGCCAAAAAGTAGCTTCGAAAAACGCTTAGGTGAAGTTTCAGAGTTGCTTCTAATGTACCAAAGCTGGACTTAGACATAATTTCACTCTCACAACATTATGGCTGGTTGGAGACAGTCCGAACCACAAGTACCGGGTCCATGGTTCTGGGCGTATACTGGGGGGACGGGGACGACTCCCATTAACCCCTGACTATACCGGGGATACGCTTATCACAATGCCTTTCTGGTCTGTGCTGAAGCAGGGCATTCTGGCAGCCAAGTGGCTTGACCTTTATTAGTGAGCCTGGTTACCCCCTCTCGGAACCACAGACTTAGAAATCGCCAGCTCATATACAGTGCATAAAATATATTTATATATATACCCTTATACACCATTTTAATAAAAAATATCACAAAATTCTTCTAAGTCCCTCGGGAAGAGTGAAAGACGCGCACGTTCATTTTCAGAGCTCCTAGACCTTCCCATAAGAAGTTAGCCAAAAAGTAGCTTCGAAAAACGCTTAGGTGAAGTTTCAGAGTTGCTTCTAATGTACCAAAGCTGGACTTAGACATAATTTCACTCTCACAACATTATGGCTGGTTGGAGACAGTCCGAACCACAAGTACCGGGTCCATGGTTCTGGGCGTATACTGGGGGGACGGGGACGACTCCCATTAACCCCTGACTATACCGGGGATACGCTTATCACAATGCCTTTCTGGTCTGTGCTGAAGCAGGGCATTCTGGCAGCCAAGTGGCTTGACCTTTATTAGTGAGCCTGGTTACCCCCTCTCGGAACAACAGACATAGAAATCGCCAGCTCATATACAGTGCATAAAATATATTTATATATATACCCTTATACACCATTTTAATAAAAAATATCACAAAATTCTTCTAAGTCCCTCGGGAAGAGTGAAAGACGCGCACGTTCATTTTCAGAGCTCCTAGACCTTCCTATAAGAAGTTAGCCAAAAAGTAGCTTCGAAAAACGCTTAGGTTAAGTTTCAGAGTTGCTTCTAATGTACCGAAGCTGGACTTAGACATAATTTCACTCTCACAACATTATGGCTGGTTGGAGACAGTCCGAACCACAAGTACCGGGTCCATGGTTCTGGGCGTATACTGGGGGGACGGGGGGGACTCCCATTAACCCCTGACTATACCGGGGATACGCTTATCACAATGCCTTTCTGGTCTGTGCTGAAGCAGGGCATTCTGGCAGCCAAGTGGCTTGACCTTAATTAGTGAGCCTGGTTACCCCCTCTCGGAACCACAGACTTAGAAATCGCCAGCTCATATACAGTGCATAAAATATATTTATATATATACCCTTATACACCATTTTAATAAAAAATATCACAAAATTCTTCTAAGTCCCTCGGGAAGAGTGAAAGACGCGCACGTTCATTTTCAGAGCTCCTAGACCTTCCCATAAGAAGTTAGCCAAAAAGTAGCTTCGAAAAACGCTTAGGTGAAGTTTCAGAGTTGCTTCTAATGTACCAAAGCTGGACTTAGACATAATTTCACTCTCACAACATTATGGCTGGTTGGAGACAGTCCGAACCACAAGTACCGGGTCCATGGTTCTGGGCGTATACTGGGGGGACGGGGACGACTCCCATTAACCCCTGACTATACCGGGGATACGCTTATCACAATGCCTTTCTGGTCTGTGCTGAAGCAGGGCATTCTGGCAGCCAAGTGGCTTGACCTTTATTAGTGAGCCTGGTTACCCCCTCTCGGAACCACAGACTTAGAAATCGCCAGCTCATATACAGTGCATAAAATATATTTATATATATACCCTTATACACCATTTTAATAAAAAATATCACAAAATTCTTCTAAGTCCCTCGGGAAGAGTGAAAGACGCGCACGTTCATTTTCAGAGCTCCTAGACCTTCCCATAAGAAGTTAGCCAAAAAGTAGCTTCGAAAAACGCTTAGGTGAAGTTTCAGAGTTGCTTCTAATGTACCAAAGCTGGACTTAGACATAATTTCACTCTCACAACATTATGGCTGGTTGGAGACAGTCCGAACCACAAGTACCGGGTCCATGGTTCTGGGCGTATACTGGGGGGACGGGGACGACTCCCATTAACCCCTGACTATACCGGGGATACGCTTATCACAATGCCTTTCTGGTCTGTGCTGAAGCAGGGCATTCTGGCAGCCAAGTGGCTTGACCTTTATTAGTGAGCCTGGTTACCCCCTCTCGGAACAACAGACATAGAAATCGCCAGCTCATATACAGTGCATAAAATATATTTATATATATACCCTTATACACCATTTTAATAAAAAATATCACAAAATTCTTCTAAGTCCCTCGGGAAGAGTGAAAGACGCGCACGTTCATTTTCAGAGCTCCTAGACCTTCCTATAAGAAGTTAGCCAAAAAGTAGCTTCGAAAAACGCTTAGGTTAAGTTTCAGAGTTGCTTCTAATGTACCGAAGCTGGACTTAGACATAATTTCACTCTCACAACATTATGGCTGGTTGGAGACAGTCCGAACCACAAGTACCGGGTCCATGGTTCTGGGCGTATACTGGGGGGACGGGGGGGACTCCCATTAACCCCTGACTATACCGGGGATACGCTTATCACAATGCCTTTCTGGTCTGTGCTGAAGCAGGGCATTCTGGCAGCCAAGTGGCTTGACCTTAATTAGTGAGCCTGGTTACCCCCTCTCGGAACCACAGACTTAGAAATCGCCAGCTCATATACAGTGCATAAAATATATTTATATATATACCCTTATACACCATTTTAATAAAAAATATCACAAAATTCTTCTAAGTCCCTCGGGAAGAGTGAAAGACGCGCACGTTCATTTTCAGAGCTCCTAGACCTTCCCATAAGAAGTTAGCCAAAAAGTAGCTTCGAAAAACGCTTAGGTGAAGTTTCAGAGTTGCTTCTAATGTACCAAAGCTGGACTTAGACATAATTTCACTCTCACAACATTATGGCTGGTTGGAGACAGTCCGAACCACAAGTACCGGGTCCATGGTTCTGGGCGTATACTGGGGGGACGGGGACGACTCCCATTAACCCCTGACTATACCGGGGATACGCTTATCACAATGCCTTTCTGGTCTGTGCTGAAGCAGGGCATTCTGGCAGCCAAGTGGCTTGACCTTTATTAGTGAGCCTGGTTACCCCCTCTCGGAACCACAGACTTAGAAATCGCCAGCTCATATACAGTGCATAAAATATATTTATATATATACCCTTATACACCATTTTAATAAAAAATATCACAAAATTCTTCTAAGTCCCTCGGGAAGAGTGAAAGACGCGCACGTTCATTTTCAGAGCTCCTAGACCTTCCCATAAGAAGTTAGCCAAAAAGTTGCTTCGAAAAACGCTTAGGTGAAGTTTCAGAGTTGCTTCTAATGTACCAAAGCTGGACTTAGACATAATTTCACTCTCACAACATTATGGCTGGTTGGAGACAGTCCGAACCACAAGTACCGGGTCCATGGTTCTGGGCGTATACTGGGGGGACGGGGACGACTCCCATTAACCCCTGACTATACCGGGGATACGCTTATCACAATGCCTTTCTGGTCTGTGCTGAAGCAGGGCATTCTGGCAGCCAAGTGGCTTGACCTTTATTAGTGAGCCTGGTTACCCCCTCTCGGAACAACAGACATAGAAATCGCCAGCTCATATACAGTGCATAAAATATATTTATATATATACCCTTATACACCATTTTAATAAAAAATATCACAAAATTCTTCTAAGTCCCTCGGGAAGAGTGAAAGACGCGCACGTTCATTTTCAGAGCTCCTAGACCTTCCTATAAGAAGTTAGCCAAAAAGTAGCTTCGAAAAACGCTTAGGTTAAGTTTCAGAGTTGCTTCTAATGTACCGAAGCAGGACTTAGACATAATTTCACTCTCACAACATTATGGCTGGTTGGAGACAGTCCGAACCACAAGTACCGGGTCCATGGTTCTGGGCGTATACTGGGGGACGGGGGGGACTCCCATTAACCCCTGACTATACCGGGGATACGCTTATCACAATACCTTTCTGGTCTGTGCTGAAGCAGGGCATTCTGGCAGCCAAGTGGCTTGACCTTAATTAGTGAGCCTGGTTACCCCCTCTCGGAACCACAGACTTAGAAATCGCCAGCTCATATACAGTGCATAAAATATATTTATATATATACCCTTATACACCATTTTAATAAAAAATATCACAACATTCTTCTAAGTCCCTCGGGAAGAGTGAAAGACGCGCACGTTCATTTTCAGAGCTCCTAGACCTTCCCATAAGAAGTTAGCCAAAAAGTAGCTTCGAAAAACGCTTAGGTGAAGTTTCAGAGTTGCTTCTAATGTACCAAAGCTGGACTTAGACATAATTTCACTCTCACAACATTATGGCTGGTTGGAGACAGTCCGAACCACAAGTACCGGGTCCATGGTTCTGGGCGTATACTGGGGGGACGGGGACGACTCCCATTAACCCCTGACTATACCGGGGATACGCTTATCACAATGCCTTTCTGGTCTGTGCTGAAGCAGGGCATTCTGGCAGCCAAGTGGCTTGACCTTTATTAGTGAGCCTGGTTACCCCCTCTCGGAACAACAGACATAGAAATCGCCAGCTCATATACAGTGCATAAAATATATTTATATATATACCCTTATACACCATTTTAATAAAAAATATCACAAAATTCTTCTAAGTCCCTCGGGAAGAGTGAAAGACGCGCACGTTCATTTTCAGAGCTCCTAGACCTTCCTATAAGAAGTTAGCCAAAAAGTAGCTTCGAAAAACGCTTAGGTTAAGTTTCAGAGTTGCTTCTAATGTACCGAAGCTGGACTTAGACATAATTTCACTCTCACAACATTATGGCTGGTTGGAGACAGTCCGAACCACAAGTACCGGGTCCATGGTTCTGGGCGTATACTGGGGGGACGGGGGGGACTCCCATTAACCCCTGACTATACCGGGGATACGCTTATCACAATGCCTTTCTGGTCTGTGCTGAAGCAGGGCATTCTGGCAGCCAAGTGGCTTGACCTTAATTAGTGAGCCTGGTTACCCCCTCTCGGAACCACAGACTTAGAAATCGCCAGCTCATATACAGTGCATAAAATATATTTATATATATACCCTTATACACCATTTTAATAAAAAATATCACAAAATTCTTCTAAGTCCCTCGGGAAGAGTGAAAGACGCGCACGTTCATTTTCAGAGCTCCTAGACCTTCCCATAAGAAGTTAGCCAAAAAGTAGCTTCGAAAAACGCTTAGGTGAAGTTTCAGAGTTGCTTCTAATGTACCAAAGCTGGACTTAGACATAATTTCACTCTCACAACATTATGGCTGGTTGGAGACAGTCCGAACCACAAGTACCGGGTCCATGGTTCTGGGCGTATACTGGGGGGACGGGGACGACTCCCATTAACCCCTGACTATACCGGGGATACGCTTATCACAATGCCTTTCTGGTCTGTGCTGAAGCAGGGCATTCTGGCAGCCAAGTGTCTTGACCTTTATTAGTGAGCCTGGTTACCCCCTCTCGGAACAACAGACTTAGAAATCGCCAGCTCATATACAGTGCATAAAATATATTTATATATATACCCTTATACACCATTTTAATAAAAAATATCACAAAATTCTTCTAAGTCCCTCGGGAAGAGTGAAAGACGCGCACGTTCATTTTCAGAGCTCCTAGACCTTCCTATAAGAAGTTAGCCAAAAAGTAGCTTCGAAAAACGCTTAGGTTAAGTTTCAGAGTTGCTTCTAATGTACCGAAGCTGGACTTAGACATAATTTCACTCTCACAACATTATGGCTGGTTGGAGACAGTCCGAACCACAAGTACCGGGTCCATGGTTCTGGGCGTATACTGGGGGGACGGGGGGGACTCCCATTAACCCCTGACTATACCGGGGATACGCTTATCACAATGCCTTTCTGGTCTGTGCTGAAGCAGGGCATTCTGGCAGCCAAGTGGCTTGACCTTAATTAGTGAGCCTGGTTACCCCCTCTCGGAACCACAGACTTAGAAATCGCCAGCTCATATACAGTGCATAAAATATATTTATATATATATACCATTATACACCATTTTAATAAAAAATATCACAAAATTCTTCTAAGTCCCTCGGGAAGAGTGAAAGACGCGCACGTTCATTTTCAGAGCTCCTAGACCTTCCTATAAGAAGTTAGCCAAAAAGTAGCTTCGAAAAACGCTTAGGTTAAGTTTCAGAGTTGCTTCTAATGTATCAAAGCTGGACTTAGACATAATTTCACTCTCACAACATTATGGCTGGTTGGAGACAGTCCGAACCACAAGTACCGGGTCCATGGTTCTGGGCGTATACTGGGGGGACGGGGACGACTCCCATTAACCCCTGACTATACCGGGGATACGCTTATCACAATGCCTTTCTGGTCTGTGCTGAAGCAGGGCATTCTGGAAGCCAAGTGTCTTGACCTTTATTAGTGAGCCTGGTTACCCCCTCTCGGAACAACAGACTTAGAAATCGCCAGCTCATATACAGTGCATAAAATATATTTATATATATACCCTTATACACCATTTTAATAAAAAATATCACAAAATTCTTCTAAGTCCCTCGGGAAGAGTGAAAGACGCGCACGTTCATTTTCAGAGCTCCTAGACCTTCCTATAAGAAGTTAGCCAAAAAGTAGCTTCGAAAAACGCTTAGGTTAAGTTTCAGAGTTGCTTCTAATGTACCGAAGCTGGACTTAGACATAATTTCACTCTCACAACATTATGGCTGGTTGGAGACAGTCCGAACCACAAGTACCGGGTCCATGGTTCTGGGCGTATACTGGGGGGACGGGGGGGACTCCCATTAACCCCTGACTATACCGGGGATACGCTTATCACAATGCCTTTCTGGTCTGTGCTGAAGCAGGGCATTCTGGCAGCCACGTGGCTTGACCTTAATTAGTGAGCCTGGTTACCCCCTCTCGGAACCACAGACTTAGAAATCGCCAGCTCATATACAGTGCATAAAATATATTTATATATATACCCTTATACACCATTTTAATAAAAAATATCACAAAATTCTTCTAAGTCCCTCGGGAAGAGTGAAAGACGCGCACGTTCATTTTCAGAGCTCCTAGACCTTCCCATAAGAAGTTAGCCAAAAAGTAGCTTCGAAAAACGCTTAGGTGAAGTTTCAGAGTTGCTTCTAATGTACCAAAGCTGGACTTAGACATAATTTCACTCTCACAACATTATGGCTGGTTGGAGACAGTCCGAACCACAAGTACCGGGTCCATGGTTCTGGGCGTATACTGGGGGGACGGGGACGACTCCCATTAACCCCTGACTATACCGGGGATACGCTTATCACAATGCCTTTCTGGTCTGTGCTGAAGCAGGGCATTCTGGCAGCCAAGTGGCTTGACCTTTATTAGTGAGCCTGGTTACCCCCTCTCGGAACCACAGACTTAGAAATCGCCAGCTCATATACAGTGCATAAAATATATTTATATATATACCCTTATACACCATTTTAATAAAAAATATCACAAAATTCTTCTAAGTCCCTCGGGAAGAGTGAAAGACGCGCACGTTCATTTTCAGAGCTCCTAGACCTTCCCATAAGAAGTTAGCCAAAAAGTAGCTTCGAAAAACGCTTAGGTGAAGTTTCAGAGTTGCTTCTAATGTACCAAAGCTGGACTTAGACATAATTTCACTCTCACAACATTATGGCTGGTTGGAGACAGTCCGAACCACAAGTACCGGGTCCATGGTTCTGGGCGTATACTGGGGGGACGGGGACGACTCCCATTAACCCCTGACTATACCGGGGATACGCTTATCACAATGCCTTTCTGGTCTGTGCTGAAGCAGGGCATTCTGGCAGCCAAGTGGCTTGACCTTTATTAGTGAGCCTGGTTACCCCCTCTCGGAACAACAGACATAGAAATCGCCAGCTCATATACAGTGCATAAAATATATTTATATATATACCCTTATACACCATTTTAATAAAAAATATCACAAAATTCTTCTAAGTCCCTCGGGAAGAGGGAAAGACGCGCACGTTCATTTTCAGAGCTCCTAGACCTTCCTATAAGAAGTTAGCCAAAAAGTAGCTTCGAAAAACGCTTAGGTTAAGTTTCAGAGTTGCTTCTAATGTACCGAAGCTGGACTTAGACATAATTTCACTCTCACAACATTATGGCTGGTTGGAGACAGTCCGAACCACAAGTACCGGGTCCATGGTTCTGGGCGTATACTGGGGGGACGGGGGGGACTCCCATTAACCCCTGACTATACCGGGGATACGCTTATCACAATGCCTTTCTGGTCTGTGCTGAAGCAGGGCATTCTGGCAGCCAAGTGGCTTGACCTTAATTAGTGAGCCTGGTTACCCCCTCTCGGAACCACAGACTTAGAAATCGCCAGCTCATATACAGTGCATAAAATATATTTATATATATACCCTTATACACCATTTTAATAAAAAATATCACAAAATTCTTCTAAGTCCCTTGGGAAGAGTGAAAGACGCGCTCGTTCATTTTCAGAGCTCCTAGACCTTCCCATAAGAAGTTAGCCAAAAAGTAGATTCGAAAAACGCTTAGGTGAAGTTTCAGATTTGCTTCTAATGTACCAAAGCTGGACTTAGACATAATTTCACTCTCACAACATTATGGCTGGTTGGAGACAGTCCGAACCACAAGTACCGGGTCCATGGTTCTGGGCGTATACTGGGGGGACGGGGACGACTCCCATTAACCCCTGACTATACCGGGGATACGCTTATCACAATGCCTTTCTGGTCTGTGCTGAAGCAGGGCATTCTGGAAGCCAAGTGTCTTGACCTTTATTAGTGAGCCTGGTTACCCCCTCTCGGAACAACAGACTTAGAAATCGCCAGCTCATATACAGTGCATAAAATATATTTATATATATACCCTTATACACCATTTTAATAAAAAATATCACAAAATTCTTCTAAGTCCCTCGGGAAGAGTGAAAGACGCGCACGTTCATTTTCAGAGCTCCTAGACCTTCCTATAAGAAGTTAGCCAAAAAGTAGCTTCGAAAAACGCTTAGGTTAAGTTTCAGAGTTGCTTCTAATGTACCGAAGCTGGACTTAGACATAATTTCACTCTCACAACATTATGGCTGGTTGGAGACAGTCCGAACCACAAGTACCGGGTCCATGGTTCTGGGCGTATACTGGGGGGACGGGGGGGACTCCCATTAACCCCTGACTATACCGGGGATACGCTTATCACAATGCCTTTCTGGTCTGTGCTGAAGCAGGGCATTCTGGCAGCCAAGTGGCTTGACCTTTATTAGTGAGCCTGGTTACCCCCTCTCGGAACCACAGACTTAGAAATCGCCAGCTCATATACAGTGCATAAAATATATTTATATATATACCCTTATACACCATTTTAATAAAAAATATCACAAAATTCTTCTAAGTCCCTCGGGAAGAGTGAAAGACGCGCACGTTCATTTTCAGAGCTCCTAGACCTTCCCATAAGAAGTTAGCCAAAAAGTAGCTTCGAAAAACGCTTAGGTGAAGTTTCAGAGTTGCTTCTAATGTACCAAAGCTGGACTTAGACATAATTTCACTCTCACAACATTATGGCTGGTTGGAGACAGTCCGAACCACAAGTACCGGGTCCATGGTTCTGGACGTATACTGGGGGGACGGGGACGACTCCCATTAACCCCTGACTATACCGGGGATACGCTTATCACAATGCCTTTCTGGTCTGTGCTGAAGCAGGGCATTCTGGCAGCCAAGTGGCTTCACCTTTATTAGTGAGCCTGGTTACCCCCTCTCGGAACAACAGACATAGAAATCGCCAGCTCATATACAGTGCATAAAATATATTTATATATATACCCTTATACACCATTTTAATAAAAAATATCACAAAATTCTTCTAAGTCCCTCGGGAAGAGTGAAAGACGCGCACGTTCATTTTCAGAGCTCCTAGACCTTCCTATAAGAAGTTAGCCAAAAAGTAGCTTCGAAAAACGCTTAGGTTAAGTTTCAGAGTTGCTTCTAATGTACCGAAGCTGGACTTAGACATAATTTCACTCTCACAACATTATGGCTGGTTGGAGACAGTCCGAACCACAAGTACCGGGTCCATGGTTCTGGGCGTATACTGGGGGGACGGGGACGACTCCCATTAACCCCTGACTATACCGGGGATACGCTTATCACAATGCCTTTCTGGTCTGTGCTGAAGCAGGGCATTCTGGCAGCCAAGTGGCTTGACCTTTATTAGTGAGCCTGGTTACCCCCTCTCGGAACAACAGACATAGAAATCGCCAGCTCATATACAGTGCATAAAATATATTTATATATATACCCTTATACACCATTTTAATAAAAAATATCACAAAATTCTTCTAAGTCCCTCGGGAAGAGTGAAAGACGCGCACGTTCATTTTCAGAGCTCCTAGACCTTCCTATAAGAAGTTAGCCAAAAAGTAGCTTCGAAAAACGCTTAGGTTAAGTTTCAGAGTTGCTTCTAATGTACCGAAGCTGGACTTAGACATAATTTCACTCTCACAACATTATGGCTGGTTGGAGACAGTCCGAACCACAAGTACCGGGTCCATGGTTCTGGGCGTATACTGGGGGGACGGGGGGGACTCCCATTAACCCCTGACTATACCGGGGATACGCTTATCACAATGCCTTTCTGGTCTGTGCTGAAGCAGGGCATTCTGGCAGCCAAGTGGCTTGACCTTAATTAGTGAGCCTGGTTACCCCCTCTCGGAACCACAGACTTAGAAATCGCCAGCTCATATACAGTGCATAAAATATATTTATATATATACCCTTATACACCATTTTAATAAAAAATATCACAAAATTCTTCTAAGTCCCTTGGGAAGAGTGAAAGACGCGCTCGTTCATTTTCAGAGCTCCTAGACCTTCCCATAAGAAGTTAGCCAAAAAGTAGATTCGAAAAACGCTTAGGTGAAGTTTCAGATTTGCTTCTAATGTACCAAAGCTGGACTTAGACATAATTTCACTCTCACAACATTATGGCTGGTTGGAGACAGTCCGAACCACAAGTACCGGGTCCATGGTTCTGGGCGTATACTGGGGGGACGGGGACGACTCCCATTAACCCCTGACTATACCGGGGATACGCTTATCACAATGCCTTTCTGGTCTGTGCTGAAGCAGGGCATTCTGGAAGCCAAGTGTCTTGACCTTTATTAGTGAGCCTGGTTACCCCCTCTCGGAACAACAGACTTAGAAATCGCCAGCTCATATACAGTGCATAAAATATATTTATATATATACCCTTATACACCATTTTAATAAAAAATATCACAAAATTCTTCTAAGTCCCTCGGGAAGAGTGAAAGACGCGCACGTTCATTTTCAGAGCTCCTAGACCTTCCTATAAGAAGTTAGCCAAAAAGTAGCTTCGAAAAACGCTTAGGTTAAGTTTCAGAGTTGCTTCTAATGTACCGAAGCTGGACTTAGACATAATTTCACTCTCACAACATTATGGCTGGTTGGAGACAGTCCGAACCACAAGTACCGGGTCCATGGTTCTGGGCGTATACTGGGGGGACGGGGGGGACTCCCATTAACCCCTGACTATACCGGGGATACGCTTATCACAATGCCTTTCTGGTCTGTGCTGAAGCAGGGCATTCTGGCAGCCAAGTGGCTTGACCTTTATTAGTGAGCCTGGTTACCCCCTCTCGGAACAACAGACTTAGAAATCGCCAGCTCATATACAGTGCATAAAATATATTTATATATATACCCTTATACACCATTTTAATAAAAAATATCACAAAATTCTTCTAAGTCCCTCGGGAAGAGTGAAAGACGCGCACGTTCATTTTCAGAGCTCCTAGACCTTCCTATAAGAAGTTAGCCAAAAAGTAGCTTCGAAAAACGCTTAGGTTAAGTTTCAGAGTTGCTTCTAATGTACCGAAGCTGGACTTAGACATAATTTCACTCTCACAACATTATGGCTGGTTGGAGACAGTCCGAACCACAAGTACCGGGTCCATGGTTCTGGGCGTATACTGGGGGGACGGGGGGGACTCCCATTAACCCCTGACTATACCGGGGATACGCTTATCACAATGCCTTTCTGGTCTGTGCTGAAGCAGGGCATTCTGGAAGCCAAGTGTCTTGACCTTTATTAGTGAGCCTGGTTACCCCCTCTCGGAACAACAGACTTAGAAATCGCCAGCTCATATACAGTGCATAAAATATATTTATATATATACCCTTATACACCATTTTAATAAAAAATATCACAAAATTCTTCTAAGTCCCTCGGGAAGAGTGAAAGACGCGCACGTTCATTTTCAGAGCTCCTAGACCTTCCTATAAGAAGTTAGCCAAAAAGTAGCTTCGAAAAACGCTTAGGTTAAGTTTCAGAGTTGCTTCTAATGTACCGAAGCTGGACTTAGACATAATTTCACTCTCACAACATTATGGCTGGTTGGAGACAGTCCGAACCACAAGTACCGGGTCCATGGTTCTGGGCGTATACTGGGGGGACGGGGGGGACTCCCATTAACCCCTGACTATACCGGGGATACGCTTATCACAATGCCTTTCTGGTCTGTGCTGAAGCAGGGCATTCTGGCAGCCAAGTGGCTTGACCTTTATTAGTGAGCCTGGTTACCCCCTCTCGGAACCACAGACTTAGAAATCGCCAGCTCATATACAGTGCATAAAATATATTTATATATATACCCTTATACACCATTTTAATAAAAAATATCACAAAATTCTTCTAAGTCCCTCGGGAAGAGTGAAAGACGCGCACGTTCATTTTCAGAGCTCCTAGACCTTCCCATAAGAAGTTAGCCAAAAAGTAGCTTCGAAAAACGCTTAGGTGAAGTTTCAGAGTTGCTTCTAATGTACCAAAGCTGGACTTAGACATAATTTCACTCTCACAACATTATGGCTGGTTGGAGACAGTCCGAACCACAAGTACCGGGTCCATGGTTCTGGGCGTATACTGGGGGGACGGGGACGACTCCCATTAACCCCTGACTATACCGGGGATACGCTTATCACAATGCCTTTCTGGTCTGTGCTGAAGCAGGGCATTCTGGCAGCCAAGTGGCTTGACCTTTATTAGTGAGCCTGGTTACCCCCTCTCGGAACCACAGACTTAGAAATCGCCAGCTCATATACAGTGCATAAAATATATTTATATATATACCCTTATACACCATTTTAATAAAAAATATCACAAAATTCTTCTAAGTCCCTCGGGAAGAGTGAAAGACGCGCACGTTCATTTTCAGAGCTCCTAGACCTTCCCATAAGAAGTTAGCCAAAAAGTAGCTTCGAAAAACGCTTAGGTTAAGTTTCAGAGTTGCTTCTAATGTACCGAAGCTGGACTTAGACATAATTTCACTCTCACAACATTATGGCTGGTTGGAGACAGTCCGAACCACAAGTACCGGGTCCATGGTTCTGGGCGTATACTGGGGGGACGGGGGGGACTCCCATTAACCCCTGACTATACCGGGGATACGCTTATCACAATGCCTTTCTGGTCTGTGCTGAAGCAGGGCATTCTGGCAGCCAAGTGGCTTGACCTTAATTAGTGAGCCTGGTTACCCCCTCTCGGAACCACAGACTTAGAAATCGCCAGCTCATATACAGTGCATAAAATATATTTATATATATACCCTTATACACCATTTTAATAAAAAATATCACAAAATTCTTCTAAGTCCCTCGGGAAGAGTGAAAGACGCGCACGTTCATTTTCAGAGCTCCTAGACCTTCCCATAAGAAGTTAGCCAAAAAGTAGCTTCGAAAAACGCTTAGGTGAAGTTTCAGAGTTGCTTCTAATGTACCAAAGCTGGACTTAGACATAATTTCACTCTCACAACATTATGGCTGGTTGGAGACAGTCCGAACCACAAGTACCGGGTCCATGGTTCTGGGCGTATACTGGGGGGACGGGGACGACTCCCATTAACCCCTGACTATACCGGGGATACGCTTATCACAATGCCTTTCTGGTCTGTGCTGAAGCAGGGCATTCTGGCAGCCAAGTGGCTTGACCTTTATTAGTGAGCCTGGTTACCCCCTCTCGGAACAACAGACATAGAAATCGCCAGCTCATATACAGTGCATAAAATATATTTATATATATACCCTTATACACCATTTTAATAAAAAATATCACAAAATTCTTCTAAGTCCCTCGGGAAGAGTGAAAGACGCGCACGTTCATTTTCAGAGCTCCTAGACCTTCCTATAAGAAGTTAGCCAAAAAGTAGCTTCGAAAAACGCTTAGGTTAAGTTTCAGAGTTGCTTCTAATGTACCGAAGCTGGACTTAGACATAATTTCACTCTCACAACATTATGGCTGGTTGGAGACAGTCCGAACCACAAGTACCGGGTCCATGGTTCTGGGCGTATACTGGGGGGACGGGGGGGACTCCCATTAACCCCTGACTATACCGGGGATACGCTTATCACAATGCCTTTCTGGTCTGTGCTGAAGCAGGGCATTCTGGCAGCCAAGTGGCTTGACCTTTATTAGTGAGCCTGGTTACCCCCTCTCGGAACCACAGACTTAGAAATCGCCAGCTCATATACAGTGCATAAAATATATTTATATATATACCCTTATACACCATTTTAATAAAAAATATCACAAAATTCTTCTAAGTCCCTTGGGAAGAGTGAAAGACGCGCTCGTTCATTTTCAGAGCTCCTAGACCTTCCCATAAGAAGTTAGCCAAAAAGTAGATTCGAAAAACGCTTAGGTGAAGTTTCAGATTTGCTTCTAATGTACCAAAGCTGGACTTAGACATAATTTCACTCTCACAACATTATGGCTGGTTGGAGACAGTCCGAACCACAAGTACCGGGTCCATGGTTCTGGGCGTATACTGGGGGGACGGGGACGACTCCCATTAACCCCTGACTATACCGGGGATACGCTTATCACAATGCCTTTCTGGTCTGTGCTGAAGCAGGGCATTCTGGAAGCCAAGTGTCTTGACCTTTATTAGTGAGCCTGGTTACCCCCTCTCGGAACAACAGACTAAAAAATCGCCAGCTCATATACAGTGCATAAAATATATTTATATATATACCCTTATACACCATTTTAATAAAAAATATCACAAAATTCTTCTAAGTCCCTCGGGAAGAGTGAAAGACGCGCACGTTCATTTTCAGAGCTCCTAGACCTTCCTATAAGAAGTTAGCCAAAAAGTAGCTTCGAAAAACGCTTAGGTTAAGTTTCAGAGTTGCTTCTAATGTACCGAAGCTGGACTTAGACATAATTTCACTCTCACAACATTATGGCTGGTTGGAGACAGTCCGAACCACAAGTACCGGGTCCATGGTTCTGGGCGTATACTGGGGGGACGGGGGGGACTCCCATTAACCCCTGACTATACCGGGGATACGCTTATCACAATGCCTTTCTGGTCTGTGCTGAAGCAGGGCATTCTGGCAGCCAAGTGGCTTGACCTTAATTAGTGAGCCTGGTTACCCCCTCTCGGAACCACAGACTTAGAAATCGCCAGCTCATATACAGTGCATAAAATATATTTATATATATACCCTTATACACCATTTTAATAAAAAATATCACAAAATTCTTCTAAGTCCCTCGGGAAGAGTGAAAGACGCGCACGTTCATTTTCAGAGCTCCTAGACCTTCCCATAAGAAGTTAGCCAAAAAGTAGCTTCGAAAAACGCTTAGGTGAAGTTTCAGAGTTGCTTCTAATGTACCAAAGCTGGACTTAGACATAATTTCACTCTCACAACATTATGGCTGGTTGGAGACAGTCCGAACCACAAGTACCGGGTCCATGGTTCTGGGCGTATACTGGGGGGACGGGGACGACTCCCATTAACCCCTGACTATACCGGGGATACGCTTATCACAATGCCTTTCTGGTCTGTGCTGAAGCAGGGCATTCTGGCAGCCAAGTGGCTTGACCTTTATTAGTGAGCCTGGTTACCCCCTCTCGGAACCACAGACTTAGAAATCGCCAGCTCATATACAGTGCATAAAATATATTTATATATATACCCTTATACACCATTTTAATAAAAAATATCACAAAATTCTTCTAAGTCCCTCGGGAAGAGTGAAAGACGCGCACGTTCATTTTCAGAGCTCCTAGACCTTCCCATAAGAAGTTAGCCAAAAAGTAGCTTCGAAAAACGCTTAGGTGAAGTTTCAGAGTTGCTTCTAATGTACCAAAGCTGGACTTAGACATAATTTCACTCTCACAACATTATGGCTGGTTGGAGACAGTCCGAACCACAAGTACCGGGTCCATGGTTCTGGGCGTATACTGGGGGGACGGCGACGACTCCCATTAACCCCTGACTATACTGGGGATACGCTTATCACAATGCCTTTCTGGTCTGTGCTGAAGCAGGGCATTCTGGCAGCCAAGTGGCTTGACCTTTATTAGTGAGCCTGGTTACCCCCTCTCGGAACAACAGACTTAGAAATCGCCAGCTCATATACAGTGCATAAAATATATTTATATATATACCCTTATACACCATTTTAATAAAAAATATCACAAAATTCTTCTAAGTCCCTCGGGAAGAGTGAAAGACGCGCACGTTTTTTTCAGAGCTCCTAGACCTTCCCATAAGAAGTTAGCAAAAAGTAGCTTCGAAAAACGCTTAGGTTAAGTTTCAGAGTTGCTTCTAATGTACCGAAGCTGGACTTAACATAATTTCACTCTCACAACATTATGGCTGGTTGGAGACAGTCCGAACCACAAGTACCGGGTCCATGGTTCTCGGCGTATACTGGGGGGACGGGGGGGACTCCCATTAACCCCTGACTATACCGGGGATACGCTTATCACAATGCCTTTCTGGTCTGTGCTGAAGCAGGGCATTCTGGCAGCCAAGTGGCTTGACCTTAATTAGTGAGCCTGGTTACCCCCTCTCGGAACCACAGACTTAGAAATCGCCAGCTCATATACAGTGCATAAAATATATTTATATATATACCCTTATACACCATTTTAATAAAAAATATCACAAAATTCTTCTAAGTCCCTCGGGAAGAGTGAAAGATGCGCACGTTCATTTTCAGAGCTCCTAGACCTTCCCATAAGAAGTTAGCCAAAAAGTAGCTTCGAAAAACGCTTAGGTGAAGTTTCAGAGTGACTTCTAATGTACCACACTCTCACAACATTATGGCTGGTTGGAGACAGTCCGAACCACAAGTACCGGGTCCATGGTTCTGGGCGTATACTGGGGGGACGGGGACGACTCCCATTAACCCCTGACTATACCGGGGATACGCTTATCACAATGCCTTTCTGGTCTGTGCTGAAGCAGGGCATTCTGGCAGCCAAGTGGCTTGACCTTTATTAGTGAGCCTGGTTACCCCCTCTCGGAACAACAAACTTAGAAATCGCCAGCTCATATACAGTGCATAAAATATATTTATATATATACCCTTATACACCATTTCAATAAAAAATATCACAAAATTCTTCTAAGTCCCTTGGGAAGAGTGAAAGACGCGCTCGTTCATTTTCAGAGCTCCTAGACCTTCCCATAAGAAGTTAGCCAAAAAGTAGATTCGAAAAACGCTTAGGTGAAGTTTCAGATTTGCTTCTAATGTACCAAAGCTGGACTTAGACATAATTTCACTCTCACAACATTATGGCTGGTTGGAGACAGTCCGAACCACAAGTACCGGGTCCATGGTTCTGGGCGTATACTGGGGGGACGGGGACGACTCCCATTAACCCCTGACTATACCGGGGATACGCTTATCACAATGCCTTTCTGGTCTGTGCTGAAGCAGGGCATTCTGGAAGCCAAGTGTCTTGACCTTTATTAGTGAGCCTGGTTACCCCCTCTCGGAACAACAGACTAAAAAATCGCCAGCTCATATACAGTGCATAAAATATATTTATATATATACCCTTATACACCATTTTAATAAAAAATATCACAAAATTCTTCTAAGTCCCTCGGGAAGAGTGAAAGACGCGCACGTTCATTTTCAGAGCTCCTAGACCTTCCTATAAGAAGTTAGCCAAAAAGTAGCTTCGAAAAACGCTTAGGTTAAGTTTCAGAGTTGCTTCTAATGTACCGAAGCTGGACTTAGACATAATTTCACTCTCACAACATTATGGCTGGTTGGAGACAGTCCGAACCACAAGTACCGGGTCCATGGTTCTGGGCGTATACTGGGGGGACGGGGGGGACTCCCATTAACCCCTGACTATACCGGGGATACGCTTATCACAATGCCTTTCTGGTCTGTGCTGAAGCAGGGCATTCTGGCAGCCAAGTGGCTTGACCTTAATTAGTGAGCCTGGTTACCCCCTCTCGGAACCACAGACTTAGAAATCGCCAGCTCATATACAGTGCATAAAATATATTTATATATATACCCTTATACACCATTTTAATAAAAAATATCACAAAATTCTTCTAAGTCCCTCGGGAAGAGTGAAAGACGCGCACGTTCATTTTCAGAGCTCCTAGACCTTCCCATAAGAAGTTAGCCAAAAAGTAGCTTCGAAAAACGCTTAGGTGAAGTTTCAGAGTTGCTTCTAATGTACCAAAGCTGGACTTAGACATAATTTCACTCTCACAACATTATGGCTGGTTGGAGACAGTCCGAACCACAAGTACCGGGTCCATGGTTCTGGGCGTATACTGGGGGGACGGGGACGACTCCCATTAACCCCTGACTATACCGGGGATACGCTTATCACAATGCCTTTCTGGTCTGTGCTGAAGCAGGGCATTCTGGCAGCCAAGTGGCTTGACCTTTATTAGTGAGCCTGGTTACCCCCTCTCGGAACCACAGACTTAGAAATCGCCAGCTCATATACAGTGCATAAAATATATTTATATATATACCCTTATACACCATTTTAATAAAAAATATCACAAAATTCTTCTAAGTCCCTCGGGAAGAGTGAAAGACGCGCACGTTCATTTTCAGAGCTCCTAGACCTTCCCATAAGAAGTTAGCCAAAAAGTAGCTTCGAAAAACGCTTAGGTGAAGTTTCAGAGTTGCTTCTAATGTACCAAAGCTGGACTTAGACATAATTTCACTCTCACAACATTATGGCTGGTTGGAGACAGTCCGAACCACAAGTACCGGGTCCATGGTTCTGGGCGTATACTGGGGGGACGGGGACGACTCCCATTAACCCCTGACTATACCGGGGATACGCTTATCACAATGCCTTTCTGGTCTGTGCTGAAGCAGGGCATTCTGGCAGCCAAGTGGCTTGACCTTTATTAGTGAGCCTGGTTACCCCCTCTCGGAACAACAGACTTAGAAATCGCCAGCTCATATACAGTGCATAAAATATATTTATATATATACCCTTATACACCATTTTAATAAAAAATATCACAAAATTCTTCTAAGTCCCTCGGGAAGAGTGAAAGACGCGCACGTTCATTTTCAGAGCTCCTAGACCTTCCTATAAGAAGTTAGCCAAAAAGTAGCTTCGAAAAACGCTTAGGTTAAGTTTCAGAGTTGCTTCTAATGTACCGAAGCTGGACTTAGACATAATTTCACTCTCACAACATTATGGCTGGTTGGAGACAGTCCGAACCACAAGTACCGGGTCCATGGTTCTGGGCGTATACTGGGGGGACGGGGGGGACTCCCATTAACCCCTGACTATACCGGGGATACGCTTATCACAATGCCTTTCTGGTCTGTGCTGAAGCAGGGCATTCTGGCAGCCAAGTGGCTTGACCTTAATTAGTGAGCCTGGTTACCCCCTCTCGGAACCACAGACTTAGAAATCGCCAGCTCATATACAGTGCATAAAATATATTTATATATATACCCTTATACACCATTTTAATAAAAAATATCACAAAATTCTTCTAAGTCCCTCGGGAAGAGTGAAAGACGCGCACGTTCATTTTCAGAGCTCCTAGACCTTCCCATAAGAAGTTAGCCAAAAAGTAGCTTCGAAAAACGCTTAGGTGAAGTTTCAGAGTTGCTTCTAATGTACCAAAGCTGGACTTAGACATAATTTCACTCTCACAACATTATGGCTGGTTGGAGACAGTCCGAACCACAAGTACCGGGTCCATGGTTCTGGGCGTATACTGGGGGGACGGGGACGACTCCCATTAACCCCTGACTATACCGGGGATACGCTTATCACAATGCCTTTCTGGTCTGTGCTGAAGCAGGGCATTCTGGCAGCCAAGTGGCTTGACCTTTATTAGTGAGCCTGGTTACCCCCTCTCGGAACCACAGACTTAGAAATCGCCAGCTCATATACAGTGCATAAAATATATTTATATATATACCCTTATACACCATTTTAATAAAAAATATCACAAAATTCTTCTAAGTCCCTCGGGAAGAGTGAAAGACGCGCACGTTCATTTTCAGAGCTCCTAGACCTTCCCATAAGAAGTTAGCCAAAAAGTAGCTTCGAAAAACGCTTAGGTGAAGTTTCAGAGTTGCTTCTAATGTACCAAAGCTGGACTTAGACATAATTTCACTCTCACAACATTATGGCTGGTTGGAGACAGTCCGAACCACAAGTACCGGGTCCATGGTTCTGGGCGTATACTGGGGGGACGGGGACGACTCCCATTAACCACTGACTATACCGGGGATACGCTTATCACAATGCCTTTCTGGTCTGTGCTGAAGCAGGGCATTCTGGCAGCCAAGTGGCTTGACCTTTATTAGTGAGCCTGGTTACCCCCTCTCGGAACCACAGACTTAGAAATCGCCAGCTCATATACAGTGCATAAAATATATTTATATATATACCCTTATACACCATTTTAATAAAAAATATCACAAAATTCTTCTAAGTCCCTCGGGAAGAGTGAAAGACGCGCACGTTCATTTTCAGAGCTCCTAGACCTTCCCATAAGAAGTTAGCCAAAAAGTAGCTTCGAAAAACGCTTAGGTGAAGTTTCAGAGTTGCTTCTAATGTACCAAAGCTGGACTTAGACATAATTTCACTCTCACAACATTATGGCTGGTTGGAGACAGTCCGAACCACAAGTACCGGGTCCATGGTTCTGGGCGTATACTGGGGGGACGGGGACGACTCCCATTAACCCCTGACTATACCGGGGATACGCTTATCACAATGCCTTTCTGGTCTGTGCTGAAGCAGGGCATTCTGGCAGGCAAGTGGCTTGACCTTTATTAGTGAGCCTGGTTACCCCCTCTCGGAACAACAGACTTAGAAATCGCCAGCTCATATACAGTGCATAAAATATATTTATATATATACCCTTATACACCATTTTAATAAAAAATATCACAAAATTCTTCTAAGTCCCTCGGGAAGAGTGAAAGACGCGCACGTTCATTTTCAGAGCTCCTAGACCTTCCTATAAGAAGTTAGCCAAAAAGTAGCTTCGAAAAACGCTTAGGTTAAGTTTCAGAGTTGCTTCTAATGTACCGAAGCTGGACTTAGACATAATTTCACTCTCACAACATTATGGCTGGTTGGAGACAGTCCGAACCACAAGTACCGGGTCCATGGTTCTGGGCGTATACTGGGGGGACGGGGGGGACTCCCATTAACCCCTGACTATACCGGGGATACGCTTATCACAATGCCTTTCTGGTCTGTGCTGAAGCAGGGCATTCTGGCAGCCAAGTGGCTTGACCTTAATTAGTGAGCCTGGTTACCCCCTCTCGGAACCACAGACTTAGAAATCGCCAGCTCATATACAGTGCATAAAATATATTTATATATATACCCTTATACACCATTTTAATAAAAAATATCACAAAATTCTTCTAAGTCCCTCGGGAAGAGTGAAAGACGCGCACGTTCATTTTCAGAGCTCCTAGACCTTCCCATAAGAAGTTAGCCAAAAAGTAGCTTCGAAAAACGCTTAGGTGAAGTTTCAGAGTTGCTTCTAATGTACCAAAGCTGGACTTAGACATAATTTCACTCTCACAACATTATGGCTGGTTGGAGACAGTCCGAACCACAAGTACCGGGTCCATGGTTCTGGGCGTATACTGGGGGGACGGCGACGACTCCCATTAACCCCTGACTATACTGGGGATACGCTTATCACAATGCCTTTCTGGTCTGTGCTGAAGCAGGGCATTCTGGCAGCCAAGTGGCTTGACCTTTATTAGTGAGCCTGGTTACCCCCTCTCGGAACAACAGACTTAGAAATCGCCAGCTCATATACAGTGCATAAAATATATTTATATATATACCCTTATACACCATTTTAATAAAAAATATCACAAAATTCTTCTAAGTCCCTCGGGAAGAGTGAAAGACGCGCACGTTTTTTTCAGAGCTCCTAGACCTTCCCATAAGAAGTTAGCAAAAAGTAGCTTCGAAAAACGCTTAGGTTAAGTTTCAGAGTTGCTTCTAATGTACCGAAGCTGGACTTAACATAATTTCACTCTCACAACATTATGGCTGGTTGGAGACAGTCCGAACCACAAGTACCGGGTCCATGGTTCTCGGCGTATACTGGGGGGACGGGGGGGACTCCCATTAACCCCTGACTATACCGGGGATACGCTTATCACAATGCCTTTCTGGTCTGTGCTGAAGCAGGGCATTCTGGCAGCCAAGTGGCTTGACCTTAATTAGTGAGCCTGGTTACCCCCTCTCGGAACCACAGACTTAGAAATCGCCAGCTCATATACAGTGCATAAAATATATTTATATATATACCCTTATACACCATTTTAATAAAAAATATCACAAAATTCTTCTAAGTCCCTCGGGAAGAGTGAAAGATGCGCACGTTCATTTTCAGAGCTCCTAGACCTTCCCATAAGAAGTTAGCCAAAAAGTAGCTTCGAAAAACGCTTAGGTGAAGTTTCAGAGTGACTTCTAATGTACCACACTCTCACAACATTATGGCTGGTTGGAGACAGTCCGAACCACAAGTACCGGGTCCATGGTTCTGGGCGTATACTGGGGGGACGGGGACGACTCCCATTAACCCCTGACTATACCGGGGATACGCTTATCACAATGCCTTTCTGGTCTGTGCTGAAGCAGGGCATTCTGGCAGCCAAGTGGCTTGACCTTTATTAGTGAGCCTGGTTACCCCCTCTCGGAACCACAGACTTAGAAATCGCCAGCTCATATACAGTGCATAAAATATATTTATATATATACCCTTATACACCATTTTAATAAAAAATATCACAAAATTCTTCTAAGTCCCTTGGGAAGAGTGAAAGACGCGCTCGTTCATTTTCAGAGCTCCTAGACCTTCCCATAAGAAGTTAGCCAAAAAGTAGATTCGAAAAACGCTTAGGTGAAGTTTCAGATTTGCTTCTAATGTACCAAAGCTGGACTTAGACATAATTTCACTCTCACAACATTATGGCTGGTTGGAGACAGTCCGAACCACAAGTACCGGGTCCATGGTTCTGGGCGTATACTGGGGGGACGGGGACGACTCCCATTAACCCCTGACTATACCGGGGATACGCTTATCACAATGCCTTTCTGGTCTGTGCTGAAGCAGGGCATTCTGGAAGCCAAGTGTCTTGACCTTTATTAGTGAGCCTGGTTACCCCCTCTCGGAACAACAGACTAAAAAATCGCCAGCTCATATACAGTGCATAAAATATATTTATATATATACCCTTATACACCATTTTAATAAAAAATATCACAAAATTCTTCTAAGTCCCTCGGGAAGAGTGAAAGACGCGCACGTTCATTTTCAGAGCTCCTAGACCTTCCTATAAGAAGTTAGCCAAAAAGTAGCTTCGAAAAACGCTTAGGTTAAGTTTCAGAGTTGCTTCTAATGTACCGAAGCTGGACTTAGACATAATTTCACTCTCACAACATTATGGCTGGTTGGAGACAGTCCGAACCACAAGTACCGGGTCCATGGTTCTGGGCGTATACTGGGGGGACGGGGGGGACTCCCATTAACCCCTGACTATACCGGGGATACGCTTATCACAATGCCTTTCTGGTCTGTGCTGAAGCAGGGCATTCTGGCAGCCAAGTGGCTTGACCTTAATTAGTGAGCCTGGTTACCCCCTCTCGGAACCACAGACTTAGAAATCGCCAGCTCATATACAGTGCATAAAATATATTTATATATATACCCTTATACACCATTTTAATAAAAAATATCACAAAATTCTTCTAAGTCCCTCGGGAAGAGTGAAAGACGCGCACGTTCATTTTCAGAGCTCCTAGACCTTCCCATAAGAAGTTAGCCAAAAAGTAGCTTCGAAAAACGCTTAGGTGAAGTTTCAGAGTTGCTTCTAATGTACCAAAGCTGGACTTAGACATAATTTCACTCTCACAACATTATGGCTGGTTGGAGACAGTCCGAACCACAAGTACCGGGTCCATGGTTCTGGGCGTATACTGGGGGGACGGGGACGACTCCCATTAACCCCTGACTATACCGGGGATACGCTTATCACAATGCCTTTCTGGTCTGTGCTGAAGCAGGGCATTCTGGCAGCCAAGTGGCTTGACCTTTATTAGTGAGCCTGGTTACCCCCTCTCGGAACCACAGACTTAGAAATCGCCAGCTCATATACAGTGCATAAAATATATTTATATATATACCCTTATACACCATTTTAATAAAAAATATCACAAAATTCTTCTAAGTCCCTCGGGAAGAGTGAAAGACGCGCACGTTCATTTTCAGAGCTCCTAGACCTTCCCATAAGAAGTTAGCCAAAAAGTAGCTTCGAAAAACGCTTAGGTGAAGTTTCAGAGTTGCTTCTAATGTACCAAAGCTGGACTTAGACATAATTTCACTCTCACAACATTATGGCTGGTTGGAGACAGTCCGAACCACAAGTACCGGGTCCATGGTTCTGGGCGTATACTGGGGGGACGGGGACGACTCCCATTAACCCCTGACTATACCGGGGATACGCTTATCACAATGCCTTTCTGGTCTGTGCTGAAGCAGGGCATTCTGGCAGCCAAGTGGCTTGACCTTTATTAGTGAGCCTGGTTACCCCCTCTCGGAACAACAGACTTAGAAATCGCCAGCTCATATACAGTGCATAAAATATATTTATATATATACCCTTATACACCATTTTAATAAAAAATATCACAAAATTCTTCTAAGTCCCTCGGGAAGAGTGAAAGACGCGCACGTTCATTTTCAGAGCTCCTAGACCTTCCCATAAGAAGTTAGCCAAAAAGTAGCTTCGAAAAACGCTTAGGTGAAGTTTCAGAGTTGCTTCTAATGTACCAAAGCTGGACTTAGACATAATTTCACTCTCACAACATTATGGCTGGTTGGAGACAGTCCGAACCACAAGTACCGGGTCCATGGTTCTGGGCGTATACTGGGGGGACGGGGACGACTCCCATTAACCCCTGACTATACCGGGGATACGCTTATCACAATGCCTTTCTGGTCTGTGCTGAAGCAGGGCATTCTGGCAGGCAAGTGGCTTGACCTTTATTAGTGAGCCTGGTTACCCCCTCTCGGAACAACAGACTTAGAAATCGCCAGCTCATATACAGTGCATAAAATATATTTATATATATACCCTTATACACCATTTTAATAAAAAATATCACAAAATTCTTCTAAGTCCCTCGGGAAGAGTGAAAGACGCGCACGTTCATTTTCAGAGCTCCTAGACCTTCCTATAAGAAGTTAGCCAAAAAGTAGCTTCGAAAAACGCTTAGGTTAAGTTTCAGAGTTGCTTCTAATGTACCGAAGCTGGACTTAGACATAATTTCACTCTCACAACATTATGGCTGGTTGGAGACAGTCCGAACCACAAGTACCGGGTCCATGGTTCTGGGCGTATACTGGGGGGACGGGGGGGACTCCCATTAACCCCTGACTATACCGGGGATACGCTTATCACAATGCCTTTCTGGTCTGTGCTGAAGCAGGGCATTCTGGCAGCCAAGTGGCTTGACCTTAATTAGTGAGCCTGGTTACCCCCTCTCGGAACCACAGACTTAGAAATCGCCAGCTCATATACAGTGCATAAAATATATTTATATATATACCCTTATACACCATTTTAATAAAAAATATCACAAAATTCTTCTAAGTCCCTCGGGAAGAGTGAAAGACGCGCACGTTCATTTTCAGAGCTCCTAGACCTTCCCATAAGAAGTTAGCCAAAAAGTAGCTTCGAAAAACGCTTAGGTGAAGTTTCAGAGTTGCTTCTAATGTACCAAAGCTGGACTTAGACATAATTTCACTCTCACAACATTATGGCTGGTTGGAGACAGTCCGAACCACAAGTACCGGGTCCATGGTTCTGGGCGTATACTGGGGGGACGGCGACGACTCCCATTAACCCCTGACTATACTGGGGATACGCTTATCACAATGCCTTTCTGGTCTGTGCTGAAGCAGGGCATTCTGGCAGCCAAGTGGCTTGACCTTTATTAGTGAGCCTGGTTACCCCCTCTCGGAACAACAGACTTAGAAATCGCCAGCTCATATACAGTGCATAAAATATATTTATATATATACCCTTATACACCATTTTAATAAAAAATATCACAAAATTCTTCTAAGTCCCTCGGGAAGAGTGAAAGACGCGCACGTTTTTTTCAGAGCTCCTAGACCTTCCCATAAGAAGTTAGCAAAAAGTAGCTTCGAAAAACGCTTAGGTTAAGTTTCAGAGTTGCTTCTAATGTACCGAAGCTGGACTTAACATAATTTCACTCTCACAACATTATGGCTGGTTGGAGACAGTCCGAACCACAAGTACCGGGTCCATGGTTCTCGGCGTATACTGGGGGGACGGGGGGGACTCCCATTAACCCCTGACTATACCGGGGATACGCTTATCACAATGCCTTTCTGGTCTGTGCTGAAGCAGGGCATTCTGGCAGCCAAGTGGCTTGACCTTAATTAGTGAGCCTGGTTACCCCCTCTCGGAACCACAGACTTAGAAATCGCCAGCTCATATACAGTGCATAAAATATATTTATATATATACCCTTATACACCATTTTAATAAAAAATATCACAAAATTCTTCTAAGTCCCTCGGGAAGAGTGAAAGATGCGCACGTTCATTTTCAGAGCTCCTAGACCTTCCCATAAGAAGTTAGCCAAAAAGTAGCTTCGAAAAACGCTTAGGTGAAGTTTCAGAGTGACTTCTAATGTACCACACTCTCACAACATTATGGCTGGTTGGAGACAGTCCGAACCACAAGTACCGGGTCCATGGTTCTGGGCGTATACTGGGGGGACGGGGACGACTCCCATTAACCCCTGACTATACCGGGGATACGCTTATCACAATGCCTTTCTGGTCTGTGCTGAAGCAGGGCATTCTGGCAGCCAAGTGGCTTGACCTTTATTAGTGAGCCTGGTTACCCCCTCTCGGAACCACAGACTTAGAAATCGCCAGCTCATATACAGTGCATAAAATATATTTATATATATACCCTTATACACCATTTTAATAAAAAATATCACAAAATTCTTCTAAGTCCCTTGGGAAGAGTGAAAGACGCGCTCGTTCATTTTCAGAGCTCCTAGACCTTCCCATAAGAAGTTAGCCAAAAAGTAGATTCGAAAAACGCTTAGGTGAAGTTTCAGATTTGCTTCTAATGTACCAAAGCTGGACTTAGACATAATTTCACTCTCACAACATTATGGCTGGTTGGAGACAGTCCGAACCACAAGTACCGGGTCCATGGTTCTGGGCGTATACTGGGGGGACGGGGACGACTCCCATTAACCCCTGACTATACCGGGGATACGCTTATCACAATGCCTTTCTGGTCTGTGCTGAAGCAGGGCATTCTGGAAGCCAAGTGTCTTGACCTTTATTAGTGAGCCTGGTTACCCCCTCTCGGAACAACAGACTAAAAAATCGCCAGCTCATATACAGTGCATAAAATATATTTATATATATACCCTTATACACCATTTTAATAAAAAATATCACAAAATTCTTCTAAGTCCCTCGGGAAGAGTGAAAGACGCGCACGTTCATTTTCAGAGCTCCTAGACCTTCCTATAAGAAGTTAGCCAAAAAGTAGCTTCGAAAAACGCTTAGGTTAAGTTTCAGAGTTGCTTCTAATGTACCGAAGCTGGACTTAGACATAATTTCACTCTCACAACATTATGGCTGGTTGGAGACAGTCCGAACCACAAGTACCGGGTCCATGGTTCTGGGCGTATACTGGGGGGACGGGGGGGACTCCCATTAACCCCTGACTATACCGGGGATACGCTTATCACAATGCCTTTCTGGTCTGTGCTGAAGCAGGGCATTCTGGCAGCCAAGTGGCTTGACCTTAATTAGTGAGCCTGGTTACCCCCTCTCGGAACCACAGACTTAGAAATCGCCAGCTCATATACAGTGCATAAAATATATTTATATATATACCCTTATACACCATTTTAATAAAAAATATCACAAAATTCTTCTAAGTCCCTCGGGAAGAGTGAAAGACGCGCACGTTCATTTTCAGAGCTCCTAGACCTTCCCATAAGAAGTTAGCCAAAAAGTAGCTTCGAAAAACGCTTAGGTGAAGTTTCAGAGTTGCTTCTAATGTACCAAAGCTGGACTTAGACATAATTTCACTCTCACAACATTATGGCTGGTTGGAGACAGTCCGAACCACAAGTACCGGGTCCATGGTTCTGGGCGTATACTGGGGGGACGGGGACGACTCCCATTAACCCCTGACTATACCGGGGATACGCTTATCACAATGCCTTTCTGGTCTGTGCTGAAGCAGGGCATTCTGGCAGCCAAGTGGCTTGACCTTTATTAGTGAGCCTGGTTACCCCCTCTCGGAACCACAGACTTAGAAATCGCCAGCTCATATACAGTGCATAAAATATATTTATATATATACCCTTATACACCATTTTAATAAAAAATATCACAAAATTCTTCTAAGTCCCTCGGGAAGAGTGAAAGACGCGCACGTTCATTTTCAGAGCTCCTAGACCTTCCCATAAGAAGTTAGCCAAAAAGTAGCTTCGAAAAACGCTTAGGTGAAGTTTCAGAGTTGCTTCTAATGTACCAAAGCTGGACTTAGACATAATTTCACTCTCACAACATTATGGCTGGTTGGAGACAGTCCGAACCACAAGTACCGGGTCCATGGTTCTGGGCGTATACTGGGGGGACGGGGACGACTCCCATTAACCCCTGACTATACCGGGGATACGCTTATCACAATGCCTTTCTGGTCTGTGCTGAAGCAGGGCATTCTGGCAGCCAAGTGGCTTGACCTTTATTAGTGAGCCTGGTTACCCCCTCTCGGAACAACAGACTTAGAAATCGCCAGCTCATATACAGTGCATAAAATATATTTATATATATACCCTTATACACCATTTTAATAAAAAATATCACAAAATTCTTCTAAGTCCCTCGGGAAGAGTGAAAGACGCGCACGTTCATTTTCAGAGCTCCTAGACCTTCCTATAAGAAGTTAGCCAAAAAGTAGCTTCGAAAAACGCTTAGGTTAAGTTTCAGAGTTGCTTCTAATGTACCGAAGCTGGACTTAGACATAATTTCACTCTCACAACATTATGGCTGGTTGGAGACAGTCCGAACCACAAGTACCGGGTCCATGGTTCTGGGCGTATACTGGGGGGACGGGGGGGACTCCCATTAACCCCTGACTATACCGGGGATACGCTTATCACAATGCCTTTCTGGTCTGTGCTGAAGCAGGGCATTCTGGCAGCCAAGTGGCTTGACCTTAATTAGTGAGCCTGGTTACCCCCTCTCGGAACCACAGACTTAGAAATCGCCAGCTCATATACAGTGCATAAAATATATTTATATATATACCCTTATACACCATTTTAATAAAAAATATCACAAAATTCTTCTAAGTCCCTCGGGAAGAGTGAAAGACGCGCACGTTCATTTTCAGAGCTCCTAGACCTTCCCATAAGAAGTTAGCCAAAAAGTAGCTTCGAAAAACGCTTAGGTGAAGTTTCAGAGTTGCTTCTAATGTACCAAAGCTGGACTTAGACATAATTTCACTCTCACAACATTATGGCTGGTTGGAGACAGTCCGAACCACAAGTACCGGGTCCATGGTTCTGGGCGTATACTGGGGGGACGGGGACGACTCCCATTAACCCCTGACTATACCGGGGATACGCTTATCACAATGCCTTTCTGGTCTGTGCTGAAGCAGGGCATTCTGGCAGCCAAGTGGCTTGACCTTTATTAGTGAGCCTGGTTACCCCCTCTCGGAACCACAGACTTAGAAATCGCCAGCTCATATACAGTGCATAAAATATATTTATATATATACCCTTATACACCATTTTAATAAAAAATATCACAAAATTCTTCTAAGTCCCTCGGGAAGAGTGAAAGACGCGCACGTTCATTTTCAGAGCTCCTAGACCTTCCCATAAGAAGTTAGCCAAAAAGTAGCTTCGAAAAACGCTTAGGTGAAGTTTCAGAGTTGCTTCTAATGTACCAAAGCTGGACTTAGACATAATTTCACTCTCACAACATTATGGCTGGTTGGAGACAGTCCGAACCACAAGTACCGGGTCCATGGTTCTGGGCGTATACTGGGGGGACGGGGACGACTCCCATTAACCACTGACTATACCGGGGATACGCTTATCACAATGCCTTTCTGGTCTGTGCTGAAGCAGGGCATTCTGGCAGCCAAGTGGCTTGACCTTTATTAGTGAGCCTGGTTACCCCCTCTCGGAACCACAGACTTAGAAATCGCCAGCTCATATACAGTGCATAAAATATATTTATATATATACCCTTATACACCATTTTAATAAAAAATATCACAAAATTCTTCTAAGTCCCTCGGGAAGAGTGAAAGACGCGCACGTTCATTTTCAGAGCTCCTAGACCTTCCCATAAGAAGTTAGCCAAAAAGTAGCTTCGAAAAACGCTTAGGTGAAGTTTCAGAGTTGCTTCTAATGTACCAAAGCTGGACTTAGACATAATTTCACTCTCACAACATTATGGCTGGTTGGAGACAGTCCGAACCACAAGTACCGGGTCCATGGTTCTGGGCGTATACTGGGGGGACGGGGACGACTCCCATTAACCCCTGACTATACCGGGGATACGCTTATCACAATGCCTTTCTGGTCTGTGCTGAAGCAGGGCATTCTGGCAGGCAAGTGGCTTGACCTTTATTAGTGAGCCTGGTTACCCCCTCTCGGAACAACAGACTTAGAAATCGCCAGCTCATATACAGTGCATAAAATATATTTATATATATACCCTTATACACCATTTTAATAAAAAATATCACAAAATTCTTCTAAGTCCCTCGGGAAGAGTGAAAGACGCGCACGTTCATTTTCAGAGCTCCTAGACCTTCCTATAAGAAGTTAGCCAAAAAGTAGCTTCGAAAAACGCTTAGGTTAAGTTTCAGAGTTGCTTCTAATGTACCGAAGCTGGACTTAGACATAATTTCACTCTCACAACATTATGGCTGGTTGGAGACAGTCCGAACCACAAGTACCGGGTCCATGGTTCTGGGCGTATACTGGGGGGACGGGGGGGACTCCCATTAACCCCTGACTATACCGGGGATACGCTTATCACAATGCCTTTCTGGTCTGTGCTGAAGCAGGGCATTCTGGCAGCCAAGTGGCTTGACCTTAATTAGTGAGCCTGGTTACCCCCTCTCGGAACCACAGACTTAGAAATCGCCAGCTCATATACAGTGCATAAAATATATTTATATATATACCCTTATACACCATTTTAATAAAAAATATCACAAAATTCTTCTAAGTCCCTCGGGAAGAGTGAAAGACGCGCACGTTCATTTTCAGAGCTCCTAGACCTTCCCATAAGAAGTTAGCCAAAAAGTAGCTTCGAAAAACGCTTAGGTGAAGTTTCAGAGTTGCTTCTAATGTACCAAAGCTGGACTTAGACATAATTTCACTCTCACAACATTATGGCTGGTTGGAGACAGTCCGAACCACAAGTACCGGGTCCATGGTTCTGGGCGTATACTGGGGGGACGGCGACGACTCCCATTAACCCCTGACTATACTGGGGATACGCTTATCACAATGCCTTTCTGGTCTGTGCTGAAGCAGGGCATTCTGGCAGCCAAGTGGCTTGACCTTTATTAGTGAGCCTGGTTACCCCCTCTCGGAACAACAGACTTAGAAATCGCCAGCTCATATACAGTGCATAAAATATATTTATATATATACCCTTATACACCATTTTAATAAAAAATATCACAAAATTCTTCTAAGTCCCTCGGGAAGAGTGAAAGACGCGCACGTTTTTTTCAGAGCTCCTAGACCTTCCCATAAGAAGTTAGCAAAAAGTAGCTTCGAAAAACGCTTAGGTTAAGTTTCAGAGTTGCTTCTAATGTACCGAAGCTGGACTTAACATAATTTCACTCTCACAACATTATGGCTGGTTGGAGACAGTCCGAACCACAAGTACCGGGTCCATGGTTCTCGGCGTATACTGGGGGGACGGGGGGGACTCCCATTAACCCCTGACTATACCGGGGATACGCTTATCACAATGCCTTTCTGGTCTGTGCTGAAGCAGGGCATTCTGGCAGCCAAGTGGCTTGACCTTAATTAGTGAGCCTGGTTACCCCCTCTCGGAACCACAGACTTAGAAATCGCCAGCTCATATACAGTGCATAAAATATATTTATATATATACCCTTATACACCATTTTAATAAAAAATATCACAAAATTCTTCTAAGTCCCTCGGGAAGAGTGAAAGATGCGCACGTTCATTTTCAGAGCTCCTAGACCTTCCCATAAGAAGTTAGCCAAAAAGTAGCTTCGAAAAACGCTTAGGTGAAGTTTCAGAGTGACTTCTAATGTACCACACTCTCACAACATTATGGCTGGTTGGAGACAGTCCGAACCACAAGTACCGGGTCCATGGTTCTGGGCGTATACTGGGGGGACGGGGACGACTCCCATTAACCCCTGACTATACCGGGGATACGCTTATCACAATGCCTTTCTGGTCTGTGCTGAAGCAGGGCATTCTGGCAGCCAAGTGGCTTGACCTTTATTAGTGAGCCTGGTTACCCCCTCTCGGAACAACAAACTTAGAAATCGCCAGCTCATATACAGTGCATAAAATATATTTATATATATACCCTTATACACCATTTCAATAAAAAATATCACAAAATTCTTCTAAGTCCCTCGGGAAGAGTGAAAGACGCGCACGTTCATTTTCAGAGCTCCTAGACCTTCCCATAAGAAGTTAGCCAAAAAGTAGCTTCGAAAAACGCTTAGGTGAAGTTTCAGAGTTGCTTCTAATGTACCAAAGCTGGACTTAGACATAATTTTACTCTCACAACATTATGGCTGGTTGGAGACAGTCCGAACCACAAGTACCGGGTCCATGGTTCTGGGCGTATACTGGGGGGACGGGGACGACTCCCATTAACCCCTGACTATACCGGGGATACGCTTATCACAATGCCTTTCTGGTCTGTGCTGAAGCAGGGCATTCTGGCAGCCAAGTGGCTTGACCTTTATTAGTGAGCCTGGTTACCCCCTCTCGGAACAACAGACTTAGAAATCGCCAGCTCATATACAGTGCATAAAATATATTTTTATATATACCCTTATACACCATTTTAATAAAAAATATCACAAAATTCTTCTACAGTAAGTCCCTCGGGAAGAGTGAATGACGCGCACTTTCATTTTCAGAGCTCCTAGACCTTCCTATAAGAAGTTAGCCAAAAAGTAGCTTCGAAAAACGCTTAGGTTAAGTTTCAGAGTTGCTTCTAATGTACCGAAGCTGGACTTAGACATAATTTCACTCTCACAACATTATGGCTGGTTGGAGACAGTCCGAACCACAACTACCGGGTCCATGGTTCTGGGCGTATACTGGGGGGACGGGGGGGACTCCCATTAACCCCTGACTATACCGGGGATACGCTTATCACAATGCCTTTCTGGTCTGTACTGAAGCAGGGCATTCTGGCAGCCAAGTGGCTTGACCTTAATTAGTGAGCCTGGTTACCCCCTCTCGGAACCACAGACTTAGAAATCGCCAGCTCATATACAGTGCATAAAATATATTTATATATATACCCTTATACACCATTTTAATAAAAAATATCACAAAATTCTTCTAAGTCTCTCGGGAAGAGTGAAAGACGCGCACGTTCATTTTCAGAGCTCCTAGACCTTCCTATAAGAAGTTAGCCAAAAAGTAGCTTCGAAAAACGCTTAGGTGAAGTTTCAGTGTTGCTTCTAATGTACCAAAGCTGGACTTAGACATAATTTCACTCTCACAACATTATGGCTGGTTGGAGACAGTCCGAACCACAAGTACCGGGTCCATGGTTCTGGGCGTATACTGGGGGGACGGGGACGACTCCCATTAACCCCTGACTATACCGGGGATACGCTTATCACAATGCCTTTCTGGTCTGTGCTGAAGCAGGGCATTCTGGCAGCCAAGTGGCTTGACCTTTATTAGTGAGCCTGGTTACCCCCTCTCGGAACAACAGACTTAGAAATCGCCAGCTCATATACAGTGCATAAAATATATTTATATATATATACCCTTATACACCATTTTAATAAAAAAATATCACAAAATTCTTCTACAGTAAGTCCCTCGGGAAGAGTGAATGACGCGCACTTTCATTTTCAGAGCTCCTAGACCTTCCTATAAGAAGTTAGCCAAAAAGTAGCTTCGAAAAACGCTTAGGTTAAGTTTCAGAGTTGCTTCTAATGTACCGAAGCTGGACTTAGACATAATTTCACTCTCACAACATTATGGCTGGTTGGAGACAGTCCGAACCACAAGTACCGGGTCCATGGTTCTGGGCGTATACTGGGGGGACGGGGACGACTCCCATTAACCCCTGACTATACCGGGGATACGCTTATCACAATGCCTTTCTGGTCTGTGCTGAAGCAGGGCATTCTGGCAGCCAAGTGGCTTGACCTTTATTAGTGAGCCTGGTTACCCCCTCTCGGAACCACAGACTTAGAAATCGCCAGCTCATATACAGTGCATAAAATATATTTATATATATACCCTTATACACCATTTTAATTTAAAATATCACAAAATTCTTCTAAGTCCCTCGGGAAGAGTGAAAGACGCGCACGTTCATTTTCAGAGCTCCTAGACCTTCCTATAAGAAGTTAGCCAAAAAGTAGCTTCGAAAAACGCTTAGGTGAAGTTTCAGTGTTGCTTCTAATGTACCAAAGCTGGACTTAGACATAATTTCACTCTCACAACATTATGGCTGGTTGGAGACAGTCCGAACCACAAGTACCGGGTCCATGGTTCTGGGCGTATACTGGGGGGACGGGGACGACTCCCATTAACCCCTGACTATACCGGGGATACGCTTATCACAATGCCTTTCTGGTCTGTGCTGAAGCAGGGCATTCTGGCAGCCAAGTGGCTTGACCTTTATTAGTGAGCCTGGTTACCCCCTCTCGGAACAACAGACTTAGAAATCGCCAGCTCATATACAGTGCATAAAATATATTTATATATATATACCCTTATACACCATTTTAATAAAAAAATATCACAAAATTCTTCTACAGTAAGTCCCTCGGGAAGAGTGAATGACGCGCACTTTCATTTTCAGAGCTCCTAGACCTTCCTATAAGAAGTTAGCCAAAAAGTAGCTTCGAAAAACGCTTAGGTTAAGTTTCAGAGTTGCTTCTAATGTACCGAAGCTGGACTTAGACATAATTTCACTCTCACAACATTATGGCTGGTTGGAGACAGTCCGAACCACAAGTACCGGGTCCATGGTTCTGGGCGTATACTGGGGGGACGGGGACGACTCCCATTAACCCCTGACTATACCGGGGATACGCTTATCACAATGCCTTTCTGGTCTGTGCTGAAGCAGGGCATTCTGGAAGCCAAGTGGCTTGACCTTTATTAGTGAGCCTGGTTACCCCCTCTCGGAACCACAGACTTAGAAATCGCCAGCTCATATACAGTGCATAAAATATATTTATATATATACCCTTATACACCATTTTAATAAAAAATATCACAAAATTCTTCTAAGTCCCTCGGGAAGAGTGAAAGACGCGCACGTTCATTTTCAGAGCTCCTAGACCTTCCTATAAGAAGTTAGCCAAAAAGTAGCTTCGAAAAACGCTTAGGTTAAGTTTCAGAGTTGCTTCTAATGTACCGAAGCTGGACTTAGACATAATTTCACTCTCACAACATTATGGCTGGCTGGAGACAGTCCGAACCACAAGTACCGGGTCTATGGTTCTGGGCGTATACTGGGGGGACGGGGACGACTCCCATTAACCCCTGACTTTACCGGGGATACGCTTATCACAATGCCTTTCTGGTCTGTACTGAAGCAGGGCATTCTGGCAGCCAAGTGGCTTGACCTTAATTAGTGAGCCTGGTTACCCCCTCTCGGAACAACAGACTTAGAAATCGCCAGCTCATATACAGTGCATAAAATATATTTATATATATACCCTTATTCACCATTTTAATAAAAAATATCACAAAATTCTTCTAAGTCCCTCGGGAACAGTGAAAGACGCGCACGTTCATTTTCAGAGCTCCTAGACCTTCCTATAAGAAGTAAGCCAAAAAGTAGCTTCGAAAAACGCTTAGGTTAAGTTTCAGAGTTGCTTCTAATGTACCGAAGCTGGACTTAGACATAATTTCACTCTCACAACATTATGGCTGGTTGGAGACAGTCCGAACCACAAGTACCGGGTCCATGGTTCTGGGCGTATACTGGGGGGACGGGGACGACTCCCATTAACCCCTGACTATACCGGGGATACGCTTATCACAATGCCTTTCTGGTCTGTGCTGAAGCAGGGCATTCTGGCAGCCAAGTGGCTTGACCTTTATTAGTGAGCCTGGTTACCCCCTCTCGGAACAACAGACTTAGAAATCGCCAGCTCATATACAGTGCATAAAATATATTTATATACAGTATATACCCTTATACACCATTTTAATAAAAAATATCACAAAATTCTTCTAAGTCCCTCGGAAAGAGTGAAAGACGCGCACGTTCATTTTCAGAGCTCCTAGACCTTCCTATAAGAAGTTAGCCAAAAAGTAGCTTCGAAAAACGCTTAGGTGAAGTTTCAGAGTTGCTTCTAATGTACCAAAGCTGGACTTAGACATAATTTCACTCTCACAACATTATGGCTGGTTGGAGACAGTCCGAACCACAAGTACCGGGTCCATGGTTCTGGGCGTATACTGGGGGGACGGGGACGACTCCCATTAACCCCTGACTATACCGGGGATACGCTTATCACAATGCCTTTCTGGTCTGTGCTGAAGCAGGGCATTCTGGCAGCCAAGTGGCTTGACCTTTATTAGTGAGCCTGGTTACCCCCTCTCGGAACAACAGACTTAGAAATCGCCAGCTCATATACAGTGCATAAAATATATTTATATACAGTATATACCCTTATACACCATTTTAATAAAAAATATCACAAAATTCTTCTAAGTCCCTCGGAAAGAGTGAAAGACGCGCACGTTCATTTTCAGAGCTCCTAGACCTTCCTATAAGAAGTTAGCCAAAAAGTAGCTTCGAAAAACGCTTAGGTTAAGTTTCAGAGTTGCTTCTAATGTACCAAAGCTGGACTTAGACATAATTTCACTCTCACAACATTATGGCTGGTTGGAGACAGTCCGAACCACAAGTACCGGGTCCATGGTTCTGGGCGTATACTGGGGGGACGGGTGGGACTCCCATTAACCCCTGACTATACCGGGGATACGCTTATCACAATGCCTTTCTGGTCTGTGCTGAAGCAGGGCATTCTGGCAGCCAAGTGGCTTGACCTTTATTAGTGAGCCTGGTTACCCCCTCTCGGAATCACAGACTTAGAAATCGCCAGCTCATATACAGTGCATAAAATATATTTATATATATACCCTTATACACCATTATAATAAAAAATATCACAAAATTCTTCTAAGTCCCTCGGGAAGAGTGAAAGATGCGCACGTTCATTTTCAGAGCTCCTAGACCTTCCCATAAGAAGTTAGCCAAAAAGTAGCTTCGAAAAACGCTTAGGTGAAGTTTCAGAGTTGCTTCTAATGTACCAAAGCTGGACTTAGACATAATTTCACTCTCACAACATTATGGCTGGTTGGAGACAGTCCGAACCACAAGTACCGGGTCCATGGTTCTGGGCGTATACTGGGGGGACGGGGACGACTCCCATTAACCCCTGACTATACCGGGGATACGCTTATCACAATGCCTTTCTGGTCTGTGCTGAAGCAGGGCATTCTGGCAGCCAAGTGGCATGACCTTTATTAGTGAGCCTGGTTACCCCCTCTCGGAACAACAGACTTAGAAATCGCCAGCTCATATACAGTGCATAAAATATATTTATATATATACCCTTATACACCATTTTAATAAAAAATATCACAAAACTCTTCTAAGTCCCTCGGGAAGAGTGAAAGACGCGCACGTTCATTTTCAGAGCTCCTAGACCTTCCTATAAGAAGTTAGCCAAAAAGTAGCTTCGAAAAACGCTTAGGTTAAGTTTCAGAGTTGCTTCTAATGTACCGAAGCTGGACTTAGACATAATTTCACTCTCACAACATTATGGCTGGTTGGAGACAGTCCGAACCACAAGTACCGGGTCCATGGTTCTGGGCGTATACTGGGGGGACGGGGACGACTCCCATTAACCCCTGACTATACCGGGGATACGCTTATCACAATGCCTTTCTGGTCTGTGCTGAAGCAGGGCATTCTGGCAGCCAAGTGGCTTGACCTTTATTAGTGAGCCTGGTTACCCCCTCTCGGAACAACAGACTTAGAAATCGCCAGCTCATATACAGTGCATAAAATATATTTATATATATACCCTTATACACCATTTTAATAAAAAAGATCACAAAATTCTTCTAAGTCCCTCGGGAAGAGTGAAAGACGCGCACGTTCATTTTCAGAGCTCCTAGACCTTCCTATAAGAAGTTAGCCAAAAAGTAGCTTCGAAAAACGCTTAGGTTAAGTTTCAGAGTTGCTTCTAATGTACCGAAGCTGGACTTAGACATAATTTCACTCACAACATTATGGCTGGTTGGAGACAGTCCGAACCACAAGTACCGGGTCCATGGTTCTTAGCGTATACTGGGGGGACGGGGGGGACTCCCATTAAACCCTGACTATACCGGGGATACGCTTATCACAATGCCTTTCTGGTCTGTGCTGAAGCAGGGCATTCTGGCAGCCAAGTGGCTTCACCTTAATTAGTGAGCCTGGTTACCCCCTCTCGGAACCACAGACTTAGAAATCGCCAGCTCATATACAGTGCATAAAATATATTTATATATATACCCTTATACACCATTTTAATAAAAAATATCACAAAATTCTTCTAAGTCCCTCGGGAAGAGTGAAAGACGCGCACGTTCATTTTCAGAGCTCCTAGACCTTCCCATAAGAAGTTAGCCAAAAAGTAGCTTCGAAAAACGCTTAGGTGAAGTTTCAGAGTTGCTTCTAATGTACCAAAGCTGGACTTAGACATAATTTCACTCTCACAACATTATGGCTGGTTGGAGACAGTCCGAACCACAAGTACCGGGTCCATGGTTCTGGGCGTATACTGGGGGGACGGGGACGACTCCCATTAACCCCTGACTATACCGGGGATACGCTTATCACAATGCCTTTCTGGTCTGTGCTGAAGCAGGGCATTCTGGCAGCCAAGTGGCTTGACCTTTATTAGTGAGCCTGGTTACCCCCTCTCGGAACAACAGACTTAGAAATCGCCAGCTCATATACAGTGCATAAAATATATTTATATATATACCCTTATACACCATTTTAATAAAAAATATCACAAAATTCTTCTAAGTCCCTCGGGAAGAGTGAAAGACGCGCACGTTCATTTTCAGAGCTCCTAGACCTTCCTATAAGAAGTTAGCCTAAAAGTAGCTTCGAAAAACGCTTAGGTTAAGTTTCAGAGTTGCTTCTAATGTACCAAAGCTGGACTTAGACATAATTTCACTCTCACAACATTATGGCTGGTTGGAGACAGTCCGAACCACAAGTACCGGGTCCATGGTTCTGGGCGTATACTGGGGGGACGGGGGGGACTCCCATTAACCCCTGACTATACCGGGGATACGCTTATCACAATGCCTTTCTGGTCTGTGCTGAAGCAGGGCATTCTGGCAGCCAAGTGGCTTGACCTTTATTAGTGAGCCTGGTTACCCCCTCTCGGAACCACAGACTTAGAAATCGCCAGCTCATATACAGTGCATAAAATATATTTATATATATACCTTTATACACCATTTTAATAAAAAATATCACAAAATTCTTCTAAGTCCCTTGGGAAGAGTCAAAGATGCGCACGTTCATTTTCAGAGCTCCTAGACCTTCCCATAAGAAGTTAGCCAAAAAGTAGCTTCGAAAAACGCTTAGGTGAAGTTTCAGAGTTGCTTCTAATGTACCGAAGCTGGACTTAACATAATTTCACTCTCACAACATTATGGCTGGTTGGAGACAGTCCGAACCACAAATACCGGGTCCATGGTTCTGGGCGTATACTGGGGGGACGGGGGGGACTCCCATTAACTCCTGACTATACCGGGGATACGCTTATCACAATGCCTTTCTGGTCTGTGCTGAAGCAGGGCATTCTGGCAGCCAAGTGGCTTGACCTTAATTAGTGAGCCTGGTTACCCCCTCTCGGAACCACAGACTTAGAAATCGCCAGCTCATATACAGTGCATAAAATATATTTATATATATACCCTTATACACCATTTTAATAAAAAATATCACAAAATTCTTCTAAGTCCCTCGGGAAGAGTGAAAGATGCGCACGTTCATTTTCAGAGCTCCTAGACCTTCCTATAAGAAGTTAGCCAAAAAGTAGCTTCGAAAAACGCTTAGGTGAAGTTTCAGAGTTGCTTCTAATGTACCAAAGCTGGACTTAGACATAATTTCACTCTCACAACATTATGGCTGGTTGGAGACAGTCCGAACCACAAGTACCGGGTCCATGGTTCTGGGCGTATACTGGGGGGACGGGGACGACTCCCATTAACCCCTGACTATACCGGGGATACGCTTATCACAATGCCTTTCTGGTCTGTGCTGAAGCAGGGCATTCTGGCAGCCAAGTGGCTTGACCTTTATTAGTGAGCCTGGTTACCCCCTCTCGGAACAACAGACTTAGAAATCGCCAGCTCATATACAGTGCATAAAATATATTTATATACAGTATATACCCTTATACACCATTTTAATAAAAAATATCACAAAATTCTTCTAAGTCCCTCGGAAAGAGTGAAAGACGCGCACGTTCATTTTCAGAGCTCCTAGACCTTCCTATAAGAAGTTAGCCAAAAAGTAGCTTCGAAAAACGCTTAGGTTAAGTTTCAGAGTTGCTTCTAATGTACCAAAGCTGGACTTAGACATAATTTCACTCTCACAACATTATGGCTGGTTGGAGACAGTCCGAACCACAAGTACCGGGTCCATGGTTCTGGGCGTATACTGGGGGGACGGGTGGGACTCCCATTAACCCCTGACTATACCGGGGATACGCTTATCACAATGCCTTTCTGGTCTGTGCTGAAGCAGGGCATTCTGGCAGCCAAGTGGCTTGACCTTTATTAGTGAGCCTGGTTACCCCCTCTCGGAATCACAGACTTAGAAATCGCCAGCTCATATACAGTGCATAAAATATATTTATATATATACCCTTATACACCATTTTAATAAAAAATATCACAAAATTCTTCTAAGTCCCTCGGGAAGAGTGAAAGATGCGCACGTTCATTTTCAGAGCTCCTAGACCTTCCCATAAGAAGTTAGCCAAAAAGTAGCTTCGAAAAACGCTTAGGTGAAGTTTCAGAGTTGCTTCTAATGTACCAAAGCTGGACTTAGACATAATTTCACTCTCACAACATTATGGCTGGTTGGAGACAGTCCGAACCACAAGTACCGGGTCCATGGTTCTGGGCGTATACTGGGGGGACGGGGACGACTCCCATTAACCCCTGACTATACCGGGGATACGCTTATCACAATGCCTTTCTGGTCTGTGCTGAAGCAGGGCATTCTGGCAGCCAAGTGGCATGACCTTTATTAGTGAGCCTGGTTACCCCCTCTCGGAACAACAGACTTAGAAATCGCCAGCTCATATACAGTGCATAAAATATATTTATATATATACCCTTATACACCATTTTAATAAAAAATATCACAAAATTCTTCTAAGTCCCTCGGGAAGAGTGAAAGACGCGCACGTTCATTTTCAGAGCTCCTAGACCTTCCTATAAGAAGTTAGCCAAAAAGTAGCTTCGAAAAACGCTTAGGTTAAGTTTCAGAGTTGCTTCTAATGTACCGAAGCTGGACTTAGACATAATTTCACTCTCACAACATTATGGCTGGTTGGAGACAGTCCGAACCACAAGTACCGGGTCCATGGTTCTGGGCGTATACTGGGGGGACGGGGACGACTCCCATTAACCCCTGACTATACCGGGGATACGCGTATCACAATGCCTTTCTGGTCTGTGCTGAAGCAGGGCATTCTGGCAGCCAAGTGGCTTGACCTTTATTAGTGAGCCTGGTTACCCCCTCTCGGAACAACAGACTTAGAAATCGCCAGCTCATATACAGTGCATAAAATATATTTATATATATACCCTTATACACCATTTTAATAAAAAATATCACAAAATTCTTCTAAGTCCCTCGGGAAGAGTGAAAGACGCGCACGTTCATTTTCAGAGCTCCTAGACCTTCCTATAAGAAGTTAGCCAAAAAGTAGCTTCGAAAAACGCTTAGGTTAAGTTTCAGAGTTGCTTCTAATGTACCGAAGCTGGACTTAGACATAATTTCACTCTCACAACATTATGGCTGGTTGGAGACAGTCCGAACCACAAGTACCGGGTCCATGGTTCTTAGCGTATACTGGGGGGACGGGGGGGACTCCCATTAAACCCTGACTATACCGGGGATACGCTTATCACAATGCCTTTCTGGTCTGTGCTGAAGCAGGGCATTCTGGCAGCCAAGTGGCTTCACCTTAATTAGTGAGCCTGGTTACCCCCTCTCGGAACCACAGACTTAGAAATCGCCAGCTCATATACAGTGCATAAAATATATTTATATATATACCCTTATACACCATTTTAATAAAAAATATCACAAAATTCTTCTAAGTCCCTCGGGAAGAGTGAAAGACGCGCACGTTCATTTTCAGAGCTCCTAGACCTTCCCATAAGAAGTTAGCCAAAAAGTAGCTTCGAAAAACGCTTAGGTGAAGTTTCAGAGTTGCTTCTAATGTACCAAAGCTGGACTTAGACATAATTTCACTCTCACAACATTATGGCTGGTTGGAGACAGTCCGAACCACAAGTACCGGGTCCATGGTTCTGGGCGTATACTGGGGGGACGGGGACGACTCCCATTAACCCCTGACTATACCGGGGATACGCTTATCACAATGCCTTTCTGGTCTGTGCTGAAGCAGGGCATTCTGGCAGCCAAGTGGCTTGACCTTTATTAGTGAGCCTGGTTACCCCCTCTCGGAACAACAGACTTAGAAATCGCCAGCTCATATACAGTGCATAAAATATATTTATATATATACCCTTATACACCATTTTAATAAAAAATATCACAAAATTCTTCTAAGTCCCTCGGGAAGAGTGAAAGACGCGCACGTTCATTTTCAGAGCTCCTAGACCTTCCTATAAGAAGTTAGCCTAAAAGTAGCTTCGAAAAACGCTTAGGTTAAGTTTCAGAGTTGCTTCTAATGTACCAAAGCTGGACTTAGACATAATTTCACTCTCACAACATTATGGCTGGTTGGAGACAGTCCGAACCACAAGTACCGGGTCCATGGTTCTGGGCGTATACTGGGGGGACGGGGGGGACTCCCATTAACCCCTGACTATACCGGGGATACGCTTATCACAATGCCTTTCTGGTCTGTGCTGAAGCAGGGCATTCTGGCAGCCAAGTGGCTTGACCTTTATTAGTGAGCCTGGTTACCCCCTCTCGGAACCACAGACTTAGAAATCGCCAGCTCATATACAGTGCATAAAATATATTTATATATATACCTTTATACACCATTTTAATAAAAAATATCACAAAATTCTTCTAAGTCCCTTGGGAAGAGTCAAAGATGCGCACGTTCATTTTCAGAGCTCCTAGACCTTCCCATAAGAAGTTAGCCAAAAAGTAGCTTCGAAAAACGCTTAGGTGAAGTTTCAGAGTTGCTTCTAATGTACCGAAGCTGGACTTAACATAATTTCACTCTCACAACATTATGGCTGGTTGGAGACAGTCCGAACCACAAATACCGGGTCCATGGTTCTGGGCGTATACTGGGGGGACGGGGGGGACTCCCATTAACTCCTGACTATACCGGGGATACGCTTATCACAATGCCTTTCTGGTCTGTGCTGAAGCAGGGCATTCTGGCAGCCAAGTGGCTTGACCTTAATTAGTGAGCCTGGTTACCCCCTCTCGGAACCACAGACTTAGAAATCGCCAGCTCATATACAGTGCATAAAATATATTTATATATATACCCTTATACACCATTTTAATAAAAAATATCACAAAATTCTTCTAAGTCCCTCGGGAAGAGTGAAAGATGCGCACGTTCATTTTCAGAGCTCCTAGACCTTCCTATAAGAAGTTAGCCAAAAAGTAGCTTCGAAAAACGCTTAGGTGAAGTTTCAGAGTTGCTTCTAATGTACCAAAGCTGGACTTAGACATAATTTCACTCTCACAACATTATGGCTGGTTGGAGACAGTCCGAACCACAAGTACCGGGTCCATGGTTCTGGGCGTATACTGGGGGGACGGGGACGACTCCCATTAACCCCTGACTATACCGGGGATACGCTTATCACAATGCCTTTCTGGTCTGTGCTGAAGCAGGGCATTCTGGCAGCCAAGTGGCTTGACCTTTATTAGTGAGCCTGGTTACCCCCTCTCGGAACAACAGACTTAGAAATCGCCAGCTCATATACAGTGCATAAAATATATTTATATACAGTATATACCCTTATACACCATTTTAATAAAAAATATCACAAAATTCTTCTAAGTCCCTCGGAAAGAGTGAAAGACGCGCACGTTAATTTTCAGAGCTCCTAGACCTTCCTATAAGAAGTTAGCCAAAAAGTAGCTTCGAAAAACGCTTAGGTTAAGTTTCAGAGTTGCTTCTAATGTACCAAAGCTGGACTTAGACATAATTTCACTCTCACAACATTATGGCTGGTTGGAGACAGTCCGAACCACAAGTACCGGGTCCATGGTTCTGGGCGTATACTGGGGGGACGGGTGGGACTCCCATTAACCCCTGACTATACCGGGGATACGCTTATCACAATGCCTTTCTGGTCTGTGCTGAAGCAGGGCATTCTGGCAGCCAAGTGGCTTGACCTTTATTAGTGAGCCTGGTTACCCCCTCTCGGAATCACAGACTTAGAAATCGCCAGCTCATATACAGTGCATAAAATATATTTATATATATACCCTTATACACCATTTTAATAAAAAATATCACAAAATTCTTCTAAGTCCCTCGGGAAGAGTGAAAGATGCGCACGTTCATTTTCAGAGCTCCTAGACCTTCCCATAAGAAGTTAGCCAAAAAGTAGCTTCGAAAAACGCTTAGGTGAAGTTTCAGAGTTGCTTCTAATGTACCAAAGCTGGACTTAGACATAATTTCACTCTCACAACATTATGGCTGGTTGGAGACAGTCCGAACCACAAGTACCGGGTCCATGGTTCTGGGCGTATACTGGGGGGACGGGGACGACTCCCATTAACCCCTGACTATACCGGGGATACGCTTATCACAATGCCTTTCTGGTCTGTGCTGAAGCAGGGCATTCTGGCAGCCAAGTGGCATGACCTTTATTAGTGAGCCTGGTTACCCCCTCTCGGAACAACAGACTTAGAAATCGCCAGCTCATATACAGTGCATAAAATATATTTATATATATACCCTTATACACCATTTTAATAAAAAATATCACAAAATTCTTCTAAGTCCCTCGGGAAGAGTGAAAGACGCGCACGTTCATTTTCAGAGCTCCTAGACCTTCCTATAAGAAGTTAGCCAAAAAGTAGCTTCGAAAAACGCTTAGGTTAAGTTTCAGAGTTGCTTCTAATGTACCGAAGCTGGACTTAGACATAATTTCACTCTCACAACATTATGGCTGGTTGGAGACAGTCCGAACCACAAGTACCGGGTCCATGGTTCTGGGCGTATACTGGGGGGACGGGGACGACTCCCATTAACCCCTGACTATACCGGGGATACGCTTATCACAATGCCTTTCTGGTCTGTGCTGAAGCAGGGCATTCTGGCAGCCAAGTGGCTTGACCTTTATTAGTGAGCCTGGTTACCCCCTCTCGGAACAACAGACTTAGAAATCGCCAGCTCATATACAGTGCATAAAATATATTTATATATATACCCTTATACACCATTTTAATAAAAAATATCACAAAATTCTTCTAAGTCCCTCGGGAAGAGTGAAAGACGCGCACGTTCATTTTCAGAGCTCCTAGACCTTCCCATAAGAAGTTAGCCAAAAAGTAGCTTCGAAAAACGCTTAGGTTAAGTTTCAGAGTTGCTTCTAATGTACCGAAGCTGGACTTAGACATAATTTCACTCTCACAACATTATGGCTGGTTGGAGACAGTCCGAACCACAAGTACCGGGTCCATGGTTCTTAGCGTATACTGGGGGGACGGGGGGGACTCCCATTAAACCCTGACTATACCGGGGATACGCTTATCACAATGCCTTTCTGGTCTGTGCTGAAGCAGGGCATTCTGGCAGCCAAGTGGCTTCACCTTAATTAGTGAGCCTGGTTACCCCCTCTCGGAACCACAGACTTAGAAATCGCCATCTCATATACAGTGCATAAAATATATTTATATATATACCCTTATACACCATTTTAATAAAAAATATCACAAAATTCTTCTAAGTCCCTCGGGAAGAGTGAAAGACGCGCACGTTCATTTTCAGAGCTCCTAGACCTTCCCATAAGAAGTTAGCCAAAAAGTAGCTTCGAAAAACGCTTAGGTGAAGTTTCAGAGTTGCTTCTAATGTACCAAAGCTGGACTTAGACATAATTTCACTCTCACAACATTATGGCTGGTTGGAGACAGTCCGAACCACAAGTACCGGGTCCATGGTTCTGGGCGTATACTGGGGGGACGGGGACGACTCCCATTAACCCCTGACTATACCGGGGATACGCTTATCACAATGCCTTTCTGGTCTGTGCTGAAGCAGGGCATTCTGGCAGCCAAGTGGCTTGACCTTTATTAGTGAGCCTGGTTACCCCCTCTCGGAACAACAGACTTAGAAATCGCCAGCTCATATACAGTGCATAAAATATATTTATATATATACCCTTATACACCATTTTAATAAAAAATATCACAAAATTCTTCTAAGTCCCTCGGGAAGAGTGAAAGACGCGCACGTTCATTTTCAGAGCTCCTAGACCTTCCTATAAGAAGTTAGCCTAAAAGCAGCTTCGAAAAACGCTTAGGTTAAGTTTCAGAGTTGCTTCTAATGTACCAAAGCTGGACTTAGACATAATTTCACTCTCACAACATTATGGCTGGTTGGAGACAGTCCGAACCACAAGTACCGGGTCCATGGTTCTGGGCGTATACTGGGGGGACGGGGGGGACTCCCATTAACCCCTGACTATACCGGGGATACGCTTATCACAATGCCTTTCTGGTCTGTGCTGAAGCAGGGCATTCTGGCAGCCAAGTGGCTTGACCTTTATTAGTGAGCCTGGTTACCCCCTCTCGGAACCACAGACTTAGAAATCGCCAGCTCATATACAGTGCATAAAATATATTTATATTTATACCTTTATACACCATTTTAATAAAAAATATCACAAAATTCTTCTAAGTCCCTTGGGAAGAGTCAAAGATGCGCACGTTCATTTTCAGAGCTCCTAGACCTTCCCATAAGAAGTTAGCCAAAAAGTAGCTTCGAAAAACGCTTAGGTGAAGTTTCAGAGTTGCTTCTAATGTACCGAAGCTGGACTTAACATAATTTCACTCTCACAACATTATGGCTGGTTGGAGACAGTCCGAACCACAAATACCGGGTCCATGGTTCTGGGCGTATACTGGGGGGACGGGGGGGACTCCCATTAACTCCTGACTATACCGGGGATACGCTTATCACAATGCCTTTCTGGTCTGTGCTGAAGCAGGGCATTCTGGCAGCCAAGTGGCTTGACCTTAATTAGTGAGCCTGGTTACCCCCTCTCGGAACCACAGACTTAGAAATCGCCAGCTCATATACAGTGCATAAAATATATTTATATATATACCCTTATACACCATTTTAATAAAAAATATCACAAAATTCTTCTAAGTCCCTCGGGAAGAGTGAAAGATGCGCACGTTCATTTTCAGAGCTCCTAGACCTTCCCATAAGAAGTTAGCCAAAAAGTAGCTTCGAAAAACGCTTAGGTGAAGTTTCAGAGTTGCTACTAATGTACCAAAGCTGGACTTAGACATAATTTCACTCTCACAACATTATGGCTGGTTGGAGACAGTCCGAACCACAAGTACCGGGTCCATGGTTCTGGGCGTATACTGGGGGGACGTGGGGGACTCCCATTAAACCCTGACTATACCGGGGATACGCTTATCACAATGCCTTTCTGGTCTGTGCTGAAGCAGGGCATTCTGGCAGCCAAGTGGCTTCACCTTAATTAGTGAGCCTGGTTACCCCCTCTCGGAACCACAGACTTAGAAATCGCCAGCTCATATACAGTGCATAAAATATATTTATATATATACCCTTATACACCATTTTAATAAAAAATATCACAAAATTCTTCTAAGTCCCTCGGGAAGAGTGAAAGACGCGCACGTTCATTTTCAGAGCTCCTAGACCTTCTAATAAGAAGTTAGCCAAAAAGTAGCTTCGAAAAACGCTTAGGTGAAGTTTCAGAGTTGCTTCTAATGTACCAAAGCTGGACTTAGACATAATTTCACTCTCACAACATTATGGCTGGTTGGAGACAGTCCGAACCACAAGTACCGGGTCCATGGTTCTGGGCGTATACTGGGGGGATGGGGACGACTCCCATTAACCCCTGACTATACCGGGGATACGCTTATCACAATGCCTTTCTGGTCTGTGCTGAAGCAGGGCATTCTGGCAGCCAAGTGGCTTGACCTTTATTAGTGAGCCTGGTTACCCCCTCTCGGAACAACAGACTTAGAAATCGCCAGCTCATATACAGTGCATAAAATATATTTATATATATACCCTTATACACCATTTTAATAAAAAATATCACAAAATTCTTCCAAGTACCTCGGGAAGAGTGAAAGACGCGCACGTTCATTTTTAGAGCTCCTAGACCTTCCTATAAGAAGTTAGCCAAAAAGTAGCTTCGAAAAACGCTTAGGTTAAGTTTCAGAGTTGCTTCTAATGTACCGAAGCTGGACTTAGACATAATTTCACTCTCACAACATTATGGCTGGTTGGAGACAGTCCGAACCACAAGTACCGGGTCCATGGTTCTGGGCGTATACTGGGGGGACGGGGACGACTCCCATTAACCCCTGACTATACCGGGGATACGCTTATCACAATGCCTTTCTGGTCTGTGCTGAAGCAGGGCATTCTGGCAGCCAAGTGGCTTGACCTTAATTAGTGAGCCTGGTTACCCCCTCTCGGAATCGCAGACTTAGAAATCGCCAGCTCATATACAGTGCATAAAATATATTTATATATATACCCTTATACACCATTTTAATAAAAAATATCACAAAATTCTTCTAAGTCCCTCGGGAAGAGTGAAAGACGCGCACGTTCATTTTCAGAGCTCCTAGACCTTCCTATAAGAAGTTAGCCAAAAAGTAGCTTCGAAAAACGCTTAGGTGAAGTTTCAGAGTTGCTTCTAATGTACCGAAGCTGGACTTAGACATAATTTCACTCTCACAACATTATGGCTGGTTGGAGACAGTCCGAACCACAAGTACCGGGTCCATGGTTCTGGGCGTATACTGGGGGGACGGGGACGACTCCCATTAACCCCTGACTATACCGGGGATACGCTTATCACAATGCCTTTCTGGTCTGTGCTGAAGCAGGGCATTCTGGCAGCCAAGTGGCTTGACCTTAATTAGTGAGCCTGGTTACCCCCTCTCGGAACCACAGACTTAGAAATCGCCAGCTCATATACAGTGCATAAAATATATTTATATATATACCCTTATACACCATTTTAATAAAAAATATCACAAAATTCTTCTAAGTCCCTCGGGAAGAGTGAAAGATGCGCACGTTCATTTTCAGAGCTCCTAGACCTTCCCATAAGAAGTTAGCCAAAAAGTAGCTTCGAAAAACGCTTAGGTGAAGTTTCAGAGTTGCTACTAATGTACCAAAGCTGGACTTAGACATAATTTCACTCTCACAACATTATGGCTGGTTGGAGACAGTCCGAACCACAAGTACCGGGTCCATGGTTCTGGGCGTATACTGGGGGGACGGGGGGGACTCCCATTAAACCCTGACTATACCGGGGATACGCTTATCACAATGCCTTTCTGGTCTGTGCTGAAGCAGGGCATTCTGGCAGCCAAGTGGCTTGACCTTTATTAGTGAGCCTGGTTACCCCCTCTCGGAACCACAGACTTAGAAATCGCCAGCTCATATACAGTGCATAAAATATATTTATATATATACCTTTATACACCATTTTAATAAAAAATATCACAAAATTCTTCTAAGTCCCTTGGGAAGAGTCAAAGATGCGCACGTTCATTTTCAGAGCTCCTAGACCTTCCCATAAGAAGTTAGCCAAAAAGTAGCTTCGAAAAACGCTTAGGTTAAGTTTCAGAGTTGCTTCTAATGTACCGAAGCTGGACTTAACATAATTTCACTCTCACAACATTATGGCTGGTTGGAGACAGTCCGAACCACAAATACCGGGTCCATGGTTCTGGGCGTATACTGGGGGGACGGGGGGGGACTCCCATTAACCCCTGACTATACCGGGGATACGCTTATCACAATGCCTTTCTGGTCTGTGCTGAAGCAGGGCATTCTGGCAGCCAAGTGGCTTGACCTTAATTAGTGAGCCTGGTTACCCCCTCTCGGAACCACAGACTTAGAAATCGCCAGCTCATATACAGTGCATAAAATATATTTATATATATACCCTTATACACCATTTTAATAAAAAATATCACAAAATTCTTCTAAGTCCCTCGGGAAGAGTGAAAGATGCGCACGTTCATTTTCAGAGCTCCTAGACCTTCCCATAAGAAGTTAGCCAAAAAGTAGCTTCGAAAAACGCTTAGGTGAAGTTTCAGAGTTGCTACTAATGTACCAAAGCTGGACTTAGACATAATTTCACTCTCACAACATTATGGCTGGTTGGAGACAGTCCGAACCACAAGTACCGGGTCCATGGTTCTGGGCGTATACTGGGGGGACGGGGGGGACTCCCATTAAACCCTGACTATACCGGGGATACGCTTATCACAATGCCTTTCTGGTCTGTGCTGAAGCAGGGCATTCTGGCAGCCAAGTGGCTTGACCTTTATTAGTGAGCCTGGTTACCCCCTCTCGGAACCACAGACTTAGAAATCGCCAGCTCATATACAGTGCATAAAATATATTTATATATATACCTTTATACACCATTTTAATAAAAAATATCACAAAATTCTTCTAAGTCCCTTGGGAAGAGTCAAAGATGCGCACGTTCATTTTCAGAGCTCCTAGACCTTCCCATAAGAAGTTAGCCAAAAAGTAGCTTCGAAAAACGCTTAGGTTAAGTTTCAGAGTTGCTTCTAATGTACCGAAGCTGGACTTAACATAATTTCACTCTCACAACATTATGGCTGGTTGGAGACAGTCCGAACCACAAATACCGGGTCCATGGTTCTGGGCGTATACTGGGGGGACGGGGGGGGACTCCCATTAACCCCTGACTATACCGGGGATACGCTTATCACAATGCCTTTCTGGTCTGTGCTGAAGCAGGGCATTCTGGCAGCCAAGTGGCTTGACCTTAATTAGTGAGCCTGGTTACCCCCTCTCGGAACCACAGACTTAGAAATCGCCAGCTCATATACAGTGCATAAAATATATTTATATATATACCCTTATACACCATTTTAATAAAAAATATCACAAAATTCTTCTAAGTCCCTCGGGAAGAGTGAAAGATGCGCACGTTCATTTTCAGAGCTCCTAGACCTTCCCATAAGAAGTTAGCCAAAAAGTAGCTTCGAAAAACGCTTAGGTGAAGTTTCAGAGTTGCTACTAATGTACCAAAGCTGGACTTAGACATAATTTCACTCTCACAACATTATGGCTGGTTGGAGACAGTCCGAACCACAAGTACCGGGTCCATGGTTCTGGGCGTATACTGGGGGGACGGGGGGGACTCCCATTAAACCCTGACTATACCGGGGATACGCTTATCACAATGCCTTTCTGGTCTGTGCTGAAGCAGGGCATTCTGGCAGCCAAGTGGCTTGACCTTTATTAGTGAGCCTGGTTACCCCCTCTCGGAACCACAGACTTAGAAATCGCCAGCTCATATACAGTGCATAAAATATATTTATATATATACCTTTATACACCATTTTAATAAAAAATATCACAAAATTCTTCTAAGTCCCTTGGGAAGAGTCAAAGATGCGCACATTCATTTTCAGAGCTCCTAGACCTTCCCATAAGAAGTTAGCCAAAAAGTAGCTTCGAAAAACGCTTAGGTTAAGTTTCAGAGTTGCTTCTAATGTACCGAAGCTGGACTTAACATAATTTCACTCTCACAACATTATGGCTGGTTGGAGACAGTCCGAACCACAAATACCGGGTCCATGGTTCTGGGCGTATACTGGGGGGACGGGGGGGGACTCCCATTAACCCCTGACTATACCGGGGATACGCTTATCACAATGCCTTTCTGGTCTGTGCTGAAGCAGGGCATTCTGGCAGCCAAGTGGCTTGACCTTAATTAGTGAGCCTGGTTACCCCCTCTCGGAACCACAGACTTAGAAATCGCCAGCTCATATACAGTGCATAAAATATATTTATATATATACCCTTATACACCATTTTAATAAAAAATATCACAAAATTCTTCTAAGTCCCTCGGGAAGAGTGAAAGATGCGCACGTTCATTTTCAGAGCTCCTAGACCTTCCCATAAGAAGTTAGCCAAAAAGTAGCTTCGAAAAACGCTTAGGTGAAGTTTCAGAGTTGCTACTAATGTACCAAAGCTGGACTTAGACATAATTTCACTCTCACAACATTATGGCTGGTTGGAGACAGTCCGAACCACAAGTACCGGGTCCATGGTTCTGGGCGTATACTGGGGGGACGGGGGGGACTCCCATTAAACCCTGACTATACCGGGGATACGCTTATCACAATGCCTTTCTGGTCTGTGCTGAAGCAGGGCATTCTGGCAGCCAAGTGGCTTCACCTTAATTAGTGAGCCTGGTTACCCCCTCTCGGAACCACAGACTTAGAAATCGCCAGCTCATATACAGTGCATAAAATATATTTATATATATACCCTTATACACCATTTTAATAAAAAATATCACAAAATTCTTCTAAGTCCCTCGGGAAGAGTGAAAGACGCGCACGTTCATTTTCAGAGCTCCTAGACCTTCTAATAAGAAGTTAGCCAAAAAGTAGCTTCGAAAAACGCTTAGGTGAAGTTTCAGAGTTGCTTCTAATGTACCAAAGCTGGACTTAGACATAATTTCACTCTCACAACATTATGGCTGGTTGGAGACAGTCCGAACCACAAGTACCGGGTCCATGGTTCTGGGCGTATACTGGGGGGACGGGGACGACTCCCATTAACCCCTGACTATACCGGGGATACGCTTATCACAATGCCTTTCTGGTCTGTGCTGAAGCAGGGCATTCTGGCAGCCAAGTGGCTTGACCTTAATTAGTGAGCCTGGTTACCCCCTCTCGGAACCACAGACTTAGAAATCGCCAGCTCATATACAGTGCATAAAATATATTTATATATATATACCCTTATACACCATTTTAATAAAAAATATCACAAAATTCTTCTAAGTCCCTCGGGAAGAGTGAAAGACGCGCACGTTCATTTTCAGAGCTCCTAGACCTTCCTATAAGAAGTTAGCCAAAAAGTAGCTTCGAAAAACGCTTAGGTTAAGTTTCAGAGTTGCTTCTAATGTACCGAAGCTGGACTTAGACATAATGTCACTCTCACAACATTATAACTGGTTGGAGACAGTCCGAACCACAAGTACCGGGTCCATGGTTCTGGGCGTATACTGGGGGGACGGGGGGGACTCCCATTAACCCCTGACTATACCGGGGATACGCTTATCACAATGCCTTTCTGGTCTGTGCTGAAGCAGGGCATTCTGGCAGCCAAGTGGCTTGACCTTAATTAGTGAGCCTGGTTACCCCCTCTCGGAACCACAGACTTAGAAATCGCCAGCTCATATACAGTGCATAAAATATATTTATATATATATACCCTTATACACCATTTTAATAAAAAATATCACAAAATTCTTCTAAGTCCCTCGGGAAGAGTGAAAGACGCGCACGTTCATTTTCAGAGCTCCTAGACCTTCCTATAAGAAGTTAGCCAAAAAGTAGCTTCGAAAAACGCTTAGGTTAAGTTTCAGAGTTGCTTCTAATGTACCGACGCTGGACTTAGACATAATGTCACTCTCACAACATTATAACTGGTTGGAGACAGTCCGAACCACAAGTACCGGGTCCATGGTTCTGGGCGTATACTGGGGGGACGGGGGGGACTCCCATTAACCCCTGACTATACCGGGGATACGCTTATCACAATGCCTTTCTGGTCTGTGCTGAAGCAGGGCATTATGGCAGCCAAGTGGCTTGACCTTTATTAGTGAGCCTGGTTACCCCCTCTCGGAACAACAGACTTAGAAATCGCCAGCTCATATACAGTGCATAAAATATATTTATATATATACCCTTATACACCATTTTAATAAAAAATATCACAAAATTCTTCTAAGTCCCTCGGGAAGAGTGAAAGACGCGCACGTTCATTTTCAGAGCTCCTAGACCTTCTAATAAGAAGTTAGCCAAAAAGTAGCTTCGAAAAACGCTTAGGTGAAGTTTCAGAGTTGCTTCTAATGTACCAAAGCTGGACTTAGACATAATTTCACTCTCACAACATTATGGCTGGTTGGAGACAGTCCGAACCACAAGTACCGGGTCCATGGTTCTGGGCGTATACTGGGGGGACGGGGACGACTCCCATTAACCCCTGACTATACCGGGGATACGCTTATCACAATGCCTTTCTGGTCTGTGCTGAAGCAGGTCATTCTGGCAGCCAAGTGGCTTGACCTTTATTAGTGAGCCTGGTTACCCCCTCTCGGAACAACAGACTTAGAAATCGCCAGCTCATATACAGTGCATAAAATATATTTATATATATACCCTTATACACCATTTTAATAAAAAATATCACAAAATTCTTCCAAGTACCTCGGGAAGAGTGAAAGACGCGCACGTTCATTTTTAGAGCTCCTAGACCTTCCTATAAGAAGTTAGCCAAAAAGTAGCTTCGAAAAACGCTTAGGTTAAGTTTCAGAGTTGCTTCTAATGTACCGAAGCTGGACTTAGACATAATTTCACTCTCACAACATTATGGCTGGTTGGAGACAGTCCGAACCACAAGTACCGGGTCCATGGTTCTGGGCGTATACTGGGGGGACGGGGACGACTCCCATTAACCCCTGACTATACCGGGGATACGCTTATCACAATGCCTTTCTGGTCTGTGCTGAAGCAGGGCATTCTGGCAGCCAAGTGGCTTGACCTTAATTAGTGAGCCTGGTTACCCCCTCTCGGAATCACAGACTTAGAAATCGCCAGCTCATATACAGTGCATAAAATATATTTATATATATACCCTTATACACCATTTTAATAAAAAATATCACAAAATTCTTCTAAGTCCCTCGGGAAGAGTGAAAGACGCGCACGTTCATTTTCAGAGCTCCTAGACCTTCCTATAAGAAGTTAGCCAAAAAGTAGCTTCGAAAAACGCTTAGGTGAAGTTTCAGAGTTGCTTCTAATGTACCGAAGCTGGACTTAGACATAATTTCACTCTCACAACATTATGGCTGGTTGGAGACAGTCCGAACCACAAGTACCGGGTCCATGGTTCTGGGCGTATACTGGGGGGACGGGGACGACTCCCATTAACCCCTGACTATACCGGGGATACGCTTATCACAATGCCTTTCTGGTCTGTGCTGAAGCAGGGCATTCTGGCAGCCAAGTGGCTTGACCTTAATTAGTGAGCCTGGTTACCCCCTCTCGGAACCACAGACTTAGAAATCGCCAGCTCATATACAGTGCATAAAATATATTTATATATATACCCTTATACACCATTTTAATAAAAAATATCACAAAATTCTTCTAAGTCCCTCGGGAAGAGTGAAAGACGCGCACGTTCATTTTCAGAGCTCCTAGACCTTCCTATAAGAAGTTAGCCAAAAAGTAGCTTCGAAAAACGCTTAGGTTAAGTTTCAGAGTTGCTTCTAATGTACCGAAGCTGGACTTAGACATAATGTCACTCTCACAACATTATAACTGGTTGGAGACAGTCCGAACCACAAGTACCGGGTCCATGGTTCTGGGCGTATACTGGGAGGACGGGGGGGACTCCCATTAACCCCTGACTATACCGGGGATACGCTTATCACAATGCCTTTCTGGTCTGTGCTGAAGCAGGGCATTATGGCAGCCAAGTGGCTTGACCTTTATTAGTGAGCCTGGTTACCCCCTCTCGGAACAACAGACTTAGAAATCGCCAGCTCATATACAGTGCATAAAATATATTTATATATATACCCTTATACACCATTTTAATAAAAAATATCACAAAATTCTTCTAAGTCCCTCGGGAAGAGTGAAAGACGCGCACGTTCATTTTCAGAGCTCCTAGACCTTCCTATAAGAAGTTAGCCAAAAAGTAGCTTCGAAAAACGCTTAGGTTAAGTTTCAGAGTTGCTTCTAATGTACCGAAGCTGGACTTAGACATAATTTCACTCTCACAACATTATGGCTGGTTGGAGATAGTCCGAACCACAAGTACCGGGTCCATGGTTCTGGGCGTATACTGGGGGGACGGGGACGACTCCCATTAACCCCTGACTATACCGGGGATACGCTTATCACAATGCCTTTCTGGTCTGTGCTGAAGCAGGGCATTCTGGCAGCCAAGTGGCTTGACCTTAATTAGTGAGCCTGGTTACCCCCTCTCGGAACCACAGACTTAGAAATCGCCAGCTCATATACAGTGCATAAAATATATTTATATATATACCCTTATACACCATTTTAATAAAAAATATCACAAAATTCTTCTAAGTCCCTCGGGAAGAGTGAAAGACGCGCACGTTCATTTTCAGAGCTCCTAGACCTTCCTATAAGAAGTTAGCCAAAAAGTAGCTTCGAAAAACGCTTAGGTTAAGTTTCAGAGTTGCTTCTAATGTACCGAAGCTGGACTTAGACATAATGTCACTCTCACAACATTATAACTGGTTGGAGACAGTCCGAACCACAAGTACCGGGTCCATGGTTCTGGGCGTATACTGGGAGGACGGGGGGGACTCCCATTAACCCCTGACTATACCGGGGATACGCTTATCACAATGCCTTTCTGGTCTGTGCTGAAGCAGGGCATTATGGCAGCCAAGTGGCTTGACCTTTATTAGTGAGCCTGGTTACCCCCTCTCGGAACAACAGACTTAGAAATCGCCAGCTCATATACAGTGCATAAAATATATTTATATATATACCCTTATACACCATTTTAATAAAAAATATCACAAAATTCTTCTAAGTCCCTCGGGAAGAGTGAAAGACGCGCACGTTCATTTTCAGAGCTCCTAGACCTTCCTATAAGAAGTTAGCCAAAAAGTAGCTTCGAAAAACGCTTAGGTTAAGTTTCAGAGTTGCTTCTAATGTACCGAAGCTGGACTTAGACATAATTTCACTCTCACAACATTATGGCTGGTTGGAGATAGTCCGAACCACAAGTACCGGGTCCATGGTTCTGGGCGTATACTGGGGGGACGGGGACGACTCCCATTAACCCCTGACTATACCGGGGATACGCTTATCACAATGCCTTTCTGGTCTGTGCTGAAGCAGGGCATTCTGGCAGCCAAGTGGCTTGACCTTAATTAGTGAGCCTGGTTACCCCCTCTCGGAACCACAGACTTAGAAATCGCCAGCTCATATACACTGCATAAAATATATTTATATATATACCCTTATACACCATTTTAATAAAAAATATCACAAAATTCTTCCAAGTACCTCGGGAAGAGTGAAAGACGCGCACGTTCATTTTTAGAGCTCCTAGACCTTCCTATAAGAAGTTAGCCAAAAAGTAGCTTCGAAAAACGCTTAGGTTAAGTTTCAGAGTTGCTTCTAATGTACCGAAGCTGGACTTAGACATAATTTCACTCTCACAACATTATGGCTGGTTGGAGACAGTCCGAACCACAAGTACCGGGTCCATGGTTCTGGGCGTATACTGGGGGGACGGGGACGACTCCCATTAACCCCTGACAATACCGGGGATACGCTTATCACAATGCCTTTCTGGTCTGTGCTGAAGCAGGGCATTCTGGCAGCCAAGTGGCTTGACCTTAATTAGTTAGCCTGGTTACCCCCTCTCGGAATCACAGACTTAGAAATCGCCAGCTCATATACAGTGCATAAAATATATTTATATATATACCCTTATACACCATTTTAATAAAAAATATCACAAAATTCTTCTAAGTCCCTCGGGAAGAGTGAAAGACGCGCACGTTCATTTTCAGAGCTCCTAGACCTTCCTATAAGAAGTTAGCCAAAAAGTAGCTTCGAAAAACGCTTAGGTGAAGTTTCAGAGTTGCTTCTAATGTACCGAAGCTGGACTTAGACATAATTTCACTCTCACAACATTATGGCTGGTTGGAGACAGTCCGAACCACAAGTACCGGGTCCATGGTTCTGGGCGTATACTGGGGGGACGGGGACGACTCCCATTAACCCCTGACTATACCGGGGATACGCTTATCACAATGCCTTTCTGGTCTGTGCTGAAGCAGGGCATTCTGGCAGCCAAGTGGCTTGACCTTAATTAGTGAGCCTGGTTACCCCCTCTCGGAACCACAGACTTAGAAATCGCCAGCTCATATACAGTGCATAAAATATATTTATATATATATACCCTTATACACCATTTTAATAAAAAATATCACAAAATTCTTCTAAGTCCCTCGGGAAGAGTGAAAGACGCGCACGTTCATTTTCAGAGCTCCTAGACCTTCCTATAAGAAGTTAGCCAAAAAGTAGCTTCGAAAAACGCTTAGGTTAAGTTTCAGAGTTGCTTCTAATGTACCGAAGCTGGACTTAGACATAATGTCACTCTCACAACATTATAACTGGTTGGAGACAGTCCGAACCACAAGTACCGGGTCCATGGTTCTGGGCGTATACTGGGGGGACGGGGGGGACTCCCATTAACCCCTGACTATACCGGGGATACGCTTATCACAATGCCTTTCTGGTCTGTGCTGAAGCAGGGCATTCTGGCAGCCAAGTGGCTTGACCTTAATTAGTGAGCCTGGTTACCCCCTCTCGGAACCACAGACTTAGAAATCGCCAGCTCATATACAGTGCATAAAATATATTTATATATATATACCCTTATACACCATTTTAATAAAAAATATCACAAAATTCTTCTAAGTCCCTCGGGAAGAGTGAAAGACGCGCACGTTCATTTTCAGAGCTCCTAGACCTTCCTATAAGAAGTTAGCCAAAAAGTAGCTTCGAAAAACGCTTAGGTTAAGTTTCAGAGTTGCTTCTAATGTACCGAAGCTGGACTTAGACATAATGTCACTCTCACAACATTATAACTGGTTGGAGACAGTCCGAACCACAAGTACCGGGTCCATGGTTCTGGGCGTATACTGGGGGGACGGGGGGGACTCCCATTAACCCCTGACTATACCGGGGATACGCTTATCACAATGCCTTTCTGGTCTGTGCTGAAGCAGGGCATTATGGCAGCCAAGTGGCTTGACCTTTATTAGTGAGCCTGGTTACCCCCTCTCGGAACAACAGACTTAGAAATCGCCAGCTCATATACAGTGCATAAAATATATTTATATATATACCCTTATACACCATTTTAATAAAAAATATCACAAAATTCTTCTAAGTCCCTCGGGAAGAGTGAAAGACGCGCACGTTCATTTTCAGAGCTCCTAGACCTTCTAATAAGAAGTTAGCCAAAAAGTAGCTTCGAAAAACGCTTAGGTGAAGTTTCAGAGTTGCTTCTAATGTACCAAAGCTGGACTTAGACATAATTTCACTCTCACAACATTATGGCTGGTTGGAGACAGTCCGAACCACAAGTACCGGGTCCATGGTTCTGGGCGTATACTGGGGGGACGGGGACGACTCCCATTAACCCCTGACTATACCGGGGATACGCTTATCACAATGCCTTTCTGGTCTGTGCTGAAGCAGGTCATTCTGGCAGCCAAGTGGCTTGACCTTTATTAGTGAGCCTGGTTACCCCCTCTCGGAACAACAGACTTAGAAATCGCCAGCTCATATACAGTGCATAAAATATATTTATATATATACCCTTATACACCATTTTAATAAAAAATATCACAAAATTCTTCCAAGTACCTCGGGAAGAGTGAAAGACGCGCACGTTCATTTTTAGAGCTCCTAGACCTTCCTATAAGAAGTTAGCCAAAAAGTAGCTTCGAAAAACGCTTAGGTTAAGTTTCAGAGTTGCTTCTAATGTACCGAAGCTGGACTTAGACATAATTTCACTCTCACAACATTATGGCTGGTTGGAGACAGTCCGAACCACAAGTACCGGGTCCATGGTTCTGGGCGTATACTGGGGGGACGGGGACGACTCCCATTAACCCCTGACTATACCGGGGATACGCTTATCACAATGCCTTTCTGGTCTGTGCTGAAGCAGGGCATTCTGGCAGCCAAGTGGCTTGACCTTAATTAGTGAGCCTGGTTACCCCCTCTCGGAATCACAGACTTAGAAATCGCCAGCTCATATACAGTGCATAAAATATATTTATATATATACCCTTATACACCATTTTAATAAAAAATATCACAAAATTCTTCTAAGTCCCTCGGGAAGAGTGAAAGACGCGCACGTTCATTTTCAGAGCTCCTAGACCTTCCTATAAGAAGTTAGCCAAAAAGTAGCTTCGAAAAACGCTTAGGTGAAGTTTCAGAGTTGCTTCTAATGTACCGAAGCTGGACTTAGACATAATTTCACTCTCACAACATTATGGCTGGTTGGAGACAGTCCGAACCACAAGTACCGGGTCCATGGTTCTGGGCGTATACTGGGGGGACGGGGACGACTCCCATTAACCCCTGACTATACCGGGGATACGCTTATCACAATGCCTTTCTGGTCTGTGCTGAAGCAGGGCATTCTGGCAGCCAAGTGGCTTGACCTTAATTAGTGAGCCTGGTTACCCCCTCTCGGAACCACAGACTTAGAAATCGCCAGCTCATATACAGTGCATAAAATATATTTATATATATACCCTTATACACCATTTTAATAAAAAATATCACAAAATTCTTCTAAGTCCCTCGGGAAGAGTGAAAGACGCGCACGTTCATTTTCAGAGCTCCTAGACCTTCCTATAAGAAGTTAGCCAAAAAGTAGCTTCGAAAAACGCTTAGGTTAAGTTTCAGAGTTGCTTCTAATGTACCGAAGCTGGACTTAGACATAATGTCACTCTCACAACATTATAACTGGTTGGAGACAGTCCGAACCACAAGTACCGGGTCCATGGTTCTGGGCGTATACTGGGAGGACGGGGGGGACTCCCATTAACCCCTGACTATACCGGGGATACGCTTATCACAATGCCTTTCTGGTCTGTGCTGAAGCAGGGCATTATGGCAGCCAAGTGGCTTGACCTTTATTAGTGAGCCTGGTTACCCCCTCTCGGAACAACAGACTTAGAAATCGCCAGCTCATATACAGTGCATAAAATATATTTATATATATACCCTTATACACCATTTTAATAAAAAATATCACAAAATTCTTCTAAGTCCCTCGGGAAGAGTGAAAGACGCGCACGTTCATTTTCAGAGCTCCTAGACCTTCCTATAAGAAGTTAGCCAAAAAGTAGCTTCGAAAAACGCTTAGGTTAAGTTTCAGAGTTGCTTCTAATGTACCGAAGCTGGACTTAGACATAATTTCACTCTCACAACATTATGGCTGGTTGGAGATAGTCCGAACCACAAGTACCGGGTCCATGGTTCTGGGCGTATACTGGGGGGACGGGGACGACTCCCATTAACCCCTGACTATACCGGGGATACGCTTATCACAATGCCTTTCTGGTCTGTGCTGAAGCAGGGCATTCTGGCAGCCAAGTGGCTTGACCTTAATTAGTGAGCCTGGTTACCCCCTCTCGGAACCACAGACTTAGAAATCGCCAGCTCATATACAGTGCATAAAATATATTTATATATATACCCTTATACACCATTTTAATAAAAAATATCACAAAATTCTTCTAAGTCCCTCGGGAAGAGTGAAAGACGCGCACGTTCATTTTCAGAGCTCCTAGACCTTCCTATAAGAAGTTAGCCAAAAAGTAGCTTCGAAAAACGCTTAGGTTAAGTTTCAGAGTTGCTTCTAATGTACCGAAGCTGGACTTAGACATAATGTCACTCTCACAACATTATAACTGGTTGGAGACAGTCCGAACCACAAGTACCGGGTCCATGGTTCTGGGCGTATACTGGGAGGACGGGGGGGACTCCCATTAACCCCTGACTATACCGGGGATACGCTTATCACAATGCCTTTCTGGTCTGTGCTGAAGCAGGGCATTATGGCAGCCAAGTGGCTTGACCTTTATTAGTGAGCCTGGTTACCCCCTCTCGGAACAACAGACTTAGAAATCGCCAGCTCATATACAGTGCATAAAATATATTTATATATATACCCTTATACACCATTTTAATAAAAAATATCACAAAATTCTTCTAAGTCCCTCGGGAAGAGTGAAAGACGCGCACGTTCATTTTCAGAGCTCCTAGACCTTCCTATAAGAAGTTAGCCAAAAAGTAGCTTCGAAAAACGCTTAGGTTAAGTTTCAGAGTTGCTTCTAATGTACCGAAGCTGGACTTAGACATAATTTCACTCTCACAACATTATGGCTGGTTGGAGATAGTCCGAACCACAAGTACCGGGTCCATGGTTCTGGGCGTATACTGGGGGGACGGGGACGACTCCCATTAACCCCTGACTATACCGGGGATACGCTTATCACAATGCCTTTCTGGTCTGTGCTGAAGCAGGGCATTCTGGCAGCCAAGTGGCTTGACCTTAATTAGTGAGCCTGGTTACCCCCTCTCGGAACCACAGACTTAGAAATCGCCAGCTCATATACACTGCATAAAATATATTTATATATATACCCTTATACACCATTTTAATAAAAAATATCACAAAATTCTTCTAAGTCCCTCGGGAAGAGTGAAAGACGCGCACGTTCATTTTCAGAGCTCCTAGACCTTCCTATAAGAAGTTAGCCAAAAAGTAGCTTCGAAAAACGCTTAGGTTAAGTTTCAGAGTTGCTTCTAATGTACCGAAGCTGGACTTAGACATAATGTCACTCTCACAACATTATAACTGGTTGGAGACAGTCCGAACCACAAGTACCGGGTCCATGGTTCTGGGCGTATACTGGGGGGACGGGGGGGACTCCCATTAACCCCTGACTATACCGGGGATACGCTTATCACAATGCCTTTCTGGTCTGTGCTGAAGCAGGGCATTATGGCAGCCAAGTGGCTTGACCTTTATTAGTGAGCCTGGTTACCCCCTCTCGGAACAACAGACTTAGAAATCGCCAGCTCATATACAGTGCATAAAATATATTTATATATATACCCTTATACACCATTTTAATAAAAAATATCACAAAATTCTTCTAACTCCCTCGGGAAGAGTGAAAGACGCGCACGTTCATTTTCAGAGCTCCTAGACCTTCCTATAAGAAGTTAGCCAAAAAGTAGCTTCGAAAAACGCTTAGGTTAAGTTTCAGAGTTGCTTCTAATGTACCGAAGCTGGACTTAGACATAATTTCACTCTCACAACATTATGGCTGGTTGGAGATAGTCCGAAACACAAGTACCGGGTCCATGGTTCTGGGCGTATACTGGGGGGACGGGGACGACTCCCATTAACCCCTGACTATACCGGGGATACGCTTATCACAATGCCTTTCTGGTCTGTGCTGAAGCAGGGCATTCTGGCAGCCAAGTGGCTTGACCTTAATTAGTGAGCCTGGTTACCCCCTCTCGGAACCACAGACTTAGAAATCGCCAGCTCATATACAGTGCATAAAATATATTTATATATATACCCTTATACACCATTTTAATAAAAAATATCACAAAATTCTTCTAAGTCCCTCGGGAAGAGTGAAAGACGCGCACGTTCATTTTCAAAGCTCCTAGACCTTCCTATAAGAAGTTAGCCAAAAAGTAGCTTCGAAAAACGCTTAGGTTAAGTTTCAGAGTTGCTTCTAATGTACCGAAGCTGGACTTAGACATAATTTCACTCTCACAACATTATGGCTGGTTGGAGACAGTCCGAACCACAAGTACCGGGTCCATGGTTCTGGGCGTATACTGGGGGGACGGGGACGACTCCCATTAACCCCTGACTATACCGGGGATACGCTTATCACAATGCCTTTCTGGTCTGTGCTGAAGCAGGGCATTCTGGCAGCCAAGTGGCTTGACCTTAATTAGTGAGCCTGGTTACCCCCTCTCGGAACCACAGACTTAGAAATCGCCAGCTCATATACAGTGCATAAAATATATTTATATATATACCCTTATACACCATTTTAATAAAAAATATCACAAAATTCTTCTAAGTCCCTCGGGAAGAGTAAAAGACGCGCACGTTCATTTTCAGAGCTCCTAGACCTTCCTATAAGAAGTTAGCCAAAAAGTAGCTTCGAAAAACGCTTAGGTTAAGTTTCAGAGTTGCTTCTAATGTACCGAAGCTGGACTTAGACATAATGTCACTCTCACAACATTATAACTGGTTGGAGACAGTCCGAACCACAAGTACCGGGTCCATGGTTCTGGGCGTATACTGGGGGGACGGGGGGGACTCCCATTAACCCCTGACTATACCGGGGATACGCTTATCACAATGCCTTTTTGGTCTGTGCTGAAGCAGGGCATTATGGCAGCCAAGTGGCTTGACCTTTATTAGTGAGCCTGGTTACCCCCTCTCGGAACAACAGACTTAGAAATCGCCAGCTCATATACAGTGCATAAAATATATTTATATATATACCCTTATACACCATTTTAATAAAAAATATCACAAAATTCTTCTAAGTCCCTCGGGAAGAGTGAAAGACGCGCACGTTCATTTTCAGAGCTCCTAGACCTTCCTATAAGAAGTTAGCCAAAAAGTAGCTTCGAAAAACGCTTAGGTTAAGTTTCAGAGTTGCTTCTAATGTACCGAAGCTGGACTTAGACATAATTTCACTCTCACAACATTATGGCTGGTTGGAGATAGTCCGAACCACAAGTACCGGGTCCATGGTTCTGGGCGTATACTGGGGGGACGGGGACGACTCCCATTAACCCCTGACTATACCGGGGATACGCTTATCACAATGCCTTTCTGGTCTGTGCTGAAGCAGGGCATTCTGGCAGCCAAGTGGCTTGACCTTAATTAGTGAGCCTGGTTACCCCCTCTCGGAACCACAGACTTAGAAATCGCCAGCTCATATACAGTGCATAAAATATATTTATATATATACCCTTATACACCATTTTAATAAAAAATATCACAAAATTCTTCTAAGTCCCTCGGGAAGAGTGAAAGACGCGCACGTTCATTTTCAGAGCTCCTAGACCTTCCTATAAGAAGTTAGCCAAAAAGTAGCTTCGAAAACGCTTAGGTTAAGTTTCAGAGTTGCTTCTAATGTACCGAAGCTGGACTTAGACATAATGTCACTCTCACAACATTATAACTGGTTGGAGACAGTCCGAACCACAAGTACCGGGTCCATGGTTCTGGGCGTATACTGGGGGGACGGGGGGGACTCCCATTAACCCCTGACTATACCGGGGATACGCTTATCACAATGCCTTTCTGGTCTGTGCTGAAGCAGGGCATTATGGCAGCCAAGTGGCTTGACCTTTATTAGTGAGCCTGGTTACCCCCTCTCGGAACAACAGACTTAGAAATCGCCAGCTCATATACAGTGCATAAAATATATTTATATATATACCCTTATACACCATTTTAATAAAAAATATCACAAAATTCTTCTAAGTCCCTCGGGAAGAGTGAAAGACGCGCACGTTCATTTTCAGAGCTCCTAGACCTTCCTATAAGAAGTTAGCCAAAAAGTAGCTTCGAAAAACGCTTAGGTTAAGTTTCAGAGTTGCTTCTAATGTACCGAAGCTGGACTTAGACATAATTTCACTCTCACAACATTATGGCTTGTTGGAGATAGTCCGAACCACAAGTACCGGGTCCATGGTTCTGGGCGTATACTGGGGGGACGGGGACGACTCCCATTAACCCCTGACTATACCGGGGATACGCTTATCACAATGCCTTTCTGGTCTGTGCTGAAGCAGGGCATTCTGGCAGCCAAGTGGCTTGACCTTAATTAGTGAGCCTGGTTACCCCCTCTCGGAACCACAGACTTAGAAATCGCCAGCTCATATACACTGCATAAAATATATTTATATATATACCCTTATACACCATTTTAATAAAAAATATCACAAAATTCTTCTAAGTCCCTCGGGAAGAGTGAAAGACGCGCACGTTCATTTTCAGAGCTCCTAGACCTTCCTATAAGAAGTTAGCCAAAAAGTAGCTTCGAAAAACGCTTAGGTTAAGTTTCAGAGTTGCTTCTAATGTACCGAAGCTGGACTTAGACATAATTTCACTCTCACAACATTATGGCTGGTTGGAGATAGTCCGAACCACAAGTACCGGGTCCATGGTTCTGGGCGTATACTGGGGGGACGGGGACGACTCCCATTAACCCCTGACTATACCGGGGATACGCTTATCACAATGCCTTTCTGGTCTGTGCTGAAGCAGGGCATTCTGGCAGCCAAGTGGCTTGACCTTAATTAGTGAGCCTGGTTACCCCCTCTCGGAACCACAGACTTAGAAATCGCCAGCTCATATACAGTGCATAAAATATATTTATATATATACCCTTATACACCATTTTAATAAAAAATATCACAAAATTCTTCTAAGTCCCTCGGGAAGAGTGAAAGACGCGCACGTTCATTTTCAAAGCTCCTAGACCTTCCTATAAGAAGTTAGCCAAAAAGTAGCTTCGAAAAACGCTTAGGTTAAGTTTCAGAGTTGCTTCTAATGTACCGAAGCTGGACTTAGACATAATTTCACTCTCACAACATTATGGCTGGTTGGAGACAGTCCGAACCACAAGTACCGGGTCCATGGTTCTGGGCGTATACTGGGGGGACGGGGACGACTCCCATTAACCCCTGACTATACCGGGGATACGCTTATCACAATGCCTTTCTGGTCTGTGCTGAAGCAGGGCATTCTGGCAGCCAAGTGGCTTGACCTTAATTAGTGAGCCTGGTTACCCCCTCTCGGAACCACAGACTTAGAAATCGCCAGCTCATATACAGTGCATAAAATATATTTATATATATACCCTTATACACCATTTTAATAAAAAATATCACAAAATTCTTCTAAGTCCCTCGGGAAGAGTAAAAGACGCGCACGTTCATTTTCAGAGCTCCTAGACCTTCCTATAAGAAGTTAGCCAAAAAGTAGCTTCGAAAAACGCTTAGGTTAAGTTTCAGAGTTGCTTCTAATGTACCGAAGCTGGACTTAGACATAATGTCACTCTCACAACATTATAACTGGTTGGAGACAGTCCGAACCACAAGTACCGGGTCCATGGTTCTGGGCGTATACTGGGGGGACGGGGGGGACTCCCATTAACCCCTGACTATACCGGGGATACGCTTATCACAATGCCTTTCTGGTCTGTGCTGAAGCAGGGCATTATGGCAGCCAAGTGGCTTGACCTTTATTAGTGAGCCTGGTTACCCCCTCTCGGAACAACAGACTTAGAAATCGCCAGCTCATATACAGTGCATAAAATATATTTATATATATACCCTTATACACCATTTTAATAAAAAATATCACAAAATTCTTCTAAGTCCCTCGGGAAGAGTGAAAGACGCGCACGTTCATTTTCAGAGCTCCTAGACCTTCCTATAAGAAGTTAGCCAAAAAGTAGCTTCGAAAAACGCTTAGGTTAAGTTTCAGAGTTGCTTCTAATGTACCGAAGCTGGACTTAGACATAATTTCACTCTCACAACATTATGGCTGGTTGGAGATAGTCCGAACCACAAGTACCGGGTCCATGGTTCTGGGCGTATACTGGGGGGACGGGGACGACTCCCATTAACCCCTGACTATACCGGGGATACGCTTATCACAATGCCTTTCTGGTCTGTGCTGAAGCAGGGCATTCTGGCAGCCAAGTGGCTTGACCTTAATTAGTGAGCCTGGTTACCCCCTCTCGGAACCACAGACTTAGAAATCGCCAGCTCATATACAGTGCATAAAATATATTTATATATATACCCTTATACACCATTTTAATAAAAAATATCACAAAATTCTTCTAAGTCCCTCGGGAAGAGTGAAAGACGCGCACGTTCATTTTCAGAGCTCCTAGACCTTCCTATAAGAAGTTAGCCAAAAAGTAGCTTCGAAAAACGCTTAGGTTAAGTTTCAGAGTTGCTTCTAATGTACCAAAGCTGGACTTAGACATAATTTCACTCTCACAACATTATGGCTGGTTGGAGACAGTCCGAACCACAAGTACCGGGTCCATGGTTCTGGGCGTATACTGGGGGGACGGGGACGACTCCCATTAACCCCTGACTATACCGGGGATACGCTTATCACAATGCCTTTCTGGTCTGTGCTGAAGCAGGGCATTCTGGCAGCCAAGTGGCTTGACCTTAATTAGTGAGCCTGGTTACCCCCTCTCGGAACCACAGACTTAGAAATCGCCAGCTCATATACAGTGCATAAAATATATTTATATATATACCCTTATACACCATTTTAATAAAAAATATCACAAAATTCTTCTAAGTCCCTCGGGAAGAGTGAAAGACGCACACGTTCATTTTCAAAGCTCCTAGACCTTCCTATAAGAAGTTAGCCAAAAAGTAGCTTCGAAAAACGCTTAGGTTAAGTTTCAGAGTTGCTTCTAATGTACCAAAGCTGGACTTAGACATAATTTCACTCTCACAACATTATGGCTGGTTGGAGACAGTCCGAACCACAAGTACCGGGTCCATGGTTCTGGGCGTATACTGGGGGGACGGGGACGACTCCCATTAACCCCTGACTATACCGGGGATACGCTTATCACAATGCCTTTCTGGTCTGTGCTGAAGCAGGGCATTCTGGCAGCCAAGTGGCTTGACCTTAATTAGTGAGCCTGGTTACCCCCTCTCGGAACCACAGACTTAGAAATCGCCAGCTCATATACAGTGCATAAAATATATTTATATATATACCCTTATACACCATTTTAATAAAAAATATCACAAAATTCTTCTAAGTCCCTCGGGAAGAGTGAAAAACGCGCACATACATTTTCAAAGCTCCTAGACCTTCCTATAAGAAGTTAGCCAAAAAGAAGCTTCGAAAAACGCTTAGGTTAAGTTTCAGAGTTGCTTCTAATGTACCGAAGCTGGACTTAACATAATTTCACTCTCACAACATTATGGCTGGTTGGAGACAGTCCGAACCACAAATACCGGGTCCATGGTTCTGGGCGTATACTGGGGGGACGGGGGGGACTCCCATTAACCCCTGACTATACCGGGGATACGCTTATCACAATGCCTTTCTGGTCTGTGCTGAAGCAGGGCATTCTGGCAGCCAAGTGGCTTGACCTTAATTAGTGAGCCTGGTTACCCCCTCTCGGAACCACAGACTTAGAAATCGCCAGCTCATATACAGTGCATAAAATATATTTATATATATACCCTTATACACCATTTTAATAAAAAATATCACAAAATTCTTCCAAGTACCTCGGGAAGAGTGAAAGACGCGCACGTTCATTTTTAGAGCTCCTAGACCTTCCTATAAGAAGTTAGCCAAAAAGTAGCTTCGAAAAACGCTTAGGTTAAGTTTCAGAGTTGCTTCTAATGTACCGAAGCTGGACTAAGACATAATTTCACTCTCACAACATTATGGCTGGTTGGAGACAGTCCGAACCACAAGTACCGGGTCCATGGTTCTGGGCGTATACTGGGGGGACGGGGACGACTCCCATTAACCCCTGACTATACCGGGGATACGCTTATCACAATGCCTTTCTGGTCTGTGCTGAAGCAGGGCATTCTGGCAGCCAAGTGGCTTGACCTTAATTAGTGAGCCTGGTTACCCCCTCTCGGAACCACAGACTTAGAAATCGCCAGCTCATATACAGTGCATAAAATATATTTATATATATACCCTTATACACCATTTTAATAAAAAATATCACAAAATTCTTCTAAGTCCCTCGGGAAGAGTGAAAGACGCGCACGTTCATTTTCAGAGCTCCTAGACCTTCCTATAAGAAGTTAGCCAAAAAGTAGCTTCGAAAAACGCTTAGGTTAAGTTTCAGAGTTGCTTCTAATGTACCGAAGCTGGACTTAGACATAATTTCACTCTCACAACATTATGGCTGGTTGGAGACAGTCCGAACCACAAGTACCGGGTCCATGGTTCTGGGCGTATACTGGGGGGACGGGGACGACTCCCATTAACCCCTGACTATACCGGGGATACGCTTATCACAATGCCTTTCTGGTCTGTGCTGAAGCAGGGCATTCTGGCAGCCAAGTGGCTTGACCTTAATTAGTGAGCCTGGTTACCCCCTCTCGGAACCACAGACTTAGAAATCGCCAGCTCATATACAGTGCATAAAATATATTTATATATATACCCTTATACACCATTTTAATAAAAAATATCACAAAATTCTTCTAAGTCCCTCGGGAAGAGTGAAAGACGCGCACGTTCATTTTCAAAGCTCCTAGACCTTCCTATAAGAAGTTAGCCAAAAAGTAGCTTCGAAAAACGCTTAGGTTAAGTTTCAGAGTTGCTTCTAATGTACCAAAGCTGGACTTAGACATAATTTCACTCTCACAACATTATGGCTGGTTGGAGACAGTCCGAACCACAAGTACCGGGTCCATGGTTCTGGGCGTATACTGGGGGGACGGGGACGACTCCCATTAACCCCTGACTATACCGGGGATACGCTTATCACAATGCCTTTCTGGTCTGTGCTGAAGCAGGGCATTCTGGCAGCCAAGTGGCTTGACCTTAATTAGTGAGCCTGGTTACCCCCTCTCGGAACCACAGACTTAGAAATCGCCAGCTCATATACAGTGCATAAAATATATTTATATATATACCCTTATACACCATTTTAATAAAAAATATCACAAAATTCTTCTAAGTCCCTCGGGAAGAGTGAAAAACGCGCACGTTCATTTTCAAAGCTCCTAGACCTTCCTATAAGAAGTTAGCCAAAAAGTAGCTTCGAAAAACGCTTAGGTTAAGTTTCAGAGTTGCTTCTAATGTACCGAAGCTGGACTTAACATAATTTCACTCTCACAACATTATGGCTGGTTGGAGACAGTCCGAACCACAAATACCGGGTCCATGGTTCTGGGCGTATACTGGGGGGACGGGGGGGACTCCCATTAACCCCTGACTATACCGGGGATACGCTTATCACAATGCCTTTCTGGTCTGTGCTGAAGCAGGGCATTCTGGCAGCCAAGTGGCTTGACCTTAATTAGTGAGCCTGGTTACCCCCTCTCGGAACCACAGACTTAGAAATCGCCAGCTCATATACAGTGCATAAAATATATTTATATATATACCCTTATACACCATTTTAATAAAAAATATCACAAAATTCTTCCAAGTACCTCGGGAAGAGTGAAAGACGCGCACGTTCATTTTTAGAGCTCCTAGACCTTCCTATAAGAAGTTAGCCAAAAAGTAGCTTCGAAAAACGCTTAGGTTAAGTTTCAGAGTTGCTTCTAATGTACCGAAGCTGGACTTAGACATAATTTCACTCTCACAACATTATGGCTGGTTGGAGACAGTCCGAACCACAAGTACCGGGTCCATGGTTCTGGGCGTATACTGGGGGGACGGGGACGACTCCCATTAACCCCTGACTATACCGGGGATACGCTTATCACAATGCCTTTCTGGTCTGTGCTGAAGCAGGGCATTCTGGCAGCCAAGTGGCTTGACCTTAATTAGTGAGCCTGGTTACCCCCTCTCGGAACCACAGACTTAGAAATCGCCAGCTCATATACAGTGCATAAAATATATTTATATATATACCCTTATACACCATTTTAATAAAAAATATCACAAAATTCTTCTAAGTCCCTCGGGAAGAGTGAAAAACGCGCACGTTCATTTTCAAAGCTCCTAGACCTTCCTATAAGAAGTTAGCCAAAAAGTAGCTTCGAAAAACGCTTAGGTTAAGTTTCAGAGTTGCTTCTAATGTACCGAAGCTGGACTTAACATAATTTCACTCTCACAACATTATGGCTGGTTGGAGACAGTCCGAACCACAAATACCGGGTCCATGGTTCTGGGCGTATACTGGGGGGACGGGGGGGACTCCCATTAACCCCTGACTATACCGGGGATACGCTTATCACAATGCCTTTCTGGTCTGTGCTGAAGCAGGGCATTCTGGCAGCCAAGTGGCTTGACCTTAATTAGTGAGCCTGGTTACCCCCTCTCGGAACCACAGACTTAGAAATCGCCAGCTCATATACAGTGCATAAAATATATTTATATATATACCCTTATACACCATTTTAATAAAAAATATCACAAAATTCTTCCAAGTACCTCGGGAAGAGTGAAAGACGCGCACGTTCATTTTTAGAGCTCCTAGACCTTCCTATAAGAAGTTAGCCAAAAAGTAGCTTCGAAAAACGCTTAGGTTAAGTTTCAGAGTTGCTTCTAATGTACCGAAGCTGGACTTAGACATAATTTCACTCTCACAACATTATGGCTGGTTGGAGACAGTCCGAACCACAAGTACCGGGTCCATGGTTCTGGGCGTATACTGGGGGGACGGGGACGACTCCCATTAACCCCTGACTATACCGGGGATACGCTTATCACAATGCCTTTCTGGTCTGTGCTGAAGCAGGGCATTCTGGCAGCCAAGTGGCTTGACCTTAATTAGTGAGCCTGGTTACCCCCTCTCGGAACCACAGACTTAGAAATCGCCAGCTCATATACAGTGCATAAAATATATTTATATATATACCCTTATACACCATTTTAATAAAAAATATCACAAAATTCTTCCAAGTACCTCGGGAAGAGTGAAAGACGCGCACGTTCATTTTTAGAGCTCCTAGACCTTCCTATAAGAAGTTAGCCAAAAAGTAGCTTCGAAAAACGCTTAGGTTAAGTTTCAGAGTTGCTTCTAATGTACCGAAGCTGGACTTAGACATAATTTCACTCTCACAACATTATGGCTGGTTGGAGACAGTCCGAACCACAAGTACCGGATCCATGGTTCTGGGCGTATACTGGGGGGACGGGGACGACTCCCATTAACCCCTGACTATACCGGGGATACGCTTATCACAATGCCTTTCTGGTCTGTGCTGAAGCAGGGCATTCTGGCAGCCAAGTGGCTTGACCTTAATTAGTGAGCCTGGTTACCCCCTCTCGGAACCACAGACTTAGAAATCGCCAGCTCATATACAGTGCATAAAATATATTTATATATATACCCTTATACACCATTTTAATAAAAAATATCACAAAATTCTTCTAAGTCCCTCGGGAAGAGTGAAAGACGCGCACGTTCATTTTCAGAGCTCCTAGACCTTCCTATAAGAAGTTAGCCAAAAAGTAGCTTCGAAAAACGCTTAGGTGAAGTTTCAGAGTTGCTTCTAATGTACCAAAGCTGGACTTAGACATAATTTCACTCTCACAACATTATGGCTGGTTGGAGACAGTCCGAACCACAAGTACCGGGTCCATGGTTCTGGGCGTATACTGGGGGGACGGGGACGACTCCCATTAACCCCTGACTATACCGGGGATACGCTTATCACAATGCCTTTCTGGTCTGTGCTGAAGCAGGGCATTCTGGCAGCCAAGTGGCTTGACCTTAATTAGTGAGCCTGGTTACCCCCTCTCGGAACCACAGACTTAGAAATCGCCAGCTCATATACAGTGCATAAAATATATTTATATATATACCCTTATACACCATTTTAATAAAAAATATCACAAAATTCTTCCAAGTACCTCGGGAAGAGTGAAAGACGCGCACGTTCATTTTTAGAGCTCCTAGACCTTCCTATAAGAAGTTAGCCAAAAAGTAGCTTCGAAAAACGCTTAGGTTAAGTTTCAGAGTTGCTTCTAATGTACCGAAGCTGGACTTAGACATAATTTCACTCTCACAACATTATGGCTGGTTGGAGACAGTCCGAACCACAAGTACCGGGTCCATGGTTCTGGGCGTATACTGGGGGGACGGGGACGACTCCCATTAACCCCTGACTATACCGGGGATACGCTTATCACAATGCCTTTCTGGTCTGTGCTGAAGCAGGGCATTCTGGCAGCCAAGTGGCTTGACCTTAATTAGTGAGCCTGGTTACCCCCTCTCGGAACCACAGACTTAGAAATCGCCAGCTCATATACAGTGCATAAAATATATTTATATATATACCCTTATACACCATTTTAATAAAAAATATCACAAAATTCTTCTAAGTCCCTCGGGAAGAGTGAAAGACGCGCACGTTCATTTTCAGAGCTCCTAGACCTTCCTATAAGAAGTTAGCCAAAAAGTAGCTTCGAAAAACGCTTAGGTTAAGTTTCAGAGTTGCTTCTAATGTACCGAAGCTGGACTTAGACATAATTTCACTCTCACAACATTATGGCTGGTTGGAGACAGTCCGAACCACAAGTACCGGGTCCATGGTTCTGGGCGTATACTGGGGGGACGGGGACGACTCCCATTAACCCCTGACTATACCGGGGATACGCTTATCACAATGCCTTTCTGGTCTGTGCTGAAGCAGGGCATTCTGGCAGCCAAGTGGCTTGACCTTAATTAGTGAGCCTGGTTACCCCCTCTCGGAACCACAGACTTAGAAATCGCCAGCTCATATACAGTGCATAAAATATATTTATATATATACCCTTATACACCATTTTAATAAAAAATATCATAAAATTCTTCTAAGTCCCTCGGGAAGAGTGAAAGACGCGCACGTTTATTTTCAGAGCTCCTAGACCTTCCCATAAGAAGTTAGCCAAAAAGTAGCTTCGAAAAACGCTTAGGTGAAGTTTCAGAGTTGCTTCTAATGTACCGAAGCTGGACTTAGACATAATTTCACTCTCACAACATTATGGCTGGTTGGAGACAGTCCGAACCACAAGTACCGGGTCCATGGTTCTGGGCGTATACTGGGGGGACGGGGACGACTCCCATTAACCCCTGACTATACCGGGGATACGCTTATCACAATGCCTTTCTGGTCTGTGCTGAAGCAGGGCATTCTGGCAGCCAAGTGGCTTGACCTTAATTAGTGAGCCTGGTTACCCCCTCTCGGAACCACAGACTTAGAAATCGCCAGCTCATATACAGTGCATAAAATATATTTATATATATACCCTTATACACCATTTTAATAAAAAATATCACAAAATTCTTCTAAGTCCCTCGGGAAGAGTGAAAGACGCGCACGTTCATTTTCAGAGCTCCTAGACCTTCCTATAAGAAGTTAGCCAAAAAGTAGCTTCGAAAAACGCTTAGGTTAAGTTTCAGAGTTGCTTCTAATGTACCGAAGCTGGACTTAGACATAATTTCACTCTCACAACATTATGGCTGGTTGGAGATAGTCCGAACCACAAGTACCGGGTCCATGGTTCTGGGCGTATACTGGGGGGACGGGGACGACTCCCATTAACCCCTGACTATACCGGGGATACGCTTATCACAATGCCTTTCTGGTCTGTGCTGAAGCAGGGCATTCTGGCAGCCAAGTGGCTTGACCTTAATTAGTGAGCCTGGTTACCCCCTCTCGGAACCACAGACTTAGAAATCGCCAGCTCATATACAGTGCATAAAATATATTTATATATATACCCTTATACACCATTTTAATAAAAAATATCACAAAATTCTTCTAAGTCCCTCGGGAAGAGTGAAAGACGCGCACGTTCATTTTCAAAGCTCCTAGACCTTCCTATAAGAAGTTAGCCAAAAAGTAGCTTCGAAAAACGCTTAGGTTAAGTTTCAGAGTTGCTTCTAATGTACCGAAGCTGGACTTAGACATAATTTCACTCTCACAACATTATGGCTGGTTGGAGACAGTCCGAACCACAAGTACCGGGTCCATGGTTCTGGGCGTATACTGGGGGGACGGGGACGACTCCCATTAACCCCTGACTATACCGGGGATACGCTTATCACAATGCCTTTCTGGTCTGTGCTGAAGCAGGGCATTCTGGCAGCCAAGTGGCTTGACCTTAATTAGTGAGCCTGGTTACCCCCTCTCGGAACCACAGACTTAGAAATCGCCAGCTCATATACAGTGCATAAAATATATTTATATATATACCCTTATACACCATTTTAATAAAAAATATCACAAAATTCTTCTAAGTCCCTCGGGAAGAGTGAAAGACGCGCACGTTTATTTTCAGAGCTCCTAGACCTTCCCATAAGAAGTTAGCCAAAAAGTAGCTTCGAAAAACGCTTAGGTGAAGTTTCAGAGTTGCTTCTAATGTACCGAAGCTGGACTTAGACATAATTTCACTCTCACAACATTATGGCTGGTTGGAGACAGTCCGAACCACAAGTACCGGGTCCATGGTTCTGGGCGTATACTGGGGGGACGGGGACGACTCCCATTAACCCCTGACTATACCGGGGATACGCTTATCACAATGCCTTTCTGGTCTGTGCTGAAGCAGGGCATTCTGGCAGCCAAGTGGCTTGACCTTAATTAGTGAGCCTGGTTACCCCCTCTCGGAACCACAGACTTAGAAATCGCCAGCTCATATACAGTGCATAAAATATATTTATATATATACCCTTATACACCATTTTAATAAAAAATATCACAAAATTCTTCTAAGTCCCTCGGGAAGAGTGAAAGACGCGCACGTTCATTTTCAGAGCTCCTAGACCTTCCTATAAGAAGTTAGCCAAAAAGTAGCTTCGAAAAACGCTTAGGTTAAGTTTCAGAGTTGCTTCTAATGTACCGAAGCTGGACTTAGACATAATTTCACTCTCACAACATTATGGCTGGTTGGAGATAGTCCGAACCACAAGTACCGGGTCCATGGTTCTGGGCGTATACTGGGGGGACGGGGACGACTCCCATTAACCCCTGACTATACCGGGGATACGCTTATCACAATGCCTTTCTGGTCTGTGCTGAAGCAGGGCATTCTGGCAGCCAAGTGGCTTGACCTTAATTAGTGAGCCTGGTTACCCCCTCTCGGAACCACAGACTTAGAAATCGCCAGCTCATATACAGTGCATAAAATATATTTATATATATACCCTTATACACCATTTTAATAAAAAATATCACAAAATTCTTCTAAGTCCCTCGGGAAGAGTGAAAGACGCGCACGTTCATTTTCAAAGCTCCTAGACCTTCCTATAAGAAGTTAGCCAAAAAGTAGCTTCGAAAAACGCTTAGGTTAAGTTTCAGAGTTGCTTCTAATGTACCGAAGCTGGACTTAGACATAATGTCACTCTCACAACATTATGGCTGGTTGGAGACAGTCCGAACCACAAGTACCGGGTCCATGGTTCTGGGCGTATACTGGGGGGACGGGGACGACTCCCATTAACCCCTGACTATACCGGGGATACGCTTATCACAATGCCTTTCTGGTCTGTGCTGAAGCAGGGCATTCTGGCAGCCAAGTGGCTTGACCTTAATTAATGAGCCTGGTTACCCCCTCTCGGAACCACAGACTTAGAAATCGCCAGCTCATATACAGTGCATAAAATATATTTATATATATACCCTTATACACCATTTTAATAAAAAATATCACAAAATTCTTCTAAGTCCCTCGGGAAGAGTGAAAGACGCGCACGTTCATTTTCAGAGCTCCTAGACCTTCCTATAAGAAGTTAGCCAAAAAGTAGCTTCGAAAAACGCTTAGGTTAAGTTTCAGAGTTGCTTCTAATGTACCGAAGCTGGACTTAGACATAATTTCACTCTCACAACATTATGGCTGGTTGGAGACAGTCCGAACCACAAGTACCGGGTCCATGGTTCTGGGCGTATACTGGGGGGACGGGGACGACTCCCATTAACCCCTGACTATACCGGGGATACGCTTATCACAATGCCTTTCTGGTCTGTGCTGAAGCAGGGCATTCTGGCAGCCAAGTGGCTTGACCTTAATTAGTGAGCCTGGTTACCCCCTCTCGGAACCACAGACTTAGAAATCGCCAGCTCATATACAGTGCATAAAATATATTTATATATATACCCTTATACACCATTTTAATAAAAAATATCACAAAATTCTTCTAAGTCCCTCGGGAAGAGTGAAAGACGCGCACGTTCATTTTCAGAGCTCCTAGACCTTCCTATAAGAAGTTAGCCAAAAAGTAGCTTCGAAAAACGCTTAGGTTAAGTTTCAGAGTTGCTTCTAATGTACCGAAGCTGGACTTAGACATAATTTCACTCTCACAACATTATGGCTGGTTGGAGATAGTCCGAACCACAAGTACCGGGTCCATGGTTCTGGGCGTATACTGGGGGGACGGGGACGACTCCCATTAACCCCTGACTATACCGGGGATACGCTTATCACAATGCCTTTCTGGTCTGTGCTGAAGCAGGGCATTCTGGCAGCCAAGTGGCTTGACCTTAATTAGTGAGCCTGGTTACCCCCTCTCGGAACCACAGACTTAGAAATCGCCAGCTCATATACAGTGCATAAAATATATTTATATATATACCCTTATACACCATTTTAATAAAAAATATCACAAAATTCTTCTAAGTCCCTCGGGAAGAGTGAAAGACGCGCACGTTCATTTTCAAAGCTCCTAGACCTTCCTATAAGAAGTTAGCCAAAAAGTAGCTTCGAAAAACGCTTAGGTTAAGTTTCAGAGTTGCTTCTAATGTACCGAAGCTGGACTTAGACATAATGTCACTCTCACAACATTATGGCTGGTTGGAGACAGTCCGAACCACAAGTACCGGGTCCATGGTTCTGGGCGTATACTGGGGGGACGGGGACGACTCCCATTAACCCCTGACTATACCGGGGATACGCTTATCACAATGCCTTTCTGGTCTGTGCTGAAGCAGGGCATTCTGGCAGCCAAGTGGCTTGACCTTAATTAATGAGCCTGGTTACCCCCTCTCGGAACCACAGACTTAGAAATCGCCAGCTCATATACAGTGCATAAAATATATTTATATATATACCCTTATACACCATTTTAATAAAAAATATCACAAAATTCTTCTAAGTCCCTCGGGAAGAGTGAAAGACGCGCACGTTCATTTTCAGAGCTCCTAGACCTTCCTATAAGAAGTTAGCCAAAAAGTAGCTTCGAAAAACGCTTAGGTTAAGTTTCAGAGTTGCTTCTAATGTACCGAAGCTGGACTTAGACATAATGTCACTCTCACAACATTATAACTGGTTGGAGACAGTCCGAACCACAAGTACCGGGTCCATGGTTCTGGGCGTATACTGGGGGGACGGGGGGGACTCCCATTAACCCCTGACTATACCGGGGATACGCTTATCACAATGCCTTTCTGGTCTGTGCTGAAGCAGGGCATTATGGCAGCCAAGTGGCTTGACCTTTATTAGTGAGCCTGGTTACCCCCTCTCGGAACAACAGACTTAGAAATCGCCAGCTCATATACAGTGCATAAAATATATTTATATATATACCCTTATACACCATTTTAATAAAAAATATCACAAAATTCTTCTAAGTCCCTCGGGAAGAGTGAAAGACGCGCACGTTCATTTTCAGAGCTCCTAGACCTTCCTATAAGAAGTTAGCCAAAAAGTAGCTTCGAAAAACGCTTAGGTTAAGTTTCAGAGTTGCTTCTAATGTACCGAAGCTGGACTTAGACATAATTTCACTCTCACAACATTATGGCTGGTTGGAGACAGTCCGAACCACAAGTACCGGGTCCATGGTTCTGGGCGTATACTGGGGGGACGGGGACGACTCCCATTAACCCCTGACTATACCGGGGATACGCTTATCACAATGCCTTTCTGGTCTGTGCTGAAGCAGGGCATTCTGGCAGCCAAGTGGCTTGACCTTAATTAATGAGCCTGGTTACCCCCTCTCGGAACCACAGACTTAGAAATCGCCAGCTCATATACAGTGCATAAAATATATTTATATATATACCCTTATACACCATTTTAATAAAAAATATCACAAAATTCTTCTAAGTCCCTCGGGAAGAGTGAAAGACGCGCACGTTCATTTTCAGAGCTCCTAGACCTTCCTATAAGAAGTTAGCCAAAAAGTAGCTTCGAAAAACGCTTAGGTTAAGTTTCAGAGTTGCTTCTAATGTACCGAAGCTGGACTTAGACATAATGTCACTCTCACAACATTATAACTGGTTGGAGACAGTCCGAACCACAAGTACCGGGTCCATGGTTCTGGGCGTATACTGGGGGGACGGGGGGGACTCCCATTAACCCCTGACTATACCGGGGATACGCTTATCACAATGCCTTTCTGGTCTGTGCTGAAGCAGGGCATTATGGCAGCCAAGTGGCTTGACCTTTATTAGTGAGCCTGGTTACCCCCTCTCGGAACAACAGACTTAGAAATCGCCAGCTCATATACAGTGCATAAAATATATTTATATATATACCCTTATACACCATTTTAATAAAAAATATCACAAAATTCTTCTAAGTCCCTCGGGAAGAGTGAAAGACGCGCACGTTCATTTTCAGAGCTCCTAGACCTTCCTATAAGAAGTTAGCCAAAAAGTAGCTTCGAAAAACGCTTAGGTTAAGTTTCAGAGTTGCTTCTAATGTACCGAAGCTGGACTTAGACATAATTTCACTCTCACAACATTATGGCTGGTTGGAGATAGTCCGAACCACAAGTACCGGGTCCATGGTTCTGGGCGTATACTGGGGGGACGGGGACGACTCCCATTAACCCCTGACTATACCGGGGATACGCTTATCACAATGCCTTTCTGGTCTGTGCTGAAGCAGGGCATTCTGGCAGCCAAGTGGCTTGACCTTAATTAGTGAGCCTGGTTACCCCCTCTCGGAACCACAGACTTAGAAATCGCCAGCTCATATACAGTGCATAAAATATATTTATATATATACCCTTATACACCATTTTAATAAAAAATATCACAAAATTCTTCTAAGTCCCTCGGGAAGAGTGAAAGACGCGCACGTTCATTTTCAAAGCTCCTAGACCTTCCTATAAGAAGTTAGCCAAAAAGTAGCTTCGAAAAACGCTTAGGTTAAGTTTCAGAGTTGCTTCTAATGTACCGAAGCTGGACTTAGACATAATGTCACTCTCACAACATTATGGCTGGTTGGAGACAGTCCGAACCACAAGTACCGGGTCCATGGTTCTGGGCGTATACTGGGGGGACGGGGGGGACTCCCATTAACCCCTGACTATACCGGGGATACGCTTATCACAATGCCTTTCTGGTCTGTGCTGAAGCAGGGCATTCTGGCAGCCAAGTGGCTTGACCTTAATTAATGAGCCTGGTTACCCCCTCTCGGAACCACAGACTTAGAAATCGCCAGCTCATATACAGTGCATAAAATATATTTATATATATACCCTTATACACCATTTTAATAAAAAATATCACAAAATTCTTCTAAGTCCCTCGGGAAGAGTGAAAGACGCGCACGTTCATTTTCAGAGCTCCTAGACCTTCCTATAAGAAGTTAGCCAAAAAGTAGCTTCGAAAAACGCTTAGGTTAAGTTTCAGAGTTGCTTCTAATGTACCGAAGCTGGACTTAGACATAATGTCACTCTCACAACATTATAACTGGTTGGAGACAGTCCGAACCACAAGTACCGGGTCCATGGTTCTGGGCGTATACTGGGGGGACGGGGGGGACTCCCATTAACCCCTGACTATACCGGGGATACGCTTATCACAATGCCTTTCTGGTCTGTGCTGAAGCAGGGCATTATGGCAGCCAAGTGGCTTTACCTTTATTAGTGAGCCTGGTTACCCCCTCTCGGAACAACAGACTTAGAAATCGCCAGCTCATATACAGTGCATAAAATATATTTATATATATACCCTTATACACCATTTTAATAAAAAATATCACAAAATTCTTCTAAGTCCCTCGGGAAGAGTGAAAGACGCGCACGTTCATTTTCAGAGCTCCTAGACCTTCCTATAAGAAGTTAGCCAAAAAGTAGCTTCGAAAAACGCTTAGGTTAAGTTTCAGAGTTGCTTCTAATGTACCGAAGCTGGACTTAGACATAATTTCACTCTCACAACATTATGGCTGGTTGGAGATAGTCCGAACCACAAGTACCGGGTCCATGGTTCTGGGCGTTTACTGGGGGGACGGGGACGACTCCCATTAACCCCTGACTATACCGGGGATACGCTTATCACAATGCCTTTCTGGTCTGTGCTGAAGCAGGGCATTCTGGCAGCCAAGTGGCTTGACCTTAATTAGTGAGCCTGGTTACCCCCTCTCGGAACCACAGACTTAGAAATCGCAGCTCATATACAGTACAGTGCATAAAATATATTTATATATATACCCTTATACACCATTTTAATAAAAAATATCACAAAATTCTTCTAAGTCCCTCGGGAAGAGTGAAAGACGCGCACGTTCATTTTCAGAGCTCCTAGACCTTCCTATAAGAAGTTAGCCAAAAAGTAGCTTCGAAAAACGCTTAGGTTAAGTTTCAGAGTTGCTTCTAATGTACCGAAGCTGGACTTAGACATAATTTCACTCTCACAACATTATGGCTGGTTGGAGACAGTCCGAACCACAAGTACCGGGTCCATGGTTCTGGGCGTATACTGGGGGGACGGGGGGGACTCCCATTAACCCCTGACTATACCGGGGATACGCTTATCACAATGCCTTTCTGGTCTGTGCTGAAGCAGGGCATTCTGGCAGCCAAGTGGCTTGACCTTAATTAGTGAGCCTGGTTACCCCCTCTCGGAACCACAGACTTAGAAATCGCCAGCTCATATACAGTGCATAAAATATATTTATATATATACCCTTATACACCATTTTAATAAAAAATATCACAAAATTCTTCTAAGTCCCTCGGGAAGAGTGAAAGACGCGCACGTTCATTTTCAAAGCTCCTAGACCTTCCTATAAGAAGTTAGCCAAAAAGTAGCTTCGAAAAACGCTTAGGTTAAGTTTCAGAGTTGCTTCTAATGTACCAAAGCTGGACTTAGACATAATTTCACTCTCACAACATTATGGCTGGTTGGAGACAGTCCGAACCACAAGTACCGGGTCCATGGTTCTGGGCGTATACTGGGGGGACGGGGACGACTCCCATTAACCCCTGACTATACCGGGGATACGCTTATCACAATGCCTTTCTGGTCTGTGCTGAAGCAGGGCATTCTGGCAGCCAAGTGGCTTGACCTTAATTAGTGAGCCTGGTTACCCCCTCTCGGAACCACAGACTTAGAAATCGCCAGCTCATATACAGTGCATAAAATATATTTATATATATACCCTTATACACCATTTTAATAAAAAATATCACAAAATTCTTCTAAGTCCCTCGGGAAGAGTGAAAGACGCGCACGTTCATTTTCAAAGCTCCTAGACCTTCCTATAAGAAGTTAGCCAAAAAGTAGCTTCGAAAAACGCTTAGGTTAAGTTTCAGAGTTGCTTCTAATGTACCAAAGCTGGACTTAGACATAATTTCACTCTCACAACATTATAACTGGTTGGAGACAGTCCGAACCACAAGTACCGGGTCCATGGTTCTGGGCGTATACTGGGGGGACGGGGGGGACTCCCATTAACCCCTGACTATACCGGGGATACGCTTATCACAATGCCTTTCTGGTCTGTGCTGAAGCAGGGCATTATGGCAGCCAAGTGGCTTGACCTTTATTAGTGAGCCTGGTTACCCCCTCTCGGAACAACAGACTTAGAAATCGCCAGCTCATATACAGTGCATAAAATATATTTATATATATACCCTTATACACCATTTTAATAAAAAATATCACAAAATTCTTCTAAGTCCCTCGGGAAGAGTGAAAGACGCGCACGTTCATTTTCAGAGCTCCTAGACCTTCCTATAAGAAGTTAGCCAAAAAGTAGCTTCGAAAAACGCTTAGGTTAAGTTTCAGAGTTGCTTCTAATGTACCGAAGCTGGACTTAGACATAATTTCACTCTCACAACATTATGGCTGGTTGGAGATAGTCCGAACCACAAGTACCGGGTCCATGGTTCTGGGCGTATACTGGGGGGACGGGGACGACTCCCATTAACCCCTGACTATACCGGGGATACGCTTATCACAATGCCTTTCTGGTCTGTGCTGAAGCAGGGCATTCTGGCAGCCAAGTGGCTTGACCTTAATTAGTGAGCCTGGTTACCCCCTCTCGGAACCACAGACTTAGAAATCGCCAGCTCATATACAGTGCATAAAATATATTTATATATATACCCTTATACACCATTTTAATAAAAAATATCACAAAATTCTTCTAAGTCCCTCGGGAAGAGTGAAAGACGCGCACGTTCATTTTCAGAGCTCCTAGACCTTCCTATAAGAAGTTAGCCAAAAAGTAGCTTCGAAAAACGCTTAGGTTAAGTTTCAGAGTTGCTTCTAATGTACCGAAGCTGGACTTAGACATAATTTCACTCTCACAACATTATGGCTGGTTGGAGACAGTCCGAACCACAAGTACCGGGTCCATGGTTCTGGGCGTATACTGGGGGGACGGGGGGGACTCCCATTAACCCCTGACTATACCGGGGATACGCTTATCACAATGCCTTTCTGGTCTGTGCTGAAGCAGGGCATTCTGGCAGCCAAGTGGCTTGACCTTAATTAGTGAGCCTGGTTACCCCCTCTCGGAACCACAGACTTAGAAATCGCCAGCTCATATACAGTGCATAAAATATATTTATATATATACCCTTATACACCATTTTAATAAAAAATATCACAAAATTCTTCTAAGTCCCTCGGGAAGAGTGAAAGACGCGCACGTTCATTTTCAAAGCTCCTAGACCTTCCTATAAGAAGTTAGCCAAAAAGTAGCTTCGAAAAACGCTTAGGTTAAGTTTCAGAGTTGCTTCTAATGTACCAAAGCTGGACTTAGACATAATTTCACTCTCACAACATTATGGCTGGTTGGAGACAGTCCGAACCACAAGTACCGGGTCCATGGTTCTGGGCGTATACTGGGGGGACGGGGACGACTCCCATTAACCCCTGACTATACCGGGGATACGCTTATCACAATGCCTTTCTGGTCTGTGCTGAAGCAGGGCATTCTGGCAGCCAAGTGGCTTGACCTTAATTAGTGAGCCTGGTTACCCCCTCTCGGAACCACAGACTTAGAAATCGCCAGCTCATATACAGTGCATAAAATATATTTATATATATACCCTTATACACCATTTTAATAAAAAATATCACAAAATTCTTCTAAGTCCCTCGGGAAGAGTGAAAGACGCGCACGTTCATTTTCAAAGCTCCTAGACCTTCCTATAAGAAGTTAGCCAAAAAGTAGCTTCGAAAAACGCTTAGGTTAAGTTTCAGAGTTGCTTCTAATGTACCAAAGCTGGACTTAGACATAATTTCACTCTCACAACATTATAACTGGTTGGAGACAGTCCGAACCACAAGTACCGGGTCCATGGTTCTGGGCGTATACTGGGGGGACGGGGGGGACTCCCATTAACCCCTGACTATACCGGGGATACGCTTATCACAATGCCTTTCTGGTCTGTGCTGAAGCAGGGCATTATGGCAGCCAAGTGGCTTGACCTTTATTAGTGAGCCTGGTTACCCCCTCTCGGAACAACAGACTTAGAAATCGCCAGCTCATATACAGTGCATAAAATATATTTATATATATACCCTTATACACCATTTTAATAAAAAATATCACAAAATTCTTCTAAGTCCCTCGGGAAGAGTGAAAGACGCGCACGTTCATTTTCAGAGCTCCTAGACCTTCCTATAAGAAGTTAGCCAAAAAGTAGCTTCGAAAAACGCTTAGGTTAAGTTTCAGAGTTGCTTCTAATGTACCGAAGCTGGACTTAGACATAATTTCACTCTCACAACATTATGGCTGGTTGGAGATAGTCCGAACCACAAGTACCGGGTCCATGGTTCTGGGCGTATACTGGGGGGACGGGGACGACTCCCATTAACCCCTGACTATACCGGGGATACGCTTATCACAATGCCTTTCTGGTCTGTGCTGAAGCAGGGCATTCTGGCAGCCAAGTGGCTTGACCTTAATTAGTGAGCCTGGTTACCCCCTCTCGGAACCACAGACTTAGAAATCGCCAGCTCATATACAGTGCATAAAATATATTTATATATATACCCTTATACACCATTTTAATAAAAAATATCACAAAATTCTTCTAAGTCCCTCGGGAAGAGTGAAAGACGCGCACGTTCATTTTCAAAGCTCCTAGACCTTCCTATAAGAAGTTAGCCAAAAAGTAGCTTCGAAAAACGCTTAGGTTAAGTTTCAGAGTTGCTTCTAATGTACCGAAGCTGGACTTAGACGTAATGTCACTCTCACAACATTATGGCTGGTTGGAGACAGTCCGAACCACAAGTACCGGGTCCATGGTTCTGGGCGTATACTGGGGGGACGGGGGGGACTCCCATTAACCCCTGACTATACCGGGGATACGCTTATCACAATGCCTTTCTGGTCTGTGCTGAAGCAGGGCATTCTGGCAGCCAAGTGGCTTGACCTTAATTAATGAGCCTGGTTACCCCCTCTCGGAACCACAGACTTAGAAATCGCCAGCTCATATACAGTGCATAAAATATATTTATATATATACCCTTATACACCATTTTAATAAAAAATATCACAAAATTCTTCTAAGTCCCTCGGGAAGAGTGAAAGACGCGCACGTTCATTTTCAGAGCTCCTAGACCTTCCTATAAGAAGTTAGCCAAAAAGTAGCTTCGAAAAACGCTTAGGTTAAGTTTCAGAGTTGCTTCTAATGTACCGAAGCTGGACTTAGACATAATGTCACTCTCACAACATTATAACTGGTTGGAGACAGTCCGAACCACAAGTACCGGGTCCATGGTTCTGGGCGTATACTGGGGGGACGGGGGGGACTCCCATTAACCCCTGACTATACCGGGGATACGCTTATCACAATGCCTTTCTGGTCTGTGCTGAAGCAGGGCATTATGGCAGCCAAGTGGCTTGACCTTTATTAGTGAGCCTGGTTACCCCCTCTCGGAACAACAGACTTAGAAATCGCCAGCTCATATACAGTGCATAAAATATATTTATATATATACCCTTATACACCATTTTAATAAAAAATATCACAAAATTCTTCTAAGTCCCTCGGGAAGAGTGAAAGACGCGCACGTTCATTTTCAGAGCTCCTAGACCTTCCTATAAGAAGTTAGCCAAAAAGTAGCTTCGAAAAACGCTTAGGTTAAGTTTCAGAGTTGCTTCTAATGTACCGAAGCTGGACTTAGACATAATTTCACTCTCACAACATTATGGCTGGTTGGAGATAGTCCGAACCACAAGTACCGGGTCCATGGTTCTGGGCGTTTACTGGGGGGACGGGGACGACTCCCATTAACCCCTGACTATACCGGGGATACGCTTATCACAATGCCTTTCTGGTCTGTGCTGAAGCAGGGCATTCTGGCAGCCAAGTGGCTTGACCTTAATTAGTGAGCCTGGTTACCCCCTCTCGGAACCACAGACTTAGAAATCGCAGCTCATATACAGTACAGTGCATAAAATATATTTATATATATACCCTTATACACCATTTTAATAAAAAATATCACAAAATTCTTCTAAGTCCCTCGGGAAGAGTGAAAGACGCGCACGTTCATTTTCAGAGCTCCTAGACCTTCCTATAAGAAGTTAGCCAAAAAGTAGCTTCGAAAAACGCTTAGGTTAAGTTTCAGAGTTGCTTCTAATGTACCGAAGCTGGACTTAGACATAATTTCACTCTCACAACATTATGGCTGGTTGGAGACAGTCCGAACCACAAGTACCGGGTCCATGGTTCTGGGCGTATACTGGGGGGACGGGGGGGACTCCCATTAACCCCTGACTATACCGGGGATACGCTTATCACAATGCCTTTCTGGTCTGTGCTGAAGCAGGGCATTCTGGCAGCCAAGTGGCTTGACCTTAATTAGTGAGCCTGGTTACCCCCTCTCGGAACCACAGACTTAGAAATCGCCAGCTCATATACAGTGCATAAAATATATTTATATATATACCCTTATACACCATTTTAATAAAAAATATCACAAAATTCTTCTAAGTCCCTCGGGAAGAGTGAAAGACGCGCACGTTCATTTTCAAAGCTCCTAGACCTTCCTATAAGAAGTTAGCCAAAAAGTAGCTTCGAAAAACGCTTAGGTTAAGTTTCAGAGTTGCTTCTAATGTACCAAAGCTGGACTTAGACATAATTTCACTCTCACAACATTATGGCTGGTTGGAGACAGTCCGAACCACAAGTACCGGGTCCATGGTTCTGGGCGTATACTGGGGGGACGGGGACGACTCCCATTAACCCCTGACTATACCGGGGATACGCTTATCACAATGCCTTTCTGGTCTGTGCTGAAGCAGGGCATTCTGGCAGCCAAGTGGCTTGACCTTAATTAGTGAGCCTGGTTACCCCCTCTCGGAACCACAGACTTAGAAATCGCCAGCTCATATACAGTGCATAAAATATATTTATATATATACCCTTATACACCATTTTAATAAAAAATATCACAAAATTCTTCTAAGTCCCTCGGGAAGAGTGAAAGACGCGCACGTTCATTTTCAAAGCTCCTAGACCTTCCTATAAGAAGTTAGCCAAAAAGTAGCTTCGAAAAACGCTTAGGTTAAGTTTCAGAGTTGCTTCTAATGTACCAAAGCTGGACTTAGACATAATTTCACTCTCACAACATTATGGCTGGTTGGAGACAGTCCGAACCACAAGTACCGGGTCCATGGTTCTGGGCGTATACTGGGGGGACGGGGACGACTCCCATTAACCCCTGACTATACCGGGGATACGCTTATCACAATGCCTTTCTGGTCTGTGCTGAAGCAGGGCATTCTGGCAGCCAAGTGGCTTGACCTTAATTAGTGAGCCTGGTTACCCCCTCTCGGAACCACAGACTTAGAAATCGCCAGCTCATATACAGTGCATAAAATATATTTATATATATACCCTTATACACCATTTTAATAAAAAATATCACAAAATTCTTCTAAGTCCCTCGGGAAGAGTGAAAGACGCGCACGTTCATTTTCAAAGCTCCTAGACCTTCCTATAAGAAGTTAGCCAAAAAGTAGCTTCGAAAAACGCTTAGGTTAAGTTTCAGAGTTGCTTCTAATGTACCAAAGCTGGACTTAGACATAATTTCACTCTCACAACATTATGGCTGGTTGGAGACAGTCCGAACCACAAGTACCGGGTCCATGGTTCTGGGCGTATACTGGGGGGACGGGGACGACTCCCATTAACCCCTGACTATACCGGGGATACGCTTATCACAATGCCTTTCTGGTCTGTGCTGAAGCAGGGCATTCTGGCAGCCAAGTGGCTTGACCTTAATTAGTGAGCCTGGTTACCCCCTCTCGGAACCACAGACTTAGAAATCGCCAGCTCATATACAGTGCATAAAATATATTTATATATATACCCTTATACACCATTTTAATAAAAAATATCACAAAATTCTTCTAAGTCCCTCGGGAAGAGTGAAAGACGCGCACGTTCATTTTCAAAGCTCCTAGACCTTCCTATAAGAAGTTAGCCAAAAAGTAGCTTCGAAAAACGCTTAGGTTAAGTTTCAGAGTTGCTTCTAATGTACCAAAGCTGGACTTAGACATAATTTCACTCTCACAACATTATGGCTGGTTGGAGACAGTCCGAACCACAAGTACCGGGTCCATGGTTCTGGGCGTATACTGGGGGGACGGGGACGACTCCCATTAACCCCTGACTATACCGGGGATACGCTTATCACAATGCCTTTCTGGTCTGTGCTGAAGCAGGGCATTCTGGCAGCCAAGTGGCTTGACCTTTATTAGTGAGCCTGGTTACCCCCTCTCGGAACCACAGACTTAGAAATCGCCAGCTCATATACAGTGCATAAAATATATTTATATATATACCCTTATACACCATTTTAATAAAAAATATCACAAAATTCTTCTAAGTCCCTCGGGAAGAGTGAAAGACGCGCACGTTCATTTTCAGAGCTCCTAGACCTTCCCATAAGAAGTTAGCCAAAAAGTAGCTTCGATAAACGCTTAGGTTAAGTTTCAGAGTTGCTTCTAATGTACCGAAGCTGGACTTAACATAATTTCACTCTCACAACATTATGGCTGGTTGGAGACAGTCCGAACCACAAATACCGGGTCCATGGTTCTGGGCGTATACTGGGGGGACGGGGGGGACTCCCATTAACCCCTGACTATACCGGGGATACGCTTATCACAATGCCTTTCTGGTCTGTGCTGAAGCAGGGCATTCTGGCAGCCACGTGGCTTGACCTTAATTAGTGAGCCTGGTTACCCCCTCTCGGAACCACAGACTTAGAAATCGCCAGCTCATATACAGTGCATAAAATATATTTATATATATACCCTTATACACCATTTTAATAAAAAATATCACAAAATTCTTCTAAGTCCCTCGGGAAGAGTGAAAGATGCGCACGTTCATTTTCAGAGCTCCTAGACCTTCCCATAAGAAGTTAGCCAAAAAGTAGCTTCGAAAAACGCTTAGGTGAAGTTTCAGAGTTGCTTCTAATGTACCGAAGCTGGACTTAGACATAATGTCACTCTCACAACATTATGGCTGGTTGGAGACAGTCCGAACCACAAGTACCGGGTCCATGGTTCTGGGCGTATACTGGGGGGACGGGGACGACTCCCATTAACCCCTGACTATACCGGGGATACGCTTATCACAATGCCTTTCTGGTCTGTGCTGAAGCAGGGCATTCTGGCAGCCAAGTGGCTTGACCTTAATTAATGAGCCTGGTTACCCCCTCTCGGAACCACAGACTTAGAAATCGCCAGCTCATATACAGTGCATAAAATATATTTATATATATACCCTTATACACCATTTTAATAAAAAATATCACAAAATTCTTCTAAGTCCCTCGGGAAGAGTGAAAGACGCGCACGTTCATTTTCAGAGCTCCTAGACCTTCCTATAAGAAGTTAGCCAAAAAGTAGCTTCGAAAAACGCTTAGGTTAAGTTTCAGAGTTGCTTCTAATGTACCGAAGCTGGACTTAGACATAATGTCACTCTCACAACATTATAACTGGTTGGAGACAGTCCGAACCACAAGTACCGGGTCCATGGTTCTGGGCGTATACTGGGGGGACGGGGACGACTCCCATTAACCCCTGACTATACCGGGGATACGCTTATCACAATGCCTTTCTGGTCTGTGCTGAAGCAGGGCATTCTGGCAGCCAAGTGGCTTGACCTTTATTAGTGAGCCTGGTTACCCCCTCTCGGAACCACAGACTTAGAAATCGCCAGCTCATATACAGTGCATAAAATATATTTATATATATACCCTTATACACCATTTTAATAAAAAATATCACAAAATTCTTCTAAGTCCCTCGGGAAGAGTGAAAGACGCGCACGTTCATTTTCAGAGCTCCTAGACCTTCCCATAAGAAGTTAGCCAAAAAGTAGCTTCGATAAACGCTTAGGTTAAGTTTCAGAGTTGCTTCTAATGTACCGAAGCTGGACTTAACATAATTTCACTCTCACAACATTATGGCTGGTTGGAGACAGTCCGAACCACAAATACCGGGTCCATGGTTCTGGGCGTATACTGGGGGGACGGGGGGGACTCCCATTAACCCCTGACTATACCGGGGATACGCTTATCACAATGCCTTTCTGGTCTGTGCTGAAGCAGGGCATTCTGGCAGCCACGTGGCTTGACCTTAATTAGTGAGCCTGGTTACCCCCTCTCGGAACCACAGACTTAGAAATCGCCAGCTCATATACAGTGCATAAAATATATTTATATATATACCCTTATACACCATTTTAATAAAAAATATCACAAAATTCTTCTAAGTCCCTCGGGAAGAGTGAAAGATGCGCACGTTCATTTTCAGAGCTCCTAGACCTTCCCATAAGAAGTTAGCCAAAAAGTAGCTTCGAAAAACGCTTAGGTGAAGTTTCAGAGTTGCTTCTAATGTACCGAAGCTGGACTTAGACATAATGTCACTCTCACAACATTATGGCTGGTTGGAGACAGTCCGAACCACAAGTACCGGGTCCATGGTTCTGGGCGTATACTGGGGGGACGGGGACGACTCCCATTAACCCCTGACTATACCGGGGATACGCTTATCACAATGCCTTTCTGGTCTGTGCTGAAGCAGGGCATTCTGGCAGCCAAGTGGCTTGACCTTAATTAATGAGCCTGGTTACCCCCTCTCGGAACCACAGACTTAGAAATCGCCAGCTCATATACAGTGCATAAAATATATTTATATATATACCCTTATACACCATTTTAATAAAAAATATCACAAAATTCTTCTAAGTCCCTCGGGAAGAGTGAAAGACGCGCACGTTCATTTTCAGAGCTCCTAGACCTTCCTATAAGAAGTTAGCCAAAAAGTAGCTTCGAAAAACGCTTAGGTTAAGTTTCAGAGTTGCTTCTAATGTACCGAAGCTGGACTTAGACATAATGTCACTCTCACAACATTATAACTGGTTGGAGACAGTCCGAACCACAAGTACCGGGTCCATGGTTCTGGGCGTATACTGGGGGGACGGGGGGGACTCCCATTAACCCCTGACTATACCGGGGATACGCTTATCACAATGCCTTTCTGGTCTGTGCTGAAGCAGGGCATTATGGCAGCCAAGTGGCTTGACCTTTATTAGTGAGCCTGGTTACCCCCTCTCGGAACAACAGACTTAGAAATCGCCAGCTCATATACAGTGCATAAAATATATTTATATATATACCCTTATACACCATTTTAATAAAAAATATCACAAAATTCTTCTAAGTCCCTCGGGAAGAGTGAAAGACGCGCACGTTCATTTTCAGAGCTCCTAGACCTTCCTATAAGAAGTTAGCCAAAAAGTAGCTTCGAAAAACGCTTAGGTGAAGTTTCAGAGTTGCTTCTAATGTACCAAAGCTGGACTTAGACATAATTTCACTCTCACAACATTATGGCTGGTTGGAGACAGTCCGAACCACAAGTACCGGGTCCATGGTTCTGGGCGTATACTGGGGGGACGGGGACGACTCCCATTAACCCCTGACTATACCGGGGATACGCTTATCACAATGCCTTTCTGGTCTGTGCTGAAGCAGGGCATTCTGGCAGCCAAGTGGCTTGACCTTAATTAGTGAGCCTGGTTACCCCCTCTCGGAACCACAGACTTAGAAATCGCCAGCTCATATACAGTGCATAAAATATATTTATATATATACCCTTATACACCATTTTAATAAAAAATATCACAAAATTCTTCCAAGTACCTCGGGAAGAGTGAAAGACGCGCATGTTCATTTTTAGAGCTCCTAGACCTTCCTATAAGAAGTTAGCCAAAAAGTAGCTTCGAAAAACGCTTAGGTTAAGTTTCAGAGTTGCTTCTAATGTACCGAAGCTGGACTTAGACATAATTTCACTCTCACAACATTATGGCTGGTTGGAGACAGTCCGAACCACAAGTACCGGGTCCATGGTTCTGGGCGTATACTGGGGGGACGGGGACGACTCCCATTAACCCCTGACTATACCGGGGATACGCTTATCACAATGCCTTTCTGGTCTGTGCTGAAGCAGGGCATTCTGGCAGCCAAGTGGCTTGACCTTAATTAGTGAGCCTGGTTACCCCCTCTCGGAACCACAGACTTAGAAATCGCCAGCTCATATACAGTGCATAAAATATATTTATATATATACCCTTATACACCATTTTAATAAAAAATATCACAAAATTCTTCCAAGTACCTCGGGAAGAGTGAAAGACGCGCATGTTCATTTTTAGAGCTCCTAGACCTTCCTATAAGAAGTTAGCCAAAAAGTAGCTTCGAAAAACGCTTAGGTTAAGTTTCAGAGTTGCTTCTAATGTACCGAAGCTGGACTTAGACATAATGTCACTCTCACAACATTATAACTGGTTGGAGACAGTCCGAACCACAAGTACCGGGTCCATGGTTCTGGGCGTATACTGGGGGGACGGGGACGACTCCCATTAACCCCTGACTATACCGGGGATACGCTTATCACAATGCCTTTCTGGTCTGTGCTGAAGCAGGGCATTCTGGCAGCCAAGTGGCTTGACCTTAATTAGTGAGCCTGGTTACCCCCTCTCGGAACCACAGACTTAGAAATCGCCAGCTCATATACAGTGCATAAAATATATTTATATATATACCCTTATACACCATTTTAATAAAAAATATCACAAAATTCTTCTAAGTCCCTCGGGAAGAGTGAAAGACGCGCACGTTCATTTTCAAAGCTCCTAGACCTTCCTATAAGAAGTTAGCCAAAAAGTAGCTTCGAAAAACGCTTAGGTTAAGTTTCAGAGTTGCTTCTAATGTACCAAAGCTGGACTTAGACATAATTTCACTCTCACAACATTATGGCTGGTTGGAGACAGTCCGAACCACAAGTACCGGGTCCATGGTTCTGGGCGTATACTGGGGGGACGGGGACGACTCCCATTAACCCCTGACTATACCGGGGATACGCTTATCACAATGCCTTTCTGGTCTGTGCTGAAGCAGGGCATTCTGGCAGCCAAGTGGCTTGACCTTAATTAGTGAGCCTGGTTACCCCCTCTCGGAACCACAGACTTAGAAATCGCCAGCTCATATACAGTGCATAAAATATATTTATATATATACCCTTATACACCATTTTAATAAAAAATATCACAAAATTCTTCTAAGTCCCTCGGGAAGAGTGAAAGACGCGCACGTCCATTTTCAAAGCTCCTAGACCTTCCTATAAGAAGTTAGCCAAAAAGTAGCTTCGAAAAACGCTTAGGTTAAGTTTCAGAGTTGCTTCTAATGTACCAAAGCTGGACTTAGACATAATTTCACTCTCACAACATTATGGCTGGTTGGAGACAGTCCGAACCACAAGTACCGGGTCCATGGTTCTGGGCGTATACTGGGGGGACGGGGACGACTCCCATTAACCCCTGACTATACCGGGGATACGCTTATCACAATGCCTTTCTGGTCTGTGCTGAAGCAGGGCATTCTGGCAGCCAAGTGGCTTGACCTTTATTAGTGAGCCTGGTTACCCCCTCTCGGAACCACAGACTTAGAAATCGCCAGCTCATATACAGTGCATAAAATATATTTATATATATACCCTTATACACCATTTTAATAAAAAATATCACAAAATTCTTCTAAGTCCCTCGGGAAGAGTGAAAGACGCGCACGTTCATTTTCAGAGCTCCTAGACCTTCCCATAAGAAGTTAGCCAAAAAGTAGCTTCGATAAACGCTTAGGTTAAGTTTCAGAGTTGCTTCTAATGTACCGAAGCTGGACTTAACATAATTTCACTCTCACAACATTATGGCTGGTTGGAGACAGTCCGAACCACAAATACCGGGTCCATGGTTCTGGGCGTATACTGGGGGGACGGGGGGGACTCCCATTAACCCCTGACTATACCGGGGATACGCTTATCACAATGCCTTTCTGGTCTGTGCTGAAGCAGGGCATTCTGGCAGCCACGTGGCTTGACCTTAATTAGTGAGCCTGGTTACCCCCTCTCGGAACCACAGACTTAGAAATCGCCAGCTCATATACAGTGCATAAAATATATTTATATATATACCCTTATACACCATTTTAATAAAAAATATCACAAAATTCTTCTAAGTCCCTCGGGAAGAGTGAAAGATGCGCACGTTCATTTTCAGAGCTCCTAGACCTTCCCATAAGAAGTTAGCCAAAAAGTAGCTTCGAAAAACGCTTAGGTGAAGTTTCAGAGTTGCTTCTAATGTACCGAAGCTGGACTTAGACATAATGTCACTCTCACAACATTATGGCTGGTTGGAGACAGTCCGAACCACAAGTACCGGGTCCATGGTTCTGGGCGTATACTGGGGGGACGGGGACGACTCCCATTAACCCCTGACTATACCGGGGATACGCTTATCACAATGCCTTTCTGGTCTGTGCTGAAGCAGGGCATTCTGGCAGCCAAGTGGCTTGACCTTAATTAATGAGCCTGGTTACCCCCTCTCGGAACCACAGACTTAGAAATCGCCAGCTCATATACAGTGCATAAAATATATTTATATATATACCCTTATACACCATTTTAATAAAAAATATCACAAAATTCTTCTAAGTCCCTCGGGAAGAGTGAAAGACGCGCACGTTCATTTTCAGAGCTCCTAGACCTTCCTATAAGAAGTTAGCCAAAAAGTAGCTTCGAAAAACGCTTAGGTTAAGTTTCAGAGTTGCTTCTAATGTACCGAAGCTGGACTTAGACATAATGTCACTCTCACAACATTATAACTGGTTGGAGACAGTCCGAACCACAAGTACCGGGTCCATGGTTCTGGGCGTATACTGGGGGGACGGGGGGGACTCCCATTAACCCCTGACTATACCGGGGATACGCTTATCACAATGCCTTTCTGGTCTGTGCTGAAGCAGGGCATTATGGCAGCCAAGTGGCTTGACCTTTATTAGTGAGCCTGGTTACCCCCTCTCGGAACAACAGACTTAGAAATCGCCAGCTCATATACAGTGCATAAAATATATTTATATATATACCCTTATACACCATTTTAATAAAAAATATCACAAAATTCTTCTAAGTCCCTCGGGAAGAGTGAAAGACGCGCACGTTCATTTTCAGAGCTCCTAGACCTTCCTATAAGAAGTTAGCCAAAAAGTAGCTTCGAAAAACGCTTAGGTGAAGTTTCAGAGTTGCTTCTAATGTACCAAAGCTGGACTTAGACATAATTTCACTCTCACAACATTATGGCTGGTTGGAGACAGTCCGAACCACAAGTACCGGGTCCATGGTTCTGGGCGTATACTGGGGGGACGGGGACGACTCCCATTAACCCCTGACTATACCGGGGATACGCTTATCACAATGCCTTTCTGGTCTGTGCTGAAGCAGGGCATTCTGGCAGCCAAGTGGCTTGACCTTAATTAGTGAGCCTGGTTACCCCCTCTCGGAACCACAGACTTAGAAATCGCCAGCTCATATACAGTGCATAAAATATATTTATATATATACCCTTATACACCATTTTAATAAAAAATATCACAAAATTCTTCCAAGTACCTCGGGAAGAGTGAAAGACGCGCATGTTCATTTTTAGAGCTCCTAGACCTTCCTATAAGAAGTTAGCCAAAAAGTAGCTTCGAAAAACGCTTAGGTTAAGTTTCAGAGTTGCTTCTAATGTACCGAAGCTGGACTTAGACATAATTTCACTCTCACAACATTATGGCTGGTTGGAGACAGTCCGAACCACAAGTACCGGGTCCATGGTTCTGGGCGTATACTGGGGGGACGGGGACGACTCCCATTAACCCCTGACTATACCGGGGATACGCTTATCACAATGCCTTTCTGGTCTGTGCTGAAGCAGGGCATTCTGGCAGCCAAGTGGCTTGACCTTAATTAGTGAGCCTGGTTACCCCCTCTCGGAACCACAGACTTAGAAATCGCCAGCTCATATACAGTGCATAAAATATATTTATATATATACCCTTATACACCATTTTAATAAAAAATATCACAAAATTCTTCTAAGTCCCTCGGGAAGAGTGAAAGACGCGCACGTTCATTTTCAGAGCTCCTAGACCTTCCTATAAGAAGTTAGCCAAAAAGTAGCTTCGAAAAACGCTTAGGTGAAGTTTCAGAGTTGCTTCTAATGTACCGAAGCTGGACTTAGACATAATGTCACTCTCACAACATTATAACTGGTTGGAGACAGTCCGAACCACAAGTACCGGGTCCATGGTTCTGGGCGTATACTGGGGGGACGGGGGGGACTCCCATTAACCCCTGACTATACCGGGGATACGCTTATCACAATGCCTTTCTGGTCTGTGCTGAAGCAGGGCATTATGGCAGCCAAGTGGCTTGACCTTTATTAGTGAGCCTGGTTACCCCCTCTCGGAACAACAGACTTAGAAATCGCCAGCTCATATACAGTGCATAAAATATATTTATATATATACCCTTATACACCATTTTAATAAAAAATATCACAAAATTCTTCTAAGTCCCTCGGGAAGAGTGAAAGACGCGCACGTTCATTTTCAGAGCTCCTAGACCTTCCTATAAGAAGTTAGCCAAAAAGTAGCTTCGAAAAACGCTTAGGTTAAGTTTCAGAGTTGCTTCTAATGTACCGAAGCTGGACTTAGACATAATTTCACTCTCACAACATTATGGCTGGTTGGAGATAGTCCGAACCACAAGTACCGGGTCCATGGTTCTGGGCGTATACTGGGGGGACGGGGACGACTCCCATTAACCCCTGACTATACCGGGGATACGCTTATCACAATGCCTTTCTGGTCTGTGCTGAAGCAGGGCATTCTGGCAGCCAAGTGGCTTGACCTTAATTAGTGAGCCTGGTTACCCCCTCTCGGAACCACAGACTTAGAAATCGCCAGCTCATATACAGTGCATAAAATATATTTATATATATACCCTTATACACTGGCGACACACTTTATTCGAGCTCGGCTAGTCCCACGAATTCGGGTATACCAGGGTGTATTGAGGTTTGTGACTGTTTTCTGCCCGAGTGCATTGAGGTATTTTCCAGGCAGGGATTGAAGCATTTTATTCCCGCTGGCTGCAATACTGCACAGTATATATATATATACTGCATTACAATTCATGAATTTATGCCATCTGGTAGACACGCGAAGCATTGCAGCCTATTAAATCCTAATCATTATCATTTAACAGATCAGCCGCCCGTCAGCCAGGCATGAACCCAGGCTGGGAAGGCAAACGCAACGGGGCTTGTCAGAGGTGAGGAGCGGCGCATGCCAGGTATCTGCCAGGTACATACTGGGTATTTGCTCGAATAAAGTGTGTCGGTGCAGTACACCATTTTAATAAAAAATATCACAAAATTCTTCTAAGTCCCTCGGGAAGAGTGAAAGACGCGCACGTTCATTTTCAAAGCTCCTAGACCTTCCTATAAGAAGTTAGCCAAAAAGTAGCTTCGAAAAACGCTTAGGTTAAGTTTCAGAGTTGCTTCTAATGTACCGAAGCTGGACTTAGACATAATGTCACTCTCACAACATTATGGCTGGTTGGAGACAGTCCGAACCACAAGTACCGGGTCCATGGTTCTGGGCGTATACTGGGGGGACGGGGACGACTCCCATTAACCCCTGACTATACCAGGGATACGCTTATCACAATGCCTTTCTGGTCTGTGCTGAAGCAGGGCATTCTGGCAGCCAAGTGGCTTGACCTTAATTAATGAGCCTGGTTACCCCCTCTCGGAACCACAGACTTAGAAATCGCCAGCTCATATACAGTGCATAAAATATATTTATATATATACCCTTATACACCATTTTAATAAAAAATATCACAAAATTCTTCTAAGTCCCTCGGGAAGAGTGAAAGACGCGCACGTTCATTTTCAGAGCTCCTAGACCTTCCTATAAGAAGTTAGCCAAAAAGTAGCTTCGAAAAACGCTTAGGTTAAGTTTCAGAGTTGCTTCTAATGTACCGAAGCTGGACTTAGACATAATGTCACTCTCACAACATTATAACTGGTTGGAGACAGTCCGAACCACAAGTACCGGGTCCATGGTTCTGGGCGTATACTGGGGGGACGGGGGGGACTCCCATTAACCCCTGACTATACCGGGGATACGCTTATCACAATGCCTTTCTGGTCTGTGCTGAAGCAGGGCATTATGGCAGCCAAGTGGCTTGACCTTTATTAGTGAGCCTGGTTACCCCCTCTCGGAACAACAGACTTAGAAATCGCCAGCTCATATACAGTGCATAAAATATATTTATATATATACCCTTATACACCATTTTAATAAAAAATATCACAAAATTCTTCTAAGTCCCTCGGGAAGAGTGAAAGACGCGCACGTTCATTTTCAGAGCTCCTAGACCTTCCTATAAGAAGTTAGCCAAAAAGTAGCTTCGAAAAACGCTTAGGTTAAGTTTCAGAGTTGCTTCTAATGTACCGAAGCTGGACTTAGACATAATTTCACTCTCACAACATTATGGCTGGTTGGAGATAGTCCGAACCACAAGTACCGGGTCCATGGTTCTGGGCGTATACTGGGGGGACGGGGACGACTCCCATTAACCCCTGACTATACCGGGGATACGCTTATCACAATGCCTTTCTGGTCTGTGCTGAAGCAGGGCATTCTGGCAGCCAAGTGGCTTGACCTTAATTAGTGAGCCTGGTTACCCCCTCTCGGAACCACAGACTTAGAAATCGCCAGCTCATATACAGTGCATAAAATATATTTATATATATACCCTTATACACCATTTTAATAAAAAATATCACAAAATTCTTCTAAGTCCCTCGGGAAGAGTGAAAGACGCGCACGTTCATTTTCAAAGCTCCTAGACCTTCCTATAAGAAGTTAGCCAAAAAGTAGCTTCGAAAAACGCTTAGGTTAAGTTTCAGAGTTGCTTCTAATGTACCGAAGCTGGACTTAGACATAATGTCACTCTCACAACATTATGGCTGGTTGGAGACAGTCCGAACCACAAGTACCGGGTCCATGGTTCTGGGCGTATACTGGGGGGACGGGGACGACTCCCATTAACCCCTGACTATACCGGGGATACGCTTATCACAATGCCTTTCTGGTCTGTGCTGAAGCAGGGCATTCTGGCAGCCAAGTGGCTTGACCTTAATTAATGAGCCTGGTTACCCCCTCTCGGAACCACAGACTTAGAAATCGCCAGCTCATATACAGTGCATAAAATATATTTATATATATACCCTTATACACCATTTTAATAAAAAATATCACAAAATTCTTCTAAGTCCCTCGGGAAGAGTGAAAGACGCGCACGTTCATTTTCAGAGCTCCTAGACCTTCCTATAAGAAGTTAGCCAAAAAGTAGCTTCGAAAAACGCTTAGGTTAAGTTTCAGAGTTGCTTCTAATGTACCGAAGCTGGACTTAGACATAATTTCACTCTCACAACATTATGGCTGGTTGGAGATAGTCCGAACCACAAGTACCGGGTCCATGGTTCTGGGCGTATACTGGGGGGACGGGGACGACTCCCATTAACCCCTGACTATACCGGGGATACGCTTATCACAATGCCTTTCTGGTCTGTGCTGAAGCAGGGCATTCTGGCAGCCAAGTGGCTTGACCTTAATTAGTGAGCCTGGTTACCCCCTCTCGGAACCACAGACTTAGAAATCGCCAGCTCATATACAGTGCATAAAATATATTTATATATATACCCTTATACACCATTTTAATAAAAAATATCACAAAATTCTTCTAAGTCCCTCGGGAAGAGTGAAAGACGCGCACGTTCATTTTCAAAGCTCCTAGACCTTCCTATAAGAAGTTAGCCAAAAAGTAGCTTCGAAAAACGCTTAGGTTAAGTTTCAGAGTTGCTTCTAATGTACCGAAGCTGGACTTAGACATAATGTCACTCTCACAACATTATGGCTGGTTGGAGACAGTCCGAACCACAAGTACCGGGTCCATGGTTCTGGGCGTATACTGGGGGGACGGGGACGACTCCCATTAACCCCTGACTATACCGGGGATACGCTTATCACAATGCCTTTCTGGTCTGTGCTGAAGCAGGGCATTCTGGCAGCCAAGTGGCTTGACCTTAATTAATGAGCCTGGTTACCCCCTCTCGGAACCACAGACTTAGAAATCGCCAGCTCATATACAGTGCATAAAATATATTTATATATATACCCTTATACACCATTTTAATAAAAAATATCACAAAATTCTTCTAAGTCCCTCGGGAAGAGTGAAAGACGCGCATGTTCATTTTCAGAGCTCCTAGACCTTCCTATAAGAAGTTAGCCAAAAAGTAGCTTCGAAAAACGCTTAGGTTAAGTTTCAGAGTTGCTTCTAATGTACCGAAGCTGGACTTAGACATAATGTCACTCTCACAACATTATAACTGGTTGGAGACAGTCCGAACCACAAGTACCGGGTCCATGGTTCTGGGCGTATACTGGGGGGACGGGGGGGACTCCCATTAACCCCTGACTATACCGGGGATACGCTTATCACAATGCCTTTCTGGTCTGTGCTGAAGCAGGGCATTATGGCAGCCAAGTGGCTTGACCTTTATTAGTGAGCCTGGTTACCCCCTCTCGGAACAACAGACTTAGAAATCGCCAGCTCATATACAGTGCATAAAATATATTTATATATATACCCTTATACACCATTTTAATAAAAAATATCACAAAATTCTTCTAAGTCCCTCGGGAAGAGTGAAAGACGCGCACGTTCATTTTCAGAGCTCCTAGACCTTCCTATAAGAAGTTAGCCAAAAAGTAGCTTCGAAAAACGCTTAGGTTAAGTTTCAGAGTTGCTTCTAATGTACCGAAGCTGGACTTAGACATAATTTCACTCTCACAACATTATGGCTGGTTGGAGATAGTCCGAACCACAAGTACCGGGTCCATGGTTCTGGGCGTTTACTGGGGGGACGGGGACGACTCCCATTAACCCCTGACTATACCGGGGATACGCTTATCACAATGCCTTTCTGGTCTGTGCTGAAGCAGGGCATTCTGGCAGCCAAGTGGCTTGACCTTAATTAGTGAGCCTGGTTACCCCCTCTCGGAACCACAGACTTAGAAATCGCAGCTCATATACAGTACAGTGCATAAAATATATTTATATATATACCCTTATACACCATTTTAATAAAAAATATCACAAAATTCTTCTAAGTCCCTCGGGAAGAGTGAAAGACGCGCACGTTCATTTTCAGAGCTCCTAGACCTTCCTATAAGAAGTTAGCCAAAAAGTAGCTTCGAAAAACGCTTAGGTTAAGTTTCAGAGTTGCTTCTAATGTACCGAAGCTGGACTTAGACATAATTTCACTCTCACAACATTATGGCTGGTTGGAGACAGTCCGAACCACAAGTACCGGGTCCATGGTTCTGGGCGTATACTGGGGGGACGGGGGGGACTCCCATTAACCCCTGACTATACCGGGGATACGCTTATCACAATGCCTTTCTGGTCTGTGCTGAAGCAGGGCATTCTGGCAGCCAAGTGGCTTGACCTTAATTAGTGAGCCTGGTTACCCCCTCTCGGAACCACAGACTTAGAAATCGCCAGCTCATATACAGTGCATAAAATATATTTATATATATACCCTTATACACCATTTTAATAAAAAATATCACAAAATTCTTCTAAGTCCCTCGGGAAGAGTGAAAGACGCGCACGTTCATTTTCAAAGCTCCTAGACCTTCCTATAAGAAGTTAGCCAAAAAGTAGCTTCGAAAAACGCTTAGGTTAAGTTTCAGAGTTGCTTCTAATGTACCGAAGCTGGACTTAGACATAATGTCACTCTCACAACATTATGGCTGGTTGGAGACAGTCCGAACCACAAGTACCGGGTCCATGGTTCTGGGCGTATACTGGGGGGACGGGGACGACTCCCATTAACCCCTGACTATACCGGGGATACGCTTATCACAATGCCTTTCTGGTCTGTGCTGAAGCAGGGCATTCTGGCAGCCAAGTGGCTTGACCTTAATTAATGAGCCTGGTTACCCCCTCTCGGAACCACAGACTTAGAAATCGCCAGCTCATATACAGTGCATAAAATATATTTATATATATACCCTTATACACCATTTTAATAAAAAATATCACAAAATTCTTCTAAGTCCCTCGGGAAGAGTGAAAGACGCGCATGTTCATTTTCAGAGCTCCTAGACCTTCCTATAAGAAGTTAGCCAAAAAGTAGCTTCGAAAAACGCTTAGGTTAAGTTTCAGAGTTGCTTCTAATGTACCGAAGCTGGACTTAGACATAATGTCACTCTCACAACATTATAACTGGTTGGAGACAGTCCGAACCACAAGTACCGGGTCCATGGTTCTGGGCGTATACTGGGGGGACGGGGGGGACTCCCATTAACCCCTGACTATACCGGGGATACGCTTATCACAATGCCTTTCTGGTCTGTGCTGAAGCAGGGCATTATGGCAGCCAAGTGGCTTGACCTTTATTAGTGAGCCTGGTTACCCCCTCTCGGAACAACAGACTTAGAAATCGCCAGCTCATATACAGTGCATAAAATATATTTATATATATACCCTTATACACCATTTTAATAAAAAATATCACAAAATTCTTCTAAGTCCCTCGGGAAGAGTGAAAGACGCGCACGTTCATTTTCAGAGCTCCTAGACCTTCCTATAAGAAGTTAGCCAAAAAGTAGCTTCGAAAAACGCTTAGGTTAAGTTTCAGAGTTGCTTCTAATGTACCGAAGCTGGACTTAGACATAATTTCACTCTCACAACATTATGGCTGGTTGGAGATAGTCCGAACCACAAGTACCGGGTCCATGGTTCTGGGCGTTTACTGGGGGGACGGGGACGACTCCCATTAACCCCTGACTATACCGGGGATACGCTTATCACAATGCCTTTCTGGTCTGTGCTGAAGCAGGGCATTCTGGCAGCCAAGTGGCTTGACCTTAATTAGTGAGCCTGGTTACCCCCTCTCGGAACCACAGACTTAGAAATCGCAGCTCATATACAGTACAGTGCATAAAATATATTTATATATATACCCTTATACACCATTTTAATAAAAAATATCACAAAATTCTTCTAAGTCCCTCGGGAAGAGTGAAAGACGCGCACGTTCATTTTCAGAGCTCCTAGACCTTCCTATAAGAAGTTAGCCAAAAAGTAGCTTCGAAAAACGCTTAGGTTAAGTTTCAGAGTTGCTTCTAATGTACCGAAGCTGGACTTAGACATAATTTCACTCTCACAACATTATGGCTGGTTGGAGACAGTCCGAACCACAAGTACCGGGTCCATGGTTCTGGGCGTATACTGGGGGGACGGGGGGGACTCCCATTAACCCCTGACTATACCGGGGATACGCTTATCACAATGCCTTTCTGGTCTGTGCTGAAGCAGGGCATTCTGGCAGCCAAGTGGCTTGACCTTAATTAGTGAGCCTGGTTACCCCCTCTCGGAACCACAGACTTAGAAATCGCCAGCTCATATACAGTGCATAAAATATATTTATATATATACCCTTATACACCATTTTAATAAAAAATATCACAAAATTCTTCTAAGTCCCTCGGGAAGAGTGAAAGACGCGCACGTTCATTTTCAAAGCTCCTAGACCTTCCTATAAGAAGTTAGCCAAAAAGTAGCTTCGAAAAACGCTTAGGTTAAGTTTCAGAGTTGCTTCTAATGTACCAAAGCTGGACTTAGACATAATTTCACTCTCACAACATTATGGCTGGTTGGAGACAGTCCGAACCACAAGTACCGGGTCCATGGTTCTGGGCGTATACTGGGGGGACGGGGACGACTCCCATTAACCCCTGACTATACCGGGGATACGCTTATCACAATGCCTTTCTGGTCTGTGCTGAAGCAGGGCATTCTGGCAGCCAAGTGGCTTGACCTTAATTAGTGAGCCTGGTTACCCCCTCTCGGAACCACAGACTTAGAAATCGCCAGCTCATATACAGTGCATAAAATATATTTATATATATACCCTTATACACCATTTTAATACAAAATATCACAAAATTCTTCTAAGTCCCTCGGGAAGAGTGAAAGACGCGCACGTTCATTTTCAAAGCTCCTAGACCTTCCTATAAGAAGTTAGCCAAAAAGTAGCTTCGAAAAACGCTTAGGTTAAGTTTCAGAGTTGCTTCTAATGTACCAAAGCTGGACTTAGACATAATTTCACTCTCACAACATTATGGCTGGTTGGAGACAGTCCGAACCACAAGTACCGGGTCCATGGTTCTGGGCGTATACTGGGGGGACGGGGACGACTCCCATTAACCCCTGACTATACCGGGGATACGCTTATCACAATGCCTTTCTGGTCTGTGCTGAAGCAGGGCATTCTGGCAGCCAAGTGGCTTGACCTTTATTAGTGAGCCTGGTTACCCCCTCTCGGAACCACAGACTTAGAAATCGCCAGCTCATATACAGTGCATAAAATATATTTATATATATACCCTTATACACCATTTTAATAAAAAATATCACAAAATTCTTCTAAGTCCCTCGGGAAGAGTGAAAGACGCGCACGTTCATTTTCAGAGCTCCTAGACCTTCCCATAAGAAGTTAGCCAAAAAGTAGCTTCGATAAACGCTTAGGATAAGTTTCAGAGTTGCTTCTAATGTACCGAAGCTGGACTTAACATAATTTCACTCTCACAACATTATGGCTGGTTGGAGACAGTCCGAACCACAAATACCGGGTCCATGGTTCTGGGCGTATACTGGGGGGACGGGGGGGACTCCCATTAACCCCTGACTATACCGGGGATACGCTTATCACAATGCCTTTCTGGTCTGTGCTGAAGCAGGGCATTCTGGCAGCCAAGTGGCTTGACCTTAATTAGTGAGCCTGGTTACCCCCTCTCGGAACCACGGACTTAGAAATCGCCAGCTCATATACAGTGCATAAAATATATTTATATATATACCCTTATACACCATTTTAATAAAAAATATCACAAAATTCTTCTAAGTCCCTCGGGAAGAGTGAAAGATGCGCACGTTCATTTTCAGAGCTCCTAGACCTTCCCATAAGAAGTTAGCCAAAAAGTAGCTTCGAAAAACGCTTAGGTGAAGTTTCAGAGTTGCTTCTAATGTACCAAAGCTGGACTTAGACATAATGTCACTCTCACAACATTATGGCTGGTTGGAGACAGTCCGAACCACAAGTACCGGGTCCATGGTTCTGGGCGTATACTGGGGGGACGGGGACGACTCCCATTAACCCCTGACTATACCGGGGATACGCTTATCACAATGCCTTTCTGGTCTGTGCTGAAGCAGGGCATTCTGGCAGCCAAGTGGCTTGACCTTAATTAATGAGCCTGGTTACCCCCTCTCGGAACCACAGACTTAGAAATCGCCAGCTCATATACAGTGCATAAAATATATTTATATATATACCCTTATACACCATTTTAATAAAAAATATCACAAAATTCTTCTAAGTCCCTCGGGAAGAGTGAAAGACGCGCACGTTCATTTTCAGAGCTCCTAGACCTTCCTATAAGAAGTTAGCCAAAAAGTAGCTTCGAAAAACGCTTAGGTTAAGTTTCAGAGTTGCTTCTAATGTACCGAAGCTGGACTTAGACATAATGTCACTCTCACAACATTATAACTGGTTGGAGACAGTCCGAACCACAAGTACCGGGTCCATGGTTCTGGGCGTATACTGGGGGGACGGGGGGGACTCCCATTAACCCCTGACTATACCGGGGATACGCTTATCACAATGCCTTTCTGGTCTGTGCTGAAGCAGGGCATTATGGCAGCCAAGTGGCTTGACCTTTATTAGTGAGCCTGGTTACCCCCTCTCGGAACAACAGACTTAGAAATCGCCAGCTCATATACAGTGCATAAAATATATTTATATATATACCCTTATACACCATTTTAATAAAAAATATCACAAAATTCTTCTAAGTCCCTCGGGAAGAGTGAAAGACGCGCACGTTCATTTTCAGAGCTCCTAGACCTTCCTATAAGAAGTTAGCCAAAAAGTAGCTTCGAAAAACGCTTAGGTGAAGTTTCAGAGTTGCTTCTAATGTACCAAAGCTGGACTTAGACATAATTTCACTCTCACAACATTATGGCTGGTTGGAGACAGTCCGAACCACAAGTACCGGGTCCATGGTTCTGGGCGTATACTGGGGGGACGGGGACGACTCCCATTAACCCCTGACTATACCGGGGATACGCTTATCACAATGCCTTTCTGGTCTGTGCTGAAGCAGGGCATTCTGGCAGCCAAGTGGCTTGACCTTAATTAGTGAGCCTGGTTACCCCCTCTCGGAACCACAGACTTAGAAATCGCCAGCTCATATACAGTGCATAAAATATATTTATATATATACCCTTATACACCATTTTAATAAAAAATATCACAAAATTCTTCCAAGTACCTCGGGAAGAGTGAAAGACGCGCACGTTCATTTTTAGAGCTCCTAGACCTTCCTATAAGAAGTTAGCCAAAAAGTAGCTTCGAAAAACGCTTAGGTTAAGTTTCAGAGTTGCTTCTAATGTACCGAAGCTGGACTTAGACATAATTTCACTCTCACAACATTATGGCTGGTTGGAGACAGTCCGAACCACAAGTACCGGGTCCATGGTTCTGGGCGTATACTGGGGGGGACGGGGACGACTCCCATTAACCCCTGACTATACCGGGGATACGCTTATCACAATGCCTTTCTGGTCTGTGCTGAAGCAGGGCATTCTGGCAGCCAAGTGGCTTGACCTTAATTAGTGAGCCTGGTTACCCCCTCTCGGAACCACAGACTTAGAAATCGCAGCTCATATACAGTACAGTGCATAAAATATATTTATATATATACCCTTATACACCATTTTAATAAAAAATATCACAAAATTCTTCTAAGTCCCTCGGGAAGAGTGAAAGACGCGCACGTTCATTTTCAGAGCTCCTAGACCTTCCTATAAGAAGTTAGCCAAAAAGTAGCTTCGAAAAACGCTTAGGTTAAGTTTCAGAGTTGCTTCTAATGTACCGAAGCTGGACTTAGACATAATTTCACTCTCACAACATTATGGCTGGTTGGAGACAGTCCGAACCACAAGTACCGGGTCCATGGTTCTGGGCGTATACTGGGGGGACGGGGGGGACTCCCATTAACCCCTGACTATACCGGGGATACGCTTATCACAATGCCTTTCTGGTCTGTGCTGAAGCAGGGCATTCTGGCAGCCAAGTGGCTTGACCTTAATTAGTGAGCCTGGTTACCCCCTCTCGGAACCACAGACTTAGAAATCGCCAGCTCATATACAGTGCATAAAATATATTTATATATATACCCTTATACACCATTTTAATAAAAAATATCACAAAATTCTTCTAAGTCCCTCGGGAAGAGTGAAAGACGCGCACGTTCATTTTCAAAGCTCCTAGACCTTCCTATAAGAAGTTAGCCAAAAAGTAGCTTCGAAAAACGCTTAGGTTAAGTTTCAGAGTTGCTTCTAATGTACCGAAGCTGGACTTAGACATAATGTCACTCTCACAACATTATGGCTGGTTGGAGACAGTCCGAACCACAAGTACCGGGTCCATGGTTCTGGGCGTATACTGGGGGGACGGGGACGACTCCCATTAACCCCTGACTATACCGGGGATACGCTTATCACAATGCCTTTCTGGTCTGTGCTGAAGCAGGGCATTCTGGCAGCCAAGTGGCTTGACCTTAATTAATGAGCCTGGTTACCCCCTCTCGGAACCACAGACTTAGAAATCGCCAGCTCATATACAGTGCATAAAATATATTTATATATATACCCTTATACACCATTTTAATAAAAAATATCACAAAATTCTTCTAAGTCCCTCGGGAAGAGTGAAAGACGCGCATGTTCATTTTCAGAGCTCCTAGACCTTCCTATAAGAAGTTAGCCAAAAAGTAGCTTCGAAAAACGCTTAGGTTAAGTTTCAGAGTTGCTTCTAATGTACCGAAGCTGGACTTAGACATAATGTCACTCTCACAACATTATAACTGGTTGGAGACAGTCCGAACCACAAGTACCGGGTCCATGGTTCTGGGCGTATACTGGGGGGACGGGGGGGACTCCCATTAACCCCTGACTATACCGGGGATACGCTTATCACAATGCCTTTCTGGTCTGTGCTGAAGCAGGGCATTATGGCAGCCAAGTGGCTTGACCTTTATTAGTGAGCCTGGTTACCCCCTCTCGGAACAACAGACTTAGAAATCGCCAGCTCATATACAGTGCATAAAATATATTTATATATATACCCTTATACACCATTTTAATAAAAAATATCACAAAATTCTTCTAAGTCCCTCGGGAAGAGTGAAAGACGCGCACGTTCATTTTCAGAGCTCCTAGACCTTCCTATAAGAAGTTAGCCAAAAAGTAGCTTCGAAAAACGCTTAGGTTAAGTTTCAGAGTTGCTTCTAATGTACCGAAGCTGGACTTAGACATAATTTCACTCTCACAACATTATGGCTGGTTGGAGATAGTCCGAACCACAAGTACCGGGTCCATGGTTCTGGGCGTTTACTGGGGGGACGGGGACGACTCCCATTAACCCCTGACTATACCGGGGATACGCTTATCACAATGCCTTTCTGGTCTGTGCTGAAGCAGGGCATTCTGGCAGCCAAGTGGCTTGACCTTAATTAGTGAGCCTGGTTACCCCCTCTCGGAACCACAGACTTAGAAATCGCAGCTCATATACAGTACAGTGCATAAAATATATTTATATATATACCCTTATACACCATTTTAATAAAAAATATCACAAAATTCTTCTAAGTCCCTCGGGAAGAGTGAAAGACGCGCACGTTCATTTTCAGAGCTCCTAGACCTTCCTATAAGAAGTTAGCCAAAAAGTAGCTTCGAAAAACGCTTAGGTTAAGTTTCAGAGTTGCTTCTAATGTACCGAAGCTGGACTTAGACATAATTTCACTCTCACAACATTATGGCTGGTTGGAGACAGTCCGAACCACAAGTACCGGGTCCATGGTTCTGGGCGTATACTGGGGGGACGGGGGGGACTCCCATTAACCCCTGACTATACCGGGGATACGCTTATCACAATGCCTTTCTGGTCTGTGCTGAAGCAGGGCATTCTGGCAGCCAAGTGGCTTGACCTTAATTAGTGAGCCTGGTTACCCCCTCTCGGAACCACAGACTTAGAAATCGCCAGCTCATATACAGTGCATAAAATATATTTATATATATACCCTTATACACCATTTTAATAAAAAATATCACAAAATTCTTCTAAGTCCCTCGGGAAGAGTGAAAGACGCGCACGTTCATTTTCAAAGCTCCTAGACCTTCCTATAAGAAGTTAGCCAAAAAGTAGCTTCGAAAAACGCTTAGGTTAAGTTTCAGAGTTGCTTCTAATGTACCAAAGCTGGACTTAGACATAATTTCACTCTCACAACATTATGGCTGGTTGGAGACAGTCCGAACCACAAGTACCGGGTCCATGGTTCTGGGCGTATACTGGGGGGACGGGGACGACTCCCATTAACCCCTGACTATACCGGGGATACGCTTATCACAATGCCTTTCTGGTCTGTGCTGAAGCAGGGCATTCTGGCAGCCAAGTGGCTTGACCTTAATTAGTGAGCCTGGTTACCCCCTCTCGGAACCACAGACTTAGAAATCGCCAGCTCATATACAGTGCATAAAATATATTTATATATATACCCTTATACACCATTTTAATAAAAAATATCACAAAATTCTTCTAAGTCCCTCGGGAAGAGTGAAAGACGCGCACGTTCATTTTCAAAGCTCCTAGACCTTCCTATAAGAAGTTAGCCAAAAAGTAGCTTCGAAAAACGCTTAGGTTAAGTTTCAGAGTTGCTTCTAATGTACCAAAGCTGGACTTAGACATAATTTCACTCTCACAACATTATGGCTGGTTGGAGACAGTCCGAACCACAAGTACCGGGTCCATGGTTCTGGGCGTATACTGGGGGGACGGGGACGACTCCCATTAACCCCTGACTATACCGGGGATACGCTTATCACAATGCCTTTCTGGTCTGTGCTGAAGCAGGGCATTCTGGCAGCCAAGTGGCTTGACCTTTATTAGTGAGCCTGGTTACCCCCTCTCGGAACCACAGACTTAGAAATCGCCAGCTCATATACAGTGCATAAAATATATTTATATATATACCCTTATACACCATTTTAATAAAAAATATCACAAAATTCTTCTAAGTCCCTCGGGAAGAGTGAAAGACGCGCACGTTCATTTTCAGAGCTCCTAGACCTTCCCATAAGAAGTTAGCCAAAAAGTAGCTTCGATAAACGCTTAGGATAAGTTTCAGAGTTGCTTCTAATGTACCGAAGCTGGACTTAACATAATTTCACTCTCACAACATTATGGCTGGTTGGAGACAGTCCGAACCACAAATACCGGGTCCATGGTTCTGGGCGTATACTGGGGGGACGGGGGGGACTCCCATTAACCCCTGACTATACCGGGGATACGCTTATCACAATGCCTTTCTGGTCTGTGCTGAAGCAGGGCATTCTGGCAGCCAAGTGGCTTGACCTTAATTAGTGAGCCTGGTTACCCCCTCTCGGAACCACAGACTTAGAAATCGCCAGCTCATATACAGTGCATAAAATATATTTATATATATACCCTTATACACCATTTTAATAAAAAATATCACAAAATTCTTCTAAGTCCCTCGGGAAGAGTGAAAGATGCGCACGTTCATTTTCAGAGCTCCTAGACCTTCCCATAAGAAGTTAGCCAAAAAGTAGCTTCGAAAAACGCTTAGGTGAAGTTTCAGAGTTGCTTCTAATGTACCAAAGCTGGACTTAGACATAATGTCACTCTCACAACATTATGGCTGGTTGGAGACAGTCCGAACCACAAGTACCGGGTCCATGGTTCTGGGCGTATACTGGGGGGACGGGGACGACTCCCATTAACCCCTGACTATACCGGGGATACGCTTATCACAATGCCTTTCTGGTCTGTGCTGAAGCAGGGCATTCTGGCAGCCAAGTGGCTTGACCTTAATTAATGAGCCTGGTTACCCCCTCTCGGAACCACAGACTTAGAAATCGCCAGCTCATATACAGTGCATAAAATATATTTATATATATACCCTTATACACCATTTTAATAAAAAATATCACAAAATTCTTCTAAGTCCCTCGGGAAGAGTGAAAGACGCGCACGTTCATTTTCAGAGCTCCTAGACCTTCCTATAAGAAGTTAGCCAAAAAGTAGCTTCGAAAAACGCTTAGGTTAAGTTTCAGAGTTGCTTCTAATGTACCGAAGCTGGACTTAGACATAATGTCACTCTCACAACATTATAACTGGTTGGAGACAGTCCGAACCACAAGTACCGGGTCCATGGTTCTGGGCGTATACTGGGGGGACGGGGGGGACTCCCATTAACCCCTGACTATACCGGGGATACGCTTATCACAATGCCTTTCTGGTCTGTGCTGAAGCAGGGCATTATGGCAGCCAAGTGGCTTGACCTTTATTAGTGAGCCTGGTTACCCCCTCTCGGAACAACAGACTTAGAAATCGCCAGCTCATATACAGTGCATAAAATATATTTATATATATACCCTTATACACCATTTTAATAAAAAATATCACAAAATTCTTCTAAGTCCCTCGGGAAGAGTGAAAGACGCGCACGTTCATTTTCAGAGCTCCTAGACCTTCCTATAAGAAGTTAGCCAAAAAGTAGCTTCGAAAAACGCTTAGGTGAAGTTTCAGAGTTGCTTCTAATGTACCAAAGCTGGACTTAGACATAATTTCACTCTCACAACATTATGGCTGGTTGGAGACAGTCCGAACCACAAGTACCGGGTCCATGGTTCTGGGCGTATACTGGGGGGACGGGGACGACTCCCATTAACCCCTGACTATACCGGGGATACGCTTATCACAATGCCTTTCTGGTCTGTGCTGAAGCAGGGCATTCTGGCAGCCAAGTGGCTTGACCTTAATTAGTGAGCCTGGTTACCCCCTCTCGGAACCACAGACTTAGAAATCGCCAGCTCATATACAGTGCATAAAATATATTTATATATATACCCTTATACACCATTTTAATAAAAAATATCACAAAATTCTTCCAAGTACCTCGGGAAGAGTGAAAGACGCGCACGTTCATTTTTAGAGCTCCTAGACCTTCCTATAAGAAGTTAGCCAAAAAGTAGCTTCGAAAAACGCTTAGGTTAAGTTTCAGAGTTGCTTCTAATGTACCGAAGCTGGACTTAGACATAATTTCACTCTCACAACATTATGGCTGGTTGGAGACAGTCCGAACCACAAGTACCGGGTCCATGGTTCTGGGCGTATACTGGGGGGGACGGGGACGACTCCCATTAACCCCTGACTATACCGGGGATACGCTTATCACAATGCCTTTCTGGTCTGTGCTGAAGCAGGGCATTCTGGCAGCCAAGTGGCTTGACCTTAATTAGTGAGCCTGGTTACCCCCTCTCGGAACCACAGACTTAGAAATCGCCAGCTCATATACAGTGCATAAAATATATTTATATATATACCCTTATACACCATTTTAATAAAAAATATCACAAAATTCTTCTAAGTCCCTCGGGAAGAGTGAAAGACGCGCACGTTCATTTTCAGAGCTCCTAGACCTTCCTATAAGAAGTTAGCCAAAAAGTAGCTTCGAAAAACGCTTAGGTGAAGTTTCAGAGTTGCTTCTAATGTACCGAAGCTGGACTTAGACATAATTTCACTCTCACAACATTATAACTGGTTGGAGACAGTCCGAACCACAAGTACCGGGTCCATGGTTCTGGGCGTATACTGGGGGGACGGGGGGGACTCCCATTAACCCCTGACTATACCGGGGATACGCTTATCACAATGCCTTTCTGGTCTGTGCTGAAGCAGGGCATTCTGGCAGCCAAGTGGCTTGACCTTAATTAGTGAGCCTGGTTACCCCCTCTCGGAACCACAGACTTAGAAATCGCCAGCTTATATACAGTGCATAAAATATATTTATATATATACCCTTATACACCATTTTAATAAAAAATATCACAAAATTCTTCTAAGTCCCTCGGGAAGAGTGAAAGACGCGCACGTTCATTTTCAGAGCTCCTAGACCTTCCTATAAGAAGTTAGCCAAAAAGTAGCTTCGAAAAACGCTTAGGTTAAGTTTCAGAGTTGCTTCTAATGTACCGAAGCTGGACTTAGACATAATGTCACTCTCACAACATTATAACTGGTTGGAGACAGTCCGAACCACAAGTACCGGGTCCATGGTTCTGGGCGTATACTGGGGGGACGGGGGGGACTCCCATTAACCCCTGACTATACCGGGGATACGCTTATCACAATGCCTTTCTGGTCTGTGCTGAAGCAGGGCATTATGGCAGCCAAGTGGCTTGACCTTTATTAGTGAGCCTGGTTACCCCCTCTCGGAACAACAGACTTAGAAATCGCCAGCTCATATACAGTGCATAAAATATATTTATATATATACCCTTATACACCATTTTAATAAAAAATATCACAAAATTCTTCTAAGTCCCTCGGGAAGAGTGAAAGACGCGCACGTTCATTTTCAGAGCTCCTAGACCTTCCTATAAGAAGTTAGCCAAAAAGTAGCTTCGAAAAACGCTTAGGTTAAGTTTCAGAGTTGCTTCTAATGTACCGAAGCTGGACTTAGACATAATTTCACTCTCACAACATTATGGCTGGTTGGAGATAGTCCGAACCACAAGTACCGGGTCCATGGTTCTGGGCGTATACTGGGGGGACGGGGACGACTCCCATTAACCCCTGACTATACCGGGGATACGCTTATCACAATGCCTTTCTGGTCTGTGCTGAAGCAGGGCATTCTGGCAGCCAAGTGGCTTGACCTTAATTAGTGAGCCTGGTTACCCCCTCTCGGAACCACAGACTTAGAAATCGCCAGCTCATATACAGTGCATAAAATATATTTATATATATACCCTTATACACCATTTTAATAAAAAATATCACAAAATTCTTCTAAGTCCCTCGGGAAGAGTGAAAGACGCGCACGTTCATTTTCAAAGCTCCTAGACCTTCCTATAAGAAGTTAGCCAAAAAGTAGCTTCGAAAAACGCTTAGGATAAGTTTCAGAGTTGCTTCTAATGTACCGAAGCTGGACTTAGACATAATGTCACTCTCACAACATTATGGCTGGTTGGAGACAGTCCGAACCACAAGTACCGGGTCCATGGTTCTGGGCGTATACTGGGGGGACGGGGACGACTCCCATTAACCCCTGACTATACCGGGGATACGCTTATCACAATGCCTTTCTGGTCTGTGCTGAAGCAGGGCATTCTGGCAGCCAAGTGGCTTGACCTTAATTAGTGAGCCTGGTTACCCCCTCTCGGAACCACAGACTTAGAAATCGCCAGCTCATATACAGTGCATAAAATATATTTATATATATACCCTTATACACCATTTTAATAAAAAATATCACAAAATTCTTCTAAGTCCCTCGGGAAGAGTGAAAGACGCGCACGTTCATTTTCAGAGCTCCTAGACCTTCCTATAAGAAGTTAGCCAAAAAGTAGCTTCGAAAAACGCTTTGGTTAAGTTTCAGAGTTGCTTCTAATGTACCGAAGCTGGACTTAGACATAATGTCACTCTCACAACATTATAACTGGTTGGAGACAGTCCGAACCACAAGTACCGGGTCCATGGTTCTGGGCGTATACTGGGGGGACGGGGGGGACTCCCATTAACCCCTGACAATACCGGGGATACGCTTATCACAATGCCTTTCTGGTCTGTGCTGAAGCAGGGCATTATGGCAGCCAAGTGGCTTGACCTTTATTAGTGAGCCTGGTTACCCCCTCTCGGAACAACAGACTTAGAAATCGCCAGCTCATATACAGTGCATAAAATATATTTATATATATACCCTTATACACCATTTTAATAAAAAATATCACAAAATTCTTCTAAGTCCCTCGGGAAGAGTGAAAGACGCGCACGTTCATTTTCAGAGCTCCTAGACCTTCCTATAAGAAGTTAGCCAAAAAGTAGCTTCGAAAAACGCTTAGGTTAAGTTTCAGAGTTGCTTCTAATGTACCGAAGCTGGACTTAGACATAATGTCACTCTCACAACATTATAACTGGTTGGAGACAGTCCGAACCACAAGTACCGGGTCCATGGTTCTGGGCGTATACTGGGGGGACGGGGACGACTCCCATTAACCCCTGACTATACCGGGGATACGCTTATCACAATGCCTTTCTGGTCTGTGCTGAAGCAGGGCATTCTGGCAGCCAAGTGGCTTGACCTTAATTAGTGAGCCTGGTTACCCCCTCTCGGAACCACAGACTTAGAAATCGCCAGCTCATATACAGTGCATAAAATATATTTATATATATACCCTTATACACCATTTTAATAAAAAATATCACAAAATTCTTCTAAGTCCCTCGGGAAGAGTGAAAGACGCGCACGTTCATTTTCAAAGCTCCTAGACCTTCCTATAAGAAGTTAGCCAAAAAGTAGCTTCGAAAAACGCTTAGGTTAAGTTTCAGAGTTGCTTCTAATGTACCAAAGCTGGACTTAGACATCATTTCACTCTCACAACATTATGGCTGGTTGGAGACAGTCCGAACCACAAGTACCGGGTCCATGGTTCTGGGCGTATACTGGGGGGACGGGGACGACTCCCATTAACCCCTGACTATACCGGGGATACGCTTATCACAATGCCTTTCTGGTCTGTGCTGAAGCAGGGCATTCTGGCAGCCAAGTGGCTTGACCTTAATTAGTGAGCCTGGTTACCCCCTCTCGGAACCACAGACTTAGAAATCGCCAGCTCATATACAGTGCATAAAATATATTTATATATATACCCTTATACACCATTTTAATAAAAAATATCACAAAATTCTTCTAAGTCCCTCGGGAAGAGTGAAAGACGCGCACGTTCATTTTCAAAGCTCCTAGACCTTCCTATAAGAAGTTAGCCAAAAAGTAGCTTCGAAAAACGCTTAGGTTAAGTTTCAGAGTTGCTTCTAATGTACCAAAGCTGGACTTAGACATAATTTCACTCTCACAACATTATGGCTGGTTGGAGACAGTCCGAACCACAAGTACCGGGTCCATGGTTCTGGGCGTATACTGGGGGGACGGGGACGACTCCCATTAACCCCTGACTATACCGGGGATACGCTTATCACAATGCCTTTCTGGTCTGTGCTGAAGCAGGGCATTCTGGCAGCCAAGTGGCTTGACCTTTATTAGTGAGCCTGGTTACCCCCTCTCGGAACCACAGACTTAGAAATCGCCAGCTCATATACAGTGCATAAAATATATTTATATATATACCCTTATACACCATTTTAATAAAAAATATCACAAAATTCTTCTAAGTCCCTCGGGAAGAGTGAAAGACGCGCACGTTCATTTTCAGAGCTCCTAGACCTTCCTATAAGAAGTTAGCCAAAAAGTAGTTTCGAAAAACGCTTTGGTTAAGTTTCAGAGTTGCTTCTAATGTACCGAAGCTGGACTTAGACATAATGTCACTCTCACAACATTATAACTGGTTGGAGACAGTCCGAACCACAAGTACCGGGTCCATGGTTCTGGGCGTATACTGGGGGGACGGGGGGGACTCCCATTAACCCCTGACAATACCGGGGATACGCTTATCACAATGCCTTTCTGGTCTGTGCTGAAGCAGGGCATTATGGCAGCCAAGTGGCTTGACCTTTATTAGTGAGCCTGGTTACCCCCTCTCGGAACAACAGACTTAGAAATCGCCAGCTCATATACAGTGCATAAAATATATTTATATATATACCCTTATACACCATTTTAATAAAAAATATCACAAAATTCTTCTAAGTCCCTCGGGAAGAGTGAAAGACGCGCACGTTCATTTTCAGAGCTCCTAGACCTTCCTATAAGAAGTTAGCCAAAAAGTAGCTTCGAAAAACGCTTAGGTTAAGTTTCAGAGTTGCTTCTAATGTACCGAAGCTGGACTTAGACATAATGTCACTCTCACAACATTATAACTGGTTGGAGACAGTCCGAACCACAAGTACCGGGTCCATGGTTCTGGGCGTATACTGGGGGGACGGGGGGGACTCCCATTAACCCCTGACTATACCGGGGATACGCTTATCACAATGCCTTTCTGGTCTGTGCTGAAGCAGGGCATTATGGCAGCCAAGTGGCTTGACCTTTATTAGTGAGCCTGGTTACCCCCTCTCGGAACAACAGACTTAGAAATCGCCAGCTCATATACAGTGCATAAAATATATTTATATATATACCCTTATACACCATTTTAATAAAAAATATCACAAAATTCTTCTAAGTCCCTCGGGAAGAGTGAAAGACGCGCACGTTCATTTTCAGAGCTCCTAGACCTTCCTATAAGAAGTTAGCCAAAAAGTAGCTTCGAAAAACGCTTAGGTTAAGTTTCAGAGTTGCTTCTAATGTACCGAAGCTGGACTTAGACATAATTTCACTCTCACAACATTATGGCTGGTTGGAGATAGTCCGAACCACAAGTACCGGGTCCATGGTTCTGGGCGTATACTGGGGGGACGGGGACGACTCCCATTAACCCCTGACTATACCGGGGATACGCTTATCACAATGCCTTTCTGGTCTGTGCTGAAGCAGGGCATTCTGGCAGCCAAGTGGCTTGACCTTAATTAGTGAGCCTGGTTACCCCCTCTCGGAACCACAGACTTAGAAATCGCCAGCTCATATACAGTGCATAAAATATATTTATATATATACCCTTATACACCATTTTAATAAAAAATATCACAAAATTCTTCTAAGTCCCTCGGGAAGAGTGAAAGACGCGCACGTTCATTTTCAGAGCTCCTAGACCTTCCTATAAGAAGTTAGCCAAAAAGTAGCTTCGAAAAACGCTTAGGTTAAGTTTCAGAGTTGCTTCTAATGTACCGAAGCTGGACTTAGACATAATTTCACTCTCACAACATTATGGCTGGTTGGAGACAGTCCGAACCACAAGTACCGGGTCCATGGTTCTGGGCGTATACTGGGGGGACGGGGACGACTCCCATTAACCCCTGACTATACCGGGGATACGCTTATCACAATGCCTTTCTGGTCTGTGCTGAAGCAGGGCATTCTGGCAGCCAAGTGGCTTGACCTTAATTAGTGAGCCTGGTTACCCCCTCTCGGAACCACAGACTTAGAAATCGCCAGCTCATATACAGTGCATAAAATATATTTATATATATACCCTTATACACCATTTTAATAAAAAATATCACAAAATTCTTCTAAGTCCCTCGGGAAGAGTGAAAGACGCGCACGTTCATTTTCAAAGCTCCTAGACCTTCCTATAAGAAGTTAGCCAAAAAGTAGCTTCGAAAAACGCTTAGGTTAAGTTTCAGAGTTGCTTCTAATGTACCAAAGCTGGACTTAGACATCATTTCACTCTCACAACATTATGGCTGGTTGGAGACAGTCCGAACCACAAGTACCGGGTCCATGGTTCTGGGCGTATACTGGGGGGACGGGGACGACTCCCATTAACCCCTGACTATACCGGGGATACGCTTATCACAATGCCTTTCTGGTCTGTGCTGAAGCAGGGCATTCTGGCAGCCAAGTGGCTTGACCTTAATTAGTGAGCCTGGTTACCCCCTCTCGGAACCACAGACTTAGAAATCGCCAGCTCATATACAGTGCATAAAATATATTTATATATATACCCTTATACACCATTTTAATAAAAAATATCACAACATTCTTCTAAGTCCCTCGGGAAGAGTGAAAGACTCGCACGTTCATTTTGAGAGCTCCTAGACCTTTCTATAAGAAGTTAGCCAAAAAGTAGCTTCGAAAAACGCTTAGGTTAAGTTTCAGAGTTGCTTCTAATGTACCAAAGCTGGACTTAGACATCATTTCACTCTCACAACATTATGGCTGGTTGGAGACAGTCCGAACCACAAGTACCGGGTCCATGGTTCTGGGCGTATACTGGGGGGACGGGGACGACTCCCATTAACCCCTGACTATACCGGGGATACGCTTATCACAATGCCTTTCTGGTCTGTGCTGAAGCAGGGCATTCTGGCAGCCAAGTGGCTTGACCTTAATTAGTGAGCCTGGTTACCCCCTCTCGGAACCACAGACTTAGAAATCGCCAGCTCATATACAGTGCATAAAATATATTTATATATATACCCTTATACACCATTTTAATAAAAAATATCACAAAATTCTTCTAAGTCCCTCGGGAAGAGTGAAAGACGCGCACGTTCATTTTCAAAGCTCCTAGACCTTCCTATAAGAAGTTAGCCAAAAAGTAGCTTCGAAAAACGCTTAGGTTAAGTTTCAGAGTTGCTTCTAATGTACCAAAGCTGGACTTAGACATAATTTCACTCTCACAACATTATGGCTGGTTGGAGACAGTCCGAACCACAAGTACCGGGTCCATGGTTCTGGGCGTATACTGGGGGGACGGGGACGACTCCCATTAACCCCTGACTATACCGGGGATACGCTTATCACAATGCCTTTCTGGTCTGTGCTGAAGCAGGGCATTCTGGCAGCCAAGTGGCTTGACCTTTATTAGTGAGCCTGGTTACCCCCTCTCGGAACCACAGACTTAGAAATCGCCAGCTCATATACAGTGCATAAAATATATTTATACAGTATATATACCCTTATACACCATTTTAATAAAAAATATCACAAAATTCTTCTAAGTCCCTCGGGAAGAGTGAAAGACGCGCACGTTCATTTTCAGAGCTCCTAGACCTTCCCATAAGAAGTTAGCCAAAAAGTAGCTTCGAAAAACGCTTAGGTTAAGTTTCAGAGTTGCTTCTAATGTACCGAAGCTGGACTTAACATAATTTCACTCTCACAACATTATGGCTGGTTGGAGACAGTCCGAACCACAAGTACCGGGTCCATGGTTCTGGGCGTATACTGGGGGGACGGGGGGGACTCCCATTAACCCCTGACTATACCGGGGATACGCTTATCACAATGCCTTTCTGGTCTGTGCTGAAGCAGGGCATTCTGGCAGCCAAGTGGCTTGACCTTTATTAGTGAGCCTGGTCACCCCCTCTCGGAACCACAGACTTAGAAATCGCCAGCTCATATACAGTGCATAAAATATATTTATATATATACCCTTATACACCATTTTAATAAAAAATATCACAAAATTCTTCTAAGTCCCTCGGGAAGAGTGAAAGACGCGCACGTTCATTTTCAGAGCTCCTAGACCTTCCCATAAGAAGTTAGCCAAAAAGTAGCTTCGAAAAACGCTTAGGTTAAGTTTCAGAGTTGCTTCTAATGTACCGAAGCTGGACTTAACATAATTTCACTCTCACAACATTATGGCTGGTTGGAGACAGTCCGAACCACAAGTACCGGGTCCATGGTTCTGGGCGTATACTGGGGGGACGGGGGGGACTCCCATTAACCCCTGACTATACCGGGGATACGCTTATCACAATGCCTTTCTGGTCTGTGCTGAAGCAGGGCATTCTGGCAGCCAAGTGGCTTGACCTTAATTAGTGAGCCTGGTTACCCCCTCTCGGAACCACAGACTTAGAAATCGCCAGCTCATATACAGTGCATAAAATATATTTATATATATACCCTTATACACCATTTTAATAAAAAATATCACAAAATTCTTCTAAGTCCCTCGGGAAGAGTGAAAGACGCGCACGTTCATTTTCAGAGCTCCTAGACCTTCCCATAAGAAGTTAGCCAAAAAGTAGCTTCGAAAAACGCTTAGGTTAAGTTTCAGAGTTGCTTCTAATGTACCGAAGCTGGACTTAACATAATTTCACTCTCACAACATTATGGCTGGTTGGAGACAGTCCGAACCACAAGTACCGGGTCCATGGTTCTGGGCGTATACTGGGGGGACGGGGGGGACTCCCATTAACCCCTGACTATACCGGGGATACGCTTATCACAATGCCTTTCTGGTCTGTGCTGAAGCAGGGCATTCTGGCAGCCAAGTGGCTTGACCTTTATTAGTGAGCCTGGTCACCCCCTCTCGGAACCACAGACTTAGAAATCGCCAGCTCATATACAGTGCATAAAATATATTTATATATATACCCTTATACACCATTTTAATAAAAAATATCACAAAATTCTTCTAAGTCCCTCGGGAAGAGTGAAAGACGCGCACGTTCATTTTCAGAGCTCCTAGACCTTCCCATAAGAAGTTAGCCAAAAAGTAGCTTCGAAAAACGCTTAGGTTAAGTTTCAGAGTTGCTTCTAATGTACCGAAGCTGGACTTAACATAATTTCACTCTCACAACATTATGGCTGGTTGGAGACAGTCCGAACCACAAGTACCGGGTCCATGGTTCTGGGCGTATACTGGGGGGACGGGGGGGACTCCCATTAACCCCTGACTATACCGGGGATACGCTTATCACAATGCCTTTCTGGTCTGTGCTGAAGCAGGGCATTCTGGCAGCCAAGTGGCTTGACCTTAATTAGTGAGCCTGGTTACCCCCTCTCGGAACCACAGACTTAGAAATCGCCAGCTCATATACAGTGCATAAAATATATTTATATATATACCCTTATACACCATTTTAATAAAAAATATCACAAAATTCTTCTAAGTCCCTCGGGAAGAGTGAAAGACGCGCACGTTCATTTTCAAAGCTCCTAGACCTTCCTATAAGAAGTTAGCCAAAAAGTAGCTTCGAAAAACGCTTAGGTTAAGTTTCAGAGTTGCTTCTAATGTACCAAAGCTGGACTTAGACATAATTTCACTCTCACAACATTATGGCTGGTTGGAGACAGTCCGAACCACAAGTACCGGGTCCATGGTTCTGGGCGTATACTGGGGGGACGGGGACGACTCCCATTAACCCCTGACTATACCGGGGATACGCTTATCACAATGCCTTTCTGGTCTGTGCTGAAGCAGGGCATTCTGGCAGCCAAGTGGCTTGACCTTTATTAGTGAGCCTGGTTACCCCCTCTCGGAACCACAGACTTAGAAATCGCCAGCTCATATACAGTGCATAAAATATATTTATATATATACCCTTATACACCATTTTAATAAAAAATATCACAAAATTCTTCTAAGTCCCTCGGGAAGAGTGAAAGACGCGCACGTTCATTTTCAGAGCTCCTAGACCTTCCCATAAGAAGTTAGCCAAAAAGTAGCTTCGAAAAACGCTTAGGTTAAGTTTCAGAGTTGCTTCTAATGTACCGAAGCTGGACTTAACATAATTTCACTCTCACAACATTATGGCTGGTTGGAGACAGTCCGAACCACAAGTACCGGGTCCATGGTTCTGGGCGTATACTGGGGGGACGGGGGGGACTCCCATTAACCCCTGACTATACCGGGGATACGCTTATCACAATGCCTTTCTGGTCTGTGCTGAAGCAGGGCATTCTGGCAGCCAAGTGGCTTGACCTTTATTAGTGAGCCTGGTCACCCCCTCTCGGAACCACAGACTTAGAAATCGCCAGCTCATATACAGTGCATAAAATATATTTATATATATACCCTTATACACCATTTTAATAAAAAATATCACAAAATTCTTCTAAGTCCCTCGGGAAGAGTGAAAGACGCGCACGTTCATTTTCAGAGCTCCTAGACCTTCCCATAAGAAGTTAGCCAAAAAGTAGCTTCGAAAAACGCTTAGGTTAAGTTTCAGAGTTGCTTCTAATGTACCGAAGCTGGACTTAACATAATTTCACTCTCACAACATTATGGCTGGTTGGAGACAGTCCGAACCACAAGTACCGGGTCCATGGTTCTGGGCGTATACTGGGGGGACGGGGGGGACTCCCATTAACCCCTGACTATACCGGGGAACCGCTTATCACAATGCCTTTCTGGTCTGTGCTGAAGCAGGGCATTCTGGCAGCCAAGTGGCTTGACCTTTATTAGTGAGCCTGGTTACCCCCTCTCGGAACAACAGACTTAGAAATCGCCAGCTCATATACAGTGCATAAAATATATTTATATATATACCCTTATACACCATTTTAATAAAAAATATCACAAAATTCTTCTAAGTCCCTCGGGAAGAGTGAAAGACGCGCACGTTCATTTTCAGAGCTCCTAGACCTTCCCATAAGAAGTTAGCCAAAAAGTAGCTTCGAAAAACGCTTAGGTTAAGTTTCAGAGTTGCTTCTAATGTACCGAAGCTGGACTTAACATAATTTCACTCTCACAACATTATGGCTGGTTGGAGACAGTCCGAACCACAAGTACCGGGTCCATGGTTCTCGGCGTATACTGGGGGGACGGGGGGGACTCCCATTAACCCCTGACTATACCGGGGATACGCTTATCACAATGCCTTTCTGGTCTGTGCTGAAGCAGGGCATTCTGGCAGCCAAGTGGCTTGACCTTAATTAGTGAGCCTGGTTACCCCCTCTCGGAACCACAGACTTAGAAATCGCCAGCTCATATACAGTGCATAAAATATATTTATATATATACCCTTGTACACCATTTTAATAAAAAATATCACAAAATTCTTCTAAGTCCCTCGGGAAGAGTGAAAGATGCGCACGTTCATTTTCAGAGCTCCTAGACCTTCCCATAAGAAGTTAGCCAAAAAGTAGCTTCGAAAAACGCTTAGGTGAAGTTTCAGAGTTGCTTCTAATGTACCAAAGCTGGACTTAGACATAATTTCACTCTCACAACATTATGGCTGGTTGGAGACAGTCCGAACCACAAGTACCGGGTCCATGGTTCTGGGCGTATACTGGGGGGACAGGGACGACTCCCATTAACCCCTGACTATACCGGGGATACGCTTATCACAATGCCTTTCTGGTCTGTGCTGAAGCAGGGCATTCTGGCAGCCAAGTACCTTGACCTTTATTAGTGAGCCTGGTTACCCCCTCTCGGAACAACAGACTTAGAAATCGCCAGCTCATATACAGTGCATAAAATATATTTATATATATACCCTTATACACCATTTTAATAAAAAATATCACAAAATTCTTCTAAGTCCCTCGGGAAGAGTGAAAGACGCGCACGTTCATTTTCAGAGCTCCTAGACCTTCCTATAAGAAGTTAGCCAAAAAGTAGCTTCGAAAAACGCTTAGGTTAAGTTTCAGAGTTGCTTCTAATGTACCGAAGCTGGACTTAGACATAATTTCACTCTCACAACATTATGGCTGGTTGGAGACAGTCCGAACCACAAGTACCGGGTCCATGGTTCTGGGCGTATACTGGGGGGACGGGGACGACTCCCATTAACCCCTGACTATACCGGGGATACGCTTATCACAATGCCTTTCTGGTCTGTGCTGAAGCAGGGCATTCTGGCAGCCAAGTGGCTTGACCTTAATTAGTGAGCCTGGTTACCCCCTCTCGGAACCACAGACTTAGAAATCGCCAGCTCATATACAGTGCATAAAATATATTTATATATATACCCTTATACACCATTTTAATAAAAAATATCACAAAATTCTTCTAAGTCCCTCGGGAAGAGTGAAAGACGCGCACGTTCATTTTCAAAGCTCCTAGACCTTCCTATAAGAAGTTAGCCAAAAAGTAGCTTCGAAAAACGCTTAGGTTAAGTTTCAGAGTTGCTTCTAATGTACCAAAGCTGGACTTAGACATAATTTCACTCTCACAACATTATGGCTGGTTGGAGACAGTCCGAACCACAAGTACCGGGTCCATGGTTCTGGGCGTATACTGGGGGGACGGGGACGACTCCCATTAACCCCTGACTATACCGGGGATACGCTTATCACAATGCCTTTCTGGTCTGTGCTGAAGCAGGGCATTCTGGCAGCCAAGTGGCTTGACCTTAATTAGTGAGCCTGGTTACCCCCTCTCGGAACCACAGACTTAGAAATCGCCAGCTCATATACAGTGCATAAAATATATTTATATATATACCCTTATACACCATTTTAATAAAAAATATCACAAAATTCTTCTAAGTCCCTCGGGAAGAGTGAAAGACGCGCACGTTCATTTTCAGAGCTCCTAGACCTTCCCATAAGAAGTTAGCCAAAAAGTAGCTTCGAAAAACGCTTAGGTGAAGTTTCAGAGTTGCTTCTAATGTACCAAAGCTGGACTTAGACATAATTTCACTCTCACAACATTATGGCTGGTTGGAGACAGTCCGAACCACAAGTACCGGGTCCATGGTTCTGGGCGTATACTGGGGGGACGGGGACGACTCCCATTAACCCCTGACTATACCGGGGATACGCTTATCACAATGCCTTTCTGGTCTGTGCTGAAGCAGGGCATTCTGGCAGCCAAGTGGCTTGACCTTTATTAGTGAGCCTGGTTATCCCCTCTCGGAACCACAGACTTAGAAATCGCCAGCTCATATACAGTGCATAAAATATATTTATATATATACCCTTATACACCATTTTAATAAAAAATATCACAAAATTCTTCTAAGTCCCTCGGGAAGAGTGAAAGACGCGCACGTTCATTTTCAGAGCTCCTAGACCTTCCCATAAGAAGTTAGCCAAAAAGTAGCTTCGAAAAACGCTTAGGTTAAGTTTCAGAGTTGCTTCTAATGTACCGAAGCTGGACTTAACATAATTTCACTCTCACAACATTATGGCTGGTTGGAGACAGTCCGAACCACAAGTACCGGGTCCATGGTTCTGGGCGTATACTGGGGGGACGGGGGGGACTCCCATTAACCCCTGACTATACCGGGGATACGCTTATCACAATGCCTTTCTGGTCTGTGCTGAAGCAGGGCATTCTGGCAGCCAAGTGGCTTGACCTTAATTAGTGAGCCTGGTTACCCCCTCTCGGAACCACAGACTTAGAAATCGCCAGCTCATATACAGTGCATAAAATATATTTATATATATACCCTTATACACCATTTTAATAAAAAATATCACAAAATTCTTCTAAGTCCCTCGGGAAGAGTGAAAGACGCGCACGTTCATTTTCAAAGCTCCTAGACCTTCCTATAAGAAGTTAGCCAAAAAGTAGCTTCGAAAAACGCTTAGGTTAAGTTTCAGAGTTGCTTCTAATGTACCAAAGCTGGACTTAGACATAATTTCACTCTCACAACATTATGGCTGGTTGGAGACAGTCCGAACCACAAGTACCGGGTCCATGGTTCTGGGCGTATACTGGGGGGACGGGGACGACTCCCATTAACCCCTGACTATACCGGGGATACGCTTATCACAATGCCTTTCTGGTCTGTGCTGAAGCAGGGCATTCTGGCAGCCAAGTGGCTTGACCTTTATTAGTGAGCCTGGTTACCCCCTCTCGGAACCACAGACTTAGAAATCGCCAGCTCATATACAGTGCATAAAATATATTTATATATATACCCTTATACACCATTTTAATAAAAAATATCACAAAATTCTTCTAAGTCCCTCGGGAAGAGTGAAAGACGCGCACGTTCATTTTCAGAGCTCCAAGACCTTCCTATAAGAAGTTAGCCAAAAAGTAGCTTCGAAAAACGCTTAGGTTAAGTTTCAGAGTTGCTTCTAATGTACCGAAGCTGGACTTAGACATAATTTCACTCTCACAACATTATGGCTGGTTGGAGACAGTCCGAACCACAAGTACCGGGTCCATGGTTCTGGGCGTATACTGGGGGGACGGGGACGACTCCCATTAACCCCTGACTATACCGGGGATACGCTTATCACAATGCCTTTCTGGTCTGTGCTGAAGCAGGGCATTCTGGCAGCCAAGTGGCTTGACCTTAATTAGTGAGCCTGGTTACCCCCTCTCGGAACCACAGACTTAGAAATCGCCAGCTCATATACAGTGCATAAAATATATTTATATATATACCCTTATACACCATTTTAATAAAAAATATCACAAAATTCTTCTAAGTCCCTCGGGAAGAGTGAAAGACGCGCACGTTCATTTTCAAAGCTCCTAGACCTTCCTATAAGAAGTTAGCCAAAAAGTAGCTTCGAAAAACGCTTAGGTTAAGTTTCAGAGTTGCTTCTAATGTACCAAAGCTGGACTTAGACATAATTTCACTCTCACAACATTATGGCTGGTTGGAGACAGTCCGAACCACAAGTACCGGGTCCATGGTTCTGGGCGTATACTGGGGGGACGGGGACGACTCCCATTAACCCCTGACTATACCGGGGATACGCTTATCACAATGCCTTTCTGGTCTGTGCTGAAGCAGGGCATTCTGGCAGCCAAGTGGCTTGACCTTTATTAGTGAGCCTGGTTACCCCCTCTCGGAACCACAGACTTAGAAATCGCCAGCTCATATACAGTGCATAAAATATATTTATATATATACCCTTATACACCATTTTAATAAAAAATATCACAAAATTCTTCTAAGTCCCTCGGGAAGAGTGAAAGACGCGCACGTTCATTTTCAGAGCTCCAAGACCTTCCTATAAGAAGTTAGCCAAAAAGTAGCTTCGAAAAACGCTTAGGTTAAGTTTCAGAGTTGCTTCTAATGTACCGAAGCTGGACTTAGACATAATTTCACTCTCACAACATTATGGCTGGTTGGAGACAGTCCGAACCACAAGTACCGGGTCCATGGTTCTGGGCGTATACTGGGGGGACGGGGACGACTCCCATTAACCCCTGACTATACCGGGGATACGCTTATCACAATGCCTTTCTGGTCTGTGCTGAAGCAGGGCATTCTGGCAGCCAAGTGGCTTGACCTTAATTAGTGAGCCTGGTTACCCCCTCTCGGAACCACAGACTTAGAAATCGCCAGCTCATATACAGTGCATAAAATATATTTATATATATACCCTTATACACCATTTTAATAAAAAATATCACAAAATTCTTCTAAGTCCCTCGGGAAGAGTGAAAGACGCGCACGTTCATTTTCAAAGCTCCTAGACCTTCCTATAAGAAGTTAGCCAAAAAGTAGCTTCGAAAAACGCTTAGGTTAAGTTTCAGAGTTGCTTCTAATGTACCAAAGCTGGACTTAGACATAATTTCACTCTCACAACATTATGGCTGGTTGGAGACAGTCCGAACCACAAGTACCGGGTCCATGGTTCTGGGCGTATACTGGGGGGACGGGGACGACTCCCATTAACCCCTGACTATACCGGGGATACGCTTATCACAATGCCTTTCTGGTCTGTGCTGAAGCAGGGCATTCTGGCAGCCAAGTGGCTTGACCTTAATTAGTGAGCCTGGTTACCCCCTCTCGGAACCACAGACTTAGAAATCGCCAGCTCATATACAGTGCATAAAATATATTTATATATATACCCTTATACACCATTTTAATAAAAAATATCACAAAATTCTTCTAAGTCCCTCGGGAAGAGTGAAAGACGCGCACGTTCATTTTCAAAGCTCCTAGACCTTCCTATAAGAAGTTAGCCAAAAAGTAGCTTCGAAAAACGCTTAGGTTAAGTTTCAGAGTTGCTTCTAATGTACCAAAGCTGGACTTAGACATAATTTCACTCTCACAACATTATGGCTGGTTGGAGACAGTCCGAACCACAAGTACCGGGTCCATGGTTCTGGGCGTATACTGGGGGGACGGGGACGACTCCCATTAACCCCTGACTATACCGGGGATACGCTTATCACAATGCCTTTCTGGTCTGTGCTGAAGCAGGGCATTCTGGCAGCCAAGTGGCTTGACCTTTATTAGTGAGCCTGGTTATCCCCTCTCGGAACCACAGACTTAGAAATCGCCAGCTCATATACAGTGCATAAAATATATTTATATATATACCCTTATACACCATTTTAATAAAAAATATCACAAAATTCTTCTAAGTCCCTCGGGAAGAGTGAAAGACGCGCACGTTCATTTTCAGAGCTCCTAGACCTTCCCATAAGAAGTTAGCCAAAAAGTAGCTTCGAAAAACGCTTAGGTTAAGTTTCAGAGTTGCTTCTAATGTACCGAAGCTGGACTTAACATAATTTCACTCTCACAACATTATGGCTGGTTGGAGACAGTCCGAACCACAAGTACCGGGTCCATGGTTCTGGGCGTATACTGGGGGGACGGGGGGGACTCCCATTAACCCCTGACTATACCGGGGATACGCTTATCACAATGCCTTTCTGGTCTGTGCTGAAGCAGGGCATTCTGGCAGCCAAGTGGCTTGACCTTAATTAGTGAGCCTGGTTACCCCCTCTCGGAACCACAGACTTAGAAATCGCCAGCTCATATACAGTGCATAAAATATATTTATATATATACCCTTATACACCATTTTAATAAAAAATATCACAAAATTCTTCTAAGTCCCTCGGGAAGAGTGAAAGACGCGCACGTTCATTTTCAAAGCTCCTAGACCTTCCTATAAGAAGTTAGCCAAAAAGTAGCTTCGAAAAACGCTTAGGTTAAGTTTCAGAGTTGCTTCTAATGTACCAAAGCTGGACTTAGACATAATTTCACTCTCACAACATTATGGCTGGTTGGAGACAGTCCGAACCACAAGTACCGGGTCCATGGTTCTGGGCGTATACTGGGGGGACGGGGACGACTCCCATTAACCCCTGACTATACCGGGGATACGCTTATCACAATGCCTTTCTGGTCTGTGCTGAAGCAGGGCATTCTGGCAGCCAAGTGGCTTGACCTTAATTAGTGAGCCTGGTTACCCCCTCTCGGAACCACAGACTTAGAAATCGCCAGCTCATATACAGTGCATAAAATATATTTATATATATACCCTTATACACCATTTTAATAAAAAATATCACAAAATTCTTCTAAGTCCCTCGGGAAGAGTGAAAGACGCGCACGTTCATTTTCAAAGCTCCTAGACCTTCCCATAAGAAGTTAGCCAAAAAGTAGCTTCGAAAAACGCTTAGGTTAAGTTTCAGAGTTGCTTCTAATGTACCAAAGCTGGACTTAGACATAATTTCACTCTCACAACATTATGGCTGGTTGGAGACAGTCCGAACCACAAGTACCGGGTCCATGGTTCTGGGCGTATACTGGGGGGACGGGGACGACTCCCATTAACCCCTGACTATACCGGGGATACGCTTATCACAATGCCTTTCTGGTCTGTGCTGAAGCAGGGCATTCTGGCAGCCAAGTGGCTTGACCTTAATTAGTGAGCCTGGTTACCCCCTCTCGGAACCACAGACTTAGAAATCGCCAGCTCATATACAGTGCATAAAATATATTTATATATATACCCTTATACACCATTTTAATAAAAAATATCACAAAATTCTTCTAAGTCCCTCGGGAAGAGTGAAAGACGCGCACGTTCATTTTCAGAGCTCCTAGACCTTCCCATAAGAAGTTAGCCAAAAAGTAGCTTCGAAAAACGCTTAGGTGAAGTTTCAGAGTTGCTTCTAATGTACCAAAGCTGGACTTAGACATAATTTCACTCTCACAACATTATGGCTGGTTGGAGACAGTCCGAACCACAAGTACCGGGTCCATGGTTCTGGGCGTATACTGGGGGGACGGGGACGACTCCCATTAACCCCTGACTATACCGGGGATACGCTTATCACAATGCCTTTCTGGTCTGTGCTGAAGCAGGGCATTCTGGCAGCCAAGTGGCTTGACCTTTATTAGTGAGCCTGGTTATCCCCTCTCGGAACCACAGACTTAGAAATCGCCAGCTCATATACAGTGCATAAAATATATTTATATATATACCCTTATACACCATTTTAATAAAAAATATCACAAAATTCTTCTAAGTCCCTCGGGAAGAGTGAAAGACGCGCACGTTCATTTTCAGAGCTCCTAGACCTTCCCATAAGAAGTTAGCCAAAAAGTAGCTTCGAAAAACGCTTAGGTTAAGTTTCAGAGTTGCTTCTAATGTACCGAAGCTGGACTTAACATAATTTCACTCTCACAACATTATGGCTGGTTGGAGACAGTCCGAACCACAAGTACCGGGTCCATGGTTCTGGGCGTATACTGGGGGGACGGGGGGGACTCCCATTAACCCCTGACTATACCGGGGATACGCTTATCACAATGCCTTTCTGGTCTGTGCTGAAGCAGGGCATTCTGGCAGCCAAGTGGCTTGACCTTAATTAGTGAGCCTGGTTACCCCCTCTCGGAACCACAGACTTAGAAATCGCCAGCTCATATACAGTGCATAAAATATATTTATATATATACCCTTATACACCATTTTAATAAAAAATATCACAAAATTCTTCTAAGTCCCTCGGGAAGAGTGAAAGACGCGCACGTTCATTTTCAAAGCTCCTAGACCTTCCTATAAGAAGTTAGCCAAAAAGTAGCTTCGAAAAACGCTTAGGTTAAGTTTCAGAGTTGCTTCTAATGTACCAAAGCTGGACTTAGACATAATTTCACTCTCACAACATTATGGCTGGTTGGAGACAGTCCGAACCACAAGTACAGGGTCCATGGTTCTGGGCGTATACTGGGGGGACGGGGACGACTCCCATTAACCCCTGACTATACCGGGGATACGCTTATCACAATGCCTTTCTGGTCTGTGCTGAAGCAGGGCATTCTGGCAGCCAAGTGGCTTGACCTTTATTAGTGAGCCTGGTTACCCCCTCTCGGAACCACAGACTTAGAAATCGCCAGCTCATATACAGTGCATAAAATATATTTATATATATACCCTTATACACCATTTTAATAAAAAATATCACAAAATTCTTCTAAGTCCCTCGGGAAGAGTGAAAGACGCGCACGTTCATTTTCAGAGCTCCAAGACCTTCCTATAAGAAGTTAGCCAAAAAGTAGCTTCGAAAAACGCTTAGGTTAAGTTTCAGAGTTGCTTCTAATGTACCGAAGCTGGACTTAGACATAATTTCACTCTCACAACATTATGGCTGGTTGGAGACAGTCCGAACCACAAGTACCGGGTCCATGGTTCTGGGCGTATACTGGGGGGACGGGGACGACTCCCATTAACCCCTGACTATACCGGGGATACGCTTATCACAATGCCTTTCTGGTCTGTGCTGAAGCAGGGCATTCTGGCAGCCAAGTGGCTTGACCTTAATTAGTGAGCCTGGTTACCCCCTCTCGGAACCACAGACTTAGAAATCGCCAGCTCATATACAGTGCATAAAATATATTTATATATATACCCTTATACACCATTTTAATAAAAAATATCACAAAATTCTTCTAAGTCCCTCGGGAAGAGTGAAAGACGCGCACGTTCATTTTCAAAGCTCCTAGACCTTCCTATAAGAAGTTAGCCAAAAAGTAGCTTCGAAAAACGCTTAGGTTAAGTTTCAGAGTTGCTTCTAATGTACCAAAGCTGGACTTAGACATAATTTCACTCTCACAACATTATGGCTGGTTGGAGACAGTCCGAACCACAAGTACCGGGTCCATGGTTCTGGGCGTATACTGGGGGGACGGGGACGACTCCCATTAACCCCTGACTATACCGGGGATACGCTTATCACAATGCCTTTCTGGTCTGTGCTGAAGCAGGGCATTCTGGCAGCCAAGTGGCTTGACCTTAATTAGTGAGCCTGGTTACCCCCTCTCGGAACCACAGACTTAGAAATCGCCAGCTCATATACAGTGCATAAAATATATTTATATATATACCCTTATACACCATTTTAATAAAAAATATCACAAAATTCTTCTAAGTCCCTCGGGAAGAGTGAAAGACGCGCACGTTCATTTTCAAAGCTCCTAGACCTTCCTATAAGAAGTTAGCCAAAAAGTAGCTTCGAAAAACGCTTAGGTTAAGTTTCAGAGTTGCTTCTAATGTACCAAAGCTGGACTTAGACATAATTTCACTCTCACAACATTATGGCTGGTTGGAGACAGTCCGAACCACAAGTACCGGGTCCATGGTTCTGGGCGTATACTGGGGGGACGGGGACGACTCCCATTAACCCCTGACTATACCGGGGATACGCTTATCACAATGCCTTTCTGGTCTGTGCTGAAGCAGGGCATTCTGGAAGCCAAGTGGCTTGACCTTTATTAGTGAGCCTGGTTATCCCCTCTCGGAACCACAGACTTAGAAATCGCCAGCTCATATACAGTGCATAAAATATATTTATATATATACCCTTATACACCATTTTAATAAAAAATATCACAAAATTCTTCTAAGTCCCTCGGGAAGAGTGAAAGACGCGCACGTTCATTTTCAGAGCTCCTAGACCTTCCCATAAGAAGTTAGCCAAAAAGTAGCTTCGAAAAACGCTTAGGTTAAGTTTCAGAGTTGCTTCTAATGTACCGAAGCTGGACTTAACATAATTTCACTCTCACAACATTATGGCTGGTTGGAGACAGTCCGAACCACAAGTACCGGGTCCATGGTTCTGGGCGTATACTGGGGGGACGGGGGGGACTCCCATTAACCCCTGACTATACCGGGGATACGCTTATCACAATGCCTTTCTGGTCTGTGCTGAAGCAGGGCATTCTGGCAGCCAAGTGGCTTGACCTTAATTAGTGAGCCTGGTTACCCCCTCTCGGAACCACAGACTTAGAAATCGCCAGCTCATATACAGTGCATAAAATATATTTATATATATACCCTTATACACCATTTTAATAAAAAATATCACAAAATTCTTCTAAGTCCCTCGGGAAGAGTGAAAGACACGCACGTTCATTTTCAAAGCTCCTAGACCTTCCTATAAGAAGTTAGCCAAAAAGTAGCTTCGAAAAACGCTTAGGTTAAGTTTCAGAGTTGCTTCTAATGTACCAAAGCTGGACTTAGACATAATTTCACTCTCACAACATTATGGCTGGTTGGAGACAGTCCGAACCACAAGTACCGGGTCCATGGTTCTGGGCGTATACTGGGGGGACGGGGACGACTCCCATTAACCCCTGACTATACCGGGGATACGCTTATCACAATGCCTTTCTGGTCTGTGCTGAAGCAGGGCATTCTGGCAGCCAAGTGGCTTGACCTTAATTAGTGAGCCTGGTTACCCCCTCTCGGAACCACAGACTTAGAAATCGCCAGCTCATATACAGTGCATAAAATATATTTATATATATACCCTTATACACCATTTTAATAAAAAATATCACAAAATTCTTCTAAGTCCCTCGGGAAGAGTGAAAGACGCGCACGTTCATTTTCAAAGCTCCTAGACCTTCCCATAAGAAGTTAGCCAAAAAGTAGCTTCGAAAAACGCTTAGGTTAAGTTTCAGAGTTGCTTCTAATGTACCAAAGCTGGACTTAGACATAATTTCACTCTCACAACATTATGGCTGGTTGGAGACAGTCCGAACCACAAGTACCGGGTCCATGGTTCTGGGCGTATACTGGGGGGACGGGGACGACTCCCATTAACCCCTGACTATACCGGGGATACGCTTATCACAATGCCTTTCTGGTCTGTGCTGAAGCAGGGCATTCTGGCAGCCAAGTGGCTTGACCTTTATTAGTGAGCCTGGTTACCCCCTCTCGGAACCACAGACTTAGAAATCGCCAGCTCATATACAGTGCATAAAATATATTTATATATATACCCTTATACACCATTTTAATAAAAAATATCACAAAATTCTTCTAAGTCCCTCGGGAAGAGTGAAAGACGCGCACGTTCATTTTCAGAGCTCCAAGACCTTCCTATAAGAAGTTAGCCAAAAAGTAGCTTCGAAAAACGCTTAGGTTAAGTTTCAGAGTTGCTTCTAATGTACCGAAGCTGGACTTAGACATAATTTCACTCTCACAACATTATGGCTGGTTGGAGACAGTCCGAACCACAAGTACCGGGTCCATGGTTCTGGGCGTATACTGGGGGGACGGGGACGACTCCCATTAACCCCTGACTATACCGGGGATACGCTTATCACAATGCCTTTCTGGTCTGTGCTGAAGCAGGGCATTCTGGCAGCCAAGTGGCTTGACCTTAATTAGTGAGCCTGGTTACCCCCTCTCGGAACCACAGACTTAGAAATCGCCAGCTCATATACAGTGCATAAAATATATTTATATATATACCCTTATACACCATTTTAATAAAAAATATCACAAAATTCTTCTAAGTCCCTCGGGAAGAGTGAAAGACGCGCACGTTCATTTTCAAAGCTCCTAGACCTTCCTATAAGAAGTTAGCCAAAAAGTAGCTTCGAAAAACGCTTAGGTTAAGTTTCAGAGTTGCTTCTAATGTACCAAAGCTGGACTTAGACATAATTTCACTCTCACAACATTATGGCTGGTTGGAGACAGTCCGAACCACAAGTACCGGGTCCATGGTTCTGGGCGTATACTGGGGGGACGGGGACGACTCCCATTAACCCCTGACTATACCGGGGATACGCTTATCACAATGCCTTTCTGGTCTGTGCTGAAGCAGGGCATTCTGGCAGCCAAGTGGCTTGACCTTAATTAGTGAGCCTGGTTACCCCCTCTCGGAACCACAGACTTAGAAATCGCCAGCTCATATACAGTGCATAAAATATATTTATATATATACCCTTATACACCATTTTAATAAAAAATATCACAAAATTCTTCTAAGTCCCTCGGGAAGAGTGAAAGACGCGCACGTTCATTTTCAAAGCTCCTAGACCTTCCTATAAGAAGTTAGCCAAAAAGTAGCTTCGAAAAACGCTTAGGTTAAGTTTCAGAGTTGCTTCTAATGTACCAAAGCTGGACTTAGACATAATTTCACTCTCACAACATTATGGCTGGTTGGAGACAGTCCGAACCACAAGTACCGGGTCCATGGTTCTGGGCGTATACTGGGGGGACGGGGACGACTCCCATTAACCCCTGACTATACCGGGGATACGCTTATCACAATGCCTTTCTGGTCTGTGCTGAAGCAGGGCATTCTGGCAGCCAAGTGGCTTGACCTTTATTAGTGAGCCTGGTTATCCCCTCTCGGAACCACAGACTTAGAAATCGCCAGCTCATATACAGTGCATAAAATATATTTATATATATACCCTTATACACCATTTTAATAAAAAATATCACAAAATTCTTCTAAGTCCCTCGGGAAGAGTGAAAGACGCGCACGTTCATTTTCAGAGCTCCTAGACCTTCCCATAAGAAGTTAGCCAAAAAGTAGCTTCGAAAAACGCTTAGGTGAAGTTTCAGAGTTGCTTCTAATGTACCAAAGCTGGACTTAGACATAATTTCACTCTCACAACATTATGGCTGGTTGGAGACAGTCCGAACCACAAGTACCGGGTCCATGGTTCTGGGCGTATACTGGGGGGACGGGGACGACTCCCATTAACCCCTGACTATACCGGGGATACGCTTATCACAATGCCTTTCTGGTCTGTGCTGAAGCAGGGCATTCTGGCAGCCAAGTGGCTTGACCTTTATTAGTGAGCCTGGTTATCCCCTCTCGGAACCACAGACTTAGAAATCGCCAGCTCATATACAGTGCATAAAATATATTTATATATATACCCTTATACACCATTTTAATAAAAAATATCACAAAATTCTTCTAAGTCCCTCGGGAAGAGTGAAAGACGCGCACGTTCATTTTCAGAGCTCCTAGACCTTCCCATAAGAAGTTAGCCAAAAAGTAGCTTCGAAAAACGCTTAGGTTAAGTTTCAGAGTTGCTTCTAATGTACCGAAGCTGGACTTAACATAATTTCACTCTCACAACATTATGGCTGGTTGGAGACAGTCCGAACCACAAGTACCGGGTCCATGGTTCTGGGCGTATACTGGGGGGACGGGGGGGACTCCCATTAACCCCTGACTATACCGGGGATACGCTTATCACAATGCCTTTCTGGTCTGTGCTGAAGCAGGGCATTCTGGCAGCCAAGTGGCTTGACCTTAATTAGTGAGCCTGGTTACCCCCTCTCGGAACCACAGACTTAGAAATCGCCAGCTCATATACAGTGCATAAAATATATTTATATATATACCCTTATACACCATTTTAATAAAAAATATCACAAAATTCTTCTACACTGGCGACACACTTTATTCGAGCTTGGCTAGTCCCACGAATTCGGGTATACCCGGGTGTATTGAGGTTTGTGACTGTTTTCTGCCCGAGTGCATTGAGGTATTTTCCAGACAGGGATTGAAGCATTTTATTCCCGCTGGCTGCAATACTGCACAGTATATATATATATATACTGCATTACAATTCATGAATTTATGCCATCTGGTAGACACGCGAAGCATTGCAGCCTATTAAATCCTAATCATTATCATTTAACAGATCAGCCGCCCGTCAGCCAGGCATGAACCCAGGCTGGGAAGGCAAACACAACGGGGCTTGTCAGAGGTGAGGAGCGGCGCATTCCAGGTATCTGCCAGGTACATACTGGGTATTTGCTCGAATAAAGTGTGTCGGTGCAGTAAGTCCCTCGGGAAGAGTGAAAGACGCGCACGTTCATTTTCAAAGCTCCTAGACCTTCCTATAAGAAGTTAGCCAAAAAGTAGCTTCGAAAAACGCTTAGGTTAAGTTTCAGAGTTGCTTCTAATGTACCAAAGCTGGACTTAGACATAATTTCACTCTCACAACATTATGGCTGGTTGGAGACAGTCCGAACCACAAGTACCGGGTCCATGGTTCTGGGCGTATACTGGGGGGACGGGGACGACTCCCATTAACCCCTGACTATACCGGGGATACGCTTATCACAATGCCTTTCTGGTCTGTGCTGAAGCAGGGCATTCTGGCAGCCAAGTGGCTTGACCTTTATTAGTGAGCCTGGTTACCCCCTCTCGGAACCACAGACTTAGAAATCGCCAGCTCATATACAGTGCATAAAATATATTTATATATATACCCTTATACACCATTTTAATAAAAAATATCACAAAATTCTTCTAAGTCCCTCGGGAAGAGTGAAAGACGCGCACGTTCATTTTCAGAGCTCCAAGACCTTCCTATAAGAAGTTAGCCAAAAAGTAGCTTCGAAAAACGCTTAGGTTAAGTTTCAGAGTTGCTTCTAATGTACCGAAGCTGGACTTAGACATAATTTCACTCTCACAACATTATGGCTGGTTGGAGACAGTCCGAACCACAAGTACCGGGTCCATGGTTCTGGGCGTATACTGGGGGGACGGGGACGACTCCCATTAACCCCTGACTATACCGGGGATACGCTTATCACAATGCCTTTCTGGTCTGTGCTGAAGCAGGGCATTCTGGCAGCCAAGTGGCTTGACCTTAATTAGTGAGCCTGGTTACCCCCTCTCGGAACCACAGACTTAGAAATCGCCAGCTCATATACAGTGCATAAAATATATTTATATATATACCCTTATACACCATTTTAATAAAAAATATCACAAAATTCTTCTAAGTCCCTCGGGAAGAGTGAAAGACGCGCACGTTCATTTTCAAAGCTCCTAGACCTTCCTATAAGAAGTTAGCCAAAAAGTAGCTTCGAAAAACGCTTAGGTTAAGTTTCAGAGTTGCTTCTAATGTACCAAAGCTGGACTTAGACATAATTTCACTCTCACAACATTATGGCTGGTTGGAGACAGTCCGAACCACAAGTACCGGGTCCATGGTTCTGGGCGTATACTGGGGGGACGGGGACGACTCCCATTAACCCCTGACTATACCGGGGATACGCTTATCACAATGCCTTTCTGGTCTGTGCTGAAGCAGGGCATTCTGGCAGCCAAGTGGCTTGACCTTAATTAGTGAGCCTGGTTACCCCCTCTCGGAACCACAGACTTAGAAATCGCCAGCTCATATACAGTGCATAAAATATATTTATATATATACCCTTATACACCATTTTAATAAAAAATATCACAAAATTCTTCTAAGTCCCTCGGGAAGAGTGAAAGACGCGCACGTTCATTTTCAAAGCTCCTAGACCTTCCTATAAGAAGTTAGCCAAAAAGTAGCTTCGAAAAACGCTTAGGTTAAGTTTCAGAGTTGCTTCTAATGTACCAAAGCTGGACTTAGACATAATTTCACTCTCACAACATTATGGCTGGTTGGAGACAGTCCGAACCACAAGTACCGGGTCCATGGTTCTGGGCGTATACTGGGGGGACGGGGACGACTCCCATTAACCCCTGACTATACCGGGGATACGCTTATCACAATGCCTTTCTGGTCTGTGCTGAAGCAGGGCATTCTGGCAGCCAAGTGGCTTGACCTTTATTAGTGAGCCTGGTTATCCCCTCTCGGAACCACAGACTTAGAAATCGCCAGCTCATATACAGTGCATAAAATATATTTATATATATACCCTTATACACCATTTTAATAAAAAATATCACAAAATTCTTCTAAGTCCCTCGGGAAGAGTGAAAGACGCGCACGTTCATTTTCAGAGCTCCTAGACCTTCCCATAAGAAGTTAGCCAAAAAGTAGCTTCGAAAAACGCTTAGGTTAAGTTTCAGAGTTGCTTCTAATGTACCGAAGCTGGACTTAACATAATTTCACTCTCACAACATTATGGCTGGTTGGAGACAGTCCGAACCACAAGTACCGGGTCCATGGTTCTGGGCGTATACTGGGGGGACGGGGGGGACTCCCATTAACCCCTGACTATACCGGGGATACGCTTATCACAATGCCTTTCTGGTCTGTGCTGAAGCAGGGCATTCTGGCAGCCAAGTGGCTTGACCTTAATTAGTGAGCCTGGTTACCCCCTCTCGGAACCACAGACTTAGAAATCGCCAGCTCATATACAGTGCATAAAATATATTTATATATATACCCTTATACACCATTTTAATAAAAAATATCACAAAATTCTTCTAAGTCCCTCGGGAAGAGTGAAAGACGCGCACGTTCATTTTCAAAGCTCCTAGACCTTCCTATAAGAAGTTAGCCAAAAAGTAGCTTCGAAAAACGCTTAGGTTAAGTTTCAGAGTTGCTTCTAATGTACCAAAGCTGGACTTAGACATAATTTCACTCTCACAACATTATGGCTGGTTGGAGACAGTCCGAACCACAAGTACCGGGTCCATGGTTCTGGGCGTATACTGGGGGGACGGGGACGACTCCCATTAACCCCTGACTATACCGGGGATACGCTTATCACAATGCCTTTCTGGTCTGTGCTGAAGCAGGGCATTCTGGCAGCCAAGTGGCTTGACCTTTATTAGTGAGCCTGGTTACCCCCTCTCGGAACCACAGACTTAGAAATCGCCAGCTCATATACAGTGCATAAAATATATTTATATATATACCCTTATACACCATTTTAATAAAAAATATCACAAAATTCTTCTAAGTCCCTCGGGAAGAGTGAAAGACGCGCACGTTCATTTTCAGAGCTCCAAGACCTTCCTATAAGAAGTTAGCCAAAAAGTAGCTTCGAAAAACGCTTAGGTTAAGTTTCAGAGTTGCTTCTAATGTACCGAAGCTGGACTTAGACATAATTTCACTCTCACAACATTATGGCTGGTTGGAGACAGTCCGAACCACAAGTACCGGGTCCATGGTTCTGGGCGTATACTGGGGGGACGGGGACGACTCCCATTAACCCCTGACTATACCGGGGATACGCTTATCACAATGCCTTTCTGGTCTGTGCTGAAGCAGGGCATTCTGGCAGCCAAGTGGCTTGACCTTAATTAGTGAGCCTGGTTACCCCCTCTCGGAACCACAGACTTAGAAATCGCCAGCTCATATACAGTGCATAAAATATATTTATATATATACCCTTATACACCATTTTAATAAAAAATATCACAAAATTCTTCTAAGTCCCTCGGGAAGAGTGAAAGACGCGCACGTTCATTTTCAAAGCTCCTAGACCTTCCTATAAGAAGTTAGCCAAAAAGTAGCTTCGAAAAACGCTTAGGTTAAGTTTCAGAGTTGCTTCTAATGTACCAAAGCTGGACTTAGACATAATTTCACTCTCACAACATTATGGCTGGTTGGAGACAGTCCGAACCACAAGTACCGGGTCCATGGTTCTGGGCGTATACTGGGGGGACGGGGACGACTCCCATTAACCCCTGACTATACCGGGGATACGCTTATCACAATGCCTTTCTGGTCTGTGCTGAAGCAGGGCATTCTGGCAGCCAAGTGGCTTGACCTTAATTAGTGAGCCTGGTTACCCCCTCTCGGAACCACAGACTTAGAAATCGCCAGCTCATATACAGTGCATAAAATATATTTATATATATACCCTTATACACCATTTTAATAAAAAATATCACAAAATTCTTCTAAGTCCCTCGGGAAGAGTGAAAGACGCGCACGTTCATTTTCAAAGCTCCTAGACCTTCCTATAAGAAGTTAGCCAAAAAGTAGCTTCGAAAAACGCTTAGGTTAAGTTTCAGAGTTGCTTCTAATGTACCAAAGCTGGACTTAGACATAATTTCACTCTCACAACATTATGGCTGGTTGGAGACAGTCCGAACCACAAGTACCGGGTCCATGGTTCTGGGCGTATACTGGGGGGACGGGGACGACTCCCATTAACCCCTGACTATACCGGGGATACGCTTATCACAATGCCTTTCTGGTCTGTGCTGAAGCAGGGCATTCTGGCAGCCAAGTGGCTTGACCTTTATTAGTGAGCCTGGTTATCCCCTCTCGGAACCACAGACTTAGAAATCGCCAGCTCATATACAGTGCATAAAATATATTTATATATATACCCTTATACACCATTTTAATAAAAAATATCACAAAATTCTTCTAAGTCCCTCGGGAAGAGTGAAAGACGCGCACGTTCATTTTCAGAGCTCCTAGACCTTCCCATAAGAAGTTAGCCAAAAAGTAGCTTCGAAAAACGCTTAGGTTAAGTTTCAGAGTTGCTTCTAATGTACCGAAGCTGGACTTAACATAATTTCACTCTCACAACATTATGGCTGGTTGGAGACAGTCCGAACCACAAGTACCGGGTCCATGGTTCTGGGCGTATACTGGGGGGACGGGGGGGACTCCCATTAACCCCTGACTATACCGGGGATACGCTTATCACAATGCCTTTCTGGTCTGTGCTGAAGCAGGGCATTCTGGCAGCCAAGTGGCTTGACCTTAATTAGTGAGCCTGGTTACCCCCTCTCGGAACCACAGACTTAGAAATCGCCAGCTCATATACAGTGCATAAAATATATTTATATATATACCCTTATACACCATTTTAATAAAAAATATCACAAAATTCTTCTAAGTCCCTCGGGAAGAGTGAAAGACGCGCACGTTCATTTTCAAAGCTCCTAGACCTTCCTATAAGAAGTTAGCCAAAAAGTAGCTTCGAAAAACGCTTAGGTTAAGTTTCAGAGTTGCTTCTAATGTACCAAAGCTGGACTTAGACATAATTTCACTCTCACAACATTATGGCTGGTTGGAGACAGTCCGAACCACAAGTACCGGGTCCATGGTTCTGGGCGTATACTGGGGGGACGGGGACGACTCCCATTAACCCCTGACTATACCGGGGATACGCTTATCACAATGCCTTTCTGGTCTGTGCTGAAGCAGGGCATTCTGGCAGCCAAGTGGCTTGACCTTAATTAGTGAGCCTGGTTACCCCCTCTCGGAACCACAGACTTAGAAATCGCCAGCTCATATACAGTGCATAAAATATATTTATATATATACCCTTATACACCATTTTAATAAAAAATATCACAAAATTCTTCTAAGTCCCTCGGGAAGAGTGAAAGACGCGCACGTTCATTTTCAAAGCTCCTAGACCTTCCCATAAGAAGTTAGCCAAAAAGTAGCTTCGAAAAACGCTTAGGTTAAGTTTCAGAGTTGCTTCTAATGTACCAAAGCTGGACTTAGACATAATTTCACTCTCACAACATTATGGCTGGTTGGAGACAGTCCGAACCACAAGTACCGGGTCCATGGTTCTGGGCGTATACTGGGGGGACGGGGACGACTCCCATTAACCCCTGACTATACCGGGGATACGCTTATCACAATGCCTTTCTGGTCTGTGCTGAAGCAGGGCATTCTGGCAGCCAAGTGGCTTGACCTTTATTAGTGAGCCTGGTTACCCCCTCTCGGAACCACAGACTTAGAAATCGCCAGCTCATATACAGTGCATAAAATATATTTATATATATACCCTTATACACCATTTTAATAAAAAATATCACAAAATTCTTCTAAGTCCCTCGGGAAGAGTGAAAGACGCGCACGTTCATTTTCAGAGCTCCAAGACCTTCCTATAAGAAGTTAGCCAAAAAGTAGCTTCGAAAAACGCTTAGGTTAAGTTTCAGAGTTGCTTCTAATGTACCGAAGCTGGACTTAGACATAATTTCACTCTCACAACATTATGGCTGGTTGGAGACAGTCCGAACCACAAGTACCGGGTCCATGGTTCTGGGCGTATACTGGGGGGACGGGGACGACTCCCATTAACCCCTGACTATACCGGGGATACGCTTATCACAATGCCTTTCTGGTCTGTGCTGAAGCAGGGCATTCTGGCAGCCAAGTGGCTTGACCTTAATTAGTGAGCCTGGTTACCCCCTCTCGGAACCACAGACTTAGAAATCGCCAGCTCATATACAGTGCATAAAATATATTTATATATATACCCTTATACACCATTTTAATAAAAAATATCACAAAATTCTTCTAAGTCCCTCGGGAAGAGTGAAAGACGCGCACGTTCATTTTCAAAGCTCCTAGACCTTCCTATAAGAAGTTAGCCAAAAAGTAGCTTCGAAAAACGCTTAGGTTAAGTTTCAGAGTTGCTTCTAATGTACCAAAGCTGGACTTAGACATAATTTCACTCTCACAACATTATGGCTGGTTGGAGACAGTCCGAACCACAAGTACCGGGTCCATGGTTCTGGGCGTATACTGGGGGGACGGGGACGACTCCCATTAACCCCTGACTATACCGGGGATACGCTTATCACAATGCCTTTCTGGTCTGTGCTGAAGCAGGGCATTCTGGCAGCCAAGTGGCTTGACCTTAATTAGTGAGCCTGGTTACCCCCTCTCGGAACCACAGACTTAGAAATCGCCAGCTCATATACAGTGCATAAAATATATTTATATATATACCCTTATACACCATTTTAATAAAAAATATCACAAAATTCTTCTAAGTCCCTCGGGAAGAGTGAAAGACGCGCACGTTCATTTTCAAAGCTCCTAGACCTTCCTATAAGAAGTTAGCCAAAAAGTAGCTTCGAAAAACGCTTAGGTTAAGTTTCAGAGTTGCTTCTAATGTACCAAAGCTGGACTTAGACATAATTTCACTCTCACAACATTATGGCTGGTTGGAGACAGTCCGAACCACAAGTACCGGGTCCATGGTTCTGGGCGTATACTGGGGGGACGGGGACGACTCCCATTAACCCCTGACTATACCGGGGATACGCTTATCACAATGCCTTTCTGGTCTGTGCTGAAGCAGGGCATTCTGGCAGCCAAGTGGCTTGACCTTTATTAGTGAGCCTGGTTATCCCCTCTCGGAACCACAGACTTAGAAATCGCCAGCTCATATACAGTGCATAAAATATATTTATATATATACCCTTATACACCATTTTAATAAAAAATATCACAAAATTCTTCTAAGTCCCTCGGGAAGAGTGAAAGACGCGCACGTTCATTTTCAGAGCTCCTAGACCTTCCCATAAGAAGTTAGCCAAAAAGTAGCTTCGAAAAACGCTTAGGTTAAGTTTCAGAGTTGCTTCTAATGTACCGAAGCTGGACTTAACATAATTTCACTCTCACAACATTATGGCTGGTTGGAGACAGTCCGAACCACAAGTACCGGGTCCATGGTTCTGGGCGTATACTGGGGGGACGGGGGGGACTCCCATTAACCCCTGACTATACCGGGGATACGCTTATCACAATGCCTTTCTGGTCTGTGCTGAAGCAGGGCATTCTGGCAGCCAAGTGGCTTGACCTTAATTAGTGAGCCTGGTTACCCCCTCTCGGAACCACAGACTTAGAAATCGCCAGCTCATATACAGTGCATAAAATATATTTATATATATACCCTTATACACCATTTTAATAAAAAATATCACAAAATTCTTCTAAGTCCCTCGGGAAGAGTGAAAGACGCGCACGTTCATTTTCAAAGCTCCTAGACCTTCCTATAAGAAGTTAGCCAAAAAGTAGCTTCGAAAAACGCTTAGGTTAAGTTTCAGAGTTGCTTCTAATGTACCAAAGCTGGACTTAGACATAATTTCACTCTCACAACATTATGGCTGGTTGGAGACAGTCCGAACCACAAGTACCGGGTCCATGGTTCTGGGCGTATACTGGGGGGACGGGGACGACTCCCATTAACCCCTGACTATACCGGGGATACGCTTATCACAATGCCTTTCTGGTCTGTGCTGAAGCAGGGCATTCTGGCAGCCAAGTGGCTTGACCTTAATTAGTGAGCCTGGTTACCCCCTCTCGGAACCACAGACTTAGAAATCGCCAGCTCATATACAGTGCATAAAATATATTTATATATATACCCTTATACACCATTTTAATAAAAAATATCACAAAATTCTTCTAAGTCCCTCGGGAAGAGTGAAAGACGCGCACGTTCATTTTCAAAGCTCCTAGACCTTCCCATAAGAAGTTAGCCAAAAAGTAGCTTCGAAAAACGCTTAGGTTAAGTTTCAGAGTTGCTTCTAATGTACCAAAGCTGGACTTAGACATAATTTCACTCTCACAACATTATGGCTGGTTGGAGACAGTCCGAACCACAAGTACCGGGTCCATGGTTCTGGGCGTATACTGGGGGGACGGGGACGACTCCCATTAACCCCTGACTATACCGGGGATACGCTTATCACAATGCCTTTCTGGTCTGTGCTGAAGCAGGGCATTCTGGCAGCCAAGTGGCTTGACCTTAATTAGTGAGCCTGGTTACCCCCTCTCGGAACCACAGACTTAGAAATCGCCAGCTCATATACAGTGCATAAAATATATTTATATATATACCCTTATACACCCTTTTAATAAAAAATATCACAAAATTCTTCTAAGTCCCTCGGGAAGAGTGAAAGACGCGCACGTTCATTTTCAGAGCTCCTAGACCTTCCCATAAGAAGTTAGCCAAAAAGTAGCTTCGAAAAACGCTTAGGTGAAGTTTCAGAGTTGCTTCTAATGTACCAAAGCTGGACTTAGACATAATTTCACTCTCACAACATTATGGCTGGTTGGAGACAGTCCGAACCACAAGTACCGGGTCCATGGTTCTGGGCGTATACTGGGGGGACGGGGACGACTCCCATTAACCCCTGACTATACCGGGGATACGCTTATCACAATGCCTTTCTGGTCTGTGCTGAAGCAGGGCATTCTGGCAGCCAAGTGGCTTGACCTTTATTAGTGAGCCTGGTTATCCCCTCTCGGAACCACAGACTTAGAAATCGCCAGCTCATATACAGTGCATAAAATATATTTATATATATACCCTTATACACCATTTTAATAAAAAATATCACAAAATTCTTCTAAGTCCCTCGGGAAGAGTGAAAGACGCGCACGTTCATTTTCAGAGCTCCTAGACCTTCCCATAAGAAGTTAGCCAAAAAGTAGCTTCGAAAAACGCTTAGGTTAAGTTTCAGAGTTGCTTCTAATGTACCGAAGCTGGACTTAACATAATTTCACTCTCACAACATTATGGCTGGTTGGAGACAGTCCGAACCACAAGTACCGGGTCCATGGTTCTGGGCGTATACTGGGGGGACGGGGGGGACTCCCATTAACCCCTGACTATACCGGGGATACGCTTATCACAATGCCTTTCTGGTCTGTGCTGAAGCAGGGCATTCTGGCAGCCAAGTGGCTTGACCTTAATTAGTGAGCCTGGTTACCCCCTCTCGGAACCACAGACTTAGAAATCGCCAGCTCATATACAGTGCATAAAATATATTTATATATATACCCTTATACACCATTTTAATAAAAAATATCACAAAATTCTTCTAAGTCCCTCGGGAAGAGTGAAAGACGCGCACGTTCATTTTCAAAGCTCCTAGACCTTCCTATAAGAAGTTAGCCAAAAAGTAGCTTCGAAAAACGCTTAGGTTAAGTTTCAGAGTTGCTTCTAATGTACCAAAGCTGGACTTAGACATAATTTCACTCTCACAACATTATGGCTGGTTGGAGACAGTCCGAACCACAAGTACCGGGTCCATGGTTCTGGGCGTATACTGGGGGGACGGGGACGACTCCCATTAACCCCTGACTATACCGGGGATACGCTTATCACAATGCCTTTCTGGTCTGTGCTGAAGCAGGGCATTCTGGCAGCCAAGTGGCTTGACCTTAATTAGTGAGCCTGGTTACCCCCTCTCGGAACCACAGACTTAGAAATCGCCAGCTCATATACAGTGCATAAAATATATTTATATATATACCCTTATACACCATTTTAATAAAAAATATCACAAAATTCTTCTAAGTCCCTCGGGAAGAGTGAAAGACGCGCACGTTCATTTTCAAAGCTCCTAGACCTTCCCATAAGAAGTTAGCCAAAAAGTAGCTTCGAAAAACGCTTAGGTTAAGTTTCAGAGTTGCTTCTAATGTACCAAAGCTGGACTTAGACATAATTTCACTCTCACAACATTATGGCTGGTTGGAGACAGTCCGAACCACAAGTACCGGGTCCATGGTTCTGGGCGTATACTGGGGGGACGGGGACGACTCCCATTAACCCCTGACTATACCGGGGATACGCTTATCACAATGCCTTTCTGGTCTGTGCTGAAGCAGGGCATTCTGGCAGCCAAGTGGCTTGACCTTAATTAGTGAGCCTGGTTACCCCCTCTCGGAACCACAGACTTAGAAATCGCCAGCTCATATACAGTGCATAAAATATATTTATATATATACCCTTATACACCCTTTTAATAAAAAATATCACAAAATTCTTCTAAGTCCCTCGGGAAGAGTGAAAGACGCGCACGTTCATTTTCAGAGCTCCTAGACCTTCCCATAAGAAGTTAGCCAAAAAGTAGCTTCGAAAAACGCTTAGGTTAAGTTTCAGAGTTGCTTCTAATGTACCGAAGCTGGACTTAACATAATTTCACTCTCACAACATTATGGCTGGTTGGAGACAGTCCGAACCACAAGTACCGGGTCCATGGTTCTCGGCGTATACTGGGGGGACAGGGACGACTCCCATTAACCCCTGACTATACCGGGGATACGCTTATCACAATGCCTTTCTGGTCTGTGCTGAAGCAGGGCATTCTGGCAGCCAAGTACCTTGACCTTTATTAGTGAGCCTGGTTACCCCCTCTCGGAACAACAGACTTAGAAATCGCCAGCTCATATACAGTGCATAAAATATATTTATATATATACCCTTATACACCATTTTAATAAAAAATATCACAAAATTCTTCTACTGTAAGTCCCTCGGGAAGAGTGAAAGACGCGCACGTTCATTTTCAGAGCTCCTAGACCTTCCTATAAGAAGTTAGCCAAAAAGTAGCTTCGAAAAACGCTTAGGTTAAGTTTCAGAGTTGCTTCTAATGTACCGAAGCTGGACTTAGACATAATTTCACTCTCACAACATTATGGCTGGTTGGAGACAGTCCGAACCACAAGTACCGGGTCCATGGTTCTGGGCGTATACTGGGGGGACGGGGACGACTCCCATTAACCCCTGACTATACCGGGGATACGCTTATCACAATGCCTTTCTGGTCTGTGCTGAAGCAGGGCATTCTGGCAGCCAAGTGGCTTGACCTTAATTAGTGAGCCTGGTTACCCCCTCTCGGAACCACAGACTTAGAAATCGCCAGCTCATATACAGTGCATAAAATATATTTATATATATACCCTTATACACCATTTTAATAAAAAATATCACAAAATTCTTCTAAGTCCCTCGGGAAGAGTGAAAGACGCGCACGTTCATTTTCAAAGCTCCTAGACCTTCCTATAAGAAGTTAGCCAAAAAGTAGCTTCGAAAAACGCTTAGGTTAAGTTTCAGAGTTGCTTCTAATGTTCCAAAGCTGGACTTAGACATAATTTCACTCTCACAACATTATGGCTGGTTGGAGACAGTCCGAACCACAAGTACCGGGTCCATGGTTCTGGGCGTATACTGGGGGGACGGGGACGACTCCCATTAACCCCTGACTATACCGGGGATACGCTTATCACAATGCCTTTCTGGTCTGTGCTGAAGCAGGGCATTCTGGCAGCCAAGTGGCTTGACCTTAATTAGTGAGCCTGGTTACCCCCTCTCGGAACCACAGACTTAGAAATCGCCAGCTCATATACAGTGCATAAAATATATTTATATATATACCCTTATACACCATTTTAATAAAAAATATCACAAAATTCTTCTAAGTCCCTCGGGAAGAGTGAAAGACGCGCACGTTCATTTTCAAAGCTCCTAGACCTTCCTATAAGAAGTTTGCCAAAAAGTAGCTTCGAAAAACGCTTAGGTTAAGTTTCAGAGTTGCTTCTAATGTACCAAAGCTGGGCTTAGACATAATTTCACTCTCACAACATTATGGCTGGTTGGAGACAGTCCGAACCACAAGTACCGGGTCCATGGTTCTGGGCGTATACTGGGGGGACGGGGACGACTCCCATTAACCCCTGACTATACCGGGGATACGCTTATCACAATGCCTTTCTGGTCTGTGCTGAAGCAGGGCATTCTGGCAGCCAAGTGGCTTGACCTTTATTAGTGAGCCTGGTTACCCCCTCTCGGAACCACAGACTTAGAAATCGCCAGCTCATATACAGTGCATAAAATATATTTATATATATACCCTTATACACCATTTTAATAAAAAATATCACAAAATTCTTCTAAGTCCCTCGGGAAGAGTGAAAGACGCGCACGTTCATTTTCAGAGCTCCAAGACCTTCCTATAAGAAGTTAGCCAAAAAGTAGCTTCGAAAAACGCTTAGGTTAAGTTTCAGAGTTGCTTCTAATGTACCGAAGCTGGACTTAGACATAATTTCACTCTCACAACATTATGGCTGGTTGGAGACAGTCCGAACCACAAGTACCGGGTCCATGGTTCTGGGCGTATACTGGGGGGACGGGGACGACTCCCATTAACCCCTGACTATACCGGGGATACGCTTATCACAATGCCTTTCTGGTCTGTGCTGAAGCAGGGCATTCTGGCAGCCAAGTGGCTTGACCTTAATTAGTGAGCCTGGTTACCCCCTCTCGGAACCACAGACTTAGAAATCGCCAGCTCATATACAGTGCATAAAATATATTTATATATATACCCTTATACACCATTTTAATAAAAAATATCACAAAATTCTTCTAAGTCCCTCGGGAAGAGTGAAAGACGCGCACGTTCATTTTCAAAGCTCCTAGACCTTCCTATAAGAAGTTAGCCAAAAAGTAGCTTCGAAAAACGCTTAGGTTAAGTTTCAGAGTTGCTTCTAATGTACCAAAGCTGGACTTAGACATAATTTCACTCTCACAACATTATGGCTGGTTGGAGACAGTCCGAACCACAAGTACCGGGTCCATGGTTCTGGGCGTATACTGGGGGGACGGGGACGACTCCCATTAACCCCTGACTATACCGGGGATACGCTTATCACAATGCCTTTCTGGTCTGTGCTGAAGCAGGGCATTCTGGCAGCCAAGTGGCTTGACCTTAATTAGTGAGCCTGGTTACCCCCTCTCGGAACCACAGACTTAGAAATCGCCAGCTCATATACAGTGCATAAAATATATTTATATATATACCCTTATACACCATTTTAATAAAAAATATCACAAAATTCTTCTAAGTCCCTCGGGAAGAGTGAAAGACGCGCACGTTCATTTTCAAAGCTCCTAGACCTTCCTATAAGAAGTTAGCCAAAAAGTAGCTTCGAAAAACGCTTAGGTTAAGTTTCAGAGTTGCTTCTAATGTACCAAAGCTGGACTTAGACATAATTTCACTCTCACAACATTATGGCTGGTTGGAGACAGTCCGAACCACAAGTACCGGGTCCATGGTTCTGGGCGTATACTGGGGGGACGGGGACGACTCCCATTAACCCCTGACTATACCGGGGATACGCTTATCACAATGCCTTTCTGGTCTGTGCTGAAGCAGGGCATTCTGGCAGCCAAGTGGCTTGACCTTTATTAGTGAGCCTGGTTATCCCCTCTCGGAACCACAGACTTAGAAATCGCCAGCTCATATACAGTGCATAAAATATATTTATATATATACCCTTATACACCATTTTAATAAAAAATATCACAAAATTCTTCTAAGTCCCTCGGGAAGAGTGAAAGACGCGCACGTTCATTTTCAGAGCTCCTAGACCTTCCCATAAGAAGTTAGCCAAAAAGTAGCTTCGAAAAACGCTTAGGTTAAGTTTCAGAGTTGCTTTTAATGTACCGAAGCTGGACTTAACATAATTTCACTCTCACAACATTATGGCTGGTTGGAGACAGTCCGAACCACAAGTACCGGGTCCATGGTTCTGGGCGTATACTGGGGGGACGGGGGGGACTCCCATTAACCCCTGACTATACCGGGGATACGCTTATCACAATGCCTTTCTGGTCTGTGCTGAAGCAGGGCATTCTGGCAGCCAAGTGGCTTGACCTTAATTAGTGAGCCTGGTTACCCCCTCTCGGAACCACAGACTTAGAAATCGCCAGCTCATATACAGTGCATAAAATATATTTATATATATACCCTTATACACCATTTTAATAAAAAATATCACAAAATTCTTCTAAGTCCCTCGGGAAGAGTGAAAGACGCGCACGTTCATTTTCAAAGCTCCTAGACCTTCCTATAAGAAGTTAGCCAAAAAGTAGCTTCGAAAAACGCTTAGGTTAAGTTTCAGAGTTGCTTCTAATGTACCAAAGCTGGACTTAGACATAATTTCACTCTCACAACATTATGGCTGGTTGGAGACAGTCCGAACCACAAGTACCGGGTCCATGGTTCTGGGCGTATACTGGGGGGACGGGGACGACTCCCATTAACCCCTGACTATACCGGGGATACGCTTATCACAATGCCTTTCTGGTCTGTGCTGAAGCAGGGCATTCTGGCAGCCAAGTGGCTTGACCTTAATTAGTGAGCCTGGTTACCCCCTCTCGGAACCACAGACTTAGAAATCGCCAGCTCATATACAGTGCATAAAATATATTTATATATATACCCTTATACACCATTTTAATAAAAAATATCACAAAATTCTTCTAAGTCCCTCGGGAAGAGTGAAAGACGCGCACGTTCATTTTCAAAGCTCCTAGACCTTCCCATAAGAAGTTAGCCAAAAAGTAGCTTCGAAAAACGCTTAGGTTAAGTTTCAGAGTTGCTTCTAATGTACCAAAGCTGGACTTAGACATAATTTCACTCTCACAACATTATGGCTGGTTGGAGACAGTCCGAACCACAAGTACCGGGTCCATGGTTCTGGGCGTATACTGGGGGGACGGGGACGACTCCCATTAACCCCTGACTATACCGGGGATACGCTTATCACAATGCCTTTCTGGTCTGTGCTGAAGCAGGGCATTCTGGCAGCCAAGTGGCTTGACCTTAATTAGTGAGCCTGGTTACCCCCTCTCGGAACCACAGACTTAGAAATCGCCAGCTCATATACAGTGCATAAAATATATTTATATATATACCCTTATACACCCTTTTAATAAAAAATATCACAAAATTCTTCTAAGTCCCTCGGGAAGAGTGAAAGACGCGCACGTTCATTTTCAGAGCTCCTAGACCTTCCCATAAGAAGTTAGCCAAAAAGTAGCTTCGAAAAACGCTTAGGTTAAGTTTCAGAGTTGCTTCTAATGTACCGAAGCTGGACTTAACATAATTTCACTCTCACAACATTATGGCTGGTTGGAGACAGTCCGAACCACAAGTACCGGGTCCATGGTTCTCGGCGTATACTGGGGGGACAGGGACGACTCCCATTAACCCCTGACTATACCGGGGATACGCTTATCACAATGCCTTTCTGGTCTGTGCTGAAGCAGGGCATTCTGGCAGCCAAGTACCTTGACCTTTATTAGTGAGCCTGGTTACCCCCTCTCGGAACCACAGACTTAGAAATCGCCAGCTCATATACAGTGCATAAAATATATTTATATATATACCCTTATACACCATTTTAATAAAAAATATCACAAAATTCTTCTACTGTAAGTCCCTCGGGAAGAGTGAAAGACGCGCACGTTCATTTTCAGAGCTCCTAGACCTTCCTATAAGAAGTTAGCCAAAAAGTAGCTTCGAAAAACGCTTAGGTTAAGTTTCAGAGTTGCTTCTAATGTACCGAAGCTGGACTTAGACATAATTTCACTCTCACAACATTATGGCTGGTTGGAGACAGTCCGAACCACAAGTACCGGGTCCATGGTTCTGGGCGTATACTGGGGGGACGGGGACGACTCCCATTAACCCCTGACTATACCGGGGATACGCTTATCACAATGCCTTTCTGGTCTGTGCTGAAGCAGGGCATTCTGGCAGCCAAGTGGCTTGACCTTAATTAGTGAGCCTGGTTACCCCCTCTCGGAACCACAGACTTAGAAATCGCCAGCTCATATACAGTGCATAAAATATATTTATATATATACCCTTATACACCATTTTAATAAAAAATATCACAAAATTCTTCTAAGTCCCTCGGGAAGAGTGAAAGACGCGCACGTTCATTTTCAAAGCTCCTAGACCTTCCTATAAGAAGTTTGCCAAAAAGTAGCTTCGAAAAACGCTTAGGTTAAGTTTCAGAGTTGCTTCTAATGTACCAAAGCTGGGCTTAGACATAATTTCACTCTCACAACATTATGGCTGGTTGGAGACAGTCCGAACCACAAGTACCGGGTCCATGGTTCTGGGCGTATACTGGGGGGACGGGGACGACTCCCATTAACCCCTGACTATACCGGGGATACGCTTATCACAATGCCTTTCTGGTCTGTGCTGAAGCAGGGCATTCTGGCAGCCAAGTGGCTTGACCTTTATTAGTGAGCCTGGTTACCCCCTCTCGGAACCACAGACTTAGAAATCGCCAGCTCATATACAGTGCATAAAATATATTTATATATATACCCTTATACACCATTTTAATAAAAAATATCACAAAATTCTTCTAAGTCCCTCGGGAAGAGTGAAAGACGCGCACGTTCATTTTCAGAGCTCCAAGACCTTCCTATAAGAAGTTAGCCAAAAAGTAGCTTCGAAAAACGCTTAGGTTAAGTTTCAGAGTTGCTTCTAATGTACCGAAGCTGGACTTAGACATAATTTCACTCTCACAACATTATGGCTGGTTGGAGACAGTCCGAACCACAAGTACCGGGTCCATGGTTCTGGGCGTATACTGGGGGGACGGGGACGACTCCCATTAACCCCTGACTATACCGGGGATACGCTTATCACAATGCCTTTCTGGTCTGTGCTGAAGCAGGGCATTCTGGCAGCCAAGTGGCTTGACCTTAATTAGTGAGCCTGGTTACCCCCTCTCGGAACCACAGACTTAGAAATCGCCAGCTCATATACAGTGCATAAAATATATTTATATATATACCCTTATACACCATTTTAATAAAAAATATCACAAAATTCTTCTAAGTCCCTCGGGAAGAGTGAAAGACGCGCACGTTCATTTTCAAAGCTCCTAGACCTTCCTATAAGAAGTTAGCCAAAAAGTAGCTTCGAAAAACGCTTAGGTTAAGTTTCAGAGTTGCTTCTAATGTACCAAAGCTGGACTTAGACATAATTTCACTCTCACAACATTATGGCTGGTTGGAGACAGTCCGAACCACAAGTACCGGGTCCATGGTTCTGGGCGTATACTGGGGGGACGGGGACGACTCCCATTAACCCCTGACTATACCGGGGATACGCTTATCACAATGCCTTTCTGGTCTGTGCTGAAGCAGGGCATTCTGGCAGCCAAGTGGCTTGACCTTAATTAGTGAGCCTGGTTACCCCCTCTCGGAACCACAGACTTAGAAATCGCCAGCTCATATACAGTGCATAAAATATATTTATATATATACCCTTATACACCATTTTAATAAAAAATATCACAAAATTCTTCTAAGTCCCTCGGGAAGAGTGAAAGACGCGCACGTTCATTTTCAAAGCTCCTAGACCTTCCTATAAGAAGTTAGCCAAAAAGTAGCTTCGAAAAACGCTTAGGTTAAGTTTCAGAGTTGCTTCTAATGTACCAAAGCTGGACTTAGACATAATTTCACTCTCACAACATTATGGCTGGTTGGAGACAGTCCGAACCACAAGTACCGGGTCCATGGTTCTGGGCGTATACTGGGGGGACGGGGACGACTCCCATTAACCCCTGACTATACCGGGGATACGCTTATCACAATGCCTTTCTGGTCTGTGCTGAAGCAGGGCATTCTGGCAGCCAAGTGGCTTGACCTTTATTAGTGAGCCTGGTTATCCCCTCTCGGAACCACAGACTTAGAAATCGCCAGCTCATATACAGTGCATAAAATATATTTATATATATACCCTTATACACCATTTTAATAAAAAATATCACAAAATTCTTCTAAGTCCCTCGGGAAGAGTGAAAGACGCGCACGTTCATTTTCAGAGCTCCTAGACCTTCCCATAAGAAGTTAGCCAAAAAGTAGCTTCGAAAAACGCTTAGGTTAAGTTTCAGAGTTGCTTCTAATGTACCGAAGCTGGACTTAACATAATTTCACTCTCACAACATTATGGCTGGTTGGAGACAGTCCGAACCACAAGTACCGGGTCCATGGTTCTGGGCGTATACTGGGGGGACGGGGGGGACTCCCATTAACCCCTGACTATACCGGGGATACGCTTATCACAATGCCTTTCTGGTCTGTGCTGAAGCAGGGCATTCTGGCAGCCAAGTGGCTTGACCTTAATTAGTGAGCCTGGTTACCCCCTCTCGGAACCACAGACTTAGAAATCGCCAGCTCATATACAGTGCATAAAATATATTTATATATATACCCTTATACACCATTTTAATAAAAAATATCACAAAATTCTTCTAAGTCCCTCGGGAAGAGTGAAAGACGCGCACGTTCATTTTCAAAGCTCCTAGACCTTCCTATAAGAAGTTAGCCAAAAAGTAGCTTCGAAAAACGCTTAGGTTAAGTTTCAGAGTTGCTTCTAATGTACCAAAGCTGGACTTAGACATAATTTCACTCTCACAACATTATGGCTGGTTGGAGACAGTCCGAACCACAAGTACCGGGTCCATGGTTCTGGGCGTATACTGGGGGGACGGGGACGACTCCCATTAACCCCTGACTATACCGGGGATACGCTTATCACAATGCCTTTCTGGTCTGTGCTGAAGCAGGGCATTCTGGCAGCCAAGTGGCTTGACCTTAATTAGTGAGCCTGGTTACCCCCTCTCGGAACCACAGACTTAGAAATCGCCAGCTCATATACAGTGCATAAAATATATTTATATATATACCCTTATACACCATTTTAATAAAAAATATCACAAAATTCTTCTAAGTCCCTCGGGAAGAGTGAAAGACGCGCACGTTCATTTTCAGAGCTCCTAGACCTTCCCATAAGAAGTTAGCCAAAAAGTAGCTTCGAAAAACGCTTAGGTTAAGTTTCAGAGTTGCTTCTAATGTACCGAAGCTGGACTTAACATAATTTCACTCTCACAACATTATGGCTGGTTGGAGACAGTCCGAACCACAAGTACCGGGTCCATGGTTCTGGGCGTATACTGGGGGGACGGGGGGGACTCCCATTAACCCCTGACTATACCGGGGATACGCTTATCACAATGCCTTTCTGGTCTGTGCTGAAGCAGGGCATTCTGGCAGCCAAGTGGCTTGACCTTAATTAGTGAGCCTGGTTACCCCCTCTCGGAACCACAGACTTAGAAATCGCCAGCTCATATACAGTGCATAAAATATATTTATATATATACCCTTATACACCATTTTAATAAAAAATATCACAAAATTCTTCTAAGTCCCTCGGGAAGAGTGAAAGACGCGCACGTTCATTTTCAAAGCTCCTAGACCTTCCTATAAGAAGTTAGCCAAAAAGTAGCTTCGAAAAACGCTTAGGTTAAGTTTCAGAGTTGCTTCTAATGTACCAAAGCTGGACTTAGACATAATTTCACTCTCACAACATTATGGCTGGTTGGAGACAGTCCGAACCACAAGTACCGGGTCCATGGTTCTGGGCGTATACTGGGGGGACGGGGACGACTCCCATTAACCCCTGACTATACCGGGGATACGCTTATCACAATGCCTTTCTGGTCTGTGCTGAAGCAGGGCATTCTGGCAGCCAAGTGGCTTGACCTTAATTAGTGAGCCTGGTTACCCCCTCTCGGAACCACAGACTTAGAAATCGCCAGCTCATATACAGTGCATAAAATATATTTATATATATACCCTTATACACCATTTTAATAAAAAATATCACAAAATTCTTCTAAGTCCCTCGGGAAGAGTGAAAGACGCGCACGTTCATTTTCAAAGCTCCTAGACCTTCCCATAAGAAGTTAGCCAAAAAGTAGCTTCGAAAAACGCTTAGGTTAAGTTTCAGAGTTGCTTCTAATGTACCAAAGCTGGACTTAGACATAATTTCACTCTCACAACATTATGGCTGGTTGGAGACAGTCCGAACCACAAGTACCGGGTCCATGGTTCTGGGCGTATACTGGGGGGACGGGGACGACTCCCATTAACCCCTGACTATACCGGGGATACGCTTATCACAATGCCTTTCTGGTCTGTGCTGAAGCAGGGCATTCTGGCAGCCAAGTGGCTTGACCTTAATTAGTGAGCCTGGTTACCCCCTCTCGGAACCACAGACTTAGAAATCGCCAGCTCATATACAGTGCATAAAATATATTTATATATATACCCTTATACACCCTTTTAATAAAAAATATCACAAAATTCTTCTAAGTCCCTCGGGAAGAGTGAAAGACGCGCACGTTCATTTTCAGAGCTCCTAGACCTTCCCATAAGAAGTTAGCCAAAAAGTAGCTTCGAAAAACGCTTAGGTTAAGTTTCAGAGTTGCTTCTAATGTACCGAAGCTGGACTTAACATAATTTCACTCTCACAACATTATGGCTGGTTGGAGACAGTCCGAACCACAAGTACCGGGTCCATGGTTCTCGGCGTATACTGGGGGGACAGGGACGACTCCCATTAACCCCTGACTATACCGGGGATACGCTTATCACAATGCCTTTCTGGTCTGTGCTGAAGCAGGGCATTCTGGCAGCCAAGTACCTTGACCTTTATTAGTGAGCCTGGTTACCCCCTCTCGGAACAACAGACTTAGAAATCGCCAGCTCATATACAGTGCATAAAATATATTTATATATATACCCTTATACACCATTTTAATAAAAAATATCACAAAATTCTTCTACTGTAAGTCCCTCGGGAAGAGTGAAAGACGCGCACGTTCATTTTCAGAGCTCCTAGACCTTCCTATAAGAAGTTAGCCAAAAAGTAGCTTCGAAAAACGCTTAGGTTAAGTTTCAGAGTTGCTTCTAATGTACCGAAGCTGGACTTAGACATAATTTCACTCTCACAACATTATGGCTGGTTGGAGACAGTCCGAACCACAAGTACCGGGTCCATGGTTCTGGGCGTATACTGGGGGGACGGGGACGACTCCCATTAACCCCTGACTATACCGGGGATACGCTTATCACAATGCCTTTCTGGTCTGTGCTGAAGCAGGGCATTCTGGCAGCCAAGTGGCTTGACCTTAATTAGTGAGCCTGGTTACCCCCTCTCGGAACCACAGACTTAGAAATCGCCAGCTCATATACAGTGCATAAAATATATTTATATATATACCCTTATACACCATTTTAATAAAAAATATCACAAAATTCTTCTAAGTCCCTCGGGAAGAGTGAAAGACGCGCACGTTCATTTTCAAAGCTCCTAGACCTTCCTATAAGAAGTTTGCCAAAAAGTAGCTTCGAAAAACGCTTAGGTTAAGTTTCAGAGTTGCTTCTAATGTACCAAAGCTGGGCTTAGACATAATTTCACTCTCACAACATTATGGCTGGTTGGAGACAGTCCGAACCACAAGTACCGGGTCCATGGTTCTGGGCGTATACTGGGGGGACGGGGACGACTCCCATTAACCCCTGACTATACCGGGGATACGCTTATCACAATGCCTTTCTGGTCTGTGCTGAAGCAGGGCATTCTGGCAGCCAAGTGGCTTGACCTTTATTAGTGAGCCTGGTTACCCCCTCTCGGAACCACAGACTTAGAAATCGCCAGCTCATATACAGTGCATAAAATATATTTATATATATACCCTTATACACCATTTTAATAAAAAATATCACAAAATTCTTCTAAGTCCCTCGGGAAGAGTGAAAGACGCGCACGTTCATTTTCAGAGCTCCAAGACCTTCCTATAAGAAGTTAGCCAAAAAGTAGCTTCGAAAAACGCTTAGGTTAAGTTTCAGAGTTGCTTCTAATGTACCGAAGCTGGACTTAGACATAATTTCACTCTCACAACATTATGGCTGGTTGGAGACAGTCCGAACCACAAGTACCGGGTCCATGGTTCTGGGCGTATACTGGGGGGACGGGGACGACTCCCATTAACCCCTGACTATACCGGGGATACGCTTATCACAATGCCTTTCTGGTCTGTGCTGAAGCAGGGCATTCTGGCAGCCAAGTGGCTTGACCTTAATTAGTGAGCCTGGTTACCCCCTCTCGGAACCACAGACTTAGAAATCGCCAGCTCATATACAGTGCATAAAATATATTTATATATATACCCTTATACACCATTTTAATAAAAAATATCACAAAATTCTTCTAAGTCCCTCGGGAAGAGTGAAAGACGCGCACGTTCATTTTCAAAGCTCCTAGACCTTCCTATAAGAAGTTAGCCAAAAAGTAGCTTCGAAAAACGCTTAGGTTAAGTTTCAGAGTTGCTTCTAATGTACCAAAGCTGGACTTAGACATAATTTCACTCTCACAACATTATGGCTGGTTGGAGACAGTCCGAACCACAAGTACCGGGTCCATGGTTCTGGGCGTATACTGGGGGGACGGGGACGACTCCCATTAACCCCTGACTATACCGGGGATACGCTTATCACAATGCCTTTCTGGTCTGTGCTGAAGCAGGGCATTCTGGCAGCCAAGTGGCTTGACCTTAATTAGTGAGCCTGGTTACCCCCTCTCGGAACCACAGACTTAGAAATCGCCAGCTCATATACAGTGCATAAAATATATTTATATATATACCCTTATACACCATTTTAATAAAAAATATCACAAAATTCTTCTAAGTCCCTCGGGAAGAGTGAAAGACGCGCACGTTCATTTTCAAAGCTCCTAGACCTTCCTATAAGAAGTTAGCCAAAAAGTAGCTTCGAAAAACGCTTAGGTTAAGTTTCAGAGTTGCTTCTAATGTACCAAAGCTGGACTTAGACATAATTTCACTCTCACAACATTATGGCTGGTTGGAGACAGTCCGAACCACAAGTACCGGGTCCATGGTTCTGGGCGTATACTGGGGGGACGGGGACGACTCCCATTAACCCCTGACTATACCGGGGATACGCTTATCACAATGCCTTTCTGGTCTGTGCTGAAGCAGGGCATTCTGGCAGCCAAGTGGCTTGACCTTTATTAGTGAGCCTGGTTATCCCCTCTCGGAACCACAGACTTAGAAATCGCCAGCTCATATACAGTGCATAAAATATATTTATATATATACCCTTATACACCATTTTAATAAAAAATATCACAAAATTCTTCTAAGTCCCTCGGGAAGAGTGAAAGACGCGCACGTTCATTTTCAGAGCTCCTAGACCTTCCCATAAGAAGTTAGCCAAAAAGTAGCTTCGAAAAACGCTTAGGTTAAGTTTCAGAGTTGCTTCTAATGTACCGAAGCTGGACTTAACATAATTTCACTCTCACAACATTATGGCTGGTTGGAGACAGTCCGAACCACAAGTACCGGGTCCATGGTTCTGGGCGTATACTGGGGGGACGGGGGGGACTCCCATTAACCCCTGACTATACCGGGGATACGCTTATCACAATGCCTTTCTGGTCTGTGCTGAAGCAGGGCATTCTGGCAGCCAAGTGGCTTGACCTTAATTAGTGAGCCTGGTTACCCCCTCTCGGAACCACAGACTTAGAAATCGCCAGCTCATATACAGTGCATAAAATATATTTATATATATACCCTTATACACCATTTTAATAAAAAATATCACAAAATTCTTCTAAGTCCCTCGGGAAGAGTGAAAGACGCGCACGTTCATTTTCAAAGCTCCTAGACCTTCCTATAAGAAGTTAGCCAAAAAGTAGCTTCGAAAAACGCTTAGGTTAAGTTTCAGAGTTGCTTCTAATGTACCAAAGCTGGACTTAGACATAATTTCACTCTCACAACATTATGGCTGGTTGGAGACAGTCCGAACCACAAGTACCGGGTCCATGGTTCTGGGCGTATACTGGGGGGACGGGGACGACTCCCATTAACCCCTGACTATACCGGGGATACGCTTATCACAATGCCTTTCTGGTCTGTGCTGAAGCAGGGCATTCTGGCAGCCAAGTGGCTTGACCTTAATTAGTGAGCCTGGTTACCCCCTCTCGGAACCACAGACTTAGAAATCGCCAGCTCATATACAGTGCATAAAATATATTTATATATATACCCTTATACACCATTTTAATAAAAAATATCACAAAATTCTTCTAAGTCCCTCGGGAAGAGTGAAAGACGCGCACGTTCATTTTCAAAGCTCCTAGACCTTCCCATAAGAAGTTAGCCAAAAAGTAGCTTCGAAAAACGCTTAGGTTAAGTTTCAGAGTTGCTTCTAATGTACCAAAGCTGGACTTAGACATAATTTCACTCTCACAACATTATGGCTGGTTGGAGACAGTCCGAACCACAAGTACCGGGTCCATGGTTCTGGGCGTATACTGGGGGGACGGGGACGACTCCCATTAACCCCTGACTATACCGGGGATACGCTTATCACAATGCCTTTCTGGTCTGTGCTGAAGCAGGGCATTCTGGCAGCCAAGTGGCTTGACCTTAATTAGTGAGCCTGGTTACCCCCTCTCGGAACCACAGACTTAGAAATCGCCAGCTCATATACAGTGCATAAAATATATTTATATATATACCCTTATACACCCTTTTAATAAAAAATATCACAAAATTCTTCTAAGTCCCTCGGGAAGAGTGAAAGACGCGCACGTTCATTTTCAGAGCTCCTAGACCTTCCCATAAGAAGTTAGCCAAAAAGTAGCTTCGAAAAACGCTTAGGTTAAGTTTCAGAGTTGCTTCTAATGTACCGAAGCTGGACTTAACATAATTTCACTCTCACAACATTATGGCTGGTTGGAGACAGTCCGAACCACAAGTACCGGGTCCATGGTTCTCGGCGTATACTGGGGGGACAGGGACGACTCCCATTAACCCCTGACTATACCGGGGATACGCTTATCACAATGCCTTTCTGGTCTGTGCTGAAGCAGGGCATTCTGGCAGCCAAGTACCTTGACCTTTATTAGTGAGCCTGGTTACCCCCTCTCGGAACAACAGACTTAGAAATCGCCAGCTCATATACAGTGCATAAAATATATTTATATATATACCCTTATACACCATTTTAATAAAAAATATCACAAAATTCTTCTACTGTAAGTCCCTCGGGAAGAGTGAAAGACGCGCACGTTCATTTTCAGAGCTCCTAGACCTTCCTATAAGAAGTTAGCCAAAAAGTAGCTTCGAAAAACGCTTAGGTTAAGTTTCAGAGTTGCTTCTAATGTACCGAAGCTGGACTTAGACATAATTTCACTCTCACAACATTATGGCTGGTTGGAGACAGTCCGAACCACAAGTACCGGGTCCATGGTTCTGGGCGTATACTGGGGGGACGGGGACGACTCCCATTAACCCCTGACTATACCGGGGATACGCTTATCACAATGCCTTTCTGGTCTGTGCTGAAGCAGGGCATTCTGGCAGCCAAGTGGCTTGACCTTAATTAGTGAGCCTGGTTACCCCCTCTCGGAACCACAGACTTAGAAATCGCCAGCTCATATACAGTGCATAAAATATATTTATATATATACCCTTATACACCATTTTAATAAAAAATATCACAAAATTCTTCTAAGTCCCTCGGGAAGAGTGAAAGACGCGCACGTTCATTTTCAAAGCTCCTAGACCTTCCTATAAGAAGTTAGCCAAAAAGTAGCTTCGAAAAACGCTTAGGTTAAGTTTCAGAGTTGCTTCTAATGTTCCAAAGCTGGACTTAGACATAATTTCACTCTCACAACATTATGGCTGGTTGGAGACAGTCCGAACCACAAGTACCGGGTCCATGGTTCTGGGCGTATACTGGGGGGACGGGGACGACTCCCATTAACCCCTGACTATACCGGGGATACGCTTATCACAATGCCTTTCTGGTCTGTGCTGAAGCAGGGCATTCTGGCAGCCAAGTGGCTTGACCTTAATTAGTGAGCCTGGTTACCCCCTCTCGGAACCACAGACTTAGAAATCGCCAGCTCATATACAGTGCATAAAATATATTTATATATATACCCTTATACACCATTTTAATAAAAAATATCACAAAATTCTTCTAAGTCCCTCGGGAAGAGTGAAAGACGCGCACGTTCATTTTCAAAGCTCCTAGACCTTCCTATAAGAAGTTAGCCAAAAAGTAGCTTCGAAAAACGCTTAGGTTAAGTTTCAGAGTTGCTTCTAATGTACCAAAGCTGGGCTTAGACATAATTTCACTCTCACAACATTATGGCTGGTTGGAGACAGTCCGAACCACAAGTACCGGGTCCATGGTTCTGGGCGTATACTGGGGGGACGGGGACGACTCCCATTAACCCCTGACTATACCGGGGATACGCTTATCACAATGCCTTTCTGGTCTGTGCTGAAGCAGGGCATTCTGGCAGCCAAGTGGCTTGACCTTTATTAGTGAGCCTGGTTATCCCCTCTCGGAACCACAGACTTAGAAATCGCCAGCTCATATACAGTGCATAAAATATATTTATATATATACCCTTATACACCATTTTAATAAAAAATATCACAAAATTCTTCTAAGTCCCTCGGGAAGAGTGAAAGACGCGCACGTTCATTTTCAGAGCTCCTAGACCTTCCCATAAGAAGTTAGCCAAAAAGTAGCTTCGAAAAACGCTTAGGTTAAGTTTCAGAGTTGCTTCTAATGTACCGAAGCTGGACTTAACATAATTTCACTCTCACAACATTATGGCTGGTTGGAGACAGTCCGAACCACAAGTACCGGGTCCATGGTTCTGGGCGTATACTGGGGGGACGGGGGGGACTCCCATTAACCCCTGACTATACCGGGGATACGCTTATCACAATGCCTTTCTGGTCTGTGCTGAAGCAGGGCATTCTGGCAGCCAAGTGGCTTGACCTTAATTAGTGAGCCTGGTTACCCCCTCTCGGAACCACAGACTTAGAAATCGCCAGCTCATATACAGTGCATAAAATATATTTATATATATACCCTTATACACCATTTTAATAAAAAATATCACAAAATTCTTCTAAGTCCCTCGGGAAGAGTGAAAGACGCGCACGTTCATTTTCAAAGCTCCTAGACCTTCCTATAAGAAGTTAGCCAAAAAGTAGCTTCGAAAAACGCTTAGGTTAAGTTTCAGAGTTGCTTCTAATGTACCAAAGCTGGACTTAGACATAATTTCACTCTCACAACATTATGGCTGGTTGGAGACAGTCCGAACCACAAGTACCGGGTCCATGGTTCTGGGCGTATACTGGGGGGACGGGGACGACTCCCATTAACCCCTGACTATACCGGGGATACGCTTATCACAATGCCTTTCTGGTCTGTGCTGAAGCAGGGCATTCTGGCAGCCAAGTGGCTTGACCTTAATTAGTGAGCCTGGTTACCCCCTCTCGGAACCACAGACTTAGAAATCGCCAGCTCATATACAGTGCATAAAATATATTTATATATATACCCTTATACACCATTTTAATAAAAAATATCACAAAATTCTTCTAAGTCCCTCGGGAAGAGTGAAAGACCCGCACGTTCATTTTCAAAGCTCCTAGACCTTCCCATAAGAAGTTAGCCAAAAAGTAGCTTCGAAAAACGCTTAGGTTAAGTTTCAGAGTTGCTTCTAATGTACCAAAGCTGGACTTAGACATAATTTCACTCTCACAACATTATGGCTGGTTGGAGACAGTCCGAACCACAAGTACCGGGTCCATGGTTCTGGGCGTATACTGGGGGGACGGGGACGACTCCCATTAACCCCTGACTATACCGGGGATACGCTTATCACAATGCCTTTCTGGTCTGTGCTGAAGCAGGGCATTCTGGCAGCCAAGTGGCTTGACCTTTATTAGTGAGCCTGGTTACCCCCTCTCGGAACCACAGACTTAGAAATCGCCAGCTCATATACAGTGCATAAAATATATTTATATATATACCCTTATACACCATTTTAATAAAAAATATCACAAAATTCTTCTAAGTCCCTCGGGAAGAGTGAAAGACGCGCACGTTCATTTTCAGAGCTCCTAGACCTTCCCATAAGAAGTTAGCCAAAAAGTAGCTTCGAAAAACGCTTAGGTTAAGTTTCAGAGTTGCTTCTAATGTACCGAAGCTGGACTTAACATAATTTCACTCTCACAACATTATGGCTGGTTGGAGACAGTCCGAACCACAAGTACCGGGTCCATGGTTCTGGGCGTATACTGGGGGGACGGGGGGGACTCCCATTAACCCCTGACTATACCGGGGATACGCTTATCACAATGCCTTTCTGGTCTGTGCTGAAGCAGGGCATTCTGGCAGCCAAGTGGCTTGACCTTTATTAGTGAGCCTGGTTACCCCCTCTCGGAACAACAGACTTAGAAATCGCCAGCTCATATACAGTGCATAAAATATATTTATATATATACCCTTATACACCATTTTAATAAAAAATATCACAAAATTCTTCTAAGTCCCTCGGGAAGAGTGAAAGACGCGCACGTTCATTTTCAGAGCTCCTAGACCTTCCCATAAGAAGTTAGCCAAAAAGTAGCTTCGAAAAACGCTTAGGTTAAGTTTCAGAGTTGCTTCTAATGTACCGAAGCTGGACTTAACATAATTTCACTCTCACAACATTATGGCTGGTTGGAGACAGTCCGAACCACAAGTACCGGGTCCATGGTTCTCGGCGTATACTGGGGGGACGGGGGGGACTCCCATTAACCCCTGACTATACCGGGGATACGCTTATCACAATGCCTTTCTGGTCTGTGCTGAAGCAGGGCATTCTGGCAGCCAAGTGGCTTTACCTTAATTAGTGAGCCTGGTTACCCCCTCTCGGAACCACAGACTTAGAAATCGCCAGCTCATATACAGTGCATAAAATATATTTATATATATACCCTTGTACACCATTTTAATAAAAAATATCACAAAATTCTTCTAAGTCCCTCGGGAAGAGTGAAAGATGCGCACGTTCATTTTCAGAGCTCCTAGACCTTCCCATAAGAAGTTAGCCAAAAAGTAGCTTCGAAAAACGCTTAGGTGAAGTTTCAGAGTTGCTTCTAATGTACCAAAGCTGGACTTAGACATAATTTCACTCTCACAACATTATGGCTGGTTGGAGACAGTCCGAACCACAAGTACCGGGTCCATGGTTCTGGGCGTATACTGGGGGGACAGGGACGACTCCCATTAACCCCTGACTATAGCGGGGATACGCTTATCACAATGCCTTTCTGGTCTGTGCTGAAGCAGGGCATTCTGGCAGCCAAGTACCTTGACCTTTATTAGTGAGCCTGGTTACCCCCTCTCGGAACAACAGACTTAGAAATCGCCAGCTCATATACAGTGCATAAAATATATTTATATATATACCCTTATACACCATTTTAATAAAAAATATCACAAAATTCTTCTAAGTCCCTCGGGAAGAGTGAAAGACGCGCACGTTCATTTTCAGAGCTCCTAGACCTTCCTATAAGAAGTTAGCCAAAAAGTAGCTTCGAAAAACGCTTAGGTTAAGTTTCAGAGTTGCTTCTAATGTACCGAAGCTGGACTTAGACATAATTTCACTCTCACAACATTATGGCTGGTTGGAGACAGTCCGAACCACAAGTACCGGGTCCATGGTTCTGGGCGTATACTGGGGGGACGGGGACGACTCCCATTAACCCCTGACTATACCGGGGATACGCTTATCACAATGCCTTTCTGGTCTGTGCTGAAGCAGGGCATTCTGGCAGCCAAGTGGCTTGACCTTAATTAGTGAGCCTGGTTACCCCCTCTCGGAACCACAGACTTAGAAATCGCCAGCTCATATACAGTGCATAAAATATATTTATATATATACCCTTATACACCATTTTAATAAAAAATATCACAAAATTCTTCTAAGTCCCTCTGGAAGAGTGAAAGACGCGCACGTTCATTTTCAAAGCTCCTAGACCTTCCTATAAGAAGTTAGCCAAAAAGTAGCTTCGAAAAACGCTTAGGTTAAGTTTCAGAGTTGCTTCTAATGTACCGAAGCTGGACTTAGACATAATGTCACTCTCACAACATTATGGCTGGTTGGAGACAGTCCGAACCACAAGTACCGGGTCCATGGTTCTGGGCGTATACTGGGGGGACGGGGGGGACTCCCATTAACCCCTGACTATACCGGGGATACGCTTATTACAATGCCTTTCTGGTCTGTGCTGAAGCAGGGCATTCTGGCAGCCAAGTGGCTTGACCTTTATTAGTGAGCCTGGTTACCCCCTCTCGGAACAACAGACTTAGAAATCGCCAGCTCATATACAGTGCATAAAATATATTTATATATATACCCTTATACACCATTTTAATAAAAAATATCACAAAATTCTTCTAAGTCCCTCGGGAAGAGTGAAAGACGCGCACGTTCATTTTCAGAGCTCCTAGACCTTCCTATAAGAAGTTAGCCAAAAAGTAGCTTCGAAAAACGCTTAGGTTAAGTTTCAGAGTTGCTTCTAATGTACCGAAGCTGGACTTAGACATAATTTCACTCTCACAACATTATGGCTGGTTGGAGACAGTCCGAACCACAAGTACCGGGTCCATGGTTCTGGGCGTATACTGGGGGGACGGGGACGACTCCCATTAACCCCTGACTATACCGGGGATACGCTTATCACAATGCCTTTCTGGTCTGTGCTGAAGCAGGGCATTCTGGCAGCCAAGTGGCTTGACCTTAATTAGTGAGCCTGGTTACCCCCTCTCGGAACCACAGACTTAGAAATCGCCAGCTCATATACAGTGCATAAAATATATTTATATATATACCCTTATACACCATTTTAATAAAAAATATCACAAAATTCTTCTAAGTCCCTCGGGAAGAGTGAAAGACGCGCACGTTCATTTTCAAAGCTCCTAGACCTTCCTATAAGAAGTTAGCCAAAAAGTAGCTTCGAAAAACGCTTAGGTTAAGTTTCAGAGTTGCTTCTAATGTACCAAAGCTGGACTTAGACATAATTTCACTCTCACAACATTATGGCTGGTTGGAGACAGTCCGAACCACAAGTACCGGGTCCATGGTTCTGGGCGTATACTGGGGGGACAGGGACGACTCCCATTAACCCCTGACTATACCGGGGATACGCTTATCACAATGCCTTTCTGGTCTGTGCTGAAGCAGGGCATTCTGGCAGCCAAGTACCTTGACCTTTATTAGTGAGCCTGGTTACCCCCTCTCGGAACAACAGACTTAGAAATCGCCAGCTCATATACAGTGCATAAAATATATTTATATATATACCCTTATACACCATTTTAATAAAAAATATCACAAAATTCTTCTAAGTCCCTCGGGAAGAGTGAAAGACGCGCACGTTCATTTTCAGAGCTCCTAGACCTTCCTATAAGAAGTTAGCCAAAAAGTAGCTTCGAAAAACGCTTAGGTTAAGTTTCAGAGTTGCTTCTAATGTACCGAAGCTGGACTTAGACATAATTTCACTCTCACAACATTATGGCTGGTTGGAGACAGTCCGAACCACAAGTACCGGGTCCATGGTTCTGGGCGTATACTGGGGGGACGGGGACGACTCCCATTAACCCCTGACTATACCGGGGATACGCTTATCACAATGCCTTTCTGGTCTGTGCTGAAGCAGGGCATTCTGGCAGCCAAGTGGCTTGACCTTAATTAGTGAGCCTGGTTACCCCCTCTCGGAACCACAGACTTAGAAATCGCCAGCTCATATACAGTGCATAAAATATATTTATATATATACCCTTATACACCATTTTAATAAAAAATATCACAAAATTCTTCTAAGACCCTCGGGAAGAGTGAAAGACGCGCACGTTCATTTTCAAAGCTCCTAGACCTTCCTATAAGAAGTTAGCCAAAAAGTAGCTTCGAAAAACGCTTAGGTTAAGTTTCAGAGTGTCTTCTAATGTACCAAAGCTGGACTTAGACATAATTTCACTCTCACAACATTATGGCTGGTTGGAGACAGTCCGAACCACAAGTACCGGGTCCATGGTTCTGGGCGTATACTGGGGGGACGGGGACGACTCCCATTAACCCCTGACTATACCGGGGATACGCTTATCACAATGCCTTTCTGGTCTGTGCTGAAGCAGGGCATTCTGGCAGCCAAGTGGCTTGACCTTAATTAGTGAGCCTGGTTACCCCCTCTCGGAACCACAGACTTAGAAATCGCCAGCTCATATACAGTGCATAAAATATATTTATATATATACCCTTATACACCATTTTAATAAAAAATATCACAAAATTCTTCTAAGTCCCTCGGGAAGAGTGAAAGACGCGCACGTTCATTTTCAAAGCTCCTAGACCTTCCTATAAGAAGTTAGCCAAAAAGTAGCTTCGAAAAACGCTTAGGTTAAGTTTCAGAGTTGCTTCTAATGTACCAAAGCTGGACTTAGACATAATTTCACTCTCACAACATTATGGCTGGTTGGAGACAGTCCGAACCACAAGTACCGGGTCCATGGTTCTGGGCGTATACTGGGGGGACGGGGACGACTCCCATTAACCCCTGACTATACCGGGGATACGCTTATCACAATGCCTTTCTGGTCTGTGCTGAAGCAGGGCATTCTGGCAGCCAAGTGGCTTGACCTTAATTAGTGAGCCTGGTTACCCCCTCTCGGAACCACAGACTTAGAAATCGCCAGCTCATATACAGTGCATAAAATATATTTATATATATACCCTTATACACCATTTTAATAAAAAATATCACAAAATTCTTCTAAGTCCCTCGGGAAGAGTGAAAGACCCGCACGTTCATTTTCAAAGCTCCTAGACCTTCCCATAAGAAGTTAGCCAAAAAGTAGCTTCGAAAAACGCTTAGGTTAAGTTTCAGAGTTGCTTCTAATGTACCAAAGCTGGACTTAGACATAATTTCACTCTCACAACATTATGGCTGGTTGGAGACAGTCCGAACCACAAGTACCGGGTCCATGGTTCTGGGCGTATACTGGGGGGACGGGGACGACTCCCATTAACCCCTGACTATACCGGGGATACGCTTATCACAATGCCTTTCTGGTCTGTGCTGAAGCAGGGCATTCTGGCAGCCAAGTACCTTGACCTTTATTAGTGAGCCTGGTTACCCCCTCTCGGAACAACAGACTTAGAAATCGCCAGCTCATATACAGTGCATAAAATATATTTATATATATACCCTTATACACCATTTTAATAAAAAATATCACAAAATTCTTCTAAGTCCCTCGGGAAGAGTGAAAGACGCGCACGTTCATTTTCAGAGCTCCTAGACCTTCCTATAAGAAGTTAGCCAAAAAGTAGCTTCGAAAAACGCTTAGGTTAAGTTTCAGAGTTGCTTCTAATGTACCGAAGCTGGACTTAGACATAATTTCACTCTCACAACATTATGGCTGGTTGGAGACAGTCCGAACCACAAGTACCGGGTCCATGGTTCTGGGCGTATACTGGGGGGACGGGGACGACTCCCATTAACCCCTGACTATACCGGGGATACGCTTATCACAATGCCTTTCTGGTCTGTGCTGAAGCAGGGCATTCTGGCAGCCAAGTGGCTTGACCTTAATTAGTGAGCCTGGTTACCCCCTCTCGGAACCACAGACTTAGAAATCGCCAGCTCATATACAGTGCATAAAATATATTTATATATATACCCTTATACACCATTTTAATAAAAAATATCACAAAATTCTTCTAAGTCCCTCTGGAAGAGTGAAAGACGCGCACGTTCATTTTCAAAGCTCCTAGACCTTCCTATAAGAAGTTAGCCAAAAAGTAGCTTCGAAAAACGCTTAGGTTAAGTTTCAGAGTTGCTTCTAATGTACCGAAGCTGGACTTAGACATAATGTCACTCTCACAACATTATGGCTGGTTGGAGACAGTCCGAACCACAAGTACCGGGTCCATGGTTCTGGGCGTATACTGGGGGGACGGGGGGGACTCCCATTAACCCCTGACTATACCGGGGATACGCTTATTACAATGCCTTTCTGGTCTGTGCTGAAGCAGGGCATTCTGGCAGCCAAGTGGCTTGACCTTTATTAGTGAGCCTGGTTACCCCCTCTCGGAACAACAGACTTAGAAATCGCCAGCTCATATACAGTGCATAAAATATATTTATATATATACCCTTATACACCATTTTAATAAAAAATATCACAAAATTCTTCTAAGTCCCTCGGGAAGAGTGAAAGACGCGCACGTTCATTTTCAGAGCTCCTAGACCTTCCTATAAGAAGTTAGCCAAAAAGTAGCTTCGAAAAACGCTTAGGTTAAGTTTCAGAGTTGCTTCTAATGTACCGAAGCTGGACTTAGACATAATTTCACTCTCACAACATTATGGCTGGTTGGAGACAGTCCGAACCACAAGTACCGGGTCCATGGTTCTGGGCGTATACTGGGGGGACGGGGACGACTCCCATTAACCCCTGACTATACCGGGGATACGCTTATCACAATGCCTTTCTGGTCTGTGCTGAAGCAGGGCATTCTGGCAGCCAAGTGGCTTGACCTTAATTAGTGAGCCTGGTTACCCCCTCTCGGAACCACAGACTTAGAAATCGCCAGCTCATATACAGTGCATAAAATATATTTATATATATACCCTTATACACCATTTTAATAAAAAATATCACAAAATTCTTCTAAGTCCCTCGGGAAGAGTGAAAGACGCGCACGTTCATTTTCAAAGCTCCTAGACCTTCCTATAAGAAGTTAGCCAAAAAGTAGCTTCGAAAAACGCTTAGGTTAAGTTTCAGAGTTGCTTCTAATGTACCAAAGCTGGACTTAGACATAATTTCACTCTCACAACATTATGGCTGGTTGGAGACAGTCCGAACCACAAGTACCGGGTCCATGGTTCTGGGCGTATACTGGGGGGACAGGGACGACTCCCATTAACCCCTGACTATACCGGGGATACGCTTATCACAATGCCTTTCTGGTCTGTGCTGAAGCAGGGCATTCTGGCAGCCAAGTACCTTGACCTTTATTAGTGAGCCTGGTTACCCCCTCTCGGAACAACAGACTTAGAAATCGCCAGCTCATATACAGTGCATAAAATATATTTATATATATACCCTTATACACCATTTTAATAAAAAATATCACAAAATTCTTCTAAGTCCCTCGGGAAGAGTGAAAGACGCGCACGTTCATTTTCAGAGCTCCTAGACCTTCCTATAAGAAGTTAGCCAAAAAGTAGCTTCGAAAAACGCTTAGGTTAAGTTTCAGAGTTGCTTCTAATGTACCGAAGCTGGACTTAGACATAATTTCACTCTCACAACATTATGGCTGGTTGGAGACAGTCCGAACCACAAGTACCGGGTCCATGGTTCTGGGCGTATACTGGGGGGACGGGGACGACTCCCATTAACCCCTGACTATACCGGGGATACGCTTATCACAATGCCTTTCTGGTCTGTGCTGAAGCAGGGCATTCTGGCAGCCAAGTGGCTTGACCTTAATTAGTGAGCCTGGTTACCCCCTCTCGGAACCACAGACTTAGAAATCGCCAGCTCATATACAGTGCATAAAATATATTTATATATATACCCTTATACACCATTTTAATAAAAAATATCACAAAATTCTTCTAAGACCCTCGGGAAGAGTGAAAGACGCGCACGTTCATTTTCAAAGCTCCTAGACCTTCCTATAAGAAGTTAGCCAAAAAGTAGCTTCGAAAAACGCTTAGGTTAAGTTTCAGAGTGTCTTCTAATGTACCAAAGCTGGACTTAGACATAATTTCACTCTCACAACATTATGGCTGGTTGGAGACAGTCCGAACCACAAGTACCGGGTCCATGGTTCTGGGCGTATACTGGGGGGACGGGGACGACTCCCATTAACCCCTGACTATACCGGGGATACGCTTATCACAATGCCTTTCTGGTCTGTGCTGAAGCAGGGCATTCTGGCAGCCAAGTGGCTTGACCTTAATTAGTGAGCCTGGTTACCCCCTCTCGGAACCACAGACTTAGAAATCGCCAGCTCATATACAGTGCATAAAATATATTTATATATATACCCTTATACACCATTTTAATAAAAAATATCACAAAATTCTTCTAAGTCCCTCGGGAAGAGTGAAAGACGCGCACGTTCATTTTCAAAGCTCCTAGACCTTCCTATAAGAAGTTAGCCAAAAAGTAGCTTCGAAAAACGCTTAGGTTAAGTTTCAGAGTTGCTTCTAATGTACCAAAGCTGGACTTAGACATAATTTCACTCTCACAACATTATGGCTGGTTGGAGACAGTCCGAACCACAAGTACCGGGTCCATGGTTCTGGGCGTATACTGGGGGGACGGGGACGACTCCCATTAACCCCTGACTATACCGGGGATACGCTTATCACAATGCCTTTCTGGTCTGTGCTGAAGCAGGGCATTCTGGCAGCCAAGTGGCTTGACCTTTATTAGTGAGCCTGGTTATCCCCTCTCGGAACCACAGACTTAGAAATCGCCAGCTCATATACAGTGCATAAAATATATTTATATATATACCCTTATACACCATTTTAATAAAAAATATCACAAAATTCTTCTAAGTCCCTCGGGAAGAGTGAAAGACGCGCACGTTCATTTTCAGAGCTCCTAGACCTTCCCATAAGAAGTTAGCCAAAAAGTAGCTTCGAAAAACGCTTAGGTTAAGTTTCAGAGTTGCTTCTAATGTACCGAAGCTGGACTTAACATAATTTCACTCTCACAACATTATGGCTGGTTGGAGACAGTCCGAACCACAAGTACCGGGTCCATGGTTCTGGGCGTATACTGGGGGGACGGGGGGGACTCCCATTAACCCCTGACTATACCGGGGATACGCTTATCACAATGCCTTTCTGGTCTGTGCTGAAGCAGGGCATTCTGGCAGCCAAGTGGCTTGACCTTAATTAGTGAGCCTGGTTACCCCCTCTCGGAACCACAGACTTAGAAATCGCCAGCTCATATACAGTGCATAAAATATATTTATATATATACCCTTATACACCATTTTAATAAAAAATATCACAAAATTCTTCTAAGTCCCTCGGGAAGAGTGAAAGACGCGCACGTTCATTTTCAAAGCTCCTAGACCTTCCTATAAGAAGTTAGCCAAAAAGTAGCTTCGAAAAACGCTTAGGTTAAGTTTCAGAGTTGCTTCTAATGTACCAAAGCTGGACTTAGACATAATTTCACTCTCACAACATTATGGCTGGTTGGAGACAGTCCGAACCACAAGTACCGGGTCCATGGTTCTGGGCGTATACTGGGGGGACGGGGGGGACTCCCATTAACCCCTGACTATACCGGGGATACGCTTATTACAATGCCTTTCTGGTCTGTGCTGAAGCAGGGCATTCTGGCAGCCAAGTGGCTTGACCTTTATTAGTGAGCCTGGTTACCCCCTCTCGGAACAACAGACTTAGAAATCGCCAGCTCATATACAGTGCATAAAATATATTTATATATATACCCTTATACACCATTTTAATAAAAAATATCACAAAATTCTTCTAAGTCCCTCGGGAAGAGTGAAAGACGCGCACGTTCATTTTCAGAGCTCCTAGACCTTCCTATAAGAAGTTAGCCAAAAAGTAGCTTCGAAAAACGCTTAGGTTAAGTTTCAGAGTTGCTTCTAATGTACCAAAGCTGGACTTAGACATAATTTCACTCTCACAACATTATGGCTGGTTGGAGACAGTCCGAACCACAAGTACCGGGTCCATGGTTCTGGGCGTATACTGGGGGGACGGGGACGACTCCCATTAACCCCTGACTATACCGGGGATACGCTTATCACAATGCCTTTCTGGTCTGTGCTGAAGCAGGGCATTCTGGCAGCCAAGTGGCTTGACCTTAATTAGTGAGCCTGGTTACCCCCTCTCGGAACCACAGACTTAGAAATCGCCAGCTCATATACAGTGCATAAAATATATTTATATATATACCCTTATACACCATTTTAATAAAAAATATCACAAAATTCTTCTAAGTCCCTCTGGAAGAGTGAAAGACGCGCACGTTCATTTTCAAAGCTCCTAGACCTTCCTATAAGAAGTTAGCCAAAAAGTAGCTTCGAAAAACGCTTAGGTTAAGTTTCAGAGTTGCTTCTAATGTACCGAAGCTGGACTTAGACATAATGTCACTCTCACAACATTATGGCTGGTTGGAGACAGTCCGAACCACAAGTACCGGGTCCATGGTTCTGGGCGTATACTGGGGGGACGGGGGGGGACTCCCATTAACCCCTGACTATACCGGGGATACGCTTATTACAATGCCTTTCTGGTCTGTGCTGAAGCAGGGCATTCTGGCAGCCAAGTGGCTTGACCTTTATTAGTGAGCCTGGTTACCCCCTCTCGGAACAACAGACTTAGAAATCGCCAGCTCATATACAGTGCATAAAATATATTTATATATATACCCTTATACACCATTTTAATAAAAAATATCACAAAATTCTTCTAAGTCCCTCGGGAAGAGTGAAAGACGCGCACGTTCATTTTCAGAGCTCCTAGACCTTCCTATAAGAAGTTAGCCAAAAAGTAGCTTCGAAAAACGCTTAGGTTAAGTTTCAGAGTTGCTTCTAATGTACCGAAGCTGGACTTAGACATAATTTCACTCTCACAACATTATGGCTGGTTGGAGACAGTCCGAACCACAAGTACCGGGTCCATGGTTCTGGGCGTATACTGGGGGGACGGGGACGACTCCCATTAACCCCTGACTATACCGGGGATACGCTTATCACAATGCCTTTCTGGTCTGTGCTGAAGCAGGGCATTCTGGCAGCCAAGTGGCTTGACCTTAATTAGTGAGCCTGGTTACCCCCTCTCGGAACCACAGACTTAGAAATCGCCAGCTCATATACAGTGCATAAAATATATTTATATATATACCCTTATACACCATTTTAATAAAAAATATCACAAAATTCTTCTAAGTCCCTCGGGAAGAGTGAAAGACGCGCACGTTCATTTTCAAAGCTCCTAGACCTTCCTATAAGAAGTTAGCCAAAAAGTAGCTTCGAAAAACGCTTAGGTTAAGTTTCAGAGTTGCTTCTAATGTACCAAAGCTGGACTTAGACATAATTTCACTCTCACAACATTATGGCTGGTTGGAGACAGTCCGAACCACAAGTACCGGGTCCATGGTTCTGGGCGTATACTGGGGGGACAGGGACGACTCCCATTAACCCCTGACTATACCGGGGATACGCTTATCACAATGCCTTTCTGGTCTGTGCTGAAGCAGGGCATTCTGGCAGCCAAGTACCTTGACCTTTATTAGTGAGCCTGGTTACCCCCTCTCGGAACAACAGACTTAGAAATCGCCAGCTCATACACAGTGCATAAAATATATTTATATATATACCCTTATACACCATTTTAATAAAAAATATCACAAAATTCTTCTAAGTCCCTCGGGAAGAGTGAAAGACGCGCACGTTCATTTTCAGAGCTCCTAGACCTTCCTATAAGAAGTTAGCCAAAAAGTAGCTTCGAAAAACGCTTAGGTTAAGTTTCAGAGTTGCTTCTAATGTACCGAAGCTGGACTTAGACATAATTTCACTCTCACAACATTATGGCTGGTTGGAGACAGTCCGAACCACAAGTACCGGGTCCATGGTTCTGGGCGTATACTGGGGGGACGGGGACGACTCCCATTAACCCCTGACTATACCGGGGATACGCTTATCACAATGCCTTTCTGGTCTGTGCTGAAGCAGGGCATTCTGGCAGCCAAGTGGCTTGACCTTAATTAGTGAGCCTGGTTACCCCCTCTCGGAACCACAGACTTAGACATCGCCAGCTCATATACAGTGCATAAAATATATTTATATATATACCCTTATACACCATTTTAATAAAAAATATCACAAAATTCTTCTAAGTCCCTCGGGAAGAGTGAAAGACGCGCACGTTCATTTTCAAAGCTCCTAGACCTTCCTATAAGAAGTTAGCCAAAAAGTAGCTTCGAAAAACGCTTAGGTTAAGTTTCAGAGTTGCTTCTAATGTACCAAAGCTGGACTTAGACATAATTTCACTCTCACAACATTATGGCTGGTTGGAGACAGTCCGAACCACAAGTACCGGGTCCATGGTTCTGGGCGTATACTGGGGGGACGGGGACGACTCCCATTAACCCCTGACTATACCGGGGATACGCTTATCACAATGCCTTTCTGGTCTGTGCTGAAGCAGGGCATTCTGGCAGCCAAGTGGCTTGACCTTAATTAGTGAGCCTGGTTACCCCCTCTCGGAACCACAGACTTAGAAATCGCCAGCTCATATACAGTGCATAAAATATATTTATATATATACCCTTATACACCATTTTAATAAAAAATATCACAAAATTCTTCTAAGTCCCTCGGGAAGAGTGAAAGACGCGCACGTTCATTTTCAAAGCTCCTAGACCTTCCTATAAGAAGTTAGCCAAAAAGTAGCTTCGAAAAACGCTTAGGTTAAGTTTCAGAGTTGCTTCTAATGTACCAAAGCTGGACTTAGACATAATTTCACTCTCACAACATTATGGCTGGTTGGAGACAGTCCGAACCACAAGTACCGGGTCCATGGTTCTGGGCGTATACTGGGGGGACGGGGACGACTCCCATTAACCCCTGACTATACCGGGGATACGCTTATCACAATGCCTTTCTGGTCTGTGCTGAAGCAGGGCATTCTGGCAGCCAAGTGGCTTGACCTTTATTAGTGAGCCTGGTTATCCCCTCTCGGAACCACAGACTTAGAAATCGCCAGCTCATATACAGTGCATAAAATATATTTATATATATACCCTTATACACCATTTTAATAAAAAATATCACAAAATTCTTCTAAGTCCCTCGGGAAGAGTGAAAGACGCGCACGTTCATTTTCAGAGCTCCTAGACCTTCCCATAAGAAGTTAGCCAAAAAGTAGCTTCGAAAAACGCTTAGGTTAAGTTTCAGAGTTGCTTCTAATGTACCGAAGCTGGACTTAACATAATTTCACTCTCACAACATTATGGCTGGTTGGAGACAGTCCGAACCACAAGTACCGGGTCCATGGTTCTGGGCGTATACTGGGGGGACGGGGGGGACTCCCATTAACCCCTGACTATACCGGGGATACGCTTATCACAATGCCTTTCTGGTCTGTGCTGAAGCAGGGCATTCTGGCAGCCAAGTGGCTTGACCTTAATTAGTGAGCCTGGTTACCCCCTCTCGGAACCACAGACTTAGAAATCGCCAGCTCATATACAGTGCATAAAATATATTTATATATATACCCTTATACACCATTTTAATAAAAAATATCACAAAATTCTTCTAAGTCCCTCGGGAAGAGTGAAAGACGCGCACGTTCATTTTCAAAGCTCCTAGACCTTCCCATAAGAAGTTAGCCAAAAAGTAGCTTCGAAAAACGCTTAGGTTAAGTTTCAGAGTTGCTTCTAATGTACCAAAGCTGGACTTAGACATAATTTCACTCTCACAACATTATGGCTGGTTGGAGACAGTCCGAACCACAAGTACCGGGTCCATGGTTCTGGGCGTATACTGGGGGGACGGGGGGGACTCCCATTAACCCCTGACTATACCGGGGATACGCTTATCACAATGCCTTTCTGGTCTGTGCTGAAGCAGGGCATTCTGGCAGCCAAGTGGCTTGACCTTTATTAGTGAGCCTGGTTACCCCCTCTCGGAACAACAGACTTAGAAATCGCCAGCTCATATACAGTGCATAAAATATATTTATATATATACCCTTATACACCATTTTAATAAAAAATATCACAAAATTCTTCTAAGTCCCTCGGGAAGAGTGAAAGACGCGCACGTTCATTTTCAGAGCTCCTAGACCTTCCCATAAGAAGTTAGCCAAAAAGTAGCTTCGAAAAACGCTTAGGTTAAGTTTCAGAGTTGCTTCTAATGTACCGAAGCTGGACTTAACATAATTTCACTCTCACAACATTATGGCTGGTTGGAGACAGTCCGAACCACAAGTACCGGGTCCATGGTTCTCGGCGTATACTGGGGGGACGGGGGGGACTCCCATTAACCCCTGACTATACCGGGGATACGCTTATCACAATGCCTTTCTGGTCTGTGCTGAAGCAGGGCATTCTGGCAGCCAAGTGGCTTGACCTTAATTAGTGAGCCTGGTTACCCCCTCTCGGAACCACAGACTTAGAAATCGCCAGCTCATATACAGTGCATAAAATATATTTATATATATACCCTTGTACACCATTTTAATAAAAAATATCACAAAATTCTTCTAAGTCCCTCGGGAAGAGTGAAAGATGCGCACGTTCATTTTCAGAGCTCCTAGACCTTCCCATAAGAAGTTAGCCAAAAAGTAGCTTCGAAAAACGCTTAGGTGAAGTTTCAGAGTTGCTTCTAATGTACCAAAGCTGGACTTAGACATAATTTCACTCTCACAACATTATGGGTGGTTGGAGACAGTCCGAACCACAAGTACCGGGTCCATGGTTCTGGGCGTATACTGGGGGGACAGGGACGACTCCCATTAACCCCTGACTATAGCGGGGATACGCTTATCACAATGCCTTTCTGGTCTGTGCTGAAGCAGGGCATTCTGGCAGCCAAGTACCTTGACCTTTATTAGTGAGCCTGGTTACCCCCTCTCGGAACAACAGACTTAGAAATCGCCAGCTCATATACAGTGCATAAAATATATTTATATATATACCCTTATACACCATTTTAATAAAAAATATCACAAAATTCTTCTAAGTCCCTCGGGAAGAGTGAAAGACGCGCACGTTTATTTTCAGAGCTCCTAGACCTTCCTATAAGAAGTTAGCCAAAAAGTAGCTTCGAAAAACGCTTAGGTTAAGTTTCAGAGTTGCTTCTAATGTACCGAAGCTGGACTTAGACATAATTTCACTCTCACAACATTATGGCTGGTTGGAGACAGTCCGAACCACAAGTACCGGGTCCATGGTTCTGGGCGTATACTGGGGGGACGGGGACGACTCCCATTAACCCCTGACTATACCGGGGATACGCTTATCACAATGCCTTTCTGGTCTGTGCTGAAGCAGGGCATTCTGGCAGCCAAGTGGCTTGACCTTAATTAGTGAGCCTGGTTACCCCCTCTCGGAACCACAGACTTAGAAATCGCCAGCTCATATACAGTGCATAAAATATATTTATATATATACCCTTATACACCATTTTAATAAAAAATATCACAAAATTCTTCTAAGTCCCTCTGGAAGAGTGAAAGACGCGCACGTTCATTTTCAAAGCTCCTAGACCTTCCTATAAGAAGTTAGCCAAAAAGTAGCTTCGAAAAACGCTTAGGTTAAGTTTCAGAGTTGCTTCTAATGTACCGAAGCTGGACTTAGACATAATGTCACTCTCACAACATTATGGCTGGTTGGAGACAGTCCGAACCACAAGTACCGGGTCCATGGTTCTGGGCGTATACTGGGGGGACGGGGGGGACTCCCATTAACCCCTGACTATACCGGGGATACGCTTATTACAATGCCTTTCTGGTCTGTGCTGAAGCAGGGCATTCTGGCAGCCAAGTGGCTTGACCTTTATTAGTGAGCCTGGTTACCCCCTCTCGGAACAACAGACTTAGAAATCGCCAGCTCATATACAGTGCATAAAATATATTTATATATATACCCTTATACACCATTTTAATAAAAAATATCACAAAATTCTTCTAAGTCCCTCGGGAAGAGTGAAAGACGCGCACGTTCATTTTCAGAGCTCCTAGACCTTCCTATAAGAAGTTAGCCAAAAAGTAGCTTCGAAAAACGCTTAGGTTAAGTTTCAGAGTTGCTTCTAATGTACCGAAGCTGGACTTAGACATAATTTCACTCTCACAACATTATGGCTGGTTGGAGACAGTCCGAACCACAAGTACCGGGTCCATGGTTCTGGGCGTATACTGGGGGGACGGGGACGACTCCCATTAACCCCTGACTATACCGGGGATACGCTTATCACAATGCCTTTCTGGTCTGTGCTGAAGCAGGGCATTCTGGCAGCCAAGTGGCTTGACCTTAATTAGTGAGCCTGGTTACCCCCTCTCGGAACCACAGACTTAGAAATCGCCAGCTCATATACAGTGCATAAAATATATTTATATATATACCCTTATACACCATTTTAATAAAAAATATCACAAAATTCTTCTAAGTCCCTCTGGAAGAGTGAAAGACGCGCACGTTCATTTTCAAAGCTCCTAGACCTTCCTATAAGAAGTTAGCCAAAAAGTAGCTTCGAAAAACGCTTAGGTTAAGTTTCAGAGTTGCTTCTAATGTACCAAAGCTGGACTTAGACATAATTTCACTCTCACAACATTATGGCTGGTTGGAGACAGTCCGAACCACAAGTACCGGGTCCATGGTTCTGGGCGTATACTGGGGGGACGGGGGGGACTCCCATTAACCCCTGACTATACCGGGGATACGCTTATCACAATGCCTTTCTGGTCTGTGCTGAAGCAGGGCATTCTGGCAGCCAAGTGGCTTGACCTTAATTAGTGAGCCTGGTTACCCCCTCTCGGAACCACAGACTTAGAAATCGCCAGCTCATATACAGTGCATAAAATATATTTATATATATACCCTTATACACCATTTTAATAAAAAATATCACAAAATTCTTCTAAGTCCCTCTGGAAGAGTGAAAGACGCGCACGTTCATTTTCAAAGCTCCTAGACCTTCCTATAAGAAGTTAGCCAAAAAGTAGCTTCGAAAAACGCTTAGGTTAAGTTTCAGAGTTGCTTCTAATGTACCAAAGCTGGACTTAGACATAATTTCACTCTCACAACATTATGGCTGGTTGGAGACAGTCCGAACCACAAGTACCGGGTCCATGGTTCTGGGCGTATACTGGGGGGACGGGGGGGACTCCCATTAACCCCTGACTATACCGGGGATACGCTTATCACAATGCCTTTCTGGTCTGTGCTGAAGCAGGGCATTCTGGCAGCCAAGTGGCTTGACCTTTATTAGTGAGCCTGGTTACCCCCTCTCGGAACAACAGACTTAGAAATCGCCAGCTCATATACAGTGCATAAAATATATTTATATATATACCCTTATACACCATTTTAATAAAAAATATCACAAAATTCTTCTAAGTCCCTTGGGAAGAGTGAAAGATGCGCACGTTCATTTTCAGAGCTCCTAGACCTTCCCATAAGAAGTTAGCCAAAAAGTAGCTTCGAAAAACGCTTAGGTGAAGTTTCAGAGTTGCTTCTAATGTACCAAAGCTGGACTTAGACATAATTTCACTCTCACAACATTATGGCTGGTTGGAGACAGTCCGAACCACAAGTACCGGGTCCATGGTTCTGGGCGTATACTGGGGGGACGGGGACGACTCCCATTAACCCCTGACTATACCGGGGATACGCTTATCACAATGCCTTTCTGGTCTGTGCTGAAGCAGGGCATTCTGGCAGCCAAGTGGCTTGAGCTTTATTAGTGAGCCTGGTTACCCCCTCTCGGAACCACAGACTTAGAAATCGCCAGCTCATATACAGTGCATAAAATATATTTATATATATACCCTTATACACCATTTTAATAAAAAAATATCACAAAATTCTTCTAAGTCCCTCGGGAAGAGTGAAAGACGCGCACGTTCATTTTCAGAGCTCCTAGACCTTCCTATAAGAAGTTAGCCAAAAAGTAGCTTCGAAAAACGCTTAGGTTAAGTTTCAGAGTTGCTTCTAATGTACCAAAGCTGGACTTAGACATAATTTCACTCTCACAACATTATGGCTGGTTGGAGACAGTCCGAACCACAAGTACCGGGTCCATGGTTCTGGGCGTATACTGGGGGGACGGGGACGACTCCCATTAACCCCTGACTATACCGGGGATACGCTTATCACAATGCCTTTCTGGTCTGTGCTGAAGCAGGGCATTCTGGCAGCCAAGTGGCTTGACCTTTATTAGTGAGCCTGGTTACCCCCTCTCGGAACCACAGACTTAGAAATCGCCAGCTCATATACAGTGCATAAAATATATTTATATATATACCCTTATACACCATTTTAATAAAAAAATATCACAAAATTCTTCTAAGTCCCTCGGGAAGAGTGAAAGACGCGCACGTTCATTTTCAGAGCTCCTAGACCTTCCCATAAGAAGTTAGCCAAAAAGTAGCTTCGAAAAACGCTTAGGTTAAGTTTCAGAGTTGCTTCTAATGTACCGAAGCTGGACTTAACATAATTTCACTCTCACAACATTATGGCTGGTTGGAGACAGTCCGAACCACAAGTACCGGGTCCATGGTTCTGGGCGTATACTGGGGGGACGGGGGGGACTCCCATTAACCCCTGACTATACCGGGGATACGCTTATCACAATGCCTTTCTGGTCTGTGCTGAAGCAGGGCATTCTGGCAGCCAAGTGGCTTGACCTTTATTAGTGAGCCTGGTTACCCCCTCTCGGAACAACAGACTTAGAAATCGCCAGCTCATATACAGTGCATAAAATATATTTATATATATACCCTTATACACCATTTTAATAAAAAATATCACAAAATTCTTCTAAGTCCCTCGGGAAGAGTGAAAGACGCGCACGTTCATTTTCAGAGCTCCTAGACCTTCCCATAAGAAGTTAGCCAAAAAGTAGCTTCGAAAAACGCTTAGGTTAAGTTTCAGAGTTGCTTCTAATGTACCGAAGCTGGACTTAACATAATTTCACTCTCACAACATTATGGCTGGTTGGAGACAGTCCGAACCACAAGTACCGGGTCCATGGTTCTCGGCGTATACTGGGGGGACGGGGGGGACTCCCATTAACCCCTGACTATACCGGGGATACGCTTATCACAATGCCTTTCTGGTCTGTGCTGAAGCAGGGCATTCTGGCAGCCAAGTGGCTTGACCTTAATTAGTGAGCCTGGTTACCCCCTCTCGGAACCACAGACTTAGAAATCGCCAGCTCATATACAGTGCATAAAATATATTTATATATATACCCTTGTACACCATTTTAATAAAAAATATCACAAAATTCTTCTAAGTCCCTCGGGAAGAGTGAAAGATGCGCACGTTCATTTTCAGAGCTCCTAAACCTTCCCATAAGAAGTTAGCCAAAAAGTAGCTTCGAAAAACGCTTAGGTGAAGTTTCAGAGTTGCTTCTAATGTACCAAAGCTGGACTTAGACATAATTTCACTCTCACAACATTATGGCTGGTTGGAGACAGTCCGAACCACAAGTACCGGGTCCATGGTTCTGGGCGTATACTGGGGGGACAGGGACGACTCCCATTAACCCCTGACTATACCGGGGATACGCTTATCACAATGCCTTTCTGGTCTGTGCTGAAGCAGGGCATTCTGGCAGCCAAGTACCTTGACCTTTATTAGTGAGCCTGGTTACCCCCTCTCGAAACAACAGACTTAGAAATCGCCAGCTCATATACAGTGCATAAAATATATTTATATATATACCCTTATACACCATTTTAATAAAAAATATCACAAAATTCTTCTAAGTCCCTCGGGAAGAGTGAAAGACGCGCACGTTCATTTTCAGAGCTCCTAGACCTTCCTATAAGAAGTTAGCCAAAAAGTAGCTTCGAAAAACGCTTAGGTTAAGTTTCAGAGTTGCTTCTAATGTACCGAAGCTGGACTTAGACATAATTTCACTCTCACAACATTATGGCTGGTTGGAGACAGTCCGAACCACAAGTACCGGGTCCATGGTTCTGGGCGTATACTGGGGGGACGGGGACGACTCCCATTAACCCCTGACTATACCGGGGATACGCTTATCACAATGCCTTTCTGGTCTGTGCTGAAGCAGGGCATTCTGGCAGCCAAGTGGCTTGACCTTAATTAGTGAGCCTGGTTACCCCCTCTCGGAACCACAGACTTAGAAATCGCCAGCTCATATACAGTGCATAAAATATATTTATATATATACCCTTATACACCATTTTAATAAAAAATATCACAAAATTCTTCTAAGTCCCTCGGGAAGAGTGAAAGACGCGCACGTTCATTTTCAAAGCTCCTAGACCTTCCTATAAGAAGTTAGCCAAAAAGTAGCTTCGAAAAACGCTTAGGTTAAGTTTCAGAGTTGCTTCTAATGTACCAAAGCTGGACTTAGACATAATTTCACTCTCACAACATTATGGCTGGTTGGAGACAGTCCGAACCACAAGTACCGGGTCCATGGTTCTGGGCGTATACTGGGGGGACGGGGGGGACTCCCATTAACCCCTGACTATACCGGGGATACGCTTATCACAATGCCTTTCTGGTCTGTGCTGAAGCAGGGCATTCTGGAAGCCAAGTGGCTTGACCTTTATTAGTGAGCCTGGTTACCCCCTCTCGGAACCACAGACTTAGAAATCGCCAGCTCATATACAGTGCATAAAATATATTTATATATATACCCTTATACACCATTTTAATAAAAAATATCACAAAATTCTTCTAAGTCCCTCGGGAAGAGTGAAAGACGCGCACGGTCATTTTCAGAGCTCCTAGACCTTCCCATAAGACGTTAGCCAAAAAGTAGCTTCGAAAAACGCTTAGGTTAAGTTTCAGAGTTGCTTCTAATGTACCGAAGCTGGACTTAACATAATTTCACTCTCACAACATTATGGCTGGTTGGAGACAGTCCGAACCACAAGTACCGGGTCCATGGTTCTGGGCGTATACTGGGGGGACGGGGGGGACTCCCATTAACCCCTGACTATACCGGGGATACGCTTATCACAATGCCTTTCTGGTCTGTGCTGAAGCAGGGCATTCTGGCAGCCAAGTGGCTTGACCTTTATTAGTGAGCCTGGTTACCCCCTCTCGGAACAACAGACTTAGAAATCGCCAGCTCATATACAGTGCATAAAATATATTTATATATATACCCTTATACACCATTTTAATAAAAAATATCACAAAATTCTTCTAAGTCCCTCGGGAAGAGTGAAAGACGCGCACGTTCATTTTCAGAGCTCCTAGACCTTCCCATAAGAAGTTAGCCAAAAAGTAGCTTCGAAAAACGCTTAGGTTAAGTTTCAGAGTTGCTTCTAATGTACCGAAGCTGGACTTAACATAATTTCACTCTCACAACATTATGGCTGGTTGGAGACAGTCCGAACCACAAGTACCGGGTCCATGGTTCTCGGCGTATACTGGGGGGACGGGGGGGACTCCCATTAACCCCTGACTATACCGGGGATACGCTTATCACAATGCCTTTCTGGTCTGTGCTGAAGCAGGGCATTCTGGCAGCCAAGTGGCTTGACCTTAATTAGTGAGCCTGGTTACCCCCTCTCGGAACCACAGACTTAGAAATCGCCAGCTCATATACAGTGCATAAAATATATTTACTGTATATATATACCCTTGTACACCATTTTAATAAAAAATATCACAAAATTCTTCTAAGTCCCTCGGGAAGAGTGAAAGATGCGCACGTTCATTTTCAGAGCTCCTAGACCTTCCCATAAGAAGTTAGCCAAAAAGTAGCTTCGAAAAACGCTTAGGTGAAGTTTCAGAGTTGCTTCTAATGTACCAAAGCTGGACTTAGACATAATTTCACTCTCACAACATTATGGCTGGTTGGAGACAGTCCGAACCACAAGTACCGGGTCCATGGTTCTGGGCGTATACTGGGGGGACAGGGACGACTCCCATTAACCCCTGACTATACCGGGGATACGCTTATCACAATGCCTTTCTGGTCTGTGCTGAAGCAGGGCATTCTGGCAGCCAAGTACCTTGACCTTTATTAGTGAGCCTGGTTACCCCCTCTCGGAACAACAGACTTAGAAATCGCCAGCTCATATACAGTGCATAAAATATATTTATATATATACCCTTATACACCATTTTAATAAAAAATATCACAAAATTCTTCTAAGTCCCTCGGGAAGAGTGAAAGACGCGCACGTTCATTTTCAAAGCTCCTAGACCTTCCTATAAGAAGTTAGCCAAAAAGTAGCTTCGAAAAACGCTTAGGTTAAGTTTCAGAGTTGCTTCTAATGTACCGAAGCTGGACTTAGACATAATGTCACTCTCACAACATTATGGCTGGTTGGAGACAGTCCGAACCACAAGTACCGGGTCCATGGTTCTGGGCGTATACTGGGGGGACGGGGGGGACTCCCATTAACCCCTGACTATACCGGGGATACGCTTATTACAATGCCTTTCTGGTCTGTGCTGAAGCAGGGCATTCTGGCAGCCAAGTGGCTTGACCTTTATTAGTGAGCCTGGTTACCCCCTCTCGGAACAACAGACTTAGAAATCGCCAGCTCATATACAGTGCATAAAATATATTTATATATATACCCTTATACACCATTTTAATAAAAAATATCACAAAATTCTTCTAAGTCCCTCGGGAAGAGTGAAAGACGCGCACGTTCATTTTCAGAGCTCCTAGACCTTCCTATAAGAAGTTAGCCAAAAAGTAGCTTCGAAAAACGCTTAGGTTAAGTTTCAGAGTTGCTTCTAATGTACCGAAGCTGGACTTAGACATAATTTCACTCTCACAACATTATGGCTGGTTGGAGACAGTCCGAACCACAAGTACCGGGTCCATGGTTCTGGGCGTATACTGGGGGGACGGGGACGACTCCCATTAACCCCTGACTATACCGGGGATACGCTTATCACAATGCCTTTCTGGTCTGTGCTGAAGCAGGGCATTCTGGCAGCCAAGTGGCTTGACCTTTATTAGTGAGCCTGGTTACCCCCTCTCGGAACAACAGACTTAGAAATCGCCAGCTCATATACAGTGCATAAAATATATTTATATATATACCCTTATACACCATTTTAATAAAAAATATCACAAAATTCTTCTAAGTCCCTCGGAAAGAGTGAAAGACGCGCACGTTCATTTTCAAAGCTCCTAGACCTTCCTATAAGAAGTTAGCCAAAAAGTAGCTTCGAAAAACGCTTAGGTTAAGTTTCAGAGTTGCTTCTAATGTACCGAAGCTGGACTTAGACATAATTTCACTCTCACAACATTATGGCTGGTTGGAGACAGTCCGAACCACAAGTACCGGGTCCATGGTTCTGGGCGTATACTGGGGGGACGGGGGGGACTCCCATTAACCCCTGACTATACCGGGGATACGCTTATCACAATGCCTTTCTGGTCTGTGCTGAAGCAGGGCATTCTGGCAGCCAAGTGGCTTGACCTTAATTAGTGAGCCTGGTTACCCCCTCTCGGAACCACAGACTTAGAAATCGCCAGCTCATATACAGTGCATAAAATATATTTATATATATACCCTTATACACCATTTTAATAAAAAATATCACAAAATTCTTCTAAGTCCCTCGGGAAGAGTGAAAGACGCGCACGTTCATTTTCAAAGCTCCTAGACCTTCCTATAAGAAGTTAGCCAAAAAGTAGCTTCGAAAAACGCTTAGGTTAAGTTTCAGAGTTGCTTCTAATGTACCGAAGCTGGACTTAGACATAATTTCACTCTCACAACATTATGGCTGGTTGGAGACAGTCCGAACCACAAGTACCGGGTCCATGGTTCTGGGCGTATACTGGGGGGACGGGGACGACTCCCATTAACCCCTGACTATACCGGGGATACGCTTATCACAATGCCTTTCTGGTCTGTGCTGAAGCAGGGCATTCTGGCAGCCAAGTGGCTTGACCTTTATTAGTGAGCCTGGTTACCCCCTCTCGGAACAACAGACTTAGAAATCGCCAGCTCATATACAGTGCATAAAATATATTTATATATATACCCTTATACACCATTTTAATAAAAAATATCACAAAATTCTTCTAAGTCCCTCGGAAAGAGTGAAAGACGCGCACGTTCATTTTCAAAGCTCCTAGACCTTCCTATAAGAAGTTAGCCAAAAAGTAGCTTCGAAAAACGCTTAGGTTAAGTTTCAGAGTTGCTTCTAATGTACCGAAGCTGGACTTAGACATAATTTCACTCTCACAACATTATGGCTGGTTGGAGACAGTCCGAACCACAAGTACCGGGTCCATGGTTCTGGGCGTATACTGGGGGGACGGGGGGGACTCCCATTAACCCCTGACTATACCGGGGATACGCTTATCACAATGCCTTTCTGGTCTGTGCTGAAGCAGGGCATTCTGGCAGCCAAGTGGCTTGACCTTAATTAGTGAGCCTGGTTACCCCCTCTCGGAACCACAGACTTAGAAATCGCCAGCTCATATACAGTGCATAAAATATATTTATATATATACCCTTATACACCATTTTAATAAAAAATATCACAAAATTCTTCTAAGTCCCTCGGGAAGAGTGAAAGACGCGCACGTTCATTTTCAAAGCTCCTAGACCTTCCTATAAGAAGTTAGCCAAAAAGTAGCTTCGAAAAACGCTTAGGTTAAGTTTCAGAGTTGCTTCTAATGTACCAAAGCTGGACTTAGACATAATTTCACTCTCACAACATTATGGCTGGTTGGAGACAGTCCGAACCACAAGTACCGGGTCCATGGTTCTGGGCGTATACTGGGGGGACGGGGACGACTCCCATTAACCCCTGACTATACCGGGGATACGCTTATCACAATGCCTTTCTGGTCTGTGCTGAAGCAGGGCATTCTGGCAGCCAAGTGGCTTGACCTTAATTAGTGAGCCTGGTTACCCCCTCTCGGAACCACAGACTTAGAAATCGCCAGCTCATATACAGTGCATAAAATATATTTATATATATACCCTTATACACCATTTTAATAAAAAATATCACAAAATTCTTCTAAGTCCCTCTGGAAGAGTGAAAGACGCGCACGTTCATTTTCAAAGCTCCTAGACCTTCCTATAAGAAGTTAGCCAAAAAGTAGCTTCGAAAAACGCTTAGGTTAAGTTTCAGAGTTGCTTCTAATGTACCGAAGCTGGACTTAGACATAATGTCACTCTCACAACATTATGGCTGGTTGGAGACAGTCCGAACCACAAGTACCGGGTCCATGGTTCTGGGCGTATACTGGGGGGACGGGGGGGACTCCCATTAACCCCTGACTATACCGGGGATACGCTTATTACAATGCCTTTCTGGTCTGTGCTGAAGCAGGGCATTCTGGCAGCCAAGTGGCTTGACCTTTATTAGTGAGCCTGGTTACCCCCTCTCGGAACAACAGACTTAGAAATCGCCAGCTCATATACAGTGCATAAAATATATTTATATATATACCCTTATACACCATTTTAATAAAAAATATCACAAAATTCTTCTAAGTCCCTCGGGAAGAGTGAAAGACGCGCACGTTCATTTTCAGAGCTCCTAGACCTTCCTATAAGAAGTTAGCCAAAAAGTAGCTTCGAAAAACGCTTAGGTTAAGTTTCAGAGTTGCTTCTAATGTACCAAAGCTGGACTTAGACATAATTTCACTCTCACAACATTATGGCTGGTTGGAGACAGTCCGAACCACAAGTACCGGGTCCATGGTTCTGGGCGTATACTGGGGGGACGGGGACGACTCCCATTAACCCCTGACTATACCGGGGATACGCTTATCACAATGCCTTTCTGGTCTGTGCTGAAGCAGGGCATTCTGGCAGCCAAGTGGCTTGACCTTAATTAGTGAGCCTGGTTACCCCCTCTCGGAACCACAGACTTAGAAATCGCCAGCTCATATACAGTGCATAAAATATATTTATATATATACCCTTATACACCATTTTAATAAAAAATATCACAAAATTCTTCTAAGTCCCTCTGGAAGAGTGAAAGACGCGCACGTTCATTTTCAAAGCTCCTAGACCTTCCTATAAGAAGTTAGCCAAAAAGTAGCTTCGAAAAACGCTTAGGTTAAGTTTCAGAGTTGCTTCTAATGTACCGAAGCTGGACTTAGACATAATTTCACTCTCACAACATTATGGCTGGTTGGAGACAGTCCGAACCACAAGTACCGGGTCCATGGTTCTGGGCGTATACTGGGGGGACGGGGACGACTCCCATTAACCCCTGACTATACCGGGGATACGCTTATCACAATGCCTTTCTGGTCTGTGCTGAAGCAGGGCATTCTGGCAGCCAAGTGGCTTGACCTTTATTAGTGAGCCTGGTTACCCCCTCTCGGAACAACAGACTTAGAAATCGCCAGCTCATATACAGTGCATAAAATATATTTATATATATACCCTTATACACCATTTTAATAAAAAATATCACAAAATTCTTCTAAGTCCCTCGGGAAGAGTGAAAGACGCGCACGTTCATTTTCAGAGCTCCTAGACCTTCCTATAAGAAGTTAGCCAAAAAGTAGCTTCGAAAAACGCTTAGGTTAAGTTTCAGAGTTGCTTCTAATGTACCAAAGCTGGACTTAGACATAATTTCACTCTCACAACATTATGGCTGGTTGGAGACAGTCCGAACCACAAGTACCGGGTCCATGGTTCTGGGCGTATACTGGGGGGACGGGGACGACTCCCATTAACCCCTGACTATACCGGGGATACGCTTATCACAATGCCTTTCTGGTCTGTGCTGAAGCAGGGCATTCTGGCAGCCAAGTGGCTTGACCTTAATTAGTGAGCCTGGTTACCCCCTCTCGGAACCACAGACTTAGAAATCGCCAGCTCATATACAGTGCATAAAATATATTTATATATATACCCTTATACACCATTTTAATAAAAAATATCACAAAATTCTTCTAAGTCCCTCTGGAAGAGTGAAAGACGCGCACGTTCATTTTCAAAGCTCCTAGACCTTCCTATAAGAAGTTAGCCAAAAAGTAGCTTCGAAAAACGCTTAGGTTAAGTTTCAGAGTTGCTTCTAATGTACCGAAGCTGGACTTAGACATAATTTCACTCTCACAACATTATGGCTGGTTGGAGACAGTCCGAACCACAAGTACCGGGTCCATGGTTCTGGGCGTATACTGGGGGGACGGGGACGACTCCCATTAACCCCTGACTATACCGGGGATACGCTTATCACAATGCCTTTCTGGTCTGTGCTGAAGCAGGGCATTCTGGCAGCCAAGTGGCTTGACCTTTATTAGTGAGCCTGGTTACCCCCTCTCGGAACAACAGACTTAGAAATCGCCAGCTCATATACAGTGCATAAAATATATTTATATATATACCCTTATACACCATTTTAATAAAAAATATCACAAAATTCTTCTAAGTCCCTCGGGAAGAGTGAAAGACGCGCACGTTCATTTTCAGAGCTCCTAGACCTTCCCATAAGAAGTTAGCCAAAAAGTAGCTTCGAAAAACGCTTAGGTTAAGTTTCAGAGTTGCTTCTAATGTACCGAAGCTGGACTTAACATAATTTCACTCTCACAACATTATGGCTGGTTGGAGACAGTCCGAACCACAAGTACCGGGTCCATGGTTCTCGGCGTATACTGGGTGGACGGGGGGGACTCCCATTAACCCCTGACTATACCGGGGATACGCTTATCACAATGCCTTTCTGGTCTGTGCTGAAGCAGGGCATTCTGGCAGCCAAGTGGCTTGACCTTAATTAGTGAGCCTGGTTACCCCCTCTCGGAACCACAGACTTAGAAATCGCCAGCTCATATACAGTGCATAAAATATATTTATATATATACCCTTATACACCATTTTAATAAAAAATATCACAAAATTCTTCTAAGTCCCTGGGGAAGAGTGAAAGACGCGCACGTTCATTTTCAGAGCTCCTAGACCTTCCCATAAGAAGTTAGCCAAAAAGTAGCTTCGAAAAACGCTTAGGTTAAGTTTCAGAGTTCCTTCTAATGTACCGAAGCTGGACTTAGACATAATTTCACTCTCACAACATTATGGCTGGTTGGAGACAGTCCGAACCACAAGTACCGGGTCCATGGTTCTCGGCGTATACTGGGGGGACGGGGACGACTCCCATTAACCCCTGACTATACCGGGGATACGCTTATCACAATGCCTTTCTGGTATGTGCTGAAGCAGGGCATTCTGGCAGCCAAGTGGCTTGACCTTAATTAGTGAGCCTGGTTACCCCCTCTCGGAACCACAGACTTAGAAATCGCCAGCTCATATACAGTGCATAAAATATATTTATATATATACCCTTATACACCCTTTTAATAAAAAATATCACAAAATTCTTCTAAGTCCCTCGGGAAGAGTGAAAGATGCGCACGTTCATTTTCAGAGCTCCTAGACCTTCCCATAAGAAGTTAGCCAAAAAGTAGCTTCGAAAAACGCTTAGGTGAAGTTTCAGAGTTGCTTCTAATGTACCAAAGCTGGACTTAGACATAATTTCACTCTCACAACATTATGGCTGGTTGGAGACAGTCCGAACCACAAGTACCGGGTCCATGGTTCTGGGCGTATACTGGGGGGACGGGGACGACTCCCATTAACCCCTGACTATACCGGGGATACGCTTATCACAATGCCTTTCTGGTCTGTGCTGAAGCAGGGCATTCTGGCAGCCAAGTGGCGTGACCTTTATTAGTGAGCCTGGTTACCCCCTCTCGGAACAACAGACTTAGAAATCGCCAGCTCATATACAGTGCATAAAATATATTTATATATATACCCTTATACACCATTTTAATAAAAAATATCACAAAATTCTTCTAAGTCCCTCGGGAAGAGTGAAAGACGCGCACGTTCATTTTCAGAGCTCCTAGACCTTCCCATAAGAAGTTAGCCAAAAAGTAGCTTCGAAAAACGCTTAGGTGAAGTTTCAGAGTTGCTTCTAATGTACCAAAGCTGGACTTAGACATAATTTCACTCTCACAACATTATGGCTGGTTGGAGACAGTCCGAACCACAAGTACCGGGTCCATGGTTCTGGGCGTATACTGGGGGGACGGGGACGACTCCCATTAACCCCTGACTATACCGGGGATACGCTTATCACAATGCCTTTCTGGTCTGTGCTGAAGCAGGGCATTCTGGCAGCCAAGTGGCTTGACCTTTATTAGTGAGCCTGGTTACCCCCTCTCGGAACAACAGACTTAGAAATATCCAGCTCATATACAGTGCATAAAATATATTTATATATATACCCTTATACACCATTTTAATAAAAAATATCACAAAATTCTTCTAAGTCCCTCGGGAAGAGTGAAAGACGCGCACGCTCATTTTCAGAGCTCCTAGACCTTCCCATAAGAAGTTAGCCAAAAAGTAGCTTCGAAAAACGCTTAGGTTAAGTTTCAGAGTTGCTTCTAATGTACCGAAGCTGGACTTAACATAATTTCACTCTCACAACATTATGGCTGGTTGGAGACAGTCCGAACCACAAGTACCGGGTCCATGGTTCTCGGCGTATACTGGGGGGACGGGGGGGACTCCCATTAACCCCTGACTATACCGGGGATACGCTTATCACAATGCCTTTCTGGTCTGTGCTGAAGCAGGGCATTCTGGCAGCCAAGTGGCTTGACCTTAATTAGTGAGCCTGGTTACCCCCTCTCGGAACCACAGACTTAGAAATCGCCAGCTCATATACAGTGCATAAAATATATTTATATATATACCCTTATACACCATTTTAATAAAAAATATCACAAAATTCTTCTAAGTCCCTGGGGAAGAGTGAAAGACGCGCACGTTCATTTTCAGAGCTCCTAGACCTTCCCATAAGAAGTTAGCCAAAAAGTAGCTTCGAAAAACGCTTAGGTTAAGTTTCAGAGTTGCTTCTAATGTACCGAAGCTGGACTTAGACATAATTTCACTCTCACAACATTATGGCTGGTTGGAGACAGTCCGAACCACAAGTACCGGGTCCATGGTTCTCGGCGTATACTGGGGGGACGGGGACGACTCCCATTAACCCCTGACTATACCGGGGATACGCTTATCACAATGCCTTTCTGGTATGTGCTGAAGCAGGGCATTCTGGCAGCCAAGTGGCTTGACCTTAATTAGTGAGCCTGGTTACCCCCTCTCGGAACCACAGACTTAGAAATCGCCAGCTCATATACAGTGCATAAAATATATTTATATATATACCCTTATACACCATTTTAATAAAAAATATCACAAAATTCTTCTAAGTCCCTGGGGAAGAGTGAAAGACGCGCACGTTCATTTTCAGAGCTCCTAGACCTTCCCATAAGAAGTTAGCCAAAAAGTAGCTTCGAAAAACGCTTAGGTTAAGTTTCAGAGTTGCTTCTAATGTACCGAAGCTGGACTTAGACATAATTTCACTCTCACAACATTATGGCTGGTTGGAGACAGTCCGAACCACAAGTACCGGGTCCATGGTTCTGGGCGTATACTGGGGGGACGGGGACGACTCCCATTAACCCCTGACTATACCGGGGATACGCTTATCACAATGCCTTTCTGGTCTGTGCTGAAGCAGGGCATTCTGGCAGCCAAGTGGCGTGACCTTTATTAGTGAGCCTGGTTACCCCCTCTCGGAACAACAGACTTAGAAATCGCCAGCTCATATACAGTGCATAAAATATATTTATATATATACCCTTATACACCATTTTAATAAAAAATATCACAAAATTCTTCTAAGTCCCTCGGGAAGAGTGAAAGACGCGCACGTTCATTTTCAGAGCTCCTAGACCTTCCCATAAGAAGTTAGCCAAAAAGTAGCTTCGAAAAACGCTTAGGTGAAGTTTCAGAGTTGCTTCTAATGTACCAAAGCTGGACTTAGACATAATTTCACTCTCACAACATTATGGCTGGTTGGAGACAGTCCGAACCACAAGTACCGGGTCCATGGTTCTGGGCGTATACTGGGGGGACGGGGACGACTCCCATTAACCCCTGACTATACCGGGGATACGCTTATCACAATGCCTTTCTGGTCTGTGCTGAAGCAGGGCATTCTGGCAGCCAAGTGGCTTGACCTTTATTAGTGAGCCTGGTTACCCCCTCTCGGAACAACAGACTTAGAAATCGCCAGCTCATATACAGTGCATAAAATATATTTATATATATACCCTTATACACCATTTTAATAAAAAATATCACAAAATTCTTCTAAGTCCCTCAGGAAGAGTGAAAGACGCGCACGTTCATTTTCAGAGCTCCTAGACCTTCCCATAAGAAGTTAGCCAAAAAGTAGCTTCGAAAAACGCTTAGGTTAAGTTTCAGAGTTGCTTCTAATGTACCGAAGCTGGACTTAACATAATTTCACTCTCACAACATTATGGCTGGTTGGAGACAGTCCGAACCACAAGTACCGGGTCCATGGTTCTCTGCGTATACTGGGGGGACGGGGGGGACTCCCATTAACCCCTGACTATACCGGGGATACGCTTATCACAATGCCTTTCTGGTCTGTGCTGAAGCAGGGCATTCTGGCAGCCAAGTGGCTTGACCTTAATTAGTGAGCCTGGTTACCCCCTCTCGGAACCACAGACTTAGAAATCGCCAGCTCATATACAGTGCATAAAATATATTTATATATATACCCTTATACACCATTTTAATAAAAAATATCACAAAATTCTTCTAAGTCCCTGGGGAAGAGTGAAAGACGCGCACGTTCATTTTCAGAGCTCCTAGACCTTCCCATAAGAAGTTAGCCAAAAAGTAGCTTCGAAAAACGCTTAGGTTAAGTTTCAGAGTTGCTTCTAATGTACCGAAGCTGGACTTAGACATAATTTCACTCTCACAACATTATGGCTGGTTGGAGACAGTCCGAACCACAAGTACCGGGTCCATGGTTCTCGGCGTATACTGGGGGGACGGGGACGACTCCCATTAACCCCTGACTATACCGGGGATACGCTTATCACAATGCCTTTCTGGTATGTGCTGAAGCAGGGCATTCTGGCAGCCAAGTGGCTTGACCTTAATTAGTGAGCCTGGTTACCCCCTCTCGGAACCACAGACTTAGAAATCGCCAGCTCATATACAGTGCATAAAATATATTTATATATATACCCTTATACACCATTTTAATAAAAAATATCACAAAATTCTTCTAAGTCCCTGGGGAAGAGTGAAAGACGCGCACGTTCATTTTCAGAGCTCCTAGACCTTCCCATAAGAAGTTAGCCAAAAAGTAGCTTCGAAAAACGCTTAGGTTAAGTTTCAGAGTTGCTTCTAATGTACCGAAGCTGGACTTAGACATAATTTCACTCTCACAACATTATGGCTGGTTGGAGACAGTCCGAACCACAAGTACCGGGTCCATGGTTCTCGGCGTATACTGGGGGGACGGGGACGACTCCCATTAACCCCTGACTATACCGGGGATACGCTTATCACAATGCCTTTCTGGTATGTGCTGAAGCAGGGCATTCTGGCAGCCAAGTGGCTTGACCTTAATTAGTGAGCCTGGTTACCCCCTCTCGGAACCACAGACTTAGAAATCGCCAGCTCATATACAGTGCATAAAATATATTTATATATATACCCTTATACACCCTTTTAATAAAAAATATCACAAAATTCTTCTAAGTCCCTCGGGAAGAGTGAAAGATGCGCACGTTCATTTTCAGAGCTCCTAGACCTTCCCATAAGAAGTTAGCCAAAAAGTAGCTTCGAAAAACGCTTAGGTGAAGTTTCAGAGTTGCTTCTAATGTACCAAAGCTGGACTTAGACATAATTTCACTCTCACAACATTATGGCTGGTTGGAGACAGTCCGAACCACAAGTACCGGGTCCATGGTTCTGGGCGTATACTGGGGGGACGGGGACGACTCCCATTAACCCCTGACTATACCGGGGATACGCTTATCACAATGCCTTTCTGGTCTGTGCTGAAGCAGGGCATTCTGGCAGCCAAGTGGCTTGACCTTTATTAGTGAGCCTGGTTACCCCCTCTCGGAACAACAGACTTAGAAATCGCCAGCTCATATACAGTGCATAAAATATATTTATATATATACCCTTATACACCATTTTAATAAAAAATATCACAAAATTCTTCTAAGTCCCTCGGGAAGAGTGAAAGACGCGCACGTTCATTTTCAGAGCTCCTAGACCTTCCCATAAGAAGTTAGCCAAAAAGTAGCTTCGAAAAACGCTTAGGTTAAGTTTCAGAGTTGCTTCTAATGTACCGAAGCTGGACTTAACATAATTTCACTCTCACAACATTATGGCTGGTTGGAGACAGTCCGAACCACAAGTACCGGGTCCATGGTTCTCTGCGTATACTGGGGGGACGGGGGGGACTCCCATTAACCCCTGACTATACCGGGGATACGCTTATCACAATGCCTTTCTGGTCTGTGCTGAAGCAGGGCATTCTGGCAGCCAAGTGGCTTGACCTTAATTAGTGAGCCTGGTTACCCCCTCTCGGAACCACAGACTTAGAAATCGCCAGCTCATATACAGTGCATAAAATATATTTATATATATACCCTTATACACCATTTTAATAAAAAATATCACAAAATTCTTCTAAGTCCCTCGGGAAGAGTGAAAGACGCGCACGTTCATTTTCAGAGCTCCTAGACCTTCCCATAAGAAGTTAGCCAAAAAGTAGCTTCGAAAAACGCTTAGGTTAAGTTTCAGAGTTGCTTCTAATGTACCGAAGCTGGACTTAGACATAATTTCACTCTCACAACATTATGGCTGGTTGGGGACAGTCCGAACCACAAGTACCGGGTCCATGGTTCTCGGCGTATACTGGGGGGACGGGGACGACTCCCATTAACCCCTGACTATACCGGGGATACGCTTATCACAATGCCTTTCTGGTCTGTGCTGAAGCAGGGCATTCTGGCAGCCAAGTGGCTTGACCTTTATTAGTGAGCCTGGTTACCCCCTCTCGGAACAACAGACTTAGAAATCGCCAGCTCATATACAGTGCATAAAATATATTTATATATATACCCTTATACACCATTTTAATAAAAAATATCACAAAATTCTTCTAAGTCCCTCGGGAAGAGTGAAAGACGCGCACGTTCATTTTCAGAGCTCCTAGACCTTCCCATAAGAAGTTAGCCAAAAAGTAGCTTCGAAAAACGCTTAGGTTAAGTTTCAGAGTTGCTTCTAATGTACCGAAGCTGGACTTAACATAATTTCACTCTCACAACATTATGGCTGGTTGGAGACAGTCCGAACCACAAGTACCGGGTCCATGGTTCTCTGCGTATACTGGGGGGACGGGGGGGACTCCCATTAACCCCTGACTATACCGGGGATACGCTTATCACAATGCCTTTCTGGTCTGTGCTGAAGCAGGGCATTCTGGCAGCCAAGTGGCTTGACCTTAATTAGTGAGCCTGGTTACCCCCTCTCGGAACCACAGACTTAGAAATCGCCAGCTCATATACAGTGCATAAAATATATTTATATATATACCCTTATACACCATTTTAATAAAAAATATCACAAAATTCTTCTAAGTCCCTCGGGAAGAGTGAAAGACGCGCACGTTCATTTTCAGAGCTCCTAGACCTTCCCATAAGAAGTTAGCCAAAAAGTAGCTTCGAAAAACGCTTAGGTTAAGTTTCAGAGTTGCTTCTAATGTACCGAAGCTGGACTTAGACATAATTTCACTCTCACAACATTATGGCTGGTTGGGGACAGTCCGAACCACAAGTACCGGGTCCATGGTTCTCGGCGTATACTGGGGGGACGGGGACGACTCCCATTAACCCCTGACTATACCGGGGATACGCTTATCACAATGCCTTTCTGGTCTGTGCTGAAGCAGGGCATTCTGGCAGCCAAGTGGCTTGACCTTTATTAGTGAGCCTGGTTACCCCCTCTCGGAACAACAGACTTAGAAATCGCCAGCTCATATACAGTGCATAAAATATATTTATATATATACCCTTATACACCATTTTAATAAAAAATATCACAAAATTCTTCTAAGTCCCTCGGGAAGAGTGAAAGACGCGCACGTTCATTTTCAGAGCTCCTAGACCTTCCCATAAGAAGTTAGCCAAAAAGTAGCTTCGAAAAACGCTTAGGTTAAGTTTCAGAGTTGCTTCTAATGTACCGAAGCTGGACTTAACATAATTTCACTCTCACAACATTATGGCTGGTTGGAGACAGTCCGAACCACAAGTACCGGGTCCATGGTTCTCGGCGTATACTGGGGGGACGGGGGGGACTCCCATTAACCCCTGACTATACCGGGGATACGCTTATCACAATGCCTTTCTGGTCTGTGCTGAAGCAGGGCATTCTGGCAGCCAAGTGGCTTGACCTTAATTAGTGAGCCTGGTTACCCCCTCTCGGAACCACAGACTTAGAAATCGCCAGCTCATATACAGTGCATAAAATATATTTATATATATACCCTTATACACCATTTTAATAAAAAATATCACAAAATTCTTCTAAGTCCCTGGGGAAGAGTGAAAGACGCGCACGTTCATTTTCAGAGCTCCTAGACCTTCCCATAAGAAGTTAGCCAAAAAGTAGCTTCGAAAAACGCTTAGGTTAAGTTTCAGAGTTGCTTCTAATGTACCGAAGCTGGACTTAGACATAATTTCACTCTCACAACATTATGGCTGGTTGGAGACAGTCCGAACCACAAGTACCGGGTCCATGGTTCTCGGCGTATACTGGGGGGACGGGGACGACTCCCATTAACCCCTGACTATACCGGGGATACGCTTATCACAATGCCTTTCTGGTATGTGCTGAAGCAGGGCATTCTGGCAGCCAAGTGGCTTGACCTTAATTAGTGAGCCTGGTTACCCCCTCTCGGAACCACAGACTTAGAAATCGCCAGCTCATATACAGTGCATAAAATATATTTATATATATACCCTTATACACCCTTTTAATAAAAAATATCACAAAATTCTTCTAAGTCCCTCGGGAAGAGTGAAAGATGCGCACGTTCATTTTCAGAGCTCCTAGACCTTCCCATAAGAAGTTAGCCAAAAAGTAGCTTCGAAAAACGCTTAGGTGAAGTTTCAGAGTTGCTTCTAATGTACCAAAGCTGGACTTAGACATAATTTCACTCTCACAACATTATGGCTGGTTGGAGACAGTCCGAACCACAAGTACCGGGTCCATGGTTCTGGGCGTATACTGGGGGGACGGGGACGACTCCCATTAACCCCTGACTATACCGGGGATACGCTTATCACAATGCCTTTCTGGTCTGTGCTGAAGCAGGGCATTCTGGCAGCCAAGTGGCTTGACCTTTATTAGTGAGCCTGGTTACCCCCTCTCGGAACAACAGACTTAGAAATCGCCAGCTCATATACAGTGCATAAAATATATTTATATATATACCCTTATACACCATTTTAATAAAAAATATCACAAAATTCTTCTAAGTCCCTCGGGAAGAGTGAAAGACGCGCACGTTCATTTTCAGAGCTCCTAGACCTTCCCATAAGAAGTTAGCCAAAAAGTAGCTTCGAAAAACGCTTAGGTTAAGTTTCAGAGTTGCTTCTAATGTACCGAAGCTGGACTTAACATAATTTCACTCTCACAACATTATGGCTGGTTGGAGACAGTCCGAACCACAAGTACCGGGTCCATGGTTCTCTGCGTATACTGGGGGGACGGGGGGGACTCCCATTAACCCCTGACTATACCGGGGATACGCTTATCACAATGCCTTTCTGGTCTGTGCTGAAGCAGGGCATTCTGGCAGCCAAGTGGCTTGACCTTAATTAGTGAGCCTGGTTACCCCCTCTCGGAACCACAGACTTAGAAATCGCCAGCTCATATACAGTGCATAAAATATATTTATATATATACCCTTATACACCATTTTAATAAAAAATATCACAAAATTCTTCTAAGTCCCTCGGGAAGAGTGAAAGACGCGCACGTTCATTTTCAGAGCTCCTAGACCTTCCCATAAGAAGTTAGCCAAAAAGTAGCTTCGAAAAACGCTTAGGTTAAGTTTCAGAGTTGCTTCTAATGTACCGAAGCTGGACTTAGACATAATTTCACTCTCACAACATTATGGCTGGTTGGGGACAGTCCGAACCACAAGTACCGGGTCCATGGTTCTCGGCGTATACTGGGGGGACGGGGACGACTCCCATTAACCCCTGACTATACCGGGGATACGCTTATCACAATGCCTTTCTGGTCTGTGCTGAAGCAGGGCATTCTGGCAGCCAAGTGGCTTGACCTTTATTAGTGAGCCTGGTTACCCCCTCTCGGAACAACAGACTTAGAAATCGCCAGCTCATATACAGTGCATAAAATATATTTATATATATACCCTTATACACCATTTTAATAAAAAATATCACAAAATTCTTCTAAGTCCCTCGGGAAGAGTGAAAGACGCGCACGTTCATTTTCAGAGCTCCTAGACCTTCCCATAAGAAGTTAGCCAAAAAGTAGCTTCGAAAAACGCTTAGGTTAAGTTTCAGAGTTGCTTCTAATGTACCGAAGCTGGACTTAACATAATTTCACTCTCACAACATTATGGTTGGTTGGAGACAGTCCGAACCACAAGTACCGGGTCCATGGTTCTCGGCGTATACTGGGGGGACGGGGGGACTCCCATTAACCCCTGACTATACCGGGGATACGCTTATCACAATGCCTTTCTGGTCTGTGCTGAAGCAGGGCATTCTGGCAGCCAAGTGGCTTGACCTTAATTAGTGAGCCTGGTTACCCCCTCTCGGAACCACAGACTTAGAAATCGCCAGCTCATATACAGTGCATAAAATATATTTATATATATACCCTTATACACCATTTTAATAAAAAATATCACAAAATTCTTCTAAGTCCCTCGGGAAGAGTGAAAGACGCGCACGTTCATTTTCAGAGCTCCTAGACCTTCCCATAAGAAGTTAGCCAAAAAGTAGCTTCGAAAAACGCTTAGGTTAAGTTTCAGAGTTGCTTCTAATGTACCGAAGCTGGACTTAGACATAATTTCACTCTCACAACATTATGGCTGGTTGGGGACAGTCCGAACCACAAGTACCGGGTCCATGGTTCTCGGCGTATACTGGGGGGACGGGGACGACTCCCATTAACCCCTGACTATACCGGGGATACGCTTATCACAATGCCTTTCTGGTCTGTGCTGAAGCAGGGCATTCTGGCAGCCAAGTGGCTTGACCTTTATTAGTGAGCCTGGTTACCCCCTCTCGGAACAACAGACTTAGAAATCGCCAGCTCATATACAGTGCATAAAATATATTTATATATATACCCTTATACACCATTTTAATAAAAAATATCACAAAATTCTTCTAAGTCCCTCGGGAAGAGTGAAAGACGCGCACGTTCATTTTCAGAGCTCCTAGACCTTCCCATAAGAAGTTAGCCAAAAAGTAGCTTCGAAAAACGCTTAGGTTAAGTTTCAGAGTTGCTTCTAATGTACCGAAGCTGGACTTAACATAATTTCACTCTCACAACATTATGGCTGGTTGGAGACAGTCCGAACCACAAGTACCGGGTCCATGGTTCTCGGCGTATACTGGGGGGACGGGGGGGACTCCCATTAACCCCTGACTATACCGGGGATACGCTTATCACAATGCCTTTCTGGTCTGTGCTGAAGCAGGGCATTCTGGCAGCCAAGTGGCTTGACCTTAATTAGTGAGCCTGGTTACCCCCTCTCGGAACCACAGACTTAGAAATCGCCAGCTCATATACAGTGCATAAAATATATTTATATATATACCCTTATACACCATTTTAATAAAAAATATCACAAAATTCTTCTAAGTCCCTGGGGAAGAGTGAAAGACGCGCACGTTCATTTTCAGAGCTCCTAGACCTTCCCATAAGAAGTTAGCCAAAAAGTAGCTTCGAAAAACGCTTAGGTTAAGTTTCAGAGTTGCTTCTAATGTACCGAAGCTGGACTTAGACATAATTTCACTCTCACAACATTATGGCTGGTTGGAGACAGTCCGAACCACAAGTACCGGGTCCATGGTTCTGGGCGTATACTGGGGGGACGGGGACGACTCCCATTAACCCCTGACTATACCGGGGATACGCTTATCACAATGCCTTTCTGGTCTGTGCTGAAGCAGGGCATTCTGGCAGCCAAGTGGCTTGACCTTAATTAGTGAGCCTGGTTACCCCCTCTCGGAACCACAGACTTAGAAATCGCCAGCTCATATACAGTGCATAAAATATATTTATATATATACCCTTATACACCATTTTAATAAAAAATATCACAAAATTCTTCTAAGTCCCTGGGGAAGAGTGAAAGACGCGCACGTTCATTTTCAGAGCTCCTAGACCTTCCCATAAGAAGTTAGCCAAAAAGTAGCTTCGAAAAACGCTTAGGTTAAGTTTCAGAGTTGCTTCTAATGTACCGAAGCTGGACTTAGACATAATTTCACTCTCACAACATTATGGCTGGTTGGAGACAGTCCGAACCACAAGTACCGGGTCCATGGTTCTCGGCGTATACTGGGGGGACGGGGACGACTCCCATTAACCCCTGACTATACCGGGGATACGCTTATCACAATGCCTTTCTGGTATGTGCTGAAGCAGGGCATTCTGGCAGCCAAGTGGCTTGACCTTAATTAGTGAGCCTGGTTACCCCCTCTCGGAACCACAGACTTAGAAATCGCCAGCTCATATACAGTGCATAAAATATATTTATATATATACCCTTATACACCCTTTTAATAAAAAATATCACAAAATTCTTCTAAGTCCCTCGGGAAGAGTGAAAGATGCGCACGTTCATTTTCAGAGCTCCTAGACCTTCCCATAAGAAGTTAGCCAAAAAGTAGCTTCGAAAAACGCTTAGGTGAAGTTTCAGAGTTGCTTCTAATGTACCAAAGCTGGACTTAGACATAATTTCACTCTCACAACATTATGGCTGGTTGGAGACAGTCCGAACCACAAGTACCGGGTCCATGGTTCTGGGCGTATACTGGGGGGACGGGGACGACTCCCATTAACCCCTGACTATACCGGGGATACGCTTATCACAATGCCTTTCTGGTCTGTGCTGAAGCAGGGCATTCTGGCAGCCAAGTGGCTTGACCTTTATTAGTGAGCCTGGTTACCCCCTCTCGGAACAACAGACTTAGAAATCGCCAGCTCATATACAGTGCATAAAATATATTTATATATATACCCTTATACACCATTTTAATAAAAAATATCACAAAATTCTTCTAAGTCCCTCGGGAAGAGTGAAAGACGCGCACGTTCATTTTCAGAGCTCCTAGACCTTCCCATAAGAAGTTAGCCAAAAAGTAGCTTCGAAAAACGCTTAGGTTAAGTTTCAGAGTTGCTTCTAATGTACCGAAGCTGGACTTAACATAATTTCACTCTCACAACATTATGGCTGGTTGGAGACAGTCCGAACCACAAGTACCGGGTCCATGGTTCTCTGCGTATACTGGGGGGACGGGGGGGACTCCCATTAACCCCTGACTATACCGGGGATACGCTTATCACAATGCCTTTCTGGTCTGTGCTGAAGCAGGGCATTCTGGCAGCCAAGTGGCTTGACCTTAATTAGTGAGCCTGGTTACCCCCTCTCGGAACCACAGACTTAGAAATCGCCAGCTCATATACAGTGCATAAAATATATTTATATATATACCCTTATACACCATTTTAATAAAAAATATCACAAAATTCTTCTAAGTCCCTCGGGAAGAGTGAAAGACGCGCACGTTCATTTTCAGAGCTCCTAGACCTTCCCATAAGAAGTTAGCCAAAAAGTAGCTTCGAAAAACGCTTAGGTTAAGTTTCAGAGTTGCTTCTAATGTACCGAAGCTGGACTTAGACATAATTTCACTCTCACAACATTATGGCTGGTTGGGGACAGTCCGAACCACAAGTACCGGGTCCATGGTTCTCGGCGTATACTGGGGGGACGGGGACGACTCCCATTAACCCCTGACTATACCGGGGATACGCTTATCACAATGCCTTTCTGGTCTGTGCTGAAGCAGGGCATTCTGGCAGCCAAGTGGCTTGACCTTTATTAGTGAGCCTGGTTACCCCCTCTCGGAACAACAGACTTAGAAATCGCCAGCTCATATACAGTGCATAAAATATATTTATATATATACCCTTATACACCATTTTAATAAAAAATATCACAAAATTCTTCTAAGTCCCTCGGGAAGAGTGAAAGACGCGCACGTTCATTTTCAGAGCTCCTAGACCTTCCCATAAGAAGTTAGCCAAAAAGTAGCTTCGAAAAACGCTTAGGTTAAGTTTCAGAGTTGCTTCTAATGTACCGAAGCTGGACTTAACATAATTTCACTCTCACAACATTATGGTTGGTTGGAGACAGTCCGAACCACAAGTACCGGGTCCATGGTTCTCGGCGTATACTGGGGGGACGGGGGGACTCCCATTAACCCCTGACTATACCGGGGATACGCTTATCACAATGCCTTTCTGGTCTGTGCTGAAGCAGGGCATTCTGGCAGCCAAGTGGCTTGACCTTTATTAGTGAGCCTGGTTACCCCCTCTCGGAACAACAGACTTAGAAATCGCCAGCTCATATACAGTGCATAAAATATATTTATATATATACCCTTATACACCATTTTAATAAAAAATATCACAAAATTCTTCTAAGTCCCTCGGGAAGAGTGAAAGACGCGCACGTTCATTTTCAGAGCTCCTAGACCTTCCCATAAGAAGTTAGCCAAAAAGTAGCTTCGAAAAACGCTTAGGTTAAGTTTCAGAGTTGCTTCTAATGTACCGAAGCTGGACTTAACATAATTTCACTCTCACAACATTATGGTTGGTTGGAGACAGTCCGAACCACAAGTACCGGGTCCATGGTTCTCGGCGTATACTGGGGGGACGGGGGGACTCCCATTAACCCCTGACTATACCGGGGATACGCTTATCACAATGCCTTTCTGGTCTGTGCTGAAGCAGGGCATTCTGGCAGCCAAGTGGCTTGACCTTAATTAGTGAGCCTGGTTACCCCCTCTCGGAACCACAGACTTAGAAATCGCCAGCTCATATACAGTGCATAAAATATATTTATATATATACCCTTATACACCATTTTAATAAAAAATATCACAAAATTCTTCTAAGTCCCTCGGGAAGAGTGAAAGACGCGCACGTTCATTTTCAGAGCTCCTAGACCTTCCCATAAGAAGTTAGCCAAAAAGTAGCTTCGAAAAACGCTTAGGTTAAGTTTCAGAGTTGCTTCTAATGTACCGAAGCTGGACTTAGACATAATTTCACTCTCACAACATTATGGCTGGTTGGGGACAGTCCGAACCACAAGTACCGGGTCCATGGTTCTCGGCGTATACTGGGGGGACGGGGACGACTCCCATTAACCCCTGACTATACCGGGGATACGCTTATCACAATGCCTTTCTGGTCTGTGCTGAAGCAGGGCATTCTGGCAGCCAAGTGGCTTGACCTTTATTAGTGAGCCTGGTTACCCCCTCTCGGAACAACAGACTTAGAAATCGCCAGCTCATATACAGTGCATAAAATATATTTATATATATACCCTTATACACCATTTTAATAAAAAATATCACAAAATTCTTCTAAGTCCCTCGGGAAGAGTGAAAGACGCGCACGTTCATTTTCAGAGCTCCTAGACCTTCCCATAAGAAGTTAGCCAAAAAGTAGCTTCGAAAAACGCTTAGGTTAAGTTTCAGAGTTGCTTCTAATGTACCGAAGCTGGACTTAACATAATTTCACTCTCACAACATTATGGCTGGTTGGAGACAGTCCGAACCACAAGTACCGGGTCCATGGTTCTCGGCGTATACTGGGGGGACGGGGGGGACTCCCATTAACCCCTGACTATACCGGGGATACGCTTATCACAATGCCTTTCTGGTCTGTGCTGAAGCAGGGCATTCTGGCAGCCAAGTGGCTTGACCTTAATTAGTGAGCCTGGTTACCCCCTCTCGGAACCACAGACTTAGAAATCGCCAGCTCATATACAGTGCATAAAATATATTTATATATATACCCTTATACACCATTTTAATAAAAAATATCACAAAATTCTTCTAAGTCCCTGGGGAAGAGTGAAAGACGCGCACGTTCATTTTCAGAGCTCCTAGACCTTCCCATAAGAAGTTAGCCAAAAAGTAGCTTCGAAAAACGCTTAGGTTAAGTTTCAGAGTTGCTTCTAATGTACCGAAGCTGGACTTAGACATAATTTCACTCTCACAACATTATGGCTGGTTGGAGACAGTCCGAACCACAAGTACCGGGTCCATGGTTCTGGGCGTATACTGGGGGGACGGGGACGACTCCCATTAACCCCTGACTATACCGGGGATACGCTTATCACAATGCCTTTCTGGTCTGTGCTGAAGCAGGGCATTCTGGCAGCCAAGTGGCTTGACCTTAATTAGTGAGCCTGGTTACCCCCTCTCGGAACCACAGACTTAGAAATCGCCAGCTCATATACAGTGCATAAAATATATTTATATATATACCCTTATACACCATTTTAATAAAAAATATCACAAAATTCTTCTAAGTCCCTGGGGAAGAGTGAAAGACGCGCACGTTCATTTTCAGAGCTCCTAGACCTTCCCATAAGAAGTTAGCCAAAAAGTAGCTTCGAAAAACGCTTAGGTTAAGTTTCAGAGTTGCTTCTAATGTACCGAAGCTGGACTTAGACATAATTTCACTCTCACAACATTATGGCTGGTTGGAGACAGTCCGAACCACAAGTACCGGGTCCATGGTTCTCGGCGTATACTGGGGGGACGGGGACGACTCCCATTAACCCCTGACTATACCGGGGATACGCTTATCACAATGCCTTTCTGGTATGTGCTGAAGCAGGGCATTCTGGCAGCCAAGTGGCTTGACCTTAATTAGTGAGCCTGGTTACCCCCTCTCGGAACCACAGACTTAGAAATCGCCAGCTCATATACAGTGCATAAAATATATTTATATATATACCCTTATACACCCTTTTAATAAAAAATATCACAAAATTCTTCTAAGTCCCTCGGGAAGAGTGAAAGATGCGCACGTTCATTTTCAGAGCTCCTAGACCTTCCCATAAGAAGTTAGCCAAAAAGTAGCTTCGAAAAACGCTTAGGTGAAGTTTCAGAGTTGCTTCTAATGTACCAAAGCTGGACTTAGACATAATTTCACTCTCACAACATTATGGCTGGTTGGAGACAGTCCGAACCACAAGTACCGGGTCCATGGTTCTGGGCGTATACTGGGGGGACGGGGACGACTCCCATTAACCCCTGACTATACCGGGGATACGCTTATCACAATGCCTTTCTGGTCTGTGCTGAAGCAGGGCATTCTGGCAGCCAAGTGGCTTGACCTTTATTAGTGAGCCTGGTTACCCCCTCTCGGAACAACAGACTTAGAAATCGCCAGCTCATATACAGTGCATAAAATATATTTATATATATACCCTTATACACCATTTTAATAAAAAATATCACAAAATTCTTCTAAGTCCCTCGGGAAGAGTGAAAGACGCGCACGTTCATTTTCAGAGCTCCTAGACCTTCCCATAAGAAGTTAGCCAAAAAGTAGCTTCGAAAAACGCTTAGGTTAAGTTTCAGAGTTGCTTCTAATGTACCGAAGCTGGACTTAACATAATTTCACTCTCACAACATTATGGCTGGTTGGAGACAGTCCGAACCACAAGTACCGGGTCCATGGTTCTCTGCGTATACTGGGGGGACGGGGGGGACTCCCATTAACCCCTGACTATACCGGGGATACGCTTATCACAATGCCTTTCTGGTCTGTGCTGAAGCAGGGCATTCTGGCAGCCAAGTGGCTTGACCTTAATTAGTGAGCCTGGTTACCCCCTCTCGGAACCACAGACTTAGAAATCGCCAGCTCATATACAGTGCATAAAATATATTTATATATATACCCTTATACACCATTTTAATAAAAAATATCACAAAATTCTTCTAAGTCCCTCGGGAAGAGTGAAAGACGCGCACGTTCATTTTCAGAGCTCCTAGACCTTCCCATAAGAAGTTAGCCAAAAAGTAGCTTCGAAAAACGCTTAGGTTAAGTTTCAGAGTTGCTTCTAATGTACCGAAGCTGGACTTAGACATAATTTCACTCTCACAACATTATGGCTGGTTGGGGACAGTCCGAACCACAAGTACCGGGTCCATGGTTCTCGGCGTATACTGGGGGGACGGGGACGACTCCCATTAACCCCTGACTATACCGGGGATACGCTTATCACAATGCCTTTCTGGTCTGTGCTGAAGCAGGGCATTCTGGCAGCCAAGTGGCTTGACCTTTATTAGTGAGCCTGGTTACCCCCTCTCGGAACAACAGACTTAGAAATCGCCAGCTCATATACAGTGCATAAAATATATTTATATATATACCCTTATACACCATTTTAATAAAAAATATCACAAAATTCTTCTAAGTCCCTCGGGAAGAGTGAAAGACGCGCACGTTCATTTTCAGAGCTCCTAGACCTTCCCATAAGAAGTTAGCCAAAAAGTAGCTTCGAAAAACGCTTAGGTTAAGTTTCAGAGTTGCTTCTAATGTACCGAAGCTGGACTTAACATAATTTCACTCTCACAACATTATGGCTGGTTGGAGACAGTCCGAACCACAAGTACCGGGTCCATGGTTCTCGGCGTATACTGGGGGGACGGGGGGGACTCCCATTAACCCCTGACTATACCGGGGATACGCTTATCACAATGCCTTTCTGGTCTGTGCTGTAGCAGGGCATTCTGGCAGCCAAGTGGCTTGACCTTAATTAGTGAGCCTGGTTACCCCCTCTCGGAACCACAGACTTAGAAATCGCCAGCTCATATACAGTGCATAAAATATATTTATATATATACCCTTATACACCATTTTAATAAAAAATATCACAAAATTCTTCTAAGTCCCTCGGGAAGAGTGAAAGACGCGCACGTTCATTTTCAGAGCTCCTAGACCTTCCCATAAGAAGTTAGCCAAAAAGTAGCTTCGAAAAACGCTTAGGTTAAGTTTCAGAGTTGCTTCTAATGTACCGAAGCTGGACTTAGACATAATTTCACTCTCACAACATTATGGCTGGTTGGGGACAGTCCGAACCACAAGTACCGGGTCCATGGTTCTCGGCGTATACTGGGGGGACGGGGACGACTCCCATTAACCCCTGACTATACCGGGGATACGCTTATCACAATGCCTTTCTGGTCTGTGCTGAAGCAGGGCATTCTGGCAGCCAAGTGGCTTGACCTTTATTAGTGAGCCTGGTTACCCCCTCTCGGAACAACAGACTTAGAAATCGCCAGCTCATATACAGTGCATAAAATATATTTATATATATACCCTTATACACCATTTTAATAAAAAATATCACAAAATTCTTCTAAGTCCCTCGGGAAGAGTGAAAGACGCGCACGTTCATTTTCAGAGCTCCTAGACCTTCCCATAAGAAGTTAGCCAAAAAGTAGCTTCGAAAAACGCTTAGGTTAAGTTTCAGAGTTGCTTCTAATGTACCGAAGCTGGACTTAACATAATTTCACTCTCACAACATTATGGCTGGTTGGAGACAGTCCGAACCACAAGTACCGGGTCCATGGTTCTCGGCGTATACTGGGGGGACGGGGGGGACTCCCATTAACCCCTGACTATACCGGGGATACGCTTATCACAATGCCTTTCTGGTCTGTGCTGTAGCAGGGCATTCTGGCAGCCAAGTGGCTTGACCTTAATTAGTGAGCCTGGTTACCCCCTCTCGGAACCACAGACTTAGAAATCGCCAGCTCATATACAGTGCATAAAATATATTTATATATATACCCTTATACACCATTTTAATAAAAAATATCACAAAATTCTTCTAAGTCCCTCGGGAAGAGTGAAAGACGCGCACGTTCATTTTCAGAGCTCCTAGACCTTCCCATAAGAAGTTAGCCAAAAAGTAGCTTCGAAAAACGCTTAGGTTAAGTTTCAGAGTTGCTTCTAATGTACCGAAGCTGGACTTAGACATAATTTCACTCTCACAACATTATGGCTGGTTGGAGACAGTCCGAACCACAAGTACCGGGTCCATGGTTCTCGGCGTATACTGGGGGGACGGGGACGACTCCCATTAACCCCTGACTATACCGGGGATACGCTTATCACAATGCCTTTCTGGTATGTGCTGAAGCAGGGCATTCTGGCAGCCAAGTGGCTTGACCTTAATTAGTGAGCCTGGTTACCCCCTCTCGGAACCACAGACTTAGAAATCGCCAGCTCATATACAGTGCATAAAATATATTTATATATATACCCTTATACACCCTTTTAATAAAAAATATCACAAAATTCTTCTAAGTCCCTCGGGAAGAGTGAAAGATGCGCACGTTCATTTTCAGAGCTCCTAGACCTTCCCATAAGAAGTTAGCCAAAAAGTAGCTTCGAAAAACGCTTAGGTGAAGTTTCAGAGTTGCTTCTAATGTACCAAAGCTGGACTTAGACATAATTTCACTCTCACAACATTATGGCTGGTTGGAGACAGTCCGAACCACAAGTACCGGGTCCATGGTTCTGGGCGTATACTGGGGGGACGGGGACGACTCCCATTAACCCCTGACTATACCGGGGATACGCTTATCACAATGCCTTTCTGGTCTGTGCTGAAGCAGGGCATTCTGGCAGCCAAGTGGCTTGACCTTTATTAGTGAGCCTGGTTACCCCCTCTCGGAACAACAGACTTAGAAATCGCCAGCTCATATACAGTGCATAAAATATATTTATATATATACCCTTATACACCATTTTAATAAAAAATATCACAAAATTCTTCTAAGTCCCTCGGGAAGAGTGAAAGACGCGCACGTTCATTTTCAGAGCTCCTAGACCTTCCCATAAGAAGTTAGCCAAAAAGTAGCTTCGAAAAACGCTTAGGTGAAGTTTCAGAGTTGCTTCTAATGTACCAAAGCTGGACTTAGACATAATTTCACTCTCACAACATTATGGCTGGTTGGAGACAGTCCGAACCACAAGTACCGGGTCCATGGTTCTGGGCGTATACTGGGGGGACGGGGACGACTCCCATTAACCCCTGACTATACCGGGGATACGCTTATCACAATGCCTTTCTGGTCTGTGCTGAAGCAGGGCATTCTGGCAGCCAAGTGGCTTGACCTTTATTAGTGAGCCTGGTTACCCCCTCTCGGAACAACAGACTTAGAAATCGCCAGCTCATATACAGTGCATAAAATATATTTATATATATACCCTTATACACCATTTTAATAAAAAATATCACAAAATTCTTCTAAGTCCCTCGGGAAGAGTGAAAGACGCGCACGTTCATTTTCAGAGCTCCTAGACCTTCCCATAAGAAGTTAGCCAAAAAGTAGCTTCGAAAAACGCTTAGGTTAAGTTTCAGAGTTGCTTCTAATGTACCGAAGCTGGACTTAACATAATTTCACTCTCACAACATTATGGCTGCTTGGAGACAGTCCGAACCACAAGTACCGGGTCCATGGTTCTCTGCGTATACTGGGGGGACGGGGGGGACTCCCATTAACCCCTGACTATACCGGGGATACGCTTATCACAATGCCTTTCTGGTCTGTGCTGAAGCAGGGCATTCTGGCAGCCAAGTGGCTTGACCTTTATTAGTGAGCCTGGTTACCCCCTCTCGGAACAACAGACTTAGAAATCGCCAGCTCATATACAGTGCATAAAATATATTTATATATATACCCTTATACACCATTTTAATAAAAAATATCACAAAATTCTTCTAAGTCCCTCGGGAAGAGTGAAAGACGCGCACGTTCATTTTCAGAGCTCCTAGACCTTCCCATAAGAAGTTAGCCAAAAAGTAGCTTCGAAAAACGCTTAGGTTAAGTTTCAGAGTTGCTTCTAATGTACCGAAGCTGGACTTAACATAATTTCACTCTCACAACATTATGGCTGGTTGGAGACAGTCCGAACCACAAGTACCGGGTCCATGGTTCTCTGCGTATACTGGGGGGACGGGGGGGACTCCCATTAACCCCTGACTATACCGGGGATACGCTTATCACAATGCCTTTCTGGTCTGTGCTGAAGCAGGGCATTCTGGCAGCCAAGTGGCTTGACCTTAATTAGTGAGCCTGGTTACCCCCTCTCGGAACCACAGACTTAGAAATCGCCAGCTCATATACAGTGCATAAAATATATTTATATATATACCCTTATACACCATTTTAATAAAAAATATCACAAAATTCTTCTAAGTCCCTGGGGAAGAGTGAAAGACGCGCACGTTCATTTTCAGAGCTCCTAGACCTTCCCATAAGAAGTTAGCCAAAAAGTAGCTTCGAAAAACGCTTAGGTTAAGTTTCAGAGTTGCTTCTAATGTACCGAAGCTGGACTTAGACATAATTTCACTCTCACAACATTATGGCTGGTTGGAGACAGTCCGAACCACAAGTACCGGGTCCATGGTTCTGGCCGTATACTGGGGGGACGGGGACGACTCCCATTAACCCCTGACTATACCGGGGATACGCTTATCACAATGCCTTTCTGGTATGTGCTGAAGCAGGGCATTCTGGCAGCCAAGTGGCTTGACCTTAATTAGTGAGCCTGGTTACCCCCTCTCGGAACCACAGACTTAGAAATCGCCAGCTCATATACAGTGCATAAAATATATTTATATATATACCCTTATACACCCTTTTAATAAAAAATATCACAAAATTCTTCTAAGTCCCTCGGGAAGAGTGAAAGATGCGCACGTTCATTTTCAGAGCTCCTAGACCTTCCCATAAGAAGTTAGCCAAAAAGTAGCTTCGAAAAACGCTTAGGTGAAGTTTCAGAGTTGCTTCTAATGTACCAAAGCTGGACTTAGACATAATTTCACTCTCACAACATTATGGCTGGTTGGAGACAGTCCGAACCACAAGTACCGGGTCCATGGTTCTGGGCGTATACTGGGGGGACGGGGACGACTCCCATTAACCCCTGACTATACCGGGGATACGCTTATCACAATGTCTTTCTGGTCTGTGCTGAAGCAGGGCATTCTGGCAGCCAAGTGGCTTGACCTTTATTAGTGAGCCTGGTTACCCCCTCTCGGAACAACAGACTTAGAAATCGCCAGCTCATATACAGTGCATAAAATATATTTATATATATACCCTTATACACCATTTTAATAAAAAATATCACAAAATTCTTCTAAGTCCCTCGGGAAGAGTGAAAGACGCGCACGTTCATTTTCAGAGCTCCTAGACCTTCCCATAAGAAGTTAGCCAAAAAGTAGCTTCGAAAAACGCTTAGGTTAAGTTTCAGAGTTGCTTCTAATGTACCGAAGCTGGACTTAACATAATTTCACTCTCACAACATTATGGCTGGTTGGAGACAGTCCGAACCACAAGTACCGGGTCCATGGTTCTCTGCGTATACTGGGGGGACGGGGGGGACTCCCATTAACCCCTGACTATACCGGGGATACGCTTATCACAATGCCTTTCTGGTCTGTGCTGAAGCAGGGCATTCTGGCAGCCAAGTGGCTTGACCTTAATTAGTGAGCCTGGTTACCCCCTCTCGGAACCACAGACTTAGAAATCGCCAGCTCATATACAGTGCATAAAATATATTTATATATATACCCTTATACACCCTTTTAATAAAAAATATCACAAAATTCTTCTAAGTCCCTCGGGAAGAGTGAAAGACGCGCACGTTCATTTTCAGAGCTCCTAGACCTTCCCATAAGAAGTTAGCCAAAAAGTAGCTTCGAAAAACGCTTAGGTGAAGTTTCAGAGTTGCTTCTAATGTACCAAAGCTGGACTTAGACATAATTTCACTCTCACAACATTATGGCTGCTTGGAGACAGTCCGAACCACAAGTACCGGGTCCATGGTTCTCTGCGTATACTGGGGGGACGGGGGGGACTCCCATTAACCCCTGACTATACCGGGGATACGCTTATCACAATGCCTTTCTGGTCTGTGCTGAAGCAGGGCATTCTGGCAGCCAAGTGGCTTGACCTTTATTAGTGAGCCTGGTTACCCCCTCTCGGAACAACAGACTTAGAAATCGCCAGCTCATATACAGTGCATAAAATATATTTATATATATACCCTTATACACCATTTTAATAAAAAATATCACAAAATTCTTCTAAGTCCCTCGGGAAGAGTGAAAGACGCGCACGTTCATTTTCAGAGCTCCTAGACCTTCCCATAAGAAGTTAGCCAAAAAGTAGCTTCGAAAAACGCTTAGGTTAAGTTTCAGAGTTGCTTCTAATGTACCGAAGCTGGACTTAACATAATTTCACTCTCACAACATTATGGCTGGTTGGAGACAGTCCGAACCACAAGTACCGGGTCCATGGTTCTCTGCGTATACTGGGGGGACGGGGGGGACTCCCATTAACCCCTGACTATACCGGGGATACGCTTATCACAATGCCTTTCTGGTCTGTGCTGAAGCAGGGCATTCTGGCAGCCAAGTGGCTTGACCTTAATTAGTGAGCCTGGTTACCCCCTCTCGGAACCACAGACTTAGAAATCGCCAGCTCATATACAGTGCATAAAATATATTTATATATATACCCTTATACACCATTTTAATAAAAAATATCACAAAATTCTTCTAAGTCCCTGGGGAAGAGTGAAAGACGCGCACGTTCATTTTCAGAGCTCCTAGACCTTCCCATAAGAAGTTAGCCAAAAAGTAGCTTCGAAAAACGCTTAGGTTAAGTTTCAGAGTTGCTTCTAATGTACCGAAGCTGGACTTAGACATAATTTCACTCTCACAACATTATGGCTGGTTGGAGACAGTCCGAACCACAAGTACCGGGTCCATGGTTCTGGCCGTATACTGGGGGGACGGGGACGACTCCCATTAACCCCTGACTATACCGGGGATACGCTTATCACAATGCCTTTCTGGTATGTGCTGAAGCAGGGCATTCTGGCAGCCAAGTGGCTTGACCTTAATTAGTGAGCCTGGTTACCCCCTCTCGGAACCACAGACTTAGAAATCGCCAGCTCATATACAGTGCATAAAATATATTTATATATATACCCTTATACACCCTTTTAATAAAAAATATCACAAAATTCTTCTAAGTCCCTCGGGAAGAGTGAAAGATGCGCACGTTCATTTTCAGAGCTCCTAGACCTTCCCATAAGAAGTTAGCCAAAAAGTAGCTTCGAAAAACGCTTAGGTGAAGTTTCAGAGTTGCTTCTAATGTACCAAAGCTGGACTTAGACATAATTTCACTCTCACAACATTATGGCTGGTTGGAGACAGTCCGAACCACAAGTACCGGGTCCATGGTTCTGGGCGTATACTGGGGGGACGGGGACGACTCCCATTAACCCCTGACTATACCGGGGATACGCTTATCACAATGTCTTTCTGGTCTGTGCTGAAGCAGGGCATTCTGGCAGCCAAGTGGCTTGACCTTTATTAGTGAGCCTGGTTACCCCCTCTCGGAACAACAGACTTAGAAATCGCCAGCTCATATACAGTGCATAAAATATATTTATATATATACCCTTATACACCATTTTAATAAAAAATATCACAAAATTCTTCTAAGTCCCTCGGGAAGAGTGAAAGACGCGCACGTTCATTTTCAGAGCTCCTAGACCTTCCCATAAGAAGTTAGCCAAAAAGTAGCTTCGAAAAACGCTTAGGTTAAGTTTCAGAGTTGCTTCTAATGTACCGAAGCTGGACTTAACATAATTTCACTCTCACAACATTATGGCTGGTTGGAGACAGTCCGAACCACAAGTACCGGGTCCATGGTTCTCTGCGTATACTGGGGGGACGGGGGGGACTCCCATTAACCCCTGACTATACCGGGGATACGCTTATCACAATGCCTTTCTGGTCTGTGCTGAAGCAGGGCATTCTGGCAGCCAAGTGGCTTGACCTTAATTAGTGAGCCTGGTTACCCCCTCTCGGAACCACAGACTTAGAAATCGCCAGCTCATATACAGTGCATAAAATATATTTATATATATACCCTTATACACCATTTTAATAAAAAATATCACAAAATTCTTCTAAGTCCCTCGGGAAGAGTGAAAGACGCGCACGTTCATTTTCAGAGCTCCTAGACCTTCCCATAAGAAGTTAGCCAAAAAGTAGCTTCGAAAAACGCTTAGGTTAAGTTTCAGAGTTGCTTCTAATGTACCGAAGCTGGACTTAGACATAATTTCACTCTCACAACATTATGGCTGGTTGGGGACAGTCCGAACCACAAGTACCGGGTCCATGGTTCTCGGCGTATACTGGGGGGACGGGGACGACTCCCATTAACCCCTGACTATACCGGGGATACGCTTATCACAATGCCTTTCTGGTCTGTGCTGAAGCAGGGCATTCTGGCAGCCAAGTGGCTTGACCTTTATTAGTGAGCCTGGTTACCCCCTCTCGGAACAACAGACTTAGAAATCGCCAGCTCATATACAGTGCATAAAATATATTTATATATATACCCTTATACACCATTTTAATAAAAAATATCACAAAATTCTTCTAAGTCCCTCGGGAAGAGTGAAAGACGCGCACATTCATTTTCAGAGCTCCTAGACCTTCCCATAAGAAGTTAGCCAAAAAGTAGCTTCGAAAAACGCTTAGGTTAAGTTTCAGAGTTGCTTCTAATGTACCGAAGCTGGACTTAACATAATTTCACTCTCACAACATTATGGCTGGTTGGAGACAGTCCGAACCACAAGTACCGGGTCCATGGTTCTCGGCGTATACTGGGGGGACGGGGGGGACTCCCATTAACCCCTGACTATACCGGGGATACGCTTATCACAATGCCTTTCTGGTCTGTGCTGTAGCAGGGCATTCTGGCAGCCAAGTGGCTTGACCTTAATTAGTGAGCCTGGTTACCCCCTCTCGGAACCACAGACTTAGAAATCGCCAGCTCATATACAGTGCATAAAATATATTTATATATATACCCTTATACACCCTTTTAATAAAAAATATCACAAAATTCTTCTAAGTCCCTCGGGAAGAGTGAAAGATGCGCACGTTCATTTTCAGAGCTCCTAGACCTTCCCATAAGAAGTTAGCCAAAAAGTAGCTTCGAAAAACGCTTAGGTGAAGTTTCAGAGTTGCTTCTAATGTACCAAAGCTGGACTTAGACATAATTTCACTCTCACAACATTATGGCTGGTTGGAGACAGTCCGAACCACAAGTACCGGGTCCATGGTTCTGGGCGTATACTGGGGGGACGGGGACGACTCCCATTAACCCCTGACTATACCGGGGATACGCTTATCACAATGCCTTTCTGGTCTGTGCTGAAGCAGGGCATTCTGGCAGCCAAGTGGCTTGACCTTTATTAGTGAGCCTGGTTACCCCCTCTCGGAACAACAGACTTAGAAATCGCCAGCTCATATACAGTGCATAAAATATATTTATATATATACCCTTATACACCATTTTAATAAAAAATATCACAAAATTCTTCTAAGTCCCTCGGGAAGAGTGAAAGACGCGCACGTTCATTTTCAGAGCTCCTAGACCTTCCCATAAGAAGTTAGCCAAAAAGTAGCTTCGAAAAACGCTTAGGTGAAGTTTCAGAGTTGCTTCTAATGTACCAAAGCTGGACTTAGACATAATTTCACTCTCACAACATTATGGCTGGTTGGAGACAGTCCGAACCACAAGTACCGGGTCCATGGTTCTGGGCGTATACTGGGGGGACGGGGACGACTCCCATTAACCCCTGACTATACCGGGGATACGCTTATCACAATGCCTTTCTGGTCTGTGCTGAAGCAGGGCATTCTGGCAGCCAAGTGGCTTGACCTTTATTAGTGAGCCTGGTTACCCCCTCTCGGAACAACAGACTTAGAAATCGCCAGCTCATATACAGTGCATAAAATATATTTATATATATACCCTTATACACCATTTTAATAAAAAATATCACAAAATTCTTCTAAGTCCCTCGGGAAGAGTGAAAGACGCGCACGTTCATTTTCAGAGCTCCTAGACCTTCCCATAAGAAGTTAGCCAAAAAGTAGCTTCGAAAAACGCTTAGGTTAAGTTTCAGAGTTGCTTCTAATGTACCGAAGCTGGACTTAACATAATTTCACTCTCACAACATTATGGCTGCTTGGAGACAGTCCGAACCACAAGTACCGGGTCCATGGTTCTCTGCGTATACTGGGGGGACGGGGGGGACTCCCATTAACCCCTGACTATACCGGGGATACGCTTATCACAATGCCTTTCTGGTCTGTGCTGAAGCAGGGCATTCTGGCAGCCAAGTGGCTTGACCTTTATTAGTGAGCCTGGTTACCCCCTCTCGGAACAACAGACTTAGAAATCGCCAGCTCATATACAGTGCATAAAATATATTTATATATATACCCTTATACACCATTTTAATAAAAAATATCACAAAATTCTTCTAAGTCCCTCGGGAAGAGTGAAAGACGCGCACGTTCATTTTCAGAGCTCCTAGACCTTCCCATAAGAAGTTAGCCAAAAAGTAGCTTCGAAAAACGCTTAGGTTAAGTTTCAGAGTTGCTTCTAATGTACCGAAGCTGGACTTAACATAATTTCACTCTCACAACATTATGGCTGGTTGGAGACAGTCCGAACCACAAGTACCGGGTCCATGGTTCTCTGCGTATACTGGGGGGACGGGGGGGACTCCCATTAACCCCTGACTATACCGGGGATACGCTTATCACAATGCCTTTCTGGTCTGTGCTGAAGCAGGGCATTCTGGCAGCCAAGTGGCTTGACCTTAATTAGTGAGCCTGGTTACCCCCTCTCGGAACCACAGACTTAGAAATCGCCAGCTCATATACAGTGCATAAAATATATTTATATATATACCCTTATACACCATTTTAATAAAAAATATCACAAAATTCTTCTAAGTCCCTCGGGAAGAGTGAAAGACGCGCACGTTCATTTTCAGAGCTCCTAGACCTTCCCATAAGAAGTTAGCCAAAAAGTAGCTTCGAAAAACGCTTAGGTTAAGTTTCAGAGTTGCTTCTAATGTACCGAAGCTGGACTTAGACATAATTTCACTCTCACAACATTATGGCTGGTTGGGGACAGTCCGAACCACAAGTACCGGGTCCATGGTTCTCGGCGTATACTGGGGGGACGGGGACGACTCCCATTAACCCCTGACTATACCGGGGATACGCTTATCACAATGCCTTTCTGGTCTGTGCTGAAGCAGGGCATTCTGGCAGCCAAGTGGCTTGACCTTTATTAGTGAGCCTGGTTACCCCCTCTCGGAACAACAGACTTAGAAATCGCCAGCTCATATACAGTGCATAAAATATATTTATATATATACCCTTATACACCATTTTAATAAAAAATATCACAAAATTCTTCTAAGTCCCTCAGGAAGAGTGAAAGACGCGCACGTTCATTTTCAGAGCTCCTAGACCTTCCCATAAGAAGTTAGCCAAAAAGTAGCTTCGAAAAACGCTTAGGTTAAGTTTCAGAGTTGCTTCTAATGTACCGAAGCTGGACTTAACATAATTTCACTCTCACAACATTATGGCTGGTTGGAGACAGTCCGAACCACAAGTACCGGGTCCATGGTTCTCGGCGTATACTGGGGGGACGGGGGGGACTCCCATTAACCCCTGACTATACCGGGGATACGCTTATCACAATGCCTTTCTGGTCTGTGCTGTAGCAGGGCATTCTGGCAGCCAAGTGGCTTGACCTTAATTAGTGAGCCTGGTTACCCCCTCTCGGAACCACAGACTTAGAAATCGCCAGCTCATATACAGTGCATAAAATATATTTATATATATACCCTTATACACCATTTTAATAAAAAATATCACAAAATTCTTCTAAGTCCCTCGGGAAGAGTGAAAGACGCGCACGTTCATTTTCAGAGCTCCTAGACCTTCCCATAAGAAGTTAGCCAAAAAGTAGCTTCGAAAAACGCTTAGGTTAAGTTTCAGAGTTGCTTCTAATGTACCGAAGCTGGACTTAGACATAATTTCACTCTCACAACATTATGGCTGGTTGGAGACAGTCCGAACCACAAGTACCGGGTCCATGGTTCTCGGCGTATACTGGGGGGACGGGGACGACTCCCATTAACCCCTGACTATACCGGGGATACGCTTATCACAATGCCTTTCTGGTATGTGCTGAAGCAGGGCATTCTGGCAGCCAAGTGGCTTGACCTTAATTAGTGAGCCTGGTTACCCCCTCTCGGAACCACAGACTTAGAAATCGCCAGCTCATATACAGTGCATAAAATATATTTATATATATACCCTTATACACCCTTTTAATAAAAAATATCACAAAATTCTTCTAAGTCCCTCGGGAAGAGTGAAAGATGCGCACGTTCATTTTCAGAGCTCCTAGACCTTCCCATAAGAAGTTAGCCAAAAAGTAGCTTCGAAAAACGCTTAGGTGAAGTTTCAGAGTTGCTTCTAATGTACCAAAGCTGGACTTAGACATAATTTCACTCTCACAACATTATGGCTGGTTGGAGACAGTCCGAACCACAAGTACCGGGTCCATGGTTCTGGGCGTATACTGGGGGGACGGGGACGACTCCCATTAACCCCTGACTATACCGGGGATACGCTTATCACAATGCCTTTCTGGTCTGTGCTGAAGCAGGGCATTCTGGCAGCCAAGTGGCTTGACCTTTATTAGTGAGCCTGGTTACCCCCTCTCGGAACAACAGACTTAGAAATCGCCAGCTCATATACAGTGCATAAAATATATTTATATATATACCCTTATACACCATTTTAATAAAAAATATCACAAAATTCTTCTAAGTCCCTCGGGAAGAGTGAAAGACGCGCACGTTCATTTTCAGAGCTCCTAGACCTTCCCATAAGAAGTTAGCCAAAAAGTAGCTTCGAAAAACGCTTAGGTGAAGTTTCAGAGTTGCTTCTAATGTACCAAAGCTGGACTTAGACATAATTTCACTCTCACAACATTATGGCTGGTTGGAGACAGTCCGAACCACAAGTACCGGGTCCATGGTTCTGGGCGTATACTGGGGGGACGGGGACGACTCCCATTAACCCCTGACTATACCGGGGATACGCTTATCACAATGCCTTTCTGGTCTGTGCTGAAGCAGGGCATTCTGGCAGCCAAGTGGCTTGACCTTTATTAGTGAGCCTGGTTACCCCCTCTCGGAACAACAGACTTAGAAATCGCCAGCTCATATACAGTGCATAAAATATATTTATATATATACCCTTATACACCATTTTAATAAAAAATATCACAAAATTCTTCTAAGTCCCTCGGGAAGAGTGAAAGACGCGCACGTTCATTTTCAGAGCTTCTAGACCTTCCCATAAGAAGTTAGCCAAAAAGTAGCTTCGAAAAACGCTTAGGTTAAGTTTCAGAGTTGCTTCTAATGTACCGAAGCTGGACTTAACATAATTTCACTCTCACAACATTATGGCTGCTTGGAGACAGTCCGAACCACAAGTACCGGGTCCATGGTTCTCTGCGTATACTGGGGGGACGGGGGGGACTCCCATTAACCCCTGACTATACCGGGGATACGCTTATCACAATGCCTTTCTGGTCTGTGCTGAAGCAGGGCATTCTGGCAGCCAAGTGGCTTGACCTTAATTAGTGAGCCTGGTTACCCCCTCTCGGAACCACAGACTTAGAAATCGCCAGCTCATATACAGTGCATAAAATATATTTATATATATACCCTTATACACCATTTTAATAAAAAATATCACAAAATTCTTCTAAGTCCCTCGGGAAGAGTGAAAGACGCGCACGTTCATTTTCAGAGCTCCTAGACCTTCCCATAAGAAGTTAGCCAAAAAGTAGCTTCGAAAAACGCTTAGGTTAAGTTTCAGAGTTGCTTCTAATGTACCGAAGCTGGACTTAGACATAATTTCACTCTCACAACATTATGGCTGGTTGGGGACAGTCCGAACCACAAGTACCGGGTCCATGGTTCTCGGCGTATACTGGGGGGACGGGGACGACTCCCATTAACCCCTGACTATACCGGGGATACGCTTATCACAATGCCTTTCTGGTCTGTGCTGAAGCAGGGCATTCTGGCAGCCAAGTGGCTTGACCTTTATTAGTGAGCCTGGTTACCCCCTCTCGGAACAACAGACTTAGAAATCGCCAGCTCATATACAGTGCATAAAATATATTTATATATATACCCTTATACACCATTTTAATAAAAAATATCACAAAATTCTTCTAAGTCCCTCGGGAAGAGTGAAAGACGCGCACGTTCATTTTCAGAGCTCCTAGACCTTCCCATAAGAAGTTAGCCAAAAAGTAGCTTCGAAAAACGCTTAGGTTAAGTTTCAGAGTTGCTTCTAATGTACCGAAGCTGGACTTAACATAATTTCACTCTCACAACATTATGGCTGGTTGGAGACAGTCCGAACCACAAGTACCGGGTCCATGGTTCTCGGCGTATACTGGGGGGACGGGGGGGACTCCCATTAACCCCTGACTATACCGGGGATACGCTTATCACAATGCCTTTCTGGTCTGTGCTGTAGCAGGGCATTCTGGCAGCCAAGTGGCTTGACCTTAATTAGTGAGCCTGGTTACCCCCTCTCGGAACCACAGACTTAGAAATCGCCAGCTCATATACAGTGCATAAAATATATTTATATATATACCCTTATACACCATTTTAATAAAAAATATCACAAAATTCTTCTAAGTCCCTCGGGAAGAGTGAAAGACGCGCACGTTCATTTTCAGAGCTCCTAGACCTTCCCATAAGAAGTTAGCCAAAAAGTAGCTTCGAAAAACGCTTAGGTTAAGTTTCAGAGTTGCTTCTAATGTACCGAAGCTGGACTTAGACATAATTTCACTCTCACAACATTATGGCTGGTTGGAGACAGTCCGAACCACAAGTACCGGGTCCATGGTTCTCGGCGTATACTGGGGGGACGGGGACGACTCCCATTAACCCCTGACTATACCGGGGATACGCTTATCACAATGCCTTTCTGGTATGTGCTGAAGCAGGGCATTCTGGCAGCCAAGTGGCTTGACCTTAATTAGTGAGCCTGGTTACCCCCTCTCGGAACCACAGACTTAGAAATCGCCAGCTCATATACAGTGCATAAAATATATTTATATATATACCCTTATACACCCTTTTAATAAAAAATATCACAAAATTCTTCTAAGTCCCTCGGGAAGAGTGAAAGACGCGCACGTTCATTTTCAGAGCTCCTAGACCTTCCCATAAGAAGTTAGCCAAAAAGTAGCTTCGAAAAACGCTTAGGTTAAGTTTCAGAGTTGCTTCTAATGTACCGAAGCTGGACTTAGACATAATTTCACTCTCACAACATTATGGCTGGTTGGAGACAGTCCGAACCACAAGTACCGGGTCCATGGTTCTGGGCGTATACTGGGGGGACGGGGACGACTCCCATTAACCCCTGACTATACCGGGGATACGCTTATCACAATGCCTTTCTGTTCTGTGCTGAAGCAGGGCATTCTGGCAGCCAAGTGGCTTGACCTTTATTAGTGAGCCTGGTTACCCCCTCTCGGAACAACAGACTTAGAAATCGCCAGCTCATATACAGTGCATAAAATATATTTATATATATACCCTTATACACCATTTTAATAAAAAATATCACAAAATTCTTCTAAGTCCCTCGGGAAGAGTGAAAGACGCGCACGTTCATTTTCAGAGCTCCTAGACCTTCCCATAAGAAGTTAGCCAAAAAGTAGCTTCGAAAAACGCTTAGGTGAAGTTTCAGAGTTGCTTCTACTGTAATGTACCAAAGCTGGACTTAGACATAATTTCACTCTCACAACATTATGGCTGGTTGGAGACAGTCCGAACCACAAGTACCGGGTCCATGGTTCTCGGCGTATACTGGGGGGACGGGGACGACTCCCATTAACCCCTGACTATACCGGGGATACGCTTATCACAATGCCTTTCTGGTCTGTGCTGAAGCAGGGCATTCTGGCAGCCAAGTGGCTTGACCTTTATTAGTGAGCCTGGTTACCCCCTCTCGGAACAACAGACTTAGAAATCGCCAGCTCATATACAGTGCATAAAATATATTTATATATATACCCTTATACACCATTTTAATAAAAAATATCACAAAATTCTTCTAAGTCCCTCGGGAAGAGTGAAAGACGCGCACGTTCATTTTCAGAGCTCCTAGACCTTCCCATAAGAAGTTAGCCAAAAAGTAGCTTCGAAAAACGCTTAGGTTAAGTTTCAGAGTTGCTTCTAATGTACCGAAGCTGGACTTAACATAATTTCACTCTCACAACATTATGGCTGGTTGGAGACAGTCCGAACCACAAGTACCGGGTCCATGGTTCTCGGCGTATACTGGGGGGACGGGGGGGACTCCCATTAACCCCTGACTATACCGGGGATACGCTTATCACAATGCCTTTCTGGTCTGTGCTGTAGCAGGGCATTCTGGCAGCCAAGTGGCTTGACCTTAATTAGTGAGCCTGGTTACCCCCTCTCGGAACCACAGACTTAGAAATCGCCAGCTCATATACAGTGCATAAAATATATTTATATATATACCCTTATACACCATTTTAATAAAAAATATCACAAAATTCTTCTAAGTCCCTCGGGAAGAGTGAAAGACGCGCACGTTCATTTTCAGAGCTCCTAGACCTTCCCATAAGAAGTTAGCCAAAAAGTAGCTTCGAAAAACGCTTAGGTTAAGTTTCAGAGTTGCTTCTAATGTACCGAAGCTGGACTTAGACATAATTTCACTCTCACAACATTATGGCTGGTTGGAGACAGTCCGAACCACAAGTACCGGGTCCATGGTTCTCGGCGTATACTGGGGGGACGGGGACGACTCCCATTAACCCCTGACTATACCGGGGATACGCTTATCACAATGCCTTTCTGGTATGTGCTGAAGCAGGGCATTCTGGCAGCCAAGTGGCTTGACCTTAATTAGTGAGCCTGGTTACCCCCTCTCGGAACCACAGACTTAGAAATCGCCAGCTCATATACAGTGCATAAAATATATTTATATATATACCCTTATACACCCTTTTAATAAAAAATATCACAAAATTCTTCTAAGTCCCTCGGGAAGAGTGAAAGATGCGCACGTTCATTTTCAGAGCTCCTAGACCTTCCCATAAGAAGTTAGCCAAAAAGTAGCTTCGAAAAACGCTTAGGTGAAGTTTCAGAGTTGCTTCTAATGTACCAAAGCTGGACTTAGACATAATTTCACTCTCACAACATTATGGCTGGTTGGAGACAGTCCGAACCACAAGTACCGGGTCCATGGTTCTGGGCGTATACTGGGGGGACGGGGACGACTCCCATTAACCCCTGACTATACCGGGGATACGCTTATCACAATGCCTTTCTGGTCTGTGCTGAAGCAGGGCATTCTGGCAGCCAAGTGGCTTGACCTTTATTAGTGAGCCTGGTTACCCCCTCTCGGAACAACAGACTTAGAAATCGCCAGCTCATATACAGTGCATAAAATATATTTATATATATACCCTTATACACCATTTTAATAAAAAATATCACAAAATTCTTCTAAGTCCCTCGGGAAGAGTGAAAGACGCGCACGTTCATTTTCAGAGCTCCTAGACCTTCCCATAAGAAGTTAGCCAAAAAGTAGCTTCGAAAAACGCTTAGGTTAAGTTTCAGAGTTGCTTCTAATGTACCGAAGCTGGACTTAACATAATTTCACTCTCACAACATTATGGCTGGTTGGAGACAGTCCGAACCACAAGTACCGGGTCCATGGTTCTCGGCGTATACTGGGGGGACGGGGGGGACTCCCATTAACCCCTGACTATACCGGGGATACGCTTATCACAATGCCTTTCTGGTATGTGCTGAAGCAGGGCATTCTGGCAGCCAAGTGGCTTGACCTTAATTAGTGAGCCTGGTTACCCCCTCTCGGAACCACAGACTTAGAAATCGCCAGCTCATATACAGTGCATAAAATATATTTATATATATACCCTTATACACCCTTTTAATAAAAAATATCACAAAATTCTTCTAAGTCCCTCGGGAAGAGTGAAAGATGCGCACGTTCATTTTCAGAGCTCCTAGACCTTCCCATAAGAAGTTAGCCAAAAAGTAGCTTCGAAAAACGCTTAGGTGAAGTTTCAGAGTTGCTTCTAATGTACCAAAGCTGGACTTAGACATAATTTCACTCTCACAACATTATGGCTGGTTGGAGACAGTCCGAACCACAAGTACCGGGTCCATGGTTCTGGGCGTATACTGGGGGGACGGGGACGAATCCCATTAACCCCTGACTATACCGGGGATACGCTTATCACAATGCCTTTCTGGTCTGTGCTGAAGCAGGGCATTCTGGCAGCCAAGTGGCTTGACCTTAATTAGTGAGCCTGGTTACCCCCTCTCGGAACCACAGACTTAGAAATCGCCAGCTCATATACAGTGCATAAAATATATTTATATATAAACCCTTATACACCATTTTAATAAAAAATATCACAAAATTCTTCTAAGTCCCTCGGGAAGAGTGAAAGACGCGCACGTTCATTTTCAGAGCTCCTAGACCTTCCCATAAGAAGTTAGCCAAAAAGTAGCTTCGAAAAACGCTTAGGTTAAGTTTCAGAGTTGCTTCTAATGTACCGAAGCTGGACTTAGACATAATTTCACTCTCACAACATTATGGCTGGTTGGAGACAGTCCGAACCACAAGTACCGGGTCCATGGTTCTCGGCGTATACTGGGGGGACGGGGACGACTCCCATTAACCCCTGACTATACCGGGGATACGCTTATCACAATGCCTTTCTGGTCTGTGCTGAAGCAGGGCATTCTGGCAGCCAAGTGGCTTGACCTTTATTAGTGAGCCTGGTTACCCCCTCTCGGAACAACAGACTTAGAAATCGCCAGCTCATATACAGTGCATAAAATATATTTATATATATACCCTTATACACCATTTTAATAAAAAATATCACAAAATTCTTCTAAGTCCCTCGGGAAGAGTGAAAGACGCGCACGTTCATTTTCAGAGCTCCTAGACCTTCCCATAAGAAGTTAGCCAAAAAGTAGCTTCGAAAAACGCTTAGGTGAAGTTTCAGAGTTGCTTCTACTGTAATGTACCAAAGCTGGACTTAGACATAATTTCACTCTCACAACATTATGGCTGGTTGGAGACAGTCCGAACCACAAGTACCGGGTCCATGGTTCTGGGCGTATACTGGGGGGACGGGGACGACTCCCATTAACCCCTGACTATACCGGGGATACGCTTATCACAATGCCTTTCTGGTCTGTGCTGAAGCAGGGCATTCTGGCAGCCAAGTGGCTTGACCTTTATTAGTGAGCCTGGTTACCCCCTCTCGGAACAACAGACTTAGAAATCGCCAGCTCATATACAGTGCATAAAATATATTTATATATATACCCTTATACACCATTTTAATAAAAAATATCACAAAATTCTTCTAAGTCCCTCGGGAAGAGTGAAAGACGCGCACGTTCATTTTCAGAGCTCCTAGACCTTCCCATAAGAAGTTAGCCAAAAAGTAGCTTCGAAAAACGCTTAGGTTAAGTTTCAGAGTTGCTTCTAATGTACCGAAGCTGGACTTAACATTATTTCACTCTCACAACATTATGGCTGGTTGGAGACAGTCCGAACCACAAGTACCGGGTCCATGGTTCTCGGCGTATACTGGGGGGACGGGGGGGACTCCCATTAACCCCTGACTATACCGGGGATACGCTTATCACAATGCCTTTCTGGTCTGTGCTGAAGCAGGGCATTCTGGCAGCCAAGTGGCTTGACCTTAATTAGTGAGCCTGGTTACCCCCTCTCGGAACCACAGACTTAGAAATCGCCAGCTCATATACAGTGCATAAAATATATTTATATATATACCCTTATACACCATTTTAATAAAAAATATCACAAAATTCTTCTAAGTCCCTCGGGAAGAGTGAAAGACGCGCACGTTCATTTTCAGAGCTCCTAGACCTTCCCATAAGAAGTTAGCCAAAAAGTAGCTTCGAAAAACGCTTAGGTTAAGTTTCAGAGTTGCTTCTAATGTACCGAAGCTGGACTTAACATAATTTCACTCTCACAACATTATGGCTGGTTGGAGACAGTCCGAACCACAAGTACCGGGTCCATGGTTCTCGGCGTATACTGGGGGGACGGGGACGACTCCCATTAACCCCTGACTATACCGGGGATACGCTTATCACAATGCCTTTCTGGTATGTGCTGAAGCAGGGCATTCTGGCAGCCAAGTGGCTTGACCTTAATTAGTGAGCCTGGTTACCCCCTCTCGGAACCACAGACTTAGAAATCGCATGCTCATATACAGTGCATAAAATATATTTATATATATACCCTTATACACCCTTTTAATAAAAAATATCACAAAATTCTTCTAAGTCCCTCGGGAAGAGTGAAAGATGCGCACGTTCATTTTCAGAGCTCCTAGACCTTCCCATAAGAAGTTAGCCAAAAAGTAGCTTCGAAAAACGCTTAGGTGAAGTTTCAGAGTTGCTTCTAATGTACCAAAGCTGGACTTAGACATAATTTCACTCTCACAACATTATGGCTGGTTGGAGACAGTCCGAACCACAAGTACCGGGTCCATGGTTCTGGGCGTATACTGGGGGGACGGGGACGAATCCCATTAACCCCTGACTATACCGGGGATACGCTTATCACAATGCCTTTCTGGTCTGTGCTGAAGCAGGGCATTCTGGCAGCCAAGTGGCTTGACCTTAATTAGTGAGCCTGGTTACCCCCTCTCGGAACCACAGACTTAGAAATCGCCAGCTCATATACAGTGCATAAAATATATTTATATATAAACCCTTATACACCATTTTAATAAAAAATATCACAAAATTCTTCTAAGTCCCTCGGGAAGAGTGAAAGACGCGCACGTTCATTTTCAGAGCTCCTAGACCTTCCCATAAGAAGTTAGCCAAAAAGTAGCTTCGAAAAACGCTTAGGTTAAGTTTCAGAGTTGCTTCTAATGTACCGAAGCTGGACTTAGACATAATTTCACTCTCACAACATTATGGCTGGTTGGAGACAGTCCGAACCACAAGTACCGGGTCCATGGTTCTCGGCGTATACTGGGGGGACGGGGACGACTCCCATTAACCCCTGACTATACCGGGGATACGCTTATCACAATGCCTTTCTGGTCTGTGCTGAAGCAGGGCATTCTGGCAGCCAAGTGGCTTGACCTTTATTAGTGAGCCTGGTTACCCCCTCTCGGAACAACAGACTTAGAAATCGCCAGCTCATATACAGTGCATAAAATATATTTATATATATACCCTTATACACCATTTTAATAAAAAATATCACAAAATTCTTCTAAGTCCCTCGGGAAGAGTGAAAGACGCGCACGTTCATTTTCAGAGCTCCTAGACCTTCCCATAAGAAGTTAGCCAAAAAGTAGCTTCGAAAAACGCTTAGGTTAAGTTTCAGAGTTGCTTCTAATGTACCGAAGCTGGACTTAACATAATTTCACTCTCACAACATTATGGCTGGTTGGAGACAGTCCGAACCACAAGTACCGGGTCCATGGTTCTCGGCGTATACTGGGGGGACGGGGGGGACTCCCATTAACCCCTGACTATACCGGGGATACGCTTATCACAATGCCTTTCTGGTCTGTGCTGAAGCAGGGCATTCTGGCAGCCAAGTGGCTTGACCTTAATTAGTGAGCCTGGTTACCCCCTCTCGGAACCACAGACTTAGAAATCGCCAGCTCATATACAGTGCATAAAATAAATTTATATATATACCCTTATACACCATTTTAATAAAAAATATCACAAAATTCTTCTAAGTCCCTCGGGAAGAGTGAAAGACGCGCACGTTCATTTTCAGAGCTCCTAGACCTTCCCATAAGAAGTTAGCCAAAAAGTAGCTTCGAAAAACGCTTAGGTTAAGTTTCAGAGTTGCTTCTAATGTACCGAAGCTGGACTTAGACATAATTTCACTCTCACAACATTATGGCTGGTTGGAGACATTCCGAACCACAAGTACCGGGTCCATGGTTCTCGGCGTATACTGGGGGGACGGGGACGACTCCCATTAACCCCTGACTATACCGGGGATACGCTTATCACAATGCCTTTCTGGTATGTGCTGAAGCAGGGCATTCTGGCAGCCAAGTGGCTTGACCTTAATTAGTGAGCCTGGTTACCCCCTCTCGGAACCACAGACTTAGAAATCGCCAGCTCATATACAGTGCATAAAATATATTTATATATATACCGTTATACACCCTTTTAATAAAAAATATCACAAAATTCTTCTAAGTCCCTCGGGAAGAGTGAAAGATGCGCACGTTCATTTTCAGAGCTCCTAGACCTTCCCATAAGAAGTTAGCCAAAAAGTAGCTTCGAAAAACGCTTAGGTGAAGTTTCAGAGTTGCTTCTAATGTACCAAAGCTGGACTTAGACATAATTTCACTCTCACAACATTATGGCTGGTTGGAGACAGTCCGAACCACAAGTACCGGGTCCATGGTTCTGGGCGTATACTGGGGGGACGGGGACGACTCCCATTAACCCCTGACTATACCGGGGATACGCTTATCACAATGCCTTTCTGGTCTGTGCTGAAGCAGGGCATTCTGGCAGCCAAGTGGCTTGACCTTTATTAGTGAGCCTGGTTACCCCCTCTCGGAACAACAGACTTAGAAATCGCCAGCTCATATACAGTGCATAAAATATATTTATATATATACCCTTATACACCATTTTAATAAAAAATATCACAAAATTCTTCTAAGTCCCTCGGGAAGAGTGAAAGACGCGCACGTTCATTTTCAGAGCTCCTAGACCTTCCCATAAGAAGTTAGCCAAAAAGTAGCTTCGAAAAACGCTTAGGTTAAGTTTCAGAGTTGCTTCTAATGTACCGAAGCTGGACTTAGACATAATTTCACTCTCACAACATTATGGCTGGTTGGAGACAGTCCGAACCACAAGTACCGGGTCCATGGTTCTCGGCATATACTGGGGGGACGGGGACGACTCCCATTAACCCCTGACTATACCGGGGATACGCTTATCACAATGCCTTTCTGGTCTGTGCTGAAGCAGGGCATTCTGGCAGCCAAGTGGCTTGACCTTTATTAGTGAGCCTGGTTACCCCCTCTCGGAACAACAGACTTAGAAATCGCCAGCTCATATACAGTGCATAAAATATATTTATATATATACCCTTATACACCATTTTAATAAAAAATATCACAAAATTCTTCTAAGTCCCTCGGGAAGAGTGAAAGACGCGCACGTTCATTTTCAGAGCTCCTAGACCTTCCCATAAGAAGTTAGCCAAAAAGTAGCTTCGAAAAACGCTTAGGTTAAGTTTCAGAGTTGCTTCTAATGTACCGAAGCTGGACTTAACATAATTTCACTCTCACAACATTATGGCTGGTTGGAGACAGTCCGAACCACAAGTACCGGGTCCATGGTTCTCGGCGTATACTGGGGGGACGGGGGGGACTCCCATTAACCCCTGACTATACCGGGGATACGCTTATCACAATGCCTTTCTGGTATGTGCTGAAGCAGGGCATTCTGGCAGCCAAGTGGCTTGACCTTAATTAGTGAGCCTGGTTACCCCCTCTCGGAACCACAGACTTAGAAATCGCCAGCTCATATACAGTGCATAAAATATATTTATATATATACCGTTATACACCCTTTTAATAAAAAATATCACAAAATTCTTCTAAGTCCCTCGGGAAGAGTGAAAGATGCGCACGTTCATTTTCAGAGCTCCTAGACCTTCCCATAAGAAGTTAGCCAAAAAGTAGCTTCGAAAAACGCTTAGGTGAAGTTTCAGAGTTGCTTCTAATGTACCAAAGCTGGACTTAGACATAATTTCACTCTCACAACATTATGGCTGGTTGGAGACAGTCCGAACCACAAGTACCGGGTCCATGGTTCTGGGCGTATACTGGGGGGACGGGGACGACTCCCATTAACCCCTGACTATACCGGGGATACGCTTATCACAATGCCTTTCTGGTCTGTGCTGAAGCAGGGCATTCTGGCAGCCAAGTGGCTTGACCTTTATTAGTGAGCCTGGTTACCCCCTCTCGGAACAACAGACTTAGAAATCGCCAGCTCATATACAGTGCATAAAATATATTTATATATATACCCTTATACACCATTTTAATAAAAAATATCACAAAATTCTTAAAAGTCCCTCGGGAAGAGTGAAAGACGCGCACGTTCATTTTCAGAGCTCCTAGACCTTCCCATAAGAAGTTAGCCAAAAAGTAGCTTCGAAAAACGCTTAGGTTAAGTTTCAGAGTTGCTTCTAATGTACCGAAGCTGGACTTAACATAATTTCACTCTCACAACATTATGGCTGGTTGGAGACAGTCCGAACCACAAGTACCGGGTCCATGGTTCTCGGCGTATACTGGGGGGACGGGGGGGACTCCCATTAACCCCTGACTATACCGGGGATACGCTTATCACAATGCCTTTCTGGTATGTGCTGAAGCAGGGCATTCTGGCAGCCAAGTGGCTTGACCTTTATTAGTGAGCCTGGTTACCCCCTCTCGGAACAACAGACTTAGAAATCGCCAGCTCATATACAGTGCATAAAATATATTTATATATATACCGTTATACACCCTTTTAATAAAAAATATCACAAAATTCTTCTAAGTCCCTCGGGAAGAGTGAAAGATGCGCACGTTCATTTTCAGAGCTCCTAGACCTTCCCATAAGAAGTTAGCCAAAAAGTAGCTTCGAAAAACGCTTAGGTTAAGTTTCAGAGTTGCTTCTAATGTACCGAAGCTGGACTTAACATAATTTCACTCTCACAACATTATGGCTGGTTGGAGACAGTCCGAACCACAAGTACCGGGTCCATGGTTCTCGGCGTATACTGGGGGGACGGGGGGGACTCCCATTAACCCCTGACTATACCGGGGATACGCTTATCACAATGCCTTTCTGGTATGTGCTGAAGCAGGGCATTCTGGCAGCCAAGTGGCTTGACCTTAATTAGTGAGCCTGGTTACCCCCTCTCGGAACCACAGACTTAGAAATCGCCAGCTCATATACAGTGCATAAAATATATTTATATATATACCGTTATACACCCTTTTAATAAAAAATATCACAAAATTCTTCTAAGTCCCTCGGGAAGAGTGAAAGATGCGCACGTTCATTTTCAGAGCTCCTAGACCTTCCCATAAGAAGTTAGCCAAAAAGTAGCTTCGAAAAACGCTTAGGTGAAGTTTCAGAGTTGCTTCTAATGTACCAAAGCTGGACTTAGACATAATTTCACTCTCACAACATTATGGCTGGTTGGAGACAGTCCGAACCACAAGTACCGGGTCCATGGTTCTGGGCGTATACTGGGGGGACGGGGACGACTCCCATTAACCCCTGACTATACCGGGGATACGCTTATCACAATGCCTTTCTGGTCTGTGCTGAAGCAGGGCATTCTGGCAGCCAAGTGGCTTGACCTTTATTAGTGAGCCTGGTTACCCCCTCTCGGAACAACAGACTTAGAAATCGCCAGCTCATATACAGTGCATAAAATATATTTATATATATACCCTTATACACCATTTTAATAAAAAATATCACAAAATTCTTCTAAGTCCCTCGGGAAGAGTGAAAGACGCGCACGTTCATTTTCAGAGCTCCTACAGTAGACCTTCCCATAAGAAGTTAGCCAAAAAGTAGCTTCGAAAAACGCTTAGGTTAAGTTTCAGAGTTGCTTCTAATGTACCGAAGCTGGACTTAGACATAATTTCACTCTCACAACATTATGGCTGGTTGGAGACAGTCCGAACCACAAGTACCGGGTCCATGGTTCTCGGCGTATACTGGGGGGACGGGGACGACTCCCATTAACCCCTGACTATACCGGGGATACGCTTATCACAATGCCTTTCTGGTCTGTGCTGAAGCAGGGCATTCTGGCAGCCAAGTGGCTTGACCTTTATTAGTGAGCCTGGTTACCCCCTCTCGGAACAACAGACTTAGAAATCGCCAGCTCATATACAGTGCATAAAATATATTTATATATATACCCTTATACACCATTTTAATAAAAAATATCACAAAATTCTTCTAAGTCCCTCGGGAAGAGTGAAAGACGCGCACGTTCATTTTCAGAGCTCCTAGACCTTCCCATAAGAAGTTAGCCAAAAAGTAGCTTCGAAAAACGCTTAGGTTAAGTTTCAGAGTTGCTTCTAATGTACCGAAGCTGGACTTGACATAATTTCACTCTCACAACATTATGGCTGGTTGGAGACAGTCCGAACCACAAGTACCGGGTCCATGGTTCTGGGCGTATACTGGGGGGACGGGGGGGACTCCCATTAACCCCTGACTATACCGGGGATACGCTTATCACAATGCCTTTCTGGTCTGTGCTGAAGCAGGGCATTCTGGCAGCCAAGTGGCTTGACCTTAATTAGTGAGCCTGGTTACCCCCTCTCGGAACCACAGACTTAGAAATCGCCAGCTCATATACAGTGCATAAAATATATTTATATATATACCCTTATACACCATTTTAATAAAAAATATCACAAAATTCTTCTAAGTCCCTCGGGAAGAGTGAAAGACGCGCACGTTCATTTTCAGAGCTCCTAGACCTTCCCATAAGAAGTTAGCCAAAAAGTAGCTTCGAAAAACGCTTAGGTTAAGTTTCAGAGTTGCTTCTAATGTACCGAAGCTGGACTTAGACATAATTTCACTCTCACAACATTATGGCTGGTTGGAGACAGTCCGAACCACAAGTACCGGGTCCATGGTTCTCGGCGTATACTGGGGGGACGGGGACGACTCCCATTAACCCCTGACTATACCGGGGATACGCTTATCACAATGCCTTTCTGGTCTGTGCTGAAGCAGGGCATTCTGGCAGCCAAGTGGCTTGACCTTTATTAGTGAGCCTGGTTACCCCCTCTCGGAACAACAGACTTAGAAATCGCCAGCTCATATACAGTGCATAAAATATATTTATATATATACCGTTATACACCCTTTTAATAAAAAATATCACAAAATTCTTCTAAGTCCCTCGGGAAGAGTGAAAGATGCGCACGTTCATTTTCAGAGCTCCTAGACCTTCCCATAAGAAGTTAGCCAAAAAGTAGCTTCGAAAAACGCTTAGGTGAAGTTTCAGAGTTGCTTCTAATGTACCAAAGCTGGACTTAGACATAATTTCACTCTCACAACATTATGGCTGGTTGGAGACAGTCCGAACCACAAGTACCGGGTCCATGGTTCTGGGCGTATACTGGGGGGACGGGGACGACTCCCATTAACCCCTGACTATACCGGGGATACGCTTATCACAATGCCTTTCTGGTCTGTGCTGAAGCAGGGCATTCTGGCAGCCAAGTGGCTTGACCTTAATTAGTGAGCCTGGTTACCCCCTCTCGGAACCACAGACTTAGAAATCGCCAGCTCATATACAGTGCATAAAATATATTTATATATATACCCTTATACACCATTTTAATAAAAAATATCACAAAATTCTTCTAAGTCCCTCGGGAAGAGTGAAAGACGCGCGCGTTCATTTTCAGAGCTCCTAGACCTTCCCATAAGAAGTTAGCCAAAAAGTAGCTTCGAAAAACGCTTAGGTTAAGTTTCAGAGTTGCTTCTAATGTACCGAAGCTGGACTTAGACATAATTTCACTCTCACAACATTATGGCTGGTTGGAGACAGTCCGAACCACAAGTACCGGGTCCATGGTTCTCGGCGTATACTGGGGGGACGGGGACGACTCCCATTAACCCCTGACTATACCGGGGATACGCTTATCACAATGCCTTTCTGGTCTGTGCTGAAGCAGGGCATTCTGGCAGCCAAGTGGCTTGACCTTTATTAGTGAGCCTGGTTACCCCCTCTCGGAACAACAGACTTAGAAATCGCCAGCTCATATACAGTGCATAAAATATATTTATATATATACCGTTATACACCCTTTTAATAAAAAATATCACAAAATTCTTCTAAGTCCCTCGGGAAGAGTGAAAGATGCGCACGTTCATTTTCAGAGCTCCTAGACCTTCCCATAAGAAGTTAGCCAAAAAGTAGCTTCGAAAAACGCTTAGGTGAAGTTTCAGAGTTGCTTCTAATGTACCAAAGCTGGACTTAGACATAATTTCACTCTCACAACATTATGGCTGGTTGGAGACAGTCCGAACCACAAGTACCGGGTCCATGGTTCTGGGCGTATACTGGGGGGACGGGGACGACTCCCATTAACCCCTGACTATACCGGGGATACGCTTATCACAATGCCTTTCTGGTCTGTGCTGAAGCAGGGCATTCTGGCAGCCAAGTGGCTTGACCTTTATTAGTGAGCCTGGTTACCCCCTCTCGGAACAACAGACTTAGAAATCGCCAGCTCAAATACAGTGCATAAAATATATTTATATATATACCCTTATACACCATTTTAATAAAAAATATCACAAAATTCTTCTAAGTCCCTCGGGAAGAGTGAAAGACGCGCACGTTCATTTTCAGAGCTCCTAGACCTTCCCATAAGAAGTTAGCCAAAAAGTAGCTTCGAAAAACGCTTAGGTTAAGTTTCAGAGTTGCTTCTAATGTACCGAAGCTGGACTTAGACATAATTTCACTCTCACAACATTATGGCTGGTTGGAGACAGTCCGAACCACAAGTACCGGGTCCATGGTTCTGGGCGTATACTGGGGGGACGGGGACGACTCCCATTAACCCCTGACTATACCGGGGATACGCTTATCACAATGCCTTTCTGGTCTGTGCTGAAGCAGGGCATTCTGGCAGCCAAGTGGCTTGACCTTAATTAGTGAGCCTGGTTACCCCCTCTCGGAACCACAGACTTAGAAATCGCCAGCTCATATACAGTGCATAAAATATATTTATATATATACCCTTATACACCATTTTAATAAAAAATATCACAAAATTCTTCTAAGTCCCTCGGGAAGAGTGAAAGACGCGCACGTTCATTTTCAGAGCTCCTAGACCTTCCCATAAGAAGTTAGCCAAAAAGTAGCTTCGAAAAACGCTTAGGTTAAGTTTCAGAGTTGCTTCTAATGTACCGAAGCTGGACTTAGACATAATTTCACTCTCACAACATTATGGCTGGTTGGAGACAGTCCGAACCACAAGTACCGGGTCCATGGTTCTCGGCGTATACTGGGGGGACGGGGACGACTCCCATTAACCCCTGACTATACCGGGGATACGCTTATCACAATGCCTTTCTGGTCTGTGCTGAAGCAGGGCATTCTGGCAGCCAAGTGGCTTGACCTTTATTAGTGAGCCTGGTTACCCCCTCTCGGAACAACAGACTTAGAAATCGCCAGCTCATATACAGTGCATAAAATATATTTATATATATACCCTTATACACCATTTTAATAAAAAATATCACAAAATTCTTCTAAGTCCCTCGGGAAGAGTGAAAGACGCGCACGTTCATTTTCAGATCTCCTAGACCTTCCCATAAGAAGTTAGCCAAAAAGTAGCTTCGAAAAACGCTTAGGTTAAGTTTCAGAGTTGCTTCTAATGTACCGAAGCTGGACTTGACATAATTTCACTCTCACAACATTATGGCTGGTTGGAGACAGTCCGAACCACAAGTACCGGGTCCATGGTTCTCGGCGTATACTGGGGGGACGGGGGGGACTCCCATTAACCCCTGACTATACCGGGGATACGCTTATCACAATGCCTTTCTGGTCTGTGCTGAAGCAGGGCATTCTGGCAGCCAAGTGGCTTGACCTTAATTAGTGAGCCTGGTTACCCCCTCTCGGAACCACAGACTTAGAAATCGCCAGCTCATATACAGTTCATAAAATATATTTATATATATACCCTTATACACCATTTTAATAAAAAATATCACAAAATTCTTCTAAGTCCCTCGGGAAGAGTGAAAGACGCGCACGTTCATTTTCAGAGCTCCTAGACCTTCCCATAAGAAGTTAGCCAAAAAGTAGCTTCGAAAAACGCTTAGGTTAAGTTTCAGAGTTGCTTCTAATGTACCGAAGCTGGACTTAGACATAATTTCACTCTCACAACATTATGGCTGGTTGGAGACAGTCCGAACCACAAGTACCGGGTCCATGGTTCTCGGCGTATACTGGGGGGACGGGGACGACTCCCATTAACCCCTGACTATACCGGGGATACGCTTATCACAATGCCTTTCTGGTATGTGCTGAAGCAGGGCATTCTGGCAGCCAAGTGGCTTGACCTTAATTAGTGAGCCTGGTTACCCCCTCTCGGAACCACAGACTTAGAAATCGCCAGCTCATATACAGTGCATAAAATATATTTATATATATACCCTTATACACCCTTTTAATAAAAAATATCACAAAATTCTTTTAAGTCCCTCGGGAAGAGTGAAAGATGCGCACGTTCATTTTCAGAGCTCCTAGACCTTCCCATAAGAAGTTAGCCAAAAAGTAGCTTCGAAAAACGCTTAGGTGAAGTTTCAGAGTTGCTTCTAATGTACCGAAGCTGGACTTAGACATAATTTCACTCTCACAACATTATGGCTGGTTGGAGACAGTCCGAACCACAAGTACCGGGTCCATGGTTCTGGGCGTATACTGGGGGGACGGGGACGACTCCCATTAACCCCTGACTATACCGGGGATACGCTTATCACAATGCCTTTCTGGTCTGTGCTGAAGCAGGGCATTCTGGCAGCCAAGTGGCTTGACCTTTATTAGTGAGCCTGGTTACCCCCTCTCGGAACAACAGACTTAGAAATCGCCAGCTCATATACAGTGCATAAAATATATTTATATATATACCCTTATACACCATTTTAATAAAAAATATCACAAAATTCTTCTAAGTCCCTCGGGAAGAGTGAAAGACGCGCACGTTCATTTTCAGAGCTCCTAGACCTTCCCAAAAGAAGTTAGCCAAAAAGTAGCTTCGAAAAACGCTTAGGTGAAGTTTCAGAGTTGCTTCTAATGTACCAAAGCTGGACTTAGACATAATTTCACTCTCACAACATTATGGCTGGTTGGAGACAGTCCGAACCACAAGTACCGGGTCCATGGTTCTGGGCGTATACTGGGGGGACGGGGACGACTCCCATTAACCCCTGACTATACCGGGGATACGCTTATCACAATGCCTTTCTGGTCTGTGCTGAAGCAGGGCATTCTGGCAGCCAAGTGGCTTGACCTTTATTAGTGAGCCTGGTTACCCCCTCTCGGAACAACAGACTTAGAAATCGCCAGCTCATATACAGTGCATAAAATATATTTATATATATACCCTTATACACCATTTTAATAAAAAATATCACAAAATTCTTCTAAGTCCCTCGGGAAGAGTGAAAGACGCGCACGCTCATTTTCAGAGCTCCTAGACCTTCCCATAAGAAGTAAACCAAAAAGTAGCTTCGAAAAACGCTTAGGTTAAGTTTCAGAGTTGCTTCTAATGTACCGAAGCTGGACTTAACATAATTTCACTCTCACAACATTATGGCTGGTTGGAGACAGTCCGAACCACAAGTACCGGGTCCATGGTTCTCGGCGTATACTGGGGGGACGGGGGGGACTCCCATTAACCCCTGACTATACCGGGGATACGCTTATCACAATGCCTTTCTGGTCTGTGCTGAAGCAGGGCATTCTGGCAGCCAAGTGGCTTGACCTTAATTAGTGAGCCTGGTTACCCCCTCTCGGAACCACAGACTTAGAAATCGCCAGCTCATATACAGTGCATAAAATATATTTATATATATACCCTTATACACCATTTTAATAAAAAATATCACAAAATTCTTCTAAGTCCCTCGGGAAGAGTGAAAGACGCGCACGTTCATTTTCAGAGCTCCTAGACCTTCCCATAAGAAGTTAGCCAAAAAGTAGCTTCGAAAAACGCTTAGGTTAAGTTTCAGAGTTGCTTCTAATGTACCGAAGCTGGACTTAGACATAATTTCACTCTCACAACATTATGGCTGGTTGGAGACAGTCCGAACCACAAGTACCGGGTCCATGGTTCTCGGCGTATACTGGGGGGACGGGGACGACTCCCATTAACCCCTGACTATACCGGGGATACGCTTATCACAATGCCTTTCTGGTATGTGCTGAAGCAGGGCATTCTGGCAGCCAAGTGGCTTGACCTTAATTAGTGAGCCTGGTTACCCCCTCTCGGAACCACAGACTTAGAAATCGCCAGCTCATATACAGTGCATAAAATATATTTATATATATACCCTTATACACCATTTTAATAAAAAATATCACAAAATTCTTCTAAGTCCCTCGGGAAGAGTGAAAGACGCGCACGTTCATTTTCAGAGCTCCTAGACCTTCCCATAAGAAGTTAGCCAAAAAGTAGCTTCGAAAAACGCTTAGGTTAAGTTTCAGAGTTGCTTCTAATGTACCGAAGCTGGACTTAGACATAATTTCACTCTCACAACATTATGGCTGGTTGGAGACAGTCCGAACCACAAGTACCGGGTCCATGGTTCTCGGCGTATACTGGGGGGACGGGGACGACTCCCATTAACCCCTGACTATACCGGGGATACGCTTATCACAATGCCTTTCTGGTATGTGCTGAAGCAGGGCATTCTGGCAGCCAAGTGGCTTGACCTTAATTAGTGAGCCTGGTTACCCCCTCTCGGAACCACAGACTTAGAAATCGCCAGCTCATATACAGTGCATAAAATATATTTATATATATACCCTTATACACCATTTTAATAAAAAATATCACAAAATTCTTCTAAGTCCCTCGGGAAGAGTGAAAGACGCGCACGTTCATTTTCAGAGCTCCTAGACCTTCCCATAAGAAGTTAGCCAAAAAGTAGCTTCGAAAAACGCTTAGGTTAAGTTTCAGAGTTGCTTCTAATGTACCGAAGCTGGACTTAGACATAATTTCACTCTCACAACATTATGGCTGGTTGGAGACAGTCCGAACCACAAGTACCGGGTCCATGGTTCTCGGCGTATACTGGGGGGACGGGGACGACTCCCATTAACCCCTGACTATACCGGGGATACGCTTATCACAATGCCTTTCTGGTATGTGCTGAAGCAGGGCATTCTGGCAGCCAAGTGGCTTGACCTTAATTAGTGAGCCTGGTTACCCCCTCTCGGAACCACAGACTTAGAAATCGCCAGCTCATATACAGTGCATAAAATATATTTATATATATACCCTTATACACCCTTTTAATAAAAAATATCACAAAATTCTTCTAAGTCCCTCGGGAAGAGTGAAAGATGCGCACGTTCATTTTCAGAGCTCCTAGACCTTCCCATAAGAAGTTAGCCAAAAAGTAGCTTCGAAAAACGCTTAGGTGAAGTTTCAGAGTTGCTTCTAATGTACCAAAGCTGGACTTAGACATAATTTCACTCTCACAACATTATGGCTGGTTGGAGACAGTCCGAACCACAACTACCGGGTCCATGGTTCTGGGCGTATACTGGGGGGACGGGGACGACTCCCATTAACCCCTGACTATACCGGGGATACGCTTATCACAATGCCTTTCTGGTCTGTGCTGAAGCAGGGCATTCTGGCAGCCAAGTGGCTTGACCTTTATTAGTGAGCCTGGTTACCCCCTCTCGGAACAACAGACTTAGAAATCGCCAGCTCATATACAGTGCATAAAATATATTTATATATATACCCTTATACACCATTTTAATAAAAAATATCACAAAATTCTTCTAAGTCCCTCGGGAAGAGTGAAAGACGCGCACGTTCATTTTCAGAGCTCCTAGACCTTCCTATAAGAAGTTAGCCAAAAAGTAGCTTCGAAAAACGCTTAGGTTAAGTTTCAGAGTTGCTTCTAATGTACCGAAGCTGGACTTAGACATAATTTCACTCTCACAACATTATGGCTGGTTGGAGACAGTCCGAACCACAAGTACCGGGTCCATGGTTCTCGGCGTATACTGGGGGGACGGGGACGACTCCCATTAACCCCTGACTATACCGGGGATACGCTTATCACAATGCCTTTCTGGTATGTGCTGAAGCAGGGCATTCTGGCAGCCAAGTGGCTTGACCTTAATTAGTGAGCCTGGTTACCCCCTCTCGGAACCACAGACTTAGAAATAGCCAGCTCATATACAGTGCATAAAATATATTTATATATATACCCTTATACACCCTTTTAATAAAAAATATCACAAAATTCTTCTAAGTCCCTCGGGAAGAGTGAAAGATGCGCACGTTCATTTTCAGAGCTCCTAGACCTTCCCATAAGAAGTTAGCCAAAAAGTAGCTTCGAAAAACGCTTAGGTGAAGTTTCAGAGTTGCTTCTAATGTACCAAAGCTGGACTTAGACATAATTTCACTCTCACAACATTATGGCTGGTTGGAGACAGTCCGAACCACAACTACCGGGTCCATGGTTCTGGGCGTATACTGGGGGGACGGGGACGACTCCCATTAACCCCTGACTATACCGGGGATACGCTTATCACAATGCCTTTCTGGTCTGTGCTGAAGCAGGGCATTCTGGCAGCCAAGTACCTTGACCTTTATTAGTGAGCCTGGTTACCCCCTCTCGGAACAACAGACTTAGAAATCGCCAGCTCATATACAGTGCATAAAATATATTTATATATATACCCTTATACACCATTTTAATAAAAAATATCACAAAATTCTTCTAAGTCCCTCGGGAAGAGTGAAAGACGCGCACGTTCATTTTCAGAGCTCCTAGACCTTCCTATAAGAAGTAAGCCAAAAAGTAGCTTCGAAAAACGCTTAGGTTAAGTTTCAGAGTTGCTTCTAATGTACCGAAGCTGGACTTAGACATAATTTCACTCTCACAACATTATGGCTGGTTGGAGACAGTCCGAACCACAAGTACCGGGTCCATGGTTCTGGGCGTATACTGGGGGGACGGGGGGGACTCCCATTAACCCCTGACTATACCGGGGATACGCTTATCACAATGCCTTTCTGGTCTGTGCTGAAGCAGGGCATTCTGGCAGCCAAGTGGCTTGACCTTAATTAGTGAGCCTGGTTACCCCCTCTCGGAACCACAGACTTAGAAATCGCCAGCTCATATACAGTGCATAAAATATATTTATATATATACCCTTATACACCATTTTAATAAAAAATATCACAAAATTCTTCTAAGTCCCTCGGGAAGAGTGAAAGACGCGCACGTTCATTTTCAGAGCTCCTAGACCTTCCCATAAGAAGTTAGCCAAAAAGTAGCTTCGAAAAACGCTTAGGTGAAGTTTCAGAGTTGCTTCTAATGTACCAAAGCTGGACTTAGACATAATTTCACTCTCACAACATTATGGCTGGTTGGAGACAGTCCGAACCACAAGTACCGGGTCCATGGTTCTGGGCGTATACTGGGGGGACGGGGACGACTCCCATTAACCCCTGACTATACCGGGGATACGCTTATCACAATGCCTTTCTGGTCTGTGCTGAAGCAGGGCATTCTGGCAGCCAAGTGGCTTGACCTTTATTAGTGAGCCTGGTTACCCCCTCTCGGAACAACAGACTTAGAAATCGCCAGCTCATATACAGTGCATAAAATATATTTATATATATACCCTTATACACCATTTTAATAAAAAATATCACAAAATTCTTCTAAGTCCCTCGGGAAGAGTGAAAGACGCGCACGTTCATTTTCAGAGCTTCTAGACCTTCCCATAAGAAGTTAGCCAAAAAGTAGCTTCGAAAAACGCTTAGGTTAAGTTTCAGAGTTGCTTCTAAAGTACCGAAGCTGGACTTAACATAATTTCACTCTCACAACATTATGGCTGGTTGGAGACAGTCCGAACCACAAGTACCGGGTCCATGGTTCTCGGCGTATACTGGGGGGACGGGGGGGACTCCCATTAACCCCTGACTATACCGGGGATACGCTTATCACAATGCCTTTCTGGTCTGTGCTGAAGCAGGGCATTCTGGCAGCCAAGTGGCTTGACCTTAATTAGTGAGCCTGGTTACCCCCTCTCGGAACCACAGACTTAGAAATCGCCAGCTCATATACAGTGCATAAAATATATTTATATATATACCCTTATACACCATTTTAATAAAAAATATCACAAAATTCTTCTAAGTCCCTCGGGAAGAGTGAAAGATGCGCACGTTCATTTTCAGAGCTCCTAGACCTTCCCATAAGAAGTTAGCCAAAAAGTAGCTTCGAAAAACGCTTAGGTGAAGTTTCAGAGTTGCTTCTAATGTACCAAAGCTGGACTTAGACATAATTTCACTCTCACAACATTATGGCTGGTTGGAGACAGTCCGAACCACAAGTACCGGGTCCATGGTTCTGGGCGTATACTGGGGGGACGGGGACGACTCCCATTAACCCCTGACTATACCGGGGATACGCTTATCACAATGCCTTTCTGGTCTGTGCTGAAGCAGGGCATTCTGGCAGCCAAGTGGCTTGACCTTTATTAGTGAGCCTGGTTACCCCCTCTCGGAACAACAGACTTAGAAATCGCCAGCTCATATACAGTGCATAAAATATATTTATATATATACCCTTATACACCATTTTAATAAAAAATATCACAAAATTCTTCTAAGTCCCTCGGGAAGAGTGAAAGACGCGCACGTTCATTTTCAGAGCTTCTAGACCTTCCCATAAGAAGTTAGCCAAAAAGTAGCTTCGAAAAACGCTTAGGTTAAGTTTCAGAGTTGCTTCTAAAGTACCGAAGCTGGACTTAACATAATTTCACTCTCACAACATTATGGCTGGTTGGAGACAGTCCGAACCACAAGTACCGGGTCCATGGTTCTCGGCGTATACTGGGGGGACGGGGGGGACTCCCATTAACCCCTGACTATACCGGGGATACGCTTATCACAATGCCTTTCTGGTCTGTGCTGAAGCAGGGCATTCTGGCAGCCAAGTGGCTTGACCTTAATTAGTGAGCCTGGTTACCCCCTCTCGGAACCAAAGACTTAGAAATCGCCAGCTCATATACAGTGCATAAAATATATTTAGATATATACCCTTATACACCATTTTAATAAAAAATATCACAAAATTCTTCTACAGTAAGTCCCTCGGGAAGAGTGAATGACGCGCACGTTCATTTTCAGAGCTCCTAGACCTTCCTATAAGAAGTTAGCCAAAAAGTAGCTTCGAAAAACGCTTAGGTTAAGTTTCAGAGTTGCTTCTAATGTACCGAAGCTGGACTTAGACATAATGTCACTCTCACAACATTATGGCTGGTTGGAGACAGTCCGAACCACAAGTACCGGGTCCATGGTTCTGGGCGTATACTGGGGGGACGGGGGGGACTCCCATTAACCCCTGACTATACCGGGGATACGCTTATCACAATGCCTTTCTGGTCTGTGCTGAAGCAGGGCATTCTGGCAGCCAAGTGGCTTGACCTTTATTAGTGAGCCTGGTTACCCCCTCTCGGAACAACAGACTTAGAAATCGCCAGCTCATATACAGTGCATAAAATATATTTATATATATACCCTTATACACCATTTTAATAAAAAATATCACAAAATTCTTCTAAGTCCCTCGGGAAGAGTGAAAGACGCGCACGTTCATTTTCAGAGCTCCTAGACCTTCCCATAAGAAGTTAGCCAAAAAGTAGCTTCGAAAAACGCTTAGGTTAAGTTTCAGAGTTGCTTCTAATGTACCGAAGCTGGACTTAACATAATTTCACTCTCACAACATTATGGCTGGTTGGAGACAGTCCGAACCACAAGTACCGGGTCCATGGTTCTGGGCGTATACTGGGGGGACAGGGACGACTCCCATTAACCCCTGACTATACCGGGGATACGCTTATCACAATGCCTTTCTGGTCTGTGCTGAAGCATGGCATTCTGGCAGCCAAGTACCTTGACCTTTATTAGTGAGCCTGGTTACCCCCTCTCGGAACAACAGACTTAGAAATCGCCAGCTCATATACAGTGCATAAAATATATTTATATATATACCCTTATACACCATTTTAATAAAAAATATCACAAAATTCTTCTAAGTCCCTCGGGAAGAGTGAAAGACGCGCACGTTCATTTTCAGAGCTCCTAGACCTTCCTATAAGAAGTTAGCCAAAAAGTAGCTTCGAAAAACGCTTAGGTTAAGTTTCAGAGTTGCTTCTAATGTACCGAAGCTGGACTTAGACATAATTTCACTCTCACAACATTATGGCTGGTTGGAGACAGTCCGAACCACAAGTACCGGGTCCATGGTTCTGGGCGTATACTGGGGGGACGGGGGGGACTCCCATTAACCCCTGACTATACCGGGGATACGCTTATCACAATGCCTTTCTGGTCTGTGCTGAAGCAGGGCATTCTGGCAGCCAAGTGGCTTGACCTTAATTAGTGAGCCTGGTTACCCCCTCTCGGAACCACAGACTTAGAAATCGCCAGCTCATATACAGTGCATAAAATATATTTATATATATACCCTTATACACCATTTTAATAAAAAATATCACAAAATTCTTCTAAGTCCCTCGGGAAGAGTGAAAGACGCGCACTTTCATTTTCAGAGCTCCTAGACCTTCCCATAAGAAGTTAGCCAAAAAGTAGCTTCGAAAAACGCTTAGGTGAAGTTTCAGAGTTGCTTCTAATGTACCAAAGCTGGACTTAGACATAATTTCACTCTCACAACATTATGGCTGGTTGGAGACAGTCCGAACCACAAGTACCGGGTCCATGGTTCTGGGCGTATACTGGGGGGACGGGGACGACTCCCATTAACCCCTGACTATACCGGGGATACGCTTATCACAATGCCTTTCTGGTCTGTGCTGAAGCAGGGCATTCTGGCAGCCAAGTGGCTTGACCTTAATTAGTGAGCCTGGTTACCCCCTCTCGGAACCACAGACTTAGAAATCGCCAGCTCATATACAGTGCATAAAATATATTGATATATATACCCTTATACACCATTTTAATAAAAAATATCACAAAATTCTTCTAAGTCCCTCGGGAAGAGTGAAAAACGCGCACGTTCATTTTCAGAGCTCCTAGACCTTCCCATAAGAAGTTAGCCAAAAAGTAGCTTCGAAAAACGCTTAGGTTAAGTTTCAGAGTTGCTTCTAATGTACCAAAGCTGGACTTAGACATAATTTCACTCTCACAACATTATGGCTGGTTGGAGACAGTCCGAACCACAAGTACCGGGTCCATGGTTCTGGGCGTATACTGGGGGGACGGGGACGACTCCCATTAACCCCTGACTATACCGGGGATACGCTTATCACAATGCCTTTCTGGTCTGTGCTGAAGCAGGGCATTCTGGCAGCCAAGTGGCTTGACCTTTATTAGTGAGCCTGGTTACCCCCTCTCGGAACAACAGACTTAGAAATAGCCAGCTCATATACAGTGCATAAAATATATTTATATATATATACCCTTATACACCATTTTAATAAAAAATATCACAAAATTCTTCTAAGTCCCTCGGGAAGAGTGAAAGACGCGCACGTTCATTTTCAGAGCTCCTAGACCTTCCTATAAGAAGTTAGCCAAAAAGTAGCTTCGAAAAACGCTTAGGTTAAGTTTCAGAGTTGCTTCTAATGTACCGAAGCTGGACTTAGACATAATTTCACTCTCACAACATTATGGCTGGTTGGAGACAGTCCGAACCACAAGTACCGGGTCCATGGTTCTGGGCGTATACTGGGGGGACGGGGACGACTCCCATTAACCCCTGACTATACCGGGGATACGCTTATCACAATGCCTTTCTGGTCTGTGCTGAAGCAGGGCATTCTGGCAGCCAAGTGGCTTGACCTTAATTAGTGAGCCTGGTTACCCCCTCTCGGAACCACAGACTAAGAAATCGCCAGCTCATATACAGTGCATAAAATATATTTATATATATACCCTTATACACCATTTTAATAAAAAATATCACAAAATTCTTCTAAGTCCCTCGGGAAGAGTGAAAGACGCGCACGTTCATTTTCAAAGCTCCTAGACCTTCCTATAAGAAGTTAGCCAAAAAGTAGCTTCGAAAAACGCTTAGGTTAAGTTTCAGAGTTGCTTCTAATGTACCAAATCTGGACTTAGACATAATTTCACTCTCACAACATTATGGCTGGTTGGAGACAGTCCGAACCACAAGTTCCGGGTCCATGGTTCTGGGCGTATACTGGGGGGACGGGGACGACTCCCATTAACCCCTGACTATACTGGGGATACGCTTATCACAATGCCTTTCTGGTCTGTGCTGAAGCAGGGCATTCTGGCAGCCAAGTGGCTTGACCTTAATTAGTGAGCCTGGTTACCCCCTCTCGGAACCACAGACTTAGAAATCGCCAGCTCATATACAGTGCATAAAATATATTTATATATTTACCCTTATACACCATTTTAATAAAAAATATCACAAAATTCTTCTAAGTCCCTCGGGAAGAGTGAAAGATGCGCACGTTCATTTTCAGAGATCCTAGACCTTCCCATAAGAAGTTAGCCAAAAAGTAGCTTCGAAAAACGCTTAGGTGAAGTTTCAGAGTTGCTTCTAATGTACCAAAGCTGGACTTAGACATAATTTCACTCTCACAACATTATGGCTGGTTGGAGACAGTCCGAACCACAAGTACCGGGTCCATGGTTCTGGGCGTATACTGGGGGGACGGGGACGACTCCCATTAACCCCTGACTATACCGGGGATACGCTTATCACAATGCCTTTCTGCTCTGTGCTGAAGCAGGGCATTCTGGCAGCCAAGTACCTTGACCTTTATTAGTGAGCCTGGTTACCCCCTCTCGGAACAACAGACTTAGAAATCGCCAGCTCATATACAGTGCATAAAATATATTTATATATATACCCTTATACACCATTTTAATAAAAAATATCACAAAATTCTTCTAAGTCCCTCGGGAAGAGTGAAAGACGCGCACGTTCATTTTCAGAGCTCCTAGACCTTCCTATAAGAAGTTAGCCAAAAAGTAGCTTCGAAAAACGCTTAGGTTAAGTTTCAGAGTTGCTTCTAATGTACCGAAGCTGGACTTAGACATAATTTCACTCTCACAACATTATGGCTGGTTGGAGACAGTCCGAACCACAAGTACCGGGTCCATGGTTCTGGGCGTATACTGGGGGGACGGGGGGGACTCCCATTAACCCCTGACTATACCGGGGATACGCTTATCACAATGCCTTTCTGGTCTGTGCTGAAGCAGGGCATTCTGGCAGCCAAGTGGCTTGACCTTAATTAGTGAGCCTGGTTACCCCCTCTCGGAACCACAGACTTAGAAATCGCCAGCTCATATACAGTGCATAAAATATATTTATATATATACCCTTATACACCATTTTAATAAAAAATATCACAAAATTCTTCTAAGTCCCTCGGGAAGAGTGAAAGACGCGCACTTTCATTTTCAGAGCTCCTAGACCTTCCCATAAGAAGTTAGCCAAAAAGTAGCTTCGAAAAACGCTTAGGTGAAGTTTCAGAGTTGCTTCTAATGTACCAAAGCTGGACTTAGACATAATTTCACTCTCACAACATTATGGCTGGTTGGAGACAGTCCGAACCACAAGTACCGGGTCCATGGTTCTGGGCGTATACTGGGGGGACGGGGACGACTCCCATTAACCCCTGACTATACCGGGGATACGCTTATCACAATGCCTTTCTGGTCTGTGCTGAAGCAGGGCATTCTGGCAGCCAAGTGGCTTGACCTTAATTAGTGAGCCTGGTTACCCCCTCTCGGAACCACAGACTTAGAAATCGCCAGCTCATATACAGTGCATAAAATATATTTATATATATACCCTTATACACCATTTTAATAAAAAATATCACAAAATTCTTCTAAGTCCCTCGGGAAGAGTGAAAAACGCGCACGTTCATTTTCAGAGCTCCTAGACCTTCCCATAAGAAGTTAGCCAAAAAGTAGCTTCGAAAAACGCTTAGGTGAAGTTTCAGAGTTGCTTCTAATGTACCAAAGCTGGACTTAGACATAATTTCACTCTCACAACATTATGGCTGGTTGGAGACAGTCCGAACCACAAGTACCGGGTCCATGGTTCTGGGCGTATACTGGGGGGACGGGGACGACTCCCATTAACCCCTGACTATACCGGGGATACGCTTATCACAATGCCTTTCTGGTCTGTGCTGAAGCAGGGCATTCTGGCAGCCAAGTGGCTTGACCTTTATTAGTGAGCCTGGTTACCCCCTCTCGGAACAACAGACTTAGAAATCGCCAGCTCATATACAGTGCATAAAATATATTTAGATATATACCCTTATTCACCATTTTAATAAAAAATATCACAAAATTCTTCTACAGTAAGTCCCTCGGGAAGAGTGAATGACGCGCACGTTCATTTTCAGAGCTCCTAGACCTTCCTATAAGAAGTTAGCCAAAAAGTAGCTTCGAAAAACGCTTAGGTTAAGTTTCAGAGTTGCTTCTAATGTACCGAAGCTGGACTTAGACATAATGTCACTCTCACAACATTATGGCTGGTTGGAGACAGTCCGAACCACAAGTACCGGGTCCATGGTTCTGGGCGTATACTGGGGGGACGGGGGGGACTCCCATTAACCCCTGACTATACCGGGGATACGCTTATCACAATGCCTTTCTGGTCTGTGCTGAAGCAGGGCATTCTGGCAGCCAAGTGGCTTGACCTTTATTAGTGAGCCTGGTTACCCCCTCTCGGAACAACAGACTTAGAAATCGCCAGCTCATATACAGTGCATAAAATATATTTATATATATATACCCTTATACACCATTTTAATAAAAAATATCACAATATTCTTCTAAGTCCCTCGGGAAGAGTGAAAGACGCGCACGTTCATTTTCAGAGCTTCTAGACCTTCCTATAAGAAGTTAGCCAAAAAGTAGCTTCGAAAAACGCTTAGGTTAAGTTTCAGAGTTGCTTCTAATGTACCGAAGCTGGACTTAGACATAATTTCACTCTCACAACATTATGGCTGGTTGGAGACAGTCCGAACCACAAGTACCGGGTCCATGGTTCTGGGCGTATACTGGGGGGACGGGGACGACTCCCATTAACCCCTGACTATACCGGGGATACGCTTATCACAATGCCTTTCTGGTCTGTGCTGAAGCAGGGCATTCTGGCAGCCAAGTGGCTTGACCTTAATTAGTGAGCCTGGTTACCCCCTCTCGGAACCACAGACTTAGAAATCGCCAGCTCATATACAGTGCATAAAATATATTTATATATATACCCTTATACACCATTTTAATAAAAAATATCACAAAATTCTTCTAAGTCCCTCGGGAAGAGTGAAAAACGCGCACGTTCATTTTCAGAGCTCCTAGACCTTCCCATAAGAAGTTAGCCAAAAAGTAGCTTCGAAAAACGCTTAGGTGAAGTTTCAGAGTTGCTTCTAATGTACCAAAGCTGGACTTAGACATAATTTCACTCTCACAACATTATGGCTGGTTGGAGACAGTCCGAACCACAAGTACCGGGTCCATGGTTCTGGGCGTATACTGGGGGGACGGGGACGACTCCCATTAACCCCTGACTATACCGGGGATACGCTTATCACAATGCCTTTCTGGTCTGTGCTGAAGCAGGGCATTCTGGCAGCCAAGTGGCTTGACCTTTATTAGTGAGCCTGGTTACCCCCTCTCGGAACAACAGACTTAGAAATCGCCAGCTCATATACAGTGCATAAAATATATTTAGATATATACCCTTATTCACCATTTTAATAAAAAATATCACCAAATTCTTCTACAGTAAGTCCCTCAGGAAGAGTGAATGACGCGCACGTTCATTTTCAGAGCTCCTAGACCTTCCTATAAGAAGTTAGCCAAAAAGTAGCTTCGAAAAACGCTTAGGTTAAGTTTCAGAGTTGCTTCTAATGTACCGAAGCTGGACTTAGACATAATGTCACTCTCACAACATTATGGCTAGTTGGAGACAGTCCGAACCACAAGTACCGGGTCCATGGTTCTGGGCGTATACTGGGGGGACGGGGGGGACTCCCATTAACCCCTGACTATACCGGGGATACGCTTATCACAATGCCTTTCTGGTCTGTGCTGAAGCAGGGCATTCTGGCAGCCAAGTGGCTTGACCTTTATTAGTGAGCCTGGTTACCCCCTCTCGGAACAACAGACTTAGAAATCGCCAGCTCATATACAGTGCATAAAATATATTTATATATATATACCCTTATACACCATTTTAATAAAAAATATCACAAAATTCTTCTAAGTCCCTCGGGAAGAGTGAAAGACGCGCACGTTCATTTTCAGAGCTTCTAGACCTTCCTATAAGAAGTTAGCCAAAAAGTAGCTTCGAAAAACGCTTAGGTTAAGTTTCAGAGTTGCTTCTAATGTACCGAAGCTGGACTTAGACATAATTTCACTCTCACAACATTATGGCTGGTTGGAGACAGTCCGAACCACAAGTACCGGGTCCATGGTTCTGGGCGTATACTGGGGGGACGGGGACGACTCCCATTAACCCCTGACTATACCGGGGATACGCTTATCACAATGCCTTTCTGGTCTGTGCTGAAGCAGGGCATTCTGGCAGCCAAGTGGCTTGACCTTAATTAGTGAGCCTGGTTACCCCCTCTCGGAACCACAGACTTAGAAATCGCCAACTCATATACAGTGCATAAAATATATTTATATATATACCCTTATACACCATTTTAATAAAAAATATCACAAAATTCTTCTAAGTCCCTCGGGAAGAGTGAAAGACGCGCACGTTCATTTTCAAAGCTCCTAGACCTTCCTATAAGAAGTTAGCCAAAAAGTAGCTTCGAAAAACGCTTAGGTTAAGTTTCAGAGTTGCTTCTAATGTACCAAATCTGGACTTAGACATAATTTCACTCTCACAACATTATGGCTGGTTGGAGACAGTCCGAACCACAAGTACCGGGTCCATGGTTCTGGGCGTATACTGGGGGGACGGGGACGACTCCCATTAACCCCTGACTATACTGGGGATACGCTTATCACAATGCCTTTCTGGTCTGTGCTGAAGCAGGGCATTCTGGCATCCAAGTGGCTTGACCTTTATTAGTGAGCCTGGTTACCCCCTCTCGGAACCACAGACTTAGAAATCGCCAGCTCATATACAGTGCATAAAATATATTTATATATATACCCTTATACACCATTTTAATAAAAAATATCACAAAATTCTTCTAAGTCCCTCGGGAAGAGTGAAAGACGCGCACGTTCATTTTCAAAGCTCCTAGACCTTCCTATAAGAAGTTAGCCAAAAAGTAGCTTCGAAAAACGCTTAGGTTAAGTTTCAGAGTTGCTTCTAATGTACCAAATCTGGACTTAGACATAATTTCACTCTCACAACATTATGGCTGGTTGGAGACAGTCCGAACCACAAGTACCGGGTCCATGGTTCTGGGCGTATACTGGGGGGACGGGGACGACTCCCATTAACCCCTGACTATACTGGGGATACGCTTATCACAATGCCTTTCTGGTCTGTGCTGAAGCAGGGCATTCTGGCATCCAAGTGGCTTGACCTTTATTAGTGAGCCTGGTTACCCCCTCTCGGAACCACAGACTTAGAAATCGCCAGCTCATATACAGTGCATAAAATATATTTATATATATACCCTTATACACCATTTTAATAAAAAATATCACAAAATTCTTCTAAGTCCCTCGGGAAGAGTGAAAGACGCGCACGTTCATTTTCAGAGCTCCTAGACCTTCCCATAAGAAGTTAGCCAAAAAGTAGCTTCGAAAAACGCTTAGGTTAAGTTTCAGAGTTGCTTCTAATGTACCGAAGCTGGACTTAACATAATTTCACTCTCACAACATTATGGCTGGTTGGAGACAGTCCGAACCACAAGTACCGGGTCCATGGTTCTCGGCGTATACTGGGGGGACGGGGACGACTCCCATTAACCCCTGACTATACCGGGGATACGCTTATCACAATGCCTTTCTGGTCTGTGCTGAAGCAGGGCATTCTGGCAGCCAAGTGGCTTGACCTTAATTAGTGAGCCTGGTTACCCCCTCTCGGAACCACAGACTTAGAAATCGCCAGCTCATATACAGTGCATAAAATATATTTATATATATACCCTTATACACCATTTTAATAAAAAATATCACAAAATTCTTCTAAGTCCCTCGGGAAGAGTGAAAGATGCGCACGTTCATTTTCAGAGATCCTAGACCTTCCCAAAAGAAGTTAGCCAAAAAGTAGCTTCGAAAAACGCTTAGGTGAAGTTTCAGAGTTGCTTCTAATGTACCAAAGCTGGACTTAGACATAATTTCACTCTCACAACATTATGGCTGGTTGGAGACAGTCCGAACCACAAGTACCGGGTCCATGGTTCTGGGCGTATACTGGGGGGACGGGGACGACTCCCATTAACCCCTGACTATACCGGGGATACGCTTATCACAATGCCTTTCTGGTCTGTGCTGAAGCAGGGCATTCTGGCAGCCAAGTACCTTGACCTTTATTAGTGAGCCTGGTTACCCCCCCTCGGAACAACAGACTTAGAAATCGCCAGCTCATATACAGTGCATAAAATATATTTACATATATACCCTTATACACCATTTTAATAAAAAATATCACAAAATTCTTCTAAGTCCCTCGGGAAGAGTGAAAGACGCGCACGTTCATTTTCAGAGCTCCTAGACCTTCCTATAAGAAGTTAGCCAAAAAGTAGCTTCGAAAAACGCTTAGGTTAAGTTTCAGAGTTGCTTCTAATGTACCGAAGCTGGACTTAGACATAATTTCACTCTCACAACATTATGGCTGGTTGGAGACAGTCCGAACCACAAGTACCGGGTCCATGGTTCTGGGCGTATACTGGGGGGACGGGGGGGACTCCCATTAACCCCTGACTATACCGGGGATACGCTTATCACAATGCCTTTCTGGTCTGTGCTGAAGCAGGGCATTCTGGCAGCCAAGTGGCTTGACCTTAATTAGTGAGCCTGGTTACCCCCTCTCGGAACCACAGACTTAGAAATCGCCAGCTCATATACAGTGCATAAAATATATTTATATATATACCCTTATACACCATTTTAATAAAAAATATCACAAAATTCTTCTAAGTCCCTCGGGAAGAGTGAAAGACGCGCACTTTCATTTTCAGAGCTCCTAGACCTTCCCATAAGAAGTTAGCCAAAAAGTAGCTTCGAAAAACGCTTAGGTGAAGTTTCAGAGTTGCTTCTAATGTACCAAAGCTGGACTTAGACATAATTTCACTCTCACAACATTATGGCTGGTTGGAGACAGTCCGAACCACAAGTACCGGGTCCATGGTTCTGGGCGTATACTGGGGGGACGGGGACGACTCCCATTAACCCCTGACTATACCGGGGATACGCTTATCACAATGCCTTTCTGGTCTGTGCTGAAGCAGGGCATTCTGGCAGCCAAGTGGCTTGACCTTAATTAGTGAGCCTGGTTACCCCCTCTCGGAACCACAGACTTAGAAATCGCCAGCTCATATACAGTGCATAAAATATATTTATATATATACCCTTATACACCATTTTAATAAAAAATATCACAAAATTCTTCTAAGTCCCTCGGGAAGAGTGAAAGACGCGCACGTTCATTTTCAGAGCTCCTAGACCTTCCCATAAGAAGTTAGCCAAAAAGTAGCTTCGAAAAACGCTTAGGTGAAGTTTCAGAGTTGCTTCTAATGTACCAAAGCTGGACTTAGACATAATTTCACTCTCACAACATTATGGCTGGTTGGAGACAGTCCGAACCACAAGTACCGGGTCCATGGTTCTGGGCGTATACTGGGGGGACGGGGACGACTCCCATTAACCCCTGACTATACCGGGGATACGCTTATCACAATGCCTTTCTGGTCTGTGCTGAAGCAGGGCATTCTGGCAGCCAAGTGGCTTGACCTTTATTAGTGAGCCTGGTTACCCCCTCTCGGAACAACAGACTTAGAAAGCGCCAGCTCATATACAGTGCATAAAATATATTTATATATATACCCTTATACACCATTTTAATAAAAAATATCACAAAATTCTTCTACAGTAAGTCCCTCGGGAAGAGTGAAAGACGCGCACTTTCATTTTCAGAGCTCCTAGACCTTCCCATAAGAAGTTAGCCAAAAAGTAGCTTCGAAAAACGCTTAGGTGAAGTTTCAGAGTTGCTTCTAATGTACCAAAGCTGGACTTAGACATAATTTCACTCTCACAACATTATGGCTGGTTGGAGACAGTCCGAACCACAAGTACCGGGTCCATGGTTCTGGGCGTATACTGGGGGGACGGGGACGACTCCCATTAACCCCTGACTATACCGGGGATACGCTTATCACAATGCCTTTCTGGTCTGTGCTGAAGCAGGGCATTCTGGCAGCCAAGTGGCTTGACCTTAATTAGTGAGCCTGGTTACCCCCTCTCGGAACCACAGACTTAGAAATCGCCAGCTCATATACAGTGCATAAAATATATTTATATATATACCCTTATACACCATTTTAATAAAAAATATCACAAAATTCTTCTAAGTCCCTCGGGAAGAGTGAAAGACGCGCACGTTCATTTTCAGAGCTCCTAGACCTTCCCATAAGAAGTTAGCCAAAAAGTAGCTTCGAAAAACGCTTAGGTGAAGTTTCAGAGTTGCTTCTAATGTACCAAAGCTGGACTTAGACATAATTTCACTCTCACAACATTATGGCTGGTTGGAGACAGTCCGAACCACAAGTACCGGGTCCATGGTTCTGGGCGTATACTGGGGGGACGGGGACGACTCCCATTAACCCCTGACTATACCGGGGATACGCTTATCACAATGCCTTTCTGGTCTGTGCTGAAGCAGGGCATTCTGGCAGCCAAGTGGCTTGACCTTTATTAGTGAGCCTGGTTACCCCCTCTCGGAACAACAGACTTAGAAAGCGCCAGCTCATATACAGTGCATAAAATATATTTATATATATACCCTTATACACCATTTTAATAAAAAATATCACAAAATTCTTCTACAGTAAGTCCCTCGGGAAGAGTGAATGACGCGCACGTTCATTTTCAGAGCTCCTAGACCTTCCTATAAGAAGTTAGCCAAAAAGTAGCTTCGAAAAACGCTTAGGTTAAGTTTCAGAGTTGCTTCTAATGTACCGAAGCTGGACTTAGACATAATGTCACTCTCACAACATTATGGCTGGTTGGAGACAGTCCGAACCACAAGTACCGGGTCCATGGTTCTGAGCGTATACTGGGGGGACGGGGGGGACTCCCATTAACCCCTGACTATACCGGGGATACGCTTATCACAATGCCTTTCTGGTCTGTGCTGAAGCAGGGCATTCTGGCAGCCAAGTGGCTTGACCTTTATTAGTGAGCCTGGTTACCCCCTCTCGGAACAACAGACTTAGAAATCGCCAGCTCATATACAGTGCATAAAATATATTTATATATATATACCCTTATACACCATTTTAATAAAAAATATCACAAAATTCTTCTAAGTCCCTCGGGAAGAGTGAAAGACGCGCACGTTCATTTTCAGAGCTTCTAGACCTTCCTATAAGAAGTTAGCCAAAAAGTAGCTTCGAAAAACGCTTAGGTTAAGTTTCAGAGTTGCTTCTAATGTACCGAAGCTGGACTTAGACATAATTTCACTCTCACAACATTATGGCTGGTTGGAGACAGTCCGAACCACAAGTACCGGGTCCATGGTTCTGGGCGTATACTGGGGGGACGGGGACGACTCCCATTAACCCCTGACTATACCGGGGATACGCTTATCACAATGCCTTTCTGGTCTATGCTGAAGCAGGGCATTCTGGCAGCCAAGTGGCTTGACCTTAATTAGTGAGCCTGGTTACCCCCTCTCGGAACCACAGACTTAGAAATCGCCAGCTCATATACAGTGCATAAAATATATTTATATATATACCCTTATACACCATTTTAATAAAAAATATCACAAAATTCTTCTAAGTCCCTCGGGAAGAGTGAAAGACGCGCACGTTCATTTTCAAAGCTCCTAGACCTTCCTATAAGAAGTTAGCCAAAAAGTAGCTTCGAAAAACGCTTAGGTTAAGTTTCAGAGTTGCTTCTAATGTACCAAATCTGGACTTAGACATAATTTCACTCTCACAACATTATGGCTGGTTGGAGACAGTCCGAACCACAAGTACCGGGTCCATGGTTCTGGGCGTATACTGGGGGGACGGGGACGACTCCCATTAACCCCTGACTATACTGGGGATACGCTTATCACAATGCCTTTCTGGTCTGTGCTGAAGCAGGGCATTCTGGCATCCAAGTGGCTTGACCTTTATTAGTGAGCCTGGTTACCCCCTCTCGGAACCACAGACTTAGAAATCGCCAGCTCATATACAGTGCATAAAATATATTTATATATATACCCTTATACACCATTTTAATAAAAAATATCACAAAATTCTTCTAAGTCCCTCGGGAAGAGTGAAAGACGCGCACGTTCATTTTCAGAGCTCCTAGACCTTCCCATAAGAAGTTAGCCAAAAAGTAGCTTCGAAAAACGCTTAGGTTAAGTTTCAGAGTTGCTTCTAATGTACCGAAGCTGGACTTAACATAATTTCACTCTCACAACATTATGGCTGGTTGGAGACAGTCCGAACCACAAGTACCGGGTCCATGGTTCTCGGCGTATACTGGGGGGACGGGGACGACTCCCATTAACCCCTGACTATACCGGGGATACGCTTATCACAATGCCTTTCTGGTCTGTGCTGAAGCAGGGCATTCTGGCAGCCAAGTGGCTTGACCTTAATTAGTGAGCCTGGTTACCCCCTCTCGGAACCACAGACTTAGAAATCGCCAGCTCATATACAGTGCATAAAATATATTTATATATATACCCTTATACACCATTTTAATAAAAAATATCACAAAATTCTTCTAAGTCCCTCGGGAAGAGTGAAAGATGCGCACGTTCATTTTCAGAGATCCTAGACCTTCCCATAAGAAGTTAGCCAAAAAGTAGCTTCGAAAAACGCTTAGGTGAAGTTTCAGAGTTGCTTCTAATGTACCAAAGCTGGACTTAGACATAATTTCACTCTCACAACATTATGGCTGGTTGGAGACAGTCCGAACCACAAGTACCGGGTCCATGGTTCTGGGCGTATACTGGGGGGACGGGGACGACTCCCATTAACCCCTGACTATACCGGGGATACGCTTATCACAATGCCTTTCTGGTCTGTGCTGAAGCAGGGCATTCTGGCAGCCAAGTGGCTTGACCTTTATTAGTGAGCCTGGTTACCCCCTCTCGGAACAACAGACTTAGAAATCGCCAGCTCATATACAGTGCATAAAATATATTTATATATATACCCTTATACACCATTTTAATAAAAAATATCACAAAATTCTTCTAAGTCCCTCGGGAAGAGTGAAAGACGCGCACGTTCATTTTCAGAGCTCCTAGACCTTCCTATAAGAAGTTAGCCAAAAAATAGCTTCGAAAAACGCTTAGGTTAAGTTTCAGAGTTGCTTCTAATGTACCGAAGCTGGACTTAGACATAATTTCACTCTCACAACATTATGGCTGGTTGGAGACAGTCCGAACCACAAGTACCGGGTCCATGGTTCTGGGCGTATACTGGGGGGACGGGGGGGACTCCCATTAACCCCTGACTATACCGGGGATACGCTTATCACAATGCCTTTCTGGTCTGTGCTGAAGCAGGGCATTCTGGCAGCCAAGTGGCTTGACCTTAATTAGTGAGCCTGGTTACCCCCTCTCGGAACCACAGACTTAGAAATCGCCAGCTCATATACAGTGCATAAAATATATTTATATATATACCCTTATACACCATTTTAATAAAAAATATCACAAAATTCTTCTAAGTCCCTCGGGAAGAGTGAAAGACGCGCACGTTCATTTTCAGAGCTCCTAGACCTTCCCATAAGAAGTTAGCCAAAAAGTAGCTTCGAAAAACGCTTAGGTGAAGTTTCAGAGTTGCTTCTAATGTACCAAAGCTGGACTTAGACATAATTTCACTCTCACAACATTATGGCTGGTTGGAGACAGTCCGAACCACAAGTACCGGGTCCATGGTTCTGGGCGTATACTGGGGGGACGGGGGGGACTCCCATTAACCCCTGACTATACCGGGGATACGCTTATCACAATGCCTTTCTGGTCTGTGCTGAAGCAGGGCATTCTGGCAGCCAAGTGGCTTGACCTTTATTAGTGAGCCTGGTTACCCCCTCTCGGAACAACAGACTTAGAAATCGCCAGCTCATATATAGTGCATAAAATATATTTATATATATACCCTTATACACCATTTTAATAAAAAATATCACAAAATTCTTCTAAGTCCCTCGGGATGAGTGAAAGACGCGCACGTTCATTTTCAGAGCTCCTAGACCTTCCCATAAGAAGTTAGCCAAAAAGTAGCTTCGAAAAACGCTTAGGTTAAGTTTCAGAGTTGCTTCTAATGTACCGAAGCTGGACTTAACATAATTTCACTCTCACAACATTATGGCTGGTTGGAGACAGTCCGAACCACAAGTACCGGGTCCATGGTTCTCGGCGTATACTGGGGGGACGGGGGGGACTCCCATTAACCCCTGACTATACCGGGGATACGCTTATCACAATGCCTTTCTGGTCTGTGCTGAAGCAGGGCATTCTGGCAGCCAAGTGGCTTGACCTTTATTAGTGAGCCTGGTTACCCCCTCTCGGAACCACAGACTTAGAAATCGCCAGCTCATATACAGTGCATAAAATATATTTATATATATATATACCCTTATACACCATTTTAATAAAAAATATAACAAAATTCTTCTAAGTCCCTCGGGAAGAGTGAAAGACGCGCACGTTCATTTTCAGAGCTCCTAGACCTTCCTATAAGAAGTTAGCCAAAAAGTAGCTGCGAAAAACGCTTAGGTTAAGTTTCAGAGTTGCTTCTAATGTACCAAAGCTGGACTTAGACATAATTTCACTCTCACAACATTATGGCTGGTTGGAGACAGTCCGAACGACAAATACCGGGTCCATGGTTCTGGCCGTATACTGGGGGGACGAGGACGACTCCCATTAACCCCTTACTATACCGGGGATACGCTTATCACAATGCCTTTCTGGTCTGTGCTGAAGCAGGGCATTCTGGCAGCCAAGTGGCTTGACCTTTATTAGTGAGCCTGGTTACCCCCTCTCGGAACCACAGACTTAGAAATTTCCTGCTCATATACAGTGCATAAAATATATTTATATATATACCCTTATACACCATTTTAATAAAAAATATCACAAAATTCTTCTAAGTCCCTCGGGAAGAGTGAAAGACGCGCACGTTCATTTTCAGAGCTCCTAGACCTTCCTATAAGAAGTTAGCCAAAAAGTAGCTTCGAAAAACGCTTAGGTTAAGTTTCAGAGTTGCTTCTAATGTACCAAAGCTGGACGTAGACATAATTTCACTCTCACAACATTATGGCTGGTTGGAGACAGTCCGAACCACAAGTACCGGGTCCATGGTTCTGGGCGTATACTGGGGGGACGGGGGGGACTCCCATTAACCCCTGACTATACCGGGGATACGCTTATCACAATGCCTTTCTGGTCTGTGCTGAAGCAGGGCATTCTGGCAGCCAAGTGGCTTGACCTTTATTAGTGAGCCTGGTTACCCCCTCTCGGAACCACAGACTTAGAAATTTCCTGCTCATATACAGTGCATAAAATATATTTATATATATACCCTTATACACCATTTTAATAAAAAATATCACAAAATTCTTCTAAGTCCCTCGGGAAGAGTGAAAGATGCGCACGTTCATTTTCAGAGCTTCTAGACCTTCCCATAAGAAGTTAGCCAAAAAGTAGCTTCGAAAAACGCTTAGGTTAAGTTTCAGAGTTGCTTCTAATGTACCGAAGCTGGACTTAACATACTGTAATTTCACTCTCACAACATTATGGCTGGTTGGAGACAGTCCGAACCACAAGTACCGGGTCCATGGTTCTGGGCGTATACTGGGGGGACGGGGACGACTCCCATTAACCCCTGACTATACCGGGGATACGCTTATCACAATGCCTTTCTGGTCTGTGCTGAAGCAGGGCATTCTGGCAGCCAAGTGGCTTGACCTTAATTAGTGAGCCTGGTTACCCCCTCTCGGAACCACAGACTTAGACATCGCCAGCTCATATACAGTGCATAAAATATATTTATATATATACCCTTATACACCATTTTAATAAAAAATATCACAAAATTCTTCTAAGTCCCTCGGGAAGAGTGAAAGATGCGCACGTTCATTTTCAGAGCTCCTAGACCTTCCCATAAGAAGTTAGCCAAAAAGTAGCTTCGAAAAACGCTTAGGTTAAGTTTCAGAGTTGCTTCTAATGTACCAAAGCTGGACTTAGACATAATTTCACTCTCACAACATTATGGCTGGTTGGAGACAGTCCGAACCACAAGTACCGGGTCCATGGTTCTGGGCGTATACTGGGGGGACGGGGACGACTCCCATTAACCCCTGACTATACCGGGGATACGCTTATCACAATGCCTTTCTGGTCTGTGCTGAAGCAGGGCATTCTGGCAGCCAAGTGGCTTGACCTTAATTAGTGAGCCTGGTTACCCCCTCTCGGAACCACAGACTTAGAAATCGCCAGCTCATATACAGTGCATAAAATATATTTATATATATACCCTTATACACCATTTTAATAAAAAATATCACAAAATTCTTCTAAGTCCCTCGGGAAGAGTGAAAGACGCGCACGTTCATTTTCAGAGCTCCTAGACCTTCCTATAAGAAGTTAGCTAAAAAGTAGCTTCGAAAAACGCTTAGGTTAAGTTTCAGAGTTGCTTCTAATGTACCGAAGCTGGACTTAGACATAATGTCACTCTCACAACATTATGGCTGGTTGGAGACAGTCCGAACCACAAGTACCGGGTCCATGGTTCTGGGCGTATACTGGGGGGACGGGGGGGACTCCCATTAACCCCTGACTATACCGGGGATACGCTTATCACAATGCCTTTCTGGTCTGTGCTGAAGCAGGGCATTCTGGCAGCCAAGTGGCTTGACCTTTATTAGTGAGCCTGGTTACCCCCTCTCGGAACAACAGACTTAGAAATCGCCAGCTCATATACAGTGCATAAAATATATTTATATATATACCCTTATACACCATTTTAATAAAAAATATCACAAAATTCTTCTAAGTCCCTCGGGAAGAGTGAAAGACGCGCACGTTCATTTTCAGAGCTCCTAGACCTTCCCATAAGAAGTTAGCCAAAAAGTAGCTTCGAAAAACGCTTAGGTTAAGTTTCAGAGTTGCTTCTAATGTACCGAAGCTGGACTTAACATAATTTCACTCTCACAACATTATGGCTGGTTGGAGACAGTCCGAACCACAAGTACCGGGTCCATGGTTCTGGGCGTATACTGGGGGGACAGGGACGACTCCCATTAACCCCTGACTATACCGGGGATACGCTTATCACAATGCCTTTCTGGTCTGTGCTGAAGCATGGCATTCTGGCAGCCAAGTACCTTGACCTTTATTAGTGAGCCTGGTTACCCCCTCTCGGAACAACAGACTTAGAAATCGCCAGCTCATATACAGTGCATAAAATATATTTATATATATACCCTTATACACCATTTTAATAAAAAATATCACAAAATTCTTCTAAGTCCCTCGGGAAGAGTGAAAGACGCGCACGTTCATTTTCAGAGCTCCTAGACCTTCCTATAAGAAGTTAGCCAAAAAGTATCTTCGAAAAACGCTTAGGTTAAGTTTCAGAGTTGCTTCTAATGTACCGAAGCTGGACTTAGACATAATTTCACTCTCACAACATTATGGCTGGTTGGAGACAGTCCGAACCACAAGTACCGGGTCCATGGTTCTGGGCGTATACTGGGGGGACGGGGGGGACTCCCATTAACCCCTGACTATACCGGGGATACGCTTATCACAATGCCTTTCTGGTCTGTGCTGAAGCAGGGCATTCTGGCAGCCAAGTGGCTTGACCTTAATTAGTGAGCCTGGTTACCCCCTCTCGGAACCACAGACTTAGAAATCGCCAGCTCATATACAGTGCATAAAATATATTTATATATATACCCTTATACACCATTTTAATAAAAAATATCACAAAATTCTTCTAAGTCCCTCGGGAAGAGTGAAAGACGCGCACGTTCATTTTCAGAGCTCCTAGACCTTCCCATAAGAAGTTAGCCAAAAAGTAGCTTCGAAAAACGCTTAGGTGAAGTTTCAGAGTTGCTTCTAATGTACCAAAGCTGGACTTAGACATAATTTCACTCTCACAACATTATGGCTGGTTGGAGACAGTCCGAACCACAAGTACCGGGTCCATGGTTCTGGGCGTATACTGGGGGGACGGGGACGACTCCCATTAACCCCTGACTATACCGGGGATACGCTTATCACAATGCCTTTCTGGTCTGTGCTGAAGCAGGGCATTCTGGCAGCCAAGTGGCTTGACCTTAATTAGTGAGCCTGGTTACCCCCTCTCGGAACCACAGACTTAGAAATCGCCAGCTCATATACAGTGCATAAAATATATTTATATATATACCCTTATACACCATTTTAATAAAAAATATCACAAAATTCTTCTACAGTAAGTCCCTCGGGAAGAGTGAATGACGCGCACGTTCATTTTCAGAGCTCCTAGACCTTCCTATAAGAAGTTAGCCAAAAAGTAGCTTCGAAAAACGCTTAGGTTAAGTTTCAGAGTTGCTTCTAATGTACCGAAGCTGGACTTAGACATAATGTCACTCTCACAACATTATGGCTGGTTGGAGACAGTCCGAACCACAAGTACCGGGTCCATGGTTCTGGGCGTATACTGGGGGGACGGGGGGACTCCCATTAACCCCTGACTATACCGGGGATACGCTTATCACAATGCCTTTCTGGTCTGTGCTGAAGCAGGGCATTCTGGCAGCCAAGTGGCTTGACCTTTATTAGTGAGCCTGGTTACCCCCTCTCGGAACAACAGACTTAGAAATAGCCAGCTCATATACAGTGCATAAAATATATTTATATATATATACCCTTATACACCATTTTAATAAAAAATATCACAAAATTCTTCTAAGTCCCTCGGGAAGAGTGAAAGACGCGCACGTTCATTTTCAGATCTTCTAGACCTTCCTATAAGAAGTTAGCCAAAAAGTAGCTTCGAAAAACGCTTAGGTTAAGTTTCAGAGTTGCTTCTAATGTACCGAAGCTGGACTTAGACATAATTTCACTCTCACAACATTATGGCTGGTTGGAGACAGTCCGAACCACAAGTACCGGGTCCATGGTTCTGGGCGTATACTGGGGGGACGGGGACGACTCCCATTAACCCCTGACTATACCGGGGATACGCTTATCACAATGCCTTTCTGGTCTGTGCTGAAGCAGGGCATTCTGGCAGCCAAGTGGCTTGACCTTAATTAGTGAGCCTGGTTACCCCCTCTCGGAACCACAGACTTAGAAATCGCCAGCTCATATACAGTGCATAAAATATATTTATATATATACCCTTATACACCATTTTAATAAAAAATATCACAAAATTCTTCTAAGTCCCTCGGGAAGAGTGAAAGACGCGCACGTTCATTTTCAAAGCTCCTAGACCTTCCTATAAGAAGTTAGCCAAAAAGTAGCTTCGAAAAACGCTTAGGTTAAGTTTCAGAGTTGCTTCTAATGTACCAAATCTGGACTTAGACATAATTTCACTCTCACAACATTATGGCTGGTTGGAGACAGTCCGAACCACAAGTTCCGGGTCCATGGTTCTGGGCGTATACTGGGGGGACGGGGACGACTCCCATTAACCCCTGACTATACTGGGGATACGCTTATCACAATGCCTTTCTGGTCTGTGCTGAAGCAGGGCATTCTGGCATCCAAGTGGCTTGACCTTTATTAGTGAGCCTGGTTACCCCCTCTCGGAACCACAGACTTAGAAATCGCCAGCTCATATACAGTGCATAAAATATATTTATATATATACCCTTATACACCATTTTAATAAAAAATATCACAAAATTCTTCTAAGTCCCTCGGGAAGAGTGAAAGACGCGCACGTTCATTTTCAGAGCTCCTAGACCTTCCCATAAGAAGTTAGCCAAAAAGTAGCTTCGAAAAACGCTTAGGTTAAGTTTCAGAGTTGCTTCTAAAGTACCGAAGCTGGACTTAACATAATTTCACTCTCACAACATTATGGCTGGTTGGAGACAGTCCGAACCACAAGTACCGGGTCCATGGTTCTCGGCGTATACTGGGGGGACGGGGACGACTCCCATTAACCCCTGACTATACCGGGGATACGCTTATCACAATGCCTTTCTGGTCTGTGCTGAAGCAGGGCATTCTGGCAGCCAAGTGGCTTGACCTTAATTAGTGAGCCTGGTTACCCCCTCTCGGAACCACAGACTTAGAAATCGCCAGCTCATATACAGTGCATAAAATATATTTATATATATACCCTTATACACCATTTTAATAAAAAATATCACAAAATTCTTCTAAGTCCCTCGGGAAGAGTGAAAGATGCGCACGTTCATTTTCAGAGATCCTAGACCTTCCCATAAGAAGTTAGCCAAAAAGTAGCTTCGAAAAACGCTTAGGTGAAGTTTCAGAGTTGCTTCTAATGTACCAAAGCTGGACTTAGACATAATTTCACTCTCACAACATTATGGCTGGTTGGAGACAGTCCGAACCACAAGTACCGGGTCCATGGTTCTGGGCGTATACTGGGGGGACGGGGACGACTCCCATTAACCCCTGACTATACCGGGGATACGCTTATCACAATGCCTTTCTGCTCTGTGCTGAAGCAGGGCATTCTGGCAGCCAAGTACCTTGACCTTTATTAGTGAGCCTGGTTACCCCCTCTCGGAACAACAGACTTAGAAATCGCCAGCTCATATACAGTGCTTAAAATATATTTATATATATACCCTTATACACCATTTTAATAAAAAATATCACAAAATTCTTCTAAGTCCCTCGGGAAGAGTGAAAGACGCGCACGTTCATTTTCAGAGCTCCTAGACCTTCCTATAAGAAGTTAGCCAAAAAGTAGCTTCGAAAAACGCTTAGGTTAAGTTTCAGAGTTGCTTCTAATGTACCGAAGCTGGACTTAGACATAATTTCACTCTCACAACATTATGGCTGGTTGGAGACAGTCCGAACCACAAGTACCGGGTCCATGGTTCTGGGCGTATACTGGGGGGACGGGGGGGACTCCCATTAACCCCTGACTATACCGGGGATACGCTTATCACAATGCCTTTCTGGTCTGTGCTGAAGCAGGGCATTCTGGCAGCCAAGTGGCTTGACCTTAATTAGTGAGCCTGGTTACCCCCTCTCGGAACCACAGACTTAGAAATTGCCAGCTCATATACAGTGCATAAAATATATTTATATATATACCCTTATACACCATTTTAATAAAAAATATCACAAAATTCTTCTAAGTCCCTCGGGAAGAGTGAAAGACGCGCACTTTCATTTTCAGAGCTCCTAGACCTTCCCATAAGAAGTTAGCCAAAAAGTAGCTTCGAAAAACGCTTAGGTGAAGTTTCAGAGTTGCTTCTAATGTACCAAAGCTGGACTTAGACATAATTTCACTCTCACAACATTATGGCTGGTTGGAGACAGTCCGAACCACAAGTACCGGGTCCATGGTTCTGGGCGTATACTGGGGGGACGGGGACGACTCCCATTAACCCCTGACTATACCGGGGATACGCTTATCACAATGCCTTTCTGGTCTGTGCTGAAGCAGGGCATTCTGGCAGCCAAGTGGCTTGACCTTAATTAGTGAGCCTGGTTACCCCCTCTCGGAACCACAGACTTAGAAATCGCCAGCTCATATACAGTGCATAAAATATATTTATATATATACCCTTATACACCATTTTAATAAAAAAATATCACAAAATTCTTCTAAGTCCCTCGGGAAGAGTGAAAAACGCGCACGTTCATTTTCAGAGCTCCTAGACCTTCCCATAAGAAGTTAGCCAAAAAGTAGCTTCGAAAAACGCTTAGGTGAAGTTTCAGAGTTGCTTCTAATGTACCAAAGCTGGACTTAGACATAATTTCACTCTCACAACATTATGGCTGGTTGGAGACAGTCCGAACCACAAGTACCGGGTCCATGGTTCTGGGCGTATACTGGGGGGACGGGGACGACTCCCATTAACCCCTGACTATACCGGGGATACGCTTATCACAATGCCTTTCTGGTCTGTGCTGAAGCAGGGCATTCTGGCAGCCAAGTGGCTTGACCTTTATTAGTGAGCCTGGTTACCCCCTCTCGGAACAACAGACTTAGAAATCGCCAGCTCATATACAGTGCATAAAATATATTTAGATATATACCCTTATTCACCATTTTAATAAAAAATATCACAAAATTCTTCTACAGTAAGTCCCTCGGGAAGAGTGAATGACGCGCACGTTCATTTTCAGAGCTCCTAGACCTTCCTATAAGAAGTTAGCCAAAAAGTAGCTTCGAAAAACGCTTAGGTTAAGTTTCAGAGTTGCTTCTAATGTACCGAAGCTGGACTTAGACATAATGTCACTCTCACAACATTATGGCTGGTTGGAGACAGTCCGAACCACAAGTACCGGGTCCATGGTTCTTGGTGTATACTGGGGGGACGGGGGGGACTCCCATTAACCCCTGACTATACCGGGGATACGCTTATCACAATGCCTTTCTGGTCTGTGCTGAAGCAGGGCATTCTGGCAGCCAAGTGGCTTGACCTTTATTAGTGAGCCTGGTTACCCCCTCTCGGAACAACAGACTTAGAAATCGCCAGCTCATATACAGTGCATAAAATATATTTATATATATATACCCTTATACACCATTTTAATAAAAAATATCACAATATTCTTCTAAGTCCCTCGGGAAGAGTGAAAGACGCGCACGTTCATTTTCAGAGCTTCTAAACCTTCCTATAAGAAGTTAGCCAAAAAGTAGCTTCGAAAAACGCTTAGGTTAAGTTTCAGAGTTGCTTCTAATGTACCGAAGCTGGACTTAGACATAATTTCACTCTCACAACATTATGGCTGGTTGGAGACAGTCCGAACCACAAGTACCGGGTCCATGGTTCTGGGCGTATACTGGGGGGACGGGGACGACTCCCATTAACCCCTGACTATACCGGGGATACGCTTATCACAATGCCTTTCTGGTCTGTGCTGAAGCAGGGCATTCTGGCAGCCAAGTGGCTTGACCTTAATTAGTGAGCCTGGTTACCCCCTCTCGGAACCACAGACTTAGAAATCGCCAGCTCATATACAGTGCATAAAATATATTTATATATATACCCTTATACACCATTTTAATAAAAAATATCACAAAATTCTTCTAAGTCCCTCGGGAAGAGTGAAAAACGCGCACGTTCATTTTCAGAGCTCCTAGACATTCCCATAAGAAGTTAGCCAAAAAGTAGCTTCGAAAAACGCTTAGGTGAATTTTCAGAGTTGCTTCTAATGTACCAAAGCTGGACTTAGACATAATTTCACTCTCACAACATTATGGCTGGTTGGAGACAGTCCGAACCACAAGTACCGGGTCCATGGTTCTGGGCGTATACTGGGGGGACGGGGACGACTCCCATTAACCCCTGACTATACCGGGGATACGCTTATCACAATGCCTTTCTGGTCTGTGCTGAAGCAGGGCATTCTGGCAGCCAAGTGGCTTGACCTTTATTAGTGAGCCTGGTTACCCCCTCTCGGAACAACAGACTTAGAAATCGCCAGCTCATATACAGTGCATAAAATATATTTAGATATATACCCTTATTCACCATTTTAATAAAAAATATCACAAAATTCTTCTACAGTAAGTCCCTCAGGAAGAGTGAATGACGCGCACGTTCATTTTCAGAGCTCCTAGACCTTCCTATAAGAAGTTAGCCAAAAAGTAGCTTCGAAAAACGCTTAGGTTAAGTTTCAGAGTTGCTTCTAATGTACCGAAGCTGGACTTAGACATAATGTCACTCTCACAACATTATGGCTGGTTGGAGACAGTCCGAACCACAAGTACCGGGTCCATGGTTCTGGGCGTATACTGGGGGGACGGGGGGGACTACCATTAACCCCTGACTATACCGGGGATACGCTTATCACAATGCCTTTCTGGTCTGTGCTGAAGCAGGGCATTCTGGCAGCCAAGTGGCTTGACCTTTATTAGTGAGCCTGGTTACCCCCTCTCGGAACAACAGACTTAGAAATCGCCAGCTCATATACAGTGCATAAAATATATTTATATATATATACCCTTATACACCATTTTAATAAAAAATATCACAAAATTCTTCTAAGTCCCTCGGGAAGAGTGAAAGACGCGCACGTTCATTTTCAGAGCTTCTAGACCTTCCTATAAGAAGTTAGCCAAAAAGTAGCTTCGAAAAACGCTTAGGTTAAGTTTCAGAGTTGCTTCTAATGTACCGAAGCTGGACTTAGACATAATTTCACTCTCACAACATTATGGCTGGTTGGAGACAGTCCGAACCACAAGTACCGGGTCCATGGTTCTGGGCGTATACTGGGGGGACGGGGACGACTCCCATTAACCCCTGACTATACCGGGGATACGCTTATCACAATGCCTTTCTGGTCTGTGCTGAAGCAGGGCATTCTGGCAGCCAAGTGGCTTGACCTTAATTAGTGAGCCTGGTTACCCCCTCTCGGAACCACAGACTTAGAAATCGCCAGCTCATATACAGTGCATAAAATATATTTATATATATACCCTTATACACCATTTTAATAAAAAATATCACAAAATTCTTCTAAGTCCCTCGGGAAGAGTGAAAGACGCGCACGTTCATTTTCAAAGCTCCTAGACCTTCCTATAAGAAGTTAGCCAAAAAGTAGCTTCGAAAAACGCTTAGGTTAAGTTTCAGAGTTGCTTCTAATGTACCAAATCTGGACTTAGACATAATTTCACTCTCACAACATTATGGCTGGTTGGAGACAGTCCGAACCACAAGTACCGGGTCCATGGTTCTGGGCGTATACTGGGGGGACGGGGACGACTCCCATTAACCCCTGACTATACTGGGGATACGCTTATCACAATGCCTTTCTGGTCTGTGCTGAAGCAGGGCATTCTGGCATCCAAGTGGCTTGACCTTTATTAGTGAGCCTGGTTACCCCCTCTCGGAACCACAGACTTAGAAATCGCCAGCTCATATACAGTGCATAAAATATATTTATATATATACCCTTATACACCATTTTAATAAAAAATATCACAAAATTCTTCTAAGTCCCTCGGGAAGAGTGAAAGACGCGCACGTTCATTTTCAAAGCTCCTAGACCTTCCTATAAGAAGTTAGCCAAAAAGTAGCTTCGAAAAACGCTTAGGTTAAGTTTCAGAGTTGCTTCTAATGTACCAAATCTGGACTTAGACATAATTTCACTCTCACAACATTATGGCTGGTTGGAGACAGTCCGAACCACAAGTACCGGGTCCATGGTTCTGGGCGTATACTGGGGGGACGGGGACGACTCCCATTAACCCCTGACTATACTGGGGATACGCTTATCACAATGCCTTTCTGGTCTGTGCTGAAGCAGGGCATTCTGGCATCCAAGTGGCTTGACCTTTATTAGTGAGCCTGGTTACCCCCTCTCGGAACCACAGACTTAGAAATCGCCAGCTCATATACAGTGCATAAAATATATTTATATATATACCCTTATACACCATTTTAATAAAAAATATCACAAAATTCTTCTAAGTCCCTCGGGAAGAGTGAAAGACGCGCACGTTCATTTTCAGAGCTCCTAGACCTTCCCATAAGAAGTTAGCCAAAAAGTAGCTTCGAAAAACGCTTAGGTGAAGTTTCAGAGTTGCTTCTAATGTACCAAAGCTGGACTTAGACATAATTTCACTCTCACAACATTATGGCTGGTTGGAGACAGTCCGAACCACAAGTACCGGGTCCATGGTTCTGGGCGTATACTGGGGGGACGGGGACGACTCCCATTAACCCCTGACTATACCGGGGATACGCTTATCACAATGCCTTTCTGGTCTGTGCTGAAGCAGGGCATTCTGGCAGCCAAGTACCTTGACCTTTATTAGTGAGCCTGGTTACCCCCTCTCGGAACAACAGACTTAGAAATCGCCAGCTCATATACAGTGCATAAAATATATTTATATATATACCCTTATACACCATTTTAATAAAAAATATCACAAAATTCTTCTAAGTCCCTCGGGAAGAGTGAAAGACGCGCACGTTCATTTTCAGAGCTCCTAGACCTTCCTATAAGAAGTTAGCCAAAAAGTAGCTTCGAAAAACGCTTAGGTGAAGTTTCAGAGTTGCTTCTAATGTACCGAAGCTGGACTTAGACATAATTTCACTCTCACAACATTATGGCTGGTTGGAGACAGTCCGAACCACAAGTACCGGGTCCATGGTTCTGGGCGTATACTGGGGGGACGGGGGGGACTCCCATTAACCCCTGACTATACCGGGGATACGCTTATCACAATGCCTTTCTGGTCTGTGCTGAAGCAGGGCATTCTGGCAGCCAAGTGGCTTGACCTTAATTAGTGAGCCTGGTTACCCCCTCTCGGAACCACAGACTTAGAAATCGCCAGCTCATATACAGTGCATAAAATATATTTATATATATACCCTTATACACCATTTTAATAAAAAATATCACAAAATTCTTCTAAGTCCCTCGGGAAGAGTGAAAGACGCGCACTTTCATTTTCAGAGCTCCTAGACCTTCCCATAAGAAGTTAGCCAAAAAGTAGCTTCGAAAAACGCTTAGGTGAAGTTTCAGAGTTGCTTCTAATGTACCAAAGCTGGACTTAGACATAATTTCACTCTCACAACATTATGGCTGGTTGGAGACAGTCCGAACCACAAGTACCGGGTCCATGGTTCTGGGCGTATACTGGGGGGACGGGGACGACTCCCATTAACCCCTGACTATACCGGGGATACACTTATCACAATGCCTTTCTGGTCTGTGCTGAAGCAGGGCATTCTGGCAGCCAAGTGGCTTGACCTTAATTAGTGAGCCTGGTTACCCCCTCTCGGAACCACAGACTTAGAAATCGCCAGCTCATATACAGTGCATAAAATATATTTAGATATATACCCTTATTCACCATTTTAATAAAAAATATCACAAAATTCTTCTACAGTAAGTCCCTCGGGAAGAGTGAATGACGCGCACGTTCATTTTCAGAGCTCCTAGACCTTCCTATAAGAAGTTAGCCAAAAAGTAGCTTCGAAAAACGCTTAGGTTAAGTTTCAGAGTTGCTTCTAATGTACCGAAGCTGGACTTAGACATAATGTCACTCTCACAACATTATGGCTGGTTGGAGACAGTCCGAACCACAAGTACCGGGTCCATGGTTCTTGGTGTATACTGGGGGGACGGGGGGGACTCCCATTAACCCCTGACTATACCGGGGATACGCTTATCACAATGCCTTTCTGGTCTGTGCTGAAGCAGGGCATTCTGGCAGCCAAGTGGCTTGACCTTTATTAGTGAGCCTGGTTACCCCCTCTCGGAACAACAGACTTAGAAATCGCCAGCTCATATACAGTGCATAAAATATATTTATATATATATACCCTTATACACCATTTTAATAAAAAATATCACAATATTCTTCTAAGTCCCTCGGGAAGAGTGAAAGACGCGCACGTTCATTTTCAGAGCTCCTAGACCTTCCCATAAGAAGTTAGCCAAAAAGTAGCTTCGAAAAACGCTTAGGTGAAGTTTCAGAGTTGCTTCTAATGTACCAAAGCTGGACTTAGACATAATTTCACTCTCACAACATTATGGCTGGTTGGAGACAGTCCGAACCACAAGTACCGGGTCCATGGTTCTGGGCGTATACTGGGGGGACGGGGACGACTCCCATTAACCCCTGACTATACCGGGGATACGCTTATCACAATGCCTTTCTGGTCTGTGCTGAAGCAGGGCATTCTGGCAGCCAAGTACCTTGACCTTTATTAGTGAGCCTGGTTACCCCCTCTCGGAACAACAGACTTAGAAATCGCCAGCTCATATACAGTGCATAAAATATATTTATATATATACCCTTATACACCATTTTAATAAAAAATATCACAAAATTCTTCTAAGTCCCTCGGGAAGAGTGAAAGACGCGCACGTTCATTTTCAGAGCTCCTAGACCTTCCTATAAGAAGTTAGCCAAAAAGTAGCTTCGAAAAACGCTTAGGTGAAGTTTCAGAGTTGCTTCTAATGTACCGAAGCTGGACTTAGACATAATTTCACTCTCACAACATTATGGCTGGTTGGAGACAGTCCGAACCACAAGTACCGGGTCCATGGTTCTGGGCGTATACTGGGGGGACGGGGGGGACTCCCATTAACCCCTGACTATACCGGGGATACGCTTATCACAATGCCTTTCTGGTCTGTGCTGAAGCAGGGCATTCTGGCAGCCAAGTGGCTTGACCTTAATTAGTGAGCCTGGTTACCCCCTCTCGGAACCACAGACTTAGAAATCGCCAGCTCATATACAGTGCATAAAATATATTTATATATATACCCTTATACACCATTTTAATAAAAAATATCACAAAATTCTTCTAAGTCCCTCGGGAAGAGTGAAAGACGCGCACTTTCATTTTCAGAGCTCCTAGACCTTCCCATAAGAAGTTAGCCAAAAAGTAGCTTCGAAAAACGCTTAGGTGAAGTTTCAGAGTTGCTTCTAATGTACCAAAGCTGGACTTAGACATAATTTCACTCTCACAACATTATGGCTGGTTGGAGACAGTCCGAACCACAAGTACCGGGTCCATGGTTCTGGGCGTATACTGGGGGGACGGGGACGACTCCCATTAACCCCTGACTATACCGGGGATACACTTATCACAATGCCTTTCTGGTCTGTGCTGAAGCAGGGCATTCTGGCAGCCAAGTGGCTTGACCTTAATTAGTGAGCCTGGTTACCCCCTCTCGGAACCACAGACTTAGAAATCGCCAGCTCATATACAGTGCATAAAATATATTTAGATATATACCCTTATTCACCATTTTAATAAAAAATATCACAAAATTCTTCTACAGTAAGTCCCTCGGGAAGAGTGAATGACGCGCACGTTCATTTTCAGAGCTCCTAGACCTTCCTATAAGAAGTTAGCCAAAAAGTAGCTTCGAAAAACGCTTAGGTTAAGTTTCAGAGTTGCTTCTAATGTACCGAAGCTGGACTTAGACATAATGTCACTCTCACAACATTATGGCTGGTTGGAGACAGTCCGAACCACAAGTACCGGGTCCATGGTTCTTGGTGTATACTGGGGGGACGGGGGGGACTCCCATTAACCCCTGACTATACCGGGGATACGCTTATCACAATGCCTTTCTGGTCTGTGCTGAAGCAGGGCATTCTGGCAGCCAAGTGGCTTGACCTTTATTAGTGAGCCTGGTTACCCCCTCTCGGAACAACAGACTTAGAAATCGCCAGCTCATATACAGTGCATAAAATATATTTATATATATATACCCTTATACACCATTTTAATAAAAAATATCACAATATTCTTCTAAGTCCCTCGGGAAGAGTGAAAGACGCGCACGTTCATTTTCAGAGCTTCTAAACCTTCCTATAAGAAGTTAGCCAAAAAGTAGCTTCGAAAAACGCTTAGGTTAAGTTTCAGAGTTGCTTCTAATGTACCGAAGCTGGACTTAGACATAATTTCACTCTCACAACATTATGGCTGGTTGGAGACAGTCCGAACCACAAGTACCGGGTCCATGGTTCTGGGCGTATACTGGGGGGACGGGGACGACTCCCATTAACCCCTGACTATACCGGGGATACGCTTATCACAATGCCTTTCTGGTCTGTGCTGAAGCAGGGCATTCTGGCAGCCAAGTGGCTTGACCTTAATTAGTGAGCCTGGTTACCCCCTCTCGGAACCACAGACTTAGAAATCGCCAGCTCATATACAGTGCATAAAATATATTTATATATATACCCTTATACACCATTTTAATAAAAAATATCACAAAATTCTTCTAAGTCCCTCGGGAAGAGTGAAAAACGCGCACGTTCATTTTCAGAGCTCCTAGACATTCCCATAAGAAGTTAGCCAAAAAGTAGCTTCGAAAAACGCTTAGGTGAATTTTCAGAGTTGCTTCTAATGTACCAAAGCTGGACTTAGACATAATTTCACTCTCACAACATTATGGCTGGTTGGAGACAGTCCGAACCACAAGTACCGGGTCCATGGTTCTGGGCGTATACTGGGGGGACGGGGACGACTCCCATTAACCCCTGACTATACCGGGGATACGCTTATCACAATGCCTTTCTGGTCTGTGCTGAAGCAGGGCATTCTGGCAGCCAAGTGGCTTGACCTTTATTAGTGAGCCTGGTTACCCCCTCTCGGAACAACAGACTTAGAAATCGCCAGCTCATATACAGTGCATAAAATATATTTAGATATATACCCTTATTCACCATTTTAATAAAAAATATCACAAAATTCTTCTACAGTAAGTCCCTCAGGAAGAGTGAATGACGCGCACGTTCATTTTCAGAGCTCCTAGACCTTCCTATAAGAAGTTAGCCAAAAAGTAGCTTCGAAAAACGCTTAGGTTAAGTTTCAGAGTTGCTTCTAATGTACCGAAGCTGGACTTAGACATAATGTCACTCTCACAACATTATGGCTGGTTGGAGACAGTCCGAACCACAAGTACCGGGTCCATGGTTCTGGGCGTATACTGGGGGGACGGGGGGGACTACCATTAACCCCTGACTATACCGGGGATACGCTTATCACAATGCCTTTCTGGTCTGTGCTGAAGCAGGGCATTCTGGCAGCCAAGTGGCTTGACCTTTATTAGTGAGCCTGGTTACCCCCTCTCGGAACAACAGACTTAGAAATCGCCAGCTCATATACAGTGCATAAAATATATTTATATATATATACCCTTATACACCATTTTAATAAAAAATATCACAAAATTCTTCTAAGTCCCTCGGGAAGAGTGAAAGACGCGCACGTTCATTTTCAGAGCTTCTAGACCTTCCTATAAGAAGTTAGCCAAAAAGTAGCTTCGAAAAACGCTTAGGTTAAGTTTCAGAGTTGCTTCTAATGTACCGAAGCTGGACTTAGACATAATTTCACTCTCACAACATTATGGCTGGTTGGAGACAGTCCGAACCACAAGTACCGGGTCCATGGTTCTGGGCGTATACTGGGGGGACGGGGACGACTCCCATTAACCCCTGACTATACCGGGGATACGCTTATCACAATGCCTTTCTGGTCTGTGCTGAAGCAGGGCATTCTGGCAGCCAAGTGGCTTGACCTTAATTAGTGAGCCTGGTTACCCCCTCTCGGAACCACAGACTTAGAAATCGCCAGCTCATATACAGTGCATAAAATATATTTATATATATACCCTTATACACCATTTTAATAAAAAATATCACAAAATTCTTCTAAGTCCCTCGGGAAGAGTGAAAGACGCGCACGTTCATTTTCAAAGCTCCTAGACCTTCCTATAAGAAGTTAGCCAAAAAGTAGCTTCGAAAAACGCTTAGGTTAAGTTTCAGAGTTGCTTCTAATGTACCAAATCTGGACTTAGACATAATTTCACTCTCACAACATTATGGCTGGTTGGAGACAGTCCGAACCACAAGTACCGGGTCCATGGTTCTGGGCGTATACTGGGGGGACGGGGACGACTCCCATTAACCCCTGACTATACTGGGGATACGCTTATCACAATGCCTTTCTGGTCTGTGCTGAAGCAGGGCATTCTGGCATCCAAGTGGCTTGACCTTTATTAGTGAGCCTGGTTACCCCCTCTCGGAACCACAGACTTAGAAATCGCCAGCTCATATACAGTGCATAAAATATATTTATATATATACCCTTATACACCATTTTAATAAAAAATATCACAAAATTCTTCTAAGTCCCTCGGGAAGAGTGAAAGACGCGCACGTTCATTTTCAAAGCTCCTAGACCTTCCTATAAGAAGTTAGCCAAAAAGTAGCTTCGAAAAACGCTTAGGTTAAGTTTCAGAGTTGCTTCTAATGTACCAAATCTGGACTTAGACATAATTTCACTCTCACAACATTATGGCTGGTTGGAGACAGTCCGAACCACAAGTACCGGGTCCATGGTTCTGGGCGTATACTGGGGGGACGGGGACGACTCCCATTAACCCCTGACTATACTGGGGATACGCTTATCACAATGCCTTTCTGGTCTGTGCTGAAGCAGGGCATTCTGGCATCCAAGTGGCTTGACCTTTATTAGTGAGCCTGGTTACCCCCTCTCGGAACCACAGACTTAGAAATCGCCAGCTCATATACAGTGCATAAAATATATTTATATATATACCCTTATACACCATTTTAATAAAAAATATCACAAAATTCTTCTAAGTCCCTCGGGAAGAGTGAAAGACGCGCACGTTCATTTTCAGAGCTCCTAGACCTTCCCATAAGAAGTTAGCCAAAAAGTAGCTTCGAAAAACGCTTAGGTGAAGTTTCAGAGTTGCTTCTAATGTACCAAAGCTGGACTTAGACATAATTTCACTCTCACAACATTATGGCTGGTTGGAGACAGTCCGAACCACAAGTACCGGGTCCATGGTTCTGGGCGTATACTGGGGGGACGGGGACGACTCCCATTAACCCCTGACTATACCGGGGATACGCTTATCACAATGCCTTTCTGGTCTGTGCTGAAGCAGGGCATTCTGGCAGCCAAGTACCTTGACCTTTATTAGTGAGCCTGGTTACCCCCTCTCGGAACAACAGACTTAGAAATCGCCAGCTCATATACAGTGCATAAAATATATTTATATATATACCCTTATACACCATTTTAATAAAAAATATCACAAAATTCTTCTAAGTCCCTCGGGAAGAGTGAAAGACGCGCACGTTCATTTTCAGAGCTCCTAGACCTTCCTATAAGAAGTTAGCCAAAAAGTAGCTTCGAAAAACGCTTAGGTGAAGTTTCAGAGTTGCTTCTAATGTACCGAAGCTGGACTTAGACATAATTTCACTCTCACAACATTATGGCTGGTTGGAGACAGTCCGAACCACAAGTACCGGGTCCATGGTTCTGGGCGTATACTGGGGGGACGGGGGGGACTCCCATTAACCCCTGACTATACCGGGGATACGCTTATCACAATGCCTTTCTGGTCTGTGCTGAAGCAGGGCATTCTGGCAGCCAAGTGGCTTGACCTTAATTAGTGAGCCTGGTTACCCCCTCTCGGAACCACAGACTTAGAAATCGCCAGCTCATATACAGTGCATAAAATATATTTATATATATACCCTTATACACCATTTTAATAAAAAATATCACAAAATTCTTCTAAGTCCCTCGGGAAGAGTGAAAGACGCGCACTTTCATTTTCAGAGCTCCTAGACCTTCCCATAAGAAGTTAGCCAAAAAGTAGCTTCGAAAAACGCTTAGGTGAAGTTTCAGAGTTGCTTCTAATGTACCAAAGCTGGACTTAGACATAATTTCACTCTCACAACATTATGGCTGGTTGGAGACAGTCCGAACCACAAGTACCGGGTCCATGGTTCTGGGCGTATACTGGGGGGACGGGGACGACTCCCATTAACCCCTGACTATACCGGGGATACGCTTATCACAATGCCTTTCTGGTCTGTGCTGAAGCAGGGCATTCTGGCAGCCAAGTGGCTTGACCTTAATTAGTGAGCCTGGTTACCCCCTCTCGGAACCACAGACTTAGAAATCGCCAGCTCATATACAGTGCATAAAATATATTTATATATATACCCTTATACACCATTTTAATAAAAAATATCACAAAATTCTTCTAAGTCCCTCGGGAAGAGTGAAAGACGCGCACGTTCATTTTCAGAGCTCCTAGACCTTCCCATAAGAAGTTAGCCAAAAAGTAGCTTCGAAAAACGCTTAGGTGAAGTTTCAGAGTTGCTTCTAATGTACCAAAGCTGGACTTAGACATAATTTCACTCTCACAACATTATGGCTGGTTGGAGACAGTCCGAACCACAAGTACCGGGTCCATGGTTCTGGGCGTATACTGGGGGGACGACGACGACTCCCATTAACCCCTGACTATACCGGGGATACGCTTATCACAATGCCTTTCTGGTCTGTGCTGAAGCAGGGCATTCTGGCAGCCAAGTGGCTTGACCTTTATTAGTGAGCCTGGTTACCCCCTCTCGGAACAACAGACTTAGAAAGCGCCAGCTCATATACAGTGCATAAAATATATTTATATATATACCCTTATACACCATTTTAATAAAAAATATCACAAAATTCTTCTACAGTAAGTCCCTCGGGAAGAGTGAATGATGCGCACGTTCATTTTCAGAGCTCCTAGACCTTCCTATAAGAAGTTAGCCAAAAAGTAGCTTCGAAAAACGCTTAGGTTAAGTTTCAGAGTTGCTTCTAATGTACCGAAGCTGGACTTAGACATAATGTCACTCTCACAACATTATGGCTGGTTGGAGACAGTCCGAACCACAAGTACCGGGTCCATGGTTCTGGGCGTATACTGGGGGGACGGGGGGGACTCCCATTAACCCCTGACTATACCGGGGATACGCTTATCACAATGCCTTTCTGGTCTGTGCTGAAGCAGGGCATTCTGGCAGCCAAGTGGCTTGACCTTTATTAGTGAGCCTGGTTACCCCCTCTCGGAACAACAGACTTAGAAATCGCCAGCTCATATACAGTGCATAAAATATATTTATATATATATACCCTTATACACCATTTTAATAAAAAATATCACAAAATTCTTCTAAGTCCCTCGGGAAGAGTGAAAGACGCGCACGTTCATTTTCAGAGCTTCTAGACCTTCCTATAAGAAGTTAGCCAAAAAGTAGCTTCGAAAAACGCTTAGGTTAAGTTTCAGAGTTGCTTCTAATGTACCGAAGCTGGACTTAGACATAATTTCACTCTCACAACATTATGGCTGGTTGGAGACAGTCCGAACCACAAGTACCGGGTCCATGGTTCTGGGCGTATACTGGGGGGACGGGGACGACTCCCATTAACCCCTGACTATACCGGGGATACGCTTATCACAATGCCTTTCTGGTCTATGCTGAAGCAGGGCATTCTGGCAGCCAAGTGGCTTGACCTTAATTAGTGAGCCTGGTTACCCCCTCTCGGAACCACAGACTTAGAAATCGCCAGCTCATATACAGTGCATAAAATATATTTATATATATACCCTTATACACCATTTTAATAAAAAATATCACAAAATTCTTCTAAGTCCCTCGGGAAGAGTGAAAGACGCGCACGTTCATTTTCAAAGCTCCTAGACCTTCCTATAAGAAGTTAGCCAAAAAGTAGCTTCGAAAAACGCTTAGGTTAAGTTTCAGAGTTGCTTCTAATGTACCAAATCTGGACTTAGACATAATTTCACTCTCACAACATTATGGCTGGTTGGAGACAGTCCAACCACAAGTACCGGGTCCATGGTTCTGGGCGTATACTGGGGGGACGGGGACGACTCCCATTAACCCCTGACTATACTGGGGATACGCTTATCACAATGCCTTTCTGGTCTGTGCTGAAGCAGGGCATTCTGGCATCCAAGTGGCTTGACCTTTATTAGTGAGCCTGGTTACCCCCTCTCGGAACCACAGACTTAGAAATCGCCAGCTCATATACAGTGCATAAAATATATTTATATATATACCCTTATACACCATTTTAATAAAAAATATCACAAAATTCTTCTAAGTCCCTCGGGAAGAGTGAAAGACGCGCACGTTCATTTTCAGAGCTCCTAGACCTTCCCATAAGAAGTTAGCCAAAAAGTAGCTTCGAAAAACGCTTAGGTGAAGTTTCAGAGTTGCTTCTAATGTACCAAAGCTGGACTTAGACATAATTTCACTCTCACAACATTATGGCTGGTTGGAGACAGTCCGAACCACAAGTACCGGGTCCATGGTTCTGGGCGTATACTGGGGGGACGGGGACGACTCCCATTAACCCCTGACTATACCGGGGATACGCTTATCACAATGCCTTTCTGGTCTGTGCTGAAGCAGGGCATTCTGGCAGCCAAGTACCTTGACCTTTATTAGTGAGCCTGGTTACCCCCTCTCGGAACAACAGACTTAGAAATCGCCAGCTCATATACAGTGCATAAAATATATTTATATATATACCCTTATACACCATTTTAATAAAAAATATCACAAAATTCTTCTAAGTCCCTCGGGAAGAGTGAAAGACGCGCACGTTCATTTTCAGAGCTCCTAGACCTTCCTATAAGAAGTTAGCCAAAAAGTAGCTTCGAAAAACGCTTAGGTGAAGTTTCAGAGTTGCTTCTAATGTACCGAAGCTGGACTTAGACATAATTTCACTCTCACAACATTATGGCTGGTTGGAGACAGTCCGAACCACAAGTACCGGGTCCATGGTTCTGGGCGTATACTGGGGGGACGGGGGGGACTCCCATTAACCCCTGACTATACCGGGGATATGCTTATCACAATGCCTTTCTGGTCTGTGCTGAAGCAGGGCATTCTGGCAGCCAAGTGGCTTGACCTTAATTAGTGAGCCTGGTTACCCCCTCTCGGAACCACAGACTTAGAAATCGCCAGCTCATATACAGTGCATAAAATATATTTATATATATACCCTTATACACCATTTTAATAAAAAATATCACAAAATTCTTCTAAGTCCCTCGGGAAGAGTGAAAGACGCGCACTTTCATTTTCAGAGCTCCTAGACCTTCCCATAAGAAGTTAGCCAAAAAGTAGCTTCGAAAAACGCTTAGGTGAAGTTTCAGAGTTGCTTCTAATGTACCAAAGCTGGACTTAGACATAATTTCACTCTCACAACATTATGGCTGGTTGGAGACAGTCCGAACCACAAGTACCGGGTCCATGGTTCTGGGCGTATACTGGGGGGACGGGGACGACTCCCATTAACCCCTGACTATACCGGGGATACGCTTATCACAATGCCTTTCTGGTCTGTGCTGAAGCAGGGCATTCTGGCAGCCAAGTGGCTTGACCTTAATTAGTGAGCCTGGTTACCCCCTCTCGGAACCACAGACTTAGAAATCGCCAGCTCATATACAGTGCATAAAATATATTTATATATATACCCTTATACACCATTTTAATAAAAAATATCACAAAATTCTTCTAAGTCCCTCGGGAAGAGTGAAAGACGCGCACGTTCATTTTCAGAGCTCCTAGACCTTCCCATAAGAAGTTAGCCAAAAAGTAGCTTCGAAAAACGCTTAGGTGAAGTTTCAGAGTTGCTTCTAATGTACCAAAGCTGGACTTAGACATAATTTCACTCTCACAACATTATGGCTGGTTGGAGACAGTCCGAACCACAAGTACCGGGTCCATGGTTCTGGGCGTATACTGGGGGGACGGGGACGACTCCCATTAACCCCTGACTATACCGGGGATACGCTTATCACAATGCCTTTCTGGTCTGTGCTGAAGCAGGGCATTCTGGCAGCCAAGTGGCTTGACCTTTATTAGTGAGCCTGGTTACCCCCTCTCGGAACAACAGACTTAGAAAGCGCCAGCTCATATACAGTGCATAAAATATATTTATATATATACCCTTATACACCATTTTAATAAAAAATATCACAAAATTCTTCTACAGTAAGTCCCTCGGGAAGAGTGAATGATGCGCACGTTCATTTTCAGAGCTCCTAGACCTTCCTATAAGAAGTTAGCCAAAAAGTAGCTTCGAAAAACGCTTAGGTTAAGTTTCAGAGTTGCTTCTAATGTACCGAAGCTGGACTTAGACATAATGTCACTCTCACAACATTATGGCTGGTTGGAGACAGTCCGAACCACAAGTACCGGGTCCATGGATCTGGGCGTATACTGGGGGGACGGGGGGGACTCCCATTAACCCCTGACTATACCGGGGATACGCTTATCACAATGCCTTTCTGGTCTGTGCTGAAGCAGGGCATTCTGGCAGCCAAGTGGCTTGACCTTTATTAGTGAGCCTGGTTACCCCCTCTCGGAACCACAGACTTAGAAATCGCCAGCTCATATACAGTGCATAAAATATATTTATATATATACCCTTATACACCATTTTAATAAAAAATATCACAAAATTCTTCTAAGTCCCTCGGGAAGAGTGAAAGACGCGCACGTTCATTTTCAGAGCTCCTAGACCTTCCCATAAGAAGTTAGCCAAAAAGTAGCTTCGAAAAACGCTTAGGTGAAGTTTCAGAGTTGCTTCTAATGTACCAAAGCTGGACTTAGACATAATTTCACTCTCACAACATTATGGCTGGTTGGAGACAGTCCGAACCACAAGTACCGGGTCCATGGTTCTGGGCGTATACTGGGGGGACGGGGACGACTCCCATTAACCCCTGACTATACCGGGGATACGCTTATCACAATGCCTTTCTGGTCTGTGCTGAAGCAGGGCATTCTGGCAGCCAAGTACCTTGACCTTTATTAGTGAGCCTGGTTACCCCCTCTCGGAACAACAGACTTAGAAATCGCCAGCTCATATACAGTGCATAAAATATATTTATATATATACCCTTATACACCATTTTAATAAAAAATATCACAAAATTCTTCTAAGTCCCTCGGGAAGAGTGAAAGACGCGCACGTTCATTTTCAGAGCTCCTAGACCTTCCTATAAGAAGTTAGCCAAAAAGTAGCTTCGAAAAACGCTTAGGTGAAGTTTCAGAGTTGCTTCTAATGTACCGAAGCTGGACTTAGACATAATTTCACTCTCACAACATTATGGCTGGTTGGAGACAGTCCGAACCACAAGTACCGGGTCCATGGTTCTGGGCGTATACTGGGGGGACGGGGGGGACTCCCATTAACCCCTGACTATACCGGGGATATGCTTATCACAATGCCTTTCTGGTCTGTGCTGAAGCAGGGCATTCTGGCAGCCAAGTGGCTTGACCTTAATTAGTGAGCCTGGTTACCCCCTCTCGGAACCACAGACTTAGAAATCGCCAGCTCATATACAGTGCATAAAATATATTTATATATATACCCTTATACACCATTTTAATAAAAAATATCACAAAATTCTTCTAAGTCCCTCGGGAAGAGTGAAAGACGCGCACTTTCATTTTCAGAGCTCCTAGACCTTCCCATAAGAAGTTAGCCAAAAAGTAGCTTCGAAAAACGCTTAGGTGAAGTTTCAGAGTTGCTTCTAATGTACCAAAGCTGGACTTAGACATAATTTCACTCTCACAACATTATGGCTGGTTGGAGACAGTCCGAACCACAAGTACCGGGTCCATGGTTCTGGGCGTATACTGGGGGGACGGGGACGACTCCCATTAACCCCTGACTATACCGGGGATACGCTTATCACAATGCCTTTCTGGTCTGTGCTGAAGCAGGGCATTCTGGCAGCCAAGTGGCTTGACCTTAATTAGTGAGCCTGGTTACCCCCTCTCGGAACCACAGACTTAGAAATCGCCAGCTCATATACAGTGCATAAAATATATTTATATATATACCCTTATACACCATTTTAATAAAAAATATCACAAAATTCTTCTAAGTCCCTCGGGAAGAGTGAAAGACGCGCACGTTCATTTTCAGAGCTCCTAGACCTTCCCATAAGAAGTTAGCCAAAAAGTAGCTTCGAAAAACGCTTAGGTGAAGTTTCAGAGTTGCTTCTAATGTACCAAAGCTGGACTTAGACATAATTTCACTCTCACAACATTATGGCTGGTTGGAGACAGTCCGAACCACAAGTACCGGGTCCATGGTTCTGGGCGTATACTGGGGGGACGGGGACGACTCCCATTAACCCCTGACTATACCGGGGATACGCTTATCACAATGCCTTTCTGGTCTGTGCTGAAGCAGGGCATTCTGGCAGCCAAGTGGCTTGACCTTTATTAGTGAGCCTGGTTACCCCCTCTCGGAACAACAGACTTAGAAAGCGCCAGCTCATATACAGTGCATAAAATATATTTATATATATACCCTTATACACCATTTTAATAAAAAATATCACAAAATTCTTCTACAGTAAGTCCCTCGGGAAGAGTGAATGATGCGCACGTTCATTTTCAGAGCTCCTAGACCTTCCTATAAGAAGTTAGCCAAAAAGTAGCTTCGAAAAACGCTTAGGTTAAGTTTCAGAGTTGCTTCTAATGTACCGAAGCTGGACTTAGACATAATGTCACTCTCACAACATTATGGCTGGTTGGAGACAGTCCGAACCACAAGTACCGGGTCCATGGATCTGGGCGTATACTGGGGGGACGGGGGGGACTCCCATTAACCCCTGACTATACCGGGGATACGCTTATCACAATGCCTTTCTGGTCTGTGCTGAAGCAGGGCATTCTGGCAGCCAAGTGGCTTGACCTTTATTAGTGAGCCTGGTTACCCCCTCTCGGAACAACAGACTTAGAAATCGCCAGCTCATATACAGTGCATAAAATATATTTATATATATATACCCTTATACACCATTTTAATAAAAAATATCACAAAATTCTTCTAAGTCCCTCGGGAAGAGTGAAAGACGCGCACGTTCATTTTCAGAGCTTCTAGACCTTCCTATAAGAAGTTAGCCAAAAAGTAGCTTCGAAAAACGCTTAGGTTAAGTTTCAGAGTTGCTTCTAATGTACCGAAGCTGGACTTAGACATAATTTCACTCTCACAACATTATGGCTGGTTGGAGACAGTCCGAACCACAAGTACCGGGTCCATGGTTCTGGGCGTATACTGGGGGGACGGGGACGACTCCCATTAACCCCTGACTATACCGGGGATACGCTTATCACAATGCCTTTCTGGTCTATGCTGAAGCAGGGCATTCTGGCAGCCAAGTGGCTTGACCTTAATTAGTGAGCCTGGTTACCCCCTCTCGGAACCACAGACTTAGAAATCGCCAGCTCATATACAGTGCATAAAATATATTTATATATATACCCTTATACACCATTTTAATAAAAAATATCACAAAATTCTTCTAAGTCCCTCGGGAAGAGTGAAAGACGCGCACGTTCATTTTCAAAGCTCCTAGACCTTCCTATAAGAAGTTAGCCAAAAAGTAGCTTCGAAAAACGCTTAGGTTAAGTTTCAGAGTTGCTTCTAATGTACCAAATCTGGACTTAGACATAATTTCACTCTCACAACATTATGGCTGGTTGGAGACAGTCCGAACCACAAGTACCGGGTCCATGGTTCTGGGCGTATACTGGGGGGACGGGGACGACTCCCATTAACCCCTGACTATACTGGGGATACGCTTATCACAATGCCTTTCTGGTCTGTGCTGAAGCAGGGCATTCTGGCATCCAAGTGGCTTGACCTTTATTAGTGAGCCTGGTTACCCCCTCTCGGAACCACAGACTTAGAAATCGCCAGCTCATATACAGTGCATAAAATATATTTATATATATACCCTTATACACCATTTTAATAAAAAATATCACAAAATTCTTCTAAGTCCCTCGGGAAGAGTGAAAGACGCGCACGTTCATTTTCAGAGCTCCTAGACCTTCCCATAAGAAGTTAGCCAAAAAGTAGCTTCGAAAAACGCTTAGGTTAAGTTTCAGAGTTGCTTCTAATGTACCGAAGCTGGACTTAACATAATTTCACTCTCACAACATTATGGCTGGTTGGAGACAGTCCGAACCACAAGTACCGGGTCCATGGTTCTCGGCGTATACTGGGGGGACGGGGACGACTCCCATTAACCCCTGACTATACCGGGGATACGCTTATCACAATGCCTTTCTGGTCTGTGCTGAAGCAGGGCATTCTGGCAGCCAAGTGGCTTGACCTTAATTAGTGAGCCTGGTTACCCCCTCTCGGAACCACAGACTTAGAAATCGCCAGCTCATATACAGTGCATAAAATATATTTATATATATACCCTTATACACCATTTTAATAAAAAATATCACAAAATTCTTCTAAGTCCCTCGGGAAGAGTGAAAGATGCGCACGTTCATTTTCAGAGATCCTAGACCTTCCCATAAGAAGTTAGCCAAAAAGTAGCTTCGAAAAACGCTTAGGTGAAGTTTCAGAGTTGCTTCTAATGTACCAAAGCTGGACTTAGACATAATTTCACTCTCACAACATTATGGCTGGTTGGAGACAGTCCGAACCACAAGTACCGGGTCCATGGTTCTGGGCGTATACTGGGGGGACGGGGACGACTCCCATTAACCCCTGACTATACCGGGGATACGCTTATCACAATGCCTTTCTGGTCTGTGCTGAAGCAGGGCATTCTGGCAGCCAAGTGGCTTGACCTTTATTAGTGAGCCTGGTTACCCCCTCTCGGAACCACAGACTTAGAAATCGCCAGCTCATATACAGTGCATAAAATATATTTATATATATACCCTTATACACCATTTTAATAAAAAATATCACAAAATTCTTCTAAGTCCCTCGGGAAGAGTGAAAGACGCGCACGTTCATTTTCAGAGCTCCTAGACCTTCCTATAAGAAGTTAGCCAAAAAATAGCTTCGAAAAACGCTTAGGTTAAGTTTCAGAGTTGCTTCTAATGTACCGAAGCTGGACTTAGACATAATTTCACTCTCACAACATTATGGCTGGTTGGAGACAGTCCGAACCACAAGTACCGGGTCCATGGTTCTGGGCGTATACTGGGGGGACGGGGGGGACTCCCATTAACCCCTGACTATACCGGGGATACGCTTATCACAATGCCTTTCTGGTCTGTGCTGAAGCAGGGCATTCTGGCAGCCAAGTGGCTTGACCTTAATTAGTGAGCCTGGTTACCCCCTCTCGGAACCACAGACTTAGAAATCGCCAGCTCATATACAGTGCATAAAATATATTTATATATATACCCTTATACACCATTTTAATAAAAAATATCACAAAATTCTTCTAAGTCCCTCGGGAAGAGTGAAAGACGCGCACGTTCATTTTCAGAGCTCCTAGACCTTCCCATAAGAAGTTAGCCAAAAAGTAGCTTCGAAAAACGCTTAGGTGAAGTTTCAGAGTTGCTTCTAATGTACCAAAGCTGGACTTAGACATAATTTCACTCTCACAACATTATGGCTGGTTGGAGACAGTCCGAACCACAAGTACCGGGTCCATGGTTCTGGGCGTATACTGGGGGGACGGGGGGGACTCCCATTAACCCCTGACTATACCGGGGATACGCTTATCACAATGCCTTTCTGGTCTGTGCTGAAGCAGGGCATTCTGGCAGCCAAGTGGCTTGACCTTTATTAGTGAGCCTGGTTACCCCCTCTCGGAACAACAGACTTAGAAATCGCCAGCTCATATATAGTGCATAAAATATATTTATATATATACCCTTATACACCATTTTAATAAAAAATATCACAAAATTCTTCTAAGTCCCTCGGGATGAGTGAAAGACGCGCACGTTCATTTTCAGAGCTCCTAGACCTTCCCATAAGAAGTTAGCCAAAAAGTAGCTTCGAAAAACGCTTAGGTTAAGTTTCAGAGTTGCTTCTAATGTACCGAAGCTGGACTTAACATAATTTCACTCTCACAACATTATGGCTGGTTGGAGACAGTCCGAACCACAAGTACCGGGTCCATGGTTCTCGGCGTATACTGGGGGGACGGGGGGGACTCCCATTAACCCCTGACTATACCGGGGATACGCTTATCACAATGCCTTTCTGGTCTGTGCTGAAGCAGGGCATTCTGGCAGCCAAGTGGCTTGACCTTTATTAGTGAGCCTGGTTACCCCCTCTCGGAACCACAGACTTAGAAATCGCCAGCTCATATACAGTGCATAAAATATATTTATATATATATATATACCCTTATACACCATTTTAATAAAAAATATCACAAAATTCTTCTAAGTCCCTCGGGAAGAGTGAAAGACGCGCACGTTCATTTTCAGAGCTCCTAGACCTTCCTATAAGAAGTTAGCCAAAAAGTAGCTGCGAAAAACGCTTAGGTTAAGTTTCAGAGTTGCTTCTAATGTACCAAAGCTGGACTTAGACATAATTTCACTCTCACAACATTATGGCTGGTTGGAGACAGTCCGAACGACAAATACCGGGTCCATGGTTCTGGCCGTATACTGGGGGGACGAGGACGACTCCCATTAACCCCTTACTATACCGGGGATACGCTTATCACAATGCCTTTCTGGTCTGTGCTGAAGCAGGGCATTCTGGCAGCCAAGTGGCTTGACCTTTATTAGTGAGCCTGGTTACCCCCTCTCGGAACCACAGACTTAGAAATTTCCTGCTCATATACAGTGCATAAAATATATTTATATATATACCCTTATACACCATTTTAATAAAAAATATCACAAAATTCTTCTAAGTCCCTCGGGAAGAGTGAAAGACGCGCACGTTCATTTTCAGAGCTCCTAGACCTTCCTATAAGAAGTTAGCCAAAAAGTAGCTTCGAAAAACGCTTAGGTTAAGTTTCAGAGTTGCTTCTAATGTACCAAAGCTGGACGTAGACATAATTTCACTCTCACAACATTATGGCTGGTTGGAGACAGTCCGAACCACAAGTACCGGGTCCATGGTTCTGGGCGTATACTGGGGGGACGGGGGGGACTCCCATTAACCCCTGACTATACCGGGGATACGCTTATCACAATGCCTTTCTGGTCTGTGCTGAAGCAGGGCATTCTGGCAGCCAAGTGGCTTGACCTTTATTAGTGAGCCTGGTTACCCCCTCTCGGAACCACAGACTTAGAAATTTCCTGCTCATATACAGTGCATAAAATATATTTATATATATACCCTTATACACCATTTTAATAAAAAATATCACAAAATTCTTCTAAGTCCCTCGGGAAGAGTGAAAGATGCGCACGTTCATTTTCAGAGCTTCTAGACCTTCCCATAAGAAGTTAGCCAAAAAGTAGCTTCGAAAAACGCTTAGGTTAAGTTTCAGAGTTGCTTCTAATGTACCGAAGCTGGACTTAACATACTGTAATTTCACTCTCACAACATTATGGCTGGTTGGAGACAGTCCGAACCACAAGTACCGGGTCCATGGTTCTGGGCGTATACTGGGGGGACGGGGGGGACTCCCATTAACCCCTGACTATACCGGGGATACGCTTATCACAATGCCTTTCTGGTCTGTGCTGAAGCAGGGCATTCTGGCAGCCAAGTGGCTTGACCTTAATTAGTGAGCCTGGTTACCCCCTCTCGGAACCACAGACTTAGAAATCGCCAGCTCATATACAGTGCATAAAATATATTTATATATATACCCTTATACACCATTTTAATAAAAAATATCACAAAATTCTTCTAAGTCCCTCGGGAAGAGTGAAAGACGCGCACGTTCATTTTCAGAGCTCCTAGACCTTCCCATAAGAAGTTAGCCAAAAAGTAGCTTCGAAAAACGCTTAGGTGAAGTTTCAGAGTTGCTTCTAATGTACCAAAGCTGGACTTAGACATAATTTCACTCTCACAACATTATGGCTGGTTGGAGACAGTCCGAACCACAAGTACCGGGTCCATGGTTCTGGGCGTATACTGGGGGGACGGGGGGGACTCCCATTAACCCCTGACTATACCGGGGATACGCTTATCACAATGCCTTTCTGGTCTGTGCTGAAGCAGGGCATTCTGGCAGCCAAGTGGCTTGACCTTTATTAGTGAGCCTGGTTACCCCCTCTCGGAACAACAGACTTAGAAATCGCCAGCTCATATATAGTGCATAAAATATATTTATATATATACCCTTATACACCATTTTAATAAAAAATATCACAAAATTCTTCTAAGTCCCTCGGGATGAGTGAAAGACGCGCACGTTCATTTTCAGAGCTCCTAGACCTTCCCATAAGAAGTTAGCCAAAAAGTAGCTTCGAAAAACGCTTAGGTTAAGTTTCAGAGTTGCTTCTAATGTACCGAAGCTGGACTTAACATAATTTCACTCTCACAACATTATGGCTGGTTGGAGACAGTCCGAACCACAAGTACCGGGTCCATGGTTCTCGGCGTATACTGGGGGGACGGGGGGGACTCCCATTAACCCCTGACTATACCGGGGATACGCTTATCACAATGCCTTTCTGGTCTGTGCTGAAGCAGGGCATTCTGGCAGCCAAGTGGCTTGACCTTTATTAGTGAGCCTGGTTACCCCCTCTCGGAACCACAGACTTAGAAATCGCCAGCTCATATACAGTGCATAAAATATATTTATATATATATATATATACCCTTATACACCATTTTAATAAAAAATATCACAAAATTCTTCTAAGTCCCTCGGGAAGAGTGAAAGACGCGCACGTTCATTTTCAGAGCTCCTAGACCTTCCTATAAGAAGTTAGCCAAAAAGTAGCTGCGAAAAACGCTTAGGTTAAGTTTCAGAGTTGCTTCTAATGTACCAAAGCTGGACTTAGACATAATTTCACTCTCACAACATTATGGCTGGTTGGAGACAGTCCGAACGACAAATACCGGGTCCATGGTTCTGGCCGTATACTGGGGGGACGAGGACGACTCCCATTAACCCCTTACTATACCGGGGATACGCTTATCACAATGCCTTTCTGGTCTGTGCTGAAGCAGGGCATTCTGGCAGCCAAGTGGCTTGACCTTTATTAGTGAGCCTGGTTACCCCCTCTCGGAACCACAGACTTAGAAATTTCCTGCTCATATACAGTGCATAAAATATATTTATATATATACCCTTATACACCATTTTAATAAAAAATATCACAAAATTCTTCTAAGTCCCTCGGGAAGAGTGAAAGACGCGCACGTTCATTTTCAGAGCTCCTAGACCTTCCTATAAGAAGTTAGCCAAAAAGTAGCTTCGAAAAACGCTTAGGTTAAGTTTCAGAGTTGCTTCTAATGTACCAAAGCTGGACGTAGACATAATTTCACTCTCACAACATTATGGCTGGTTGGAGACAGTCCGAACCACAAGTACCGGGTCCATGGTTCTGGGCGTATACTGGGGGGACGGGGGGGACTCCCATTAACCCCTGACTATACCGGGGATACGCTTATCACAATGCCTTTCTGGTCTGTGCTGAAGCAGGGCATTCTGGCAGCCAAGTGGCTTGACCTTTATTAGTGAGCCTGGTTACCCCCTCTCGGAACCACAGACTTAGAAATTTCCTGCTCATATACAGTGCATAAAATATATTTATATATATACCCTTATACACCATTTTAATAAAAAATATCACAAAATTCTTCTAAGTCCCTCGGGAAGAGTGAAAGATGCGCACGTTCATTTTCAGAGCTTCTAGACCTTCCCATAAGAAGTTAGCCAAAAAGTAGCTTCGAAAAACGCTTAGGTTAAGTTTCAGAGTTGCTTCTAATGTACCGAAGCTGGACTTAACATACTGTAATTTCACTCTCACAACATTATGGCTGGTTGGAGACAGTCCGAACCACAAGTACCGGGTCCATGGTTCTGGGCGTATACTGGGGGGACGGGGGGGACTCCCATTAACCCCTGACTATACCGGGGATACGCTTATCACAATGCCTTTCTGGTCTGTGCTGAAGCAGGGCATTCTGGCAGCCAAGTGGCTTGACCTTAATTAGTGAGCCTGGTTACCCCCTCTCGGAACCACAGACTTAGAAATCGCCAGCTCATATACAGTGCATAAAATATATTTATATATATACCCTTATACACCATTTTAATAAAAAATATCACAAAATTCTTCTAAGTCCCTCGGGAAGAGTGAAAGACGCGCACGTTCATTTTCAGAGCTCCTAGACCTTCCCATAAGAAGTTAGCCAAAAAGTAGCTTCGAAAAACGCTTAGGTGAAGTTTCAGAGTTGCTTCTAATGTACCAAAGCTGGACTTAGACATAATTTCACTCTCACAACATTATGGCTGGTTGGAGACAGTCCGAACCACAAGTACCGGGTCCATGGTTCTGGGCGTATACTGGGGGGACGGGGGGGACTCCCATTAACCCCTGACTATACCGGGGATACGCTTATCACAATGCCTTTCTGGTCTGTGCTGAAGCAGGGCATTCTGGCAGCCAAGTGGCTTGACCTTTATTAGTGAGCCTGGTTACCCCCTCTCGGAACAACAGACTTAGAAATCGCCAGCTCATATATAGTGCATAAAATATATTTATATATATACCCTTATACACCATTTTAATAAAAAATATCACAAAATTCTTCTAAGTCCCTCGGGATGAGTGAAAGACGCGCACGTTCATTTTCAGAGCTCCTAGACCTTCCCATAAGAAGTTAGCCAAAAAGTAGCTTCGAAAAACGCTTAGGTTAAGTTTCAGAGTTGCTTCTAATGTACCGAAGCTGGACTTAACATAATTTCACTCTCACAACATTATGGCTGGTTGGAGACAGTCCGAACCACAAGTACCGGGTCCATGGTTCTCGGCGTATACTGGGGGGACGGGGGGGACTCCCATTAACCCCTGACTATACCGGGGATACGCTTATCACAATGCCTTTCTGGTCTGTGCTGAAGCAGGGCATTCTGGCAGCCAAGTGGCTTGACCTTTATTAGTGAGCCTGGTTACCCCCTCTCGGAACCACAGACTTAGAAATCGCCAGCTCATATACAGTGCATAAAATATATTTATATATATATATACCCTTATACACCATTTTAATAAAAAATATCACAAAATTCTTCTAAGTCCCTCGGGAAGAGTGAAAGACGCGCACGTTCATTTTCAGAGCTCCTAGACCTTCCTATAAGAAGTTAGCCAAAAAGTAGCTGCGAAAAACGCTTAGGTTAAGTTTCAGAGTTGCTTCTAATGTACCAAAGCTGGACTTAGACATAATTTCACTCTCACAACATTATGGCTGGTTGGAGACAGTCCGAACGACAAATACCGGGTCCATGGTTCTGGCCGTATACTGGGGGGACGAGGACGACTCCCATTAACCCCTTACTATACCGGGGATACGCTTATCACAATGCCTTTCTGGTCTGTGCTGAAGCAGGGCATTCTGGCAGCCAAGTGGCTTGACCTTTATTAGTGAGCCTGGTTACCCCCTCTCGGAACCACAGACTTAGAAATTTCCTGCTCATATACAGTGCATAAAATATATTTATATATATACCCTTATACACCATTTTAATAAAAAATATCACAAAATTCTTCTAAGTCCCTCGGGAAGAGTGAAAGACGCGCACGTTCATTTTCAGAGCTCCTAGACCTTCCTATAAGAAGTTAGCCAAAAAGTAGCTTCGAAAAACGCTTAGGTTAAGTTTCAGAGTTGCTTCTAATGTACCAAAGCTGGACGTAGACATAATTTCACTCTCACAACATTATGGCTGGTTGGAGACAGTCCGAACCACAAGTACCGGGTCCATGGTTCTGGGCGTATACTGGGGGGACGGGGGGGACTCCCATTAACCCCTGACTATACCGGGGATACGCTTATCACAATGCCTTTCTGGTCTGTGCTGAAGCAGGGCATTCTGGCAGCCAAGTGGCTTGACCTTTATTAGTGAGCCTGGTTACCCCCTCTCGGAACCACAGACTTAGAAATTTCCTGCTCATATACAGTGCATAAAATATATTTATATATATACCCTTATACACCATTTTAATAAAAAATATCACAAAATTCTTCTAAGTCCCTCGGGAAGAGTGAAAGATGCGCACGTTCATTTTCAGAGCTTCTAGACCTTCCCATAAGAAGTTAGCCAAAAAGTAGCTTCGAAAAACGCTTAGGTTAAGTTTCAGAGTTGCTTCTAATGTACCGAAGCTGGACTTAACATACTGTAATTTCACTCTCACAACATTATGGCTGGTTGGAGACAGTCCGAACCACAAGTACCGGGTCCATGGTTCTGGGCGTATACTGGGGGGACGGGGGGGACTCCCATTAACCCCTGACTATACCGGGGATACGCTTATCACAATGCCTTTCTGGTCTGTGCTGAAGCAGGGCATTCTGGCAGCCAAGTGGCTTGACCTTTATTAGTGAGCCTGGTTACCCCCTCTCGGAACCACAGACTTAGAAATTTCCTGCTCATATACAGTGCATAAAATATATTTATATATATACCCTTATACACCATTTTAATAAAAAATATCACAAAATTCTTCTAAGTCCCTCGGGAAGAGTGAAAGATGCGCACGTTCATTTTCAGAGCTTCTAGACCTTCCCATAAGAAGTTAGCCAAAAAGTAGCTTCGAAAAACGCTTAGGTTAAGTTTCAGAGTTGCTTCTAATGTACCGAAGCTGGACTTAACATACTGTAATTTCACTCTCACAACATTATGGCTGGTTGGAGACAGTCCGAACCACAAGTACCGGGTCCATGGTTCTGGGCGTATACTGGGGGGACGGGGGGGACTCCCATTAACCCCTGACTATACCGGGGATACGCTTATCACAATGCCTTTCTGGTCTGTGCTGAAGCAGGGCATTCTGGCAGCCAAGTGGCTTGACCTTAATTAGTGAGCCTGGTTACCCCCTCTCGGAACCACAGACTTAGACATCGCCAGCTCATATACAGTGCATAAAATATATTTATATATATACCCTTATACACCATTTTAATAAAAAATATCACAAAATTCTTCTAAGTCCCTCGGGAAGAGTGAAAGATGCGCACGTTTATTTTCAGAGCTCCTAGACCTTCCCATAAGAAGTTAGCCAAAAAGTAGCTTCGAAAAACGCTTAGGTTAAGTTTCAGAGTTGCTTCTAATGTACCAAAGCTGGACTTAGACATAATTTCACTCTCACAACATTATGGCTGGTTGGAGACAGTCCGAACCACAAGTACCGGGTCCATGGTTCTGGGCGTATACTGGGGGGACGGGGACGACTCCCATTAACCCCTGACTATACCGGGGATACGCTTATCACAATGCCTTTCTGGTCTGTGCTGAAGCAGGGCATTCTGGCAGCCAAGTGGCTTGACCTTAATTAGTGAGCCTGGTTACCCCCTCTCGGAACCACAGACTTAGAAATCGCCAGCTCATATACAGTGCATAAAATATATTTATATATATACCCTTATACACCATTTTAATAAAAAATATCACAAAATTCTTCTAAGTCCCTCGGGAAGAGTGAAAGACGCGCACGTTCATTTTCAGAGCTCCTAGACCTTCCTATAAGAAGTTAGCCAAAAAGTAGCTTCGAAAAACGCTTAGGTTAAGTTTCAGAGTTGCTTCTAATGTACCGAAGCTGGACTTAGACATAATTTCACTCTCACAACATTATGGCTGGTTGGAGACAGTCCGAACCACAAGTACCGGGTCCATGGTTCTGGGCGTATACTGGGGGGACGGGGGGGACTCCCATTAACCCCTGACTATACCGGGGATACGCTTATCACAATGCCTTTCTGGTCTGTGCTGAAGCAGGGCATTCTGGCAGCCAAGTGGCTTGACCTTTATTAGTGAGCCTGGTTACCCCCTCTCGGAACAACAGACTTAGAAATCGCCAGCTCATATACAGTGCATAAAATATATTTATATATATACCCTTATACACCATTTTAATAAAAAATATCACAAAATTCTTCTAAGTCCCTCGGGAAGAGTGAAAGACGCGCACGTTCATTTTCAGAGCTCCTAGACCTTCCTATAAGAAGTTAGCCAAAAAGTAGCTTCGAAAAACGCTTAGGTTAAGTTTCAGAGTTGCTTCTAATGTACCGAAGCTGGACTTAGACATAATGTCACTCTCACAACATTATGGCTGGTTGGAGACAGTCCGAACCACAAGTACCGGGTCCATGGTTCTGGGCGTATACTGGGGGGACGGGGGGGACTCCCATTAACCCCTGACTATACCGGGGATACGCTTATCACAATGCCTTTCTGGTCTGTGCTGAAGCAGGGCATTCTGGCAGCCAAGTGGCTTGACCTTTATTAGTGAGCCTGGTTACCCCCTCTCGGAACAACAGACTTAGAAATCGCCAGCTCATATACAGTGCATAAAATATATTTATATATATATACCCTTATACACCATTTTAATAAAAAATATCACAAAATTCTTCTAAGTCCCTCGGGAAGAGTGAAAGACGCGCACGTTCATTTTCAGAGCTTCTAGACCTTCCTATAAGAAGTTAGCCAAAAAGTAGCTTCGAAAAACGCTTAGGTTAAGTTTCAGAGTTGCTTCTAATGTACCGAAGCTGGACTTAGACATAATTTCACTCTCACAACATTATGGCTGGTTGGAGACAGTCCTAACCACAAGTACCGGGTCCATGGTTCTGGGCGTATACTGGGGGGACGGGGACGACTCCCATTAACCCCTGACTATACCGGGGATACGCTTATCACAATGCCTTTCTGGTCTATGCTGAAGCAGGGCATTCTGGCAGCCAAGTGGCTTGACCTTAATTAGTGAGCCTGGTTACCCCCTCTCGGAACCACAGACTTAGAAATCGCCAGCTCATATACAGTGCATAAAATATATTTATATATATACCCTTATACACCATTTTAATAAAAAATATCACAAAATTCTTCTAAGTCCCTCGGGAAGAGTGAAAGACGCGCACGTTCATTTTCAAAGCTCCTAGACCTTCCTATAAGAAGTTAGCCAAAAAGTAGCTTCGAAAAACGCTTAGGTTAAGTTTCAGAGTTGCTTCTAATGTACCAAATCTGGACTTAGACATAATTTCACTCTCACAACATTATGGCTGGTTGGAGACAGTCCGAACCACAAGTACCGGGTCCATGGTTCTGGGCGTATACTGGGGGGACGGGGACGACTCCCATTAACCCCTGACTATACTGGGGATACGCTTATCACAATGCCTTTCTGGTCTGTGCTGAAGCAGGGCATTCTGGCATCCAAGTGGCTTGACCTTTATTAGTGAGCCTGGTTACCCCCTCTCGGAACCACAGACTTAGAAATCGCCAGCTCATATACAGTGCATAAAATATATTTATATATATACCCTTATACACCATTTTAATAAAAAATATCACAAAATTCTTCTAAGTCCCTCGGGAAGAGTGAAAGACGCGCACGTTCATTTTCAGAGCTCCTAGACCTTCCCATAAGAAGTTAGCCAAAAAGTAGCTTCGAAAAACGCTTAGGTTAAGTTTCAGAGTTGCTTCTAATGTACCGAAGCTGGACTTAACATAATTTCACTCTCACAACATTATGGCTGGTTGGAGACAGTCCGAACCACAAGTACCGGGTCCATGGTTCTCGGCGTATACTGGGGGGACGGGGACGACTCCCATTAACCCCTGACTATACCGGGGATACGCTTATCACAATGCCTTTCTGGTCTGTGCTGAAGCAGGGCATTCTGGCAGCCAAGTGGCTTGACCTTAATTAGTGAGCCTGGTTACCCCCTCTCGGAACCACAGACTTAGAAATCGCCAGCTCATATACAGTGCATAAAATATATTTATATATATACCCTTATACACCATTTTAATAAAAAATATCACAAAATTCTTCTAAGTCCCTCGGGAAGAGTGAAAGATGCGCACGTTCATTTTCAGAGATCCTAGACCTTCCCATAAGAAGTTAGCCAAAAAGTAGCTTCGAAAAACGCTTAGGTGAAGTTTCAGAGTTGCTTCTAATGTACCAAAGCTGGACTTAGACATAATTTCACTCTCACAACATTATGGCTGGTTGGAGACAGTCCGAACCACAAGTACCGGGTCCATGGTTCTGGGCGTATACTGGGGGGACGGGGACGACTCCCATTAACCCCTGACTATACCGGGGATACGCTTATCACAATGCCTTTCTGGTCTGTGCTGAAGCAGGGCATTCTGGCAGCCAAGTGGCTTGACCTTTATTAGTGAGCCTGGTTACCCCCTCTCGGAACCACAGACTTAGAAATCGCCAGCTCATATACAGTGCATAAAATATATTTATATATATACCCTTATACACCATTTTAATAAAAAATATCACAAAATTCTTCTAAGTCCCTCGGGAAGAGTGAAAGACGCGCACGTTCATTTTCAGAGCTCCTAGACCTTCCTATAAGAAGTTAGCCAAAAAATAGCTTCGAAAAACGCTTAGGTTAAGTTTCAGAGTTGCTTCTAATGTACCGAAGCTGGACTTAGACATAATTTCACTCTCACAACATTATGGCTGGTTGGAGACAGTCCGAACCACAAGTACCGGGTCCATGGTTCTGGGCGTATACTGGGGGGACGGGGGGGACTCCCATTAACCCCTGACTATACCGGGGATACGCTTATCACAATGCCTTTCTGGTCTGTGCTGAAGCAGGGCATTCTGGCAGCCAAGTGGCTTGACCTTTATTAGTGAGCCTGGTTACCCCCTCTCGGAACAACAGACTTAGAAATCGCCAGCTCATATATAGTGCATAAAATATATTTATATATATACCCTTATACACCATTTTAATAAAAAATATCACAAAATTCTTCTAAGTCCCTCGGGATGAGTGAAAGACGCGCACGTTCATTTTCAGAGCTCCTAGACCTTCCCATAAGAAGTTAGCCAAAAAGTAGCTTCGAAAAACGCTTAGGTTAAGTTTCAGAGTTGCTTCTAATGTACCGAAGCTGGACTTAACATAATTTCACTCTCACAACATTATGGCTGGTTGGAGACAGTCCGAACCACAAGTACCGGGTCCATGGTTCTCGGCGTATACTGGGGGGACGGGGGGGACTCCCATTAACCCCTGACTATACCGGGGATACGCTTATCACAATGCCTTTCTGGTCTGTGCTGAAGCAGGGCATTCTGGCAGCCAAGTGGCTTGACCTTTATTAGTGAGCCTGGTTACCCCCTCTCGGAACCACAGACTTAGAAATCGCCAGCTCATATACAGTGCATAAAATATATTTATATATATATATACCCTTATACACCATTTTAATAAAAAATATCACAAAATTCTTCTAAGTCCCTCGGGAAGAGTGAAAGACGCGCACGTTCATTTTCAGAGCTCCTAGACCTTCCTATAAGAAGTTAGCCAAAAAGTAGCTGCGAAAAACGCTTAGGTTAAGTTTCAGAGTTGCTTCTAATGTACCGAAGCTGGACTTAACATACTGTAATTTCACTCTCACAACATTATGGCTGGTTGGAGACAGTCCGAACCACAAGTACCGGGTCCATGGTTCTGGGCGTATACTGGGGGGACGGGGGGGACTCCCATTAACCCCTGACTATACCGGGGATACGCTTATCACAATGCCTTTCTGGTCTGTGCTGAAGCAGGGCATTCTGGCAGCCAAGTGGCTTGACCTTTATTAGTGAGCCTGGTTACCCCCTCTCGGAACCACAGACTTAGAAATTTCCTGCTCATATACAGTGCATAAAATATATTTATATATATACCCTTATACACCATTTTAATAAAAAATATCACAAAATTCTTCTAAGTCCCTCGGGAAGAGTGAAAGATGCGCACGTTCATTTTCAGAGCTTCTAGACCTTCCCATAAGAAGTTAGCCAAAAAGTAGCTTCGAAAAACGCTTAGGTTAAGTTTCAGAGTTGCTTCTAATGTACCGAAGCTGGACTTAACATACTGTAATTTCACTCTCACAACATTATGGCTGGTTGGAGACAGTCCGAACCACAAGTACCGGGTCCATGGTTCTGGGCGTATACTGGGGGGACGGGGGGGACTCCCATTAAACCCTGACTATACCGGGGATACGCTTATCACAATGCCTTTCTGGTCTGTGCTGAAGCAGGGCATTCTGGCAGCCAAGTGGCTTGACCTTAATTAGTGAGCCTGGTTACCCCCTCTCGGAACCACAGACTTAGACATCGCCAGCTCATATACAGTGCATAAAATATATTTATATATATACCCTTATACACCATTTTAATAAAAAATATCACAAAATTCTTCTAAGTCCCTCGGGAAGAGTGAAAGATGCGCACGTTCATTTTCAGAGCTCCTAGACCTTCCCATAAGAAGTTAGCCAAAAAGTAGCTTCGAAAAACGCTTAGGTTAAGTTTCAGAGTTGCTTCTAATGTACCGAAGCTGGACTTAGACATAATTTCACTCTCACAACATTATGGCTGGTTGGAGACAGTCCGAACCACAAGTACCGGGTCCATGGTTCTGGGCGTATACTGGGGGGACGGGGGGGACTCCCATTAACCCCTGACTATACCGGGGATACGCTTATCACAATGCCTTTCTGGTCTGTGCTGAAGCAGGGCATTCTGGCAGCCAAGTGGCTTGACCTTAATTAGTGAGCCTGGTTACCCCCTCTCGGAACCACAGACTTAGAAATCGCCAGCTCATATACAGTGCATAAAATATATTTATATATATACCCTTATACACCATTTTAATAAAAAATATCACAAAATTCTTCTAAGTCCCTCGGGAAGAGTGAAAGATGCGCACGTTCATTTTCAGAGCTCCTAGACCTTCCCATAAGAAGTTAGCCAAAAAGTAGCTTCGAAAAACGCTTAGGTTAAGTTTCAGAGTTGCTTCTAATGTACCAAAGCTGGACTTAGACATAATTTCACCTCACAACATTATGGCTGGTTGGAGACAGTCCGAACCACAAGTACCGGGTCCATGGTTCTGGGCGTATACTGGGGGGACGGGGACGACTCCCATTAACCCCTGACTATACCGGGGATACGCTTATCACAATGCCTTTCTGGTCTGTGCTGAAGCAGGGCATTCTGGCAGCCAAGTGGCTTGACCTTTATTAGTGAGCCTGGTTACCCCCTCTCGGAACAACAGACTTAGAAATCGCCAGCTCATATACAGTGCATAAAATATATTTATATATATACCCTTATACACCATTTTAATAAAAAATATCACAAAATTCTTCTAAGTCCCTCGGGAAGAGTGAAAGACGCGCACGTTCATTTTCAGAGCTCCTAGACCTTCCTATAAGAAGTTAGCCAAAAAGTAGCTTCGAAAAACGCTTAGGTTAAGTTTCAGAGTTGCTTCTAATGTACCGAAGCTGGACTTAGACATAATTTCACTCTCACAACATTATGGCTGGTTGGAGACAGTCCGAACCACAAGTACCGGGTCCATGGTTCTGGGCGTATACTGGGGGGACGGGGGGGACTCCCATTAACCTCTGACTATACCGGGGATACGCTTATCACAATGCCTTTCTGGTCTGTGCTGAAGCAGGGCATTCTGGCAGCCAAGTGGCTTGACCTTAATTAGTGAGCCTGGTTACCCCCTCTCGGAACCACAGACTTAGAAATCGCCAGCTCATATACAGTGCATAAAATATATTTATATATATACCCTTATACACCATTTTAATAAAAAATATCACAAAAGTCTTCTAAGTCCCTCGGGAAGAGTGAAAGACGCGCACGTTCATTTTCAGAGCTCCTAGACCTTCCCATAAGAAGTTAGCCAAAAAGTAGCTTCGAAAAACGCTTAGGTGAAGTTTCAGAGTTGCTTCTAATGTACCAAAGCTGGACTTAGACATAATTTCACTCTCACAACATTATGGCTGGTTGGAGACAGTCCGAACCACAAGTACCGGGTCCATGGTTCTGGGCGTATACTGGGGGGACGGGGGGGACTCCCATTAACCCCTGACTATACCGGGGATACGCTTATCACAATGCCTTTCTGGTCTGTGCTGAAGCAGGGCATTCTGGCAGCCAAGTGGCTTGACCTTTATTAGTGAGCCTGGTTACCCCCTCTCGGAACCACAGACTTAGAAATCGCCAGCTCATATACAGTGCATAAAATATATTTATATATATACCCTTATACACCATTTTAATAAAAAATATCACAAAATTCTTCTAAGTCCCTCGGGAAGAGTGAAAGATGCGCACGTTCATTTTCAGAGCTCCTAGACCTTCCCATAAGAAGTTAGCCAAAAAGTAGCTTCGAAAAACGCTTAGGTTAAGTTTCAGAGTTGCTTCTAATGTACCAAAGCTGGACTTAGACATAATTTCACCTCACAACATTATGGCTGGTTGGAGACAGTCCGAACCACAAGTACCGGGTCCATGGTTCTGGGCGTATACTGGGGGGACGGGGGGGACTCCCATTAACCTCTGACTATACCGGGGATACGCTTATCACAATGCCTTTCTGGTCTGTGCTGAAGCAGGGCATTCTGGCAGCCAAGTGGCTTGACCTTTATTAGTGAGCCTGGTTACCCCCTCTCGGAACAACAGACTTAGAAATCGCCAGCTCATATACAGTGCATAAAATATATTTATATATATACCCTTATACACCATTTTAATAAAAAATATCACAAAATTCTTCTAAGTCCCTCGGGAAGAGTGAAAGACGCGCACGTTCATTTTCAGAGCTCTTAGACCTTCCCATAAGAAGTTAGCCAAAAAGTAGCTTCGAAAAACGCTTAGGTGAAGTTTCAGAGTTGCTTCTAATGTACCAAAGCTGGACTTAGACATAATTTCACTCTCACAACATTATGGCTGGTTGGAGACAGTCCGAACCACAAGTACCGGGTCCATGGTTCTGGGCGTATACTGGGGGGACGGGGACGACTCCCATTAACCCCTGACTATACCGGGGATACGCTTATCACAATGCCTTTCTGGTCTGTGCTGAAGCAGGGCATTCTGGCAGCCAAGTGGCTTGACCTTTATTAGTGAGCCTGGTTACCCCCTCTCGGAACCACAGACGTAGAAATCGCCAGCTCATATACAGTGCATAAAATATATTTATATATATACCCTTATACACCATTTTAATAAAAAATATCACAAAATTCTTCTAAGTCCCTCGGGAAGAGTGAAAGATGCGCACGTTCATTTTCAGAGCTCCTAGACCTTCCCATAAGAAGTTAGCCAAAAAGTAGCTTCGAAAAACGCTTAGGTGAAGTTTCAGAGTTGCTTCTAATGTACCAAAGCTGGACTTAGACATAATTTCACTCTCACAACATTATGGCTGGTTGGAGACAGTCCGAACCACAAGTACCGGGTCCATGGTTCTGGGCGTATACTGGGGGGATGGGGGGGGACTCCCATTAACCCCTGACTATACCGGGGATACGCTTATCACAATGCCTTTCTGGTCTGTGCTGAAGCAGGGCATTCTGGCAGCCAAGTGGCTTGACCTTATTTAGTGAGCCTGGTTACCCCCTCTCGGAACCACAGACTTAGACATCGCCAGCTCATATACAGTGCATAAAATATATTTATATATATACCCTTATACACCATTTTAATAAAAAATATCACAAAATTCTTCTAAGTCCCTCGGGAAGAGTGAAAGATGCGCACGTTCATTTTCAGAGCTCCTAGACCTTCCCATAAGAAGTTAGCCAAAAAGTAGCTTCGAAAAACGCTTAGGTTAAGTTTCAGAGTTGCTTCTAATGTACCAAAGCTGGACGTAGACATAATTTCACTCTCACAACATTATGGCTGGTTGGAGACAGTCCGAACCACAAGTACCGGGTCCATGGTTCTGGGCGTATACTGGGGGGACGGGGGGGACTCCCATTAACCCCTGACTATACCGGGGATACGCTTATCACAATGCCTTTCTGGTCTGTGCTGAAGCAGGGCATTCTGGCAGCCAAGTGGCTTGACCTTTATTAGTGAGCCTGGTTACCCCCTCTCGGAACCACAGACTTAGAAATTTCCTGCTCATATACAGTGCATAAAATATATTTATATATATACCCTTATACACCATTTTAATAAAAAATATCACAAAATTCTTCTAAGTCCCTCGGGAAGAGTGAAAGATGCGCACGTTCATTTTCAGAGCTTCTAGACCTTCCCATAAGAAGTTAGCCAAAAAGTAGCTTCGAAAAACGCTTAGGTTAAGTTTCAGAGTTGCTTCTAATGTACCGAAGCTGGACTTAACATACTGTAATTTCACTCTCACAACATTATGGCTGGTTGGAGACAGTCCGAACCACAAGTACCGGGTCCATGGTTCTGGGCGTATACTGGGGGGACGGGGGGGACTCCCATTAACCCCTGACTATACCGGGGATACGCTTATCACAATGCCTTTCTGGTCTGTGCTGAAGCAGGGCATTCTGGCAGCCAAGTGGCTTGACCTTAATTAGTGAGCCTGGTTACCCCCTCTCGGAACCACAGACTTAGACATCGCCAGCTCATATACAGTGCATAAAATATATTTATATATATACCCTTATACACCATTTTAATAAAAAATATCACAAAATTCTTCTAAGTCCCTCGGGAAGAGTGAAAGATGCGCACGTTCATTTTCAGAGCTCCTAGACCTTCCCATAAGAAGTTAGCCAAAAAGTAGCTTCGAAAAACGCTTAGGTTAAGTTTCAGAGTTGCTTCTAATGTACCAAAGCTGGACTTAGACATAATTTCACTCTCACAACATTATGGCTGGTTGGAGACAGTCCGAACCACAAGTACCGGGTCCATGGTTCTGGGCGTATACTGGGGGGACGGGGACGACTCCCATTAACCCCTGACTATACCGGGGATACGCTTATCACAATGCCTTTCTGGTCTGTGCTGAAGCAGGGCATTCTGGCAGCCAAGTGGCTTGACCTTAATTAGTGAGCCTGGTTACCCCCTCTCGGAACCACAGACTTAGAAATCGCCAGCTCATATACAGTGCATAAAATATATTTATATATATACCCTTATACACCATTTAAATAAAAAATATCACAAAATTCTTCTAAGTCCCTCGGGAAGAGTGAAAGACGCGCACGTTAATTTTCAGAGCTCCTAGACCTTCCTATAAGAAGTTAGCCAAAAAGTAGCTTCGAAAAACGCTTAGGTTAAGTTTCAGAGTTGCTTCTAATGTACCGAAGCTGGACTTAGACATAATTTCACTCTCACAACATTATGGCTGGTTGGAGACAGTCCGAACCACAAGTACCGGGTCCATGGTTCTGGGCGTATACTGGGGGGACGGGGGGGACTCCCATTAACCTCTGACTATACCGGGGATACGCTTATCACAATGCCTTTCTGGTCTGTGCTGAAGCAGGGCATTCTGGCAGCCAAGTGGCTTGACCTTAATTAGTGAGCCTGGTTACCCCCTCTCGGAACCACAGACTTAGAAATCGCCAGCTCATATACAGTGCATAAAATATATTTATATATATACCCTTATACACCATTTTAATAAAAAATATCACAAAATTCTTCTAAGTCCCTCGGGAAGAGTGAAAGACGCGCACGTTCATTTTCAGAGCTCCTAGACCTTCACATAAGAAGTTAGCCAAAAAGTAGCTTCGAAAAACGCTTAGGTGAAGTTTCAGAGTTGCTTCTAATGTACCAAAGCTGGACTTAGACATAATTTCACTCTCACAACATTATGGCTGGTTGGAGACAGTCCGAACCACAAGTACCGGGTCCATGGTTCTGGGCGTATACTGGGGGGACGGGGACGACTCCCATTAACCCCTGACTATACCGGGGATACGCTTATCACAATGCCTTTCTGGTCTGTGCTGAAGCAGGGCATTCTGGCAGCCAAGTGGCTTGACCTTTATTAGTGAGCCTGGTTACCCCCTCTCGGAACCACAGACTTAGAAATCGCCAGCTCATATACAGTGCATAAAATATATTTATATATATACCCTTATACACCATTTTAATAAAAAATATCACAAAATTCTTCTAAGTCCCTCGGGAAGAGTGAAAGATGCGCACGTTCATTTTCAGAGCTCCTAGACCTTCCCATAAGAAGTTAGCCAAAAAGTAGCTTCGAAAAACGCTTAGGTTAAGTTTCAGAGTTGCTTCTAATGTACCAAAGCTGGACTTAGACATAATTTCACCTCACAACATTATGGCTGGTTGGAGACAGTCCGAACCACAAGTACCGGGTCCATGGTTCTGGGCGTATACTGGGGGGACGGGGGGGACTCCCATTAACCTCTGACTATACCGGGGATACGCTTATCACAATGCCTTTCTGGTCTGTGCTGAAGCAGGGCATTCTGGCAGCCAAGTGGCTTGACCTTTATTAGTGAGCCTGGTTACCCCCTCTCGGAACAACAGACTTAGAAATCGCCAGCTCATATACAGTGCATAAAATATATTTATATATATACCCTTATACACCATTTTAATAAAAAATATCACAAAATTCTTCTAAGTCCCTCGGGAAGAGTGAAAGATGCGCACGTTCATTTTCAGAGCTCCTAGACCTTCCCATAAGAAGTTAGCCAAAAAGTAGCTTCGAAAAACGCTTAGGTGAAGTTTCAGAGTTGCTTCTAATGTACCAAAGCTGGACTTAGACATAATTTCACTCTCACAACATTATGGCTGGTTGGAGACAGTCCGAACCACAAGTACCGGGTCCATGGTTCTGGGCGTATACTGGGGGGATGGGGGGGGACTCCCATTAACCCCTGACTATACCGGGGATACGCTTATCACAATGCCTTTCTGGTCTGTGCTGAAGCAGGGCATTCTGGCAGCCAAGTGGCTTGACCTTATTTAGTGAGCCTGGTTACCCCCTCTCGGAACCACAGACTTAGACATCGCCAGCTCATATACAGTGCATAAAATATATTTATATATATACCCTTATACACCATTTTAATAAAAAATATCACAAAATTCTTCTAAGTCCCTCGGGAAGAGTGAAAGATGCGCACGTTCATTTTCAGAGCTCCTAGACCTTCCCATAAGAAGTTAGCCAAAAAGTAGCTTCGAAAAACGCTTAGGTTAAGTTTCAGAGTTGCTTCTAATGTACCAAAGCTGGACTTAGACATAATTTCACCTCACAACATTATGGCTGGTTGGAGACAGTCCGAACCACAAGTACCGGGTCCATGGTTCTGGGCGTATACTGGGGGGACGGGGGGGACTCCCATTAACCTCTGACTATACCGGGGATACGCTTATCACAATGCCTTTCTGGTCTGTGCTGAAGCAGGGCATTCTGGCAGCCAAGTGGCTTGACCTTAATTAGTGAGCCTGGTTACCCCCTCTCGGAACCACAGACTTAGAAATCGCCAGCTCATATACAGTGCATAAAATATATTTATATATATACCCTTATACACCATTTTAATAAAAAATATCACAAAATTCTTCTAAGTCCCTCGGGAAGAGTGAAAGACGCGCACGTTCATTTTCAGAGCTCCTAGACCTTCCCATAAGAAGTTAGCCAAAAAGTAGCTTCGAAAAACGCTTAGGTGAAGTTTCAGAGTTGCTTCTAATGTACCAAAGCTGGACTTAGACATAATTTCACTCTCACAACATTATGGCTGGTTGGAGACAGTCCGAACCACAAGTACCGGGTCCATGGTTCTGGGCGTATACTGGGGGGACGGGGACGACTCCCATTAACCCCTGACTATACCGGGGATACGCTTATCACAATGCCTTTCTGGTCTGTGCTGAAGCAGGGCATTCTGGCAGCCAAGTGGCTTGACCTTTATTAGTGAGCCTGGTTACCCCCTCTCGGAACCACAGACTTAGAAATCGCCAGCTCATATACAGTGCATAAAATATATTTATATACTGTATATACCCTTATACACCATTTTAATAAAAAATATCACAAAATTCTTCTAAGTCCCTCGGGAAGAGTGAAAGATGCGCACGTTCATTTTCAGAGCTCCTAGACCTTCCCATAAGAAGTTAGCCAAAAAGTAGCTTCGAAAAACGCTTAGGTGAAGTTTCAGAGTTGCTTCTAATGTACCAAAGCTGGACTTAGACATAATTTCACTCTCACAACATTATGGCTGGTTGGAGACAGTCCGAACCACAAGTACCGGGTCCATGGTTCTGGGCGTATACTGGGGGGACAGGGACGACTCCCATTAACCCCTGACTATACCGGGGATACGCTTATCACAATGCCTTTCTGGTCTGTGCTGAAGCAGGGCATTCTGGCAGCCAAGTGGCTTGACCTTTATTATTGAGCCTGGTTACCCCCTCTCGGAACCACAGACTTAGAAATCGCCAGCTCATATACAGTGCATAAAATATATTTATATATATACCCTTATACACCATTTTAATAAAAAATATCACAAAATTCTTCTAAGTCCCTCGGGAAGAGTGAAAGACGCGCACGTTCATTTTCAGAGCTCCTAGACCTTCCCATAAGAAGTTAGCCAAAAAGTAGCTTCGAAAAACGCTTAGGTGAAGTTTCAGAGTTGCTTCTAATGTACCAAAGCTGGACTTAGACATAATTTCACTCTCACAACATTATGGCTGGTTGGAGACAGTCCGAACCACAAGTACCGGGTCCATGGTTCTGGGCGTATACTGGGGGGATGGGGGGGGACTCCCATTAACCCCTGACTATACCGGGGATACGCTTATCACAATGCCTTTCTGGTCTGTGCTGAAGCAGGGCATTCTGGCAGCCAAGTGGCTTGACCTTTATTAGTGAGCCTGGTTACCCCCTCTCGGAACCACAGACGTAGAAATCGCCAGCTCATATACAGTGCATAAAATATATTTATATATATACCCTTATACACCATTTTAATAAAAAATATCACAAAATTCTTCTAAGTCCCTCGGGAAGAGTGAAAGACGCGCACGTTCATTTTCAGAGCTCCTAGACCTTCCCATAAGAAGTTAGCCAAAAAGTAGCTTCGAAAAACGCTTAGGTGAAGTTTCAGAGTTGCTTCTAATGTACCAAAGCTGGACTTAGACATAATTTCACTCACAACATTATGGCTGGTTGGAGACAGTCCGAACCACAAGTACCGGGTCCATGGTTCTGGGCGTATACTGGGGGGACGGGGACGACTCCCATTAACCCCTGACTATACCGGGGATACGCTTATCACAATGCCTTTCTGGTCTGTGCTGAAGCAGGGCATTCTGGCAGCCAAGTGGCTTGACCTTTATTAGTGAGCCTGGTTACCCCCTCTCGGAACCACAGACTTAGAAATCGCCAGCTCATATACAGTGCATAAAATATATTTATATATATACCCTTATACACCATTTTAATAAAAAATATCACAAAATTCTTCTAAGTCCCTCGGGAAGAGTGAAAGATGCGCACGTTCATTTTCAGAGCTCCTAGACCTTCCCATAAGAAGTTAGCCAAAAAGTAGCTTCGAAAAACGCTTAGGTTAAGTTTCAGAGTTGCTTCTAATGTACCAAAGCTGGACTTAGACATAATTTCACCTCACAACATTATGGCTGGTTGGAGACAGTCCGAACCACAAGTACCGGGTCCATGGTTCTGGGCGTATACTGGGGGGACGGGGGGGACTCCCATTAACCTCTGACTATACCGGGGATACGCTTATCACAATGCCTTTCTGGTCTGTGCTGAAGCAGGGCATTCTGGCAGCCAAGTGGCTTGACCTTTATTAGTGAGCCTGGTTACCCCCTCTCGGAACAACAGACTTAGAAATCGCCAGCTCATATACAGTGCATAAAATATATTTATATATATACCCTTATACACCATTTTAATAAAAAATATCACAAAATTCTTCTAAGTCCCTCGGGAAGAGTGAAAGACGCGCACGTTCATTTTCAGAGCTCTTAGACCTTCCCATAAGAAGTTAGCCAAAAAGTAGCTTCGAAAAACGCTTAGGTGAAGTTTCAGAGTTGCTTCTAATGTACCAAAGCTGGACTTAGACATAATTTCACTCTCACAACATTATGGCTGGTTGGAGACAGTCCGAACCACAAGTACCGGGTCCATGGTTCTGGGCGTATACTGGGGGGACGGGGACGACTCCCATTAACCCCTGACTATACCGGGGATACGCTTATCACAATGCCTTTCTGGTCTGTGCTGAAGCAGGGCATTCTGGCAGCCAAGTGGCTTGACCTTTATTAGTGAGCCTGGTTACCCCCTCTCGGAACCACAGACGTAGAAATCGCCAGCTCATATACAGTGCATAAAATATATTTATATATATACCCTTATACACCATTTTAATAAAAAATATCACAAAATTCTTCTAAGTCCCTCGGGAAGAGTGAAAGATGCGCACGTTCATTTTCAGAGCTCCTAGACCTTCCCATAAGAAGTTAGCCAAAAAGTAGCTTCGAAAAACGCTTAGGTGAAGTTTCAGAGTTGCTTCTAATGTACCAAAGCTGGACTTAGACATAATTTCACTCTCACAACATTATGGCTGGTTGGAGACAGTCCGAACCACAAGTACCGGGTCCATGGTTCTGGGCGTATACTGGGGGGATGGGGGGGGACTCCCATTAACCCCTGACTATACCGGGGATACGCTTATCACAATGCCTTTCTGGTCTGTGCTGAAGCAGGGCATTCTGGCAGCCAAGTGGCTTGACCTTATTTAGTGAGCCTGGTTACCCCCTCTCGGAACCACAGACTTAGACATCGCCAGCTCATATACAGTGCATAAAATATATTTATATATATACCCTTATACACCATTTTAATAAAAAATATCACAAAATTCTTCTAAGTCCCTCGGGAAGAGTGAAAGATGCGCACGTTCATTTTCAGAGCTCCTAGACCTTCCCATAAGAAGTTAGCCAAAAAGTAGCTTCGAAAAACGCTTAGGTTAAGTTTCAGAGTTGCTTCTAATGTACCAAAGCTGGACTTAGACATAATTTCACCTCACAACATTATGGCTGGTTGGAGACAGTCCGAACCACAAGTACCGGGTCCATGGTTCTGGGCGTATACTGGGGGGACGGGGGGGACTCCCATTAACCTCTGACTATACCGGGGATACGCTTATCACAATGCCTTTCTGGTCTGTGCTGAAGCAGGGCATTCTGGCAGCCAAGTGGCTTGACCTTAATTAGTGAGCCTGGTTACCCCCTCTCGGAACCACAGACTTAGAAATCGCCAGCTCATATACAGTGCATAAAATATATTTATATATATACCCTTATACACCATTTTAATAAAAAATATCACAAAATTCTTCTAAGTCCCTCGGGAAGAGTGAAAGACGCGCACGTTCATTTTCAGAGCTCCTAGACCTTCCCATAAGAAGTTAGCCAAAAAGTAGCTTCGAAAAACGCTTAGGTGAAGTTTCAGAGTTGCTTCTAATGTACCAAAGCTGGACTTAGACATAATTTCACTCTCACAACATTATGGCTGGTTGGAGACAGTCCGAACCACAAGTACCGGGTCCATGGTTCTGGGCGTATACTGGGGGGACGGGGACGACTCCCATTAACCCCTGACTATACCGGGGATACGCTTATCACAATGCCTTTCTGGTCTGTGCTGAAGCAGGGCATTCTGGCAGCCAAGTGGCTTGACCTTTATTAGTGAGCCTGGTTACCCCCTCTCGGAACCACAGACTTAGAAATCGCCAGCTCATATACAGTGCATAAAATATATTTATATACTGTATATACCCTTATACACCATTTTAATAAAAAATATCACAAAATTCTTCTAAGTCCCTCGGGAAGAGTGAAAGACGCGCACGTTCATTTTCAGAGCTCCTAGACCTTCCCATAAGAAGTTAGCCAAAAAGTAGCTTCGAAAAACGCTTAGGTGAAGTTTCAGAGTTGCTTCTAATGTACCAAAGCTGGACTTAGACATAATTTCACTCTCACAACATTATGGCTGGTTGGAGACAGTCCGAACCACAAGTACCGGGTCCATGGTTCTGGGCGTATACTGGGGGGACAGGGACGACTCCCATTAACCCCTGACTATACCGGGGATACGCTTATCACAATGCCTTTCTGGTCTGTGCTGAAGCAGGGCATTCTGGCAGCCAAGTGGCTTGACCTTTATTATTGAGCCTGGTTACCCCCTCTCGGAACCACAGACTTAGAAATCGCCAGCTCATATACAGTGCATAAAATATATTTATATATATACCCTTATACACCATTTTAATAAAAAATATCACAAAATTCTTCTAAGTCCCTCGGGAAGAGTGAAAGACGCGCACGTTCATTTTCAGAGCTCCTAGACCTTCCCATAAGAAGTTAGCCAAAAAGTAGCTTCGAAAAACGCTTAGGTGAAGTTTCAGAGTTGCTTCTAATGTACCAAAGCTGGACTTAGACATAATTTCACTCTCACAACATTATGGCTGGTTGGAGACAGTCCGAACCACAAGTACCGGGTCCATGGTTCTGGGCGTATACTGGGGGGATGGGGGGGGACTCCCATTAACCCCTGACTATACCGGGGATACGCTTATCACAATGCCTTTCTGGTCTGTGCTGAAGCAGGGCATTCTGGCAGCCAAGTGGCTTGACCTTTATTAGTGAGCCTGGTTACCCCCTCTCGGAACCACAGACGTAGAAATCGCCAGCTCATATACAGTGCATAAAATATATTTATATATATACCCTTATACACCATTTTAATAAAAAATATCACAAAATTCTTCTAAGTCCCTCGGGAAGAGTGAAAGACGCGCACGTTCATTTTCAGAGCTCCTAGACCTTCCCATAAGAAGTTAGCCAAAAAGTAGCTTCGAAAAACGCTTAGGTGAAGTTTCAGAGTTGCTTCTAATGTACCAAAGCTGGACTTAGACATAATTTCACTCTCACAACATTATGGCTGGTTGGAGACAGTCCGAACCACAAGTACCGGGTCCATGGTTCTGGGCGTATACTAGGGGGATGGGGGGGGACTCCCATTAACCCCTGACTATACCGGGGATACGCTTATCACAATGCCTTTCTGGTCTGTGCTGAAGCAGGGCATTCTGGCAGCCAAGTGGCTTGACCTTATTTATTGAGCCTGGTTACCCCCTCTCGGAACCACAGACTTAGACATCGCCAGCTCATATACAGTGCATAAAATATATTTATATATATACCCTTATAAACCATTTTAATAAAAAATATCACACAATTCTTCTAAGTCCCTCGGGAAGAGTGAAAGATGCGCACGTTCATTTTCAGAGCTCCTAGACCTTCCCATAAGAAGTTAGCCAAAAAGTAGCTTCGAAAAACGCTTAGGTTAAGTTTCAGAGTTGCTTCTAATGTACCAAAGCTGGACTTAGACATAATTTCACCTCACAACATTATGGCTGGTTGGAGACAGTCCGAACCACAAGTACCGGGTCCATGGTTCTGGGCGTATACTGGGGGGACGGGGACGACTCCCATTAACCCCTGACTATACCGGGGATACGCTTATCACAATGCCTTTCTGGTCTGTGCTGAAGCAGGGCATTCTGGCAGCCAAGTGGCTTGACCTTTATTAGTGAGCCTGGTTACCCCCTCTCGGAACAACAGACTTAGAAATCGCCAGCTCATATACAGTGCATAAAATATATTTATATATATACCCTTATACACCATTTTAATAAAAAATATCACAAAATTCTTCTAAGTCCCTCGGGAAGAGTGAAAGACGCGCACGTTCATTTTCAGAGCTCCTAGACCTTCCTATAAGAAGTTAGCCAAAAAGTAGCTTCGAAAAACGCTTAGGTTAAGTTTCAGAGTTGCTTCTAATGTACCGAAGCTGGACTTAGACATAATTTCACTCTCACAACATTATGGCTGGTTGGAGACAGTCCGAACCACAAGTACCGGGTCCATGGTTCTGGGCGTATACTGGGGGGACGGGGACGACTCCCATTAACCTCTGACTATACCGGGGATACGCTTATCACAATGCCTTTCTGGTCTGTGCTGAAGCAGGGCATTCTGGCAGCCAAGTGGCTTGACCTTTATTATTGAGCCTGGTTACCCCCTCTCGGAACCACAGACTTAGAAATCGCCAGCTCATATACAGTGCATAAAATATATTTATATATATACCCTTATACACCATTTTAATAAAAAATATCACAAAATTCTTCTAAGTCCCTCGGGAAGAGTGAAAGACGCGCACGTTCATTTTCAGAGCTCCTAGACCTTCCCATAAGAAGTTAGCCAAAAAGTAGCTTCGAAAAACGCTTAGGTGAAGTTTCAGAGTTGCTTCTAATGTACCAAAGCTGGACTTAGACATAATTTCACTCTCACAACATTATGGCTGGTTGGAGACAGTCCGAACCACAAGTACCGGGTCCATGGTTCTGGGCGTATACTGGGGGGACGGGGACGACTCCCATTAACCCCTGACTATACCGGGGATACGCTTATCACAATGCCTTTCTGGTCTGTGCTGAAGCAGGGCATTCTGGCAGCCAAGTGGCTTGACCTTTATTAGTGAGCCTGGTTACCCCCTCTCGGAACCACAGACTTAGAAATCGCCAGCTCATATACAGTGCATAAAATATATTTATATATATACCCTTATACACCATTTTAATAAAAAATATCACAAAATTCTTCTAAGTCCCTCGGGAAGAGTGAAAGACGCGCACATTCATTTTCAGAGCTCCTAGACCTTCCTATAAGAAGTTAGCCAAAAAGTAGCTTCGAAAAACGCTTAGGTTAAGTTTCAGAGTTGCTTCTAATGTACCGAAGCTGGACTTAGACATAATTTCACTCTCACAACATTATGGCTGGTTGGAGACAGTCCGAACCACAAGTACCGGGTCCATGGTTCTGGGCGTATACTGGGGGGACAGGGACGACTCCCATTAACCCCTGACTATACCGGGGATACGCTTATCACAATGCCTTTCTGGTCTGTGCTGAAGCAGGGCATTCTGGCAGCCAAGTGGCTTGACCTTTATTATTGAGCCTGGTTACCCCCTCTCGGAACCACAGACTTAGAAATCGCCAGCTCATATACAGTGCATAAAATATATTTATATATATACCCTTATACACCATTTTAATAAAAAATATCACAAAATTCTTCTAAGTCCCTCGGGAGGAGTGAAAGACGCGCACGTTCATTTTCAGTGCTCCTAGACCTTCCCATAAGAAGTTAGCCAAAAAGTAGCTTCGAAAAACGCTTAGGTGAAGTTTCAGAGTTGCTTCTAATGTACCAAAGCTGGACTTAGACATAATTTCACTCTCACAACATTATGGCTGGTTGGAGACAGTCCGAACCACAAGTACCGGGTCCATGGTTCTGGGCGTATACTGGGGGGACGGGGACGACTCCCATTAACCCCTGACTATACCGGGGATACGCTTATCACAATGCCTTTCTGGTCTGTGCTGAAGCAGGGCATTCTGGCAGCCAAGTGGCTTGACCTTTATTAGTGAGCCTGGTTACCCCCTCTCGGAGCCACAGACTTAGAAATCGCCAGCTCATATACAGTGCATAAAATATATTTATATATATACCCTTATACACCATTTTAATAAAAAATATCACAAAATTCTTCTAAGTCCCTCGGGAAGAGTGAAAGACGCGCACGTTCATTTTCAGAGCTCCTAGACCTTCCTATAAGAAGTTAGCCAAAAAGTAGCTTCGAAAAACGCTTAGGTTAAGTTTCAGAGTTGCTTCTAATGTACCGAAGCTGGACTTAGACATAATTTCACTCTCACAACATTATGGCTGGTTGGAGACAGTCCGAACCACAAGTACCGGGTCCATGGTTCTGGGCGTATACTGGGGGGACGGGGGGGACTACCATTAACCCCTGACTATACCGGGGATACGCTTATCACAATGCCTTTCTGGTCTGTGCTGAAGCAGGGCATTCTGGCAGCCAAGTGGCTTGACCTTAATTAGTGAGCCTGGTTACCCCCTCTCGGAACCACAGACTTAGAAATCGCCAGCTCATATACAGTGCATAAAATATATTTATATATATACCCTTATACACCATTTTAATAAAAAATATCACAAAATTCTTCTAAGTCCCTCGGGAAGAGTGAAAGACGCGCACGTTCATTTTCAGAGCTCCTAGACCTTCCCATAAGAAGTTAGCCAAAAAGTAGCTTCGAAAAACGCTTAGGTGAAGTTTCAGAGTTGCTTCTAATGTACCAAAGCTGGACTTAGACATAATTTCACTCTCACAACATTATGGCTGGTTGGAGACAGTCCGAACCACAAGTACCGGGTCCATGGTTCTGGGCGTATACTGGGGGGACGGGGACGACTCCCATTAACCCCTGACTATACCGGGGATACGCTTATCACAATGCCTTTCTGGTCTGTGCTGAAGCAGGGCATTCTGGCAGCCAAGTGGCTTGACCTTTATTAGTGAGCCTGGTTACCCCCTCTCGGAGCCACAGACTTAGAAATCGCCAGCTCATATACAGTGCATAAAATATATTTATATATATACCCTTATACACCATTTTAATAAAAAATATCACAAAATTCTTCTAAGTCCCTCGGGAAGAGTGAAAGACGCGCACGTTCATTTTCAGAGCTCCTAGACCTTCCTATAAGAAGTTAGCCAAAAAGTAGCTTCGAAAAACGCTTAGGTTAAGTTTCAGAGTTGCTTCTAATGTACCGAAGCTGGACTTAGACATAATTTCACTCTCACAACATTATGGCTGGTTGGAGACAGTCCGAACCACAAGTACCGGGTCCATGGTTCTGGGCGTATACTGGGGGGACGGGGGGGACTACCATTAACCCCTGACTATACCGGGGATACGCTTATCACAATGCCTTTCTGGTCTGTGCTGAAGCAGGGCATTCTGGCAGCCAAGTGGCTTGACCTTAATTAGTGAGCCTGGTTACCCCCTCTCGGAACCACAGACTTAGAAATCGCCAGCTCATATACAGTGCATAAAATATATTTATATATATACCCTTATACACCATTTTAATAAAAAATATCACAAAATTCTTCTAAGTCCCTCGGGAAGAGTGAAAGACGCGCACGTTCATTTTCAGAGCTCCTAGACCTTCCCATAAGAAGTTAGCCAAAAAGTAGCTTCGAAAAACGCTTAGGTGAAGTTTCAGAGTTGCTTCTAATGTACCAAAGCTGGACTTAGACATAATTTCACTCTCACAACATTATGGCTGGTTGGAGACAGTCCGAACCACAAGTACCGGGTCCATGGTTCTGGGCGTATACTGGGGGGACGGGGACGACTCCCATTAACCCCTGACTATACCGGGGATACGCTTATCACAATGCCTTTCTGGTCTGTGCTGAAGCAGGGCATTCTGGCAGCCAAGTGGCTTGACCTTAATTAGTGAGCCTGGTTACCCCCTCTCGGAACCACAGACTTAGAAATCGCCAGCTCATATACAGTGCATAAAATATATTTATATATATACCCTTATACACCATTTTAATAAAAAATATCACAAAATTCTTCTAAGTCCCTCGGGAAGAGTGAAAGACGCGCACGTTCATTTTCAGAGCTCCTAGACCTTCCCATAAGAAGTTAGCCAAAAAGTAGCTTCGAAAAACGCTTAGGTGAAGTTTCAGAGTTGCTTCTAATGTACCAAAGCTGGACTTAGACATAATTTCACTCTCACAACATTATGGCTGGTTGGAGACAGTCCGAACCACAAGTACCGGGTCCATGGTTCTGGGCGTATACTGGGGGGACGGGGACGACTCCCATTAACCCCTGACTATACCGGGGATACGCTTATCACAATGCCTTTCTGGTCTGTGCTGAAGCAGGGCATTCTGGCAGCCAAGTGGCTTGACCTTAATTAGTGAGCCTGGTTACCCCCTCTCGGAACCACAGACTTAGAAATCGCCAGCTCATATACAGTGCATAAAATATATTTATATATATACCCTTATACACCATTTTAATAAAAAATATCACAAAATTCTTCTAAGTCCCTCGGGAAGAGTGAAAGACGCGCACGTTCATTTTCAGAGCTCCTAGACCTTCCCATAAGAAGTTAGCCAAAAAGTAGCTTCGAAAAACGCTTAGGTGAAGTTTCAGAGTTGCTTCTAATGTACCAAAGCTGGACTTAGACATAATTTCACTCTCACAACATTATGGCTGGTTGGAGACAGTCCGAACCACAAGTACCGGGTCCATGGTTCTGGGCGTATACTGGGGGGACAGGGACGACTCCCATTAACCCCTGACTATACCGGGGATACGCTTATCACAATGCCTTTCTGGTCTGTGCTGAAGCAGGGCATTCTGGCAGCCAAGTACCTTGACCTTTATTAGTGAGCCTGGTTACCCCCTCTCGGAACAACAGACTTAGAAATCGCCAGCTCATATACAGTGCATAAAATATTTTTATATATATACCCTTATACACCATTTTAATAAAAAATATCACAAAATTCTTCTAAGTCCCTCGGGAAGAGTGAAAGACGCGCACGTTCATTTTCAGAGCTCCTAGACCTTCCTATAAGAAGTTAGCCAAAAAGTAGCTTCGAAAAACGCTTAGGTTAAGTTTCAGAGTTGCTTCTAATGTACCGAAGCTGGACTTAGACATAATTTCACTCTCACAACATTATGGCTGGTTGGAGACAGTCCGAACCACAAGTACCGGGTCCATGGTTCTGGGCGTATACTGGGGGGACGGGGACGACTCCCATTAACCCCTGACTATACCGGGGATACGCTTATCACAATGCCTTTCTGGTCTGTGCTGAAGCAGGGCATTCTGGCAGCCAAGTGGCTTGACCTTAATTAGTGAGCCTGGTTACCCCCTCTCGGAACCACAGACTTAGAAATCGCCAGCTCATATACAGTGCATAAAATATATTTATATATATACCCTTATACACCATTTTAATAAAAAATATCACAAAATTCTTCTAAGTCCCTCGGGAAGAGTGAAAGACGCGCACGTTCATTTTCAGAGCTCCTAGACCTTCCCATAAGAAGTTAGCCAAAAAGTAGCTTCGAAAAACGCTTAGGTGAAGTTTCAGAGTTGCTTCTAATGTACCAAAGCTGGACTTAGACATAATTTCACTCTCACAACATTATGGCTGGTTGGAGACAGTCCGAACCACAAGTACCGGGTCCATGGTTCTGGGCGTATACTGGGGGGACGGGGACGACTCCCATTAACCCCTGACTATACCGGGGATACGCTTATCACAATGCCTTTCTGGTCTGTGCTGAAGCAGGGCATTCTGGCAGCCAAGTGGCTTGACCTTTATTAGTGAGCCTGGTTACCCCCTCTCGGAACAACAGACTTAGAAATCGCCAGCTCATATACAGTGCATAAAATATATTTAGATATATACCCTTATACACCATTTTAATAAAAAATATCACAAAATTCTTCTACAGTAAGTCCCTCGGGAAGAGTGAATGACGCGCACGTTCATTTTCAGAGCTCCTAGACCTTCCTATAAGAAGTTAGCCAAAAAGTAGCTTCGAAAAACACTTAGGTGAAGTTTCAGAGTTGCTTCTAATGTACCGAAGCTGGACTTAGACATAATGTCACTCTCACAACATTATGGCTGGTTGGAGACAGTCCGAACCACAAGTACCGGGTCCATGGTTCTGGGCGTATACTGGGGGGACGGGGACGACTCCCATTAACCCCTGACTATACCGGGGATACGCTTATCACAATGCCTTTCTGGTCTGTGCTGAAGCAGGGCATTCTGGCAGCCAAGTGGCTTGACCTTTATTAGTGAGCCTGGTTACCCCCTCTCGGAACAACAGACTTAGAAATCGCCAGCTCATATACAGTGCATAAAATATATTTATATATATACCCTTATACACCATTTTAATAAAAAATATCACAAAATTCTTCTAAGTCCCTCGGGAAGAGTGAAAGACGCGCACGTTCATTTTCAGAGCTCCTAGACCTTCCTATAAGAAGTTAGCCAAAAAGTAGCTTCGAAAAACGCTTAGGTTAAGTTTCAGAGTTGCTTCTAATGTACCGAAGCTGGACTTAGACATAATTTCACTCTCACAACATTATGGCTGGTTGGAGACAGTCCGAACCACAAGTACCGGGTCCATGGTTCTGGGCGTATACTGGGGGGACGGGGACGACTCCCATTAACCCCTGACTATACCGGGGATACGCTTATCACAATGCCTTTCTGGTCTGTGCTGAAGCAGGGCATTCTGGCAGCCAAGTGGCTTGACCTTAATTAGTGAGCCTGGTTACCCCCTCTCGGAACCACAGACTTAGAAATCGCCAGCTCATATACAGTGCATAAAATATATTTATATATATACCCTTATACACCATTTTAATAAAAAATATCACAAAATTCTTCTAAGTCCCTCGGGAAGAGTGAAAGACGCGCACGTTCATTTTCAGAGCTCCTAGACCTTCCTATAAGAAGTTAGCCAAAAAGTAGCTTCGAAAAACGCTTAGGTTAAGTTTCAGAGTTGCTTCTAATGTACCGAAGCTGGACTTAGACATAATTTCACTCTCACAACATTATGGCTGGTTGGAGACAGTCCGAACCACAAGTACCGGGTCCATGGTTCTGGGCGTATACTGGGGGGACGGGGGGGACTACCATTAACCCCTGACTATACCGGGGATACGCTTATCACAATGCCTTTCTGGTCTGTGCTGAAGCAGGGCATTCTGGCAGCCAAGTGGCTTGACCTTAATTAGTGAGCCTGGTTACCCCCTCTCGGAATCACAGACTTAGAAATCGCCAGCTCATATACAGTGCATAAAATATATTTATATATATACCCTTATACACCATTTTAATAAAAAATATCACAAAATTCTTCTAAGTCCCTCGGGAAGAGTGAAAGACGCGCACGTTCATTTTCAGAGCTCCTAGACCTTCCCATAAGAAGTTAGCCAAAAAGTAGCTTCGAAAAACGCTTAGGTGAAGTTTCAGAGTTGCTTCTAATGTACCAAAGCTGGACTTAGACATAATTTCACTCTCACAACATTATGGCTGGTTGGAGACAGTCCGAACCACAAGTACCGGGTCCATGGTTCTGGGCGTATACTGGGGGGACGGGGACGACTCCCATTAACCCCTGACTATACCGGGGATACGCTTATCACAATGCCTTTCTGGTCTGTGCTGAAGCAGGGCATTCTGGCAGCCAAGTGGCTTGACCTTAATTAGTGAGCCTGGTTACCCCCTCTCGGAACCACAGACTTAGAAATCGCCAGCTCATATACAGTGCATAAAATATATTTATATATATACCCTTATACACCATTTTAATAAAAAATATCACAAAATTCTTCTAAGTCCCTCGGGAAGAGTGAAAGACGCGCACGTTCATTTTCAGAGCTCCTAGACCTTCCCATAAGAAGTTAGCCAAAAAGTAGCTTCGAAAAACGCTTAGGTGAAGTTTCAGAGTTGCTTCTAATGTACCAAAGCTGGACTTAGACATAATTTCACTCTCACAACATTATGGCTGGTTGGAGACAGTCCGAACCACAAGTACCGGGTCCATGGTTCTGGGCGTATACTGGGGGGACGGGGACGACTCCCATTAACCCCTGACTATACCGGGGATACGCTTATCACAATGCCTTTCTGGTCTGTGCTGAAGCAGGGCATTCTGGCAGCCAAGTGGCTTGACCTTAATTAGTGAGCCTGGTTACCCCCTCTCGGAACCACAGACTTAGAAATCGCCAGCTCATATACAGTGCATAAAATATATTTATATATATACCCTTATACACCATTTTAATAAAAAATATCACAAAATTCTTCTAAGTCCCTCGGGAAGAGTGAAAGACGCGCACGTTCATTTTCAGAGCTCCTAGACCTTCCCATAAGAAGTTAGCCAAAAAGTAGCTTCGAAAAACGCTTAGGTGAAGTTTCAGAGTTGCTTCTAATGTACCAAAGCTGGACTTAGACATAATTTCACTCTCACAACATTATGGCTGGTTGGAGACAGTCCGAACCACAAGTACCGGGTCCATGGTTCTGGGCGTATACTGGGGGGACAGGGACGACTCCCATTAACCCCTGACTATACCGGGGATACGCTTATCACAATGCCTTTCTGGTCTGTGCTGAAGCAGGGCATTCTGGCAGCCAAGTACCTTGACCTTTATTAGTGAGCCTGGTTACCCCCTCTCGGAACAACAGACTTAGAAATCGCCAGCTCATATACAGTGCATAAAATATTTTTATATATATACCCTTATACACCATTTTAATAAAAAATATCACAAAATTCTTCTAAGTCCCTCGGGAAGAGTGAAAGACGCGCACGTTCATTTTCAGAGCTCCTAGACCTTCCTATAAGAAGTTAGCCAAAAAGTAGCTTCGAAAAACGCTTAGGTTAAGTTTCAGAGTTGCTTCTAATGTACCGAAGCTGGACTTAGACATAATTTCACTCTCACAACATTATGGCTGGTTGGAGACAGTCCGAACCACAAGTACCGGGTCCATGGTTCTGGGCGTATACTGGGGGGACGGGGACGACTCCCATTAACCCCTGACTATACCGGGGATACGCTTATCACAATGCCTTTCTGGTCTGTGCTGAAGCAGGGCATTCTGGCAGCCAAGTGGCTTGACCTTAATTAGTGAGCCTGGTTACCCCCTCTCGGAACCACAGACTTAGAAATCGCCAGCTCATATACAGTGCATAAAATATATTTATATATATACCCTTATACACCATTTTAATAAAAAATATCACAAAATTCTTCTAAGTCCCTCGGGAAGAGTGAAAGACGCGCACGTTCATTTTCAGAGCTCCTAGACCTTCCCATAAGAAGTTAGCCAAAAAGTAGCTTCGAAAAACGCTTAGGTGAAGTTTCAGAGTTGCTTCTAATGTACCAAAGCTGGACTTAGACATAATTTCACTCTCACAACATTATGGCTGGTTGGAGACAGTCCGAACCACAAGTACCGGGTCCATGGTTCTGGGCGTATACTGGGGGGACGGGGACGACTCCCATTAACCCCTGACTATACCGGGGATACGCTTATCACAATGCCTTTCTGGTCTGTGCTGAAGCAGGGCATTCTGGCAGCCAAGTGGCTTGACCTTTATTAGTGAGCCTGGTTACCCCCTCTCGGAACAACAGACTTAGAAATCGCCAGCTCATATACAGTGCATAAAATATATTTAGATATATACCCTTATACACCATTTTAATAAAAAATATCACAAAATTCTTCTACAGTAAGTCCCTCGGGAAGAGTGAATGACGCGCACGTTCATTTTCAGAGCTCCTAGACCTTCCTATAAGAAGTTAGCCAAAAAGTAGCTTCGAAAAACGCTTAGGTGAAGTTTCAGAGTTGCTTCTAATGTACCGAAGCTGGACTTAGACATAATGTCACTCTCACAACATTATGGCTGGTTGGAGACAGTCCGAACCACAAGTACCGGGTCCATGGTTCTGGGCGTATACTGGGGGGACGGGGGGGACTCCCATTAACCCCTGACTATACCGGGGATACGCTTATCACAATGCCTTTCTGGTCTGTGCTGAAGCAGGGCATTCTGGCAGCCAAGTGGCTTGACCTTTATTAGTGAGCCTGGTTACCCCCTCTCGGAACAACAGACTTAGAAATCGCCAGCTCATATACAGTGCATAAAATATATTTATATATATACCCTTATACACCATTTTAATAAAAAATATCACAAAATTCTTCTAAGTCCCTCGGGAAGAGTGAAAGACGCGCACGTTCATTTTCAGAGCTCCTAGACCTTCCTATAAGAAGTTAGCCAAAAAGTAGCTTCGAAAAACGCTTAGGTTAAGTTTCAGAGTTGCTTCTAATGTACCGAAGCTGGACTTAGACATAATTTCACTCTCACAACATTATGGCTGGTTGGAGACAGTCCGAACCACAAGTACCGGGTCCATGGTTCTGGGCGTATACTGGGGGGACGGGGACGACTCCCATTAACCCCTGACTATACCGGGGATACGCTTATCACAATGCCTTTCTGGTCTGTGCTGAAGCAGGGCATTCTGGCAGCCAAGTGGCTTGACCTTAATTAGTGAGCCTGGTTACCCCCTCTCGGAACCACAGACTTAGAAATCGCCAGCTCATATACAGTGCATAAAATATATTTATATATATACCCTTATACACCATTTTAATAAAAAATATCACAAAATTCTTCTAAGTCCCTCGGGAAGAGTGAAAGACGCGCACGTTCATTTTCAGAGCTCCTAGACCTTCCCATAAGAAGTTAGCCAAAAAGTAGCTTCGAAAAACGCTTAGGTGTAGTTTCAGAGTTGCTTCTAATGTACCAAAGCTGGACTTAGACATAATTTCACTCTCACAACATTATGGCTGGTTGGAGACAGTCCGAACCACAAGTACCGGGTCCATGGTTCTGGGCGTATACTGGGGGGACGGGGGGGACTACCATTAACCCCTGACTATACCGGGGATACGCTTATCACAATGCCTTTCTGGTCTGTGCTGAAGCAGGGCATTCTGGCAGCCAAGTGGCTTGACCTTAATTAGTGAGCCTGGTTACCCCCTCTCGGAACCACAGACTTAGAAATCGCCAGCTCATATACAGTGCATAAAATATATTTATATATATACCCTTATACACCATTTTAATAAAAAATATCACAAAATTCTTCTAAGTCCCTCGGGAAGAGTGAAAGACGCGCACGTTCATTTTCAGAGCTCGTAGACCTTCCCATAAGAAGTTAGCCAAAAAGTAGCTTCGAAAAACGCTTAGGTGAAGTTTCAGAGTTGCTTCTAATGTACCAAAGCTGGACTTAGACATAATTTCACTCTCACAACATTATGGCTGGTTGGAGACAGTCCGAACCACAAGTACCGGGTCCATGGTTCTGGGCGTATACTGGGGGGACGGGGACGACTCCCATTAACCCCTGACTATACCGGGGATACGCTTATCACAATGCCTTTCTGGTCTGTGCTGAAGCAGGGCATTCTGGCAGCCAAGTGGCTTGACCTTAATTAGTGAGCCTGGTTACCCCCTCTCGGAACCACAGACTTAGAAATCGCCAGCTCATATACAGTGCATAAAATATATTTATATATATACCCTTATACACCATTTTAATAAAAAATATCACAAAATTCTTCTAAGTCCCTCGGGAAGAGTGAAAGACGCGCACGTTCATTTTCAGAGCTCCTAGACCTTCCTATAAGAAGTTAGCCAAAAAGTAGCTTCGAAAAACGCTTAGGTTAAGTTTCAGAGTTGCTTCTAATGTACCGAAGCTGGACTTAGACATAATTTCACTCTCACAACATTATGGCTGGTTGGAGACAGTCCGAACCACAAGTACCGGGTCCATGGTTCTGGGCGTATACTGGGGGGACGGGGGGGACTCCCATTAACCCCTGACTATACCGGGGATACGCTTATCACAATGCCTTTCTGGTCTGTGCTGAAGCAGGGCATTCTGGCAGCCAAGTGGCTTGACCTTAATTAGTGAGCCTGGTTACCCCCTCTCGGAACCACAGACTTAGAAATCGCCAGCTCATATACAGTGCATAAAATATATTTATATATATACCCTTATACACCATTTTAATAAAAAATATCACAAAATTCTTCTAAGTCCCTCGGGAAGAGTGAAAGACGCGCACGTTCATTTTCAGAGCTCCTAGACCTTCCCATAAGAAGTTAGCCAAAAAGTAGCTTCGAAAAACGCTTAGGTGAAGTTTCAGAGTTGCTTCTAATGTACCAAAGCTGGACTTAGACATAATTTCACTCTCACAACATTATGGCTGGTTGGAGACAGTCCGAACCACAAGTACCGGGTCCATGGTTCTGGGCGTATACTGGGGGGACGGGGACGACTCCCATTAACCCCTGACTATACCGGGGATACGCTTATCACAATGCCTTTCTGGTCTGTGCTGAAGCAGGGCATTCTGGCAGCCAAGTGGCTTGACCTTAATTAGTGAGCCTGGTTACCCCCTCTCGGAACCACAGACTTAGAAATCGCCAGCTCATATACAGTGCATAAAATATATTTATATATATACCCTTATACACCATTTTAATAAAAAATATCACAAAATTCTTCTAAGTCCCTCGGGAAGAGTGAAAGACGCGCACGTTCATTTTCAGAGCTCCTAGACCTTCCCATAAGAAGTTAGCCAAAAAGTAGCTTCGAAAAACGCTTAGGTGAAGTTTCAGAGTTGCTTCTAATGTACCAAAGCTGGACTTAGACATAATTTCACTCTCACAACATTATGGCTGGTTGGAGACAGTCCGAACCACAAGTACCGGGTCCATGGTTCTGGGCGTATACTGGGGGGACAGGGACGACTCCCATTAACCCCTGACTATACCGGGGATACGCTTATCACAATGCCTTTCTGGTCTGTGCTGAAGCAGGGCATTCTGGCAGCCAAGTACCTTGACCTTTATTAGTGAGCCTGGTTACCCCCTCTCGGAACAACAGACTTAGAAATCGCCAGCTCATATACAGTGCATAAAATATATTTATATATATACCCTTATACACCATTTTAATAAAAAATATCACAAAATTCTTCTAAGTCCCTCGGGAAGAGTGAAAGACGCGCACGTTCATTTTCAGAGCTCCTAGACCTTCCTATAAGAAGTTAGCCAAAAAGTAGCTTCGAAAAACGCTTAGGTTAAGTTTCAGAGTTGCTTCTAATGTACCGAAGCTGGACTTAGACATAATTTCACTCTCACAACATTATGGCTGGTTGGAGACAGTCCGAACCACAAGTACCGGGTCCATGGTTCTGGGCGTATACTGGGGGGACGGGGACGACTCCCATTAACCCCTGACTATACCGGGGATACGCTTATCACAATGCCTTTCTGGTCTGTGCTGAAGCAGGGCATTCTGGCAGCCAAGTGGCTTGACCTTAATTAGTGAGCCTGGTTACCCCCTCTCGGAACCACAGACTTAGAAATCGCCAGCTCATATACAGTGCATAAAATATATTTATATATATACCCTTATACACCATTTTAATAAAAAATATCACAAAATTCTTCTAAGTCCCTCGGGAAGAGTGAAAGACGCGCACGTTCATTTTCAGAGCTCCTAGACCTTCCCATAAGAAGTTAGCCAAAAAGTAGCTTCGAAAAACGCTTAGGTGAAGTTTCAGAGTTGCTTCTAATGTACCAAAGCTGGACTTAGACATAATTTCACTCTCACAACATTATGGCTGGTTGGAGACAGTCCGAACCACAAGTACCGGGTCCATGGTTCTGGGCGTATACTGGGGGGACGGGGACGACTCCCATTAACCCCTGACTATACCGGGGATACGCTTATCACAATGCCTTTCTGGTCTGTGCTGAAGCAGGGCATTCTGGCAGCCAAGTGGCTTGACCTTTATTAGTGAGCCTGGTTACCCCCTCTCGGAACAACAGACTTAGAAATCGCCAGCTCATATACAGTGCATAAAATATATTTAGATATATACCCTTATACACCAGTTTAATAAAAAATATCACAAAATTCTTCTACAGTAAGTCCCTCGGGAAGAGTGAATGACGCGCACGTTCATTTTCAGAGCTCCTAGACCTTCCTATAAGAAGTTAGCCAAAAAGTAGCTTCGAAAAACGCTTAGGTGAAGTTTCAGAGTTGCTTCTAATGTACCGAAGCTGGACTTAGACATAATGTCACTCTCACAACATTATGGCTGGTTGGAGACAGTCCGAACCACAAGTACCGGGTCCATGGTTCTGGGCGTATACTGGGGGGACGGGGGGGACTCCCATTAACCCCTGACTATACCGGGGATACGCTTATCACAATGCCTTTCTGGTCTGTGCTGAAGCAGGGCATTCTGGCAGCCAAGTGGCTTGACCTTTATTAGTGAGCCTGGTTACCCCCTCTCGGAACAACAGACTTAGAAATCGCCAGCTCATATACAGTGCATAAAATATATTTATATATATACCCTTATACACCATTTTAATAAAAAATATCACAAAATTCTTCTAAGTCCCTCGGGAAGAGTGAAAGACGCGCACGTTCATTTTCAGAGCTCCTAGACCTTCCTATAAGAAGTTAGCCAAAAAGTAGCTTCGAAAAACGCTTAGGTTAAGTTTCAGAGTTGCTTCTAATGTACCGAAGCTGGACTTAGACATAATTTCACTCTCACAACATTATGGCTGGTTGGAGACAGTCCGAACCACAAGTACCGGGTCCATGGTTCTGGGCGTATACTGGGGGGACGGGGACGACTCCCATTAACCCCTGACTATACCGGGGATACGCTTATCACAATGCCTTTCTGGTCTGTGCTGAAGCAGGGCATTCTGGCAGCCAAGTGGCTTGACCTTAATTAGTGAGCCTGGTTACCCCCTCTCGGAACCACAGACTTAGAAATCGCCAGCTCATATACAGTGCATAAAATATATTTATATATATACCCTTATACACCATTTTAATAAAAAATATCACAAAATTCTTCTAAGTCCCTCGGGAAGAGTGAAAGACGCGCACGTTCATTTTCAGAGCTCCTAGACCTTCCCATAAGAAGTTAGCCAAAAAGTAGCTTCGAAAAACGCTTAGGTGTAGTTTCAGAGTTGCTTCTAATGTACCAAAGCTGGACTTAGACATAATTTCACTCTCACAACATTATGGCTGGTTGGAGACAGTCCGAACCACAAGTACCGGGTCCATGGTTCTGGGCGTATACTGGGGGGACGGGGACGACTCCCATTAACCCCTGACTATACCGGGGATACGCTTATCACAATGCCTTTCTGGTCTGTGCTGAAGCAGGGCATTCTGGCAGCCAAGTGGCTTGACCTTTATTAGTGAGCCTGGTTACCCCCTCTCGGAACCACAAACTTAGAAATCGCCAGCTCATATACAGTGCATAAAATATATTTATATATATACCCTTATACACCATTTTAATAAAAAATATCACAAAATTCTTCTAAGTCCCTCGGGAAGAGTGAAAGACGCGCACGTTCATTTTCAGAGCTCCTAGACCTTCCTATAAGAAGTTAGCCAAAAAGTAGCTTCGAAAAACGCTTAGGTTAAGTTTCAGAGTTGCTTCTAATGTACCGAAGCTGGACTTAGACATAATTTCACTCTCACAACATTATGGCTGGTTGGAGACAGTCCGAACCACAAGTACCGGGTCCATGGTTCTGGGCGTATACTGGGGGGACGGGGGGGACTCCCATTAACCCCTGACTATACCGGGGATACGCTTATCACAATGCCTTTCTGGTCTGTGCTGAAGCAGGGCATTCTGGCAGCCAAGTGGCTTGACCTTAATTAGTGAGCCTGGTTACCCCCTCTCGGAACCACAGACTTAGAAATCGCCAGCTCATATACAGTGCATAAAATATATTTATATATATACCCTTATACACCATTTTAATAAAAAATATCACAAAATTCTTCTAAGTCCCTCGGGAAGAGTGAAAGACGCGCACGTTCATTTTCAGAGCTCCTAGACCTTCCCATAAGAAGTTAGCCAAAAAGTAGATTCGAAAAACGCTTAGGTGAAGTTTCAGAGTTGCTTCTAATGTACCAAAGCTGGACTTAGACATAATTTCACACTCACAACATTATGGCTGGTTGGAGACAGTCCGAACCACAAGTACCGGGTCCATGGTTCTGGGCGTATACTGGGGGGACGGGGGGGACTCCCATTAACCCCTGACTATACCGGGGATACGCTTATCACAATGCCTTTCTGGTCTGTGCTGAAGCAGGGCATTCTGGCAGCCAAGTGGCTTGACCTTTATTAGTGAGCCTGGTTACCCCCTCTCGGAACCACAAACTTAGAAATCGCCAGCTCATATACAGTGCATAAAATATATTTATATATATACCCTTATACACCATTTTAATAAAAAATATCACAAAATTCTTCTAAGTCCCTCGGGAAGAGTGAAAGACGCGCACGTTCATTTTCAGAGCTCCTAGACCTTCCTATAAGAAGTTAGCCAAAAAGTAGCTTCGAAAAACGCTTAGGTTAAGTTTCAGAGTTGCTTCTAATGTACCGAAGCTGGACTTAGACATAATTTCACTCTCACAACATTATGGCTGGTTGGAGACAGTCCGAACCACAAGTACCGGGTCCATGGTTCTGGGCGTATACTGGGGGGACGGGGGGGACTCCCATTAACCCCTGACTATACCGGGGATACGCTTATCACAATGCCTTTCTGGTCTGTGCTGAAGCAGGGCATTCTGGCAGCCAAGTGGCTTGACCTTAATTAGTGAGCCTGGTTACCCCCTCTCGGAACCACAGACTTAGAAATCGCCAGCTCATATACAGTGCATAAAATATATTTATATATATACCCTTATACACCATTTTAATAAAAAATATCACAAAATTCTTCTAAGTCCCTCGGGAAGAGTGAAAGACGCGCACGTTCATTTTCAGAGCTCCTAGACCTTCCCATAAGAAGTTAGCCAAAAAGTAGCTTCGAAAAACGCTTAGGTGAAGTTTCAGAGTTGCTTCTAATGTACCAAAGCTGGACTTAGACATAATTTCACTCTCACAACATTATGGCTGGTTGGAGACAGTCCGAACCACAAGTACCGGGTCCATGGTTCTGGGCGTATACTGGGGGGACGGGGACGACTCCCATTAACCCCTGACTATACCGGGGATACGCTTATCACAATGCCTTTCTGGTCTGTGCTGAAGCAGGGCATTCTGGCAGCCAAGTGGCTTGACCTTTATTAGTGAGCCTGGTTACCCCCTCTCGGAACAACAGACTTAGAAATCGCCAGCTCATATACAGTGCATAAAATATATTTAGATATATACCCTTATACACCATTTTAATAAAAAATATCACAAAATTCTTCTACAGTAAGTCCCTCGGGAAGAGTGAATGACGCGCACGTTCATATTCAGAGCTCCTAGACCTTCCTATAAGAAGTTAGCCAAAAAGTAGCTTCGAAAAACGCTTAGGTGAAGTTTCAGAGTTGCTTCTAATGTACCGAAGCTGGACTTAGACATAATGTCACTCTCACAACATTATGGCTGGTTGGAGACAGTCCGAACCACAAGTACCGGGTCCATGGTTCTGGGCGTATACTGGGGGGACAGGGACGACTCCCATTAACCCCTGACTATACCGGGGATACGCTTATCACAATGCCTTTCTGGTCTGTGCTGAAGCAGGGCATTCTGGCAGCCAAGTACCTTGACCTTTATTAGTGAGCCTGGTTACCCCCTCTCGGAACAACAGACTTAGAAATCGCCAGCTCATATACAGTGCATAAAATATATTTATATATACTGTATACCCTTATACACCATTTTAATAAAAAATATCACAAAATTCTTCTAAGTCCCTCGGGAAGAGTGAAAGACGCGCACGTTCATTTTCAGAGCTCCTAGACCTTCCTATAAGAAGTTAGCCAAAAAGTAGCTTCGAAAAACGCTTAGGTTAAGTTTCAGAGTTGCTTCTAATGTACCGAAGCTGGACTTAGACATAATTTCACTCTCACAACATTATGGCTGGTTGGAGACAGTCCGAACCACAAGTACCGGGTCCATGGTTCTGGGCGTATACTGGGGGGACGGGGGGGACTCCCATTAACCCCTGACTATACCGGGGATACGCTTATCACAATGCCTTTCTGGTCTGTGCTGAAGCAGGGCATTCTGGCAGCCAAGTGGCTTGACCTTAATTAGTGAGCCTGGTTACCCCCTCTCGGAACCACAGACTTAGAAATCGCCAGCTCATATACAGTGCATAAAATATATTTATATATATACCCTTATACACCATTTTAATAAAAAATATCACAAAATTCTTCTAAGTCCCTCGGGAAGAGTGAAAGACGCGCACGTTCATTTTCAGAGCTCCTAGACCTTCCCATAAGAAGTTAGCCAAAAAGTAGATTCGAAAAACGCTTAGGTGAAGTTTCAGAGTTGCTTCTAATGTACCAAAGCTGGACTTAGACATAATTTCACTCTCACAACATTATGGCTGGTTGGAGACAGTCCGAACCACAAGTACCGGGTCCATGGTTCTGGGCGTATACTGGGGGGACGGGGACGACTCCCATTAACCCCTGACTATACCGGGGATACGCTTATCACAATGCCTTTCTGGTCTGTGCTGAAGCAGGGCATTCTGGCAGCCAAGTGGCTTGACCTTAATTAGTGAGCCTGGTTACCCCCTCTCGGAACCACAGACTTAGAAATCGCCAGCTCATATACAGTGCATAAAATTTATTTATATATATACCCTTATACACCATTTTAATAAAAAATATCACAAAATTCTTCTAAGTACCTCGGGAAGAGTGAAAGACGCGCACGTTCATTTTCAGAGCTCCTAGACCTTCCCATAAGAAGTTAGCCAAAAAGTAGCTTCGAAAAACGCTTAGGTGAAGTTTCAGAGTTGCTTCTAATGTACCAAAGCTGGACTTAGACATAATTTCACTCTCACAACATTATGGCTGGTTGGAGACAGTCCGAACCACAAGTACCGGGTCCATGGTTCTGGGCGTATACTGGGGGGACGGGGACGACTCCCATTAACCCCTGACTATACCGGGGATACGCTTATCACAATGCCTTTCTGGTCTGTGCTGAAGCAGGGCATTCTGGCAGCCAAGTGGCTTGACCTTAATTAGTGAGCCTGGTTACCCCCTCTCGGAACCACAGACTTAGAAATCGCCAGCTCATATACAGTGCATAAAATATATTTATATATATACCCTTATACACCATTTTAATAAAAAATATCACAAAATTCTTCTAAGTCCCTCGGGAAGAGTGAAAGACGCGCACGTTCATTTTCAGAGCTCCTAGACCTTCCTATAAGAAGTTAGCCAAAAAGTAGCTTCGAAAAACGCTTAGGCTAAGTTTCAGAGTTGCTTCTAATGTACCGAAGCTGGACTTAGACATAATTTCACTCTCACAACATTATGGCTGGTTGGAGACAGTCCGAACCACAAGTACCGGGTCCATGGTTCTGGGCGTATACTGGGGGGACGGGGACGACTCCCATTAACCCCTGACTATACCGGGGATACGCTTATCACAATGCCTTTCTGGTCTGTGCTGAAGCAGGGCATTCTGGCAGCCAAGTGGCTTGACCTTAATTAGTGAGCCTGGTTACCCCCTCTCGGAACCACAGACTTAGAAATCGCCAGCTCATATACAGTGCATAAAATATATTTATATATATACCCTTATACACCATTTTAATAAAAAATATCACAAAATTCTTCTAAGTCCCTCGGGAAGAGTGAAAGACGCGCACGTTCATTTTCAGAGCTCCTAGACCTTCCTATAAGAAGTTAGCCAAAAAGTAGCTTCGAAAAACGCTTAGGTTAAGTTTCAGAGTTGCTTCTAATGTACCGAAGCTGGACTTAGACATAATTTCACTCTCACAACATTATGGCTGGTTGGAGACAGTCCGAACCACAAGTACCGGGTCCATGGTGCTGGGCGTATACTGGGGGGACGGGGGGGACTCCCATTAACCCCTGACTATACCGGGGATACGCTTATCACAATGCCTTTCTGGTCTGTGCTGAAGCAGGGCATTCTGGCAGCCAAGTGGCTTGACCTTTATTAGTGAGCCTGGTTACCCCCTCTCGGAACAACAGACTTAGAAATCGCCAGCTCATATACAGTGCATAAAATATATTTATATATATACCCTTATACACCATTTTAATAAAAAATATCACAAAATTCTTCTAAGTCCCTCGGGAAGAGTGAAAGACGCGCACGTTCATTTTCAGAGCTCCTAGACCTTCCTATAAGAAGTTAGCCAAAAAGTAGCTTCGAAAAACGCTTAGGTTAAGTTTCAGAGTTGCTTCTAATGTACCGAAGCTGGACTTAGACATAATGTCACTCTCACAACATTATGGCTGGTTGGAGACAGTCCGAACCACAAGTACCGGGTCCATGGTTCTGGGCGTATACTGGGGGGACAGGGACGACTCCCATTAACCCCTGACTATACCGGGGATACGCTTATCACAATGCCTTTCTGGTCTGTGCTGAAGCAGGGCATTCTGGCAGCCAAGTACCTTGACCTTTATTAGTGAGCCTGGTTACCCCCTCTCGGAACAACAGACTTAGAAATCGCCAGCTCATATACAGTGCATAAAATATATTTATATATACTGTATACCCTTATACACCATTTTAATAAAAAATATCACAAAATTCTTCTAAGTCCCTCGGGAAGAGTGAAAGACGCGCACGTTCATTTTCAGAGCTCCTAGACCTTCCTATAAGAAGTTAGCCAAAAAGTAGCTTCGAAAAACGCTTAGGTTAAGTTTCAGAGTTGCTTCTAATGTACCGAAGCTGGACTTAGACATAATTTCACTCTCACAACATTATGGCTGGTTGGAGACAGTCCGAACCACAAGTACCGGGTCCATGGTTCTGGGCGTATACTGGGGGGACGGGGGGGACTCCCATTAACCCCTGACTATACCGGGGATACGCTTATCACAATGCCTTTCTGGTCTGTGCTGAAGCAGGGCATTCTGGCAGCCAAGTGGCTTGACCTTAATTAGTGAGCCTGGTTACCCCCTCTCGGAACCACAGACTTAGAAATCGCCAGCTCATATACAGTGCATAAAATATATTTATATATATACCCTTATACACCATTTTAATAAAAAATATCACAAAATTCTTCTAAGTCCCTCGGGAAGAGTGAAAGACGCGCACGTTCATTTTCAGAGCTCCTAGACCTTCCCATAAGAAGTTAGCCAAAAAGTAGATTCGAAAAACGCTTAGGTGAAGTTTCAGAGTTGCTTCTAATGTACCAAAGCTGGACTTAGACATAATTTCACTCTCACAACATTATGGCTGGTTGGAGACAGTCCGAACCACAAGTACCGGGTCCATGGTTCTGGGCGTATACTGGGGGGACGGGGACGACTCCCATTAACCCCTGACTATACCGGGGATACGCTTATCACAATGCCTTTCTGGTCTGTGCTGAAGCAGGGCATTCTGGCAGCCAAGTGGCTTGACCTTAATTAGTGAGCCTGGTTACCCCCTCTCGGAACCACAGACTTAGAAATCGCCAGCTCATATACAGTGCATAAAATATATTTATATATATACCCTTATACACCATTTTAATAAAAAATATCACAAAATTCTTCTAAGTCCCTCGGGAAGAGTGAAAGATGCGCACGTTCATTTTCAGAGCTCCTAGACCTTCCCATAAGAAGTTAGCCAAAAAGTAGCTTCGAAAAACGCTTAGGTGAAGTTTCAGAGTTGCTTCTAATGTACCAAAGCTGGACTTAGACATAATTTCACTCTCACAACATTATGGCTGGTTGGAAACAGTCCGAACCACAAGTACCGGGTCCATGGTTCTCGGCGTATACTGGGGGGACGGGGGGGACTCCCATTAACCCCTGACTATACCGGGGATACGCTTATCACAATGCCTTTCTGGTCTGTGCTGAAGCAGGGCATTCTGGCAGCCAAGTGGCTTGACCTTAATTAGTGAGCCTGGTTACCCCCTCTCGGAACCACAGACTTAGAAATCGCCAGCTCATACAGTATACAGTCCATAAAATATATTTATATATATACCCTTATACACCATTTTAATAAAAAATATCACAAAATTCTTCTAAGTCCCTCGGGAAGAGTGAAAGATGCGCACGTTCATTTTCAGAGCTCCTAGACCTTCCCATAAGAAGTTAGCCAAAAAGTAGCTTCGAAAAACGCTTAGGTGAAGTTTCAGAGTTGCTTCTAATGTACCAAAGCTGGACTTAGACATAATTTCACTCTCACAACATTATGGCTGGTTGGAGACAGTCCGAACCACAAGTACCGGGTCCATGGTTCTGGGCGTATACTGGGCGGACGGGAACGACTCCCATTAACCCCTGACTATACCGGGGATACGCTTATCACAATGCCTTTCTGGTCTGTGCTGAAGCAGGGCATTCTGGCAGCCAAGTGGCTTGACCTTAATTAGTGAGCCTGGTTACCCCCTCTCGGAACCACAGACTTAGAAATCGCCAGCTCATATACAGTGCATAAAATATATTTATATATATACCCTTATACACCATTTTAATAAAAAATATCACAAAATTCTTCTAAGTCCCTCGGGAAGAGTGAAAGACGCGCACGTTCATTTTCAGAGCTCCTAGACCTTCCCATAAGAAGTTAGCCAAAAAGTAGCTTCGAAAAACGCTTAGGTGAAGTTTCAGAGTTGCTTCTAATGTACCGAAGCTGGACTTAACATAATTTCACTCTCACAACATTATGGCTGGTTGGAGACAGTCCGAACCACAAGTACCGGGTCCATGGTTCTCGGCGTATACTGGGGGGACGGGGGGGACTCCCATTAACCCCTGACTATACCGGGGATACGCTTATCACAATGCCTTTCTGGTCTGTGCTGAAGCAGGGCATTCTGGCAGCCAAGTGGCTTGACCTTAATTAGTGAGCCTGGTTACCCCCTCTCGGAACCACAGACTTAGAAATCGCCAGCTCATATACAGTGCATAAAATATATTTATATATATACCCTTATACACCATTTTAATAAAAAATATCACAAAATTCTTCTAAGTCCCTCGGGAAGAGTGAAAGACGCGCACGTTCATTTTCAGAGCTCCTAGACCTTCCCATAAGAAGTTAGCCAAAAAGTAGCTTCGAAAAACGCTTAGGTGAAGTTTCAGAGTTGCTTCTAATGTACCGAAGCTGGACTTAACATAATTTCACTCTCACAACATTATGGCTGGTTGGAGACAGTCCGAACCACAAGTACCGGGTCCATGGTTCTCGGCGTATACTGGGGGGACGGGGGGGACTCCCATTAACCCCTGACTATACCGGGGATACGCTTATCACAATGCCTTTCTGGTCTGTGCTGAAGCAGGGCATTCTGGCAGCCAAGTGGCTTGACCTTAATTAGTGAGCCTGGTTACCCCCTCTCGGAACCACAGACTTAGAAATCGCCAGCTCATATACAGTGCATAAAATATATTTATATATATATACCCTTATACACCATTTTAATAAAAAATATCACAAAATTCTTCTAAGTCCCTCGGGAAGAGTGAAAGATGCGCACGTTCATTTTCAGAGCTCCTAGACCTTCCCATAAGAAGTTAGCCAAAAAGTAGCTTCGAAAAACGCTTAGGTGAAGTTTCAGAGTTGCTTCTAATGTACCAAAGCTGGACTTAGACATAATTTCACTCTCACAACATTATGGCTGGTTGGAGACAGTCCGAACCACAAGTACCGGGTCCATGGTTCTGGGCGTATACTGGGGGGACAGGGACGACTCCCATTAACCCCTGACTATACCGGGGATACGCTTATCACAATGCCTTTCTGGTCTGTGCTGAAGCAGGGCATTCTGGCAGCCAAGTGGCTTGACCTTTATTAGTGAGCCTGGTTACCCCCTCTCGGAACAACAGACTTAGAAATCGCCAGCTCATATACAGTGCATAAAATATATTTATATATATACCCTTATACACCATTTTAATAAAAAATATCACAAAATTCTTCTAAGTCCCTCGGGAAGAGTGAAAGACGCGCACGTTCATTTTCAGAGCTCCTAGACCTTCCCATAAGAAGTTAGCCAAAAAGTAGCTTCGAAAAACGCTTAGGTTAAGTTTCAGAGTTGCTTCTAATGTACCGAAGCTGGACTTAACATAATTTCACTCTCACAACATTATGGCTGGTTGGAAACAGTCCGAACCACAAGTACCGGGTCCATGGTTCTCGGAGTATACTGGGGGGACGGGGGGGACTCCCATTAACCCCTGACTATACCGGGGATACGCTTATCACAATGCCTTTCTGGTCTGTGCTGAAGCAGGGCATTCTGGCAGCCAAGTGGCTTGACCTTAATTAGTGAGCCTGGTTACCCCCTCTCGGAACCACAGACTTAGAAATCGCCAGCTCATATACAGTCCATAAAATATATTTATATATATACCCTTATACACCATTTTAATAAAAAATATCACAAAATTCTTCTAAGTCCCTCGGGAAGAGTGAAAGATGCGCACGTTCATTTTCAGAGCTCCTAGACCTTCCCATAAGAAGTTAGCCAAAAAGTAGCTTCGAAAAACGCTTAGGTGAAGTTTCAGAGTTGCTTCTAATGTACCAAAGCTGGACTTAGACATAATTTCACTCTCACAACATTATGGCTGGTTGGAGACAGTCCGAACCACAAGTACCGGGTCCATGGTTCTGGGCGTATACTGGGCGGACGGGGACGACTCCCATTAACCCCTGACAATACCGGGGATACGCTTATCACAATGCCTTTCTGGTCTGTGCTGAAGCAGGGCATTCTGGCAGCCAAGTGGCTTGACCTTAATTAGTGAGCCTGGTTACCCCCTCTCGGAACCACAGACTTAGAAATCGCCAGCTCATATACAGTGCATAAAATATATTTATATATATACCCTTATACACCATTTTAATAAAAAATATCACAAAATTCTTCTAAGTCCCTCGGGAAGAGTGAAAGACGCGCACGTTCATTTTCAGAGCTCCTAGACCTTCCCATAAGAAGTTAGCCAAAAAGTAGCTTCGAAAAACGCTTAGGTGAAGTTTCAGAGTTGCTTCTAATGTACCAAAGCTGGACTTAGACATAATTTCACTCTCACAACATTATGGCTGGTTGGAGACAGTCCGAACCACAAGTACCGGGTCCATGGTTCTGGGCGTATACTGGGGGGACGGGGACGACTCCCATTAACCCCTGACTATACCGGGGATACGCTTATCACAATGCCTTTCTGGTCTGTGCTGAAGCAGGGCATTCTGGCAGCCAAGTGGCTTGACCTTTATTAGTGAGCCTGGTTACCCCCTCTCGGAACAACAGACTTAGAAATCGCCAGCTCATATACAGTGCATAAAATATATTTATATATATACCCTTATACACCATTTTAATAAAAAATATCACAAAATTCTTCTAAGTCCCTCGGGAAGAGTGAAAGACGCGCACGTTCATTTTCAGAGCTCCTAGACCTTCCCATAAGAAGTTAGCCAAAAAGTAGCTTCGAAAAACGCTTAGGTTAAGTTTCAGAGTTGCTTCTAATGTACCGAAGCTGGACTTAACATAATTTCACTCTCACAACATTATGGCTGGTTGGAGACAGTCCGAACCACAAGTACCGGGTCCATGGTTCTCGGCGTATACTGGGGGGACGGGGGGGACTCCCATTAACCCCTGACTATACCGGGGATACGCTTATCACAATGCCTTTCTGGTCTGTGCTGAAGCAGGGCATTCTGGCAGCCAAGTGGCTTGACCTTAATTAGTGAGCCTGGTTACCCCCTCTCGGAACCACAGACTTAGAAATCGCCAGCTCATATACAGTGCATAAAATATATTTATATATATACCCTTATACACCATTTTAATAAAAAATATCACAAAATTCTTCTAAGTCCCTCGGGAAGATTGAAAGATGCGCACGTTCATTTTCAGAGCTCCTAGACCTTCCCATAAGAAGTTAGCCAAAAAGTAGCTTCGAAAAACGCTTAGGTGAAGTTTCAGAGTTGCTTCTAATGTACCAAAGCTGGACTTAGACATAATTTCACTCTCACAACATTATGGCTGGTTGGAGACAGTCCGAACCACAAGTACCGGGTCCATGGTTCTGGGCGTATACTGGGGGGACAGGGACGACTCCCATTAACCCCTGACTATACCGGGGATACGCTTATCACAATGCCTTTCTGGTCTGTGCTGAAGCAGGGCATTCTGGCAGCCAAGTGGCTTGACCTTTATTAGTGAGCCTGGTTACCCCCTCTCGGAACAACAGACTTAGAAATCGCCAGCTCATATACAGTGCATAAAATATATTTATATATATACCCTTATACACCATTTTAATAAAAAATATCACAAAATTCTTCTAAGTCCCTCGGGAAGAGTAAAAGACGCGCACGTTCATTTTCAGAGCTCCTAGACCTTCCCATAAGAAGTTAGCCAAAAAGTAGCTTCGAAAAACGCTTAGGTTAAGTTTCAGAGTTGCTTCTAATGTACCGAAGCTGGACTTAACATAATTTCACTCTCACAACATTATGGCTGGTTGGAAACAGTCCGAACCACAAGTACCGGGTCCATGGTTCTCGGCGTATACTGGGGGGACGGGGGGGACTCCCATTAACCCCTGACTATACCGGGGATACGCTTATCACAATGCCTTTCTGGTCTGTGCTGAAGCAGGGCATTCTGGCAGCCAAGTGGCTTGACCTTAATTAGTGAGCCTGGTTACCCCCTCTCGGAACCACAGACTTAGAAATCGCCAGCTCATATACAGTCCATAAAATATATTTATATATATACCCTTATACACCATTTTAATAAAAAATATCACAAAATTCTTCTAAGTCCCTCGGGAAGAGTGAAAGATGCGCACGTTCATTTTCAGAGCTCCTAGACCTTCCCATAAGAAGTTAGCCAAAAAGTAGCTTCGAAAAACGCTTAGGTGAAGTTTCAGAGTTGCTTCTAATGTACCAAAGCTGGACTTAGACATAATTTCACTCTCACAACATTATGGCTGGTTGGAGACAGTCCGAACCACAAGTACCGGGTCCATGGTTCTGGGCGTATACTGGGCGGACGGGGACGACTCCCATTAACCCCTGACTATACCGGGGATACGCTTATCACAATGCCTTTCTGGTCTGTGCTGAAGCAGGGCATTCTGGCAGCCAAGTGGCTTGACCTTAATTAGTGAGCCTGGTTACCCCCTCTCGGAACCACAGACTTAGAAATCGCCAGCTCATATACAGTGCATAAAATATATTTATATATATACCCTTATACACCATTTTAATAAAAAATATCACAAAATTCTTCTAAGTCCCTCGGGAAGAGTGAAAGACGCGCACGTTCATTTTCAGAGCTCCTAGACCTTCCCATAAGAAGTTAGCCAAAAAGTAGCTTCGAAAAACGCTTAGGTGAAGTTTCAGAGTTGCTTCTAATGTACCAAAGCTGGACTTAGACATAATTTCACTCTCACAACATTATGGCTGGTTGGAGACAGTCCGAACCACAAGTACCGGGTCCATGGTTCTGGGCGTATACTGGGGGGACGGGGACGACTCCCATTAACCCCTGACTATACCGGGGATACGCTTATCACAATGCCTTTCTGGTCTGTGCTGAAGCAGGGCATTCTGGCAGCCAAGTGGCTTGACCTTTATTAGTGAGCCTGGTTACCCCCTCTCGGAACAACAGACTTAGAAATCGCCAGCTCATATACAGTGCATAAAATATATTTATATATATACCCTTATACACCATTTTAATAAAAAATATCACAAAATTCTTCTAAGTCCCTCTGGAAGAGTGAAAGACGCGCACGTTCATTTTCAGAGCTCCTAGACCTTCCCATAAGAAGTTAGCCAAAAAGTAGCTTCGAAAAACGCTTAGGTTAAGTTTCAGAGTTGCTTCTAATGTACCGAAGCTGGACTTAACATAATTTCACTCTCACAACATTATGGCTGGTTGGAGACAGTCCGAACCACAAGTACCGGGTCCATGGTTCTCGGCGTATACTGGGGGGACGGGGGGGACTCCCATTAACCCCTGACTATACCGGGGATACGCTTATCACAATGCCTTTCTGGTCTGTGCTGAAGCAGGGCATTCTGGCAGCCAAGTGGCTTGACCTTAATTAGTGAGCCTGGTTACCCCCTCTCGGAACCACAGACTTAGAAATCGCCAGCTCATATACAGTGCATAAAATATATTTATATATATACCCTTATACACCATTTTAATAAAAAATATCACAAAATTCTTCTAAGTCCCTCGGGAAGATTGAAAGATGCGCACGTTCATTTTCAGAGCTCCTAGACCTTCCCATAAGAAGTTAGCCAAAAAGTAGCTTCGAAAAACGCTTAGGTGAAGTTTCAGAGTTGCTTCTAATGTACCAAAGCTGGACTTAGACATAATTTCACTCTCACAACATTATGGCTGGTTGGAGACAGTCCGAACCACAAGTACCGGGTCCATGGTTCTGGGCGTATACTGGGGGGACAGGGACGACTCCCATTAACCCCTGACTATACCGGGGATACGCTTATCACAATGCCTTTCTGGTCTGTGCTGAAGCAGGGCATTCTGGCAGCCAAGTGGCTTGACCTTTATTAGTGAGCCTGGTTACCCCCTCTCGGAACAACAGACTTAGAAATCGCCAGCTCATATACAGTGCATAAAATATATTTATATATATACCCTTATACACCATTTTAATAAAAAATATCACAAAATTCTTCTAAGTCCCTCGGGAAGAGTAAAAGACGCGCACGTTCATTTTCAGAGCTCCTAGACCTTCCCATAAGAAGTTAGCCAAAAAGTAGCTTCGAAAAACGCTTAGGTTAAGTTTCAGAGTTGCTTCTAATGTACCGAAGCTGGACTTAACATAATTTCACTCTCACAACATTATGGCTGGTTGGAAACAGTCCGAACCACAAGTACCGGGTCCATGGTTCTCGGCGTATACTGGGGGGACGGGGGGGACTCCCATTAACCCCTGACTATACCGGGGATACGCTTATCACAATGCCTTTCTGGTCTGTGCTGAAGCAGGGCATTCTGGCAGCCAAGTGGCTTGACCTTAATTAGTGAGCCTGGTTACCCCCTCTCGGAACCACAGACTTAGAAATCGCCAGCTCATATACAGTCCATAAAATATATTTATATATATACCCTTATACACCATTTTAATAAAAAATATCACAAAATTCTTCTAAGTCCCTCGGGAAGAGTGAAAGATGCGCACGTTCATTTTCAGAGCTCCTAGACCTTCCCATAAGAAGTTAGCCAAAAAGTAGCTTCGAAAAACGCTTAGGTGAAGTTTCAGAGTTGCTTCTAATGTACCAAAGCTGGACTTAGACATAATTTCACTCTCACAACATTATGGCTGGTTGGAGACAGTCCGAACCACAAGTACCGGGTCCATGGTTCTGGGCGTATACTGGGCGGACGGGGACGACTCCCATTAACCCCTGACTATACCGGGGATACGCTTATCACAATGCCTTTCTGGTCTGTGCTGAAGCAGGGCATTCTGGCAGCCAAGTGGCTTGACCTTAATTAGTGAGCCTGGTTACCCCCTCTCGGAACCACAGACTTAGAAATCGCCAGCTCATATACAGTGCATAAAATATATTTATATATATACCCTTATACACCATTTTAATAAAAAATATCACAAAATTCTTCTAAGTCCCTCGGGAAGAGTGAAAGACGCGCACGTTCATTTTCAGAGCTCCTAGACCTTCCCATAAGAAGTTAGCCAAAAAGTAGCTTCGAAAAACGCTTAGGTGAAGTTTCAGAGTTGCTTCTAATGTACCAAAGCTGGACTTAGACATAATTTCACTCTCACAACATTATGGCTGGTTGGAGACAGTCCGAACCACAAGTACCGGGTCCATGGTTCTGGGCGTATACTGGGGGGACGGGGACGACTCCCATTAACCCCTGACTATACCGGGGATACGCTTATCACAATGCCTTTCTGGTCTGTGCTGAAGCAGGGCATTCTGGCAGCCAAGTGGCTTGACCTTTATTAGTGAGCCTGGTTACCCCCTCTCGGAACAACAGACTTAGAAATCGCCAGCTCATATACAGTGCATAAAATATATTTATATATATACCCTTATACACCATTTTAATAAAAAATATCACAAAATTCTTCTAAGTCCCTCTGGAAGAGTGAAAGACGCGCACGTTCATTTTCAGAGCTCCTAGACCTTCCCATAAGAAGTTAGCCAAAAAGTAGCTTCGAAAAACGCTTAGGTTAAGTTTCAGAGTTGCTTCTAATGTACCGAAGCTGGACTTAACATAATTTCACTCTCACAACATTATGGCTGGTTGGAGACAGTCCGAACCACAAGTACCGGGTCCATGGTTCTCGGCGTATACTGGGGGGACGGGGGGGACTCCCATTAACCCCTGACTATACCGGGGATACGCTTATCACAATGCCTTTCTGGTCTGTGCTGAAGCAGGGCATTCTGGCAGCCAAGTGGCTTGACCTTAATTAGTGAGCCTGGTTACCCCCTCTCGGAACCACAGACTTAGAAATCGCCAGCTCATATACAGTGCATAAAATATATTTATATATATACCCTTATACACCATTTTAATAAAAAATATCACAAAATTCTTCTAAGTCCCTCGGGAAGATTGAAAGATGCGCACGTTCATTTTCAGAGCTCCTAGACCTTCCCATAAGAAGTTAGCCAAAAAGTAGCTTCGAAAAACGCTTAGGTGAAGTTTCAGAGTTGCTTCTAATGTACCAAAGCTGGACTTAGACATAATTTCACTCTCACAACATTATGGCTGGTTGGAGACAGTCCGAACCACAAGTACCGGGTCCATGGTTCTGGGCGTATACTGGGGGGACAGGGACGACTCCCATTAACCCCTGACTATACCGGGGATACGCTTATCACAATGCCTTTCTGGTCTGTGCTGAAGCAGGGCATTCTGGCAGCCAAGTGGCTTGACCTTTATTAGTGAGCCTGGTTACCCCCTCTCGGAACAACAGACTTAGAAATCGCCAGCTCATATACAGTGCATAAAATATATTTATATATATACCCTTATACACCATTTTAATAAAAAATATCACAAAATTCTTCTAAGTCCCTCGGGAAGAGTAAAAGACGCGCACGTTCATTTTCAGAGCTCCTAGACCTTCCCATAAGAAGTTAGCCAAAAAGTAGCTTCGAAAAACGCTTAGGTTAAGTTTCAGAGTTGCTTCTAATGTACCGAAGCTGGACTTAACATAATTTCACTCTCACAACATTATGGCTGGTTGGAAACAGTCCGAACCACAAGTACCGGGTCCATGGTTCTCGGCGTATACTGGGGGGACGGGGGGGACTCCCATTAACCCCTGACTATACCGGGGATACGCTTATCACAATGCCTTTCTGGTCTGTGCTGAAGCAGGGCATTCTGGCAGCCAAGTGGCTTGACCTTAATTAGTGAGCCTGGTTACCCCCTCTCGGAACCACAGACTTAGAAATCGCCAGCTCATATACAGTCCATAAAATATATTTATATATATACCCTTACAGTATACACCATTTTAATAAAAAATATCACAAAATTCTTCTAAGTCCCTCGGGAAGAGTGAAAGATGCGCACGTTCATTTTCAGAGCTCCTAGACCTTCCCATAAGAAGTTAGCCAAAAAGTAGCTTCGAAAAACGCTTAGGTGAAGTTTCAGAGTTGCTTCTAATGTACCAAAGCTGGACTTAGACATAATTTCACTCTCACAACATTATGGCTGGTTGGAGACAGTCCGAACCACAAGTACCGGGTCCATGGTTCTGGGCGTATACTGGGCGGACGGGGACGACTCCCATTAACCCCTGACTATACCGGGGATACGCTTATCACAATGCCTTTCTGGTCTGTGCTGAAGCAGGGCATTCTGGCAGCCAAGTGGCTTGACCTTAATTAGTGAGCCTGGTTACCCCCTCTCGGAACCACAGACTTAGAAATCGCCAGCTCATATACAGTGCATAAAATATATTTATATATATACCCTTATACACCATTTTAATAAAAAATATCACAAAATTCTTCTAAGTCCCTCGGGAAGAGTGAAAGACGCGCACGTTCATTTTCAGAGCTCCTAGACCTTCCCATAAGAAGTTAGCCAAAAAGTAGCTTCGAAAAACGCTTAGGTGAAGTTTCAGAGTTGCTTCTAATGTACCAAAGCTGAACTTAGACATAATTTCACTCTCACAACATTATGGCTGGTTGGAGACAGTCCGAACCACAAGTACCGGGTCCATGGTTCTGGGCGTATACTGGGGGGACGGGGACGACTCCCATTAACCCCTGACTATACCGGGGATACGCTTATCACAATGCCTTTCTGGTCTGTGCTGAAGCAGGGCATTCTGGCAGCCAAGTGGCTTGACCTTTATTAGTGAGCCTGGTTACCCCCTCTCGGAACAACAGACTTAGAAATCGCCAGCTCATATACAGTGCATAAAATATATTTATATATATACCCTTATACACCATTTTAATAAAAAATATCACAAAATTCTTCTAAGTCCCTCGGGAAGAGTGAAAGACGCGCACGTTCATTTTCAGAGCTCCTAGACCTTCCCATAAGAAGTTAGCCAAAAAGTAGCTTCGAAAAACGCTTAGGTTAAGTTTCAGAGTTGCTTCTAATGTACCGAAGCTGGACTTAACATAATTTCACTCTCACAACATTATGGCTGGTTGGAGACAGTCCGAACCACAAGTACCGGGTCCATGGTTCTCGGCGTATACTGGGGGGACGGGGGGGACTCCCATTAACCCCTGACTATACCGGGGATACGCTTATCACAATGCCTTTCTGGTCTGTGCTGAAGCAGGGCATTCTGGCAGCCAAGTGGCTTGACCTTAATTAGTGAGCCTGGTTACCCCCTCTCGGAACCACAGACTTAGAAATCGCCAGCTCATATACAGTGCATAAAATATATTTATATATATACCCTTATACACCATTTTAATAAAAAATATCACAAAATTCTTCTAAGTCCCTCGGGAAGAGTGAAAGATGCGCACGTTCATTTTCAGAGCTCCTAGACCTTCCCATAAGAAGTTAGCCAAAAAGTAGCTTCGAAAAACGCTTAGGTGAAGTTTCAGAGTTGCTTCTAATGTACCAAAGCTGGACTTAGACATAATTTCACTCTCACAACATTATGGCTGGTTGGAGACAGTCCGAACCACAAGTACCGGGTCCATGGTTCTGGGCGTATACTGGGGGGACGGGGACGACTCCCATTAACCCCTGACTATACCGGGGATACGCTTATCACAATGCCTTTCTGGTCTGTGCTGAAGCAGGGCATTCTGGCAGCCAAGTGGCTTGACCTTTATTAGTGAGCCTGGTTACCCCCTCTCGGAACAACAGACTTAGAAATCGCCAGCTCATATACAGTGCATTAAATTTATTTATATATATACCCTTATACACCATTTTAATAAAAAATATCACAAAATTCTTCTAAGTCCCTCGGGAAGAGTGAAAGACGCGCACGTTCATTTTCAGAGCTCCTAGACCTTCCTATAAGAAGTTAGCCAAAAAGTAGCTTCCAAAAACGCTTAGGTTAAGTTTCAGAGTTGCTTCTAATGTACCGAAGCTGGACTTAGACATAATTTCACTCTCACAACATTATGGCTGGTTGGAGACAGTCCGAACCACAAGTACCGGGTCCATGGTTCTGGGCGTATACTGGGGGGACGGGGGGGACTCCCATTAACCCCTGACTATACCGGGGATACGCTTATCACAATGCCTTTCTGGTCTGTGCTGAAGCAGGGCATTCTGGCAGCCAAGTGGCTTGACCTTAATTAGTGAGCCTGGTTACCCGCTCTCGGAACCACAGACTTAGAAATCGCCAGCTCATATACAGTGCATAAAATATATTTATATATATATACCCTTATACACCATTTTAATAAAAAATATCACAAAATTCTTCTAAGTCCCTCGGGAAGAGTGAAAGACGCGCACGTTCATTTTCAGAGCTCCTAGACCTTCCCATAAGAAGTTAGCCAAAAAGTAGCTTCGAAAAACGCTTAGGTGAAGTTTCAGAGTTGCTTCTAATGTACCAAAGCTGGACTTAGACATAATTTCACTCTCACAACATTATGGCTGGTTGGAGACAGTCCGAACCACAAGTACCGGGTCCATGGTTCTGGGCGTATACTGGGGGGACGGGGACGACTCCCATTAACCCCTGACTATACCGGGGATACGCTTATCACAATGCCTTTCTGGTCTGTGCTGAAGCAGGGCATTCTGGCAGCCAAGTGGCTTGACCTTTATTAGTGAGCCTGGTTACCCCCTCTCGGAACAACAGACTTAGAAATCGCCAGCTCATATACAGTGCATAAAATATATTTATATATATACCCTTATACACCATTTTAATAAAAAATATCACAAAATTCTTCTAAGTCCCTCGGGAAGAGTGAAAGACGCGCACGTTCATTTTCAGAGCTCCTAGACCTTCCCATAAGAAGTTAGCAAAAAAGTAGCTTCGAAAAACGCTTAGGTTAAGTTTCAAAGTTGCTTCTAATGTACCGAAGCTGGACTTAACATAATTTCACTCTCACAACATTATGGCTGGTTGGAGACAGTCCGAACCACAAGTACCGGGTCCATGGTTCTCGGCGTATACTGGGGGGACGGGGGGGACTCCCATTAACCCCTGACTATACCGGGGATACGCTTATCACAATGCCTTTCTGGTCTGTGCTGAAGCAGGGCATTCTGGCAGCCAAGTGGCTTGACCTTAATTAGTGAGCCTGGTTAACCCCTCTCGGAAGCACAGACTTAGAAATCGCCAGCTCATATACAGTGCATAAAATATATTTATATATATACCCTTATACACCATTTTAATAAAAAATATCACAAAATTCTTCTAAGTCCCTCGGGAAGAGTGAAAGATGCGCACGTTCATTTTCAGAGCTCCTAGACCTTCCCATAAGAAGTTAGCCAAAAAGTAGCTTCGAAAAACGCTTAGGTGAAGTTTCAGATTGCTTCTAATGTACCAAAGCTGGACTTAGACATAATTTCACTCTCACAACATTATGGCTGGTTGGAGACAGTCCGAACCACAAGTACCGGGTCCATGGTTCTGGGCGTATACTGGGGGGACAGGGACGACTCCCATTAACCCCTGACTATACCGGGGATACGCTTATCACAATGCCTTTCTGGTCTGTGCTGAAGCAGGGCATTCTGGCAGCCAAGTGGCTTGACCTTAATTAGTGAGCCTGGTTACCCCCTCTCGGAACCACAGACTTAGAAATCGCCAGCTCATATACAGTGCATAAAATATATTTATATATATACCCTTATACACCATTTTAATAAAAAATATCACAAAATTCTTCTAAGTCCCTCGGGAAGAGTGAAAGACGCGCACGTTCATTTTCAGAGCTCCTAGACCTTCCTATAAGAAGTTAGCCAAAAAGTAGCTTCGAAAAACGCTTAGGTTAAGTTTCAGAGTTGCTTCTAATGTACCGAAGCTGGACTTAACATAATTTCACTCTCACAACATTATGGCTGGTTGGAGACAGTCCGAACCACAAGTACCGGGTCCATGGTTCTGGGCGTATACTGGGCGGACGGGGACGACTCCCATTAACCCCTGACTATACCGGGGATACGCTTATCACAATGCCTTTCTGGTCTGTGCTGAAGCAGGGCATTCTGGCAGCCAAGTGGCTTGACCTTAATTAGTGAGCCTGGTTACCCCCTCTCGGAACCACAGACTTAGAAATCGCCAGCTCATATACAGTGCATAAAATATATTTATATATATACCCTTATACACCATTTTAATAAAAAATATCACAAAATTCTTCTAAGTCCCTCGGGAAGAGTGAAAGACGCGCACGTTCATTTTCAGAGCTCCTAGACCTTCCCATAAGAAGTTAGCCAAAAAGTAGCTTCGAAAAACGCTTAGGTGAAGTTTCAGAGTTGCTTCTAATGTACCAAAGCTGGACTTAGACATAATTTCACTCTCACAACATTATGGCTGGTTGGAGACAGTCCGAACCACAAGTACCGGGTCCATGGTTCTGGGCGTATACTGGGGGGACGGGGACGACTCCCATTAACCCCTGACTATACCGGGGATACGCTTATCACAATGCCTTTCTGGTCTGTGCTGAAGCAGGGCATTCTGGCAGCCAAGTGGCTTGACCTTTATTAGTGAGCCTGGTTACCCCCTCTCGGAACAACAGACTTAGAAATCGCCAGCTCATATACAGTGCATAAAATATATTTATATATATACCCTTATACACCATTTTAATAAAAAATATCACAAAATTCTTCTAAGTCCCTCGGGAAGAGTGAAAGACGCGCACGTTCATTTTCAGAGCTCCTAGACCTTCCCATAAGAAGTTAGCCAAAAAGTAGCTTCGAAAAACGCGTAGGTTAAGTTTCAGAGTTGCTTCTAATGTTCCGAAGCTGGACTTAACATAATTTCACTCTCACAACATTATGGCTGGTTGGAGACAGTCCGAACCACAAGTACCGGGTCCATGGTTCTGGGCGTATACTGGGGGGACAGGGACGACTCCCATTAACCCCTGACTATACCGGGGATACGCTTATCACAATGCCTTTCTGGTCTGTGCTGAAGCAGGGCATTCTGGCAGCCAAGTACCTTGACCTTTATTAGTGAGCCTGGTTACCCCCTCTCGGAACAACAGACTTAGAAATCGCCAGCTCATATACAGTGCATAAAATATATTTATATATATACCCTTATACACCATTTTAATAAAAAATATCACAAAATTCTTCTAAGTCCCTCGGGAAGAGTGAAAGACGCGTACGTTCATTTTCAGAGCTCCTAGACCTTCCTATAAGAAGTTAGCCAAAAAGTAGCTTCGAAAAACGCTTAGGTGAAGTTTCAGAGTTGCTTCTAATGTACCAAAGCTGGACTTAGACATAATTTCACTCTCACAACATTATGGCTGGTTGGAGACAGTCCGAACCACAAGTACCGGGTCCATGGTTCTGGGCGTATACTGGGCGGACGGGGACGACTCCCATTAACCCCTGACTATACCGGGGATACGCTTATCACAATGCCTTTCTGGTCTGTGCTGAAGCAGGGCATTCTGGCAGCCAAGTGGCTTGACCTTAATTAGTGAGCCTGGTTACCCCCTCTCGGAACCACAGACTTAGAAATCGCCAGCTCATATACAGTGCATAAAATATATTTATATATATACCCTTATACACCATTTTAATAAAAAATATCACAAAATTCTTCTAAGTCCCTCGGGAAGAGTGAAAGACGCGCACGTTCATTTTCAGAGCTCCTAGACCTTCCCATAAGAAGTTAGCCAAAAAGTAGCTTCGAAAAACGCGTAGGTTAAGTTTCAGAGTTGCTTCTAATGTACCGAAGCTGGACTTAACATAATTTCACTCTCACAACATTATGGCTGGTTGGAGACAGTCCGAACCACAAGTACCGGGTCCATGGTTCTCGGCGTATACTGGGGGGACGGGGGGGACTCCCATTAACCCCTGACTATACCGGGGATACGCTTATCACAATGCCTTTCTGGTCTGTGCTGAAGCAGGGCATTCTGGCAGCCAAGTGGCTTGACCTTAATTAGTGAGCCTGGTTACCCCCTCTCGGAACCACAGACTTAGAAATCGCCAGCTCATATACAGTGCATAAAATATATTTATATATATACCCTTATACACCATTTTAATAAAAAATATCACAAAATTCTTCTAAGTCCCTCGGGAAGAGTGAAAGATGCGCACGTTCATTTTCAGAGCTCCTAGACCTTCCCATAAGAAGTTAGCCAAAAAGTAGCTTCGAAAAACGCTTAGGTGAAGTTTCAGAGTTGCTTCTAATGTACCAAAGCTGGACTTAGACATAATTTCACTCTCACAACATTATGGCTGGTTGGAGACAGTCCGAACCACAAGTACCGGGTCCATGGTTCTGGGCGTATACTGGGGGGACAGGGACGACTCCCATTAACCCCTGACTATACCGGGGATACGCTTATCACAATGCCTTTCTGGTCTGTGCTGAAGCAGGGCATTCTGGCAGCCAAGTACCTTGACCTTTATTAGTGAGCCTGGTTACCCCCTCTCGGAACAACAGACTTAGAAATCGCCAGCTCATATACAGTGCATAAAATATATTTATATATATACCCTTATACACCATTTTAATAAAAAATATCACAAAATTCTTCTAAGTCCCTCGGGAAGAGTGAAAGACGCGCACGTTCATTTTCAGAGCTCCTAGACCTTCCTATAAGAAGTTAGCCAAAAAGTAGCTTCGAAAAACGCTTAGGTTAAGTTTCAGAGTTGCTTCTAATGTACCAAAGCTGGACGTAGACATAATTTCACTCTCACAACATTATGGCTGGTTGGAGACAGTCCGAACCACAAGTACCGGGTCCATGGTTCTGGGCGTATACTGGGGGGACGGGGACGACTCCCATTAACCCCTGACTATACCGGGGATACGCTTATCACAATGCCTTTCTGGTCTGTGCTGAAGCAGGGCATTCTGGCAGCCAAGTGGCTTGACCTTTATTAGTGAGCCTGGTTACCCCCTCTCGGAACCACAGACTTAGAAATTTCCTGCTCATATACAGTGCATAAAATATATTTATATATATACCCTTATACACCATTTTAATAAAAAATATCACAAAATTCTTCTAAGTCCCTCGGGAAGAGTGAAAGACGCGCACGTTCATTTTCAAAGCTCCTAGACCTTCCTATAAGAAGTTAGCCAAAAAGTAGCTTCGAAAAACGCTTAGGTTAAGTTTCAGAGTTGCTTCTAATGTACCAAAGCTGGACTTAGACATAATTTCACTCTCACAACATTATGGCTGGTTGGAGACAGTCCGAACCACAAGTACCGGGTCCATGGTTCTGGGCGTATACTGGGGGGACAGGGACGACTCCCATTAACCCCTGACTATACCGGGGATACGCTTATCACAATGCCTTTCTGGTCTGTGCTGAAGCAGGGCATTCTGGCAGCCAAGTACCTTGACCTTTATTAGTGAGCCTGGTTACCCCCTCTCGGAACAACAGACTTAGAAATCGCCAGCTCATATACAGTGCATAAAATATATTTATATATATACCCTTATACACCATTTTAATAAAAAATATCACAAAATTCTTCTAAGTCCCTCGGGAAGAGTGAAAGACGCGCACGTTCATTTTCAGAGCTCCTAGACCTTCCCATAAGAAGTTAGCCAAAAAGTAGCTTCGAAAAACGCGTAGGTTAAGTTTCAGAGTTGCTTCTAATGTACCGAAGCTGGACTTAACATAATTTCACTCTCACAACATTATGGCTGGTTGGAGACAGTCCGAACCACAAGTACCGGGTCCATGGTTCTCGGCGTATACTGGGGGGACGGGGGGGACTCCCATTAACCCCTGACTATACCGGGGATACGCTTATCACAATGCCTTTCTGGTCTGTGCTGAAGCAGGGCATTCTGGCAGCCAAGTGGCTTGACCTTAATTAGTGAGCCTGGTTACCCCCTCTCGGAACCACAGACTTAGAAATCGCCAGCTCATATACAGTGCATAAAATATATTTATATATATACCCTTATACACCATTTTAATAAAAAATATCACAAAATTCTTCTAAGTCCCTCGGGAAGAGTGAAAGATGCGCACGTTCATTTTCAGAGCTCCTAGACCTTCCCATAAGAAGTTAGCCAAAAAGTAGCTTCGAAAAACGCTTAGGTGAAGTTTCAGAGTTGCTTCTAATGTACCAAAGCTGGACTTAGACATAATTTCACTCTCACAACATTATGGCTGGTTGGAGACAGTCCGAACCACAAGTACCGGGTCCATGGTTCTGGGCGTATACTGGGGGGACAGGGACGACTCCCATTAACCCCTGACTATACCGGGGATACGCTTATCACAATGCCTTTCTGGTCTGTGCTGAAGCAGGGCATTCTGGCAGCCAAGTACCTTGACCTTTATTAGTGAGCCTGGTTACCCCCTCTCGGAACAACAGACTTAGAAATCGCCAGCTCATATACAGTGCATAAAATATATTTATATATATACCCTTATACACCATTTTAATAAAAAATATCACAAAATTCTTCTAAGTCCCTCGGGAAGAGTGAAAGACGCGCACGTTCATTTTCAGAGCTCCTAGACCTTCCTATAAGAAGTTAGCCAAAAAGTAGCTTCGAAAAACGCTTAGGTTAAGTTTCAGAGTTGCTTCTAATGTACCAAAGCTGGACGTAGACATAATTTCACTCTCACAACATTATGGCTGGTTGGAGACAGTCCGAACCACAAGTACCGGGTCCATGGTTCTGGGCGTATACTGGGGGGACGGGGACGACTCCCATTAACCCCTGACTATACCGGGGATACGCTTATCACAATGCCTTTCTGGTCTGTGCTGAAGCAGGGCATTCTGGCAGCCAAGTGGCTTGACCTTTATTAGTGAGCCTGGTTACCCCCTCTCGGAACCACAGACTTAGAAATTTCCTGCTCATATACAGTGCATAAAATATATTTATATATATACCCTTATACACCATTTTAATAAAAAATATCACAAAATTCTTCTAAGTCCCTCGGGAAGAGTGAAAGATGCGCACGTTCATTTTCAGAGCTCCTAGACCTTCCCATAAGAAGTTAGCCAAAAAGTAGCTTCGAAAAACGCTTAGGTGAAGTTTCAGAGTTGCTTCTAATGTACCAAAGCTGGACTTAGACATAATTTCACTCTCACAACATTATGGCTGGTTGGAGACAGTCCGAACCACAAGTACCGGGTCCATGGTTCTGGGCGTATACTGGGGGGACGGGGACGACTCCCATTAACCCCTGACTATACCGGGGATACGCTTATCACAATGCCTTTCTGGTCTGTGCTGAAGCAGGGCATTCTGGCAGCCAAGTGGCTTGACCTTTATTAGTGAGCCTGGTTACCCCCTCTCGGAACAACAGACTTAGAAATCGCCAGCTCATATACAGTGCATAAAATATATTTATATATATACCCTTATACACCATTTTAATAAAAAATATCACAAAATTCTTCTAAGTCCCTCGGGAAGAGTGAAAGACGCGCACGTTCATTTTCAGAGCTCCTAGACCTTCCTATAAGAAGTTAGCCAAAAAGTAGCTTCCAAAAACGCTTAGGTTAAGTTTCAGAGTTGCTTCTAATGTACCGAAGCTGGACTTAGACATAATTTCACTCTCACAACATTATGGCTGGTTGGAGACAGTCCGAACCACAAGTACCGGGTCCATGGTTCTGGGCGTATACTGGGGGGACGGGGGGGACTCCCATTAACCCCTGACTATACCGGGGATACGCTTATCACAATGCCTTTCTGGTCTGTGCTGAAGCAGGGCATTCTGGCAGCCAAGTGGCTTAACCTTAATTAGTGAGCCTGGTTACCCGCTCTCGGAACCACAGACTTAGAAATCGCCAGCTCATATACAGTGCATAAAATATATTTATATATATATACCCTTATACACCATTTTAATAAAAAATATCACAAAATTCTTCTAAGTCCCTCGGGAAGAGTGAAAGACGCGCACGTTCATTTTCAGAGCTCCTAGACCTTCCCATAAGAAGTTAGCCAAAAAGTAGCTTCGAAAAACGCTTAGGTGAAGTTTCAGAGTTGCTTCTAATGTACCAAAGCTGGACTTAGACATAATTTCACTCTCACAACATTATGGCTGGTTGGAGACAGTCCGAACCACAAGTACCGGGTCCATGGTTCTGGGCGTATACTGGGGGGACGGGGACGACTCCCATTAACCCCTGACTATACCGGGGATACGCTTATCACAATGCCTTTCTGGTCTGTGCTGAAGCAGGGCATTCTGGCAGCCAAGTGGCTTGACCTTTATTAGTGAGCCTGGTTACCCCCTCTCGGAACAACAGACTTAGAAATCGCCAGCTCATATACAGTGCATAAAATATATTTATATATATACCCTTATACACCATTTTAATAAAAAATATCACAAAATTCTTCTAAGTCCCTCGGGAAGAGTGAAAGACGCGCACGTTCATTTTCAGAGCTCCTAGACCTTCCCATAAGAAGTTAGCCAAAAAGTAGCTTCGAAAAACGCTTAGGTTAAGTTTCAGAGTTGCTTCTAATGTACCGAAGCTGGACTTAACATAATTTCACTCTCACAACATTATGGCTGGTTGGAGACAGTCCGAACCACAAGTACCGGGTCCATGGTTCTCGGCGTATACTGGGGGGACGGGGGGGACTCCCATTAACCCCTGACTATACCGGGGATACGCTTATCACAATGCCTTTCTGGTCTGTGCTGAAGCAGGGCATTCTGGCAGCCAAGTGGCTTGACCTTAATTAGTGAGCCTGGTTACCCCCTCTCGGAACCACAGACTTAGAAATCGCCAGCTCATATACAGTGCATAAAATATATTTATATATATACCCTTATACACCATTTTAATAAAAAATATCACAAAATTCTTCTAAGTCCCTCGGGAAGAGTGAAAGATGCGCACGTTCATTTTCAGAGCTCCTAGACCTTCCCATAAGAAGTTAGCCAAAAAGTAGCTTCGAAAAACGCTTAGGTGAAGTTTCAGAGTTGCTTCTAATGTACCAAAGCTGGACTTAGACATAATTTCACTCTCACAACATTATGGCTGGTTGGAGACAGTCCGAACCACAAGTACCGGGTCCATGGTTCTGGGCGTATACTGGGGGGACAGGGACGACTCCCATTAACCCCTGACTATACCGGGGATACGCTTATCACAATGCCTTTCTGGTCTGTGCTGAAGCAGGGCATTCTGGCAGCCAAGTACCTTGACCTTTATTAGTGAGCCTGGTTACCCCCTCTCGGAACAACAGACTTAGAAATCGCCAGCTCATATACAGTGCATAAAATATATTTATATATATACCCTTATACACCATTTTAATAAAAAATATCACAAAATTCTTCTAAGTCCCTCGGGAAGTGTGAAAGACGCGCACGTTCATTTTCAGAGCTCCTAGACCTTCCTATAAGAAGTTAGCCAAAAAGTAGCTTCGAAAAACGCTTAGGTTAAGTTTCAGAGTTGCTTTTAATGTACCGAAGCTGGACTTAGACATAATTTCACTCTCACAACATTATGGCTGGTTGGAGACAGTCCGAACCACAAGTACCGGGTCCATGGTTCTGGGCGTATACTGGGGGGACGGGGACGACTCCCATTAACCCCTGACTATACCGGGGATACGCTTATCACAATGCCTTTCTGGTCTGTGCTGAAGCAGGGCATTCTGGCAGCCAAGTGGCTTGACCTTAATTAGTGAGCCTGGTTACCCCCTCTCGGAACCACAGACTTAGAAATCGCCAGCTCATATACAGTGCATAAAATATATTTATATATATACCCTTATACACCATTTTAATAAAAAATATCACAAAATTCTTCTAAGTCCCTCGGGAAGAGTGAAAGATGCGCACGTTCATTTTCAGAGCTCCTAGACCTTCCCATAAGAAGTTAGCCAAAAAGTAGCTTCGAAAAACGCTTAGGTGAAGTTTCAGAGTTGCTTCTAATGTACCAAAGCTGGACTTAGACATAATTTCACTCTCACAACATTATGGCTGGTTGGAGACAGTCCGAACCACAAGTACCGGGTCCATGGTTCTGGGCGTATACTGGGGGGACAGGGACGACTCCCATTAACCCCTGACTATACCGGGGATACGCTTATCACAATGCCTTTCTGGTCTGTGCTGAAGCAGGGCATTCTGGCAGCCAAGTACCTTGACCTTTATTAGTGAGCCTGGTTACCCCCTCTCGGAACAACAGACTTAGAAATCGCCAGCTCATATACAGTGCATAAAATATATTTATATATATACCCTTATACACCATTTTAATAAAAAATATCACAAAATTCTTCTAAGTCCCTCGGGAAGAGTGAAAGACGCGCACGTTCATTTTCAGAGCTCCTAGACCTTCCTATAAGAAGTTAGCCAAAAAGTAGCTTCGAAAAACGCTTAGGTTAAGTTTCAGAGTTGCTTCTAATGTACCGAAGCTGGACTTAGACATAATTTCACTCTCACAACATTATGGCTGGTTGGAGACAGTCCGAACCACAAGTACCGGGTCCATGGTTCTGGGCGTATACTGGGGGGACGGGGGGGACTCCCATTAACCCCTGACTATACCGGGGATACGCTTATCACAATGCCTTTCTGGTCTGTGCTGAAGCAGGGCATTCTGGCAGCCAAGTGGCTTGACCTTAATTAGTGAGCCTGGTTACCCGCTCTCGGAACCACAGACTTAGAAATCGCCAGCTCATATACAGTGCATAAAATATATTTATATATATACCCTTATACACCATTTTAATAAAAAATATCACAAAATTCTTCTAAGTCCCTCGGGAAGAGTGAAAGACGCGCACGTTCATTTTCAGAGCTCCTAGACCTTCCCATAAGAAGTTAGCCAAAACGTAGCTTCGAAAAACGCTTAGGTGAAGTTTCAGAGTTGCTTCTAATGTACCAAAGCTGGACTTAGACATAATTTCACTCTCACAACATTATGGCTGGTTGGAGACAGTCCGAACCACAAGTACCGGGTCCATGGTTCTGGGCGTATACTGGGGGGACGGGGACGACTCCCATTAACCCCTGACTATACCGGGGATACGCTTATCACAATGCATTTCTGGTCTGTGCTGAAGCAGGGCATTCTGGCAGCCAAGTGGCTTGACCTTTATTAGTGAGCCTGGTTACCCCCTCTCGGAACAACAGACTTAGAAATCGCCAGCTCATATACAGTGCATAAAATATATTTATATATATACCCTTATACACCATTTTAATAAAAAATATCACAAAATTCTTCTAAGTCCCTCGGGAAGAGTGAAAGACGCGCACGTTCATTTTCAGAGCTCCTAGACCTTCCCATAAGAAGTTAGCCAAAAAGTAGCTTCGAAAAACGCTTAGGTTAAGTTTCAGAGTTGCTTCTAATGTACCGAAGCTGGACTTAACATAATTTCACTCTCACAACATTATGGCTGGTTGGAGACAGTCCGAACCACAAGTACCGGGTCCATGGTTCTCGGCGTATACTGGGGGGACGGGGGGGACTCCCATTAACCCCTGACTATACCGGGGATACGCTTATCACAATGCCTTTCTGGTCTGTGCTGAAGCAGGGCATTCTGGCAGCCAAGTACCTTGACCTTTATTAGTGAGCCTGGTTACCCCCTCTCGGAACAACAGACTTAGAAATCGCCAGCTCATATACAGTGCATAAAATATATTTATATATATACCCTTATACACCATTTTAATAAAAAATATCACAAAATTCTTCTAAGTCCCTCGGGAAGAGTGAAAGACGCGCACGTTCATTTTCAGAGCTCCTAGACCTTCCTATAAGAAGTTAGCCAAAAAGTAGCTTCGAAAAACGCTTAGGTTAAGTTTCAGAGTTGCTTCTAATGTACCGAAGCTGGACTTAGACATAATTTCACTCTCACAACATTATGGCTGGTTGGAGACAGTCCGAACCACAAGTACCGGGTCCATGGTTCTGGGCGTATACTGGGGGGACGGGGGGGACTCCCATTAACCCCTGACTATACCGGGGATACGCTTATCACAATGCCTTTCTGGTCTGTGCTGAAGCAGGGCATTCTGGCAGCCAAGTGGCTTGACCTTAATTAGTGAGCCTGGTTACCCCCTCTCGGAACCACAGACTTAGAAATCGCCAGCTCATATACAGTGCATAAAATATATTTATATATATACCCTTATACACCATTTTAATAAAAAATATCACAAAATTCTTCTAAGTCCCTCGGGAAGAGTGAAAGACGCGCACGTTCATTTTCAGAGCTCCTAGACCTTCCCATAAGAAGTTAGCCAAAAAGTAGCTTCGAAAAACGCTTAGGTGAAGTTTCAGAGTTGCTTCTAATGTACCAAAGCTGGACTTAGACATAATTTCACTCTCACAACATTATGGCTGGTTGGAGACAGTCCGAACCACAAGTACCGGGTCCATGGTTCTGGGCGTATACTGGGGGGACGGGGACGACTCCCATTAACCCCTGACTATACCGGGGATACGCTTATCACAATGCCTTTCTGGTCTGTGCTGAAGCAGGGCATTCTGGCAGCCAAGTGGCTTGAACTTAATTAGTGAGCCTGGTTACCCCCTCTCGGAACCACAGACTTAGAAATCGCCAGCTCATATACAGTGCATAAAATATATTTATATATATACCCTTATACACCATTTTAATAAAAAATATCACAAAATTCTTCTAAGTCCCTCGGGAAGAGTGAAAGACGCGCACGTTCATTTTCAGAGCTCCTAGACCTTCCCATAAGAAGTTAGCCAAAAAGTAGCTTCGAAAAACGCTTAGGTGAAGTTTCAGAGTTGCTTCTAAAGTACCAAAGCTGGACTTAGACATAATTTCACTCTCACAACATTATGGCTGGTTGGAGACAGTCCGAACCACAAGTACCGGGTCCATGGTTCTGGGCGTATACTGGGGGGACGGGGACGACTCCCATTAACCCCTGACTATACCGGGGATACGCTTATCACAATGCCTTTCTGGTCTGTGCTGAAGCAGGGCATTCTGGCAGCCAAGTGGCTTGACCTTTATTAGTGAGCCTGGTTACCCCCTCTCGGAACAACAGACTTAGAAATCGCCAGCTCATATACAGTGCATAAAATATATTTATATATATACCCTTATACACCATTTTAATAAAAAATATCACAAAATTCTTCTAAGTCCCTCGGGAAGAGTGAAAGACGCGCACGTTCATTTTCAGAGCTCCTAGACCTTCCCATAAGAAGTTAGCCAAAAAGTAGCTTCGAAAAACGCTTAGGTTAAGTTTCAGAGTTGCTTCTAATGTACCGAAGCTGGACTTAGACATAATTTCACTCTCACAACATTATGGCTGGTTGGAGACAGTCCGAACCACAAGTACCGGGTCCATGGTTCTGGGCGTATACTGGGGGGACGGGGGGGACTCCCATTAACCCCTGACTATACCGGGGATACGCTTATCACAATGCCTTTCTGGTCTGTGCTGAAGCAGGGCATTCTGGCAGCCAAGTGGCTTGACCTTAATTAGTGAGCCTGGTTACCCCCTCTCGGAACCACAGACTTAGAAATCGCCAGCTCATATACAGTGCATAAAATATATTTATATATATACCCTTATACACCATTTTAATAAAAAATATCACAAAATTCTTCTAAGTCCCTCGGGAAGAGTGAAAGACGCGCACGTTCATTTTCAGAGCTCCTAGACCTTCCCATAAGAAGTTAGCCAAAAAGTAGCTTCGAAAAACGCTTAGGTGAAGTTTCAGAGTTGCTTCTAATGTACCAAAGCTGGACTTAGACATAATTTCACTCTCACAACATTATGGCTGGTTGGAGACAGTCCGAACCACAAGTACAGGGTCCATGGTTCTGGGCGTATACTGGGGGGACGGGGACGACTCCCATTAACCCCTGACTATACCGGGGATACGCTTATCACAATGCCTTTCTGGTCTGTGCTGAAGCAGGGCATTCTGGCAGCCAAGTGGCTTGACCTTAATTAGTGAGCCTGGTTACCCCCTCTCGGAACCACAGACTTAGAAATCGCCAGCTCATATACAGTGCATAAAATATATTTATATATATACCCTTATACACCATTTTAATAAAAAATATCACAAAATTCTTCTAAGTCCCTCGGGAAGAGTGAAAGACGCGCACGTTCATTTTCAGAGCTCCTAGACCTTCCCATAAGAAGTTAGCCAAAAAGTAGCTTCGAAAAACGCTTAGGTGAAGTTTCAGAGTTGCTTCTAATGTACCAAAGCTGGACTTAGACATAATTTCACTCTCACAACATTATGGCTGGTTGGAGACAGTCCGAACCACAAGTACCGGGTCCATGGTTCTGGGCGTATACTGGGGGGACAGGGACGACTCCCATTAACCCCTGACTATACCGGGGATACGCTTATCACAATGCCTTTCTGGTCTGTGCTGAAGCAGGGCATTCTGGCAGCCAAGTACCTTGACCTTTATTAGTGAGCCTGGTTACCCCCTCTCGGAACAACAGACTTAGAAATCGCCAGCTCATATACAGTGCATAAAATATATTTATATATATACCCTTATACACCATTTTAATAAAAAATATCACAAAATTCTTCTAAGTCCCTCGGGAAGAGTGAAAGACGCGCACGTTCATTTTCAGAGCTCCTAGACCTTCCTATAAGAAGTTAGCCAAAAAGTAGCTTCGAAAAACGCTTAGGTTAAGTTTCAGAGTTGCTTTTAATGTACCGAAGCTGGACTTAGACATAATTTCACTCTCACAACATTATGGCTGGTTGGAGACAGTCCGAACCACAAGTACCGGGTCCATGGTTCTGGGCGTATACTGGGGGGACGGGGACGACTCCCATTAACCCCTGACTATACCGGGGATACGCTTATCACAATGCCTTTCTGGTCTGTGCTGAAGCAGGGCATTCTGGCAGCCAAGTGGCTTGACCTTAATTAGTGAGCCTGGTTACCCCCTCTCGGAACCACAGACTTAGAAATCGCCAGCTCATATACAGTGCATAAAATATATTTATATATATACCCTTATACACCATTTTAATAAAAAATATCACAAAATTCTTCTAAGTCCCTCGGGAAGAGTGAAAGATGCGCACGTTTATTTTCAGAGCTCCTAGACCTTCCCATAAGAAGTTAGCCAAAAAGTAGCTTCGAAAAACGCTTAGGTGAAGTTTCAGAGTTGCTTCTAATGTACCAAAGCTGGACTTAGACATAATTTCACTCTCACAACATTATGGCTGGTTGGAGACAGTCCGAACCACAAGTACCGGGTCCATGGTTCTGGGCGTATACTGGGGGGACAGGGACGACTCCCATTAACCCCTGACTATACCGGGGATACGCTTATCACAATGCCTTTCTGGTCTGTGCTGAAGCAGGGCATTCTGGCAGCCAAGTACCTTGACCTTTATTAGTGAGCCTGGTTACCCCCTCTCGGAACAACAGACTTAGAAATCGCCAGCTCATATACAGTGCATAAAATATATTTATATATATACCCTTATACACCATTTTAATAAAAAATATCACAAAATTCTTCTAAGTCCCTCGGGAAGAGTGAAAGACGCGCACGTTCATTTTCAGAGCTCCTAGACCTTCCTATAAGAAGTTAGCCAAAAAGTAGCTTCGAAAAACGCTTAGGTTAAGTTTCAGAGTTGCTTCTAATGTACCGAAGCTGGACTTAGACATAATTTCACTCTCACAACATTATGGCTGGTTGGAGACAGTCCGAACCACAAGTACCGGGTCCATGGTTCTGGGCGTATACTGGGGGGACGGGGGGGACTCCCATTAACCCCTGACTATACCGGGGATACGCTTATCACAATGCCTTTCTGGTCTGTGCTGAAGCAGGGCATTCTGGCAGCCAAGTGGCTTGACCTTAATTAGTGAGCCTGGTTACCCCCTCTCGGAACCACAGACTTAGAAATCGCCAGCTCATATACAGTGCATAAAATATATTTATATATATACCCTTATACACCATTTTAATAAAAAATATCACAAAATTCTTCTAAGTCCCTCGGGAAGAGTGAAAGACGCGCACGTTCATTTTCAGAGCTCCTAGACCTTCCCATAAGAAGTTAGCCAAAAAGTAGCTTCGAAAAACGCTTAGGTGAAGTTTCAGAGTTGCTTCTAATGTACCAAAGCTGGACTTAGACATAATTTCACTCTCACAACATTATGGCTGGTTGGAGACAGTCCGAACCACAAGTACCGGGTCCATGGTTCTGGGCGTATACTGGGGGGACGGGGACGACTCCCATTAACCCCTGACTATACCGGGGATACGCTTATCACAATGCCTTTCTGGTCTGTGCTGAAGCAGGGCATTCTGGCAGCCAAGTGGCTTGACCTTAATTAGTGAGCCTGGTTACCCCCTCTCGGAACCACAGACTTAGAAATCGCCAGCTCATATACAGTGCATAAAATATATTTATATATATACCCTTATACACCATTTTAATAAAAAATATCACAAAATTCTTCTAAGTCCCTCGGGAAGAGTGAAAGACGCGCACGTTCATTTTCAGAGCTCCTAGACCTTCCCATAAGAAGTTAGCCAAAAAGTAGCTTCGAAAAACGCTTAGGTGAAGTTTCAGAGTTGCTTCTAATGTACCAAAGCTGGACTTAGACATAATTTCACTCTCACAACATTATGGCTGGTTGGAGACAGTCCGAACCACAAGTACCGGGTCCATGGTTCTGGGCGTATACTGGGGGGACGGGGACGACTCCCATTAACCCCTGACTATACCGGGGATACGCTTATCACAATGCCTTTCTGGTCTGTGCTGAAGCAGGGCATTCTGGCAGCCAAGTGGCTTGACCTTAATTAGTGAGCCTGGTTACCCCCTCTCGGAACCACAGACTTAGAAATCGCCAGCTCATATACAGTGCATAAAATATATTTATATATATACCCTTATACACCATTTTAATAAAAAATATCACAAAATTCTTCTAAGTCCCTCGGGAAGAGTGAAAGACGCGCACGTTCATTTTCAGAGCTCCTAGACCTTCCCATAAGAAGTTAGCCAAAAAGTAGCTTCGAAAAACGCTTAGGTGAAGTTTCAGAGTTGCTTCTAATGTACCAAAGCTGGACTTAGACATAATTTCACTCTCACAACATTATGGCTGGTTGGAGACAGTCCGAACCACAAGTACCGGGTCCATGGTTCTGGGCGTATACTGGGGGGACGGGGACGACTCCCATTAACCCCTGACTATACCGGGGATACGCTTATCACAATGCCTTTCTGGTCTGTGCTGAAGCAGGGCATTCTGGCAGCCAAGTGGCTTGACCTTTATTAGTGAGCCTGGTTACCCCCTCTCGGAACAACAGACTTAGAAATCGCCAGCTCATATACAGTGCATAAAATATATTTATATATATACCCTTATACACCATTTTAATAAAAAATATCACAAAATTCTTCTAAGTCCCTCGGGAAGAGTGAAAGACGCGTACGTTCATTTTCAGAGCTCCTAGACCTTCCCATAAGAAGTTAGCCAAAAAGTAGCTTCGAAAAACGCTTAGGTTAAGTTTCAGAGTTGCTTCTAATGTACCGAAGCTGGACTTAACATAATTTCACTCTCACAACATTATGGCTGGTTGGAGACAGTCCGAACCACAAGTACCGGGTCCATGGTTCTCGGCGTATACTGGGGGGACGGGGGGGACTCCCATTAACCCCTGACTATACCGGGGATACGCTTATCACAATGCCTTTCTGGTCTGTGCTGAAGCAGGGCATTCTGGCAGCCAAGTACCTTGACCTTTATTAGTGAGCCTGGTTACCCCCTCTCGGAACAACAGACTTAGAAATCGCCAGCTCATATACAGTGCATAAAATATATTTATATATATACCCTTATACACCATTTTAATAAAAAATATCACAAAATTCTTCTAAGTCCCTCGGGAAGAGTGAAAGACGCGCACGTTCATTTTCAGAGCTCCTAGACCTTCCTATAAGAAGTTAGCCAAAAAGTAGCTTCGAAAAACGCTTAGGTTAAGTTTCAGAGTTGCTTCTAATGTACCGAAGCTGGACTTAGACATAATTTCACTCTCACAACATTATGGCTGGTTGGAGACAGTCCGAACCACAAGTACCGGGTCCATGGTTCTGGGCGTATACTGGGGGGACGGGGGGGACTCCCATTAACCCCTGACTATACCGGGGATACGCTTATCACAATGCCTTTCTGGTCTGTGCTGAAGCAGGGCATTCTGGCAGCCAAGTGGCTTGACCTTAATTAGTGAGCCTGGTTACCCCCTCTCGGAACCACAGACTTAGAAATCGCCAGCTCATATACAGTGCATAAAATATATTTATATATATACCCTTATACACCATTTTAATAAAAAATATCACAAAATTCTTCTAAGTCCCTCGGGAAGAGTGAAAGACGCGCACGTTCATTTTCAGAGCTCCTAGACCTTCCCATAAGAAGTTAGCCAAAAAGTAGCTTCGAAAAACGCTTAGGTGAAGTTTCAGAGTTGCTTCTAATGTACCAAAGCTGGACTTAGACATAATTTCACTCTCACAACATTATGGCTGGTTGGAGACAGTCCGAACCACAAGTACCGGGTCCATGGTTCTGGGCGTATACTGGGGGGACGGGGACGACTCCCATTAACCCCTGACTATACCGGGGATACGCTTATCACAATGCCTTTCTGGTCTGTGCTGAAGCAGGGCATTCTGGCAGCCAAGTGGCTTGACCTTAATTAGTGAGCCTGGTTACCCCCTCTCGGAACCACAGACTTAGAAATCGCCAGCTCATATACAGTGCATAAAATATATTTATATATATACCCTTATACACCATTTTAATAAAAAATATCACAAAATTCTTCTAAGTCCCTCGGGAAGAGTGAAAGACGCGCACGTTCATTTTCAGAGCTCCTAGACCTTCCCATAAGAAGTTAGCCAAAAAGTAGCTTCGAAAAACGCTTAGGTGAAGTTTCAGAGTTGCTTCTAATGTACCAAAGCTGGACTTAGACATAATTTCACTCTCACAACATTATGGCTGGTTGGAGACAGTCCGAACCACAAGTACCGGGTCCATGGTTCTGGGCGTATACTGGGGGGACGGGGACGACTCCCATTAACCCCTGACTATACCGGGGATACGCTTATCACAATGCCTTTCTGGTCTGTGCTGAAGCAGGGCATTCTGGCAGCCAAGTGGCTTGACCTTAATTAGTGAGCCTGGTTACCCCCTCTCGGAACCACAGACTTAGAAATCGCCAGCTCATATACAGTGCATAAAATATATTTATATATATACCCTTATACACCATTTTAATAAAAAATATCACAAAATTCTTCTAAGTCCCTCGGGAAGAGTGAAAGACGCGCACGTTCATTTTCAGAGCTCCTAGACCTTCCCATAAGAAGTTAGCCAAAAAGTAGCTTCGAAAAACGCTTAGGTGAAGTTTCAGAGTTGCTTCTAATGTACCAAAGCTGGACTTAGACATAATTTCACTCTCACAACATTATGGCTGGTTGGAGACAGTCCGAACCACAAGTACCGGGTCCATGGTTCTGGGCGTATACTGGGGGGACGGGGGGGACTCCCATTAACCCCTGACTATACCGGGGATACGCTTATCACAATGCCTTTCTGGTCTGTGCTGAAGCAGGGCATTCTGGCAGCCAAGTGGCTTGACCTTAATTAGTGAGCCTGGTTACCCCCTCTCGGAACCACAGACTTAGAAATCGCCAGCTCATATACAGTGCATAAAATATATTTATATATATACCCTTATACACCATTTTAATAAAAAATATCACAAAATTCTTCTAAGTCCCTCGGGAAGAGTGAAAGACGCGCACGTTCATTTTCAGAGCTCCTAGACCTTCCCATAAGAAGTTAGCCAAAAAGTAGCTTCGAAAAACGCTTAGGTGAAGTTTCAGAGTTGCTTCTAATGTACCAAAGCTGGACTTAGACATAATTTCACTCTCACAACATTATGGCTGGTTGGAGACAGTCCGAACCACAAGTACCGGGTCCATGGTTCTGGGCGTATACTGGGGGGACGGGGACGACTCCCATTAACCCCTGACTATACCGGGGATACGCTTATCACAATGCCTTTCTGGTCTGTGCTGAAGCAGGGCATTCTGGCAGCCAAGTGGCTTGACCTTAATTAGTGAGCCTGGTTACCCCCTCTCGGAACCACAGACTTAGAAATCGCCAGCTCATATACAGTGCATAAAATATATTTATATATATACCCTTATACACCATTTTAATAAAAAATATCACAAAATTCTTCTAAGTCCCTCGGGAAGAGTGAAAGACGCGCACGTTCATTTTCAGAGCTCCTAGACCTTCCCATAAGAAGTTAGCCAAAAAGTAGCTTCGAAAAACGCTTACAGTAGGTGAAGTTTCAGAGTTGCTTCTAATGTACCAAAGCTGGACTTAGACATAATTTCACTCTCACAACATTATGGCTGGTTGGAGACAGTCCGAACCACAAGTACCGGGTCCATGGTTCTGGGCGTATACTGGGGGGACGGGGACGACTCCCATTAACCCCTGACTATACCGGGGATACGCTTATCACAATGCCTTTCTGGTCTGTGCTGAAGCAGGGCATTCTGGCAGCCAAGTGGCTTGACCTTAATTAGTGAGCCTGGTTACCCCCTCTCGGAACCACAGACTTAGAAATCGCCAGCTCATATACAGTGCATAAAATATATTTATATATATACCCTTATACACCATTTTAATAAAAAATATCACAAAATTCTTCTAAGTCCCTCGGGAAGAGTGAAAGACGCGCACGTTCATTTTCAGAGCTCCTAGACCTTCCCATAAGAAGTTAGCCAAAAAGTAGCTTCGAAAAACGCTTAGGTGAAGTTTCAGAGTTGCTTCTAATGTACCAAAGCTGGACTTAGACATAATTTCACTCTCACAACATTATGGCTGGTTGGAGACAGTCCGAACCACAAGTACCGGGTCCATGGTTCTGGGCGTATACTGGGGGGACGGGGACGACTCCCATTAACCCCTGACTATACCGGGGATACGCTTATCACAATGCCTTTCTGGTCTGTGCTGAAGCAGGGCATTCTGGCAGCCAAGTGGCTTGACCTTTATTAGTGAGCCTGGTTACCCCCTCTCGGAACAACAGACTTAGAAATCGCCAGCTCATATACAGTGCATAAAATATATTTATATATATACCCTTATACACCATTTTAATAAAAAATATCACAAAATTCTTCTAAGTCCCTCGGGAAGAGTGAAAGACGCGCACGTTCATTTTCAGAGCTCCTAGACCTTCCCATAAGAAGTTAGCCAAAAAGTAGCTTCGAAAAACGCTTAGGTTAAGTTTCAGAGTTGCTTCTAATGTACCGAAGCTGGACTTAACATAATTTCACTCTCACAACATTATGGCTGGTTGGAGACAGTCCGAACCACAAGTACCGGGTCCATGGTTCTCGGCGTATACTGGGGGGACGGGGGGGACTCCCATTAACCCCTGACTATACCGGGGATACGCTTATCACAATGCCTTTCTGGTCTGTGCTGAAGCAGGGCATTCTGGCAGCCAAGTGGCTTGACCTTAATTAGTGAGCCTGGTTACCCCCTCTCGGAACCACAGACTTAGAAATCGCCAGCTCATATACAGTGCATAAAATATATTTATATATATACCCTTATACACCATTTTAATAAAAAATATCACAAAATTCTTCTAAGTCCCTCGGGAAGAGTGAAAGACGCGCACGTTCATTTTCAGAGCTCCTAGACCTTCCCATAAGAAGTTAGCCAAAAAGTAGCTTCGAAAAACGCTTAGGTGAAGTTTCAGAGTTGCTTCTAATGTACCAAAGCTGGACTTAGACATAATTTCACTCTCACAACATTATGGCTGGTTGGAGACAGTCCGAACCACAAGTACCGGGTCCATGGTTCTGGGCGTATACTGGGGGGACGGGGACGACTCCCATTAACCCCTGACTATACCGGGGATACGCTTATCACAATGCCTTTCTGGTCTGTGCTGAAGCAGGGCATTCTGGCAGCCAAGTGGCTTGACCTTAATTAGTGAGCCTGGTTACCCCCTCTCGGAACCACAGACTTAGAAATCGCCAGCTCATATACAGTGCATAAAATATATTTATATATATACCCTTATACACCATTTTAATAAAAAATATCACAAAATTCTTCTAAGTCCCTCGGGAAGAGTGAAAGACGCGCACGTTCATTTTCAGAGCTCCTAGACCTTCCCATAAGAAGTTAGCCAAAAAGTAGCTTCGAAAAACGCTTAGGTGAAGTTTCAGAGTTGCTTCTAATGTACCAAAGCTGGACTTAGACATAATTTCACTCTCACAACATTATGGCTGGTTGGAGACAGTCCGAACCACAAGTACCGGGTCCATGGTTCTGGGCGTATACTGGGGGGACGGGGACGACTCCCATTAACCCCTGACTATACCGGGGATACGCTTATCACAATGCCTTTCTGGTCTGTGCTGAAGCAGGGCATTCTGGCAGCCAAGTGGCTTGACCTTAATTAGTGAGCCTGGTTACCCCCTCTCGGAACCACAGACTTAGAAATCGCCAGCTCATATACAGTGCATAAAATATATTTATATATATACCCTTATACACCATTTTAATAAAAAATATCACAAAATTCTTCTAAGTCCCTCGGGAAGAGTGAAAGACGCGCACGTTCATTTTCAGAGCTCCTAGACCTTCCCATAAGAAGTTAGCCAAAAAGTAGCTTCGAAAAACGCTTAGGTGAAGTTTCAGAGTTGCTTCTAATGTACCAAAGCTGGACTTAGACATAATTTCACTCTCACAACATTATGGCTGGTTGGAGACAGTCCGAACCACAAGTACCGGGTCCATGGTTCTGGGCGTATACTGGGGGGACGGGGACGACTCCCATTAACCCCTGACTATACCGGGGATACGCTTATCACAATGCCTTTCTGGTCTGTGCTGAAGCAGGGCATTCTGGCAGCCAAGTGGCTTGACCTTTATTAGTGAGCCTGGTTACCCCCTCTCGGAACAACAGACTTAGAAATCGCCAGCTCATATACAGTGCATAAAATATATTTATATATATACCCTTATACACCATTTTAATAAAAAATATCACAAAATTCTTCTAAGTCCCTCGGGAAGAGTGAAAGACGCGCACGTTCATTTTCAGAGCTCCTAGACCTTCCCATAAGAAGTTAGCCAAAAAGTAGCTTCGAAAAACGCTTAGGTTAAGTTTCAGAGTTGCTTCTAATGTACCGAAGCTGGACTTAACATAATTTCACTCTCACAACATTATGGCTGGTTGGAGACAGTCCGAACCACAAGTACCGGGTCCATGGTTCTCGGCGTATACTGGGGGGACGGGGGGGACTCCCATTAACCCCTGACTATACCGGGGATACGCTTATCACAATGCCTTTCTGGTCTGTGCTGAAGCAGGGCATTCTGGCAGCCAAGTGGCTTGACCTTAATTAGTGAGCCTGGTTACCCCCTCTCGGAACCACAGACTTAGAAATCGCCAGCTCATATACAGTGCATAAAATATATTTATATATATACCCTTATACACCATTTTAATAAAAAATATCACAAAATTCTTCTAAGTCCCTCGGGAAGAGTGAAAGATGCGCACGTTCATTTTCAGAGCTCCTAGACCTTCCCATAAGAAGTTAGCCAAAAAGTAGCTTCGAAAAACGCTTAGGTTAAGTTTCAGAGTTGCTTTTAATGTACCGATGCTGGACTTAGACATAATTTCACTCTCACAACATTATGGCTGGTTGGAGACAGTCCGAACCACAAGTACCGGGTCCATGGTTCTGGGCGTATACTGGGGGGACGGGGACGACTCCCATTAACCCCTGACTATACCGGGGATACGCTTATCACAATGCCTTTCTGGTCTGTGCTGAAGCAGGGCATTCTGGCAGCCAAGTGGCTTGACCTTAATTAGTGAGCCTGGTTACCCCCTCTCGGAACCACAGACTTAGAAATCGCCAGCTCATATACAGTGCATAAAATATATTTATATATATACCCTTATACACCATTTTAATAAAAAATATCACAAAATTCTTCTAAGTCCCTCGGGAAGAGTGAAAGATGCGCACGTTCATTTTCAGAGCTCCTAGACCTTCTCATAAGAAGTTAGCCAAAAAGTAGCTTCGAAAAACGCTTAGGTGAAGTTTCAGAGTTGCTTCTAATGTACCAAAGCTGGACTTAGACATAATTTCACTCTCACAACATTATGGCTGGTTGGAGACAGTCCGAACCACAAGTACCGGGTCCATGGTTCTGGGCGTATACTGGGGGGACAGGGACGACTCCCATTAACCCCTGACTATACCGGGGATACGCTTATCACAATGCCTTTCTGGTCTGTGCTGAAGCAGGGCATTCTGGCAGCCAAGTACCTTGACCTTTATTAGTGAGCCTGGTTACCCCCTCTCGGAACAACAGACTTAGAAATCGCCAGCTCATATACAGTGCATAAAATATATTTATATATATACCCTTATACACCATTTTAATAAAAAATATCACAAAATTCTTCTAAGTCCCTCGGGAAGAGTGAAAGACGCGCACGTTCATTTTCAGAGCTCCTAGACCTTCCTATAAGAAGTTAGCCAAAAAGTTGCTTCGAAAAACGCTTAGGTTAAGTTTCAGAGTTGCTTCTAATGTACCGAAGCTGGACTTAGACATAATTTCACTCTCACAACATTATGGCTGGTTGGAGACAGTCCGAACCACAAGTACCGGGTCCATGGTTCTGGGCGTATACTGGGGGGACGGGGACGACTCCCATTAACCCCTGACTATACCGGGGATACGCTTATCACAATGCCTTTCTGGTCTGTGCTGAAGCAGGGCATTCTGGCAGCCAAGTGGCTTGACCTTAATTAGTGAGCCTGGTTACCCCCTCTCGGAACCACAGACTTAGAAATCGCCAGCTCATATACAGTGCATAAAATATATTTATATATATACCCTTATACACCATTTTAATAAAAAATATCACAAAATTCTTCTAAGTCCCTCGGGAAGAGTGAAAGACGCGCACGTTCATTTTCAGAGCTCCTAGACCTTCCCATAAGAAGTTAGCCAAAAAGTAGCTTCGAAAAACGCTTAGGTGAAGTTTCAGAGTTGCTTCTAATGTACCAAAGCTGGACTTAGACATAATTTCACTCTCACAACATTATGGCTGGTTGGAGACAGTCCGAACCACAAGTACCGGGTCCATGGTTCTGGGCGTATACTGGGGGGACGGGGACGACTCCCATTAACCCCTGACTATACCGGGGATACGCTTATCACAATGCCTTTCTGGTCTGTGCTGAAGCAGGGCATTCTGGCAGCCAAGTGGCTTGACCTTTATTAGTGAGCCTGGTTACCCCCTCTCGGAACAACAGACTTAGAAATCGCCAGCTCATATACAGTGCATAAAATATATTTATATATATACCCTTATACACCATTTTAATAAAAAATATCACAAAATTCTTCTAAGTCCCTCGGGAAGAGTGAAAGATGTGCACGTTCATTTTCAGAGCTCCTAGACCTTCCCATAAGAAGTTAGCCAAAAAGTAGCTTCGAAAAACGCTTAGGTGAAGTTTCAGAGTTGCTTCTAATGTACCAAAGCTGGACTTAGACATAATTTCACTCTCACAACATTATGGCTGGTTGGAGACAGTCCGAACCACAAGTACCGGGTCCATGGTTCTGGGCGTATACTGGGGGGACAGGGACGACTCCCATTAACCCCTGACTATACCGGGGATACGCTTATCACAATGCCTTTCTGGTCTGTGCTGAAGCAAGGCATTCTGGCAGCCAAGTGGCTTGACCTTAATTAGTGAGCCTGGTTACCCCCTCTCGGAACCACAGACTTAGAAATCGCCAGCTCATATACAGTGCATAAAATATATTTAGATATATACCCTTATACACCATTTTAATAAAAAATATCACAAAATTCTTCTAAGTCCCTCGGGAAGAGTGAAAGACGCGCACGTTCATTTTCAGAGCTCCTAGACCTTCCCATAAGAAGTTAGCCAAAAAGTAGCTTCGAAAAACGCTTAGGTTAAGTTTCAGAGTTGCTTCTAATGTACCGAAGCTGGACTTAACATAATTTCACTCTCACAACATTATGGCTGGTTGGAGACAGTCCGAACCACAAGTACCGGGTCCATGGTTCTCGGCGTATACTGGGGGGACGGGGGGGACTCCCATTAACCCCTGACTATACCGGGGATACGCTTATCACAATGCCTTTCTGGTCTGTGCTGAAGCAGGGCATTCTGGCAGCCAAGTGGCTTGACCTTAATTAGTGAGCCTGGTTACCCCCTCTCGGAACCACAGACTTAGAAATCGCCAGCTCATATACAGTGCATAAAATATATTTATATATATACCCTTATACACCATTTTAATAAAAAATATCACAAAATTCTTCTAAGTCCCTCGGGAAGAGTGAAAGATGCGCACGTTCATTTTCAGAGCTCCTAGACCTTCCCATAAGAAGTTAGCCAAAAAGTAGCTTCGAAAAACGCTTAGGTGAAGTTTCAGAGTTGCTTCTAATGTACCAAAGCTGGACTTAGACATAATTTCACTCTCACAACATTATGGCTGGTTGGAGACAGTCCGAACCACAAGTACCGGGTCCATGGTTCTGGGCGTATACTGGGGGGACAGGGACGACTCCCATTAACCCCTGACTATACCGGGGATACGCTTATCACAATGCCTTTCTGGTCTGTGCTGAAGCAGGGCATTCTGGCAGCCAAGTACCTTGACCTTTATTAGTGAGCCTGGTTACCCCCTCTCGGAACAACAGACTTAGAAATCGCCAGCTCATATACAGTGCATAAAATATATTTATATATATACCCTTATACACCATTTTAATAAAAAATATCACAAAATTCTTCTAAGTCCCTCGGGAAGAGTGAAAGACGCGCACGTTCATTTTCAGAGCTCCTAGGCCTTCCTATAAGAAGTTAGCCAAAAAGTAGCTTCGAAAAACGCTTAGGTTAAGTTTCAGAGTTGCTTTTAATGTACCGAAGCTGGACTTAGACATAATTTCACTCTCACAACATTATGGCTGGTTGGAGACAGTCCGAACCACAAGTACCGGGTCCATGGTTCTGGGCGTATACTGGGGGGACGGGGACGACTCCCATTAACCCCTGACTATACCGGGGATACGCTTATCACAATGCCTTTCTGGTCTGTGCTGAAGCAGGGCATTCTGGCAGCCAAGTGGCTTGACCTTAATTAGTGAGCCTGGTTACCCCCTCTCGGAACCACAGACTTAGAAATCGCCAGCTCATATACAGTGCATAAAATATATTTATATATATACCCTTATACACCATTTTAATAAAAAATATCACAAAATTCTTCTAAGTCCCTCGGGAAGAGTGAAAGACGCGCACGTTCATTTTCAGAGCTCCTAGACCTTCCCATAAGAAGTTAGCCAAAAAGTAGCTTCGAAAAACGCTTAGGTGAAGTTTCAGAGTTGCTTCTAATGTACCAAAGCTGGACTTAGACATAATTTCACTCTCACAACATTATGGCTGGTTGGAGACAGTCCGAACCACAAGTACCGGGTCCATGGTTCTGGGCGTATACTGGGGGGACAGGGACGACTCCCATTAACCCCTGACTATACCGGGGATACGCTTATCACAATGCCTTTCTGGTCTGTGCTGAAGCAGGGCATTCTGGCAGCCAAGTACCTTGACCTTTATTAGTGAGCCTGGTTACCCCCTCTCGGAACCACAGACTTAGAAATCGCCAGCTCATATACAGTGCATAAAATATATTTATATATATACCCTTATACACCATTTTAATAAAAAATATCACAAAATTCTTCTAAGTCCCTCGGGAAGAGTGAAAGACGCGCACGTTCATTTTCAGAGCTCCTAGACCTTCCCATAAGAAGTTAGCCAAAAAGTAGCTTCGAAAAACGCTTAGGTGAAGTTTCAGAGTTGCTTCTAATGTACCAAAGCTGGACTTAGACATAATTTCACTCTCACAACATTATGGCTGGTTGGAGACAGTCCGAACCACAAGTACCGGGTCCATGGTTCTGGGCGTATACTGGGGGGACAGGGACGACTCCCATTAACCCCTGACTATACCGGGGATACGCTTATCACAATGCCTTTCTGGTCTGTGCTGAAGCAGGGCATTCTGGCAGCCAAGTACCTTGACCTTTATTAGTGAGCCTGGTTACCCCCTCTCGGAACCACAGACTTAGAAATCGCCAGCTCATATACAGTGCATAAAATATATTTATATATATACCCTTATACACCATTTTAATAAAAAATATCACAAAATTCTTCTACAGTAAGTCCCTCGGGAAGAGTGAATGACGCGCACGTTCATTTTCAGAGCTCCTAGACCTTCCTATAAGAAGTTAGCCAAAAAGTAGCTTCGAAAAACGCTTAGGTTAAGTTTCAGAGTTGCTTCTAATGTACCGAAGCTGGACTTAGACATAATGTCACTCTCACAACATTATGGCTGGTTGGAGACAGTCCGAACCACAAGTACCGGGTCCATGGTTCTCGGCGTATACTGGGGGGACGGGGACGACTCCCATTAACCCCTGACTATACCGGGGATACGCTTATCACAATGCCTTTCTGGTCTGTGCTGAAGCAGGGCATTCTGGCAGCCAAGTGGCTTGACCTTAATTAGTGAGCCTGGATACCCCCTCTCGGAACCACAGACTTAGAAATCGCCAGCTCATATACAGTGCATAAAATATATTTATATATATACCCTTATACACCATTTTAATAAAAAATATCACAAAATTCTTCTAAGTCCCTCGGGAAGAGTGAAAGACGCGCACGTTCATTTTCAGAGCTCCTAGACCTTCCCATAAGAAGTTAGCCAAAAAGTAGCTTCGAAAAACGCTTAGGTGGAGTTTCAGAGTTGCTTCTAATGTACCAAAGCTGGACTTAGACATAATTTCACTCTCACAACATTATGGCTGGTTGGAGACAGTCCGAACCACAAGTACCGGGTCCATGGTTCTGGGCGTATACTGGGGGGACAGGGACGACTCCCATTAACCCCTGACTATACCGGGGATACGCTTATCACAATGCCTTTCTGGTCTGTGCTGAAGCAGGGCATTCTGGCAGCCAAGTACCTTGACCTTTATTAGTGAGCCTGGTTACCCCCTCTCGGAACAACAGACTTAGAAATCGCCAGCTCATATACAGTGCATAAAATATATTTATATATATACCCTTATACACCATTTTAATAAAAAATATCACAAAATTCTTCTAAGTCCCTCGGGAAGAGTGAAAGACGCGCACGTTCATTTTCAGAGCTCCTAGACCTTCCTATAAGAAGTTAGCCAAAAAGTAGCTTCGAAAAACGCTTAGGTTAAGTTTCAGAGTTGCTTTTAATGTACCGAAGCTGGACTTAGACATAATTTCACTCTCACAACATTATGGCTGGTTGGAGACAGTCCGAACCACAAGTACCGGGTCCATGGTTCTGGGCGTATACTGGGGGGACGGGGACGACTCCCATTAACCCCTGACTATACCGGGGATACGCTTATCACAATGCCTTTCTGGTCTGTGCTGAAGCAGGGCATTCTGGCAGCCAAGTGGCTTGACCTTAATTAGTGAGCCTGGTTACCCCCTCTCGGAACCACAGACTTAGAAATCGCCAGCTCATATACAGTGCATAAAATATATTTATATATATACCCTTATACACCATTTTAATAAAAAATATCACAAAATTCTTCTAAGTCCCTCGGGAAGAGTGAAAGACGCGCACGTTCATTTTCAGAGCTCCTAGACCTTCCCATAAGAAGTTAGCCAAAAAGTAGCTTCGAAAAACGCTTAGGTGAAGTTTCAGAGTTGCTTCTAATGTACCAAAGCTGGACTTAGACATAATTTCACTCTCACAACATTATGGCTGGTTGGAGACAGTCCGAACCACAAGTACCGGGTCCATGGTTCTGGGCGTATACTGGGGGGACGGGGACGACTCCCATTAACCCCTGACTATACCGGGGATACGCTTATCACAATGCCTTTCTGGTCTGTGCTGAAGCAGGGCATTCTGGCAGCCAAGTGGCTTGACCTTTATTAGTGAGCCTGGTTACCCCCTCTCGGAACAACAGACTTAGAAATCGCCAGCTCATATACAGTGCATAAAATATATTTAGATATATACCCTTATACACCATTTTAATAAAAAATATCACAAAATTCTTCTACAGTAAGTCCCTCGGGAAGAGTGAATGACGCGCACGTTCATTTTCAGAGCTCCTAGACCTTCCTATAAGAAGTTAGCCAAAAAGTAGCTTCGAAAAACGCTTAGGTGAAGTTTCAGAGTTGCTTCTAATGTACCGAAGCTGGACTTAGACATAATGTCACTCTCACAACATTATGGCTGGTTGGAGACAGTCCGAACCACAAGTACCGGGTCCATGGTTCTGGGCGTATACTGGGGGGACGGGGGGGACTCCCATTAACCCCTGACTATACCGGGGATACGCTTATCACAATGCCTTTCTGGTCTGTGCTGAAGCAGGGCATTCTGGCAGCCAAGTGGCTTGACCTTTATTAGTGAGCCTGGTTACCCCCTCTCGGAACAACAGACTTAGAAATCGCCAGCTCATATACAGTGCATAAAATATATTTATATATATACCCTTATACACCATTTTAATAAAAAATATCACAAAATTCTTCTAAGTCCCTCGGGAAGAGTGAAAGACGCGCACGTTCATTTTCAGAGCTCCTAGACCTTCCTATAAGAAGTTAGCCAAAAAGTAGCTTCGAAAAACGCTTAGGTTAAGTTTCAGAGTTGCTTCTAATGTACCGAAGCTGGACTTAACATAATTTCACTCTCACAACATTATGGCTGGTTGGAGACAGTCCGAACCACAAGTACCGGGTCCATGGTTCTGGGCGTATACTGGGGGGACGGGGACGACTCCCATTAACCCCTGACTATACCGGGGATACGCTTATCACAATGCCTTTCTGGTCTGTGCTGAAGCAGGGCATTCTGGCAGCCAAGTGGCTTGACCTTAATTAGTGAGCCTGGTTACCCCCTCTCGGAACCACAGACTTAGAAATCGCCAGCTCATATACAGTGCATAAAATATATTTATATATATACCCTTATACACCATTTTAATAAAAAATATCACAAAATTCTTCTAAGTCCCTCGGGAAAAGTGAAAGACGCGCACGTTCATTTTCAGAGCTCCTAGACCTTCCCATAAGAAGTTAGCCAAAAAGTAGCTTCGAAAAACGCTTAGGTGAAGTTTCAGAGTTGCTTCTAATGTACCAAAGCTGGACTTAGACATAATTTCACTCTCACAACATTATGGCTGGTTGGAGACAGTCCGAACCACAAGTACCGGGTCCATGGTTCTGGGCGTATACTGGGGGGACGGGGACGACTCCCATTAACCCCTGACTATACCGGGGATACGCTTATCACAATGCCTTTCTGGTCTGTGCTGAAGCAGGGCATTCTGGCAGCCAAGTGGCTTGACCTTTATTAGTGAGCCTGGTTACCCCCTCTCGGAACAACAGACTTAGAAATCGCCAGCTCATATACAGTGCATAAAATATATTTATATATATACCCTTATACACCATTTTAATAAAAAATATCACAAAATTCTTCTAAGTCCCTCGGGAAGAGTGAAAGATGCGCACGTTCATTTTCAGAGCTCCTAGACCTTCCCATAAGAAGTTAGCCAAAAAGTAGCTTCGAAAAACGCTTAGGTGAAGTTTCAGAGTTGCTTCTAATGTACCAAAGCTGGACTTAGACATAATTTCACTCTCACAACATTATGGCTGGTTGGAGACAGTCCGAACCACAAGTACCGGGTCCATGGTTCTGGGCGTATACTGGGGGGACAGGGACGACTCCCATTAACCCCTGACTATACCGGGGATACGCTTATCACAATGCCTTTCTGGTCTGTGCTGAAGCAGGGCATTCTGGCAGCCAAGTACCTTGACCTTTATTAGTGAGCCTGGTTACCCCCTCTCGGAACAACAGACTTAGAAATCGCCAGCTCATATACAGTGCATAAAATATATTTATATATACTGTATACCCTTATACACCATTTTAATAAAAAATATCACAAAATTCTTCTAAGTCCCTCGGGAAGAGTGAAAGACGCGCACGTTCATTTTTAGAGCTCCTAGACCTTCCTATAAGAAGTTAGCCAAAAAGTAGCTTCGAAAAACGCTTAGGTTAAGTTTCAGAGTTGCTTCTAATGTACCGAAGCTGGACTTAGACATAATTTCACTCTCACAACATTATGGCTGGTTGGAGACAGTCCGAACCACAAGTACCGGGTCCATGGTTCTGGGCGTATACTGGGGGGACGGGGGGGACTCCCATTAACCCCTGACTATACCGGGGATACGCTTATCACAATGCCTTTCTGGTCTGTGCTGAAGCAGGGCATTCTGGCAGCCAAGTGGCTTGACCTTAATTAGTGAGCCTGGTTACCCCCTCTCGGAACCACAGACTTAGAAATCGTCAGCTCATATACAGTGCATAAAATATATTTATATATATACCCTTATACACCATTTTAATAAAAAATATCACAAAATTCTTCTAAGTCCCTCGGGAAGAGTGAAAGACGCGCACGTTCATTTTCAGAGCTCCTAGACCTTCCCATAAGAAGTTAGCCAAAAAGTAGCTTCGAAAAACGCTTAGGTGAAGTTTCAGAGTTGCTTCTAATGTACCAAAGCTGGACTTAGACATAATTTCACTCTCACAACATTATGGCTGGTTGGAGACAGTCCGAACCACAAGTACCGGGTCCATGGTTCTGGGCGTATACTGGGGGGACGGGGACGACTCCCATTAACCCCTGACTATACCGGGGATACGCTTATCACAATGCCTTTCTGGTCTGTGCTGAAGCAGGGCATTCTGGCAGCCAAGTGGCTTGACCTTTATTAGTGAGCCTGGTTACCCCCTCTCGGAACAACAGACTTAGAAATCGCCAGCTCATATACAGTGCATAAAATATATTTATATATATACCCTTATACACCATTTTAATAAAAAATATCACAAAATTCTTCTAAGTCCCTCGGGAAGAGTGAAAGATGCGCACGTTCATTTTCAGAGCTCCTAGACCTTCCCATAAGAAGTTAGCCAAAAAGTAGCTTCGAAAAACGCTTAGGTGAAGTTTCAGAGTTGCTTCTAATGTACCGAAGCTGGACTTAGACATAATTTCACTCTCACAACATTATGGCTGGTTGGAGACAGTCCGAACCACAAGTACCGGGTCCATGGTTCTGGGCGTATACTGGGGGGACAGGGACGACTCCCATTAACCCCTGACTATACCGGGGATACGCTTATCACAATGCCTTTCTGGTCTGTGCTGAAGCAGGGCATTCTGGCAGCCAAGTACCTTGACCTTTATTAGTGAGCCTGGTTACCCCCTCTCGGAACAACAGACTTAGAAATCGCCAGCTCATATACAGTGCATAAAATATATTTATATATACTGTATACCCTTATACACCATTTTAATAAAAAATATCACAAAATTCTTCTAAGTCCCTCGGGAAGAGTGAAAGACGCGCACGTTCATTTTCAGAGCTCCTAGACCTTCCCATAAGAAGTTAGCCAAAAAGTAGCTTCGAAAAACGCTTAGGTGAAGTTTCAGAGTTGCTTCTAATGTACCGAAGCTGGACTTAGACATAATTTCACTCTCACAACATTATGGCTGGTTGGAGACAGTCCGAACCACAAGTACCGGGTCCATGGTTCTGGGCGTATACTGGGGGGACGGGGACGACTCCCATTAACCCCTGACTATACCGGGGATACGCTTATCACAATGCCTTTCTGGTCTGTGCTGAAGCAGGGCATTCTGGCAGCCAAGTGGCTTGACCTTTATTAGTGAGCCTGGTTACCCCCTCTCGGAACAACAGACATGGAAATCGCCAGCTCATATACAGTGCATAAAATATATTTATATATATACCCTTATACACCATTTTAATAAAAAATATCACAAAATTCTTCTAAGTCCCTCGGGAAGAGTGAAAGATGCGCACGTTCATTTTCAGAGCTCCTAGACCTTCCCATAAGAAGTTAGCCAAAAAGTAGCTTCGAAAAACGCTTAGGTGAAGTTTCAGAGTTGCTTCTAATGTACCAAAGCTGGACTTAGACATAATTTCACTCTCACAACATTATGGCTGGTTGGAGACAGTCCGAACCACAAGTACCGGGTCCATGGTTCTGGGCGTATACTGGGGGGACAGGGACGACTCCCATTAACCCCTGACTATACCGGGGATACGCTTATCACAATGCCTTTCTGGTCTGTGCTGAAGCAGGGCATTCTGGCAGCCAAGTACCTTGACCTTTATTAGTGAGCCTGGTTACCCCCTCTCGGAACAACAGACTTAGAAATCGCCAGCTCATATACAGTGCATAAAATATATTTATATATACTGTATACCCTTATACACCATTTTAATAAAAAATATCACAAAATTCTTCTAAGTCCCTCGGGAAGAGTGAAAGACGCGCACGTTCATTTTCAGAGCTCCTAGACCTTCCTATAAGAAGTTAGCCAAAAAGTAGCTTCGAAAAACGCTTAGGTTAAGTTTCAGAGTTGCTTCTAATGTACCGAAGCTGGACTTAGACATAATTTCACTCTCACAACATTATGGCTGGTTGGAGACAGTCCGAACCACAAGTACCGGGTCCATGGTTCTGGGCGTATACTGGGGGGACGGGGACGACTCCCATTAACCCCTGACTATACCGGGGATACGCTTATCACAATGCCTTTCTGGTCTGTGCTGAAGCAGGGCATTCTGGCAGCCAAGTGGCTTGACCTTTATTAGTGAGCCTGGTTACCCCCTCTCGGAACAACAGACTTAGAAATCGCCAGCTCATATACAGTGCATAAAATATATTTATATATATACCCTTATACACCATTTTAATAAAAAATATCACAAAATTCTTCTAAGTCCCTCGGGAAGAGTGAAAGATGCGCACGTTCATTTTCAGAGCTCCTAGACCTTCCCATAAGAAGTTAGCCAAAAAGTAGCTTCGAAAAACGCTTAGGTGAAGTTTCAGAGTTGCTTCTAATGTACCGAAGCTGGACTTAGACATAATTTCACTCTCACAACATTATGGCTGGTTGGAGACAGTCCGAACCACAAGTACCGGGTCCATGGTTCTGGGCGTATACTGGGGGGACAGGGACGACTCCCATTAACCCCTGACTATACCGGGGATACGCTTATCACAATGCCTTTCTGGTCTGTGCTGAAGCAGGGCATTCTGGCAGCCAAGTACCTTGACCTTTATTAGTGAGCCTGGTTACCCCCTCTCGGAACAACAGACTTAGAAATCGCCAGCTCATATACAGTGCATAAAATATATTTATATATACTGTATACCCTTATACACCATTTTAATAAAAAATATCACAAAATTCTTCTAAGTCCCTCGGGAAGAGTGAAAGACGCGCACGTTCATTTTCAGAGCTCCTAGACCTTCCCATAAGAAGTTAGCCAAAAAGTAGCTTCGAAAAACGCTTAGGTGAAGTTTCAGAGTTGCTTCTAATGTACCAAAGCTGGACTTAGACATAATTTCACTCTCACAACATTATGGCTGGTTGGAGACAGTCCGAACCACAAGTACCGGGTCCATGGTTCTGGGCGTATACTGGGGGGACGGGGACGACTCCCATTAACCCCTGACTATACCGGGGATACGCTTATCACAATGCCTTTCTGGTCTGTGCTGAAGCAGGGCATTCTGGCAGCCAAGTGGCTTGACCTTTATTAGTGAGCCTGGTTACCCCCTCTCGGAACAACAGACTTAGAAATCGCCAGCTCATATACAGTGCATAAAATATATTTATATATATACCCTTATACACCATTTTAATAAAAAATATCACAAAATTCTTCTAAGTCCCTCGGGAAGAGTGAAAGATGCGCACGTTCATTTTCAGAGCTCCTAGACCTTCCCATAAGAAGTTAGCCAAAAAGTAGCTTCGAAAAACGCTTAGGTGAAGTTTCAGAGTTGCTTCTAATGTACCAAAGCTGGACTTAGACATAATTTCACTCTCACAACATTATGGCTGGTTGGAGACAGTCCGAACCACAAGTACCGGGTCCATGGTTCTGGGCGTATACTGGGGGGACAGGGACGACTCCCATTAACCCCTGACTATACCGGGGATACGCTTATCACAATGCCTTTCTGGTCTGTGCTGAAGCAGGGCATTCTGGCAGCCAAGTACCTTGACCTTTATTAGTGAGCCTGGTTACCCCCTCTCGGAACAACAGACTTAGAAATCGCCAGCTCATATACAGTGCATAAAATATATTTATATATACTGTATACCCTTATACACCATTTTAATAAAAAATATCACAAAATTCTTCTAAGTCCCTCGGGAAGAGTGAAAGACGCGCACGTTCATTTTCAGAGCTCCTAGACCTTCCTATAAGAAGTTAGCCAAAAAGTAGCTTCGAAAAACGCTTAGGTTAAGTTTCAGAGTTGCTTCTAATGTACCGAAGCTGGACTTAGACATAATTTCACTCTCACAACATTATGGCTGGTTGGAGACAGTCCGAACCACAAGTACCGGGTCCATGGTTCTGGGCGTATACTGGGGGGACGGGGACGACTCCCATTAACCCCTGACTATACCGGGGATACGCTTATCACAATGCCTTTCTGGTCTGTGCTGAAGCAGGGCATTCTGGCAGCCAAGTGGCTTGACCTTTATTAGTGAGCCTGGTTACCCCCTCTCGGAACAACAGACTTAGAAATCGCCAGCTCATATACAGTGCATAAAATATATTTATATATATACCCTTATACACCATTTTAATAAAAAATATCACAAAATTCTTCTAAGTCCCTCGGGAAGAGTGAAAGATGCGCACGTTCATTTTCAGAGCTCCTAGACCTTCCCATAAGAAGTTAGCCAAAAAGTAGCTTCGAAAAACGCTTAGGTGAAGTTTCAGAGTTGCTTCTAATGTACCAAAGCTGGACTTAGACATAATTTCACTCTCACAACATTATGGCTGGTTGGAGACAGTCCGAACCACAAGTACCGGGTCCATGGTTCTGGGCGTATACTGGGGGGACGGGGACGACTCCCATTAACCCCTGACTATACCGGGGATACGCTTATCACAATGCCTTTCTGGTCTGTGCTGAAGCAGGGCATTCTGGCAGCCAAGTGGCTTGACCTTTATTAGTGAGCCTGGTTACCCCCTCTCGGAACAACAGACTTAGAAATCGCCAGCTCATATACAGTGCATAAAATATATTTATATATATACCCTTATACACCATTTTAATAAAAAATATCACAAAATTCTTCTAAGTCCCTCGGGAAGAGTGAAAGATGCGCACGTTCATTTTCAGAGCTCCTAGACCTTCCCATAAGAAGTTAGCCAAAAAGTAGCTTCGAAAAACGCTTAGGTGAAGTTTCAGAGTTGCTTCTAATGTACCAAAGCTGGACTTAGACATAATTTCACTCTCACAACATTATGGCTGGTTGGAGACAGTCCGAACCACAAGTACCGGGTCCATGGTTCTGGGCGTATACTGGGGGGACAGGGACGACTCCCATTAACCCCTGACTATACCGGGGATACGCTTATCACAATGCCTTTCTGGTCTGTGCTGAAGCAGGGCATTCTGGCAGCCAAGTACCTTGACCTTTATTAGTGAGCCTGGTTACCCCCTCTCGGAACAACAGACTTAGAAATCGCCAGCTCATATACAGTGCATAAAATATATTTATATATACTGTATACCCTTATACACCATTTTAATAAAAAATATCACAAAATTCTTCTAAGTCCCTCGGGAAGAGTGAAAGACGCGCACGTTCATTTTCAGAGCTCCTAGACCTTCCTATAAGAAGTTAGCCAAAAAGTAGCTTCGAAAAACGCTTAGGTTAAGTTTCAGAGTTGCTTCTAATGTACCGAAGCTGGACTTAGACATAATTTCACTCTCACAACATTATGGCTGGTTGGAGACAGTCCGAACCACAAGTACCGGGTCCATGGTTCTGGGCGTATACTGGGGGGACGGGGACGACTCCCATTAACCCCTGACTATACCGGGGATACGCTTATCACAATGCCTTTCTGGTCTGTGCTGAAGCAGGGCATTCTGGCAGCCAAGTGGCTTGACCTTAATTAGTGAGCCTGGTTACCCCCTCTCGGAACCACAGACTTAGAAATCGCCAGCTCATATACAGTGCATAAAATATATTTATATATATACCCTTATACACCATTTTAATAAAAAATATCACAAAATTCTTCTAAGTCCCTCGGGAAGAGTGAAAGACGCGCACGTTTATTTTCAGAGCTCCTAGACCTTCCCATAAGAAGTTAGCCAAAAAGTAGCTTCGAAAAACGCTTAGGTGAAGTTTCAGAGTTGCTTCTAATGTACCAAAGCTGGACTTAGACATAATTTCACTCTCACAACATTATGGCTGGTTGGAGACAGTCCGAACCACAAGTACCGGGTCCATGGTTCTGGGCGTATACTGGGGGGACGGGGACGACTCCCATTAACCCCTGACTATACCGGGGATACGCTTATCACAATGCCTTTCTGGTCTGTGCTGAAGCAGGGCATTCTGGCAGCCAAGTGGCTTGACCTTTATTAGTGAGCCTGGTTACCCCCTCTCGGAACAACAGACTTAGAAATCGCCAGCTCATATACAGTGCATAAAATATATTTATATATATACCCTTATACACCATTTTAATAAAAAATATCACAAAATTCTTCTAAGTCCCTCGGGAAGAGTGAAAGATGCGCACGTTCATTTTCAGAGCTCCTAGACCTTCCCATAAGAAGTTAGCCAAAAAGTAGCTTCGAAAAACGCTTAGGTGAAGTTTCAGAGTTGCTTCTAATGTACCAAAGCTGGACTTAGACATAATTTCACTCTCACAACATTATGGCTGGTTGGAGACAGTCCGAACCACAAGTACCGGGTCCATGGTTCTGGGCGTATACTGGGGGGACAGGGACGACTCCCATTAACCCCTGACTATACCGGGGATACGCTTATCACAATGCCTTTCTGGTCTGTGCTGAAGCAGGGCATTCTGGCAGCCAAGTACCTTGACCTTTATTAGTGAGCCTGGTTACCCCCTCTCGGAACAACAGACTTAGAAATCGCCAGCTCATATACAGTGCATAAAATATATTTATATATACTGTATACCCTTATACACCATTTTAATAAAAAATATCACAAAATTCTTCTAAGTCCCTCGGGAAGAGTGAAAGACGCGCACGTTCATTTTCAGAGCTCCTAGACCTTCCTATAAGAAGTTAGCCAAAAAGTAGCTTCGAAAAACGCTTAGGTTAAGTTTCAGAGTTGCTTCTAATGTACCGAAGCTGGACTTAGACATAATTTCACTCTCACAACATTATGGCTGGTTGGAGACAGTCCGAACCACAAGTACCGGGTCCATGGTTCTGGGCGTATACTGGGGGGACGGGGGGGACTCCCATTAACCCCTGACTATACCGGGGATACGCTTATCACAATGCCTTTCTGGTCTGTGCTGAAGCAGGGCATTCTGGCAGCCAAGTGGCTTGACCTTAATTAGTGAGCCTGGTTACCCCCTCTCGGAACCACAGACTTAGAAATCGCCAGCTCATATACAGTGCATAAAATATATTTATATATATACCCTTATACACCATTTTAATAAAAAATATCACAAAATTCTTCTAAGTCCCTCGGGAAGAGTGAAAGACGCGCACGTTCATTTTCAGAGCTCCTAGACCTTCCCATAAGAAGTTAGCCAAAAAGTAGCTTCGAAAAACGCTTAGGTGAAGTTTCAGAGTTGCTTCTAATGTACCAAAGCTGGACTTAGACATAATTTCACTCTCACAACATTATGGCTGGTTGGAGACAGTCCGAACCACAAGTACCGGGTCCATGGTTCTGGGCGTATACTGATGGGACGGGGACGACTCCCATTAACCCCTGACTATACCGGGGATACGCTTATCACAATGCCTTTCTGGTCTGTGCTGAAGCAGGGCATTCTGGCAGCCAAGTGGCTTGACCTTAATTAGTGAGCCTGGTTACCCCCTCTCGGAACCACAGACTTAGAAATCGCCAGCTCATATACAGTGCATAAAATATATTTATATATATACCCTTATACACCATTTTAATAAAAAATATCACAAAATTCTTCTAAGTCCCTCGGGAAGAGTGAAAGACGCGCACGTTCATTTTCAGAGCTCCTAGACCTTCCTATAAGAAGTTAGCCAAAAAGTAGCTTCGAAAAACGCTTAGGTTAAGTTTCAGAGTTGCTTCTAATGTACCGAAGCTGGACTTAGACATAATTTCACTCTCACAACATTATGGCTGGTTGGAGACAGTCCGAACCACAAGTACCGGGTCCATGGTTCTGGGCGTATACTGGGGGGACGGGGGGGACTCCCATTAACCCCTGACTATACCGGGGATACGCTTATCACAATGCCTTTCTGGTCTGTGCTGAAGCAGGGCATTCTGGCAGCCAAGTGGCTTGACCTTAATTAGTGAGCCTGGTTACCCCCTCTCGGAACCACAGACTTAGAAATCGCCAGCTCATATACAGTGCATAAAATATATTTATATATATACCCTTATACACCATTTTAATAAAAAATATCACAAAATTCTTCTAAGTCCCTCGGGAAGAGTGAAAGACGCGCACGTTCATTTTCAGAGCTCCTAGACCTTCCCATAAGAAGTTAGCCAAAAAGTAGCTTCGAAAAACGCTTAGGTGAAGTTTCAGAGTTGCTTCTAATGTACCAAAGCTGGACTTAGACATAATTTCACTCTCACAACATTATGGCTGGTTGGAGACAGTCCGAACCACAAGTACCGGGTCCATGGTTCTGGGCGTATACTGGGGGGACGGGGACGACTCCCATTAACCCCTGACTATACCGGGGATACGCTTATCACAATGCCTTTCTGGTCTGTGCTGAAGCAGGGCATTCTGGCAGCCAAGTGGCTTGACCTTAATTAGTGAGCCTGGTTACCCCCTCTCGGAACCACAGACTTAGAAATCGCCAGCTCATATACAGTGCATAAAATATATTTATATATATACCCTTATACACCATTTTAATAAAAAATATCACAAAATTCTTCTAAGTCCCTCGGGAAGAGTGAAAGACGCGCACGTTCATTTTCAGAGCTCCTAGACCTTCCCATAAGAAGTTAGCCAAAAAGTAGCTTCGAAAAACGCTTAGGTGAAGTTTCAGAGTTGCTTCTAATGTACCAAAGCTGGACTTAGACATAATTTCACTCTCACAACATTATGGCTGGTTGGAGACAGTCCGAACCACAAGTACCGGGTCCATGGTTCTGGGCGTATACTGGGGGGACGGGGACGACTCCCATTAACCCCTGACTATACCGGGGATACGCTTATCACAATGCCTTTCTGGTCTGTGCTGAAGCAGGGCATTCTGGCAGCCAAGTGGCTTGACCTTTATTAGTGAGCCTGGTTACCCCCTCTCGGAACAACAGACTTAGAAATCGCCAGCTCATATACAGTGCATAAAATATATTTAGATATATACCCTTATACACCATTTTAATAAAAAATATCACAAAATTATTCTACAGTAAGTCCCTCGGGAAGAGTGAATGACGCGCACGTTCATTTTCAGAGCTCCTAGACCTTCCTATAAGAAGTTAGCCAAAAAGTAGCTTCGAAAAACGCTTAGGTTAAGTTTCAGAGTTGCTTCTAATGTACCGAAGCTGGACTTAGACATAATGTCACTCTCACAACATTATGGCTGGTTGGAGACAGTCCGAACCACAAGTACCGGGTCCATGGTTCTGGGCGTATACTGGGGGGACGGGGGGGACTCCCATTAACCCCTGACTATACCGGGGATACGCTTATCACAATGCCTTTCTGGTCTGTGCTGAAGCAGGGCATTCTGGCAGCCAAGTGGCTTGACCTTTATTAGTGAGCCTGGTTACCCCCTCTCGGAACAACAGACTTAGAAATCGCCAGCTCATATACAGTGCATAAAATATATTTATATATATACCCTTATACACCATTTTAATAAAAAATATCACAAAATTCTTCTAAGTCCCTCGGGAAGAGTGAAAGACGCGCACGTTCATTTTCAGAGCTCCTAGACCTTCCTATAAGAAGTTAGCCAAAAAGTAGCTTCGAAAAACGTTTAGGTTAAGTTTCAGAGTTGCTTCTAATGTACCGAAGCTGGACTTAGACATAATTTCACTCTCACAACATTATGGCTGGTTGGAGACAGTCCGAACCACAAGTACCGGGTCCATGGTTCTGGGCGTATACTGGGGGGACGGGGACGACTCCCATTAACCCCTGACTATACCGGGGATACGCTTATCACAATGCCTTTCTGGTCTGTGCTGAAGCAGGGCATTCTGGCAGCCAAGTGGCTTGACCTTAATTAGTGAGCCTGGTTACCCCCTCTCGGAACCACAGACTTAGAAATCGCCAGCTCATATACAGTGCATAAAATATATTTATATATATACCCTTATACACCATTTTAATAAAAAATATCACAAAATTCTTCTAAGTCCCTCGGGAATAGTGAAAGACGCGCACGTTCATTTTCAAAGCTCCTAGACCTTCCTATAAGAAGTTAGCCAAAAAGTAGCTTCGAAAAACGCTTAGGTTAAGTTTCAGAGTTGCTTCTAATGTACCAAATCTGGACTTAGACATAATTTCACTCTCACAACATTATGGCTGGTTGGAGACAGTCCGAACCACAAGTACCGGGTCCATGGTTCTGGGCGTATACTGGGGGGACGGGGACGACTCCCATTAACCCCTGACTATTCTGGGGATACGCTTATCACAATGCCTTTCTGGTCTGTGCTGAAGCAGGGCATTCTGGCATCCAAGTGGCATGACCTTTATTAGTGAGCCTGGTTACCCCCTCTCGGAACCACAGACTTAGAAATCGCCAGCTCATATACAGTGCATAAAATATATTTATATATATACCCTTATACACCATTTTAATAAAAAATATCACAAAATTCTTCTAAGTCCCTCGGGAAGAGTGAAAGACGCGCACGTTCATTTTCAGAGCTCCTAGACCTTCCCATAAGAAGTTAGCCAAAAAGTAGCTTCGAAAAACGCTTAGGTTAAGTTTCAGAGTTGCTTCTAATGTACCGAAGCTGGACAACATAATTTCAGTCTCACAACATTATGGCTGGTTGGAGACAGTCCGAACCACAAGTACCGGTTCCATGGTTCTGGGCGTATACTGGGGGGACGGGGGGGACTCCCATTAACCCCTGACTATACCGGGGATACGCTTATCACAATGCCTTTCTGGTCTGTGCTGAAGCAGGGCATTCTGGCAGCCAAGTGGCTTGACCTTAATTAGTGAGCCTGGTTACCCCCTCTCGGAACCACAGACTTAGAAATCGCCAGCTCATATACAGTGCATAAAATATATTTATATATATACCCTTATACACCATTTTAATAAAAAATATCACAAAATTCTTCTAAGTCCCTCGGGAAGAGTGAAAGACGCGCACGTTCATTTTCAGAGCTCCTAGACCTTCCCATAAGAAGTTAGCCAAAAAGTAGCTTCGAAAAACGCTTAGGTGAAGTTTCAGAGTTGCTTCTAATGTACCAAAGCTGGACTTAGACATAATTTCACTCTCACAACATTATGGCTGGTTGGAGACAGTCCGAACCACAAGTACCGGGTCCATGGTTCTGGGCGTATACTGGGGGGACGGGGACGACTCCCATTAACCCCTGACTATACCGGGGATACGCTTATCACAATGCCTTTCTGGTCTGTGCTGAAGCAGGGCATTCTGGCAGCCAAGTGGCTTGACCTTAATTAGTTAGCCTGGTTACCCCCTCTCGGAACCACAGACTTAGAAATCGCCAGCTCATATACAGTGCATAAAATATATTTATATATATACCCTTATACACCATTTTAATAAAAAATATCACAAAATTCTTCTAAGTCCCTCGGGAAGAGTGAAAGACGCGCACGTTCATTTTCAGAGCTCCTAGACCTTCCCATAAGAAGTTAGCCAAAAAGTAGCTTCGAAAAACGCTTAGGTGAAGTTTCAGAGTTGCTTCTAATGTACCAAAGCTGGACTTAGACATAATTTCACTCTCACAACATTATGGCTGGTTGGAGACAGTCCGAACCACAAGTACCGGGTCCATGGTTCTGGGCGTATACTGGGGGGACGGGGACGACTCCCATTAACCCCTGACTATACCGGGGATACGCTTATCACAATGCCTTTCTGGTCTGTGCTGAAGCAGGGCATTCTGGCAGCCAAGTGGCTTGACCTTTATTAGTGAGCCTGGTTACCCCCTCTCGGAACAACAGACTTAGAAATCGCCAGCTCATATACAGTGCATAAAATATATTTATATATATACCCTTATACACCATTTTAATAAAAAATATCACAAAATTCTTCTACAGTAAGTCCCTCGGGAAGAGTGAATGACGCGCACGTTCATTTTCAGAGCTCCTAGACCTTCCTATAAGAAGTTAGCCAAAAAGTAGCTTCGAAAAACGCTTAGGTTAAGTTTCAGAGTTGCTTCTAATGTACCGAAGCTGGACTTAGACATAATGTCACTCTCACAACATTATGGCTGGTTGGAGACAGTCCGAACCACAAGTACCGGGTCCATGGTTCTGGGCGTATACTGGGGGGACGGGGGGGACTCCCATTAACCCCTGACTATACCGGGGATACGCTTATCACAATGCCTTTCTGGTCTGTGCTGAAGCAGGGCATTCTGGCAGCCAAGTGGCTTGACCTTTATTAGTGAGCCTGGTTACCCCCTCTCGGAACAACAGACTTAGAAATCGCCAGCTCATATACAGTGCATAAAATATATTTATATATATACCCTTATACACCATTTTAATAAAAAATATCACAAAATTCTTCTAAGTCCCTCGGGAAGAGTGAAAGACGCGCACGTTCATTTTCAGAGCTCCTAGACCTTCCTATAAGAAGTTAGCCAAAAAGTAGCTTCGAAAAACGTTTAGGTTAAGTTTCAGAGTTGCTTCTAATGTACCGAAGCTGGACTTAGACATAATTTCACTCTCACAACATTATGGCTGGTTGGAGACAGTCCGAACCACAAGTACCGGGTCCATGGTTCTGGGCGTATACTGGGGGGACGGGGACGACTCCCATTAACCCCTGACTATACCGGGGATACGCTTATCACAATGCCTTTCTGGTCTGTGCTGAAGCAGGGCATTCTGGCAGCCAAGTGGCTTGACCTTAATTAGTGAGCCTGGTTACCCCCTCTCGGAACCACAGACTTAGAAATCGCCAGCTCATATACAGTGCATAAAATATATTTATATATATACCCTTATACACCATTTTAATAAAAAATATCACAAAATTCTTCTAAGTCCCTCGGGAATAGTGAAAGACGCGCACGTTCATTTTCAAAGCTCCTAGACCTTCCTATAAGAAGTTAGCCAAAAAGTAGCTTCGAAAAACGCTTAGGTTAAGTTTCAGAGTTGCTTCTAATGTACCAAATCTGGACTTAGACATAATTTCACTCTCACAACATTATGGCTGGTTGGAGACAGTCCGAACCACAAGTACCGGGTCCATGGTTCTGGGCGTATACTGGGGGGACGGGGACGACTCCCATTAACCCCTGACTATTCTGGGGATACGCTTATCACAATGCCTTTCTGGTCTGTGCTGAAGCAGGGCATTCTGGCATCCAAGTGGCATGACCTTTATTAGTGAGCCTGGTTACCCCCTCTCGGAACCACAGACTTAGAAATCGCCAGCTCATATACAGTGCATAAAATATATTTATATATATACCCTTATACACCATTTTAATAAAAAATATCACAAAATTCTTCTAAGTCCCTCGGGAAGAGTGAAAGACGCGCACGTTCATTTTCAGAGCTCCTAGACCTTCCCATAAGAAGTTAGCCAAAAAGTAGCTTCGAAAAACGCTTAGGTTAAGTTTCAGAGTTGCTTCTAATGTACCGAAGCTGGACAACATAATTTCAGTCTCACAACATTATGGCTGGTTGGAGACAGTCCGAACCACAAGTACCGGTTCCATGGTTCTGGGCGTATACTGGGGGGACGGGGGGGACTCCCATTAACCCCTGACTATACCGGGGATACGCTTATCACAATGCCTTTCTGGTCTGTGCTGAAGCAGGGCATTCTGGCAGCCAAGTGGCTTGACCTTAATTAGTGAGCCTGGTTACCCCCTCTCGGAACCACAGACTTAGAAATCGCCAGCTCATATACAGTGCATAAAATATATTTATATATATACCCTTATACACCATTTTAATAAAAAATATCACAAAATTCTTCTAAGTCCCTCGGGAAGAGTGAAAGACGCGCACGTTCATTTTCAGAGCTCCTAGACCTTCCCATAAGAAGTTAGCCAAAAAGTAGCTTCGAAAAACGCTTAGGTGAAGTTTCAGAGTTGCTTCTAATGTACCAAAGCTGGACTTAGACATAATTTCACTCTCACAACATTATGGCTGGTTGGAGACAGTCCGAACCACAAGTACCGGGTCCATGGTTCTGGGCGTATACTGGGGGGACGGGGACGACTCCCATTAACCCCTGACTATACCGGGGATACGCTTATCACAATGCCTTTCTGGTCTGTGCTGAAGCAGGGCATTCTGGCAGCCAAGTGGCTTGACCTTAATTAGTTAGCCTGGTTACCCCCTCTCGGAACCACAGACTTAGAAATCGCCAGCTCATATACAGTGCATAAAATATATTTATATATATACCCTTATACACCATTTTAATAAAAAATATCACAAAATTCTTCTAAGTCCCTCGGGAAGAGTGAAAGACGCGCACGTTCATTTTCAGAGCTCCTAGACCTTCCCATAAGAAGTTAGCCAAAAAGTAGCTTCGAAAAACGCTTAGGTGAAGTTTCAGAGTTGCTTCTAATGTACCAAAGCTGGACTTAGACATAATTTCACTCTCACAACATTATGGCTGGTTGGAGACAGTCCGAACCACAAGTACCGGGTCCATGGTTCTGGGCGTATACTGGGGGGACGGGGACGACTCCCATTAACCCCTGACTATACCGGGGATACGCTTATCACAATGCCTTTCTGGTCTGTGCTGAAGCAGGGCATTCTGGCAGCCAAGTGGCTTGACCTTTATTAGTGAGCCTGGTTACCCCCTCTCGGAACAACAGACTTAGAAATCGCCAGCTCATATACAGTGCATAAAATATATTTAGATATATACCCTTATACACCATTTTAATAAAAAATATCACAAAATTCTTCTACAGTAAGTCCCTCGGGAAGAGTGAATGACGCGCACGTTCATTTTCAGAGCTCCTAGACCTTCCTATAAGAAGTTAGCCAAAAAGTAGCTTCGAAAAACGCTTAGGTTAAGTTTCAGAGTTGCTTCTAATGTACCGAAGCTGGACTTAGACATAATGTCACTCTCACAACATTATGGCTGGTTGGAGACAGTCCGAACCACAAGTACCGGGTCCATGGTTCTGGGCGTATACTGGGGGGACGGGGGGGACTCCCATTAACCCCTGACTATACCGGGGATACGCTTATCACAATGCCTTTCTGGTCTGTGCTGAAGCAGGGCATTCTGGCAGCCAAGTGGCTTGACCTTTATTAGTGAGCCTGGTTACCCCCTCTCGGAACAACAGACTTAGAAATCGCCAGCTCATATACAGTGCATAAAATATATTTATATATATACCCTTATACACCATTTTAATAAAAAATATCACAAAATTCTTCTAAGTCCCTCGGGAAGAGTGAAAGACGCGCACGTTCATTTTCAGAGCTCCTAGACCTTCCTATAAGAAGTTAGCCAAAAAGTAGCTTCGAAAAACGTTTAGGTTAAGTTTCAGAGTTGCTTCTAATGTACCGAAGCTGGACTTAGACATAATTTCACTCTCACAACATTATGGCTGGTTGGAGACAGTCCGAACCACAAGTACCGGGTCCATGGTTCTGGGCGTATACTGGGGGGACGGGGACGACTCCCATTAACCCCTGACTATACCGGGGATACGCTTATCACAATGCCTTTCTGGTCTGTGCTGAAGCAGGGCATTCTGGCAGCCAAGTGGCTTGACCTTAATTAGTGAGCCTGGTTACCCCCTCTCGGAACCACAGACTTAGAAATCGCCAGCTCATATACAGTGCATAAAATATATTTATATATATACCCTTATACACCATTTTAATAAAAAATATCACAAAATTCTTCTAAGTCCCTCGGGAAGAGTGAAAGACGCGCACGTTCATTTTCAAAGCTCCTAGACCTTCCTATAAGAAGTTAGCCAAAAAGTAGCTTCGAAAAACGCTTAGGTTAAGTTTCAGAGTTGCTTCTAATGTACCAAATCTGGACTTAGACATAATTTCACTCTCACAACATTATGGCTGGTTGGAGACAGTCCGAACCACAAGTACCGGGTCCATGGTTCTGGGCGTATACTGGGGGGACGGGGACGACTCCCATTAACCCCTGACTATACTGGGGATACGCTTATCACAATGCCTTTCTGGTCTGTGCTGAAGCAGGGCATTCTGGCAGCCAAGTGGCTTGACCTTAATTAGTGAGCCTGGTTACCCCCTCTCGGAACCACAGACTTAGAAATCGCCAGCTCATATACAGTGCATAAAATATATTTATATATATACCCTTATACACCATTTTAATAAAAAATATCACAAAATTCTTCTAAGTCCCTCGGGAAGAGTGAAAGACGCGCACGTTCATTTTCAGAGCTCCTAGACCTTCCCATAAGAAGTTAGCCAAAAGGTAGCTTCGAAAAACGCTTAGGTTAAGTTTCAGAGTTGCTTCTAATGTACCGAAGCTGGACAACATAATTTCACTCTCACAACATTATGGCTGGTTGGAGACAGTCCGAACCACAAGTACCGGGTCCATGGTTCTCGGCGTATACTGGGGGGACGGGGACGACTCCCATTAACCCCTGACTATACCGGGGATACGCTTATCACAATGCCTTTCTGGTCTGTGCTGAAGCAGGGCATTCTGGCAGCCAAGTGGCTTGACCTTTATTAGTGAGCCTGGTTACCCCCTCTCGGAACAACAGACTTAGAAATCGCCAGCTCATATACAGTGCATAAAATATATTTATATATATACCCTTATACACCATTTTAATAAAAAATATCACAAAATTCTTCTAAGTCCCTCGGGAAGAGTGAAAGACGCGCACGTTCATTTTCAGAGCTCCTAGACCTTCCTATAAGAAGTTAGCCAAAAAGTAGCTTCGAAAAACGCTTAGGTTAAGTTTCAGAGTTGCTTCTAATGTACCGAAGCTGGACTTAGACATAATTTCACTCTCACAACATTATGGCTGGTTGGAGACAGTCCGAACCACAAGTACCGGGTCCATGGTTCTGGGCGTATACTGGGGGGACGGGGGGGACTCCCATTAACCCCTGACTATACCGGGGATACGCTTATCACAATGCCTTTCTGGTCTGTGCTGAAGCAGGGCATTCTGGCAGCCAAGTGGCTTGACCTTTATTAGTGAGCCTGGTTACCCCCTCTCGGAACAACAGACTTAGAAATCGCCAGCTCATATACAGTGCATAAAATATATTTATATATATACCCTTATACACCATTTTAATAAAAAATATCACAAAATTCTTCTAAGTCCCTCGGGAAGAGTGAAAGACGCGCACGTTCATTTTCAGAGCTCCTAGACCTTCCCATAAGAAGTTAGCCAAAAAGTAGCTTCGAAAAACGCTTAGGTGAAGTTTCAGAGTTGCTTCTAATGTACCAAAGCTGGACTTAGACATAATTTCACTCTCACAACATTATGGCTGGTTGGAGACAGTCCGAACCACAAGTACCGGGTCCATGGTTCTGGGCGTATACTGGGGGGACGGGGGGGACTCCCATTAACCCCTGACTATACCGGGGATACGCTTATCACAATGCCTTTCTGGTCTGTGCTAAAGCAGGGCATTCTGGCAGCCAAGTGGCTTGACCTTAATTAGTGAGCCTGGTTACCCCCTCTCGGAACCACAGACTTAGAAATCGCCAGCTCATATACAGTGCATAAAATATATTTATATATATACCCTTATACACCATTTTAATAAAAAATATCACAAAATTCTTCTAAGTCCCTCGGGAAGAGTGAAAGACGCGCACGTTCATTTTCAGAGCTCCTAGACCTTCCTATAAGAAGTTAGCCAAAAAGTAGCTTCGAAAAACGCTTAGGTTAAGTTTCAGAGTTGCTTCTAATGTACCGAAGCTGGACTTAGACATAATTTCACTCTCACAACATTATGGCTGGTTGGAGACAGTCCGAACCACAAGTACCGGGTCCATGGTTCTGGGCGTATACTGGGGGGACGGGGGGGACTCCCATTAACCCCTGACTATACCGGGGATACGCTTATCACAATGCCTTTCTGGTCTGTGCTGAAGCAGGGCATTCTGGCAGCCAAGTGGCTTGACCTTAATTAGTGAGCCTGGTTACCCCCTCTCGGAACCACAGACTTAGAAATCGCCAGCTCATATACAGTGCATAAAATATATTTATATATATACCCTTATACACCATTTTAATAAAAAATATCACAAAATTCTTCTAAGTCCCTCGGGAAGAGTGAAAGACGCGCACGTTCATTTTCAGAGCTCCTAGACCTTCCTATAAGAAGTTAGCCAAAAAGTAGCTTCGAAAAACGTTTAGGTTAAGTTTCAGAGTTGCTTCTAATGTACCGAAGCTGGACTTAGACATAATTTCACTCTCACAACATTATGGCTGGTTGGAGACAGTCCGAACCACAAGTACCGGGTCCATGGTTCTGGGCGTATACTGGGGGGACGGGGACGACTCCCATTAACCCCTGACTATACCGGGGATACGCTTATCACAATGCCTTTCTGGTCTGTGCTGAAGCAGGGCATTCTGGCAGCCAAGTGGCTTGACCTTAATTAGTGAGCCTGGTTACCCCCTCTCGGAACCACAGACTTAGAAATCGCCAGCTCATATACAGTGCATAAAATATATTTATATATATACCCTTATACACCATTTTAATAAAAAAAATTACAAAATTCTTCTAAGTCCCTCGGGAAGAGTGAAAGACGCGCACGTTCATTTTCAAAGCTCCTAGACCTTCCTATAAGAAGTTAGCCAAAAAGTAGCTTCGAAAAACGCTTAGGTTAAGTTTCAGAGTTGCTTCTAATGTACCAAATCTGGACTTAGACATAATTTCACTCTCACAACATTATGGCTGGTTGGAGACAGTCCGAACCACAAGTACCGGGTCCATGGTTCTGGGCGTATACTGGGGGGACGGGGACGACTCCCATTAACCCCTGACTATACTGGGGATACGCTTATCACAATGCCTTTCTGGTCTGTGCTGAAGCAGGGCATTCTGGCATCCAAGTGGCTTGACCTTTATTAGTGAGCCTGGTTACCCCCTCTCGGAACCACAGACTTAGAAATCGCCAGCTCATATACAGTGCATAAAATATATTTATATATATACCCTTATACACCATTTTAATAAAAAATATCACAAAATTCTTCTAAGTCCCTCGGGAAGAGTGAAAGACGCGCACGTTCATTTTCAGAGCTCCTAGACCTTCCCATAAGAAGTTAGCCAAAAGGTAGCTTCGAAAAACGCTTAGGTTAAGTTTCAGAGTTGCTTCTAATGTACCGAAGCTGGACAACATAATTTCACTCTCACAACATTATGGCTGGTTGGAGACAGTCCGAACCACAAGTACCGGGTCCATGGTTCTCGGCGTATACTGGGGGGACGGGGACGACTCCCATTAACCCCTGACTATACCGGGGATACGCTTATCACAATGCCTTTCTGGTCTGTGCTGAAGCAGGGCATTCTGGCAGCCAAGTGGCTTGACCTTTATTAGTGAGCCTGGTTACCCCCTCTCGGAACAACAGACTTAGAAATCGCCAGCTCATATACAGTGCATAAAATATATTTATATATATACCCTTATACACCATTTTAATAAAAAATATCACAAAATTCTTCTAAGTCCCTCGGGAAGAGTGAAAGACGCGCACGTTCATTTTCAGAGCTCCTAGACCTTCCTATAAGAAGTTAGCCAAAAAGTAGCTTCGAAAAACGCTTAGGTTAAGTTTCAGAGTTGCTTCTAATGTACCGAAGCTGGACTTAGACATAATTTCACTCTCACAACATTATGGCTGGTTGGAGACAGTCCGAACCACAAGTACCGGGTCCATGGTTCTGGGCGTATACTGGGGGGACGGGGGGGACTCCCATTAACCCCTGACTATACCGGGGATACGCTTATCACAATGCCTTTCTGGTCTGTGCTGAAGCAGGGCATTCTGGCAGCCAAGTGGCTTGACCTTAATTAGTGAGCCTGGTTACCCCCTCTCGGAACCACAGACTTAGAAATCGCCAGCTCATATACAGTGCATAAAATATATTTATATATATACCCTTATACACCATTTTAATAAAAAAAATTACAAAATTCTTCTAAGTCCCTCGGGAAGAGTGAAAGACGCGCACGTTCATTTTCAAAGCTCCTAGACCTTCCTATAAGAAGTTAGCCAAAAAGTAGCTTCGAAAAACGCTTAGGTTAAGTTTCAGAGTTGCTTCTAATGTACCAAATCTGGACTTAGACATAATTTCACTCTCACAACATTATGGCTGGTTGGAGACAGTCCGAACCACAAGTACCGGGTCCATGGTTCTGGGCGTATACTGGGGGGACGGGGACGACTCCCATTAACCCCTGACTATACTGGGGATACGCTTATCACAATGCCTTTCTGGTCTGTGCTGAAGCAGGGCATTCTGGCATCCAAGTGGCTTGACCTTTATTAGTGAGCCTGGTTACCCCCTCTCGGAACCACAGACTTAGAAATCGCCAGCTCATATACAGTGCATAAAATATATTTATATATATACCCTTATACACCATTTTAATAAAAAATATCACAAAATTCTTCTAAGTCCCTCGGGAAGAGTGAAAGACGCGCACGTTCATTTTCAGAGCTCCTAGACCTTCCCATAAGAAGTTAGCCAAAAGGTAGCTTCGAAAAACGCTTAGGTTAAGTTTCAGAGTTGCTTCTAATGTACCGAAGCTGGACAACATAATTTCACTCTCACAACATTATGGCTGGTTGGAGACAGTCCGAACCACAAGTACCGGGTCCATGGTTCTCGGCGTATACTGGGGGGACGGGGACGACTCCCATTAACCCCTGACTATACCGGGGATACGCTTATCACAATGCCTTTCTGGTCTGTGCTGAAGCAGGGCATTCTGGCAGCCAAGTGGCTTGACCTTTATTAGTGAGCCTGGTTACCCCCTCTCGGAACAACAGACTTAGAAATCGCCAGCTCATATACAGTGCATAAAATATATTTATATATATACCCTTATACACCATTTTAATAAAAAATATCACAAAATTCTTCTAAGTCCCTCGGGAAGAGTGAAAGACGCGCACGTTCATTTTCAGAGCTCCTAGACCTTCCTATAAGAAGTTAGCCAAAAAGTAGCTTCGAAAAACGCTTAGGTTAAGTTTCAGAGTTGCTTCTAATGTACCGAAGCTGGACTTAGACATAATTTCACTCTCACAACATTATGGCTGGTTGGAGACAGTCCGAACCACAAGTACCGGGTCCATGGTTCTGGGCGTATACTGGGGGGACGGGGGGGACTCCCATTAACCCCTGACTATACCGGGGATACGCTTATCACAATGCCTTTCTGGTCTGTGCTGAAGCAGGGCATTCTGGCAGCCAAGTGGCTTGACCTTAATTAGTGAGCCTGGTTACCCCCTCTCGGAACCACAGACTTAGAAATCGCCAGCTCATATACAGTGCATAAAATATATTTATATATATACCCTTATACACCATTTTAATAAAAAATATCACAAAATTCTTCTAAGTCCCTCGGGAAGAGTGAAAGACGCGCACGTTCATTTTCAGAGCTCCTAGACCTTCCTATAAGAAGTTAGCCAAAAAGTAGCTTCGAAAAACGCTTAGGTTAAGTTTCAGAGTTGCTTCTAATGTACCGAAGCTGGACTTAGACATAATTTCACTCTCACAACATTATGGCTGGTTGGAGACAGTCCGAACCACAAGTACCGGGTCCATGGTTCTCGGCGTATACTGGGGGGACGGGGGGGACTCCCATTAACCCCTGACTATACCGGGGATACGCTTATCACAATGCCTTTCTGGTCTGTGCTGAAGCAGGGCATTCTGGCAGCCAAGTGGCTTGACCTTAATTAGTGAGCCTGGTTACCCCCTCTCGGAACCACAGACTTAGAAATCGCCAGCTCATATACAGTGCATAAAATATATTTATATATATACCCTTATACACCATTTTAATAAAAAATATCACAAAATTCTTCTAAGTCCCTCGGGAAGAGTGAAAGACGCGCACGTTCATTTTCAGAGCTCCTAGACCTTCCCATAAGAAGTTAGCCAAAAAGTAGCTTCGAAAAACGCTTAGGTGAAGTTTCAGAGTTGCTTCTAATGTACCAAAGCTGGACTTAGACATAATTTCACTCTCACAACATTATGGCTGGTTGGAGACAGTCCGAACCACAAGTACCGGGTCCATGGTTCTCGGCGTATACTGGGGGGACGGGGGGGACTCCCATTAACCCCTGACTATACCGGGGATACGCTTATCACAATGCCTTTCTGGTCTGTGCTGAAGCAGGGCATTCTGGCAGCCAAGTGGCTTGACCTTAATTAGTGAGCCTGGTTACCCCCTCTCGGAACCACAGACTTAGAAATCGCCAGCTCATATACAGTGCATAAAATATATTTATATATATACCCTTATACACCATTTTAATAAAAAATATCACAAAATTCTTCTAAGTCCCTCGGGAAGAGTGAAAGATGCGCACGTTCATTTTCAGAGCTCCTAGACCTTCCCATAAGAAGTTAGCCAAAAAGTAGCTTCGAAAAACGCTTAGGTGAAGTTTCAGAGTTGCTTCTAATGTACCAAAGCTGGACTTAGACATAATTTCACTCTCACAACATTATGGCTGGTTGGAGACAGTCCGAACCACAAGTACCGGGTCCATGGTTCTGGGCGTATACTGGGGGGACAGGGATGACTCCCATTAACCCCTGACTATACCGGGGATACGCTTATCACAATGCCTTTCTGGTCTGTGCTGAAGCAGGGCATTCTGGCAGCCAAGTACCTTGACCTTTATTAGTGAGCCTGGTTACCCCCTCTCGGAAAAACAGACTTAGAAATCGCCAGCTCATATACAGTGCATAAAATATATTTATATATATACCCTTATACACCATTTTAATAAAAAATATCACAAAATTCTTCTAAGTCCCTCGGGAAGAGTGAAAGACGCGCACGTTCATTTTCAGAGCTCCTAGACCTTCCTATAAGAAGTTAGCCAAAAAGTAGCTTCGAAAAACGCTTAGGTTAAGTTTCAGAGTTGCTTCTAATGTACCGAAGCTGGACTTAGACATAATTTCACTCTCACAACATTATGGCTGGTTGGAGACAGTCCGAACCACAAGTACCGGGTCCATGGTTCTCGGCGTATACTGGGGGGACGGGGGGGACTCCCATTAACCCCTGACTATACCGGGGATACGCTTATCACAATGCCTTTCTGGTCTGTGCTGAAGCAGGGCATTCTGGCAGCCAAGTGGCTTGACCTTAATTAGTGAGCCTGGTTACCCCCTCTCGGAACCACAGACTTAGAAATCGCCAGCTCATATACAGTGCATAAAATATATTTATATATATACCCTTATACACCATTTTAATAAAAAATATCACAAAATTCTTCTAAGTCCCTCGGGAAGAGTGAAAGACGCGCACGTTCATTTTCAGAGCTCCTAGACCTTCCCATAAGAAGTTAGCCAAAAAGTAGCTTCGAAAAACGCTTAGGTGAAGTTTCAGAGTTGCTTCTAATGTACCAAAGCTGGACTTAGACATAATTTCACTCTCACAACATTATGGCTGGTTGGAGACAGTCCGAACCACAAGTACCGGGTCCATGGTTCTGGGCGTATACTGGGGGGACGGGGACGACTCCCATTAACCCCTGACTATACCGGGGATACGCTTATCACAATGCCTTTCTGGTCTGTGCTGAAGCAGGGCATTCTGGCAGCCAAGTGGCTTGACCTTAATTAGTGAGCCTGGTTACCCCCTCTCGGAACCACAGACTTAGAAATCGCCAGCTCATATACAGTGCATAAAATATATTTATATATATACCCTTATACACCATTTTAATAAAAAATATCACAAAATTCTTCTAAGTCCCTCGGGAAGAGTGAAAGACGCGCACGTTCATTTTCAGAGCTCCTAGACCTTCCCATAAGAAGTTAGCCAAAAAGTAGCTTCGAAAAACGCTTAGGTGAAGTTTCAGAGTTGCTTCTAATGTACCAAAGCTGGACTTAGACATAATTTCACTCTCACAACATTATGGCTGGTTGGAGACAGTCCGAACCACAAGTACCGGGTCCATGGTTCTCGGCGTATACTGGGGGGACGGGGGGGACTCCCATTAACCCCTGACTATACCGGGGATACGCTTATCACAATGCCTTTCTGGTCTGTGCTGAAGCAGGGCATTCTGGCAGCCAAGTGGCTTGACCTTAATTAGTGAGCCTGGTTACCCCCTCTCGGAACCACAGACTTAGAAATCGCCAGCTCATATACAGTGCATAAAATATATTTATATATATACCCTTATACACCATTTTAATAAAAAATATCACAAAATTCTTCTAAGTCCCTCGGGAAGAGTGAAAGATGCGCACGTTCATTTTCAGAGCTCCTAGACCTTCCCATAAGAAGTTAGCCAAAAAGTAGCTTCGAAAAACGCTTAGGTGAAGTTTCAGAGTTGCTTCTAATGTACCAAAGCTGGACTTAGACATAATTTCACTCTCACAACATTATGGCTGGTTGGAGACAGTCCGAACCACAAGTACCGGGTCCATGGTTCTGGGCGTATACTGGGGGGACAGGGATGACTCCCATTAACCCCTGACTATACCGGGGATACGCTTATCACAATGCCTTTCTGGTCTGTGCTGAAGCAGGGCATTCTGGCAGCCAAGTACCTTGACCTTTATTAGTGAGCCTGGTTACCCCCTCTCGGAAAAACAGACTTAGAAATCGCCAGCTCATATACAGTGCATAAAATATATTTATATATATACCCTTATACACCATTTTAATAAAAAATATCACAAAATTCTTCTAAGTCCCTCGGGAAGAGTGAAAGACGCGCACGTTCATTTTCAGAGCTCCTAGACCTTCCTATAAGAAGTTAGCCAAAAAGTAGCTTCGAAAAACGCTTAGGTTAAGTTTCAGAGTTGCTTCTAATGTACCGAAGCTGGACTTAGACATAATTTCACTCTCACAACATTATGGCTGGTTGGAGACAGTCCGAACCACAAGTACCGGGTCCATGGTTCTCGGCGTATACTGGGGGGACGGGGGGGACTCCCATTAACCCCTGACTATACCGGGGATACGCTTATCACAATGCCTTTCTGGTCTGTGCTGAAGCAGGGCATTCTGGCAGCCAAGTGGCTTGACCTTTATTAGTGAGCCTGGTTACCCCCTCTCGGAACAACAGACTTAGAAATCGCCAGCTCATATACAGTGCATAAAATATATTTATATATATACCCTTATACACCATTTTAATAAAAAATATCACAAAATTCTTCTAAGTCCCTCGGGAAGAGTGAAAGACGCGCACGTTCATTTTCAGAGCTCCTAAACCTTCCCAAAAGAAGTTAGCCAAAAAGTAGCTTCGAAAAACGCTTAGGTTAAGTTTCAGAGTTGCTTCTAATGTACCGAAGCTGGACTTAACATAATTTCACTCTCACAACATTATGGCTGGTTGGAGACAGTCCGAACCACAAGTACCGGGTCCATGGTTCTCGGCGTATACTGGGGGGACGGGGACGACTCCCATTAACCCCTGACTATACCGGAGATACGCTTATCACAATGCCTTTCTGGTCTGTGCTGAAGCAGGGCATTCTGGCAGCCAAGTGGCTTGACCTTAATTAGTGAGCCTGGTTACCCCCTCTCGGAACCACAGACTTAGAAATCGCCAGCTCATATACAGTGCATAAAATATATTTATATATATACCCTTATACACCATTTTAATAAAAAATATCACAACATTCTTCTAAGTCCCTCGGGAAGAGTGAAAGACTCGCACGTTCATTTTGAGAGCTCCTAGACCTTTCTATAAGAAGTTAGCCAAAAAGTAGCTTCGAAAAACGCTTAGGTTAAGTTTCAGAGTTGCTTCTAATGTACCAAAGCTGGACTTAGACATAATTTCACTCTCACAACATTATGGCTGGTTGGAGACAGTCCGAACCACAAGTAACGGGTCCATGGTTCTGGGCGTACTGTATACTGGGGGGACGGGGACGACTCCCATCTTCCCCTGACTATACCGGGGATACTCTTATCACAATGCCTTTCTGGTCTGTGCTGAAGCAGGGCATTCTGGCAGCCAAGAGGCTTGACCTTTATTAGTGAGCCTGGTTTCCCCCTCTCGGAACCACAGACTTAGAAATCTCCAGCTCATATACAGTGCATAAAATATATTTATATAATATATTTATATATATACCCTTATACACCATTTTAATAAAAAATATCACAAAATTCTTCTAAGTCCCTCGGGAAGAGTGAAAGACGCGCACGTTCATTTTCAGAGCTCCTAGACCTTCCTATAAGAAGTTAGCCAAAAAGTAGCTTCGAAAAACGCTTAGGTTAAGTTTCAGAGTTGCTTCTAATGTACCAAAGCTGGACTTAGACATAATTTCACTCTCACAACATTATGGCTGGTTGGAGACAGTCCGAACCACAAGTACCGGGTCCATGGTTCTGGGCGTATACTGGGGGGACAGGGACGACTCCCATTAACCCCTGACTATACCGGGGATACGCTTATCACAATGCCTTTCTGGTCTGTGCTGAAGCAGGGCATTCTGGCAGCCAAGTACCTTGACCTTTATTAGTGAGCCTGGTTACCCCCTCTCGGAACCACAGACTTAGAAATCGCCAGCTCATATACAGTGCATAAAATATATTTATATATATACCCTTATACACCATTTTAATAAAAAATATCACAAAATTCTTCTAAGTCCCTCGGGAAGAGTGAAAGACGCGCACGTTCATTTTCAGAGCTCCTAGACCTTCCCATAAGAAGTTAGCCAAAAAGTAGCTTCGAAAAACGCTTAGGTGAAGTTTCAGAGTTGCTTCTAATGTACCAAAGCTGGACTTAGACATAATTTCACTCTCACAACATTATGGCTGGTTGGAGACAGTCCGAACCACAAGTACCGGGTCCATGGTTCTGGGCGTATACTGGGGGGACGGGGACGACTCCCATTAACCCCTGACTATACCGGGGATACGCTTATCACAATGCCTTTCTGGTCTGTGCTGAAGCAGGGCATTCTGGCAGCCAAGTGGCTTGACCTTTATTAGTGAGCCTGGTTACCCCCTCTCGGAACAACAGACTTAGAAATCGCCAGCTCATATACAGTGCATAAAATATATTTAGATATATACCCTTATACACCATTTTAATAAAAAATATCACAAAATTCTTCTACAGTAAGTCCCTCGGGAAGAGTGAATGACGCGCACGTTCATTTTCAGAGCTCCTAGACCTTCCTATAAGAAGTTAGCCAAAAAGTAGCTTCGAAAAACGCTTAGGTGAAGTTTCAGAGTTGCTTCTAATGTACCGAAGCTGGACTTAGACATAATGTCACTCTCACAACATTATGGCTGGTTGGAGACAGTCCGAACCACAAGTACCGGGTCCATGGTTCTCGGCGTATACTGGGGGGACGGGGACGACTCCCATTAACCCCTGACTATACCGGGGATACGCTTATCACAATGCCTTTCTGGTCTGTGCTGAAGCAGGGCATTCTGGCAGCCAAGTGGCTTGACCTTAATTAGTGAGCCTGGATACCCCCTCTCGGAACCACAGACTTAGAAATCGCCAGCTCATATACAGTGCATAAAATATATTTATATATATACCCTTATACACCATTTTAATAAAAAATATCACAAAATTCTTCTAAGTCCCTCGGGAAGAGTGAAAGACGCGCACGTTCATTTTCAGAGCTCCTAGACCTTCCCATAAGAAGTTAGCCAAAAAGTAGCTTCGAAAAACGCTTAGGTGGAGTTTCAGAGTTGCTTCTAATGTACCAAAGCTGGACTTAGACATAATTTCACTCTCACAACATTATGGCTGGTTGGAGACAGTCCGAACCACAAGTACCGGGTCCATGGTTCTGGGCGTATACTGGGGGGACAGGGACGACTCCCATTAACCCCTGACTATACCGGGGATACGCTTATCACAATGCCTTTCTGGTCTGTGCTGAAGCAGGGCATTCTGGCAGCCAAGTACCTTGACCTTTATTAGTGAGCCTGGTTACCCCCTCTCGGAACAACAGACTTAGAAATCGCCAGCTCATATACAGTGCATAAAATATATTTATATATATACCCTTATACACCATTTTAATAAAAAATATCACAAAATTCTTCTAAGTCCCTCGGGAAGAGTGAAAGACGCGCACGTTCATTTTCAGAGCTCCTAGACCTTCCTATAAGAAGTTAGCCAAAAAGTAGCTTCGAAAAACGCTTAGGTTAAGTTTCAGAGTTGCTTTTAATGTACCGAAGCTGGACTTAGACATAATTTCACTCTCACAACATTATGGCTGGTTGGAGACAGTCCGAACCACAAGTACCGGGTCCATGGTTCTGGGCGTATACTGGGGGGACGGGGACGACTCCCATTAACCCCTGACTATACCGGGGATACGCTTATCACAATGCCTTTCTGGTCTGTGCTGAAGCAGGGCATTCTGGCAGCCAAGTGGCTTGACCTTAATTAGTGAGCCTGGTTACCCCCTCTCGGAACCACAGACTTAGAAATCGCCAGCTCATATACAGTGCATAAAATATATTTATATATATACCCTTATACACCATTTTAATAAAAAATATCACAAAATTCTTCTAAGTCCCTCGGGAAGAGTGAAAGACGCGCACGTTCATTTTCAGAGCTCCTAGACCTTCCCATAAGAAGTTAGCCAAAAAGTAGCTTCGAAAAACGCTTAGGTGAAGTTTCAGAGTTGCTTCTAATGTACCAAAGCTGGACTTAGACATAATTTCACTCTCACAACATTATGGCTGGTTGGAGACAGTCCGAACCACAAGTACCGGGTCCATGGTTCTGGGCGTATACTGGGGGGACGGGGACGACTCCCATTAACCCCTGACTATACCGGGGATACGCTTATCACAATGCCTTTCTGGTCTGTGCTGAAGCAGGGCATTCTGGCAGCCAAGTGGCTTGACCTTTATTAGTGAGCCTGGTTACCCCCTCTCGGAACAACAGACTTAGAAATCGCCAGCTCATATACAGTGCATAAAATATATTTAGATATATACCCTTATACACCATTTTAATAAAAAACATCACAAAATTCTTCTACAGTAAGTCCCTCGGGAAGAGTGAATGACGCGCACGTTCATTTTCAGAGCTCCTAGACCTTCCTATAAGAAGTTAGCCAAAAAGTAGCTTCGAAAAACGCTTAGGTGAAGTTTCAGAGTTGCTTCTAATGTACCGAAGCTGGACTTAGACATAATGTCACTCTCACAACATTATGGCTGGTTGGAGACAGTCCGAACCACAAGTACCGGGTCCATGGTTCTGGGCGTATACTGGGGGGACGGGGGGGACTCCCATTAACCCCTGACTATACCGGGGATACGCTTATCACAATGCCTTTCTGGTCTGTGCTGAAGCAGGGCATTCTGGCAGCCAAGTGGCTTGACCTTTATTAGTGAGCCTGGTTACCCCCTCTCGGAACAACAGACTTAGAAATCGCCAGCTCATATACAGTGCATAAAATATATTTATATATATACCCTTATACACCATTTTAATAAAAAATATCACAAAATTCTTCTAAGTCCCTCGGGAAGAGTGAAAGACGCGCACGTTCATTTTCAGAGCTCCTAGACCTTCCTATAAGAAGTTAGCCAAAAAGTAGCTTCGAAAAACGCTTAGGTTAAGTTTCAGAGTTGCTTCTAATGTACCGAAGCTGGACTTAACATAATTTCACTCTCACAACATTATGGCTGGTTGGAGACAGTCCGAACCACAAGTACCGGGTCCATGGTTCTGGGCGTATACTGGGGGGACGGGGACGACTCCCATTAACCCCTGACTATACCGGGGATACGCTTATCACAATGCCTTTCTGGTCTGTGCTGAAGCAGGGCATTCTGGCAGCCAAGTGGCTTGACCTTTATTAGTGAGCCTGGTTACCCCCTCTCGGAACAACAGACTTAGAAATCGCCAGCTCATATACAGTGCATAAAATATATTTATATATATACCCTTATACACCATTTTAATAAAAAATATCACAAAATTCTTCTAAGTCCCTCGGGAAGAGTGAAAGACGCGCACGTTCATTTTCAGAGCTCCTAGACCTTCCTATAAGAAGTTAGCCAAAAAGTAGCTTCGAAAAACGCTTAGGTTAAGTTTCAGAGTTGCTTCTAATGTACCGAAGCTGGACTTAACATAATTTCACTCTCACAACATTATGGCTGGTTGGAGACAGTCCGAACCACAAGTACCGGGTCCATGGTTCTGGGCGTATACTGGGGGGACGGGGACGACTCCCATTAACCCCTGACTATACCGGGGATACGCTTATCACAATGCCTTTCTGGTCTGTGCTGAAGCAGGGCATTCTGGCAGCCAAGTGGCTTGACCTTAATTAGTGAGCCTGGTTACCCCCTCTCGGAACCACAGACTTAGAAATCGCCAGCTCATATACAGTGCATAAAATATATTTATATATATACCCTTATACACCATTTTAATAAAAAATATCACAAAATTCTTCTAAGTCCCTCGGGAAAAGTGAAAGACGCGCACGTTCATTTTCAGAGCTCCTAGACCTTCCCATAAGAAGTTAGCCAAAAAGTAGCTTCGAAAAACGCTTAGGTGAAGTTTCAGAGTTGCTTCTAATGTACCAAAGCTGGACTTAGACATAATTTCACTCTCACAACATTATGGCTGGTTGGAGACAGTCCGAACCACAAGTACCGGGTCCATGGTTCTGGGCGTATACTGGGGGGACGGGGACGACTCCCATTAACCCCTGACTATACCGGGGATACGCTTATCACAATGCCTTTCTGGTCTGTGCTGAAGCAGGGCATTCTGGCAGCCAAGTGGCTTGACCTTTATTAGTGAGCCTGGTTACCCCCTCTCGGAACAACAGACTTAGAAATCGCCAGCTCATATACAGTGCATAAAATATATTTATATATATACCCTTATACACCATTTTAATAAAAAATATCACAAAATTCTTCTAAGTCCCTCGGGAAGAGTGAAAGATGCGCACGTTCATTTTCAGAGCTCCTAGACCTTCCCATAAGAAGTTAGCCAAAAAGTAGCTTCGAAAAACGCTTAGGTGAAGTTTCAGAGTTGCTTCTAATGTACCAAAGCTGGACTTAGACATAATTTCACTCTCACAACATTATGGCTGGTTGGAGACAGTCCGAACCACAAGTACCGGGTCCATGGTTCTGGGCGTATACTGGGGGGACGGGGACGACTCCCATTAACCCCTGACTATACCGGGGATACGCTTATCACAATGCCTTTCTGGTCTGTGCTGAAGCAGGGCATTCTGGCAGCCAAGTGGCTTGACCTTTATTAGTGAGCCTGGTTACCCCCTCTCGGAACAACAGACTTAGAAATCGCCAGCTCATATACAGTGCATAAAATATATTTATATATATACCCTTATACACCATTTTAATAAAAAATATCACAAAATTCTTCTAAGTCCCTCGGGAAGAGTGAAAGACGCGCACGTTCATTTTCAGAGCTCCTAGACCTTCCTATAAGAAGTTAGCCAAACAGTAGCTTCGAAAAACGCTTAGGTTAAGTTTCAGAGTTGCTTCTAATGTACCGAAGCTGGACTTAACATAATTTCACTCTCACAACATTATGGCTGGTTGGAGACAGTCCGAACCACAAGTACCGGGTCCATGGTTCTGGGCGTATACTGGGGGGACGGGGACGACTCCCATTAACCCCTGACTATACCGGGGATACGCTTATCACAATGCCTTTCTGGTCTGTGCTGAAGCAGGGCATTCTGGCAGCCAAGTGGCTTGACCTTAATTAGTGAGCCTGGTTACCCCCTCTCGGAACCACAGACTTAGAAATCGCCAGCTCATATACAGTGCATAAAATATATTTATATATATACCCTTATACACCATTTTAATAAAAAATATCACAAAATTCTTCTAAGTCCCTCGGGAAAAGTGAAAGACGCGCACGTTCATTTTCAGAGCTCCTAGACCTTCCCATAAGAAGTTAGCCAAAAAGTAGCTTCGAAAAACGCTTAGGTGAAGTTTCAGAGTTGCTTCTAATGTACCAAAGCTGGACTTAGACATAATTTCACTCTCACAACATTATGGCTGGTTGGAGACAGTCCGAACCACAAGTACCGGGTCCATGGTTCTGGGCGTATACTGGGGGGACGGGGACGACTCCCATTAACCCCTGACTATACCGGGGATACGCTTATCACAATGCCTTTCTGGTCTGTGCTGAAGCAGGGCATTCTGGCAGCCAAGTGGCTTGACCTTTATTAGTGAGCCTGGTTACCCCCTCTCGGAACAACAGACTTAGAAATCGCCAGCTCATATACAGTGCATAAAATATATTTATATATATACCCTTATACACCATTTTAATAAAAAATATCACAAAATTCTTCTAAGTCCCTCGGGAAGAGTGAAAGATGCGCACGTTCATTTTCAGAGCTCCTAGACCTTCCCATAAGAAGTTAGCCAAAAAGTAGCTTCGAAAAACGCTTAGGTGAAGTTTCAGAGTTGCTTCTAATGTACCAAAGCTGGACTTAGACATAATTTCACTCTCACAACATTATGGCTGGTTGGAGACAGTCCGAACCACAAGTACCGGGTCCATGGTTCTGGGCGTATATTGGGGGGACGGGGACGACTCCCATTAACCCCTGACTATACCGGGGATACGCTTATCACAATGCCTTTCTGGTCTGTGCTGAAGCAGGGCATTCTGGCAGCCAAGTGGCTTGACCTTAATTAGTGAGCCTGGTTACCCCCTCTCGGAACCACAGACTTAGAAATCGCCAGCTCATATACAGTGCATAAAATATATTTATATATATACCCTTATACACCATTTTAATAAAAAATATCACAAAATTCTTCTAAGTCCCTCGGGAAGAGTGAAAGACGCGCACGTTCATTTTCAGAGCTCCTAGACCTTCCCATAAGAAGTTAGCCAAAAAGTAGCTTCGAAAAACGCTTAGGTGAAGTTTCAGAGTTGCTTCTAATGTACCAAAGCTGGACTTAGACATAATTTCACTCTCACAACATTATGGCTGGTTGGAGACAGTCCGAACCACAAGTACCGGGTCCATGGTTCTGGGCGTATACTGGTGGGACGGGGACGACTCCCATTAACCCCTGACTATACCGGGGATACGCTTATCACAATGCCTTTCTGGTCTGTGCTGAAGCAGGGCATTCTGGCAGCCAAGTGGCTTGACCTTTATTAGTGAGCCTGGTTACCCCCTCGGAACCACAGACTTAGAAATCGCCAGCTCATATACAGTGCATAAAATATATTTAGATATATACACTTATACACCATTTTAATAAAAAATATCACAAAATTCTTCAACAGTAAGTCCCTCGGGAAGAGTGAATGACGCGCACGTTCATTTTCAGAGCTCCTAGACCTTCCTATAAGAAGTTAGCCAAAAAGTAGCTTCGAAAAACGCTTAGGTTAAGTTTCAGAGTTGCTTCTAATGTACCGAAGCTGGACTTAGACATAATGTCACTCTCACAACATTATGGCTGGTTGGAGACAGTCCGAACCACAAGTACCGGGTCCATGGTTCTGGGCGTATACTGGGGGGACGGGGGGGACTCCCATTAACCCCTGACTATACCGGGGATACGCTTATCACAATGCCTTTCTGGTCTGTGCTGAAGCAGGGCATTCTGGCAGCCAAGTGGCTTGACCTTTATTAGTGAGCCTGGTTACCCCCTCTCGGAACAACAGACTTAGAAATCGCCAGCTCATATACAGTGCATAAAATATATTTATATATATACCCTTATACACCATTTTAATAAAAAATATCACAAAATTCTTCTAAGTACCTCGGGAAGAGTGAAAGACGCGCACGTTCATTTTCAGAGCTCCTAGACCTTCCTATAAGAAGTTAGCCAAAAAGTAGCTTCGAAAAACGCTTAGGTTAAGTTTCAGAGTTGCTTCTAATGTACCGAAGCTGGACTTAGACATAATTTCACTCTCACAACATTATGGCTGGTTGGAGACAGTCCGAACCACAAGTACCGGGTCCATGGTTCTGGGCGTATACTGGGGGGACGGGGACGACTCCCATTAACCCCTGACTATACCGGGGATACGCTTATCACAATGCCTTTCTGGTCTGTGCTGAAGCAGGGCATTCTGGCATCCAAGTGGCTTGACCTTTATTAGTGAGCCTGGTTACCCCCTCTCGGAACCACAGACTTAGAAATCGCCAGCTCATATACAGTGCATAAAATATATTTATATATATACCCTTATACACCATTTTAATAAAAAATATCACAAAATTCTTCTAAGTCCCTCGGGAAGAGTGAAAGACGCGCACGTTCATTTTCAGAGCTCCTAGACCTTCCCATAAGAAGTTAGCCAAAAAGTAGCTTCGAAAAACGCTTAGGTTAAGTTTCAGAGTTGCTTCTAATGTACCGAAGCTGGACTTAACATAATTTCACTCTCACAACATTATGGCTGGTTGGAGACAGTCCGAACCACAAGTACCGGGTCCATGGTTCTCGGCGTATACTGGGGGGACGGGGACGACTCCCATTAACCCCTGACTATACCGGGGATACGCTTATCACAATGCCTTTCTGGTCTGTGCTGAAGCAGGGCATTCTGGCAGCCAAGTGGCTTGACCTAAATTAGTGAGCCTGGTTACCCCCTCTCGGAACCACAGACTTAGAAATCGCCAGCTCATATACAGTGCATAAAATATATTTATATATATACCCTTATACACCATTTTAATAAAAAATATCACAAAATTCTTCTAAGTCCCTCGGGAAGAGTGAAAGACGCGCACGTTCATTTTCAGAGCTCCTAGACCTTCCCATAAGAAGTTAGCCAAAAAGTAGCTTCGAAAAACGCTTAGGTGAAGTTTCAGAGTTGCTTCTAATGTACCAAAGCTGGACTTAGACATAATTTCACTCTCACAACAGTATGGCTGGTTGGAGACAGTCCGAACCACAAGTACCGGGTCCATGGTTCTGGGCGTATACTGGGGGGACGGGGACGACTCCCATTAACCCCTGACTATACCGGGGATACGCTTATCACAATGCCTTTCTGGTCTGTGCTGAAGCAGGGCATTCTGGCAGCCAAGTGGCTTGACCTTAATTAGTGAGCCTGGTTACCCCCTCTCGGAACCACAGACTTAGAAATCGCCAGCTCATATACAGTGCATAAAATATATTTATATATATACCCTTATACACCATTTTAATAAAAAATATCACAAAATTCTTCTAAGTCCCTCGGGAAGAGTGAAAGACGCGCACGTTCATTTTCAGAGCTCCTAGACCTTCCCATAAGAAGTTAGCCAAAAAGTAGCTTCGAAAAACGCTTAGGTGAAGTTTCAGAGTTGCTTCTAATGTACCAAAGCTGGACTTAGACATAATTTCACTCTCACAACATTATGGCTGGTTGGAGACAGTCCGAACCACAAGTACCGGGTCCATGGTTCTGGGCGTATACTGGGGGGACGGGGACGACTCCCATTAACCCCTGACTATACCGGGGATACGCTTATCACAATGCCTTTCTGGTCTGTGCTGAAGCAGGGCATTCTGGCAGCCAAGTGGCTTGACCTTTATTAGTGAGCCTGGTTACCCCCTCTCGGAACAACAGACTTAGAAATCGCCAGCTCATATACAGTGCATAAAATATATTTAGATATATACCCTTATACACCATTTTAATAAAAAATATCACAAAATTCTTCTACAGTAAGTCCCTCGGGAAGAGTGAATGACGCGCACGTTCATTTTCAGAGCTCCTAGACCTTCCTATAAGAAGTTAGCCAAAAAGTAGCTTCGAAAAACGCTTAGGTTAAGTTTCAGAGTTGCTTCTAATGTACCGAAGCTGGACTTAGACATAATGTCACTTTCACAACATTATGGCTGGTTGGAGACAGTCCGAACCACAAGTACCGGGTCCATGGTTCTGGGCGTATACTGGGGGGACGGGGGGGACTCCCATTAACCCCTGACTATACCGGGGATACGCTTATCACAATGCCTTTCTGGTCTGTGCTGAAGCAGGGCATTCTGGCAGCCAAGTGGCTTGACCTTTATTAGTGAGCCTGGTTACCCCCTCTCGGAACAACAGACTTAGAAATCGCCAGCTCATATACAGTGCATAAAATATATTTATATATATACCCTTATACACCATTTTAATAAAAAATATCACAAAATTCTTCTAAGTCCCTCGGGAAGAGTGAAAGACGCGCACGTTCATTTTCAGAGCTCCTAGACCTTCCTATAAGAAGTTAGCCAAAAAGTAGCTTCGAAAAACGCTTAGGTTAAGTTTCAGAGTTGCTTCTAATGTACCGAAGCTGGACTTAGACATAATTTCACTCTCACAACATTATGGCTGGTTGGAGACAGTCCGAACCACAAGTACCGGGTCCATGGTTCTGGGCGTATACTGGGGGGACGGGGACGACTCCCATTAACCCCTGACTATACCGGGGATACGCTTATCACAATGCCTTTCTGGTCTGTGCTGAAGCAGGGCATTCTGGCAGCCAAGTGGCTTGACCTTAATTAGTGAGCCTGGTTACCCCCTCTCGGAACCACAGACTTAGAAATCGCCAGCTCATATACAGTGCATAAAATATATTTATATATATACCCTTATACACCATTTTAATAAAAAATATCACAAAATTCTTCTAAGTCCCTCGGGAAGAGTGAAAGACGCGCACGTTCATTTTCAAAGCTCCTAGACCTTCCTATAAGAAGTTAGCCAAAAAGTAGCTTCGAAAAACGCTTAGGTTAAGTTTCAGAGTTGCTTCTAATGTACCAAATCTGGACTTAGACATAATTTCACTCTCACAACATTATGGCTGGTTGGAGACAGTCCGAACCACAAGTACCGGGTCCATGGTTCTGGGCGTATACTGGGGGGACGGGGACGACTCCCATTAACCCCTGACTATACTGGGGATACGCTTATCACAATGCCTTTCTGGTCTGTGCTGAAGCAGGGCATTCTGGCATCCAAGTGGCTTGACCTTTATTAGTGAGCCTGGTTACCCCCTCTCGGAACCACAGACTTAGAAATCGCCAGCTCATATACAGTGCATAAAATATATTTATATATATACCCTTATACACCATTTTAATAAAAAATATCACAAAATTCTTCTAAGTCCCTCGGGAAGAGTGAAAGACGCGCACGTTCATTTTCAGAGCTCCTAGACCTTCCCATAAGAAGTTAGCCAAAAAGTAGCTTCGAAAAACGCTTAGGTTAAGTTTCAGAGTTGCTTCTAATGTACCGAAGCTGGACTTAACATAATTTCACTCTCACAACATTATGGCTGGTTGGAGACAGTCCGAACCACAAGTACCGGGTCCATGGTTCTCGGCGTATACTGGGGGGACGGGGACGACTCCCATTAACCCCTGACTATACCGGGGATACGCTTATCACAATGCCTTTCTGGTCTGTGCTGAAGCAGGGCATTCTGGCAGCCAAGTGGCTTGACCTTAATTAGTGAGCCTGGTTACCCCCTCTCGGAACCACAGACTTAGAAATCGCCAGCTCATATACAGTGCATAAAATATATTTATATATATACCCTTATACACCATTTTAATAAAAAATATCACAAAATTCTTCTAAGTCCCTCGGGAAGAGTGAAAGATGTGCACGTTCATTTTCAGAGCTCCTAGACCTTCCCATAAGAAGTTAGCCAAAAAGTAGCTTCGAAAAACGCTTAGGTGAAGTTTCAGAGTTGCTTCTAATGTACCAAAGCTGGACTTAGACATAATTTCACTCTCACAACATTATGGCTGGTTGGAGACAGTCCGAACCACAAGTACCGGGTCCATGGTTCTGGGCGTATACTGGGGGGACGGGGACGACTCCCATTAACCCCTGACTATACCGGGGATACGCTTATCACAATGCCTTTCTGGTCTGTGCTGAAGCAGGGCATTCTGGCAGCCAAGTGGCTTGACCTTTATTAGTGAGCCTGGTTACCCCCTCTCGGAACAACAGACTTAGAAATCGCCAGCTCATATACAGTGCATAAAATATATTTAGATATATACCCTTATACACCATTTTAATAAAAAATATCACAAAATTCTTCTACAGTAAGTCCCTCGGGAAGAGTGAATGACGCGCACGTTCATTTTCAGAGCTCCTAGACCTTCCTATAAGAAGTTAGCCAAAAAGTAGCTTCGAAAAACGCTTAGGTTAAGTTTCAGAGTTGCTTCTAATGTACCGAAGCTGGACTTAGACATAATGTCACTCTCACAACATTATGGCTGGTTGGAGACAGTTCGAACCACAAGTACCGGGTCCATGGTTCTGGGCATATACTGGGGGGACGGGGACGACTCCCATTAACCCCTGACTATACCGGGGATACGCTTATCACAATGCCTTTCTGGTCTGTGCTGAAGCAGGGCATTCTGGCAGCCAAGTGGCTTGACCTTAATTAGTGAGCCTGGTTACCCCCTCTCGGAACCACAGACTTAGAAATCGCCAGCTCATATACAGTGCATAAAATATATTTATATATATACCCTTATACACCATTTTAATAAAAAATATCACAAAATTCTTCTAAGTCCCTCGGGAAGAGTGAAAGACGCGCACGTTCATTTTCAAAGCTCCTAGACCTTCCTATAAGAAGTTAGCCAAAAAGTAGCTTCGAAAAACGCTTAGGTTAAGTTTCAGAGTTGCTTCTAATGTACCAAATCTGGACTTAGACATAATTTCACTCTCACAACATTATGGCTGGTTGGAGACAGTCCGAACCACAAGTACCGGGTCCATGGTTCTGGGCGTATACTGGGGGGACGGGGACGACTCCCATTAACCCCTGACTATACTGGGGATACGCTTATCACAATGCCTTTCTGGTCTGTGCTGAAGCAGGGCATTCTGGCATCCAAGTGGCTTGACCTTTATTAGTGAGCCTGGTTACCCCCTCTCGGAACCACAGACTTAGAAATCGCCAGCTCATATACAGTGCATAAAATATATTTATATATATACCCTTATACACCATTTTAATAAAAAATATCACAAAATTCTTCTAAGTCCCTCGGGAAGAGTGAAAGACGCGCACGTTCATTTTCAGAGCTCCTAGACCTTCCCATAAGAAGTTAGCCAAAAAGTAGCTTCGAAAAACGCTTAGGTTAAGTTTCAGAGTTGCTTCTAATGTACCGAAGCTGGACAACATAATTTCACTCTCACAACATTATGGCTGGTTGGAGACAGTCCGAACCACAAGTACCGGGTCCATGGTTCTGGGCGTATACTGGGGGGACGGGGGGGACTCCCATTAACCCCTGACTATACCGGGGATACGCTTATCACAATGCCTTTCTGGTCTGTGCTGAAGCAGGGCATTCTGGCAGCCAAGTGGCTTGACCTTAATTAGTGAGCCTGGTTACCCCCTCTCGGAACCACAGACTTAGAAATCGCCAGCTCATATACAGTGCATAAAATATATTTATATATATACCCTTATACACCATTTTAATAAAAAATATCACAAAATTCTTCTAAGTCCCTCGGGAAGAGTGAAAGACGCGCACGTTCATTTTCAGAGCTCCTAGACCTTCCCATAAGAAGTTAGCCAAAAAGTAGCTTCGAAAAACGCTTAGGTGAAGTTTCAGAGTTGCTTCTAATGTACCAAAGCTGGACTTAGACATAATTTCACTCTCACAACATTATGGCTGGTTGGAGACAGTCCGAACCACAAGTACCGGGTCCATGGTTCTGGGCGTATACTGGGGGGACGGGGACGACTCCCATCAACCCCTGACTATACCGGGGATACGCTTATCACAATGCCTTTCTGGTCTGTGCTGGAGCAGGGCATTCTGGCAGCCAAGAGGCTTGACCTTTATTAGTGAGCCTGGTTACCCCCTCTCGGAACCACACACTTAGAAATCGCCAGCTCATATACAGTGCATAAAATATATTTATATAATATATTTATATATATACCCTTATACACCATTTTAATAAAAAATATCACAAAATTCTTCTAAGTCCCTCGGGAAGAGTGAAAGACGCGCACGTTCATTTTCAGAGCTCCTAGACCTTCCCATAAGAAGTTAGCCAAAAAGTAGCTTCGAAAAACGCTTAGGTTAAGTTTCAGAGTTGCTTCTAATGTACCAAAGCTGGACTTAGACATAATTTCACTCTCACAACATTATGGCTGGTTGGAGACAGTCCGGACCACAAGTACCGGGTCCATGGTTCTGGGCGTATACTGGGGGGACGGGGACGACTCCCATTAACCCCTGACTATACCGGGGATACGCTTATCACAATGCCTTTCTGGTCTGTGCTGAAGCAGGGCATTCTGGCAGCCAAGTGGCTTGACCTTTATTAGTGAGCCTGGTTACCCCCTCTCGGAACCACAGACTTAGAAATCGCCAGCTCATATACAGTGCATAAAATATATTTATATATATACCCTTATACACCATTTTAATAAAAAATATCACAAAATTCTTCTAAGTCCCTCGGGAAGAGTGAAAGACGCGCACGTTCATTTTCAGAGCTCCTAGACCTTCCCATAAGAAGTTAGCCAAAAAGTAGCTTCGAAAAACGCTTAGGTGAAGTTTCAGAGTTGCTTCTAATGTACCAAAGCTGGACTTAGACATAATTTCACTCTCACAACATTATGGCTGGTTGGAGACAGTCCGAACCACAAGTACCGGGTCCATGGTTCTGGGCGTATACTGGGGGGACGGGGACGACTCCCATTAACCCCTGACTATACCGGGGATACGCTTATCACAATGCCTTTCTGGTCTGTGCTGAAGCAGGGCATTCTGGCAGCCAAGTGGCTTGACCTTTATTAGTGAGCCTGGTTACCCCCTCTCGGAACAACAGACTTAGAAATCGCCAGCTCATATACAGTGCATAAAATATATTTAGATATATACCCTTATACACCATTTTAATAAAAAATATCACAAAATTCTTCTACAGTAAGTCCCTCGGGAAGAGTGAATGACGCGCACGTTCATTTTCAGAGCTCCTAGACCTTCCTATAAGAAGTTAGCCAAAAAGTAGCTTCGAAAAACGCTTAGGTTAAGTTTCAGAGTTGCTTCTAATGTACCGAAGCTGGACTTAGACATAATGTCACTCTCACAACATTATGGCTGGTTGGAGACAGTCCGAACCACAAGTACCGGGTCCATGGTTCTGGGCGTATACTGGGGGGACGGGGGGGACTCCCATTAACCCCTGACTATACCGGGGATACGCTTATCACAATGCCTTTCTGGTCTGTGCTGAAGCAGGGCATTCTGGCAGCCAAGTGGCTTGACCTTTATTAGTGAGCCTGGTTACCCCCTCTCGGAACAACAGACTTAGAAATCGCCAGCTCATATACAGTGCATAAAATATATTTATATATATACCCTTATACACCATTTTAATAAAAAATATCACAAAATTCTTCTAAGTCCCTCGGGAAGAGTGAAAGACGCGCACGTTCATTTTCAGAGCTCCTAGACCTTCCTATAAGAAGTTAGCCAAAAAGTAGCTTCGAAAAACGCTTAGGTTAAGTTTCAGAGTTGCTTCTAATGTACCGAAGCTGGACTTAGACATAATTTCACTCTCACAACATTATGGCTGGTTGGAGACAGTCCGAACCACAAGTACCGGGTCCATGGTTCTGGGCGTATACTGGGGGGACGGGGACGACTCCCATTAACCCCTGACTATACCGGGGATACGCTTATCACAATGCCTTTCTGGTCTGTGCTGAAGCAGGGCATTCTGGCAGCCAAGTGGCTTGACCTTAATTAGTGAGCCTGGTTACCCCCTCTCGGAACCACAGACTTAGAAATCGCCAGCTCATATACAGTGCATAAAATATATTTATATATATACCCTTATACACCATTTTAATAAAAAATATCACAAAATTCTTCTAAGTCCCTCGGGAAGAGTGAAAGACGCGCACGTTCATTTTCAAAGCTCCTAGACCTTCCTATAAGAAGTTAGCCAAAAAGTAGCTTCGAAAAACGCTTAGGTTAAGTTTCAGAGTTGCTTCTAATGTACCAAATCTGGACTTAGACATAATTTCACTCTCACAACATTATGGCTGGTTGGAGACAGTCCGAACCACAAGTACCGGGTCCATGGTTCTGGGCGTATACTGGGGGGACGGGGACGACTCCCATTAACCCCTGACTATACTGGGGATACGCTTATCACAATGCCTCTCTGGTCTGTGCTGAAGCAGGGCATTCTGGCATCCAAGTGGCTTGACCTTTATTAGTGAGCCTGGTTACCCCCTCTCGGAACCACAGACTTAGAAATCGCCAGCTCATATACAGTGCATAAAATATATTTATATATATACCCTTATACACCATTTTAATAAAAAATATCACAAAATTCTTCTAAGTCCCTCGGGAAGAGTGAAAGACGCGCACGTTCATTTTCAGAGCTCCTAGACCTTCCCATAAGAAGTTAGCCAAAAAGTAGCTTCGAAAAACGCTTAGGTTAAGTTTCAGAGTTGCTTCTAATGTACCGAAGCTGGACTTAACATAATTTCACTCTCACAACATTATGGCTGGTTGGAGACAGTCCGAACCACAAGTACCGGGTCCATGGTTCTCGGCGTATACTGGGGGGACGGGGACGACTCCCATTAACCCCTGACTATACCGGGGATACGCTTATCACAATGCCTTTCTGGTCTGTGCTGAAGCAGGGCATTCTGGCAGCCAAGTGGCTTGACCTTAATTAGTGAGCCTGGTTACCCCCTCTCGGAACCACAGACTTAGAAATCGCCAGCTCATATACAGTGCATACAATATATTTATATATATACCCTTATACACCATTTTAATAAAAAATATCACAAAATTCTTCTAAGTCCCTCGGGAAGAGTGAAAGATGTGCACGTTCATTTTCAGAGCTCCTAGACCTTCCCATAAGAAGTTAGCCAAAAAGTAGCTTCGAAAAACGCTTAGGTGAAGTTTCAGAGTTGCTTCTAATGTACCAAAGCTGGACTTAGACATAATTTCACTCTCACAACATTATGGCTGGTTGGAGACAGTCCGAACCACAAGTACCGGGTCCATGGTTCTGGGCGTATACTGGGGGGACGGGGACGACTCCCATTAACCCCTGACTATACCGGGGATACGCTTATCACAATGCCTTTCTGGTCTGTGCTGAAGCAGGGCATTCTGGCAGCCAAGTGGCTTGACCTTTATTAGTGAGCCTGGTTACCCCCTCTCGGAACAACAGACTTAGAAATCGCCAGCTCATATACAGTGCATAAAATATATTTAGATATATACCCTTATACACCATTTTAATAAAAAATATCACAAAATTCTTCTACAGTAAGTCCCTCGGGAAGAGTGAATGACGCGCACGTTCATTTTCAGAGCTCCTAGACCTTCCTATAAGAAGTTAGCCAAAAAGTAGCTTCGAAAAACGCTTAGGTTAAGTTTCAGAGTTGCTTCTAATGTACCGAAGCTGGACTTAGACATAATGTCACTCTCACAACATTATGGCTGGTTGGAGACAGTTCGAACCACAAGTACCGGGTCCATGGTTCTGGGCGTATACTGGGGGGACGGGGGGGACTCCCATTAACCCCTGACTATACCGGGGATACGCTTATCACAATGCCTTTCTGGTCTGTGCTGAAGCAGGGCATTCTGGCAGCCAAGTGGCTTGACCTTAATTAGTGAGCCTGGTTACCCCCTCTCGGAACCACAGACTTAGAAATCGCCAGCTCATATACAGTGCATAAAATATATTTATATATATACCCTTATACACCATTTTAATAAAAAATATCACAAAATTCTTCTAAGTCCCTCGGGAAGAGTGAAAGACGCGCACGTTCATTTTCAGAGCTCCTAGACCTTCCCATAAGAAGTTAGCCAAAAAGTAGCTTCGAAAAACGCTTAGGTGAAGTTTCAGAGTTGCTTCTAATGTACCAAAGCTGGACTTAGACATAATTTCACTCTCACAACATTATGGCTGGTTGGAGACAGTCCGAACCACAAGTACCGGGTCCATGGTTCTGGGCGTATACTGGGGGGACGGGGACGACTCCCATTAACCCCTGACTATACCGGGGATACGCTTATCACAATGCCTTTCTGGTCTGTGCTGAAGCAGGGCATTCTGGCAGCCAAGTGGCTTGACCTTTATTAGTGAGCCTGGTTACCCCCTCTCGGAACAACAGACTTAGAAATCGCCAGCTCATATACAGTGCATAAAATATATTTAGATATATACCCTTATACACCATTTTAATAAAAAATATCACAAAATTCTTCTACAGTAAGTCCCTCGGGAAGAGTGAATGACGCGCACGTTCATTTTCAGAGCTCCTAGACCTTCCTATAAGAAGTTAGCCAAAAAGTAGCTTCGAAAAACGCTTAGGTTAAGTTTCAGAGTTGCTTCTAATGTACCGAAGCTGGACTTAGACATAATGTCACTCTCACAACATTATGGCTGGTTGGAGACAGTCCGAACCACAAGTACCGGGTCCATGGTTCTGGGCGTATACTGGGGGGACGGGGGGGACTCCCATTAACCCCTGACTATACCGGGGATACGCTTATCACAATGCCTTTCTGGTCTGTGCTGAAGCAGGGCATTCTGGCAGCCAAGTGGCTTGACCTTTATTAGTGAGCCTGGTTACCCCCTCTCGGAACAACAGACTTAGAAATCGCCAGCTCATATACAGTGCATAAAATATATTTATATATATACCCTTATACACCATTTTAATAAAAAATATCACAAAATTCTTCTAAGTCCCTCGGGAAGAGTGAAAGACGCGCACGTTCATTTTCAGAGCTCCTAGACCTTCCTATAAGAAGTTAGCCAAAAAGTAGCTTCGAAAAACGCTTAGGTTAAGTTTCAGAGTTGCTTCTAATGTACCGAAGCTGGACTTAGACATAATTTCACTCTCACAACATTATGGCTGGTTGGAGACAGTCCGAACCACAAGTACCGGGTCCATGGTTCTGGGCGTATACTGGGGGGACGGGGACGACTCCCATTAACCCCTGACTATACCGGGGATACGCTTATCACAATGCCTTTCTGGTCTGTGCTGAAGCAGGGCATTCTGGCAGCCAAGTGGCTTGACCTTAATTAGTGAGCCTGGTTACCCCCTCTCGGAACCACAGACTTAGAAATCGCCAGCTCATATACAGTGCATAAAATATATTTATATATATACCCTTATACACCATTTTAATAAAAAATATCACAAAATTCTTCTAAGTCCCTCGGGAAGAGTGAAAGACGCGCACGTTCATTTTCAAAGCTCCTAGACCTTCCTATAAGAAGTTAGCCAAAAAGTAGCTTCGAAAAACGCTTAGGTTAAGTTTCAGAGTTGCTTCTAATGTACCAAATCTGGACTTAGACATAATTTCACTCTCACAACATTATGGCTGGTTGGAGACAGTCCGAACCACAAGTACCGGGTCCATGGTTCTGGGCGTATACTGGGGGGACGGGGACGACTCCCATTAACCCCTGACTATACTGGGGATACGCTTATCACAATGCCTTTCTGGTCTGTGCTGAAGCAGGGCATTCTGGCATCCAAGTGGCTTGACCTTTATTAGTGAGCCTGGTTACCCCCTCTCGGAACCACAGACTTAGAAATCGCCAGCTCATATACAGTGCATAAAATATATTTATATATATACCCTTATACACCATTTTAATAAAAAATATCACAAAATTCTTCTAAGTCCCTCGGGAAGAGTGAAAGACGCGCACGTTCATTTTCAGAGCTCCTAGACCTTCCCATAAGAAGTTAGCCAAAAAGTAGCTTCGAAAAACGCTTAGGTTAAGTTTCAGAGTTGCTTCTAATGTACCGAAGCTGGACTTAACATAATTTCACTCTCACAACATTATGGCTGGTTGGAGACAGTCCGAACCACAAGTACCGGGTCCATGGTTCTCGGCGTATACTGGGGGGACGGGGACGACTCCCATTAACCCCTGACTATACCGGGGATACGCTTATCACAATGCCTTTCTGGTCTGTGCTGAAGCAGGGCATTCTGGCAGCCAAGTGGCTTGACCTTAATTAGTGAGCCTGGTTACCCCCTCTCGGAACCACAGACTTAGAAATCGCCAGCTCATATACAGTGCATACAATATATTTATATATATACCCTTATACACCATTTTAATAAAAAATATCACAAAATTCTTCTAAGTCCCTCGGGAAGAGTGAAAGATGTGCACGTTCATTTTCAGAGCTCCTAGACCTTCCCATAAGAAGTTAGCCAAAAAGTAGCTTCGAAAAACGCTTAGGTGAAGTTTCAGAGTTGCTTCTAATGTACCAAAGCTGGACTTAGACATAATTTCACTCTCACAACATTATGGCTGGTTGGAGACAGTCCGAACCACAAGTACCGGGTCCATGGTTCTGGGCGTATACTGGGGGGACGGGGACGACTCCCATTAACCCCTGACTATACCGGGGATACGCTTATCACAATGCCTTTCTGGTCTGTGCTGAAGCAGGGCATTCTGGCAGCCAAGTGGCTTGACCTTTATTAGTGAGCCTGGTTACCCCCTCTCGGAACAACAGACTTAGAAATCGCCAGCTCATATACAGTGCATAAAATATATTTAGATATATACCCTTATACACCATTTTAATAAAAAATATCACAAAATTCTTCTACAGTAAGTCCCTCGGGAAGAGTGAATGACGCGCACGTTCATTTTCAGAGCTCCTAGACCTTCCTATAAGAAGTTAGCCAAAAAGTAGCTTCGAAAAACGCTTAGGTTAAGTTTCAGAGTTGCTTCTAATGTACCGAAGCTGGACTTAGACATAATGTCACTCTCACAACATTATGGCTGGTTGGAGACAGTTCGAACCACAAGTACCGGGTCCATGGTTCTGGGCGTATACTGGGGGGACGGGGGGGACTCCCATTAACCCCTGACTATACCGGGGATACGCTTATCACAATGCCTTTCTGGTCTGTGCTGAAGCAGGGCATTCTGGCAGCCAAGTGGCTTGACCTTTATTAGTGAGCCTGGTTACCCCCTCTCGGAACAACAGACTTAGAAATCGCCAGCTCATATACAGTGCATAAAATATATTTATATATATACCCTTATACACCATTTTAATAAAAAATATCACAAAATTCTTCTAAGTCCCTCGGGAAGAGTGAAAGACGCGCACGTTCATTTTCAGAGCTCCTAGACCTTCCTATAAGAAGTTAGCCAAAAAGTAGCTTCGAAAAACGTTTAGGTTAAGTTTCAGAGTTGCTTCTAATGTACCGAAGCTGGACTTAGACATAATTTCACTCTCACAACATTATGGCTGGTTGGAGACAGTCCGAACCACAAGTACCGGGTCCATGGTTCTGGGCGTATACTGGGGGGACGGGGACGACTCCCATTAACCCCTGACTATACCGGGGATACGCTTATCACAATGCCTTTCTGGTCTGTGCTGAAGCAGGGCATTCTGGCAGCCAAGTGGCTTGACCTTAATTAGTGAGCCTGGTTACCCCCTCTCGGAACCACAGACTTAGAAATCGCCAGCTCATATACAGTGCATAAAATATATTTATATATATACCCTTATACACCATTTTAATAAAAAATATCACAAAATTCTTCTAAGTCCCTCGGGAAGAGTGAAAGACGCGCACGTTCATTTTCAAAGCTCCTAGACCTTCCTATAAGAAGTTAGCCAAAAAGTAGCTTCGAAAAACGCTTAGGTTAAGTTTCAGAGTTGCTTCTAATGTACCAAATCTGGACTTAGACATAATTTCACTCTCACAACATTATGGCTGGTTGGAGACAGTCCGAACCACAAGTACCGGGTCCATGGTTCTGGGCGTATACTGGGGGGACGGGGACGACTCCCATTAACCCCTGACTATACTGGGGATACGCTTATCACAATGCCTTTCTGGTCTGTGCTGAAGCAGGGCATTCTGGCATCCAAGTGGCTTGACCTTTATTAGTGAGCCTGGTTACCCCCTCTCGGAACCACAGACTTAGAAATCGCCAGCTCATATACAGTGCATAAAATATATTTATATATATACCCTTATACACCATTTTAATAAAAAATATCACAAAATTCTTCTAAGTCCCTCGGGAAGAGTGAAAGACGCGCACGTTCATTTTCAGAGCTCCTAGACCTTCCCATAAGAAGTTAGCCAAAAAGTAGCTTCGAAAAACGCTTAGGTTAAGTTTCAGAGTTGCTTCTAATGTACCGAAGCTGGACAACATAATTTCACTCTCACAACATTATGGCTGGTTGGAGACAGTCCGAACCACAAGTACCGGGTCCATGGTTCTGGGCGTATACTGGGGGGACGGGGGGGACTCCCATTAACCCCTGACTATACCGGGGATACGCTTATCACAATGCCTTTCTGGTCTGTGCTGAAGCAGGGCATTCTGGCAGCCAAGTGGCTTGACCTTAATTAGTGAGCCTGGTTACCCCCTCTCGGAACCACAGACTTAGAAATCGCCAGCTCATATACAGTGCATAAAATATATTTATATATATACCCTTATACACCATTTTAATAAAAAATATCACAAAATTCTTCTAAGTCCCTCGGGAAGAGTGAAAGACGCGCACGTTCATTTTCAGAGCTCCTAGACCTTCCCATAAGAAGTTAGCCAAAAAGTAGCTTCGAAAAACGCTTAGGTGAAGTTTCAGAGTTGCTTCTAATGTACCAAAGCTGGACTTAGACATAATTTCACTCTCACAACATTATGGCTGGTTGGAGACAGTCCGAACCACAAGTACCGGGTCCATGGTTCTGGGCGTATACTGGGGGGACGGGGACGACTCCCATTAACCCCTGACTATACCGGGGATACGCTTATCACAATGCCTTTCTGGTCTGTGCTGAAGCAGGGCATTCTGGCAGCCAAGTGGCTTGACCTTAATTAGTGAGCCTGGTTACCCCCTCTCGGAACCACAGACTTAGAAATCGCCAGCTCATATACAGTGCATAAAATATATTTATATATATACCCTTATACACCATTTTAATAAAAAATATCACAAAATTCTTCTAAGTCCCTCGGGAAGAGTGAAAGACGCGCACGTTCATTTTCAGAGCTCCTAGACCTTCCCATAAGAAGTTAGCCAAAAAGTAGCTTCGAAAAACGCTTAGGTGAAGTTTCAGAGTTGCTTCTAATGTACCAAAGCTGGACTTAGACATAATTTCACTCTCACAACATTACTGTATGGCTGGTTGGAGACAGTCCGAACCACAAGTACCGGGTCCATGGTTCTGGGCGTATACTGGGGGGACGGGGACGACTCCCATTAACCCCTGACTATACCGGGGATACGCTTATCACAATGCCTTTCTGGTCTGTGCTGAAGCAGGGCATTCTGGCAGCCAAGTGGCTTGACCTTTATTAGTGAGCCTGGTTACCCCCTCTCGGAACAACAGACTTAGAAATCGCCAGCTCATATACAGTGCATAAAATATATTTAGATATATACCCTTATACACCATTTTAATAAAAAATATCACAAAATTCTTCTACAGTAAGTCCCTCGGGAAGAGTGAATGACGCGCACGTTCATTTTCAGAGCTCCTAGACCTTCCTATAAGAAGTTAGCCAAAAAGTAGCTTCGAAAAACGCTTAGGTTAAGTTTCAGAGTTGCTTCTAATGTACCGAAGCTGGACTTAGACATAATGTCACTCTCACAACATTATGGCTGGTTGGAGACAGTCCGAACCACAAGTACCGGGTCCATGGTTCTGGGCGTATACTGGGGGGACGGGGACGACTCCCATTAACCCCTGACTATACTGGGGATACGCTTATCACAATGCCTTTCTGGTCTGTGCTGAAGCAGGGCATTCTGGCATCCAAGTGGCTTGACCTTTATTAGTGAGCCTGGTTACCCCCTCTCGGAACCACAGACTTAGAAATCGCCAGCTCATATACAGTGCATAAAATATATTTATATATATACCCTTATACACCATTTTAATAAAAAATATCACAAAATTCTTCTAAGTCCCTCGGGAAGAGTGAAAGACGCGCACGTTCATTTTCAGAGCTCCTAGACCTTCCCATAAGAAGTTAGCCAAAAAGTAGCTTCGAAAAACGCTTAGGTTAAGTTTCAGAGTTGCTTCTAATGTACCGAAGCTGGACAACATAATTTCACTCTCACAACATTATGGCTGGTTGGAGACAGTCCGAACCACAAGTACCGGGTCCATGGTTCTCGGCGTATACTGGGGGGACGGGGACGACTCCCATTAACCCCTGACTATACCGGGGATACGCTTATCACAATGCCTTTCTGGTCTGTGCTGAAGCAGGGCATTCTGGCAGCCAAGTGGCTTGACCTTTATTAGTGAGCCTGGTTACCCCCTCTCGGAACAACAGACTTAGAAATCGCCAGCTCATATACAGTGCATAAAATATATTTATATATATACCCTTATACACCATTTTAATAAAAAATATCACAAAATTCTTCTAAGTCCCTCGGGAAGAGTGAAAGACGCGCACGTTCATTTTAAGAGCTCCTAGACCTTCCTATAAGAAGTTAGCCAAAAAGTAGCTTCGAAAAACGCTTAGGTTAAGTTTCAGAGTTGCTTCTAATGTACCGAAGCTGGACTTAGACATAATTTCACTCTCACAACATTATGGCTGGTTGGAGACAGTCCGAACCACAAGTACCGGGTCCATGGTTCTGGGCGTATACTGGGGGGACGGGGGGGACTCCCATTAACCCCTGACTATACCGGGGATACGCTTATCACAATGCCTTTCTGGTCTGTGCTGAAGCAGGGCATTCTGGCAGCCAAGTGGCTTGACCTTTATTAGTGAGCCTGGTTACCCCCTCTCGGAACAACAGACTTAGAAATCGCCAGCTCATATACAGTGCATAAAATATATTTATATATATACCCTTATACACCATTTTAATAAAAAATATCACAAAATTCTTCTAAGTCCCTCGGGAAGAGTGAAAGATGCGCACGTTCATTTTCAGAGCTCCTAGACCTTCCCATAAGAAGTTAGCCAAAAAGTAGCTTCGAAAAACGCTTAGGTGAAGTTTCAGAGTTGCTTCTAATGTACCAAAGCTGGACTTAGACATAATTTCACTCTCACAACATTATGGCTGGTTGGAGACAGTCCGAACCACAAGTACCGGGTCCATGGTTCTGGGCGTATACTGGGGGGACAGGGACGACTCCCATTAACCCCTGACTAAACCGGGGATACGCTTATCACAATGCCTTTCTGGTCTGTGCTGAAGCAGGGCATTCTGGCAGCCAAGTACCTTGACCTTTATTAGTGAGCCTGGTTACCCCCTCTCGGAACAACAGACTTAGAAATCGCCAGCTCATATACAGTGCATAAAATATATTTATATATACTGTATACCCTTATACACCATTTTAATAAAAAATATCACAAAATTCTTCTAAGTCCCTCGGGAAGAGTGAAAGACGCGCACGTTCATTTTCAGAGCTCCTAGACCTTCCTATAAGAAGTTAGCCAAAAAGTAGCTTCGAAAAACGCTTAGGTTAAGTTTCAGAGTTGCTTCTAATGTACCGAAGCTGGACTTAGACATAATTTCACTCTCACAACATTATGGCTGGTTGGAGACAGTCCGAACCACAAGTACCGGGTCCATGGTTCTGGGCGTATACTGGGGGGACGGGGGGGACTCCCATTAACCCCTGACTATACCGGGGATACGCTTATCACAATGCCTTTCTGGTCTGTGCTGAAGCAGGGCATTCTGGCAGCCAAGTGGCTTGACCTTAATTAGTGAGCCTGGTTACCCCCTCTCGGAACCACAGACTTAGAAATCGCCAGCTCATATACAGTGCATAAAATATATTTATATATACTGTATACCCTTATACACCATTTTAATAAAAAATATCACAAAATTCTTCTAAGTCCCTCGGGAAGAGTGAAAGACGCGCACGTTCATTTTCAGAGCTCCTAGACCTTCCCATAAGAAGTTAGCCAAAAAGTAGCTTCGAAAAACGCTTAGGTGAAGTTTCAGAGTTGCTTCTAATGTACCAAAGCTGGACTTAGACATAATTTCACTCTCACAACATTATGGCTGGTTGGAGACAGTCCGAAACACAAGTACCGGGTCCATGGTTCTGGGCGTATACTGGGGGGACGGGGACGACTCCCATTAACCCCTGACTATACCGGGGATACGCTTATCACAATGCCTTTCTGGTCTGTGCTGAAGCAGGGCATTCTGGCAGCCAAGTGGCTTGACCTTTATTAGTGAGCCTGGTTACCCCCTCTCGGAACAACAGACTTAGAAATCGCCAGCTCATATACAGTGCATAAAATATATTTAGATATATACACTTATACACCATTTTAATAAAAAATATCACAAAATTCTTCTACAGTAAGTCCCTCGGGAAGAGTGAATGACGCGCACGTTCATTTTCAGAGCTCCTAGACCTTCCTATAAGAAGTTAGCCAAAAAGTAGCTTCGAAAAACGCTTAGGTTAAGTTTCAGAGTTGCTTCTAATGTACCGAAGCTGGACTTAGACATAATGTCACTCTCACAACATTATGGCTGGTTGGAGACAGTCCGAACCACAAGTACCGGGTCCATGGTTCTGGGCGTATACTGGGGGGACGGGGGGGACTCCCATTAACCCCTGACTATACCGGGGATACGCTTATCACAATGCCTTTCTGGTCTGTGCTGAAGCAGGGCATTCTGGCAGCCAAGTGGCTTGACCTTTATTAGTGAGCCTGGTTACCCCCTCTCGGAACAACAGACTTAGAAATCGCCAGCTCATATACAGTGCATAAAATATATTTATATATATACCCTTATACACCATTTTAATAAAAAATATCACAAAATTCTTCTAAGTACCTCGGGAAGAGTGAAAGACGCGCACGTTCATTTTCAGAGCTCCTAGACCTTCCCATAAGAAGTTAGCCAAAAAGTAGCTTCGAAAAACGCTTAGGTTAAGTTTCAGAGTTGCTTCTAATGTACCGAAGCTGGACTTAGACATAATTTCACTCTCACAACATTATGGCTGGTTGGAGACAGTCCGAACCACAAGTACCGGGTCCATGGTTCTGGGCGTATACTGGGGGGACGGGGACGACTCCCATTAACCCCTGACTATACCGGGGATACGCTTATCACAATGCCTTTCTGGTCTGTGCTGAAGCAGGGTATTCTGGCAGCCAAGTGGCTTGACCTTAATTAGTGAGCCTGGTTACCCCCTCTCGGAACCACAGACTTAGAAATCGCCAGCTCATATACAGTGCATAAAATATATTTATATATATACCCTTATACACCATTTTAATAAAAAATATCACAAAATTCTTCTAAGTCCCTCGGGAAGAGTGAAAGACGCGCACGTTCATTTTCAAAGCTCCTAGACCTTCCTATAAGAAGTTAGCCAAAAAGTAGCTTCGAAAAACGCTTAGGTTAAGTTTCAGAGTTGCTTCTAATGTACCAAATCTGGACTTAGACATAATTTCACTCTCACAACATTATGGCTGGTTGGAGACAGTCCGAACCACAAGTACCGGGTCCATGGTTCTGGGCGTATACTGGGGGGACGGGGACGACTCCCATTAACCCCTGACTATACTGGGGATACGCTTATCACAATGCCTTTCTGGTCTGTGCTGAAGCAGGGCATTCTGGCATCCAAGTGGCTTGACCTTTATTAGTGAGCCTGGTTACCCCCTCTCGGAACCACAGACTTAGAAATCGCCAGCTCATATACAGTGCATAAAATATATTTATATATATACCCTTATACACCATTTTAATAAAAAATATCACAAAATTCTTCTAAGTCCCTCGGGAAGAGTGAAAGACGCGCACGTTCATTTTCAGAGCTCCTAGACCTTCCCATAAGAAGTTAGCCAAAAAGTAGCTTCGAAAAACGCTTAGGTTAAGTTTCAGAGTTGCTTCTAATGTACCGAAGCTGGACTTAACATAATTTCACTCTCACAACATTATGGCTGGTTGGAGACAGTCCGAACCACAAGTACCGGGTCCATGGTTCTCGGCGTATACTGGGGGGACGGGGACGACTCCCATTAACCCCTGACTATACCGGGGATACGCTTATCACAATGCCTTTCTGGTCTGTGCTGAAGCAGGGCATTCTGGCAGCCAAGTGGCTTGACCTAAATTAGTGAGCCTGGTTACCCCCTCTCGGAACCACAGACTTAGAAATCGCCAGCTCATATACAGTGCATAAAATATATTTATATATATACCCTTATACACCATTTTAATAAAAAATATCACAAAATTCTTCTAAGTCCCTCGGGAAGAGTGAAAGACGCGCACGTTCATTTTCAGAGCTCCTAGACCTTCCCATAAGAAGTTAGCCAAAAAGTAGCTTCGAAAAACGCTTAGGTGAAGTTTCAGAGTTGCTTCTAATGTACCAAAGCTGGACTTAGACATAATTTCACTCTCACAACAGTATGGCTGGTTGGAGACAGTCCGAACCACAAGTACCGGGTCCATGGTTCTGGGCGTATACTGGGGGGACGGGGACGACTCCCATTAACCCCTGACTATACCGGGGATACGCTTATCACAATGCCTTTCTGGTCTGTGCTGAAGCAGGGCATTCTGGCAGCCAAGTGGCTTGACCTTAATTAGTGAGCCTGGTTACCCCCTCTCGGAACCACAGACTTAGAAATCGCCAGCTCATATACAGTGCATAAAATATATTTATATATATACCCTTATACACCATTTTAATAAAAAATATCACAAAATTCTTCTAAGTCCCTCGGGAAGAGTGAAAGACGCGCACGTTCATTTTCAGAGCTCCTAGACCTTCCCATAAGAAGTTAGCCAAAAAGTAGCTTCGAAAAACGCTTAGGTGAAGTTTCAGAGTTGCTTCTAATGTACCAAAGCTGGACTTAGACATAATTTCACTCTCACAACATTATGGCTGGTTGGAGACAGTCCGAACCACAAGTACCGGGTCCATGGTTCTGGGCGTATACTGGGGGGACGGGGACGACTCCCATTAACCCCTGACTATACCGGGGATACGCTTATCACAATGCCTTTCTGGTCTGTGCTGAAGCAGGGCATTCTGGCAGCCAAGTGGCTTGACCTTTATTAGTGAGCCTGGTTACCCCCTCTCGGAACAACAGACTTAGAAATCGCCAGCTCATATACAGTGCATAAAATATATTTAGATATATACCCTTATACACCATTTTAATAAAAAATATCACAAAATTCTTCTACAGTAAGTCCCTCGGGAAGAGTGAATGACGCGCACGTTCATTTTCAGAGCTCCTAGACCTTCCTATAAGAAGTTAGCCAAAAAGTAGCTTCGAAAAACGCTTAGGTTAAGTTTCAGAGTTGCTTCTAATGTACCGAAGCTGGACTTAGACATAATGTCACTCTCACAACATTATGGCTGGTTGGAGACAGTCCGAACCACAAGTACCGGGTCCATGGTTCTGGGCGTATACTGGGGGGACGGGGGGGACTCCCATTAACCCCTGACTATACCGGGGATACGCTTATCACAATGCCTTTCTGGTCTGTGCTGAAGCAGGGCATTCTGGCAGCCAAGTGGCTTGACCTTTATTAGTGAGCCTGGTTACCCCCTCTCGGAACAACAGACTTAGAAATCGCCAGCTCATATACAGTGCATAAAATATATTTATATATATACCCTTATACACCATTTTAATAAAAAATATCACAAAATTCTTCTAAGTCCCTCGGGAAGAGTGAAAGACGCGCACGTTCATTTTCAGAGCTCCTAGACCTTCCCATAAGAAGTTAGCCAAAAAGTAGCTTCGAAAAACGCTTAGGTGAAGTTTCAGAGTTGCTTCTAATGTACCAAAGCTGGACTTAGACATAATTTCACTCTCACAACATTATGGCTGGTTGGAGACAGTCCGAAACACAAGTACCGGGTCCATGGTTCTGGGCGTATACTGGGGGGACGGGGACGACTCCCATTAACCCCTGACTATACCGGGGATACGCTTATCACAATGCCTTTCTGGTCTGTGCTGAAGCAGGGCATTCTGGCAGCCAAGTGGCTTGACCTTTATTAGTGAGCCTGGTTACCCCCTCTCGGAACAACAGACTTAGAAATCGCCAGCTCATATACAGTGCATAAAATATATTTAGATATATACACTTATACACCATTTTAATAAAAAATATCACAAAATTCTTCTACAGTAAGTCCCTCGGGAAGAGTGAATGACGCGCACGTTCATTTTCAGAGCTCCTAGACCTTCCTATAAGAAGTTAGCCAAAAAGTAGCTTCGAAAAACGCTTAGGTTAAGTTTCAGAGTTGCTTCTAATGTACCGAAGCTGGACTTAGACATAATGTCACTCTCACAACATTATGGCTGGTTGGAGACAGTCCGAACCACAAGTACCGGGTCCATGGTTCTGGGCGTATACTGGGGGGACGGGGGGGACTCCCATTAACCCCTGACTATACCGGGGATACGCTTATCACAATGCCTTTCTGGTCTGTGCTGAAGCAGGGCATTCTGGCAGCCAAGTGGCTTGACCTTTATTAGTGAGCCTGGTTACCCCCTCTCGGAACAACAGACTTAGAAATCGCCAGCTCATATACAGTGCATAAAATATATTTATATATATACCCTTATACACCATTTTAATAAAAAATATCACAAAATTCTTCTAAGTACCTCGGGAAGAGTGAAAGACGCGCACGTTCATTTTCAGAGCTCCTAGACCTTCCTATAAGAAGTTAGCCAAAAAGTAGCTTCGAAAAACGCTTAGGTTAAGTTTCAGAGTTGCTTCTAATGTACCGAAGCTGGACTTAGACATAATTTCACTCTCACAACATTATGGCTGGTTGGAGACAGTCCGAACCACAAGTACCGGGTCCATGGTTCTGGGCGTATACTGGGGGGACGGGGACGACTCCCATTAACCCCTGACTATACCGGGGATACGCTTATCACAATGCCTTTCTGGTCTGTGCTGAAGCAGGGTATTCTGGCAGCCAAGTGGCTTGACCTTAATTAGTGAGCCTGGTTACCCCCTCTCGGAACCACAGACTTAGAAATCGCCAGCTCATATACAGTGCATAAAATATATTTATATATATACCCTTATACACCATTTTAATAAAAAATATCACAAAATTCTTCTAAGTCCCTCGGGAAGAGTGAAAGACGCGCACGTTCATTTTCAGAGCTCCTAGACCTTCCCATAAGAAGTTAGCCAAAAAGTAGCTTCGAAAAACGCTTAGGTTAAGTTTCAGAGTTGCTTCTAATGTACCGAAGCTGGACTTAACATAATTTCACTCTCACAACATTATGGCTGGTTGGAGACAGTCCGAACCACAAGTACCGGGTCCATGGTTCTCGGCGTATACTGGGGGGACGGGGACGACTCCCATTAACCCCTGACTATACCGGGGATACGCTTATCACAATGCCTTTCTGGTCTGTGCTGAAGCAGGGCATTCTGGCAGCCAAGTGGCTTGACCTAAATTAGTGAGCCTGGTTACCCCCTCTCGGAACCACAGACTTAGAAATCGCCAGCTCATATACAGTGCATAAAATATATTTATATATATACCCTTATACACCATTTTAATAAAAAATATCACAAAATTCTTCTAAGTCCCTCGGGAAGAGTGAAAGACGCGCACGTTCATTTTCAGAGCTCCTAGACCTTCCCATAAGAAGTTAGCCAAAAAGTAGCTTCGAAAAACGCTTAGGTGAAGTTTCAGAGTTGCTTCTAATGTACCAAAGCTGGACTTAGACATAATTTCACTCTCACAACAGTATGGCTGGTTGGAGACAGTCCGAACCACAAGTACCGGGTCCATGGTTCTGGGCGTATACTGGGGGGACGGGGACGACTCCCATTAACCCCTGACTATACCGGGGATACGCTTATCACAATGCCTTTCTGGTCTGTGCTGAAGCAGGGCATTCTGGCAGCCAAGTGGCTTGACCTTAATTAGTGAGCCTGGTTACCCCCTCTCGGAACCACAGACTTAGAAATCGCCAGCTCATATACAGTGCATAAAATATATTTATATATATACCCTTATACACCATTTTAATAAAAAATATCACAAAATTCTTCTAAGTCCCTCGGGAAGAGTGAAAGACGCGCACGTTCATTTTCAGAGCTCCTAGACCTTCCCATAAGAAGTTAGCCAAAAAGTAGCTTCGAAAAACGCTTAGGTGAAGTTTCAGAGTTGCTTCTAATGTACCAAAGCTGGACTTAGACATAATTTCACTCTCACAACATTATGGCTGGTTGGAGACAGTCCGAACCACAAGTACCGGGTCCATGGTTCTGGGCGTATACTGGGGGGACGGGGACGACTCCCATTAACCCCTGACTATACCGGGGATACGCTTATCACAATGCCTTTCTGGTCTGTGCTGAAGCAGGGCATTCTGGCAGCCAAGTGGCTTGACCTTTATTAGTGAGCCTGGTTACCCCCTCTCGGAACAACAGACTTAGAAATCGCCAGCTCATATACAGTGCATAAAATATATTTAGATATATACCCTTATACACCATTTTAATAAAAAATATCACAAAATTCTTCTACAGTAAGTCCCTCGGGAAGAGTGAATGACGCGCACGTTCATTTTCAGAGCTCCTAGACCTTCCTATAAGAAGTTAGCCAAAAAGTAGCTTCGAAAAACGCTTAGGTTAAGTTTCAGAGTTGCTTCTAATGTACCGAAGCTGGACTTAGACATAATGTCACTCTCACAACATTATGGCTGGTTGGAGACAGTCCGAACCACAAGTACCGGGTCCATGGTTCTGGGCGTATACTGGGGGGACGGGGGGGACTCCCATTAACCCCTGACTATACCGGGGATACGCTTATCACAATGCCTTTCTGGTCTGTGCTGAAGCAGGGCATTCTGGCAGCCAAGTGGCTTGACCTTTATTAGTGAGCCTGGTTACCCCCTCTCGGAACAACAGACTTAGAAATCGCCAGCTCATATACAGTGCATAAAATATATTTATATATATACCCTTATACACCATTTTAATAAAAAATATCACAAAATTCTTCTAAGTCCCTCGGGAAGAGTGAAAGACGCGCACGTTCATTTTCAGAGCTCCTAGACCTTCCCATAAGAAGTTAGCCAAAAAGTAGCTTCGAAAAACGCTTAGGTTACGTTTCAGAGTTGCTTCTAATGTACCGAAGCTGGACTTAGACATAATTTCACTCTCACAACATTATGGCTGGTTGGAGACAGTCCGAACCACAAGTACCGGGTCCATGGTTCTGGGCGTATACTGGGGGGACGGGGACGACTCCCATTAACCCCTGACTATACCGGGGATACGCTTATCACAATGCCTTTCTGGTCTGTGCTGAAGCAGGGCATTCTGGCAGCCAAGTGGCTTGACCTTTATTAGTGAGCCTGGTTACCCCCTCTCGGAACCACAGACTTAGAAATCGCCAGCTCATATACAGTGCATAAAAAATATTTATATATATACCCTTATACACCATTTTAATAAAAAATATCACAAAATTCTTCTAAGTCCCTCGGGAAGAGTGAAAGACGCGCACGTTCATTTTCAGAGCTCCTAGACCTTCCCATAAGAAGTTAGCCAAAAAGTAGCTTCGAAAAACGCTTAGGTTAAGTTTCAGAGTTGCTTCTAATGTACCGAAGCTGGACTTAACATAATTTCACTCTCACAACATTATGGCTGGTTGGAGACAGTCCGAACCACAAGTACCGGGTCCATGGTTCTCGGCGTATACTGGGGGGACGGGGACGACTCCCATTAACCCCTGACTATACCGGGGATACGCTTATCACAATGCCTTTCTGGTCTGTGCTGAAGCAGGGCATTCTGGCAGCCAAGTACCTTGACCTTTATTAGTGAGCCTGGTTACCCCCTCTCGGAACAACAGACTTAGAAATCGCCAGCTCATATACAGTGCATAAAATATATTTATATATATACCCTTATACACCATTTTAATAAAAAATATCACAAAATTCTTCTAAGTCCCTCGGGAAGAGTGAAAGACGCGCACGTTCATTTTCAGAGCTCCTAGACCTTCCTATAAGAAGTTAGCCAAAAAGTAGCTTCGAAAAACGCTTAGGTTAAGTTTCAGAGTTGCTTCTAAAGTACCGAAGCTGGACTTAGACATAATTTCACTCTCACAACATTATGGCTGGTTGGAGACAGTCCGAACCACAAGTACCGGGTCCATGGTTCTGGGCGTATACTGGGGGGACGGGGGGGACTCCCATTAACCCCTGACTATACCGGGGATACGCTTATCACAATGCCTTTCTGGTCTGTGCTGAAGCAGGGCATTCTGGCAGCCAAGTGGCTTGACCTTTATTAGTGAGCCTGGTTACCCCCTCTCGGAACAACAGACTTAGAAATCGCCAGCTCATATACAGTGCATAAAATATATTTATATATATACCCTTATACACCATTTTAATAAAAAATATCACAAAATTCTTCTAAGTCCCTCGGGAAGAGTGAAAGACGCGCACGTTCATTTTCAGCGCTCCTAGACCTTCCCATAAGAAGTTAGCCAAAAAGTAGCTTCGAAAAACGCTTAGGTAAAGTTTCAGAGTTGCTTCTAATGTACCGAAGCTGGACTTAACATAATTTCACTCTCACAACATTATGGCTGGTTGGAGACAGTCCGAACCACAAGTACCGGGTCCATGGTTCTGGGCGTATACTGGGGGGACGGGGGGGACTCCCATTAACCCCTGACTGTACCGGGGATACGCTTATCACAATGCCTTTCTGGTCTGTGCTGAAGCAGGGCATTCTGGCAGCCAAGTGGCTTGACCTTTATTAGTGAGCCTGGTTACCCCCTCTCGGAACAACAGACTTAGAAATCGCCAGCTCATATACAGTGCATAAAATATATTTATATATATACCCTTATACACCATTTTAATAAAAAATATCACAAAATTCTTCTAAGTCCCTCGGGAAGAGTGAAAGACGCGCACGTTCATTTTCAGAGCTCCTAGACCTTCCTATAAGAAGTTAGCCAAAAAGTAGCTTCGAAAAACGCTTAGGTTAAGTTTCAGAGTTGCTTCTAATGTACCGAAGCTGGACTTAGACATAATTTCACTGTCACAACATTATGGCTGGTTGGAGACAGTCCGAACCACAAGTACCGGGTCCATGGTTCTGGGCGTATACTGGGGGGACGGGGGGGACTCCCATTAACCCCTGACTATACCGGGGATACGCTTATCACAATGCCTTTCTGGTCTGTGCTGAAGCAGGGCATTCTGGCAGCCAAGTGGCTTGACCTTAATTAGTGAGCCTGGTTACCCCCTCTCGGAACCACAGACTTAGAAATCGCCAGCTCATATACAGTGCATAAAATATATTTATATATATACCCTTATACACCATTTTAATAAAAAATATCACAAAATTCTTCTAAGTCCCTCGGGAAGAGTGAAAGACGCGCACGTTCATTTTCAGAGCTCCTAGACCTTCCCATAAGAAGTTAGCCAAAAAGTAGCTTCGAAAAACGCTTAGGTGAAGTTTCAGAGTTGCTTCTAATGTACCAAAGCTGGACTTAGACATAATTTCACTCTCACAACATTATGGCTGGTTGGAGACAGTCCGAACCACAAGTACCGGGTCCATGGTTCTGGGCGTATACTGGGGGGACGGGGACGACTCCCATTAACCCCTGACTATACCGGGGATACGCTTATCACAATGCCTTTCTGGTCTGTGCTGAAGCAGGGCATTCTGGCAGCCAAGTGGCTTGACCTTTATTAGTGAGCCTGGTTACCCCCTCTCGGAACAACAGACTTAGAAATCGCCAGCTCATATACAGTGCATAAAATATATTTAGATATATACCCTTATACACCATTTTAATAAAAAATATCACAAAATTCTTCTACAGTAAGTCCCTCGGGAAGAGTGAATGACGCGCACGTTCATTTTCAGAGCTCCTAGACCTTCCTATAAGAAGTTAGCCAAAAAGTAGCTTCGAAAAACGCTTAGGTTAAGTTTCAGAGTTGCTTCTAATGTACCGAAGCTGGACTTAGACATAATGTCACTCTCACAACATTATGGCTGGTTGGAGACAGTCCGAACCACAAGTACCGGGTCCATGGTTCTGGGCGTATACTGGGGGGACGGGGGGGACTCCCATTAACCCCTGACTATACCGGGGATACGCTTATCACAATGCCTTTCTGGTCTGTGCTGAAGCAGGGCATTCTGGCAGCCAAGTGGCTTGACCTTTATTAGTGAGCCTGGTTACCCCCTCTCGGAACAACAGACTTAGAAATCGCCAGCTCATATACAGTGCATAAAATATATTTATATATATACCCTTATACACCATTTTAATAAAAAATATCACAAAATTCTTCTAAGTCCCTCGGGAAGAGTGAAAGACGCGCACGTTCATTTTCAGAGCTCCTAGACCTTCCTATAAGAAGTTAGCCAAAAAGTAGCTTCGAAAAACGCTTAGGTTAAGTTTCAGAGTTGCTTCTAATGTACCGAAGCTGGACTTAGACATAATTTCACTCTCACAACATTATGGCTGGTTGGAGACAGTCCGAACCACAAGTACCGGGTCCATGGTTCTGGGCGTATACTGGGGGGACGGGGACGACTCCCATTAACCCCTGACTATACCGGGGATACGCTTATCACAATGCCTTTCTGGTCTGTGCTGAAGCAGGGCATTCTGGCAGCCAAGTGGCTTGACCTTAATTAGTGAGCCTGGTTACCCCCTCTCGGAACCACAGACTTAGAAATCGCCAGCTCATATACAGTGCATAAAATATATTTATATATATACCCTTATACACCATTTTAATAAAAAATATCACAAAATTCTTCTAAGTCCCTCGGGAAGAGTGAAAGACGCGCACGTTCATTTTCAAAGCTCCTAGACCTTCCTATAAGAAGTTAGCCAAAAAGTAGCTTCGAAAAACGCTTAGGTTAAGTTTCAGAGTTGCTTCTAATGTACCAAATCTGGACTTAGACATAATTTCACTCTCACAACATTATGGCTGGTTGGAGACAGTCCTAACCACAAGTACCGGGTCCATGGTTCTGGGCGTATACTGGGGGGACGGGGGGGACTCCCATTAACCCCTGACTATACTGGGGATACGCTTATCACAATGCCTTTCTGGTCTGTGCTGAAGCAGGGCATTCTGGCATCCAAGTGGCTTGACCTTTATTAGTGAGCCTGGTTACCCCCTCTCGGAACCACAGACTTAGAAATCGCCAGCTCATATACAGTGCATAAAATATATTTATATATATACCCTTATACACCATTTTAATAAAAAATATCACAAAATTCTTCTAAGTCCCTCGGGAAGAGTGAAAGACGCGCACGTTCATTTTCAGAGCTCCTAGACCTTCCCATAAGAAGTTAGCCAAAAAGTAGCTTCGAAAAACGCTTAGGTTAAGTTTCAGAGTTGCTTCTAATGTACCGAAGCTGGACTTAACATAATTTCACTCTCACAACATTATGGCTGGTTGGAGACAGTCCGAACCACAAGTACCGGGTCCATGGTTCTCGGCGTATACTGGGGGGACGGGGACGACTCCCATTAACCCCTGACTATACCGGGGATACGCTTATCACAATGCCTTTCTGGTCTGTGCTGAAGCAGGGCATTCTGGCAGCCAAGTGGCTTGACCTTAATTAGTGAGCCTGGTTACCCCCTCTCGGAACCACAGACTTAGAAATCGCCAGCTCATATACAGTGCATAAAATATATTTATATATATACCCTTATACACCATTTTAATAAAAAATATCACAAAATTCTTCTAAGTCCCTCGGGAAGAGTGAAAGACGCGCACGTTCATTTTCAGCGCTCCTAGACCTTCCCATAAGAAGTTAGCCAAAAAGTAGCTTCGAAAAACGCTTAGGTAAAGTTTCAGAGTTGCTTCTAATGTACCGAAGCTGGACTTAACATAATTTCACTCTCACAACATTATGGCTGGTTGGAGACAGTCCGAACCACAAGTACCGGGTCCATGGTTCTGGGCGTATACTGGGGGGACGGGGGGGACTCCCATTAACCCCTGACTGTACCGGGGATACGCTTATCACAATGCCTTTCTGGTCTGTGCTGAAGCAGGGCATTCTGGCAGCCAAGTGGCTTGACCTTTATTAGTGAGCCTGGTTACCCCCTCTCGGAACCACAGACTTAGAAATCGCCAGCTCATATACAGTGCATAAAATATATTTATATATATACCCTTATACACCATTTTAATAAAAAATATCACAAAATTCTTCTAAGTCCCTCGGGAAGAGTGAAAGACGCGCACGTTCATTTTCAGAGCTCCTAGACCTTCCTATAAGAAGTTAGCCAAAAAGTAGCTTCGAAAAACGCTTAGGTTAAGTTTCAGAGTTGCTTCTAATGTACCGAAGCTGGACTTAGACATAATGTCACTCTCACAACATTATGGCTGGTTGGAGACAGTCCGAACCACAAGTACCGGGTCCATGGTTCTGGGCGTATACTGGGGGGACGGGGGGGACTCCCATTAACCCCTGACTATACCGGGGATACGCTTATCACAATGCCTTTCTGGTCTGTGCTGAAGCAGGGCATTCTGGCAGCCAAGTGGCTTGACCTTTATTAGTGAGCCTGGTTACCCCCTCTCGGAACAACAGACTTAGAAATCGCCAGCTCATATACAGTGCATAAAATATATTTATATATATACCCTTATACACCATTTTAATAAAAAATATCACAAAATTCTTCTAAGTCCCTCGGGAAGAGTGAAAGACGCGCACGTTCATTTTCAGAGCTCCTAGACCTTCCTATAAGAAGTTAGCCAAAAAGTAGCTTCGAAAAACGCTTAGGTTAAGTTTCAGAGTTGCTTCTAATGTACCGAAGCTGGACTTAGACATAATTTCACTCTCACAACATTATGGCTGGTTGGAGACAGTCCGAACCACAAGTACCGGGTCCATGGTTCTGGGCGTATACTGGGGGGACGGGGACGACTCCCATTAACCCCTGACTATACCGGGGATACGCTTATCACAATGCCTTTCTGGTCTGTGCTGAAGCAGGGCATTCTGGCAGCCAAGTGGCTTGACCTTAATTAGTGAGCCTGGTTACCCCCTCTCGGAACCACAGACTTAGAAATCGCCAGCTCATATACAGTGCATAAAATATATTTATATATATACCCTTATACACCATTTTAATAAAAAATATCACAAAATTCTTCTAAGTCCCTCGGGAAGAGTGAAAGACGCGCACGTTCATTTTCAAAGCTCCTAGACCTTCCTATAAGAAGTTAGCCAAAAAGTAGCTTCGAAAAACGCTTAGGTTAAGTTTCAGAGTTGCTTCTAATGTACCAAATCTGGACTTAGACATAATTTCACTCTCACAACATTATGGCTGGTTGGAGACAGTCCGAACCACAAGTACCGGGTCCATGGTTCTGGGCGTATACTGGGGGGACGGGGACGACTCCCATTAACCCCTGACTATACCGGGGATACGCTTATCACAATGCCTTTCTGGTCTGTGCTGAAGCAGGGCATTCTGGCAGCCAAGTGGCTTGACCTTAATTAGTGAGCCTGGTTACCCCCTCTCGGAACCACAGACTTAGAAATCGCCAGCTCATATACAGTGCATAAAATATATTTATATATATACCCTTATACACCATTTTAATAAAAAATATCACAAAATTCTTCTAAGTCCCTCGGGAAGAGTGAAAGATGTGCACGTTCATTTTCAGAGCTCCTAGACCTTCCCATAAGAAGTTAGCCAAAAAGTAGCTTCGAAAAACGCTTAGGTGAAGTTTCAGAGTTGCTTCTAATGTACCAAAGCTGGACTTAGACATAATTTCACTCTCACAACATTATGGCTGGTTGGAGACAGTCCGAACCACAAGTACCGGGTCCATGGTTCTGGGCGTATACTGGGGGGACGGGGGGGACTCCCATTAACCCCTGACTATACCGGGGATACGCTTATCACAATGCCTTTCTGGTCTGTGCTGAAGCAGGGCATTCTGGCAGCCAAGTGGCTTGACCTTTATTAGTGAGCCTGGTTACCCCCTCTCGGAACAACAGACTTAGAAATCGCCAGCTCATATACAGTGCATAAAATATATTTATATATATACCCTTATACACCATTTTAATAAAAAATATCACAAAATTCTTCTAAGTCCCTCGGGAAGAGTGAAAGACGCGCACGTTCATTTTCAGCGCTCCTAGACCTTCCCATAAGAAGTTAGCCAAAAAGTAGCTTCGAAAAACGCTTAGGTAAAGTTTCAGAGTTGCTTCTAATGTACCGAAGCTGGACTTAACATAATTTCACTCTCACAACATTATGGCTGGTTGGAGACAGTCCGAACCACAAGTACCGGGTCCATGGTTCTGGGCGTATACTGGGGGGACGGGGGGGACTCCCATTAACCCCTGACTGTACCGGGGATACGCTTATCACAATGCCTTTCTGGTCTGTGCTGAAGCAGGGCATTCTGGCAGCCAAGTGGCTTGACCTTTATTAGTGAGCCTGGTTACCCCCTCTCGGAACAACAGACTTAGAAATCGCCAGCTCATATACAGTGCATAAAATATATTTATATATATACCCTTATACACCATTTTAATAAAAAATATCACAAAATTCTTCTAAGTCCCTCGGGAAGAGTGAAAGACGCGCACGTTCATTTTCAGAGCTCCTAGACCTTCCTATAAGAAGTTAGCCAAAAAGTAGCTTCGAAAAACGCTTAGGTTAAGTTTCAGAGTTGCTTCTAATGTACCGAAGCTGGACTTAGACATAATTTCACTGTCACAACATTATGGCTGGTTGGAGACAGTCCGAACCACAAGTACCGGGTCCATGGTTCTGGGCGTATACTGGGGGGACGGGGGGGACTCCCATTAACCCCTGACTATACCGGGGATACGCTTATCACAATGCCTTTCTGGTCTGTGCTGAAGCAGGGCATTCTGGCAGCCAAGTGGCTTGACCTTAATTAGTGAGCCTGGTTACCCCCTCTCGGAACCACAGACTTAGAAATCGCCAGCTCATATACAGTGCATAAAATATATTTATATATATACCCTTATACACCATTTTAATAAAAAATATCACAAAATTCTTCTAAGTCCCTCGGGAAGAGTGAAAGACGCGCACGTTCATTTTCAGAGCTCCTAGACCTTCCCATAAGAAGTTAGCCAAAAAGTAGCTTCGAAAAACGCTTAGGTTAAGTTTCAGAGTTGCTTCTAATGTACCGAAGCTGGACTTAGACATAATTTCACTGTCACAACATTATGGCTGGTTGGAGACAGTCCGAACCACAAGTACCGGGTCCATGGTTCTGGGCGTATACTGGGGGGACGGGGGGGACTCCCATTAACCCCTGACTATACCGGGGATACGCTTATCACAATGCCTTTCTGGTCTGTGCTGAAGCAGGGCATTCTGGCAGCCAAGTGGCTTGACCTTAATTAGTGAGCCTGGTTACCCCCTCTCGGAACCACAGACTTAGAAATCGCCAGCTCATATACAGTGCATAAAATATATTTATATATATACCCTTATACACCATTTTAATAAAAAATATCACAAAATTCTTCTAAGTCCCTCGGGAAGAGTGAAAGACGCGCACGTTCATTTTCAGAGCTCCTAGACCTTCCCATAAGAAGTTAGCCAAAAAGTAGCTTCGAAAAACGCTTAGGTGAAGTTTCAGAGTTGCTTCTAATGTACCAAAGCTGGACTTAGACATAATTTCACTCTCCCAACATTATGGCTGGTTGGAGACAGTCCGAACCACAAGTACCGGGTCCATGGTTCTGGGCGTATACTGGGGGGACGGGGACGACTCCCATTAACCCTAGACTATACCGGGGATACGCTTATCACAATGCCTTTCTGGTCTGTGCTGAAGCAGGGCATTCTGGCAGCCAAGTGGCTTGACCTTAATTAGTGAGCCTGGTTACCCGCTCTCGGAACCACAGACTTAGAAATCGCCAGCTCATATACAGTGCATAAAATATATTTATATATATACCCTTATACACCATTTTAATAAAAAATATCACAAAATTCTTCTAAGTCCCTCGGGAAGAGTGAAAGACGCGAACGTTCATTTTCAGAGCTCCTAGACCTTCCCATAAGAAGTTAGCCAAAAAGTAGCTTCGAAAAACGCTTAGGTGAAGTTTCAGAGTTGCTTCTAATGTACCAAAGCTGGACTTAGACATAATTTCACTCTCACAACATTATGGCTGGTTGGAGACAGTCCGAACCACAAGTACCGGGTCCATGGTTCTGGGCGTATACTGGGGGGACGGGGACGACTCCCATTAACCCCTGACTATACCGGGGATACGCTTATCACAATGCCTTTCTGGTCTGTGCTGAAGCAGGGCATTCTGGCAGCCAAGTGGCTTGACCTTTATTAGTGAGCCTGGTTACCCCCTCTCGGAACAACAGACTTAGAAATCGCCAGCTCATATACAGTGCATAAAATATATTTATATATATACCCTTATACACCATTTTAATAAAAAATATCACAAAATTCTTCTAAGTCCCTCGGAAAGAGTGAAAGACGCGCACGTTCATTTTCAGAGCTCCTAAACCTTCCCATAAGAAGTTAGCCAAAAAGTAGCTTCGAAAAACGCTTAGGTTAAGTTTCAGAGTTGCTTCTAATGTACCGAAGCTGGACTTAACATAATTTCACTCTCACAACATTATGGCTGGTTGGAGACAGTCCGAACCACAAGTACCGGGTCCATGGTTCTCGGCGTATACTGGTGGGACGGGGGGGACTCCCATTAACCCCTGACTATACCGGGGATACGCTTATCACAATGCCTTTCTGGTCTGTGCTGAAGCAGGGCATTCTGGCAGCCAAGTGGCTTGACCTTAATTAGTGAGCCTGGTTACCCCCTCTCGGAACCACAGACTTAGAAATCGCCAGCTCATATACAGTGCATAAAATATATTTATATATATACCCTTATACACCATTTTAATAAAAAATATCACAAAATTCTTCTAAGTCCCTCGGGAAGAGTGAAAGATGCGCACGTTCATTTTCAGAGCTCCTAGACCTTCCCATAAGAAGTTAGCCAAAAAGTAGCTTCGAAAAACGCTTAGGTGAAGTTTCAGAGTTGCTTCTAATGTACCAAAGCTGGACTTAGACATAATTTCACTCTCACAACATTATGGCTGGTTGGAGACAGTCCGAACCACAAGTACCGGGTCCATGGTTCTGGGCGTATACTGGGGGGACAGGGATGACTCCCATTAACCCCTGACTATACCGGGGATACGCTTATCACAATGCCTTTCTGGTCTGTGCTGAAGCAGGGCATTCTGGCAGCCAAGTACCTTGACCTTTATTAGTGAGCCTGGTTACCCCCTCTCGGAACAACAGACTTAGAAATCGCCAGCTCATATACAGTGCATAAAATATATTTATATATATACCCTTATACACCATTTTAATAAAAAATATCACAAAATTCTTCTAAGTCCCTCGGGAAGAGTGAAAGACGCGCACGTTCATTTTCAGAGCTCCTAGACCTTCCTATAAGAAGTTAGCCAAAAAGTAGCTTCGAAAAACGCTTAGGTTAAGTTTCAGAGTTGCTTCTAATGTACCGAAGCTGGACTTAGACATAATTTCACTCTCACAACATTATGGCTGGTTGGAGACAGTCCGAACCACAAGTACCGGGTCCATGGTTCTCGGCGTATACTGGGGGGACGGGGGGGACTCCCATTAACCCCTGACTATACCGGGGATACGCTTATCACAATGCCTTTCTGGTCTGTGCTGAAGCAGGGCATTCTGGCAGCCAAGTGGCTTGACCTTAATTAGTGAGCCTGGTTACCCCCTCTCGGAACCACAGACTTAGAAATCGCCAGCTCATATACAGTGCATAAAATATATTTTTATATATACCCTTATACACCATTTTAATAAAAAATATCACAAAATTCTTCTAAGTCCCTCGGGAAGAGTGAAAGACGCGCACGTTCATTTTCAGAGCTCCTAGACCTTCCCATAAGAAGTTAGCCAAAAAGTAGCTTCGAAAAACGCTTAGGTGAAGTTTCAGAGTTGCTTCTAATGTACCAAAGCTGGACTTAGACATAATTTCACTCTCACAACATTATGGCTGGTTGGAGACAGTCCGAACCACAAGTACCGGGTCCATGGTTCTGGGCGTATACTGGGGGGACGGGGACGACTCCCATTAACCCCTGACTATACCGGGGATACGCTTATCACAATGCCTTTCTGGTCTGTGCTGAAGCAGGGCATTCTGGCAGCCAAGTGGCTTGACCTTTATTAGTGAGCCTGGTTACCCCCTCTCGGAACAACAGACTTAGAAATCGCCAGCTCATATACAGTGCATAAAATATATTTATATATATACCCTTATACACCATTTTAATAAAAAATATCACAAAATTCTTCTAAGTCCCTCGGGAAGAGTGAAAGACGCGCACGTTCATTTTCAGAGCTCCTAGACCTTCCCATAAGAAGTTAGCCAAAAAGTAGCTTCGAAAAACGCTTAGGTTAAGTTTCAGAGTTGCTTCTAATGTACCGAAGCTGGACTTAACATAATTTCACTCTCACAACATTATGGCTGGTTGGAGACAGTCCGAACCACAAGTACCGGGTCCATGGTTCTCGGCGTATACTGGGGGGACGGGGGGGACTCCCATTAACCCCTGACTATACCGGGGATACGCTTATCACAATTCCTTTCTGGTCTGTGCTGAAGCAGGGCATTCTGGCAGCCAAGTGGCTTGACCTTAATTAGTGAGCCTGGTTACCCCCTCTCGGAACCACAGACTTAGAAATCGCCAGCTCATATACAGTGCATAAAATATATTTATATATATACCCTTATACACCATTTTAATAAAAAATATCACAAAATTCTTCTAAGTCCCTCGGGAAGAGTGAAAGATGCGCACGTTCATTTTCAGAGCTCCTAGACCTTCCCATAAGAAGTTAGCCAAAAAGTAGCTTCGAAAAACGCTTAGGTGAAGTTTCAGAGTTGCTTCTAATGTACCAAAGCTGGACTTAGACATAATTTCACTCTCACAACATTATGGCTGGTTGGAGACAGTCCGAACCACAAGTACCGGGTCCATGGTTCTGGGCGTATACTGGGGGGACAGGGATGACTCCCATTAACCCCTGACTATACCGGGGATACGCTTATCACAATGCCTTTCTGGTCTGTGCTGAAGCAGGGCATTCTGGCAGCCAAGTACCTTGACCTTTATTAGTGAGCCTGGTTACCCCCTCTCGGAACAACAGACTTAGAAATCGCCAGCTCATATACAGTGCATAAAATATATTTATATATATACCCTTATACACCATTTTAATAAAAAATATCACAAAATTCTTCTAAGTCCCTCGGGAAGAGTGAAAGACGCGCACGTTCATTTTCAGAGCTCCTAAACCTTCCCATAAGAAGTTAGCCAAAAAGTAGCTTCGAAAAACGCTTAGGTTAAGTTTCAGAGTTGCTTCTAATGTACCGAAGCTGGACTTAGACATAATTTCACTGTCACAACATTATGGCTGGTTGGAGACAGTCCGAACCACAAGTACCGGGTCCATGGTTCTGGGCGTATACTGGGGGGACGGGGGGGACTCCCATTAACCCCTGACTATACCGGGGATACGCTTACCACAATTCCTTTCTGGTCTGTGCTGAAGCAGGGCATTCTGGCAGCCAAGTGGCTTGACCTTAATTAGTGAGCCTGGTTTCCCTCTCTCGGAACCACAGACTTAGAAATCGCCAGCTCATATACAGTGCATAAAATATATTTATATATATACCCTTATACACCATTTTAATAAAAAATATCACAAAATTCTTCTACTGTAAGTCCCTCGGGAAGAGTGAAAGACGCGCACGTTCATTTTCAGAGCTCCTAGACCTTCCCATAAGAAGTTAGCCAAAAAGTAGCTTCGAAAAACGCTTAGGTGAAGTTTCAGAGTTGCTTCTAATGTACCAAAGCTGGACTTAGACATAATTTCACTCTCACAACATTATGGCTGGTTGGAGACAGTCCGAACCACAAGTACCGGGTCCATGGTTCTGGGCGTATACTGGGGGGACGGGGACGACTCCCATTAACCCCTGACTATACCGGGGATACGCTTATCACAATGCCTTTCTGGTCTGTGCTGAAGCAGGGCATTCTGGCAGCCAAGTGGCTTGACCTTTATTAGTGAGCCTGGTTACCCCCTCTCGGAACAACAGACTTAGAAATCGCCAGCTCATATACAGTGCATAAAATATATTTATATATATACCCTTATACACCATTTTAATAAAAAATATCACAAAATTCTTCTAAGTCCCTCGGGAAGAGTGAAAGACGCGCACGTTCATTTTCAGAGCTCCTAGACCTTCCCATAAGAAGTTAGCCAAAAAGTAGCTTCGAAAAACGCTTAGGTTAAGTTTCAGAGTTGCTTCTAATGTACCGAAGCTGGACTTAACATAATTTCACTCTCACAACATTATGGCTGGTTGGAGACAGTCCGAACCACAAGTACCGGGTCCATGGTTCTCGGCGTATACTGGGGGGACGGGGGGGACTCCCATTAACCCCTGACTATACCGGGGATACGCTTATCACAATGCCTTTCTGGTCTGTGCTGAAGCAGGGCATTCTGGCAGCCAAGTGGCTTGACCTTAATTAGTGAGCCTGGTTACCCGCTCTCGGAACCACAGACTTAGAAATCGCCAGCTCATATACAGTGCATAAAATATATTTATATATATACCCTTATACACCATTTTAATAAAAAATATCACAAAATTCTTCTAAGTCCCTCGGGAAGAGTGAAAGACGCGAACGTTCATTTTCAGAGCTCCTAGACCTTCCCATAAGAAGTTAGCCAAAAAGTAGCTTCGAAAAACGCTTAGGTGAAGTTTCAGAGTTGCTTCTAATGTACCAAAGCTGGACTTAGACATAATTTCACTCTCACAACATTATGGCTGGTTGGAGACAGTCCGAACCACAAGTACCGGGTCCATGGTTCTCGGCGTATACTGGGGGGACGGGGGGGACTCCCATTAACCCCTGACTATACCGGGGATACGCTTATCACAATGCCTTTCTGGTCTGTGCTGAAGCAGGGCATTCTGGCAGCCAAGTGGCTTGACCTTAATTAGTGAGCCTGGTTACCCGCTCTCGGAACCACAGACTTAGAAATCGCCAGCTCATATACAGTGCATAAAATATATTTATATATATACCCTTATACACCATTTTAATAAAAAATATCACAAAATTCTTCTAAGTCCCTCGGGAAGAGTGAAAGACGCGAACGTTCATTTTCAGAGCTCCTAGACCTTCCCATAAGAAGTTAGCCACAAAGTAGCTTCGAAAAACGCTTAGGTGAAGTTTCAGAGTTGCTTCTAATGTACCAAAGCTGGACTTAGACATAATTTCACTCTCACAACATTATGGCTGGTTGGAGACAGTCCGAACCACAAGTACCGGGTCCATGGTTCTGGGCGTATACTGGGGGGACGGGGACGACTCCCATTAACCCCTGACTATACCGGGGATACGCTTATCACAATGCCTTTCTGGTCTGTGCTGAAGCAGGGCATTCTGGCAGCCAAGTGGCTTGACCTTTATTAGTGAGCCTGGTTACCCCCTCTCGGAACAACAGACTTAGAAATCGCCAGCTCATATACAGTGCATAAAATATATTTATATATATACCCTTATACACCATTTTAATAAAAAATATCACAAAATTCTTCTAAGTCCCTCGGGAAGAGTGAAATACGCGCACGTTCATTTTCAGAGCTCCTAAACCTTCCCATAAGAAGTTAGCCAAAAAGTAGCTTCGAAAAACGCTTAGGTTAAGTTTCAGAGTTGCTTCTAATGTACCGAAGCTGGACTTAACATAATTTCACTCTCACAACATTATGGCTGGTTGGAGACAGTCCGAACCACAAGTACCGGGTCCATGGTTCTCGGCGTATACTGGGGGGACGGGGGGGACTCCCATTAACCCCTGACTATACCGGGGATACGCTTATCACAATGCCTTTCAGGTCTGTGCTGAAGCAGGGCATTCTGGCAGCCAAGTACCTTGACCTTTATTAGTGAGCCTGGTTACCCCCTCTCGGAAAAACAGACTTAGAAATCGCCAGCTCATATACAGTGCATAAAATATATTTATATATATACCCTTATACACCATTTTAATAAAAAATATCACAAAATTCTTCTAAGTCCCTCGGGAAGAGTGAAAGATGCGCACGTTCATTTTCAGAGCTCCTAGACCTTCCCATAAGAAGTTAGCCAAAAAGTAGCTTCGAAAAACGCTTAGGTGAAGTTTCAGAGTTGCTTCTAATGTACCAAAGCTGGACTTAGACATAATTTCACTCTCACAACATTATGGCTGGTTGGAGACAGTCCGAACCACAAGTACCGGGTCCATGGTTCTGGGCGTATACTGGGGGGACAGGGATGACTCCCATTAACCCCTGACTATACCGGGGATACGCTTATCACAATGCCTTTCTGGTCTGTGCTGAAGCAGGGCATTCTGGCAGCCAAGTACCTTGACCTTTATTAGTGAGCCTGGTTACCCCCTCTCGGAAAAACAGACTTAGAAATCGCCAGCTCATATACAGTGCATAAAATATATTTATATATATACCCTTATACACCATTTTAATAAAAAATATCACAAAATTCTTCTAAGTCCCTCGGGAAGAGTGAAAGACGCGCACGTTCATTTTCAGAGCTCCTAGACCTTCCTATAAGAAGTTAGCCAAAAAGTAGCTTCGAAAAACGCTTAGGTTAAGTTTCAGAGTTGCTTCTAATGTACCGAAGCTGGACTTACAGTAGACATAATTTCACTCTCACAACATTATGGCTGGTTGGAGACAGTCCGAACCACAAGTACCGGGTCCATGGTTCTCGGCGTATACTGGGGGGACGGGGGGGACTCCCATTAACCCCTGACTATACCGGGGATACGCTTATCACAATGCCTTTCTGGTCTGTGCTGAAGCAGGGCATTCTGGCAGCCAAGTGGCTTGACCTTAATTAGTGAGCCTGGTTACCCCCTCTCGGAACCACAGACTTAGAAATCGCCAGCTCATATACAGTGCATAAAATATATTTATATATATACCCTTATACACCATTTTAATAAAAAATATCACAAAATTCTTCTAAGTCCCTCGGGAAGAGTGAAAGATGCGCACGTTCATTTTCAGAGCTCCTAGACCTTCCCATAAGAAGTTAGCCAAAAAGTAGCTTCGAAAAACGCTTAGGTGAAGTTTCAGAGTTGCTTCTAATGTACCAAAGCTGGACTTAGACATAATTTCACTCTCACAACATTATGGCTGGTTGGAGACAGTCCGAACCACAAGTACCGGGTCCATGGTTCTGGGCGTATACTGGGGGGACGGGGACGACTCCCATTAACCCCTGACTATACCGGGGATACGCTTATCACAATGCCTTTCTGGTCTGTGCTGAAGCAGGGCATTCTGGCAGCCAAGTGGCTTGACCTTAATTAGTGAGCCTGGTTACCCCCTCTCGGAACCACAGACTTAGAAATCGCCAGCTCATATACAGTGCATAAAATATATTTATATATATACCCTTATACACCATTTTAATAAAAAATATCACAAAATTCTTCTAAGTCCCTCGGGAAGAGTGAAAGACGCGCACGTTCATTTTCAGAGCTCCTAGACCTTCCCATAAGAAGTTAGCCAAAAAGTAGCTTCGAAAAACGCTTAGGTGAAGTTTCAGAGTTGCTTCTAATGTACCAAAGCTGGACTTAGACATAATTTCACTCTCACAACATTATGGCTGGTTGGAGACAGTCCGAACCACAAGTACCGGGTCCATGGTTCTCGGCGTATACTGGGGGGACGGGGGGGACTCCCATTAACCCCTGACTATACCGGGGATACGCTTATCACAATGCCTTTCTGGTCTGTGCTGAAGCAGGGCATTCTGGCAGCCAAGTGGCTTGACCTTAATTAGTGAGCCTGGTTACCCCCTCTCGGAACCACAGACTTAGAAATCGCCAGCTCATATACAGTGCATAAAATATATTTATATATATACCCTTATACACCATTTTAATAAAAAATATCACAAAATTCTTCTAAGTCCCTCGGGAAGAGTGAAAGATGCGCACGTTCATTTTCAGAGCTCCTAGACCTTCCCATAAGAAGTTAGCCAAAAAGTAGCTTCGAAAAACGCTTAGGTGAAGTTTCAGAGTTGCTTCTAATGTACCAAAGCTGGACTTAGACATAATTTCACTCTCACAACATTATGGCTGGTTGGAGACAGTCCGAACCACAAGTACCGGGTCCATGGTTCTGGGCGTATACTGGGGGGACAGGGATGACTCCCATTAACCCCTGACTATACCGGGGATACGCTTATCACAATGCCTTTCTGGTCTGTGCTGAAGCAGGGCATTCTGGCAGCCAAGTACCTTGACCTTTATTAGTGAGCCTGGTTACCCCCTCTCGGAAAAACAGACTTAGAAATCGCCAGCTCATATACAGTGCATAAAATATATTTATATATATACCCTTATACACCATTTTAATAAAAAATATCACAAAATTCTTCTAAGTCCCTCGGGAAGAGTGAAAGACGCGCACGTTCATTTTCAGAGCTCCTAGACCTTCCTATAAGAAGTTAGCCAAAAAGTAGCTTCGAAAAACGCTTAGGTTAAGTTTCAGAGTTGCTTCTAATGTACCGAAGCTGGACTTAGACATAATTTCACTCTCACAACATTATGGCTGGTTGGAGACAGTCCGAACCACAAGTACCGGGTCCATGGTTCTGGGCGTATACTGGGGGGACGGGGACGACTCCCATTAACCCCTGACTATACCGGGGATACGCTTATCACAATGCCTTTCTGGTCTGTGCTGAAGCAGGGCATTCTGGCAGCCAAGTGGCTTGACCTTAATTAGTGAGCCTGGTTACCCCCTCTCGGAACCACAGACTTAGAAATCGCCAGCTCATATACAGTGCATAAAATATATTTATATATATACCCTTATACACCATTTTAATAAAAAATATCACAAAATTCTTCTAAGTCCCTCGGGAAGAGTGAAAGACGCGCACGTTCATTTTCAGAGCTCCTAGACCTTCCCATAAGAAGTTAGCCAAAAAGTAGCTTCGAAAAACGCTTAGGTGAAGTTTCAGAGTTGCTTCTAATGTACCAAAGCTGGACTTAGACATAATTTCACTCTCACAACATTATGGCTGGTTGGAGACAGTCCGAACCACAAGTACCGGGTCCATGGTTCTCGGCGTATACTGGGGGGACGGGGGGGACTCCCATTAACCCCTGACTATACCGGGGATACGCTTATCACAATGCCTTTCTGGTCTGTGCTGAAGCAGGGCATTCTGGCAGCCAAGTGGCTTGACCTTAATTAGTGAGCCTGGTTACCCCCTCTCGGAACCACAGACTTAGAAATCGCCAGCTCATATACAGTGCATAAAATATATTTATATATATACCCTTATACACCATTTTAATAAAAAATATCACAAAATTCTTCTAAGTCCCTCGGGAAGAGTGAAAGATGCGCACGTTCATTTTCAGAGCTCCTAGACCTTCCCATAAGAAGTTAGCCAAAAAGTAGCTTCGAAAAACGCTTAGGTGAAGTTTCAGAGTTGCTTCTAATGTACCAAAGCTGGACTTAGACATAATTTCACTCTCACAACATTATGGCTGGTTGGAGACAGTCCGAACCACAAGTACCGGGTCCATGGTTCTGGGCGTATACTGGGGGGACAGGGATGACTCCCATTAACCCCTGACTATACCGGGGATACGCTTATCACAATGCCTTTCTGGTCTGTGCTGAAGCAGGGCATTCTGGCAGCCAAGTACCTTGACCTTTATTAGTGAGCCTGGTTACCCCCTCTCGGAAAAACAGACTTAGAAATCGCCAGCTCATATACAGTGCATAAAATATATTTATATATATACCCTTATACACCATTTTAATAAAAAATATCACAAAATTCTTCTAAGTCCCTCGGGAAGAGTGAAAGACGCGCACGTTCATTTTCAGAGCTCCTAGACCTTCCTATAAGAAGTTAGCCAAAAAGTAGCTTCGAAAAACGCTTAGGTTAAGTTTCAGAGTTGCTTCTAATGTACCGAAGCTGGACTTAGACATAATTTCACTCTCACAACATTATGGCTGGTTGGAGACAGTCCGAACCACAAGTACCGGGTCCATGGTTCTCGGCGTATACTGGGGGGACGGGGGGGACTCCCATTAACCCCTGACTATACCGGGGATACGCTTATCACAATGCCTTTCTGGTCTGTGCTGAAGCAGGGCATTCTGGCAGCCAAGTGGCTTGACCTTAATTAGTGAGCCTGGTTACCCCCTCTCGGAACCACAGACTTAGAAATCGCCAGCTCATATACAGTGCATAAAATATATTTATATATATACCCTTATACACCATTTTAATAAAAAATATCACAAAATTCTTCTAAGTCCCTCGGGAAGAGTGAAAGATGCGCACGTTCATTTTCAGAGCTCCTAGACCTTCCCATAAGAAGTTAGCCAAAAAGTAGCTTCGAAAAACGCTTAGGTGAAGTTTCAGAGTTGCTTCTAATGTACCAAAGCTGGACTTAGACATAATTTCACTCTCACAACATTATGGCTGGTTGGAGACAGTCCGAACCACAAGTACCGGGTCCATGGTTCTGGGCGTATACTGGGGGGACAGGGATGACTCCCATTAACCCCTGACTATACCGGGGATACGCTTATCACAATGCCTTTCTGGTCTGTGCTGAAGCAGGGCATTCTGGCAGCCAAGTACCTTGACCTTTATTAGTGAGCCTGGTTACCCCCTCTCGGAAAAACAGACTTAGAAATCGCCAGCTCATATACAGTGCATAAAATATATTTATATATATACCCTTATACACCATTTTAATAAAAAATATCACAAAATTCTTCTAAGTCCCTCGGGAAGAGTGAAAGACGCGCACGTTCATTTTCAGAGCTCCTAGACCTTCCTATAAGAAGTTAGCCAAAAAGTAGCTTCGAAAAACGCTTAGGTTAAGTTTCAGAGTTGCTTCTAATGTACCGAAGCTGGACTTAGACATAATTTCACTCTCACAACATTATGGCTGGTTGGAGACAGTCCGAACCACAAGTACCGGGTCCATGGTTCTGGGCGTATACTGGGGGGACAGGGATGACTCCCATTAACCCCTGACTATACCGGGGATACGCTTATCACAATGCCTTTCTGGTCTGTGCTGAAGCAGGGCATTCTGGCAGCCAAGTACCTTGACCTTTATTAGTGAGCCTGGTTACCCCCTCTCGGAAAAACAGACTTAGAAATCGCCAGCTCATATACAGTGCATAAAATATATTTATATATATACCCTTATACACCATTTTAATAAAAAATATCACAAAATTCTTCTAAGTCCCTCGGGAAGAGTGAAAGACGCGCACGTTCATTTTCAGAGCTCCTAGACCTTCCTATAAGAAGTTAGCCAAAAAGTAGCTTCGAAAAACGCTTAGGTTAAGTTTCAGAGTTGCTTCTAATGTACCGAAGCTGGACTTAGACATAATTTCACTCTCACAACATTATGGCTGGTTGGAGACAGTCCGAACCACAAGTACCGGGTCCATGGTTCTCGGCGTATACTGGGGGGACGGGGGGGACTCCCATTAACCCCTGACTATACCGGGGATACGCTTATCACAATGCCTTTCTGGTCTGTGCTGAAGCAGGGCATTCTGGCAGCCAAGTGGCTTGACCTTAATTAGTGAGCCTGGTTACCCCCTCTCGGAACCACAGACTTAGAAATCGCCAGCTCATATACAGTGCATAAAATATATTTATTTATATACCCTTATACACCATTTTAATAAAAAATATCACAAAATTCTTCTAAGTCCCTCGGGAAGAGTGAAAGACGCGCACGTTCATTTTCAGAGCTCCTAGACCTTCCCATAAGAAGTTAGCCAAAAAGTAGCTTCGAAAAACGCTTAGGTGAAGTTTCAGAGTTGCTTCTAATGTACCAAAGCTGGACTTAGACATAATTTCACTCTCACAACATTATGGCTGGTTGGAGACAGTCCGAACCACAAGTACCGGGTCCATGGTTCTGGGCGTATACTGGGGGGACGGGGACGACTCCCATTAACCCCTGACTATACCGGGGATACGCTTATCACAATGCCTTTCTGGTCTGTGCTGAAGCAGGGCATTCTGGCAGCCAAGTGGCTTGACCTTAATTAGTGAGCCTGGTTACCCCCTCTCGGAACCACAGACTTAGAAATCGCCAGCTCATATACAGTGCATAAAATATATTTATATATATACCCTTATACACCATTTTAATAAAAAATATCACAAAATTCTTCTAAGTCCCTCGGGAAGAGTGAAAGATGCGCACGTTCATTTTCAGAGCTCCTAGACCTTCCCATAAGAAGTTAGCCAAAAAGTAGCTTCGAAAAACGCTTAGGTGAAGTTTCAGAGTTGCTTCTAATGTACCAAAGCTGGACTTAGACATAATTTCACTCTCACAACATTATGGCTGGTTGGAGACAGTCCGAACCACAAGTACCGGGTCCATGGTTCTGGGCGTATACTGGGGGGACAGGGATGACTCCCATTAACCCCTGACTATACCGGGGATACGCTTATCACAATGCCTTTCTGGTCTGTGCTGAAGCAGGGCATTCTGGCAGCCAAGTGGCTTGACCTTAATTAGTGAGCCTGGTTACCCCCTCTCGGAACCACAGACTTAGAAATCGCCAGCTCATATACAGTGCATAAAATATATTTATATATATACCCTTATACACCATTTTAATAAAAAATATCACAAAATTCTTCTAAGTCCCTCGGGAAGAGTGAAAGACGCGCACGTTCATTTTCAGAGCTCCTAGACCTTCCCATAAGAAGTTAGCCAAAAAGTAGCTTCGAAAAACGCTTAGGTGAAGTTTCAGAGTTGCTTCTAATGTACCAAAGCTGGACTTAGACATAATTTCACTCTCACAACATTATGGCTGGTTGGAGACAGTCCGAACCACAAGTACCGGGTCCATGGTTCTGGGCGTATACTGGGGGGACGGGGACGACTCCCATTAACCCCTGACTATACCGGGGATACGCTTATCACAATGCCTTTCTGGTCTGTGCTGAAGCAGGGCATTCTGGCAGCCAAGTGGCTTGACCTTTATTAGTGAGCCTGGTTACCCCCTCTCGGAACAACAGACTTAGAAATCGCCAGCTCATATACAGTGCATAAAATATATTTATATATATACCCTTATACACCATTTTAATAAAAAATATCACAAAATTCTTCTAAGTCCCTCGGGAAGAGTGAAAGACGCGCACGTTCATTTTCAGAGCTCCTAAACCTTCCCATAAGAAGTTAGCCAAAAAGTAGCTTCGAAAAACGCTTAGGTTAAGTTTCAGAGTTGCTTCTAATGTACCGAAGCTGGACTTAACATAATTTCACTCTCACAACATTATGGCTGGTTGGAGACAGTCCGAACCACAAGTACCGGGTCCATGGTTCTCGGCGTATACTGGGGGGACGGGGACGACTCCCATTAACCCCTGACTATACCGGAGATACGCTTATCACAATGCCTTTCTGGTCTGTGCTGAAGCAGGGCATTCTGGCAGCCAAGTGGCTTGACCTTAATTAGTGAGCCTGGTTACCCCCTCTCGGAACCACAGACTTAGAAATCGCCAGCTCATATACAGTGCATAAAATATATTTATATATATACCCTTATACACCATTTTAATAAAAAATATCACAACATTCTTCTAAGTCCCTCGGGAAGAGTGAAAGACTCGCACGTTCATTTTGAGAGCTCCTAGACCTTTCTATAAGAAGTTAGCCAAAAAGTAGCTTCGAAAAACGCTTAGGTTAAGTTTCAGAGTTGCTTCTAATGTACCAAAGCTGGACTTAGACATAATTTCACTCTCACAACATTATGGCTGGTTGGAGACAGTCCGAACCACAAGTAACGGGTCCATGGTTCTGGGCGTATAATGGGGGGACGGGGACGACTCCCATCAACCCCTGACTATACCGGGGATACGCTTATCACAATGCCTTTCTGGTCTGTGCTGAAGCAGGGCATTCTGGCAGCCAAGAGGCTTGACCTTTATTAGTGAGCCTGGTTTCCCCCTCTCGGAACCACAGACTTAGAAATCTCCAGCTCATATACAGTGCATAAAATATATTTATATAATATATTTATATATATACCCTTATACACCATTTTAATAAAAAATATCACAAAATTCTTCTAAGTCCCTCGGGAAGAGTGAAAGACGCGCACGTTCATTTTCAGAGCTCCTAGACCTTCCTATAAGAAGTTAGCCAAAAAGTAGCTTCGAAAAACGCTTAGGTTAAGTTTCAGAGTTGCTTCTAATGTACCAAAGCTGGACTTAGACATAATTTCACTCTCACAACATTATGGCTGGTTGGAGACAGTCCGAACCACAAGTAACGGGTCCATGGTTCTGGGCGTACTGTATACTGGGGGGACGGGGACGACTCCCATCTTCCCCTGACTATACCGGGGATACTCTTATCACAATGCCTTTCTGGTCTGTGCTGAAGCAGGGCATTCTGGCAGCCAAGATTCTTGACCTTTATTAGTGAGCCTGGTTTCCCCCTCTCGGAACCACAGACTTAGAAATCTCCAGCTCATATACAGTGCATAAAATATATTTATATAATATATTTATATATATACCCTTATACACCATTTTAATAAAAAATATCACAAAATTCTTCTAAGTCCCTCGGGAAGAGTGAAAGACGCGCACGTTCATTTTCAGAGCTCCTAGACCTTCCTATAAGAAGTTAGCCAAAAAGTAGCTTCGAAAAACGCTTAGGTTAAGTTTCAGAGTTGCTTCTAATGTACCAAAGCTGGACTTAGACATAATTTCACTCTCACAACATTATGGCTGGTTGGAGACAGTCCGGACCACAAGTACCGGGTCCATGGTTCTGGGCGTAAAATGGGGGGACGGGGACGACTCCCATCAACCCCTGACTATACCGGGGATACGCTTATCACAATGCCTTTCTGGTCTGTGCTGGAGCAGGGCATTCTGGCAGCCAAGAGGCTTGACCTTTATTAGTGAGCCTGGTTACCCCCTCTCGGAACCACACACTTAGAAATCGCCAGCTCATATACAGTGCATAAAATATATTTATATAATATATTTATATATATACCCTTATACACCATTTTAATAAAAAATATCACAAAATTCTTCTAAGTCCCTCGGGAAGAGTGAAAGACGCGCACGTTCATTTTCAGAGCTCCTAGACCTTCCTATAAGAAGTTAGCCAAAAAGTAGCTTCGAAAAACGCTTAGGTTAAGTTTCAGAGTTGCTTCTAATGTACCAAAGCTGGACTTAGACATAATTTCACTCTCACAACATTATGGCTGGTTGGAGACAGTCCGGACCACAAGTACCGGGTCCATGGTTCTGGGCGTATACTGGGGGGACGGGGACGACTCCCATTAACCCCTGACTATACCGGGGATACGCTTATCACAATGCCTTTCTGGTCTGTGCTGAAGCAGGGCATTCTGGCAGCCAAGTGGCTTGACCTTTATTAGTGAGCCTGGTTACCCCCTCTCGGAACCACAGACTTAGAAATCGCCAGCTCATATACAGTGCATAAAATATATTTATATATATACCCTTATACACCATTTTAATAAAAAATATCACAACATTCTTCTAAGTCCCTCGGGAAGAGTGAAAGACGCGCACGTTCATTTTGAGACCTCCTAGACCTTCCTATAAGAAGTTAGCCAAAAAGTAGCTTCGAAAAACGCTTAGGTTAAGTTTCAGAGTTGCTTCTAATGTACCAAAGCTGGACTTAGACATAATTTCACTCTCACAACATTATGGCTGGTTGGAGACAGTCCGGACCACAAGTACCGGGTCCATGGTTCTGGGCGTATAATGGGGGGACGGGGACGACTCCCATCAACCCCTGACTATACCGGGGATACGCTTATCACAATGCCTTTCTGGTCTGTGCTGAAGCAGGGCATTCTGGCAGCCAAGAGTCTTGACCTTTATTAGTGAGCCTGGTTACCCCCTCTCGGAACCACAGACTTAGAAATCGCCAGCTCATATACAGTGCATAAAATATATTTATATATATACCCTTATACACCATTTTAATAAAAAATATCACAACATTCTTCTAAGTCCCTCGGGAAGAGTGAAAGACTCGCACGTTCATTTTGAGAGCTCCTAGACCTTCCTATAAGAAGTTAGCCAAAAAGTAGCTTCGAAAAACGCTTAGGTTAAGTTTCAGAGTTGCTTCTAATGTACCAAAGCTGGACTTAGACATAATTTCACTCTCACAACATTATGGCTGGTTGGAGACAGTCCGAACCACAAGTAACGGGTCCATGGTTCTGGGCGTACTGTATACTGGGGGGACGGGGACGACTCCCATCTTCCCCTGACTATACCGGGGATACTCTTATCACAATGCCTTTCTGGTCTGTGCTGAAGCAGGGCATTCTGGCAGCCAAGAGGCTTGACCTTTATTAGTGAGCCTGGTTACCCCCTCTCGGAACCACACACTTAGAAATCGCCAGCTCATATACAGTGCATAAAATATATTTATATAATATATTTATATATATACCCTTATACACCATTTTAATAAAAAATATCACAAAATTCTTCTAAGTCCCTCGGGAAGAGTGAAAGACGCGCACGTTCATTTTCAGAGCTCCTAGACCTTCCTATAAGAAGTTAGCCAAAAAGTGGCTTCGAAAAACGCTTAGGTTAAGTTTCAGAGTTGCTTCTAATGTACCAAAGCTGGACTTAGACATAATTTCACTCTCACAACATTATGGCTGGTTGGAGACAGTCCGGACCACAAGTACCGGGTCCATGGTCCTGGGCGTATACTGGGGGGACGGGGACGACTCCCATTAACCCCTGACTATACCGGGGATACGCTTATCACAATGCCTTTCTGGTCTGTGCTGAAGCAGGGCATTCTGGCAGCCAAGTGGCTTGACCTTTATTAGTGAGCCTGGTTACCCCCTCTCGGAACCACAGACTTAGAAATCGCCAGCTCATATACAGTGCATAAAATATATTTATATATATACCCTTATACACCATTTTAATAAAAAATATCACAACATTCTTCTAAGTCCCTCGGGAAGAGTGAAAGACGCGCACGTTCATTTTCAGAGCTCCTAGACCTTCCTATAAGAAGTTAGCCAAAAAGTAGCTTCGAAAAACGCTTAGGTTAAGTTTCAGAGTTGCTTCTAATGTACCAAAGCTGGACTTAGACATAATTTCACTCTCACAACATTATGGCTGGTTGGAGACAGTCCGAACCACAAGTAACGGGTCCATGGTTCTGGGCGTACTGTATACTGGGGGGACGGGGACGACTCCCATCTTCCCCTGACTATACCGGGGATACTCTTATCACAATGCCTTTCTGGTCTGTGCTGAAGCAGGGCATTCTGGCAGCCAAGAGGCTTGACCTTTATTAGTGAGCCTGGTTTCCCCCTCTCGGAACCACAGACTTAGAAATCTCCAGCTCATATACAGTGCATAAAATATATTTATATAATATATTTATATATATACCCTTATACACCATTTTAATAAAAAATATCACAAAATTCTTCTAAGTCCCTCGGGAAGAGTGAAAGACGCGCACGTTCATTTTCAGAGCTCCTAGACCTTCCTATAAGAAGTTAGCCAAAAAGTAGCTTCGAAAAACGCTTAGGTTAAGTTTCAGAGTTGCTTCTAATGTACCAAAGCTGGACTTAGACATAATTTCACTCTCACAACATTATGGCTGGTTGGAGACAGTCCGGACCACAAGTACCGGGTCCATGGTTCTGGGCGTATACTGGGGGGACGGGGACGACTCCCATTAACCCCTGACTATACCGGGGATACGCTTATCACAATGCCTTTCTGGTCTGTGCTGAAGCAGGGCATTCTGGCAGCCAAGTGGCTTGACCTTTATTAGTGAGCCTGGTTACCCCCTCTCGGAACCACAGACTTAGAAATCGCCAGCTCATATACAGTGCATAAAATATATTTATATATATACCCTTATACACCATTTTAATAAAAAATATCACAACATTCTTCTAAGTCCCTCGGGAAGAGTGAAAGACGCGCACGTTCATTTTCAGAGCTCCTAGACCTTCCCATAAGAAGTTAGCCAAAAAGTAGCTTCGAAAAACGCTTAGGTGAAGTTTCAGAGTTGCTTCTAATGTACCAAAGCTGGACTTAGACATAATTTCACTCTCACAACATTATGGCTGGTTGGAGACAGTCCGAACCACAAGTACCGGGTCCATGGTTCTCGGCGTATACTGGGGGGACGGGGGGGACTCCCATTAACCCCTGACTATACCGGGGATACGCTTATCACAATGCCTTTCTGGTCTGTGCTGAAGCAGGGCATTCTGGCAGCCAAGTGGCTTGACCTTAATTAGTGAGCCTGGTTACCCCCTCTCGGAACCACAGACTTAGAAATCGCCAGCTCATATACAGTGCATAAAATATATTTATATATATACCCTTATACACCATTTTAATAAAAAATATCACAAAATTCTTCTAAGTCCCTCGGGAAGAGTGAAAGATGCGCACGTTCATTTTCAGAGCTCCTAGACCTTCCCATAAGAAGTTAGCCAAAAAGTAGCTTCGAAAAACGCTTAGGTGAAGTTTCAGAGTTGCTTCTAATGTACCAAAGCTGGACTTAGACATAATTTCACTCTCACAACATTATGGCTGGTTGGAGACAGTCCGAACCACAAGTACCGGGTCCATGGTTCTGGGCGTATACTGGGGGGACAGGGATGACTCCCATTAACCCCTGACTATACCGGGGATACGCTTATCACAATGCCTTTCTGGTCTGTGCTGAAGCAGGGCATTCTGGCAGCCAAGTACCTTGACCTTTATTAGTGAGCCTGGTTACCCCCTCTCGGAAAAACAGACTTAGAAATCGCCAGCTCATATACAGTGCATAAAATATATTTATATATATACCCTTATACACCATTTTAATAAAAAATATCACAAAATTCTTCTAAGTCCCTCGGGAAGAGTGAAAGACGCGCACGTTCATTTTCAGAGCTCCTAGACCTTCCTATAAGAAGTTAGCCAAAAAGTAGCTTCGAAAAACGCTTAGGTTAAGTTTCAGAGTTGCTTCTAATGTACCGAAGCTGGACTTAGACATAATTTCACTCTCACAACATTATGGCTGGTTGGAGACAGTCCGAACCACAAGTACCGGGTCCATGGTTCTCGGCGTATACTGGGGGGACGGGGGGGACTCCCATTAACCCCTGACTATACCGGGGATACGCTTATCACAATGCCTTTCTGGTCTGTGCTGAAGCAGGGCATTCTGGCAGCCAAGTGGCTTGACCTTAATTAGTGAGCCTGGTTACCCCCTCTCGGAACCACAGACTTAGAAATCGCCAGCTCATATACAGTGCATAAAATATATTTATATATATACCCTTATACACCATTTTAATAAAAAATATCACAAAATTCTTCTAAGTCCCTCGGGAAGAGTGAAAGATGCGCACGTTCATTTTCAGAGCTCCTAGACCTTCCCATAAGAAGTTAGCCAAAAAGTAGCTTCGAAAAACGCTTAGGTGAAGTTTCAGAGTTGCTTCTAATGTACCAAAGCTGGACTTAGACATAATTTCACTCTCACAACATTATGGCTGGTTGGAGACAGTCCGAACCACAAGTACCGGGTCCATGGTTCTGGGCGTATACTGGGGGGACAGGGATGACTCCCATTAACCCCTGACTATACCGGGGATACGCTTATCACAATGCCTTTCTGGTCTGTGCTGAAGCAGGGCATTCTGGCAGCCAAGTACCTTGACCTTTATTAGTGAGCCTGGTTACCCCCTCTCGGAAAAACAGACTTAGAAATCGCCAGCTCATATACAGTGCATAAAATATATTTATATATATACCCTTATACACCATTTTAATAAAAAATATCACAAAATTCTTCTAAGTCCCTCGGGAAGAGTGAAAGACGCGCACGTTCATTTTCAGAGCTCCTAGACCTTCCTATAAGAAGTTAGCCAAAAAGTAGCTTCGAAAAACGCTTAGGTTAAGTTTCAGAGTTGCTTCTAATGTACCGAAGCTGGACTTAGACATAATTTCACTCTCACAACATTATGGCTGGTTGGAGACAGTCCGAACCACAAGTACCGGGTCCATGGTTCTCGGCGTATACTGGGGGGACGGGGGGGACTCCCATTAACCCCTGACTATACCGGGGATACGCTTATCACAATGCCTTTCTGGTCTGTGCTGAAGCAGGGCATTCTGGCAGCCAAGTGGCTTGACCTTAATTAGTGAGCCTGGTTACCCCCTCTCGGAACCACAGACTTAGAAATCGCCAGCTCATATACAGTGCATAAAATATATTTATATATATACCCTTATACACCATTTTAATAAAAAATATCACAAAATTCTTCTAAGTCCCTCGGGAAGAGTGAAAGACGCGCACGTTCATTTTCAGAGCTCCTAGACCTTCCCATAAGAAGTTAGCCAAAAAGTAGCTTCGAAAAACGCTTAGGTGAAGTTTCAGAGTTGCTTCTAATGTACCAAAGCTGGACTTAGACATAATTTCACTCTCACAACATTATGGCTGGTTGGAGACAGTCCGAACCACAAGTACCGGGTCCATGGTTCTGGGCGTATACTGGGGGGACGGGGACGACTCCCATTAACCCCTGACTATACCGGGGATACGCTTATCACAATGCCTTTCTGGTCTGTGCTGAAGCAGGGCATTCTGGCAGCCAAGTGGCTTGACCTTAATTAGTGAGCCTGGTTACCCCCTCTCGGAACCACAGACTTAGAAATCGCCAGCTCATATACAGTGCATAAAATATATTTATATATATATACCCTTATACACCATTTTAATAAAAAAATATCACAAAATTCTTCTAAGTCCCTCGGGAAGAGTGAAAGACGCGCACGTTCATTTTCAGAGCTCCTAGACCTTCCCATAAGAAGTTAGCCAAAAAGTAGCTTCGAAAAACGCTTAGGTGAAGTTTCAGAGTTGCTTCTAATGTACCAAAGCTGGACTTAGACATAATTTCACTCTCACAACATTATGGCTGGTTGGAGACAGTCCGAACCACAAGTACCGGGTCCATGGTTCTCGGCGTATACTGGGGGGACGGGGGGGACTCCCATTAACCCCTGACTATACCGGGGATACGCTTATCACAATGCCTTTCTGGTCTGTGCTGAAGCAGGGCATTCTGGCAGCCAAGTGGCTTGACCTTAATTAGTGAGCCTGGTTACCCCCTCTCGGAACCACAGACTTAGAAATCGCCAGCTCATATACAGTGCATAAAATATATTTATATATATACCCTTATACACCATTTTAATAAAAAATATCACAAAATTCTTCTAAGTCCCTCGGGAAGAGTGAAAGATGCGCACGTTCATTTTCAGAGCTCCTAGACCTTCCCATAAGAAGTTAGCCAAAAAGTAGCTTCGAAAAACGCTTAGGTGAAGTTTCAGAGTTGCTTCTAATGTACCAAAGCTGGACTTAGACATAATTTCACTCTCACAACATTATGGCTGGTTGGAGACAGTCCGAACCACAAGTACCGGGTCCATGGTTCTGGGCGTATACTGGGGGGACAGGGATGACTCCCATTAACCCCTGACTATACCGGGGATACGCTTATCACAATGCCTTTCTGGTCTGTGCTGAAGCAGGGCATTCTGGCAGCCAAGTACCTTGACCTTTATTAGTGAGCCTGGTTACCCCCTCTCGGAAAAACAGACTTAGAAATCGCCAGCTCATATACAGTGCATAAAATATATTTATATATATACCCTTATACACCATTTTAATAAAAAATATCACAAAATTCTTCTAAGTCCCTCGGGAAGAGTGAAAGACGCGCACGTTCATTTTCAGAGCTCCTAGACCTTCCCATAAGAAGTTAGCCAAAAAGTAGCTTCGAAAAACGCTTAGGTGAAGTTTCAGAGTTGCTTCTAATGTACCAAAGCTGGACTTAGACATAATTTCACTCTCACAACATTATGGCTGGTTGGAGACAGTCCGAACCACAAGTACCGGGTCCATGGTTCTGGGCGTATACTGGGGGGACGGGGACGACTCCCATTAACCCCTGACTATACCGGGGATACGCTTATCACAATGCCTTTCTGGTCTGTGCTGAAGCAGGGCATTCTGGCAGCCAAGTGGCTTGACCTTTATTAGTGAGCCTGGTTACCCCCTCTCGGAACAACAGACTTAGAAATCGCCAGCTCATATACAGTGCATAAAATATATTTATATATATACCCTTATACACCATTTTAATAAAAAATATCACAAAATTCTTCTAAGTCCCTCGGGAAGAGTGAAAGACGCGCACGTTCATTTTCAGAGCTCCTAAACCTTCCCATAAGAAGTTAGCCAAAAAGTAGCTTCGAAAAACGCTTAGGTTAAGTTTCAGAGTTGCTTCTAATGTACCGAAGCTGGACTTAACATAATTTCACTCTCACAACATTATGGCTGGTTGGAGACAGTCCGAACCACAAGTACCGGGTCCATGGTTCTCGGCGTATACTGGGGGGACGGGGACGACTCCCATTAACCCCTGACTATACCGGAGATACGCTTATCACAATGCCTTTCTGGTCTGTGCTGAAGCAGGGCATTCTGGCAGCCAAGTGGCTTGACCTTAATTAGTGAGCCTGGTTACCCCCTCTCGGAACCACAGACTTAGAAATCGCCAGCTCATATACAGTGCATAAAATATATTTATATATATACCCTTATACACCATTTTAATAAAAAATATCACAACATTCTTCTAAGTCCCTCGGGAAGAGTGAAAGACTCGCACGTTCATTTTGAGAGCTCCTAGACCTTTCTATAAGAAGTTAGCCAAAAAGTAGCTTCGAAAAACGCTTAGGTTAAGTTTCAGAGTTGCTTCTAATGTACCAAAGCTGGACTTAGACATAATTTCACTCTCACAACATTATGGCTGGTTGGAGACAGTCCGAACCACAAGTAACGGGTCCATGGTTCTGGGCGTATAATGGGGGGACGGGGACGACTCCCATCAACCCCTGACTATACCGGGGATACGCTTATCACAATGCCTTTCTGGTCTGTGCTGAAGCAGGGCATTCTGGCAGCCAAGAGGCTTGACCTTAATTAGTGAGCCTGGTTTCCCCCTCTCGGAACCACAGACTTAGAAATCGCCAGCTCATATACAGTGCATAAAATATATTTATATATATACCCTTATACACCATTTTAATAAAAAATATCACAAAATTCTTCTAAGTCCCTCGGGAAGAGTGAAAGACGCGCACGTTCATTTTCAGAGCTCCTAGACCTTCCTATAAGAAGTTAGCCAAAAAGTAGCTTCGAAAAACGCTTAGGTTAAGTTTCAGAGTTGCTTCTAATGTACCAAAGCTGGACTTAGACATAATTTCACTCTCACAACATTATGGCTGGTTGGAGACAGGCCGAACCACAAGTAACGGGTCCATGGTTCTGGGCGTACTGTATACTGGGGGGACGGGGACGACTCCCATCTTCCCCTGACTATACCGGGGATACTCTTATCACAATGCCTTTCTGGTCTGTGCTGAAGCAGGGCATTCTGGCAGCCAAGAGGCTTGACCTTTATTAGTGAGCCTGGTTTCCCCCTCTCGGAACCACAGACTTAGAAATCTCCAGCTCATATACAGTGCATAAAATATATTTATATAATATATATATATATATACCCTTATACACCATTTTAATAAAAAATATCACAAAATTCTTCTAAGTCCCTCGGGAAGAGTGAAAGACGCGCACGTTCATTTTCAGAGCTCCTAGACCTTCCTATAAGAAGTTAGCCAAAAAGTAGCTTCGAAAAACGCTTAGGTTAAGTTTCAGAGTTGCTTCTAATGTACCAAAGCTGGACTTAGACATAATTTCACTCTCACAACATTATGGCTGGTTGGAGACAGTCCGGACCACAAGTACCGGGTCCATGGTTCTGGGCGTAAAATGGGGGGACGGGGACGACTCCCATCAACCCCTGACTATACCGGGGATACGCTTATCACAATGCCTTTCTGGTCTGTGCTGGAGCAGGGCATTCTGGCAGCCAAGAGGCTTGACCTTTATTAGTGAGCCTGGTTACCCCCTCTCGGAACCACACACTTAGAAATCGCCAGCTCATATACAGTGCATAAAATATATTTATATAATATATTTATATATATACCCTTATACACCATTTTAATAAAAAATATCACAAAATTCTTCTAAGTCCCTCGGGAAGAGTGAAAGACGCGCACGTTCATTTTCAGAGCTCCTAGACCTTCCTATAAGAAGTTAGCCAAAAAGTAGCTTCGAAAAACGCTTAGGTTAAGTTTCAGAGTTGCTTCTAATGTACCAAAGCTGGACTTAGACATAATTTCACTCTCACAACATTATGGCTGGTTGGAGACAGTCCGGACCACAAGTACCGGGTCCATGGTTCTGGGCGTATACTGGGGGGACGGGGACGACTCCCATTAACCCCTGACTATACCGGGGATACGCTTATCACAATGCCTTTCTGGTCTGTGCTGAAGCAGGGCATTCTGGCAGCCAAGTGGCTTGACCTTTATTAGTGAGCCTGGTTACCCCCTCTCGGAACCACAGACTTAGAAATCGCCAGCTCATATACAGTGCATAAAATATATTTATATATATACCCTTATACACCATTTTAATAAAAAATATCACAACATTCTTCTAAATCCCTCGGGAAGAGTGAAAGACGCGCACGTTCATTTTGAGACCTCCTAGACCTTCCTATAAGAAGTTAGCCAAAAAGTAGCTTCGAAAAACGCTTAGGTTAAGTTTCAGAGTTGCTTCTAATGTACCAAAGCTGGACTTAGACATAATTTCACTCTCACAACATTATGGCTGGTTGGAGACAGTCCGGACCACAAGTACCGGGTCCATGGTTCTGGGCGTATAATGGGGGGACGGGGACGACTCCCATCAACCCCTGACTATACCGGGGATACGCTTATCACAATGCCTTTCTGGTCTGTGCTGAAGCAGGGCATTCTGGCAGCCAAGAGGCTTGACCTTTATTAGTGAGCCTGGCTACCCCCTCTCGGAACCACAGACTTAGAAATCGCCAGCTCATATACAGTGCATAAAATATATTTATATATATACCCTTATACACCATTTTAATAAAAAATATCACAACATTCTTCTAAGTCCCTCGGGAAGAGTGAAAGACTCGCACGTTCATTTTGAGAGCTCCTAGACCTTCCTATAAGAAGTTAGCCAAAAAGTAGCTTCGAAAAACGCTTAGGTTAAGTTTCAGAGTTGCTTCTAATGTACCAAAGCTGGACTTAGACATAATTTCACTCTCACAACATTATGGCTGGTTGGAGACAGTCCGAACCACAAGTAACGGGTCCATGGTTCTGGGCGTACTGTATACTGGGGGGACGGGGACGACTCCCATCTTCCCCTGACTATACCGGGGATACTCTTATCACAATGCCTTTCTGGTCTGTGCTGAAGCAGGGCATTCTGGCAGCCAAGAGGCTTGACCTTTATTAGTGAGCCTGGTTACCCCCTCTCGGAACCACACACTTAGAAATCGCCAGCTCATATACAGTGCATAAAATATATTTATATAATATATTTATATATATACCCTTATACACCATTTTAATAAAAAATATCACAAAATTCTTCTAAGTCCCTCGGGAAGAGTGAAAGACGCGCACGTTCATTTTCAGAGCTCCTAGACCTTCCTATAAGAAGTTAGCCAAAAAGTGGCTTCGAAAAACGCTTAGGTTAAGTTTCAGAGTTGCTTCTAATGTACCAAAGCTGGACTTAGACATAATTTCACTCTCACAACATTATGGCTGGTTGGAGACAGTCCGGACCACAAGTACCGGGTCCATGGTCCTAGGCGTATACTGGGGGGACGGGGACGACTCCCATTAACCCCTGACTATACCGGGGATACGCTTATCACAATGCCTTTCTGGTCTGTGCTGAAGCAGGGCATTCTGGCAGCCAAGTGGCTTGACCTTTATTAGTGAGCCTGGTTACCCCCTCTCGGAACCACAGACTTAGAAATCGCCAGCTCATATACAGTGCATAAAATATATTTATATATATACCCTTATACACCATTTTAATAAAAAATATCACAACATTCTTCTAAGTCCCTCGGGAAGAGTGAAAGACGCGCACGTTCTTTTTCAGAGCTCCTAGACCTTCCTATAAGAAGTTAGCCAAAAAGTAGCTTCGAAAAACGCTTAGGTTAAGTTTCAGAGTTGCTTCTAATGTACCAAAGCTGGACTTAGACATAATTTCACTCTCACAACATTATGGCTGGTTGGAGACAGTCCGAACCACAAGTAACGGGTCCATGGTTCTGGGCGTACTGTATACTGGGGGGACGGGGACGACTCCCATCTTCCCCTGACTATACCGGGGATACTCTTATCACAATGCCTTTCTGGTCTGTGCTGAAGCAGGGCATTCTGGCAGCCAAGAGGCTTGACCTTTATTAGTGAGCCTGGTTTCCCCCTCTCGGAACCACAGACTTAGAAATCTCCAGCTCATATACAGTGCATAAAATATATTTATATAATATATTTATATATATACCCTTATACACCATTTTAATAAAAAATATCACAAAATTCTTCTAAGTCCCTCGGGAAGAGTGAAAGACGCGCACGTTCATTTTCAGAGCTCCTAGACCTTCCTATAAGAAGTTAGCCAAAAAGTAGCTTCGAAAAACGCTTAGGTTAAGTTTCAGAGTTGCTTCTAATGTACCAAAGCTGGACTTAGACATAATTTCACTCTCACAACATTATGGCTGGTTGGAGACAGTCCGGACCACAAGTACCGGGTCCATGGTTCTGGGCGTAAAATGGGGGGACGGGGACGACTCCCATCAACCCCTGACTATACCGGGGATACGCTTATCACAATGCCTTTCTGGTCTGTGCTGGAGCAGGGCATTCTGGCAGCCAAGAGGCTTGACCTTTATTAGTGAGCCTGGTTACCCCCTCTCGGAACCACACACTTAGAAATCGCCAGCTCATATACAGTGCATAAAATATATTTATATAATATATTTATATATATACCCTTATACACCATTTTAATAAAAAATATCACAAAATTCTTCTAAGTCCCTCGGGAAGAGTGAAAGACGCGCACGTTCATTTTCAGAGCTCCTAGACCTTCCTATAAGAAGTTAGCCAAAAAGTAGCTTCGAAAAACGCTTAGGTTAAGTTTCAGAGTTGCTTCTAATGTACCAAAGCTGGACTTAGACATAATTTCACTCTCACAACATTATGGCTGGTTGGAGACAGTCCGGACCACAAGTACCGGGTCCATGGTTCTGGGCGTATACTGGGGGGACGGGGACGACTCCCATTAACCCCTGACTATACCGGGGATACGCTTATCACAATGCCTTTCTGGTCTGTGCTGAAGCAGGGCATTCTGGCAGCCAAGTGGCTTGACCTTTATTAGTGAGCCTGGTTACCCCCTCTCGGAACCACAGACTTAGAAATCGCCAGCTCATATACAGTGCATAAAATATATTTATATATATACCCTTATACACCATTTTAATAAAAAATATCACAACATTCTTCTAAGTCCCTCGGGAAGAGTGAAAGACTCGCACGTTCATTTTGAGAGCTCCTAGACCTTCCTATAAGAAGTTAGCCAAAAAGTAGCTTCGAAAAACGCTTAGGTTAAGTTTCAGAGTTGCTTCTAATGTACCAAAGCTGGACTTAGACATAATTTCACTCTCACAACATTATGGCTGGTTGGAGACAGTCCGAACCACAAGTAACGGGTCCATGGTTCTGGGCGTACTGTATACTGGGGGGACGGGGACGACTCCCATCTTCCCCTGACTATACCGGGGATACTCTTATCACAATGCCTTTCTGGTCTGTGCTGAAGCAGGGCATTCTGGCAGCCAAGAGGCTTGACCTTTATTAGTGAGTCTGGTTACCCCCTCTCGGAACCACACACTTAGAAATCACCAGCTCATATACAGTGCATAAAATATATTTATATAATATATTTATATATATACCCTTATACACCATTTTAATAAAAAATATCACAAAATTCTTCTAAGTCCCTCGGGAAGAGTGAAAGACGCGCACGTTCATTTTCAGAGCTCCTAGACCTTCCTATAAGAAGTTAGCCAAAAAGTAGCTTCGAAAAACGCTTAGGTGAAGTTTCAGAGTTGCTTCTAATGTACCAAAGCTGGACTTAGACATAATTTCACTCTCACAACATTATGGCTGGTTGGAGACAGTCCGAACCACAAGTACCGGGTCCATGGTTCTGGGCGTATACTGGGGGGACGGGGACGACTCCCATTAACCCCTGACTATACCGGGGATACGCTTATCACAATGCCTTTCTGGTCTGTGCTGAAGCAGGGCATTCTGGCAGCCAAGTGGCTTGACCTTTATTAGTGAGCCTGGTTACCCCCTCTCGGAACAACAGACTTAGAAATCGCCAGCTCATATACAGTGCATAAAATATATTTATATATATACCCTTATACACCATTTTAATAAAAAATATCACAAAATTCTTCTAAGTCCCTCGGGAAGAGTGAAAGACGCGCACGTTCATTTTCAGAGCTCCTAGACCTTCCTATAAGAAGTTAGCCAAAAAGTAGCTTCGAAAAACGCTTAGGTTAAGTTTCAGAGTTGCTTCTAATGTACCGAAGCTGGACTTAGACATAATTTCACTCTCACAACATTATGGCTGGTTGGAGACAGTCCGAACCACAAGTACCGGGTCCATGGTTCTGGGCGTATACTGGGGGGACGGGGACGACTCCCATTAACCCCTGACTATACCGGGGATACGCTTATCACAATGCCTTTCTGGTCTGTGCTGAAGCAGGGCATTCTGGCAGCCAAGTGGCTTGACCTTTATTAGTGAGCCTGGTTACCCCCTCTCGGAACAACAGACTTAGAAATCGCCAGCTCATATACAGTGCATAAAATATATTTATATATATACCCTTATACACCATTTTAATAAAAAATATCACAAAATTCTTCTAAGTCCCTCGGGAAGAGTGAAAGACGCGCACGTTCATTTTCAGAGCTCCTAAACCTTCCCATAAGAAGTTAGCCAAAAAGTAGCTTCGAAAAACGCTTAGGTTAAGTTTCAGAGTTGCTTCTAATGTACCGAAGCTGGACTTAACATAATTTCACTCTCACAACATTATGGCTGGTTGGAGACAGTCCGAACCACAAGTACCGGGTCCATGGTTCTCGGCGTATACTGGGGGGACGGGGGGGACTCCCATTAACCCCTGACTATACCGGGGATACGCTTATCACAATGCCTTTCTGGTCTGTGCTGAAGCAGGGCATTCTGGCAGCCAAGTGGCTTGACCTTAATTAGTGAGCCTGGTTACCCCCTCTCGGAACCACAGACTTAGAAATCGCCAGCTCATATACAGTGCATAAAATATATTTATATATATACCCTTATACACCATTTTAATAAAAAATATCACAAAATTCTTCTAAGTCCCTCGGGAAGAGTGAAAGATGCGCACGTTCATTTTCAGAGCTCCTAGACCTTCCCATAAGAAGTTAGCCAAAAAGTAGCTTCGAAAAACGCTTAGGTGAAGTTTCAGAGTTGCTTCTAATGTACCAAAGCTGGACTTAGACATACAGTAATTTCACTCTCACAACATTATGGCTGGTTGGAGACAGTCCGAACCACAAGTACCGGGTCCATGGTTCTGGGCGTATACTGGGGGGACAGGGATGACTCCCATTAACCCCTGACTATACCGGGGATACGCTTATCACAATGCCTTTCTGGTCTGTGCTGAAGCAGGGCATTCTGGCAGCCAAGTGGCTTGACCTTTATTAGTGAGCCTGGTTACCCCCTCTCGGAACAACAGACTTAGAAATCGCCAGCTCATATACAGTGCATAAAATATATTTATATATATACCCTTATACACCATTTTAATAAAAAATATCACAAAATTCTTCTAAGTCCCTCGGGAAGAGTGAAAGACGCGCACGTTCATTTTCAGAGCTCCTAAACCTTCCCATAAGAAGTTAGCCAAAAAGTAGCTTCGAAAAACGCTTAGGTTAAGTTTCAGAGTTGCTTCTAATGTACCGAAGCTGGACTTAACATAATTTCACTCTCACAACATTATGGCTGGTTGGAGACAGTCCGAACCACAAGTACCGGGTCCATGGTTCTCGGCGTATACTGGGGGGACGGGGGGGACTCCCATTAACCCCTGACTATACCGGGGATACGCTTATCACAATGCCTTTCTGGTCTGTGCTGAAGCAGGGCATTCTGGCAGCCAAGTGGCTTGACCTTAATTAGTGAGCCTGGTTACCCCCTCTCGGAACCACAGACTTAGAAATCGCCAGCTCATATACAGTGCATAAAATATATTTATATATATACCCTTATACACCATTTTAATAAAAAATATCACAAAATTCTTCTAAGTCCCTCGGGAAGAGTGAAAGATGCGCACGTTCATTTTCAGAGCTCCTAGACCTTCCCATAAGAAGTTAGCCAAAAAGTAGCTTCGAAAAACGCTTAGGTGAAGTTTCAGAGTTGCTTCTAATGTACCAAAGCTGGACTTAGACATAATTTCACTCTCACAACATTATGGCTGGTTGGAGACAGTCCGAACCACAAGTACCGGGTCCATGGTTCTGGGCGTATACTGGGGGGACAGGGATGACTCCCATTAACCCCTGACTATACCGGGGATACGCTTATCACAATGCCTTTCTGGTCTGTGCTGAAGCAGGGCATTCTGGCAGCCAAGTACCTTGACCTTTATTAGTGAGCCTGGTTACCCCCTCTCGGAAAAACAGACTTAGAAATCGCCAGCTCATATACAGTGCATAAAATATATTTATATATATACCCTTATACACCATTTTAATAAAAAATATCACAAAATTCTTCTAAGTCCCTCGGGAAGAGTGAAAGACGCGCACGTTCATTTTCAGAGCTCCTAGACCTTCCTATAAGAAGTTAGCCAAAAAGTAGCTTCGAAAAACGCTTAGGTTAAGTTTCAGAGTTGCTTCTAATGTACCGAAGCTGGACTTAGACATAATTTCACTCTCACAACATTATGGCTGGTTGGAGACAGTCCGAACCACAAGTACCGGGTCCATGGTTCTCGGCGTATACTGGGGGGACGGGGGGGACTCCCATTAACCCCTGACTATACCGGGGATACGCTTATCACAATGCCTTTCTGGTCTGTGCTGAAGCAGGGCATTCTGGCAGCCAAGTGGCTTGACCTTAATTAGTGAGCCTGGTTACCCCCTCTCGGAACCACAGACTTAGAAATCGCCAGCTCATATACAGTGCATAAAATATATTTATATATATACCCTTATACACCATTTTAATAAAAAATATCACAAAATTCTTCTAAGTCCCTCGGGAAGAGTGAAAGACGCGCACGTTCATTTTCAGAGCTCCTAGACCTTCCCATAAGAAGTTAGCCAAAAAGTAGCTTCGAAAAACGCTTAGGTGAAGTTTCAGAGTTGCTTCTAATGTACCAAAGCTGGACTTAGACATAATTTCACTCTCACAACATTATGGCTGGTTGGAGACAGTCCGGACCACAAGTACCGGGTCCATGGTTCTGGGCGTAAAATGGGGGGACGGGGACGACTCCCATCAACCCCTGACTATACCGGGGATACGCTTATCACAATGCCTTTCTGGTCTGTGCTGGAGCAGGGCATTCTGGCAGCCAAGTGGCTTGACCTTTATTAGTGAGCCTGGTTACCCCCTCTCGGAACAACAGACTTAGAAATCGCCAGCTCATATACAGTGCATAAAATATATTTATATATATACCCTTATACACCATTTTAATAAAAAATATCACAAAATTCTTCTAAGTCCCTCGGGAAGAGTGAAAGACGCGCACGTTCATTTTCAGAGCTCCTAAACCTTCCCATAAGAAGTTAGCCAAAAAGTAGCTTCGAAAAACGCTTAGGTTAAGTTTCAGAGTTGCTTCTAATGTACCGAAGCTGGACTTAACATAATTTCACTCTCAAAACATTATGGCTGGTTGGAGACAGTCCGAACCACAAGTACCGGGTCCATGGTTCTCGGCGTATACTGGGGGGACGGGGGGGACTCCCATTAACCCCTGACTATACCGGGGATACGCTTATCACAATGCCTTTCTGGTCTGTGCTGAAGCAGGGCATTCTGGCAGCCAAGTGGCTTGACCTTAATTAGTGAGCCTGGTTACCCCCTCTCGGAACCACAGACTTAGAAATCGCCAGCTCATATACAGTGCATAAAATATATTTATATATATACCCTTATACACCATTTTAATAAAAAATATCACAAAATTCTTCTAAGTCCCTCGGGAAGAGTGAAAGATGCGCACGTTCATTTTCAGAGCTCCTAGACCTTCCCATAAGAAGTTAGCCAAAAAGTAGCTTCGAAAAACGCTTAGGTGAAGTTTCAGAGTTGCTTCTAATGTACCAAAGCTGGACTTAGACATAATTTCACTCTCACAACATTATGGCTGGTTGGAGACAGTCCGAACCACAAGTACCGGGTCCATGGTTCTGGGCGTATACTGGGGGGACAGGGATGACTCCCATTAACCCCTGACTATACCGGGGATACGCTTATCACAATGCCTTTCTGGTCTGTGCTGAAGCAGGGCATTCTGGCAGCCAAGTACCTTGACCTTTATTAGTGAGCCTGGTTACCCCCTCTCGGAAAAACAGACTTAGAAATCGCCAGCTCATATACAGTGCATAAAATATATTTATATATATACCCTTATACACCATTTTAATAAAAAATATCACAAAATTCTTCTAAGTCCCTCGGGAAGAGTGAAAGACGCGCACGTTCATTTTCAGAGCTCCTAGACCTTCCTATAAGAAGTTAGCCAAAAAGTAGCTTCGAAAAACGCTTACTGCACCGACACACTTTATTCGAGCAAATACCCGGTATGTACCTGGCAGATACCTGGAATGCGCCACTCCTAACCTCTGACAAGCCTCGTTGCATTTGCCTTCCCAGCCTGGGTTCATGCCTGGCTGATGGGCGGCTGATCTGTTAAATGATAATGATTAGGATTTAATAGGCTGCAATGCTTCGCGTGTCTACCAGATGGCATAAATTCATGAATTGTAATGCAGTTTATATATATATACTGTGCAGTATTGCAGCCAGCGGGAATAAAATGCTTCAATCCCTGCTTGGAAAATAACTCAATGTACTCGGGCAGAAAACAGTCACAAACCTCAATACACCCGGGTATACCCGAATTCGTGGGACTAGCCAAGCTCGAATAAAGTGTGTCGCCAGTGTAGGTTAAGTTTCAGAGTTGCTTCTAATGTACCGAAGCTGGACTTAGACATAATTTCACTCTCACAACATTATGGCTGGTTGGAGACAGTCCGAACCACAAGTACCGGGTCCATGGTTCTCGGCGTATACTGGGGGGACGGGGGGGACTCCCATTAACCCCTGACTATACCGGGGATACGCTTATCACAATGCCTTTCTGGTCTGTGCTGAAGCAGGGCATTCTGGCAGCCAAGTGGCTTGACCTTAATTAGTGAGCCTGGTTACCCCCTCTCGGAACCACAGACTTAGAAATCGCCAGCTCATATACAGTGCATAAAATATATTTATATATATACCCTTATACACCATTTTAATAAAAAATATCACAAAATTCTTCTAAGTCCCTCGGGAAGAGTGAAAGACGCGCACGTTCATTTTCAGAGCTCCTAGACCTTCCCATAAGAAGTTAGCCAAAAAGTAGCTTCGAAAAACGCTTACAGTAGGTGAAGTTTCAGAGTTGCTTCTAATGTACCAAAGCTGGACTTAGACATAATTTCACTCTCACAACATTATGGCTGGTTGGAGACAGTCCGAACCACAAGTAACGGGTCCATGGTTCTGGGCGTACTGTATACTGGGGGGACGGGGACGACTCCCATCTTCCCCTGACTATACCGGGGATACTCTTATCACAATGCCTTTCTGGTCTGTGCTGAAGCAGGGCATTCTGGCAGCCAAGAGGCTTGACCTTTATTAGTGAGCCTGGTTTCCCCCTCTCGGAACCACAGACTTAGAAATCTCCAGCTCATATACAGTGCATAAAATATATTTATATAATATATTTATATATATACCCTTATACACCATTTTAATAAAAAATATCACAAAATTCTTCTAAGTCCCTCGGGAAGAGTGAAAGACGCGCACGTTCATTTTCAGAGCTCCTAGACCTTCCTATAAGAAGTTAGCCAAAAAGTAGCTTCGAAAAACGCTTAGGTTAAGTTTCAGAGTTGCTTCTAATGTACCAAAGCTGGACTTAGACATAATTTCACTCTCACAACATTATGGCTGGTTGGAGACAGTCCGGACCACAAGTACCGGGTCCATGGTTCTGGGCGTAAAATGGGGGGACGGGGACGACTCCCATCAACCCCTGACTATACCGGGGATACGCTTATCACAATGCCTTTCTGGTCTGTGCTGGAGCAGGGCATTCTGGCAGCCAAGAGGCTTGACCTTTATTAGTGAGCCTGGTTACCCCCTCTCGGAACCACACACTTAGAAATCGCCAGCTCATATACAGTGCATAAAATATATTTATATAATATATTTATATATATACCCTTATACACCATTTTAATAAAAAATATCACAAAATTCTTCTAAGTCCCTCGGGAAGAGTGAAAGACGCGCACGTTCATTTTCAGAGCTCCTAGACCTTCCTATAAGAAGTTAGCCAAAAAGTAGCTTCGAAAAACGCTTAGGTTAAGTTTCAGAGTTGCTTCTAATGTACCAAAGCTGGACTTAGACATAATTTCACTCTCACAACATTATGGCTGGTTGGAGACAGTCCGGACCACAAGTACCGGGTCCATGGTTCTGGGCGTATACTGGGGGGACGGGGACGACTCCCATTAACCCCTGACTATACCGGGGATACGCTTATCACAATGCCTTTCTGGTCTGTGCTGAAGCAGGGCATTCTGGCAGCCAAGTGGCTTGACCTTTATTAGTGAGCCTGGTTACCCCCTCTCGGAACCACAGACTTAGAAATCGCCAGCTCATATACAGTGCATAAAATATATTTATATATATACCCTTATACACCATTTTAATAAAAAATATCACAACATTCTTCTAAGTCCCTCGGGAAGAGTGAAAGACGCGCACGTTCATTTTGAGACCTCCTAGACCTTCCTATAAGAAGTTAGCCAAAAAGTAGCTTCGAAAAACGCTTAGGTTAAGTTTCAGAGTTGCTTCTAATGTACCAAAGCTGGACTTAGACATAATTTCACTCTCACAACATTATGGCTGGTTGGAGACAGTCCGGACCACAAGTACCGGGTCCATGGTTCTGGGCGTATAATGGGGGGACGGGGACGACTCCCATCAACCCCTGACTATACCGGGGATACGCTTATCACAATGCCTTTCTGGTCTGTGCTGAAGCAGGGCATTCTGGCAGCCAAGAGGCTTGACCTTTATTAGTGAGCCTGGCTACCCCCTCTCGGAACCACAGACTTAGAAATCGCCAGCTCATATACAGTGCATAAAATATATTTATATATATACCCTTATACACCATTTTAATAAAAAATATCACAACATTCTTCTAAGTCCCTCGGGAAGAGTGAAAGACTCGCACGTTCATTTTGAGAGCTCCTAGACCTTCCTATAAGAAGTTAGCCAAAAAGTAGCTTCGAAAAACGCTTAGGTTAAGTTTCAGAGTTGCTTCTAATGTACCAAAGCTGGACTTAGACATAATTTCACTCTCACAACATTATGGCTGGTTGGAGACAGTCCGAACCACAAGTAACGGGTCCATGGTTCTGGGCGTACTGTATACTGGGGGGACGGGGACGACTCCCATCTTCCCCTGACTATACCGGGGATACTCTTATCACAATGCCTTTCTGGTCTGTGCTGAAGCAGGGCATTCTGGCAGCCAAGAGGCTTGACCTTTATTAGTGAGCCTGGTTACCCCCTCTCGGAACCACACACTTAGAAATCGCCAGCTCATATACAGTGCATAAAATATATTTATATAATATATTTATATATATACCCTTATACACCATTTTAATAAAAAATATCACAAAATTCTTCTAAGTCCCTCGGGAAGAGTGAAAGACGCGCACGTTCATTTTCAGAGCTCCTAGACCTTCCTATAAGAAGTTAGCCAAAAAGTGGCTTCGAAAAACGCTTAGGTTAAGTTTCAGAGTTGCTTCTAATGTACCAAAGCTGGACTTAGACATAATTTCACTCTCACAACATTATGGCTGGTTGGAGACAGTCCGAACCACAAGTAACGGGTCCATGGTTCTGGGCGTACTGTATACTGGGGGGACGGGGACGACTCCCATCTTCCCCTGACTATACCGGGGATACTCTTATCACAATGCCTTTCTGGTCTGTGCTGAAGCAGGGCATTCTGGCAGCCAAGAGGCTTGACCTTTATTAGTGAGCCTGGTTTCCCCCTCTCGGAACCACAGACTTAGAAATCTCCAGCTCATATACAGTGCATAAAATATATTTATATAATATATTTATATATATACCCTTATACACCATTTTAATAAAAAATATCACAAAATTCTTCTAAGTCCCTCGGGAAGAGTGAAAGACGCGCACGTTCATTTTCAGAGCTCCTAGACCTTCCTATAAGAAGTTAGCCAAAAAGTAGCTTCGAAAAACGCTTAGGTTAAGTTTCAGAGTTGCTTCTAATGTACCAAAGCTGGACTTAGACATAATTTCACTCTCACAACATTATGGCTGGTTGGAGACAGTCCGGACCACAAGTACCGGGTCCATGGTTCTGGGCGTAAAATGGGGGGACGGGGACGACTCCCATCAACCCCTGACTATACCGGGGATACGCTTATCACAATGCCTTTCTGGTCTGTGCTGGAGCAGGGCATTCTGGCAGCCAAGAGGCTTGACCTTTATTAGTGAGCCTGGTTACCCCCTCTCGGAACCACACACTTAGAAATCGCCAGCTCATATACAGTGCATAAAATATATTTATATAATATATTTATATATATACCCTTATACACCATTTTAATAAAAAATATCACAAAATTCTTCTAAGTCCCTCGGGAAGAGTGAAAGACGCGCACGTTCATTTTCAGAGCTCCTAGACCTTCCCATAAGAAGTTAGCCAAAAAGTAGCTTCGAAAAACGCTTAGGTTAAGTTTCAGAGTTGCTTCTAATGTACCAAAGCTGGACTTAGACATAATTTCACTCTCACAACATTATGGCTGGTTGGAGACAGTCCGGACCACAAGTACCGGGTCCATGGTTCTGGGCGTATACTGGGGGGACGGGGACGACTCCCATTAACCCCTGACTATACCGGGGATACGCTTATCACAATGCCTTTCTGGTCTGTGCTGAAGCAGGGCATTCTGGCAGCCAAGTGGCTTGACCTTTATTAGTGAGCCTGGTTACCCCCTCTCGGAACCACAGACTTAGAAATCGCCAGCTCATATACAGTGCATAAAATATATTTATATATATACCCTTATACACCATTTTAATAAAAAATATCACAACATTCTTCTAAGTCCCTCGGGAAGAGTGAAAGACTCGCACGTTCATTTTGAGAGCTCCTAGACCTTCCTATAAGAAGTTAGCCAAAAAGTAGCTTCGAAAAACGCTTAGGTTAAGTTTCAGAGTTGCTTCTAATGTACCAAAGCTGGACTTAGACATAATTTCACTCTCACAACATTATGGCTGGTTGGAGACAGTCCGAACCACAAGTAACGGGTCCATGGTTCTGGGCGTACTGTATACTGGGGGGACGGGGACGACTCCCATCTTCCCCTGACTATACCGGGGATACTCTTATCACAATGCCTTTCTGGTCTGTGCTGAAGCAGGGCATTCTGGCAGCCAAGAGGCTTGACCTTTATTAGTGAGCCTGGTTACCCCCTCTCGGAACCACACACTTAGAAATCGCCAGCTCATATACAGTGCATAAAATATATTTATATAATATATTTATATATATACCCTTATACACCATTTTAATAAAAAATATCACAAAATTCTTCTAAGTCCCTCGGGAAGAGTGAAAGACGCGCACGTTCATTTTCAGAGCTCCTAGACCTTCCCATAAGAAGTTAGCCAAAAAGTAGCTTCGAAAAACGCTTAGGTGAAGTTTCAGAGTTGCTTCTAATGTACCAAAGCTGGACTTAGACATAATTTCACTCTCACAACATTATGGCTGGTTGGAGACAGTCCGAACCACAAGTACCGGGTCCATGGTTCTGGGCGTATACTGGGGGGACGGGGACGACTCCCATTAACCCCTGACTATACCGGGGATACGCTTATCACAATGCCTTTCTGGTCTGTGCTGAAGCAGGGCATTCTGGCAGCCAAGTGGCTTGACCTTTATTAGTGAGCCTGGTTACCCCCTCTCGGAACAACAGACTTAGAAATCGCCAGCTCATATACAGTGCATAAAATATATTTATATATATACCCTTATACACCATTTTAATAAAAAATATCACAAAATTCTTCTAAGTCCCTCGGGAAGAGTGAAAGACGCGCACGTTCATTTTCAGAGCTCCTAGACCTTCCTATAAGAAGTTAGCCAAAAAGTAGCTTCGAAAAACGCTTAGGTTAAGTTTCAGAGTTGCTTCTAATGTACCGAAGCTGGACTTAGACATAATTTCACTCTCACAACATTATGGCTGGTTGGAGACAGTCCGAACCACAAGTACCGGGTCCATGGTTCTGGGCGTATACTGGGGGGACGGGGACGACTCCCATTAACCCCTGACTATACCGGGGATACGCTTATCACAATGCCTTTCTGGTCTGTGCTGAAGCAGGGCATTCTGGCAGCCAAGTGGCTTGACCTTTATTAGTGAGCCTGGTTACCCCCTCTCGGAACCACAGACTTAGAAATCGCCAGCTCATATACAGTGCATAAAATATATTTATATATATACCCTTATACACCATTTTAATAAAAAATATCACAACATTCTTCTAAGTCCCTCGGGAAGAGTGAAAGACTCGCACGTTCATTTTGAGAGCTCCTAGACCTTCCTATAAGAAGTTAGCCAAAAAGTAGCTTCGAAAAACGCTTAGGTTAAGTTTCAGAGTTGCTTCTAATGTACCAAAGCTGGACTTAGACATAATTTCACTCTCACAACATTATGGCTGGTTGGAGACAGTCCGAACCACAAGTAACGGGTCCATGGTTCTGGGCGTACTGTATACTGGGGGGACGGGGACGACTCCCATCTTCCCCTGACTATACCGGGGATACTCTTATCACAATGCCTTTCTGGTCTGTGCTGAAGCAGGGCATTCTGGCAGCCAAGAGGCTTGACCTTTATTAGTGAGCCTGGTTACCCCCTCTCGGAACCACACACTTAGAAATCGCCAGCTCATATACAGTGCATAAAATATATTTATATAATATATTTATATATATACCCTTATACACCATTTTAATAAAAAATATCACAAAATTCTTCTAAGTCCCTCGGGAAGAGTGAAAGACGCGCACGTTCATTTTCAGAGCTCCTAGACCTTCCCATAAGAAGTTAGCCAAAAAGTAGCTTCGAAAAACGCTTAGGTGAAGTTTCAGAGTTGCTTCTAATGTACCAAAGCTGGACTTAGACATAATTTCACTCTCACAACATTATGGCTGGTTGGAGACAGTCCGAACCACAAGTACCGGGTCCATGGTTCTGGGCGTATACTGGGGGGACGGGGACGACTCCCATTAACCCCTGACTATACCGGGGATACGCTTATCACAATGCCTTTCTGGTCTGTGCTGAAGCAGGGCATTCTGGCAGCCAAGTGGCTTGACCTTTATTAGTGAGCCTGGTTACCCCCTCTCGGAACAACAGACTTAGAAATCGCCAGCTCATATACAGTGCATAAAATATATTTATATATATACCCTTATACACCATTTTAATAAAAAATATCACAAAATTCTTCTAAGTCCCTCGGGAAGAGTGAAAGACGCGCACGTTCATTTTCAGAGCTCCTAGACCTTCCTATAAGAAGTTAGCCAAAAAGTAGCTTCGAAAAACGCTTAGGTTAAGTTTCAGAGTTGCTTCTAATGTACCGAAGCTGGACTTAGACATAATTTCACTCTCACAACATTATGGCTGGTTGGAGACAGTCCGAACCACAAGTACCGGGTCCATGGTTCTGGGCGTATACTGGGGGGACGGGGACGACTCCCATTAACCCCTGACTATACCGGGGATACGCTTATCACAATGCCTTTCTGGTCTGTGCTGAAGCAGGGCATTCTGGCAGCCAAGTGGCTTGACCTTTATTAGTGAGCCTGGTTACCCCCTCTCGGAACAACAGACTTAGAAATCGCCAGCTCATATACAGTGCATAAAATATATTTATATATATACCCTTATACACCATTTTAATAAAAAATATCACAAAATTCTTCTAAGTCCCTCGGGAAGAGTGAAAGACGCGCACGTTCATTTTCAGAGCTCCTAAACCTTCCCATAAGAAGTTAGCCAAAAAGTAGCTTCGAAAAACGCTTAGGTTAAGTTTCAGAGTTGCTTCTAATGTACCGAAGCTGGACTTAACATAATTTCACTCTCACAACATTATGGCTGGTTGGAGACAGTCCGAACCACAAGTACCGGGTCCATGGTTCTCGGCGTATACTGGGGGGACGGGGGGGACTCCCATTAACCCCTGACTATACCGGGGATACGCTTATCACAATGCCTTTCTGGTCTGTGCTGAAGCAGGGCATTCTGGCAGCCAAGTGGCTTGACCTTAATTAGTGAGCCTGGTTACCCCCTCTCGGAACCACAGACTTAGAAATCGCCAGCTCATATACAGTGCATAAAATATATTTATATATATACCCTTATACACCATTTTAATAAAAAATATCACAAAATTCTTCTAAGTCCCTCGGGAAGAGTGAAAGACGCGCACGTTCATTTTCAGAGCTCCTAGACCTTCCTATAAGAAGTTAGCCAAAAAGTAGCTTCGAAAAACGCTTAGGTTAAGTTTCAGAGTTGCTTCTAATGTACCGAAGCTGGACTTAGACATAATTTCACTCTCACAACATTATGGCTGGTTGGAGACAGTCCGAACCACAAGTACCGGGTCCATGGTTCTCGGCGTATACTGGGGGGACGGGGGGGACTCCCATTAACCCCTGACTATACCGGGGATACGCTTATCACAATGCCTTTCTGGTCTGTGCTGAAGCAGGGCATTCTGGCAGCCAAGTGGCTTGACCTTAATTAGTGAGCCTGGTTACCCCCTCTCGGAACCACAGACTTAGAAATCGCCAGCTCATATACAGTGCATAAAATATATTTATATATATACCCTTATACACCATTTTAATAAAAAATATCACAAAATTCTTCTAAGTCCCTCGGGAAGAGTGAAAGACGCGCACGTTCATTTTCAGAGCTCCTAGACCTTCCCATAAGAAGTTAGCCAAAAAGTAGCTTCGAAAAACGCTTAGGTGAAGTTTCAGAGTTGCTTCTAATGTACCAAAGCTGGACTTAGACATAATTTCACTCTCACAACATTATGGCTGGTTGGAGACAGTCCGAACCACAAGTACCGGGTCCATGGTTCTGGGCGTATACTGGGGGGACGGGGGGGACTCCCATTAACCCCTGACTATACCGGGGATACGCTTATCACAATGCCTTTCTGGTCTGTGCTAAAGCAGGGCATTCTGGCAGCCAAGTGGCTTGACCTTAATTAGTGAGCCTGGTTACCCCCTCTCGGAACCACAGACTTAGAAATAGCCAGCTCATATACAGTGCATAAAATATATTTATATATATACCCTTATACACCATTTTAATAAAAAATATCACAAAATTCTTCTAAGTCCCTCGGGAAGAGTGAAAGACGCGCACGTTCATTTTCAGAGCTCCTAGACCTTCCCATAAGAAGTTAGCCAAAAAGTAGCTTCGAAAAACGCTTAGGTGAAGTTTCAGAGTTGCTTCTAATGTACCAAAGCTGGACTTAGACATAATTTCACTCTCACAACATTATGGCTGGTTGGAGACAGTCCGAACCACAAGTACCGGGTCCATGGTTCTGGGCGTATACTGGGGGGACGGGGACGACTCCCATTAACCCCTGACTATACCGGGGATACGCTTATCACAATGCCTTTCTGGTCTGTGCTGAAGCAGGGCATTCTGGCAGCCAAGTGGCTTGACCTTTATTAGTGAGCCTGGTTACCCCCTCTCGGAACAACAGACTTAGAAATCGCCAGCTCATATACAGTGCATAAAATATATTTATATATATACCCTTATACACCATTTTAATAAAAAATATCACAAAATTCTTCTAAGTCCCTCGGAAAGAGTGAAAGACGCGCACGTTCATTTTCAGAGCTACTAGACCTTCCCATAAGAAGTTAGCCAAAAAGTAGCTTCGAAAAACGCTTAGGTGAAGTTTCAGAGTTGCTTCTAATGTACCAAAGCTGGACTTAGACATAATTTCACTCTCACAACATTATGGCTGGTTGGAGACAGTCCGAACCACAAGTACCGGGTCCATGGTTCTGGGCGTATACTGGGGGGACGGGGACGACTCCCATTAACCCCTGACTATACCGGGGATACGCTTATCACAATGCCTTTCTGGTCTGTGCTGAAGCAGGGCATTCTGGCAGCCAAGTGGCTTGACCTTTATTAGTGAGCCTGGTTACCCCCTCTCGGAACAACAGACTTAGAAATCGCCAGCTCATATACAGTGCATAAAATATATTTATATATATACCCTTATACACCATTTTAATAAAAAATATCACAAAATTCTTCTAAGTCCCTCGGGAAGAGTGAAAGACGCGCACGTTCATTTTCAGAGCTCCTAAACCTTCCCATAAGAAGTTAGCCAAAAAGTAGCTTCGAAAAACGCTTAGGTTAAGTTTCAGAGTTGCTTCTAATGTACCGAAGCTGGACTTAACATAATTTCACTCTCACAACATTATGGCTGGTTGGAGACAGTCCGAACCACAAGTACCGGGTCCATGGTTCTCGGCGTATACTGGGGGGACGGGGGGGACTCCCATTAACCCCTGACTATACCGGGGATACGCTTATCACAATGCCTTTCTGGTCTGTGCTGAAGCAGGGCATTCTGGCAGCCAAGTGGCTTGACCTTAATTAGTGAGCCTGGTTACCCCCTCTCGGAACCACAGACTTAGAAATCGCCAGCTCATATACAGTGCATAAAATATATTTATATATATACCCTTATACACCATTTTAATAAAAAATATCACAAAATTCTTCTAAGTCCCTCGGGAAGAGTGAAAGACGCGCACGTTCATTTTCAGAGCTCCTAGACCTTCCCATAAGAAGTTAGCCAAAAAGTAGCTTCGAAAAACGCTTAGGTGAAGTTTCAGAGTTGCTTCTAATGTACCAAAGCTGGACTTAGACATAATTTCACTCTCACAACATTATGGCTGGTTGGAGACAGTCCGAACCACAAGTACCGGGTCCATGGTTCTGGGCGTATACTGGGGGGACGGGGGGGACTCCCATTAACCCCTGACTATACCGGGGATACGCTTATCACAATGCCTTTCTGGTCTGTGCTAAAGCAGGGCATTCTGGCAGCCAAGTGGCTTGACCTTAATTAGTGAGCCTGGTTACCCCCTCTCGGAACCACAGACTTAGAAATCGCCAGCTCATATACAGTGCATAAAATATATTTATATATATACCCTTATACACCATTTTAATAAAAAATATCACAAAATTCTTCTAAGTCCCTCGGGAAGAGTGAAAGACGCGCACGTTCATTTTCAGAGCTCCTAGACCTTCCCATAAGAAGTTAGCCAAAAAGTAGCTTCGAAAAACGCTTAGGTGAAGTTTCAGAGTTGCTTCTAATGTACCAAAGCTGGACTTAGACATAATTTCACTCTCACAACATTATGGCTGGTTGGAGACAGTCCGAACCACAAGTACCGGGTCCATGGTTCTGGGCGTATACTGGGGGGACGGGGACGACTCCCATTAACCCCTGACTATACCGGGGATACGCTTATCACAATGCCTTTCTGGTCTGTGCTGAAGCAGGGCATTCTGGCAGCCAAGTGGCTTGACCTTTATTAGTGAGCCTGGTTACCCCCTCTCGGAACAACAGACTTAGAAATCGCCAGCTCATATACAGTGCATAAAATATATTTATATATATACCCTTATACACCATTTTAATAAAAAATATCACAAAATTCTTCTAAGTCCCTCGGGAAGAGTGAAAGACGCGCACGTTCATTTTCAGAGCTCCTAGACCTTCCTATAAGAAGTTAGCCAAAAAGTAGCTTCGAAAAACGCTTAGGTTAAGTTTCAGAGTTGCTTCTAATGTACCGAAGCTGGACTTAGACATAATTTCACTCTCACAACATTATGGCTGGTTGGAGACAGTCCGAACCACAAGTACCGGGTCCATGGTTCTGGGCGTATACTGGGGGGACGGGGACGACTCCCATTAACCCCTGACTATACCGGGGATACGCTTATCACAATGCCTTTCTGGTCTGTGCTGAAGCAGGGCATTCTGGCAGCCAAGTGGCTTGACCTTAATTAGTGAGCCTGGTTACCCCCTCTCGGAACCACAGACTTAGAAATCGCCAGCTCATATACAGTGCATAAAATATATTTATATATATACCCTTATACACCATTTTAATAAAAAATATCACAAAATTCTTCTAAGTCCCTCGGGAAGAGTGAAAGACGCGCACGTTCATTTTCAGAGCTCCTAGACCTTCCTATAAGAAGTTAGCCAAAAAGTAGCTTCGAAAAACGCTTAGGTTAAGTTTCAGAGTTGCTTCTAATGTACCGAAGCTGGACTTAGACATAATTTCACTCTCACAACATTATGGCTGGTTGGAGACAGTCCGAACCACAAGTACCGGGTCCATGGTTCTCGGCGTATACTGGGGGGACGGGGGGGACTCCCATTAACCCCTGACTATACCGGGGATACGCTTATCACAATGCCTTTCTGGTCTGTGCTGAAGCAGGGCATTCTGGCAGCCAAGTGGCTTGACCTTAATTAGTGAGCCTGGTTACCCCCTCTCGGAACCACAGACTTAGAAATCGCCAGCTCATATACAGTGCATAAAATATATTTATATATATACCCTTATACACCATTTTAATAAAAAATATCACAAAATTCTTCTAAGTCCCTCGGGAAGAGTGAAAGACGCGCACGTTCATTTTCAGAGCTCCTAGACCTTCCCATAAGAAGTTAGCCAAAAAGTAGCTTCGAAAAACGCTTAGGTGAAGTTTCAGAGTTGCTTCTAATGTACCAAAGCTGGACTTAGACATAATTTCACTCTCACAACATTATGGCTGGTTGGAGACAGTCCGAACCACAAGTACCGGGTCCATGGTTCTGGGCGTATACTGGGGGGACGGGGGGGACTCCCATTAACCCCTGACTATACCGGGGATACGCTTATCACAATGCCTTTCTGGTCTGTGCTAAAGCAGGGCATTCTGGCAGCCAAGTGGCTTGACCTTAATTAGTGAGCCTGGTTACCCCCTCTCGGAACCACAGACTTAGAAATAGCCAGCTCATATACAGTGCATAAAATATATTTATATATATACCCTTATACACCATTTTAATAAAAAATATCACAAAATTCTTCTAAGTCCCTCGGGAAGAGTGAAAGACGCGCACGTTCATTTTCAGAGCTCCTAGACCTTCCCATAAGAAGTTAGCCAAAAAGTAGCTTCGAAAAACGCTTAGGTGAAGTTTCAGAGTTGCTTCTAATGTACCAAAGCTGGACTTAGACATAATTTCACTCTCACAACATTATGGCTGGTTGGAGACAGTCCGAACCACAAGTACCGGGTCCATGGTTCTGGGCGTATACTGGGGGGACGGGGACGACTCCCATTAACCCCTGACTATACCGGGGATACGCTTATCACAATGCCTTTCTGGTCTGTGCTGAAGCAGGGCATTCTGGCAGCCAAGTGGCTTGACCTTTATTAGTGAGCCTGGTTACCCCCTCTCGGAACAACAGACTTAGAAATCGCCAGCTCATATACAGTGCATAAAATATATTTATATATATACCCTTATACACCATTTTAATAAAAAATATCACAAAATTCTTCTAAGTCCCTCGGAAAGAGTGAAAGACGCGCACGTTCATTTTCAGAGCTACTAGACCTTCCCATAAGAAGTTAGCCAAAAAGTAGCTTCGAAAAACGCTTAGGTGAAGTTTCAGAGTTGCTTCTAATGTACCAAAGCTGGACTTAGACATAATTTCACTCTCACAACATTATGGCTGGTTGGAGACAGTCCGAACCACAAGTACCGGGTCCATGGTTCTGGGCGTATACTGGGGGGACGGGGACGACTCCCATTAACCCCTGACTATACCGGGGATACGCTTATCACAATGCCTTTCTGGTCTGTGCTGAAGCAGGGCATTCTGGCAGCCAAGTGGCTTGACCTTTATTAGTGAGCCTGGTTACCCCCTCTCGGAACAACAGACTTAGAAATCGCCAGCTCATATACAGTGCATAAAATATATTTATATATATACCCTTATACACCATTTTAATAAAAAATATCACAAAATTCTTCTAAGTCCCTCGGGAAGAGTGAAAGACGCGCACGTTCATTTTCAGAGCTCCTAAACCTTCCCATAAGAAGTTAGCCAAAAAGTAGCTTCGAAAAACGCTTAGGTTAAGTTTCAGAGTTGCTTCTAATGTACCGAAGCTGGACTTAACATAATTTCACTCTCACAACATTATGGCTGGTTGGAGACAGTCCGAACCACAAGTACCGGGTCCATGGTTCTCGGCGTATACTGGGGGGACGGGGGGGACTCCCATTAACCCCTGACTATACCGGGGATACGCTTATCACAATGCCTTTCTGGTCTGTGCTGAAGCAGGGCATTCTGGCAGCCAAGTGGCTTGACCTTAATTAGTGAGCCTGGTTACCCCCTCTCGGAACCACAGACTTAGAAATCGCCAGCTCATATACAGTGCATAAAATATATTTATATATATACCCTTATACACCATTTTAATAAAAAATATCACAAAATTCTTCTAAGTCCCTCGGGAAGAGTGAAAGACGCGCACGTTCATTTTCAGAGCTCCTAGACCTTCCTATAAGAAGTTAGCCAAAAAGTAGCTTCGAAAAACGCTTAGGTTAAGTTTCAGAGTTGCTTCTAATGTACCGAAGCTGGACTTAGACATAATTTCACTCTCACAACATTATGGCTGGTTGGAGACAGTCCGAACCACAAGTACCGGGTCCATGGTTCTCGGCGTATACTGGGGGGACGGGGGGGACTCCCATTAACCCCTGACTATACCGGGGATACGCTTATCACAATGCCTTTCTGGTCTGTGCTGAAGCAGGGCATTCTGGCAGCCAAGTGGCTTGACCTTAATTAGTGAGCCTGGTTACCCCCTCTCGGAACCACAGACTTAGAAATCGCCAGCTCATATACAGTGCATAAAATATATTTATATATATACCCTTATACACCATTTTAATAAAAAATATCACAAAATTCTTCTAAGTCCCTCGGGAAGAGTGAAAGACGCGCACGTTCATTTTCAGAGCTCCTAGACCTTCCCATAAGAAGTTAGCCAAAAAGTAGCTTCGAAAAACGCTTAGGTGAAGTTTCAGAGTTGCTTCTAATGTACCAAAGCTGGACTTAGACATAATTTCACTCTCACAACATTATGGCTGGTTGGAGACAGTCCGAACCACAAGTACCGGGTCCATGGTTCTGGGCGTATACTGGGGGGACGGGGGGGACTCCCATTAACCCCTGACTATACCGGGGATACGCTTATCACAATGCCTTTCTGGTCTGTGCTAAAGCAGGGCATTCTGGCAGCCAAGTGGCTTGACCTTAATTAGTGAGCCTGGTTACCCCCTCTCGGAACCACAGACTTAGAAATCGCCAGCTCATATACAGTGCATAAAATATATTTATATATATACCCTTATACACCATTTTAATAAAAAATATCACAAAATTCTTCTAAGTCCCTCGGGAAGAGTGAAAGACGCGCACGTTCATTTTCAGAGCTCCTAGACCTTCCCATAAGAAGTTAGCCAAAAAGTAGCTTCGAAAAACGCTTAGGTGAAGTTTCAGAGTTGCTTCTAATGTACCAAAGCTGGACTTAGACATAATTTCACTCTCACAACATTATGGCTGGTTGGAGACAGTCCGAACCACAAGTACCGGGTCCATGGTTCTGGGCGTATACTGGGGGGACGGGGACGACTCCCATTAACCCCTGACTATACCGGGGATACGCTTATCACAATGCCTTTCTGGTCTGTGCTGAAGCAGGGCATTCTGGCAGCCAAGTGGCTTGACCTTTATTAGTGAGCCTGGTTACCCCCTCTCGGAACAACAGACTTAGAAATCGCCAGCTCATATACAGTGCATAAAATATATTTATATATATACCCTTATACACCATTTTAATAAAAAATATCACAAAATTCTTCTAAGTCCCTCGGGAAGAGTGAAAGACGCGCACGTTCATTTTCAGAGCTCCTAGACCTTCCTATAAGAAGTTAGCCAAAAAGTAGCTTCGAAAAACGCTTAGGTTAAGTTTCAGAGTTGCTTCTAATGTACCGAAGCTGGACTTAGACATAATTTCACTCTCACAACATTATGGCTGGTTGGAGACAGTCCGAACCACAAGTACCGGGTCCATGGTTCTGGGCGTATACTGGGGGGACGGGGGGGACTCCCATTAACCCCTGACTATACCGGGGATACGCTTATCACAATGCCTTTCTGGTCTGTGCTGAAGCAGGGCATTCTGGCAGCCAAGTGGCTTGACCTTAATTAGTGAGCCTGGTTACCCGCTCTCGGAACCACAGACTTAGAAATCGCCAGCTCATATACAGTGCATAAAATATATTTATATATATACCCTTATACACCATTTTAATAAAAAATATCACAAAATTCTTCTAAGTCCCTCGGGAAGAGTGAAAGACGCGCACGTTCATTTTCAGAGCTACTAGACCTTCCCATAAGAAGTTAGCCAAAAAGTAGCTTCGAAAAACGCTTAGGTGAAGTTTCAGAGTTGCTTCTAATGTACCAAAGCTGGACTTAGACATAATTTCACTCTCACAACATTATGGCTGGTTGGAGACAGTCCGAACCACAAGTACCGGGTCCATGGTTCTGGGCGTATACTGGGGGGACGGGGACGACTCCCATTAACCCCTGACTATACCGGGGATACGCTTATCACAATGCCTTTCTGGTCTGTGCTGAAGCAGGGCATTCTGGCAGCCAAGTGGCTTGACCTTTATTAGTGAGCCTGGTTACCCCCTCTCGGAACAACAGACTTAGAAATCGCCAGCTCATATACAGTGCATAAAATATATTTATATATATACCCTTATACACCATTTTAATAAAAAATATCACAAAATTCTTCTAAGTCCCTCGGGAAGAGTGAAAGACGCGCACGTTCATTTTCAGAGCTCCTAGACCTTCCCATAAGAAGTTAGCCAAAAAGTAGCTTCGAAAAACGCTTAGGTTAAGTTTCAGAGTTGCTTCTAATGTACCGAAGCTGGACTTAACATAATTTCACTCTCACAACATTATGGCTGGTTGGAGACAGTCCGAACCACAAGTACCGGGTCCATGGTTCTCGGCGTATACTGGGGGGACGGGGGGGACTCCCATTAACCCCTGACTATACCGGGGATACGCTTATCACAATGCCTTTCTGGTCTGTGCTGAAGCAGGGCATTCTGGCAGCCAAGTGGCTTGACCTTAATTAGTGAGCCTGGTTACCCCCTCTCGGAACCACAGACTTAGAAATCGCCAGCTCATATACAGTGCATAAAATATATTTATATATATACCCTTATACACCATTTTAATAAAAAATATCACAAAATTCTTCTAAGTCCCTCGGGAAGAGTGAAAGATGCGCACGTTCATTTTCAGAGCTCCTAGACCTTCCCATAAGAAGTTAGCCAAAAAGTAGCTTCGAAAAACGCTTAGGTGAAGTTTCAGAGTTGCTTCTAATGTACCAAAGCTGGACTTAGACATAATTTCACTCTCACAACATTATGGCTGGTTGGAGACAGTCCGAACCACAAGTACCGGGTCCATGGTTCTGGGCGTATACTGGGGGGACGGGGACGACTCCCATTAACCCCTGACTATACCGGGGATACGCTTATCACAATGCCTTTCTGGTCTGTGCTGAAGCAGGGCATTCTGGCAGCCAAGTGGCTTGACCTTAATTAGTGAGCCTGGTTACCCGCTCTCGGAACCACAGACTTAGAAATCGCCAGCTCATATACAGTGCATAAAATATATTTATATATATACCCTTATACACCATTTTAATAAAAAATATCACAAAATTCTTCTAAGTCCCTCGGGAAGAGTGAAAGACGCGCACGTTCATTTTCAGAGCTACTAGACCTTCCCATAAGAAGTTAGCCAAAAAGTAGCTTCGAAAAACGCTTAGGTGAAGTTTCAGAGTTGCTTCTAATGTACCAAAGCTGGACTTAGACATAATTTCACTCTCACAACATTATGGCTGGTTGGAGACAGTCCGAACCACAAGTACCGGGTCCATGGTTCTGGGCGTATACTGGGGGGACGGGGACGACTCCCATTAACCCCTGACTATACCGGGGATACGCTTATCACAATGCCTTTCTGGTCTGTGCTGAAGCAGGGCATTCTGGCAGCCAAGTGGCTTGACCTTAATTAGTGAGCCTGGTTACCCCCTCTCGGAACCACAGACTTAGAAATCGCCAGCTCATATACAGTGCATAAAATATATTTATATATATACCCTTATACACCATTTTAATAAAAAATATCACAAAATTCTTCTAAGTCCCTCGGGAAGAGTGAAAGATGCGCACGTTCATTTTCAGAGCTCCTAGACCTTCCCATAAGAAGTTAGCCAAAAAGTAGCTTCGAAAAACGCTTAGGTGAAGTTTCAGAGTTGCTTCTAATGTACCAAAGCTGGACTTAGACATAATTTCACTCTCACAACATTATGGCTGGTTGGAGACAGTCCGAACCACAAGTACCGGGTCCATGGTTCTGGGCGTATACTGGGGGGACGGGGACGACTCCCATTAACCCCTGACTATACCGGGGATACGCTTATCACAATGCCTTTCTGGTCTGTGCTGAAGCAGGGCATTCTGGCAGCCAAGTGGCTTGACCTTAATTAGTGAGCCTGGTTACCCGCTCTCGGAACCACAGACTTAGAAATCGCCAGCTCATATACAGTGCATAAAATATATTTATATATATACCCTTATACACCATTTTAATAAAAAATATCACAAAATTCTTCTAAGTCCCTCGGGAAGAGTGAAAGACGCGCACGTTCATTTTCAGAGCTACTAGACCTTCCCATAAGAAGTTAGCCAAAAAGTAGCTTCGAAAAACGCTTAGGTGAAGTTTCAGAGTTGCTTCTAATGTACCAAAGCTGGACTTAGACATAATTTCACTCTCACAACATTATGGCTGGTTGGAGACAGTCCGAACCACAAGTACCGGGTCCATGGTTCTGGGCGTATACTGGGGGGACGGGGACGACTCCCATTAACCCCTGACTATACCGGGGATACGCTTATCACAATGCCTTTCTGGTCTGTGCTGAAGCAGGGCATTCTGGCAGCCAAGTGGCTTGACCTTTATTAGTGAGCCTGGTTACCCCCTCTCGGAACAACAGACTTAGAAATCGCCAGCTCATATACAGTGCATAAAATATATTTATATATATACCCTTATACACCATTTTAATAAAAAATATCACAAAATTCTTCTAAGTCCCTCGGGAAGAGTGAAAGACGCGCACGTTCATTTTCAGAGCTCCTAAACCTTCCCATAAGAAGTTAGCCAAAAAGTAGCTTCGAAAAACGCTTAGGTTAAGTTTCAGAGTTGCTTCTCATGTACCGAAGCTGGACTTAACATAATTTCACTCTCACAACATTATGGCTGGTTGGAGACAGTCCGAACCACAAGTACCGGGTCCATGGTTCTCGGCGTATACTGGGGGGACGGGGGGGACTCCCATTAACCCCTGACTATACCGGGGATACGCTTATCACAATGCCTTTCTGGTCTGTGCTGAAGCAGGGCATTCTGGCAGCCAAGTGGCTTGACCTTAATTAGTGAGCCTGGTTACCCCCTCTCGGAACCACAGACTTAGAAATCGCCAGCTCATATACAGTGCATAAAATATATTTATATATATACCCTTATACACCATTTTAATAAAAAATATCACAAAATTCTTCTAAGTCCCTCGGGAAGAGTGAAAGACGCGCACGTTCATTTTCAGAGCTCCTAGACCTTCCTATAAGAAGTTAGCCAAAAAGTAGCTTCGAAAAACGCTTAGGTTAAGTTTCAGAGTTGCTTCTAATGTACCGAAGCTGGACTTAGACATAATTTCACTCTCACAACATTATGGCTGGTTGGAGACAGTACGAACCACAAGTACCGGGTCCATGGTTCTCGGCGTATACTGGGGGGACGGGGGGGACTCCCATTAACCCCTGACTATACCGGGGATACGCTTATCACAATGCCTTTCTGGTCTGTGCTGAAGCAGGGCATTCTGGCAGCCAAGTGGCTTGACCTTAATTAGTGAGCCTGGTTACCCCCTCTCGGAACCACAGACTTAGAAATCGCCAGCTCATATACAGTGCATAAAATATATTTATATATATACCCTTATACACCATTTTAATAAAAAATATCACAAAATTCTTCTAAGTCCCTCGGGAAGAGTGAAAGACGCGCACGTTCATTTTCAGAGCTCCTAGACCTTCCCATAAGAAGTTAGCCAAAAAGTAGCTTCGAAAAACGCTTAGGTGAAGTTTCAGAGTTGCTTCTAATGTACCAAAGCTGGACTTAGACATAATTTCACTCTCACAACATTATGGCTGGTTGGAGACAGTCCGAACCACAAGTACCGGGTCCATGGTTCTGGGCGTATACTGGGGGGACGGGGGGGACTCCCATTAACCCCTGACTATACCGGGGATACGCTTATCACAATGCCTTTCTGGTCTGTGCTAAAGCAGGGCATTCTGGCAGCCAAGTGGCTTGACCTTAATTAGTGAGCCTGGTTACCCCCTCTCGGAACCACAGACTTAGAAATCGCCAGCTCATATACAGTGCATAAAATATATTTATATATATACCCTTATACACCATTTTAATAAAAAATATCACAAAATTCTTCTAAGTCCCTCGGGAAGAGTGAAAGACGCGCACGTTCATTTTCAGAGCTCCTAGACCTTCCCATAAGAAGTTAGCCAAAAAGTAGCTTCGAAAAACGCTTAGGTGAAGTTTCAGAGTTGCTTCTAATGTACCAAAGCTGGACTTAGACATAATTTCACTCTCACAACATTATGGCTGGTTGGAGACAGTCCGAACCACAAGTACCGGGTCCATGGTTCTGGGCGTATACTGGGGGGACGGGGACGACTCCCATTAACCCCTGACTATACCGGGGATACGCTTATCACAATGCCTTTCTGGTCTGTGCTGAAGCAGGGCATTCTGGCAGCCAAGTGGCTTGACCTTTATTAGTGAGCCTGGTTACCCCCTCTCGGAACAACAGACTTAGAAATCGCCAGCTCATATACAGTGCATAAAATATATTTATATATATACCCTTATACACCATTTTAATAAAAAATATCACAAAATTCTTCTAAGTCCCTCGGGAAGAGTGAAAGACGCGCACGTTCATTTTCAGAGCTCCTAGACCTTCCTATAAGAAGTTAGCCAAAAAGTAGCTTCGAAAAACGCTTAGGTTAAGTTTCAGAGTTGCTTCTAATGTACCGAAGCTGGACTTAGACATAATTTCACTCTCACAACATTATGGCTGGTTGGAGACAGTCCGAACCACAAGTACCGGGTCCATGGTTCTGGGCGTATACTGGGGGGACGGGGGGGACTCCCATTAACCCCTGACTATACCGGGGATACGCTTATCACAATGCCTTTCTGGTCTGTGCTGAAGCAGGGCATTCTGGCAGCCAAGTGGCTTGACCTTAATTAGTGAGCCTGGTTACCCGCTCTCGGAACCACAGACTTAGAAATCGCCAGCTCATATACAGTGCATAAAATATATTTATATATATACCCTTATACACCATTTTAATAAAAAATATCACAAAATTCTTCTAAGTCCCTCGGGAAGAGTGAAAGACGCGCACGTTCATTTTCAGAGCTACTAGACCTTCCCATAAGAAGTTAGCCAAAAAGTAGCTTCGAAAAACGCTTAGGTGAAGTTTCAGAGTTGCTTCTAATGTACCAAAGCTGGACTTAGACATAATTTCACTCTCACAACATTATGGCTGGTTGGAGACAGTCCGAACCACAAGTACCGGGTCCATGGTTCTCGGCGTATACTGGGGGGACGGGGGGGACTCCCATTAACCCCTGACTATACCGGGGATACGCTTATCACAATGCCTTTCTGGTCTGTGCTGAAGCAGGGCATTCTGGCAGCCAAGTGGCTTGACCTTAATTAGTGAGCCTGGTTACCCCCTCTCGGAACCACAGACTTAGAAATCGCCAGCTCATATACAGTGCATAAAATATATTTATATATATACCCTTATACACCATTTTAATAAAAAATATCACAAAATTCTTCTAAGTCCCTCGGGAAGAGTGAAAGATGCGCACGTTCATTTTCAGAGCTCCTAGACCTTCCCATAAGAAGTTAGCCAAAAAGTAGCTTCGAAAAACGCTTAGGTGAAGTTTCAGAGTTGCTTCTAATGTACCAAAGCTGGACTTAGACATAATTTCACTCTCACAACATTATGGCTGGTTGGAGACAGTCCGAACCACAAGTACCGGGTCCATGGTTCTGGGCGTATACTGGGGGGACGGGGACGACTCCCATTAACCCCTGACTATACCGGGGATACGCTTATCACAATGCCTTTCTGGTCTGTGCTGAAGCAGGGCATTCTGGCAGCCAAGTGGCTTGACCTTAATTAGTGAGCCTGGTTACCCCCTCTCGGAACCACAGACTTAGAAATCGCCAGCTCATATACAGTGCATAAAATATATTTATATATATACCCTTATACACCATTTTAATAAAAAATATCACAAAATTCTTCTAAGTCCCTCGGGAAGAGTGAAAGATGCGCACGTTCATTTTCAGAGCTCCTAGACCTTCCCATAAGAAGTTAGCCAAAAAGTAGCTTCGAAAAACGCTTAGGTGAAGTTTCAGAGTTGCTTCTAATGTACCAAAGCTGGACTTAGACATAATTTCACTCTCACAACATTATGGCTGGTTGGAGACAGTCCGAACCACAAGTACCGGGTCCATGGTTCTGGGCGTATACTGGGGGGACGGGGGGGACTCCCATTAACCCCTGACTATACCGGGGATACGCTTATCACAATGCCTTTCTGGTCTGTGCTGAAGCAGGGCATTCTGGCAGCCAAGTGGCTTGACCTTAATTAGTGAGCCTGGTTACCCGCTCTCGGAACCACAGACTTAGAAATCGCCAGCTCATATACAGTGCATAAAATATATTTATATATATACCCTTATACACCATTTTAATAAAAAATATCACAAAATTCTTCTAAGTCCCTCGGGAAGAGTGAAAGACGCGCACGTTCATTTTCAGAGCTACTAGACCTTCCCATAAGAAGTTAGCCAAAAAGTAGCTTCGAAAAACGCTTAGGTGAAGTTTCAGAGTTGCTTCTAATGTACCAAAGCTGGACTTAGACATAATTTCACTCTCACAACATTATGGCTGGTTGGAGACAGTCCGAACCACAAGTACCGGGTCCATGGTTCTGGGCGTATACTGGGGGGACGGGGACGACTCCCATTAACCCCTGACTATACCGGGGATACGCTTATCACAATGCCTTTCTGGTCTGTGCTGAAGCAGGGCATTCTGGCAGCCAAGTGGCTTGACCTTTATTAGTGAGCCTGGTTACCCCCTCTCGGAACAACAGACTTAGAAATCGCCAGCTCATATACAGTGCATAAAATATATTTATATATATACCCTTATACACCATTTTAATAAAAAATATCACAAAATTCTTCTAAGTCCCTCGGGAAGAGTGAAAGACGCGCACGTTCATTTTCAGAGCTCCTAGACCTTCCCATAAGAAGTTAGCCAAAAAGTAGCTTCGAAAAACGCTTAGGTTAAGTTTCAGAGTTGCTTCTAATGTACCGAAGCTGGACTTAACATAATTTCACTCTCACAACATTATGGCTGGTTGGAGACAGTCCGAACCACAAGTACCGGGTCCATGGTTCTCGGCGTATACTGGGGGGACGGGGGGGACTCCCATTAACCCCTGACTATACCGGGGATACGCTTATCACAATGCCTTTCTGGTCTGTGCTGAAGCAGGGCATTCTGGCAGCCAAGTGGCTTGACCTTAATTAGTGAGCCTGGTTACCCCCTCTCGGAACCACAGACTTAGAAATCGCCAGCTCATATACAGTGCATAAAATATATTTATATATATACCCTTATACACCATTTTAATAAAAAATATCACAAAATTCTTCTAAGTCCCTCGGGAAGAGTGAAAGATGCGCACGTTCATTTTCAGAGCTCCTAGACCTTCCCATAAGAAGTTAGCCAAAAAGTAGCTTCGAAAAACGCTTAGGTGAAGTTTCAGAGTTGCTTCTAATGTACCAAAGCTGGACTTAGACATAATTTCACTCTCACAACATTATGGCTGGTTGGAGACAGTCCGAACCACAAGTACCGGGTCCATGGTTCTGGGCGTATACTGGGGGGACAGGGACGACTCCCATTAACCCCTGACTATACCGGGGATACGCTTATCACAATGCCTTTCTGGTCTGTGCTGAAGCAGGGCATTCTGGCAGCCAAGTACCTTGACCTTTATTAGTGAGCCTGGTTACCCCCTCTCGGAACAACAGACTTAGAAATCGCCAGCTCATATACAGTGCATAAAATATATTTATATATATACCCTTATACACCATTTTAATAAAAAATATCACAAAATTCTTCTAAGTCCCTCGGGAAGAGTGAAAGACGCGCACGTTCATTTTCAGAGCTCCTAGACCTTCCTATAAGAAGTTAGCCAAAAAGTAGCTTCGAAAAACGCTTAGGTTAAGTTTCAGAGTTGCTTCTAATGTACCGAAGCTGGACTTAGATATAATTTCACTCTCACAACATTATGGCTGGTTGGAGACAGTCCGAACCACAAGTACCGGGTCCATGTTTCTGGGCGTATACTGGGGGGACGGGGGGGACTCCCATTAACCCCTGACTATACCGGGGATACGCTTATCACAATGCCTTTCTGGTCTGTGCTGAAGCAGGGCATTCTGGCAGCCAAGTGGCTTGACCTTAATTAGTGAGCCTGGTTACCCCCTCTCGGAACCACAGACTTAGAAATCGCCAGCTCATATACAGTGCATAAAATATATTTATATATATACCCTTATACACCATTTTAATAAAAAATATCACAAAATTCTTCTAAGTCCCTCGGGAAGAGTGAAAGATGCGCACGTTCATTTTCAGAGCTCCTAGACCTTCCCATAAGAAGTTAGCCAAAAAGTAGCTTCGAAAAACGCTTAGGTGAAGTTTCAGAGTTGCTTCTAATGTACCAAAGCTGGACTTAGACATAATTTCACTCTCACAACATTATGGCTGGTTGGAGACAGTCCGAACCACAAGTACCGGGTCCATGGTTCTGGGCGTATACTGGGGGGACGGGGACGACTCCCATTAACCCCTGACTATACCGGGGATACGCTTATCACAATGCCTTTCTGGTCTGTGCTGAAGCAGGGCATTCTGGCAGCCAAGTGGCTTGACCTTTATTAGTGAGCCTGGTTACCCCCTCTCGGAACAACAGACTTAGAAATCGCCAGCTCATATACAGTGCATAAAATATATTTATATATATACCCTTATACACCATTTTAATAAAAAATATCACAAAATTCTTCTAAGTCCCTCGAGAAGAGTGAAAGACGCGCACGTTCATTTTCAGAGCTCCTAGACCTTCCTATAAGAAGTTAGCCAAAAAGTAGCTTCGAAAAACGCTTAGGTAAAGTTTCAGAGTTGCTTCTAATGTACCGAAGCTGGACTTAGACATAATTTCACTCTCACAACATTATGGCTGGTTGGAGACAGTCCGAACCACAAGTACCGGGTCCATGGTTCTGGGCGTATACTGGGGGGACGGGGGGGACTCCCATTAACCCCTGACTATACCGGGGATACGCTTATCACAATGCCTTTCTGGTCTGTGCTGAAGCAGGGCATTCTGGCAGCCAAGTGGCTTGACCTTAATTAGTGAGCCTGGTTACCCGCTCTCGGAACCACAGACTTAGAAATCGCCAGCTCATATACAGTGCATAAAATATATTTATATATATACCCTTATACACCATTTTAATAAAAAATATCACAAAATTCTTCTAAGTCCCTCGGGAAGAGTGAAAGACGCGCACGTTCATTTTCAGAGCTACTAGACCTTCCCATAAGAAGTTAGCCAAAAAGTAGCTTCGAAAAACGCTTAGGTGAAGTTTCAGAGTTGCTTCTAATGTACCAAAGCTGGACTTAGACATAATTTCACTCTCACAACATTATGGCTGGTTGGAGACAGTCCGAACCACAAGTACCGGGTCCATGGTTCTGGGCGTATACTGGGGGGACGGGGACGACTCCCATTAACCCCTGACTATACCGGGGATACGCTTATCACAATGCCTTTCTGGTCTGTGCTGAAGCAGGGCATTCTGGCAGCCAAGTGGCTTGACCTTTATTAGTGAGCCTGGTTACCCCCTCTCGGAACAACAGACTTAGAAATCGCCAGCTCATATACAGTGCATAAAATATATTTATATATATACCCTTATACACCATTTTAATAAAAAATATCACAAAATTCTTCTAAGTCCCTCGGGAAGAGTGAAAGACGCGCACGTTCATTTTCAGAGCTCCTAGACCTTCCCATAAGAAGTTAGCCAAAAAGTAGCTTCGAAAAACGCTTAGGTTAAGTTTCAGAGTTGCTTCTAATGTACCGAAGCTGGACTTAACATAATTTCACTCTCACAACATTATGGCTGGTTGGAGACAGTCCGAACCACAAGTACCGGGTCCATGGTTCTCGGCGTATACTGGGGGGACGGGGGGGACTCCCATTAACCCCTGACTATACCGGGGATACGCTTATCACAATGCCTTTCTGGTCTGTGCTGAAGCAGGGCATTCTGGCAGCCAAGTGGCTTGACCTTAATTAGTGAGCCTGGTTACCCCCTCTCGGAACCACAGACTTAGAAATCGCCAGCTCATATACAGTGCATAAAATATATTTATATATATACCCTTATACACCATTTTAATAAAAAATATCACAAAATTCTTCTAAGTCCCTCGGGAAGAGTGAAAGATGCGCACGTTCATTTTCAGAGCTCCTAGACCTTCCCATAAGAAGTTAGCCAAAAAGTAGCTTCGAAAAACGCTTAGGTGAAGTTTCAGAGTTGCTTCTAATGTACCAAAGCTGGACTTAGACATAATTTCACTCTCACAACATTATGGCTGGTTGGAGACAGTCCGAACCACAAGTACCGGGTCCATGGTTCTGGGCGTATACTGGGGGGACGGGGACGACTCCCATTAACCCCTGACTATACCGGGGATACGCTTATCACAATGCCTTTCTGGTCTGTGCTGAAGCAGGGCATTCTGGCAGCCAAGTGGCTTGACCTTTATTAGTGAGCCTGGTTACCCCCTCTCGGAACAACAGACTTAGAAATCGCCAGCTCATATACAGTGCATAAAATATATTTATATATATACCCTTATACACCATTTTAATAAAAAATATCACAAAATTCTTCTAAGTCCCTCGGGAAGAGTGAAAGACGCGCACGTTCATTTTCAGAGCTCCTAGACCTTCCTATAAGAAGTTAGCCAAAAAGTAGCTTCGAAAAACGCTTAGGTTAAGTTTCAGAGTTGCTTCTAATGTACCGAAGCTGGACTTAGACATAATTTCACTCTCACAACATTATGGCTGGTTGGAGACAGTCCGAACCACAAGTACCGGGTCCATGGTTCTGGGCGTATACTGGGGGGACGGGGGGGACTCCCATTAACCCCTGACTATACCGGGGATACGCTTATCACAATGCCTTTCTGGTCTGTGCTGAAGCAGGGCATTCTGGCAGCCAAGTGGCTTGACCTTAATTAGTGAGCCTGGTTACCCGCTCTCGGAACCACAGACTTAGAAATCGCCAGCTCATATACAGTGCATAAAATATATTTATATATATACCCTTATACACCATTTTAATAAAAAATATCACAAAATTCTTCTAAGTCCCTCGGGAAGAGTGAAAGACGCGCACGTTCATTTTCAGAGCTACTAGACCTTCCCATAAGAAGTTAGCCAAAAAGTAGCTTCGAAAAACGCTTAGGTGAAGTTTCAGAGTTGCTTCTAATGTACCAAAGCTGGACTTAGACATAATTTCACTCTCACAACATTATGGCTGGTTGGAGACAGTCCGAACCACAAGTACCGGGTCCATGGTTCTCGGCGTATACTGGGGGGACGGGGGGGACTCCCATTAACCCCTGACTATACCGGGGATACGCTTATCACAATGCCTTTCTGGTCTGTGCTGAAGCAGGGCATTCTGGCAGCCAAGTGGCTTGACCTTAATTAGTGAGCCTGGTTACCCCCTCTCGGAACCACAGACTTAGAAATCGCCAGCTCATATACAGTGCATAAAATATATTTATATATATACCCTTATACACCATTTTAATAAAAAATATCACAAAATTCTTCTAAGTCCCTCGGGAAGAGTGAAAGATGCGCACGTTCATTTTCAGAGCTCCTAGACCTTCCCATAAGAAGTTAGCCAAAAAGTAGCTTCGAAAAACGCTTAGGTGAAGTTTCAGAGTTGCTTCTAATGTACCAAAGCTGGACTTAGACATAATTTCACTCTCACAACATTATGGCTGGTTGGAGACAGTCCGAACCACAAGTACCGGGTCCATGGTTCTGGGCGTATACTGGGGGGACGGGGACGACTCCCATTAACCCCTGACTATACCGGGGATACGCTTATCACAATGCCTTTCTGGTCTGTGCTGAAGCAGGGCATTCTGGCAGCCAAGTGGCTTGACCTTAATTAGTGAGCCTGGTTACCCCCTCTCGGAACCACAGACTTAGAAATCGCCAGCTCATATACAGTGCATAAAATATATTTATATATATACCCTTATACACCATTTTAATAAAAAATATCACAAAATTCTTCTAAGTCCCTCGGGAAGAGTGAAAGATGCGCACGTTCATTTTCAGAGCTCCTAGACCTTCCCATAAGAAGTTAGCCAAAAAGTAGCTTCGAAAAACGCTTAGGTGAAGTTTCAGAGTTGCTTCTAATGTACCAAAGCTGGACTTAGACATAATTTCACTCTCACAACATTATGGCTGGTTGGAGACAGTCCGAACCACAAGTACCGGGTCCATGGTTCTGGGCGTATACTGGGGGGACGGGGGGGACTCCCATTAACCCCTGACTATACCGGGGATACGCTTATCACAATGCCTTTCTGGTCTGTGCTGAAGCAGGGCATTCTGGCAGCCAAGTGGCTTGACCTTAATTAGTGAGCCTGGTTACCCGCTCTCGGAACCACAGACTTAGAAATCGCCAGCTCATATACAGTGCATAAAATATATTTATATATATACCCTTATACACCATTTTAATAAAAAATATCACAAAATTCTTCTAAGTCCCTCGGGAAGAGTGAAAGACGCGCACGTTCATTTTCAGAGCTACTAGACCTTCCCATAAGAAGTTAGCCAAAAAGTAGCTTCGAAAAACGCTTAGGTGAAGTTTCAGAGTTGCTTCTAATGTACCAAAGCTGGACTTAGACATAATTTCACTCTCACAACATTATGGCTGGTTGGAGACAGTCCGAACCACAAGTACCGGGTCCATGGTTCTGGGCGTATACTGGGGGGACGGGGACGACTCCCATTAACCCCTGACTATACCGGGGATACGCTTATCACAATGCCTTTCTGGTCTGTGCTGAAGCAGGGCATTCTGGCAGCCAAGTGGCTTGACCTTTATTAGTGAGCCTGGTTACCCCCTCTCGGAACAACAGACTTAGAAATCGCCAGCTCATATACAGTGCATAAAATATATTTATATATATACCCTTATACACCATTTTAATAAAAAATATCACAAAATTCTTCTAAGTCCCTCGGGAAGAGTGAAAGACGCGCACGTTCATTTTCAGAGCTCCTAGACCTTCCCATAAGAAGTTAGCCAAAAAGTAGCTTCGAAAAACGCTTAGGTTAAGTTTCAGAGTTGCTTCTAATGTACCGAAGCTGGACTTAACATAATTTCACTCTCACAACATTATGGCTGGTTGGAGACAGTCCGAACCACAAGTACCGGGTCCATGGTTCTCGGCGTATACTGGGGGGACGGGGGGGACTCCCATTAACCCCTGACTATACCGGGGATACGCTTATCACAATGCCTTTCTGGTCTGTGCTGAAGCAGGGCATTCTGGCAGCCAAGTGGCTTGACCTTAATTAGTGAGCCTGGTTACCCCCTCTCGGAACCACAGACTTAGAAATCGCCAGCTCATATACAGTGCATAAAATATATTTATATATATACCCTTATACACCATTTTAATAAAAAATATCACAAAATTCTTCTAAGTCCCTCGGGAAGAGTGAAAGATGCGCACGTTCATTTTCAGAGCTCCTAGACCTTCCCATAAGAAGTTAGCCAAAAAGTAGCTTCGAAAAACGCTTAGGTGAAGTTTCAGAGTTGCTTCTAATGTACCAAAGCTGGACTTAGACATAATTTCACTCTCACAACATTATGGCTGGTTGGAGACAGTCCGAACCACAAGTACCGGGTCCATGGTTCTGGGCGTATACTGGGGGGACACGGACGACTCCCATTAACCCCTGACTATACCGGGGATACGCTTATCACAATGCCTTTCTGGTCTGTGCTGAAGCAGGGCATTCTGGCAGCCAAGTACCTTGACCTTTATTAGTGAGCCTGGTTACCCCCTCTCGGAACAACAGACTTAGAAATCGCCAGCTCATATACAGTGCATAAAATATATTTATATATATACCCTTATACACCATTTTAATAAAAAATATCACAAAATTCTTCTAAGTCCCTCGGGAAGAGTGAAAGACGCGCACGTTCATTTTCAGAGCTCCTAGACCTTCCTATAAGAAGTTAGCCAAAAAGTAGCTTCGAAAAACGCTTAGGTTAAGTTTCAGAGTTGCTTCTAATGTACCGAAGCTGGACTTAGATATAATTTCACTCTCACAACATTATGGCTGGTTGGAGACAGTCCGAACCACAAGTACCGGGTCCATGTTTCTGGGCGTATACTGGGGGGACGGGGGGGACTCCCATTAACCCCTGACTATACCGGGGATACGCTTATCACAATGCCTTTCTGGTCTGTGCTGAAGCAGGGCATTCTGGCAGCCAAGTGGCTTGACCTTAATTAGTGAGCCTGGTTACCCCCTCTCGGAACCACAGACTTAGAAATCGCCAGCTCATATACAGTGCATAAAATATATTTATATATATACCCTTATACACCATTTTAATAAAAAATATCACAAAATTCTTCTAAGTCCCTCGGGAAGAGTGAAAGACGCGCACGTTCATTTTCAGAGCTCCTAGACCTTCCCATAAGAAGTTAGCCAAAAAGTAGCTTCGAAAAACGCTTAGGTGAAGTTTCAGAGTTGCTTCTAATGTACCAAAGCTGGACTTAGACATAATTTCACTCTCACAACATTATGGCTGGTTGGAGACAGTCCGAACCACAAGTACCGGGTCCATGGTTCTGGGCGTATACTGGGGGGACGGGGGGGACTCCCATTAACCCCTGACTATACCGGGGATACGCTTATCACAATGCCTTTCTGGTCTGTGCTAAAGCAGGGCATTCTGGCAGCCAAGTGGCTTGACCTTAATTAGTGAGCCTGGTTACCCCCTCTCGGAACCACAGACTTAGAAATCGCCAGCTCATATACAGTGCATAAAATATATTTATATATATACCCTTATACACCATTTTAATAAAAAATATCACAAAATTCTTCTAAGTCCCTCGGGAAGAGTGAAAGACGCGCACGTTCATTTTCAGAGCTCCTAGACCTTCCCATAAGAAGTTAGCCAAAAAGTAGCTTCGAAAAACGCTTAGGTGAAGTTTCAGAGTTGCTTCTAATGTACCAAAGCTGGACTTAGACATAATTTCACTCTCACAACATTATGGCTGGTTGGAGACAGTCCGAACCACAAGTACCGGGTCCATGGTTCTGGGCGTATACTGGGGGGACGGGGACGACTCCCATTAACCCCTGACTATACCGGGGATACGCTTATCACAATGCCTTTCTGGTCTGTGCTGAAGCAGGGCATTCTGGCAGCCAAGTGGCTTGACCTTTATTAGTGAGCCTGGTTACCCCCTCTCGGAACAACAGACTTAGAAATCGCCAGCTCATATACAGTGCATAAAATATATTTATATATATACCCTTATACACCATTTTAATAAAAAATATCACAAAATTCTTCTAAGTCCCTCGGGAAGAGTGAAAGACGCGCACGTTCATTTTCAGAGCTCCTAGACCTTCCTATAAGAAGTTAGCCAAAAAGTAGCTTCGAAAAACGCTTAGGTTAAGTTTCAGAGTTGCTTCTAATGTACCGAAGCTGGACTTAGACATAATTTCACTCTCACAACATTATGGCTGGTTGGAGACAGTCCGAACCACAAGTACCGGGTCCATGGTTCTGGGCGTATACTGGGGGGACGGGGGGGACTCCCATTAACCCCTGACTATACCGGGGATACGCTTATCACAATGCCTTTCTGGTCTGTGCTGAAGCAGGGCATTCTGGCAGCCAAGTGGCTTGACCTTAATTAGTGAGCCTGGTTACCCGCTCTCGGAACCACAGACTTAGAAATCGCTAGCTCATATACAGTGCATAAAATATATTTATATATATACCCTTATACACCATTTTAATAAAAAATATCACAAAATTCTTCTAAGTCCCTCGGGAAGAGTGAAAGACGCGCACGTTCATTTTCAGAGCTACTAGACCTTCCCATAAGAAGTTAGCCAAAAAGTAGCTTCGAAAAACGCTTAGGTGAAGTTTCAGAGTTGCTTCTAATGTACCAAAGCTGGACTTAGACATAATTTCACTCTCACAACATTATGGCTGGTTGGAGACAGTCCGAACCACAAGTACCGGGTCCATGGTTCTCGGCGTATACTGGGGGGACGGGGGGGACTCCCATTAACCCCTGACTATACCGGGGATACGCTTATCACAATGCCTTTCTGGTCTGTGCTGAAGCAGGGCATTCTGGCAGCCAAGTGGCTTGACCTTAATTAGTGAGCCTGGTTACCCCCTCTCGGAACCACAGACTTAGAAATCGCCAGCTCATATACAGTGCATAAAATATATTTATATATATACCCTTATACACCATTTTAATAAAAAATATCACAAAATTCTTCTAAGTCCCTCGGGAAGAGTGAAAGATGCGCACGTTCATTTTCAGAGCTCCTAGACCTTCCCATAAGAAGTTAGCCAAAAAGTAGCTTCGAAAAACGCTTAGGTGAAGTTTCAGAGTTGCTTCTAATGTACCAAAGCTGGACTTAGACATAATTTCACTCTCACAACATTATGGCTGGTTGGAGACAGTCCGAACCACAAGTACCGGGTCCATGGTTCTGGGCGTATACTGGGGGGACGGGGACGACTCCCATTAACCCCTGACTATACCGGGGATACGCTTATCACAATGCCTTTCTGGTCTGTGCTGAAGCAGGGCATTCTGGCAGCCAAGTGGCTTGACCTTAATTAGTGAGCCTGGTTACCCCCTCTCGGAACCACAGACTTAGAAATCGCCAGCTCATATACAGTGCATAAAATATATTTATATATATACCCTTATACACCATTTTAATAAAAAATATCACAAAATTCTTCTAAGTCCCTCGGGAAGAGTGAAAGATGCGCACGTTCATTTTCAGAGCTCCTAGACCTTCCCATAAGAAGTTAGCCAAAAAGTAGCTTCGAAAAACGCTTAGGTGAAGTTTCAGAGTTGCTTCTAATGTACCAAAGCTGGACTTAGACATAATTTCACTCTCACAACATTATGGCTGGTTGGAGACAGTCCGAACCACAAGTACCGGGTCCATGGTTCTGGGCGTATACTGGGGGGACGGGGGGGACTCCCATTAACCCCTGACTATACCGGGGATACGCTTATCACAATGCCTTTCTGGTCTGTGCTGAAGCAGGGCATTCTGGCAGCCAAGTGGCTTGACCTTAATTAGTGAGCCTGGTTACCCGCTCTCGGAACCACAGACTTAGAAATCGCCAGCTCATATACAGTGCATAAAATATATTTATATATATACCCTTATACACCATTTTAATAAAAAATATCACAAAATTCTTCTAAGTCCCTCGGGAAGAGTGAAAGACGCGCACGTTCATTTTCAGAGCTACTAGACCTTCCCATAAGAAGTTAGCCAAAAAGTAGCTTCGAAAAACGCTTAGGTGAAGTTTCAGAGTTGCTTCTAATGTACCAAAGCTGGACTTAGACATAATTTCACTCTCACAACATTATGGCTGGTTGGAGACAGTCCGAACCACAAGTACCGGGTCCATGGTTCTGGGCGTATACTGGGGGGACGGGGACGACTCCCATTAACCCCTGACTATACCGGGGATACGCTTATCACAATGCCTTTCTGGTCTGTGCTGAAGCAGGGCATTCTGGCAGCCAAGTGGCTTGACCTTTATTAGTGAGCCTGGTTACCCCCTCTCGGAACAACAGACTTAGAAATCGCCAGCTCATATACAGTGCATAAAATATATTTATATATATACCCTTATACACCATTTTAATAAAAAATATCACAAAATTCTTCTAAGTCCCTCGGGAAGAGTGAAAGACGCGCACGTTCATTTTCAGAGCTCCTAGACCTTCCCATAAGAAGTTAGCCAAAAAGTAGCTTCGAAAAACGCTTAGGTTAAGTTTCAGAGTTGCTTCTAATGTACCGAAGCTGGACTTAACATAATTTCACTCTCACAACATTATGGCTGGTTGGAGACAGTCCGAACCACAAGTACCGGGTCCATGGTTCTCGGCGTATACTGGGGGGACGGGGGGGACTCCCATTAACCCCTGACTATACCGGGGATACGCTTATCACAATGCCTTTCTGGTCTGTGCTGAAGCAGGGCATTCTGGCAGCCAAGTGGCTTGACCTTAATTAGTGAGCCTGGTTACCCCCTCTCGGAACCACAGACTTAGAAATCGCCAGCTCATATACAGTGCATAAAATATATTTATATATATACCCTTATACACCATTTTAATAAAAAATATCACAAAATTCTTCTAAGTCCCTCGGGAAGAGTGAAAGATGCGCACGTTCATTTTCAGAGCTCCTAGACCTTCCCATAAGAAGTTAGCCAAAAAGTAGCTTCGAAAAACGCTTAGGTGAAGTTTCAGAGTTGCTTCTAATGTACCAAAGCTGGACTTAGACATAATTTCACTCTCACAACATTATGGCTGGTTGGAGACAGTCCGAACCACAAGTACCGGGTCCATGGTTCTGGGCGTATACTGGGGGGACAGGGACGACTCCCATTAACCCCTGACTATACCGGGGATACGCTTATCACAATGCCTTTCTGGTCTGTGCTGAAGCAGGGCATTCTGGCAGCCAAGTACCTTGACCTTTATTAGTGAGCCTGGTTACCCCCTCTCGGAACAACAGACTTAGAAATCGCCAGCTCATATACAGTGCATAAAATATATTTATATATATACCCTTATACACCATTTTAATAAAAAATATCACAAAATTCTTCTAAGTCCCTCGGGAAGAGTGAAAGACGCGCACGTTCATTTTCAGAGCTCCTAGACCTTCCTATAAGAAGTTAGCCAAAAAGTAGCTTCGAAAAACGCTTAGGTTAAGTTTCAGAGTTGCTTCTAATGTACCGAAGCTGGACTTAGATATAATTTCACTCTCACAACATTATGGCTGGTTGGAGACAGTCCGAACCACAAGTACCGGGTCCATGTTTCTGGGCGTATACTGGGGGGACGGGGGGGACTCCCATTAACCCCTGACTATACCGGGGATACGCTTATCACAATGCCTTTCTGGTCTGTGCTGAAGCAGGGCATTCTGGCAGCCAAGTGGCTTGACCTTAATTAGTGAGCCTGGTTACCCCCTCTCGGAACCACAGACTTAGAAATCGCCAGCTCATATACAGTGCATAAAATATATTTATATATATACCCTTATACACCATTTTAATAAAAAATATCACAAAATTCTTCTAAGTCCCTCGGGAAGAGTGAAAGACGCGCACGTTCATTTTCAGAGCTCCTAGACCTTCCCATAAGAAGTTAGCCAAAAAGTAGCTTCGAAAAACGCTTAGGTGAAGTTTCAGAGTTGCTTCTAATGTACCAAAGCTGGACTTAGACATAATTTCACTCTCACAACATTATGGCTGGTTGGAGACAGTCCGAACCACAAGTACCGGGTCCATGGTTCTGGGCGTATACTGGGGGGACGGGGGGGACTCCCATTAACCCCTGACTATACCGGGGATACGCTTATCACAATGCCTTTCTGGTCTGTGCTAAAGCAGGGCATTCTGGCAGCCAAGTGGCTTGACCTTAATTAGTGAGCCTGGTTACCCCCTCTCGGAACCACAGACTTAGAAATCGCCAGCTCATATACAGTGCATAAAATATATTTATATATATACCCTTATACACCATTTTAATAAAAAATATCACAAAATTCTTCTAAGTCCCTCGGGAAGAGTGAAAGACGCGCACGTTCATTTTCAGAGCTCCTAGACCTTCCCATAAGAAGTTAGCCAAAAAGTAGCTTCGAAAAACGCTTAGGTGAAGTTTCAGAGTTGCTTCTAATGTACCAAAGCTGGACTTAGACATAATTTCACTCTCACAACATTATGGCTGGTTGGAGACAGTCCGAACCACAAGTACCGGGTCCATGGTTCTGGGCGTATACTGGGGGGACGGGGACGACTCCCATTAACCCCTGACTATACCGGGGATACGCTTATCACAATGCCTTTCTGGTCTGTGCTGAAGCAGGGCATTCTGGCAGCCAAGTGGCTTGACCTTTATTAGTGAGCCTGGTTACCCCCTCTCGGAACAACAGACTTAGAAATCGCCAGCTCATATACAGTGCATAAAATATATTTATATATATACCCTTATACACCATTTTAATAAAAAATATCACAAAATTCTTCTAAGTCCCTCGGGAAGAGTGAAAGACGCGCACGTTCATTTTCAGAGCTCCTAGACCTTCCTATAAGAAGTTAGCCAAAAAGTAGCTTCGAAAAACGCTTAGGTTAAGTTTCAGAGTTGCTTCTAATGTACCGAAGCTGGACTTAGACATAATTTCACTCTCACAACATTATGGCTGGTTGGAGACAGTCCGAACCACAAGTACCGGGTCCATGGTTCTGGGCGTATACTGGGGGGACGGGGGGGACTCCCATTAACCCCTGACTATACCGGGGATACGCTTATCACAATGCCTTTCTGGTCTGTGCTGAAGCAGGGCATTCTGGCAGCCAAGTGGCTTGACCTTAATTAGTGAGCCTGGTTACCCGCTCTCGGAACCACAGACTTAGAAATCGCCAGCTCATATACAGTGCATAAAATATATTTATATATATACCCTTATACACCATTTTAATAAAAAATATCACAAAATTCTTCTAAGTCCCTCGGGAAGAGTGAAAGACGCGCACGTTCATTTTCAGAGCTACTAGACCTTCCCATAAGAAGTTAGCCAAAAAGTAGCTTCGAAAAACGCTTAGGTGAAGTTTCAGAGTTGCTTCTAATGTACCAAAGCTGGACTTAGACATAATTTCACTCTCACAACATTATGGCTGGTTGGAGACAGTCCGAACCACAAGTACCGGGTCCATGGTTCTCGGCGTATACTGGGGGGACGGGGGGGACTCCCATTAACCCCTGACTATACCGGGGATACGCTTATCACAATGCCTTTCTGGTCTGTGCTGAAGCAGGGCATTCTGGCAGCCAAGTGGCTTGACCTTAATTAGTGAGCCTGGTTACCCCCTCTCGGAACCACAGACTTAGAAATCGCCAGCTCATATACAGTGCATAAAATATATTTATATATATACCCTTATACACCATTTTAATAAAAAATATCACAAAATTCTTCTAAGTCCCTCGGGAAGAGTGAAAGATGCGCACGTTCATTTTCAGAGCTCCTAGACCTTCCCATAAGAAGTTAGCCAAAAAGTAGCTTCGAAAAACGCTTAGGTGAAGTTTCAGAGTTGCTTCTAATGTACCAAAGCTGGACTTAGACATAATTTCACTCTCACAACATTATGGCTGGTTGGAGACAGTCCGAACCACAAGTACCGGGTCCATGGTTCTGGGCGTATACTGGGGGGACGGGGACGACTCCCATTAACCCCTGACTATACCGGGGATACGCTTATCACAATGCCTTTCTGGTCTGTGCTGAAGCAGGGCATTCTGGCAGCCAAGTGGCTTGACCTTAATTAGTGAGCCTGGTTACCCCCTCTCGGAACCACAGACTTAGAAATCGCCAGCTCATATACAGTGCATAAAATATATTTATATATATACCCTTATACACCATTTTAATAAAAAATATCACAAAATTCTTCTAAGTCCCTCGGGAAGAGTGAAAGATGCGCACGTTCATTTTCAGAGCTCCTAGACCTTCCCATAAGAAGTTAGCCAAAAAGTAGCTTCGAAAAACGCTTAGGTGAAGTTTCAGAGTTGCTTCTAATGTACCAAAGCTGGACTTAGACATAATTTCACTCTCACAACATTATGGCTGGTTGGAGACAGTCCGAACCACAAGTACCGGGTCCATGGTTCTGGGCGTATACTGGGGGGACGGGGGGGACTCCCATTAACCCCTGACTATACCGGGGATACGCTTATCACAATGCCTTTCTGGTCTGTGCTGAAGCAGGGCATTCTGGCAGCCAAGTGGCTTGACCTTAATTAGTGAGCCTGGTTACCCGCTCTCGGAACCACAGACTTAGAAATCGCCAGCTCATATACAGTGCATAAAATATATTTATATATATACCCTTATACACCATTTTAATAAAAAATATCACAAAATTCTTCTAAGTCCCTCGGGAAGAGTGAAAGACGCGCACGTTCATTTTCAGAGCTACTAGACCTTCCCATAAGAAGTTAGCCAAAAAGTAGCTTCGAAAAACGCTTAGGTGAAGTTTCAGAGTTGCTTCTAATGTACCAAAGCTGGACTTAGACATAATTTCACTCTCACAACATTATGGCTGGTTGGAGACAGTCCGAACCACAAGTACCGGGTCCATGGTTCTGGGCGTATACTGGGGGGACGGGGACGACTCCCATTAACCCCTGACTATACCGGGGATACGCTTATCACAATGCCTTTCTGGTCTGTGCTGAAGCAGGGCATTCTGGCAGCCAAGTGGCTTGACCTTTATTAGTGAGCCTGGTTACCCCCTCTCGGAACAACAGACTTAGAAATCGCCAGCTCATATACAGTGCATAAAATATATTTATATATATACCCTTATACACCATTTTAATAAAAAATATCACAAAATTCTTCTAAGTCCCTCGGGAAGAGTGAAAGACGCGCACGTTCATTTTCAGAGCTCCTAGACCTTCCCATAAGAAGTTAGCCAAAAAGTAGCTTCGAAAAACGCTTAGGTTAAGTTTCAGAGTTGCTTCTAATGTACCGAAGCTGGACTTAACATAATTTCACTCTCACAACATTATGGCTGGTTGGAGACAGTCCGAACCACAAGTACCGGGTCCATGGTTCTCGGCGTATACTGGGGGGACGGGGGGGACTCCCATTAACCCCTGACTATACCGGGGATACGCTTATCACAATGCCTTTCTGGTCTGTGCTGAAGCAGGGCATTCTGGCAGCCAAGTGGCTTGACCTTAATTAGTGAGCCTGGTTACCCCCTCTCGGAACCACAGACTTAGAAATCGCCAGCTCATATACAGTGCATAAAATATATTTATATATATACCCTTATACACCATTTTAATAAAAAATATCACAAAATTCTTCTAAGTCCCTCGGGAAGAGTGAAAGATGCGCACGTTCATTTTCAGAGCTCCTAGACCTTCCCATAAGAAGTTAGCCAAAAAGTAGCTTCGAAAAACGCTTAGGTGAAGTTTCAGAGTTGCTTCTAATGTACCAAAGCTGGACTTAGACATAATTTCACTCTCACAACATTATGGCTGGTTGGAGACAGTCCGAACCACAAGTACCGGGTCCATGGTTCTGGGCGTATACTGGGGGGACAGGGACGACTCCCATTAACCCCTGACTATACCGGGGATACGCTTATCACAATGCCTTTCTGGTCTGTGCTGAAGCAGGGCATTCTGGCAGCCAAGTACCTTGACCTTTATTAGTGAGCCTGGTTACCCCCTCTCGGAACAACAGACTTAGAAATCGCCAGCTCATATACAGTGCATAAAATATATTTATATATATACCCTTATACACCATTTTAATAAAAAATATCACAAAATTCTTCTAAGTCCCTCGGGAAGAGTGAAAGACGCGCACGTTCATTTTCAGAGCTCCTAGACCTTCCTATAAGAAGTTAGCCAAAAAGTAGCTTCGAAAAACGCTTAGGTTAAGTTTCAGAGTTGCTTCTAATGTACCGAAGCTGGACTTAGATATAATTTCACTCTCACAACATTATGGCTGGTTGGAGACAGTCCGAACCACAAGTACCGGGTCCATGTTTCTGGGCGTATACTGGGGGGACGGGGGGGACTCCCATTAACCCCTGACTATACCGGGGATACGCTTATCACAATGCCTTTCTGGTCTGTGCTGAAGCAGGGCATTCTGGCAGCCAAGTGGCTTGACCTTAATTAGTGAGCCTGGTTACCCCCTCTCGGAACCACAGACTTAGAAATCGCCAGCTCATATACAGTGCATAAAATATATTTATATATATACCCTTATACACCATTTTAATAAAAAATATCACAAAATTCTTCTAAGTCCCTCGGGAAGAGTGAAAGATGCGCACGTTCATTTTCAGAGCTCCTAGACCTTCCCATAAGAAGTTAGCCAAAAAGTAGCTTCGAAAAACGCTTAGGTGAAGTTTCAGAGTTGCTTCTAATGTACCAAAGCTGGACTTAGACATAATTTCACTCTCACAACATTATGGCTGGTTGGAGACAGTCCGAACCACAAGTACCGGGTCCATGGTTCTGGGCGTATACTGGGGGGACGGGGACGACTCCCATTAACCCCTGACTATACCGGGGATACGCTTATCACAATGCCTTTCTGGTCTGTGCTGAAGCAGGGCATTCTGGCAGCCAAGTGGCTTGACCTTTATTAGTGAGCCTGGTTACCCCCTCTCGGAACAACAGACTTAGAAATCGCCAGCTCATATACAGTGCATAAAATATATTTATATATATACCCTTATACACCATTTTAATAAAAAATATCACAAAATTCTTCTAAGTCCCTCGAGAAGAGTGAAAGACGCGCACGTTCATTTTCAGAGCTCCTAGACCTTCCTATAAGAAGTTAGCCAAAAAGTAGCTTCGAAAAACGCTTAGGTAAAGTTTCAGAGTTGCTTCTAATGTACCGAAGCTGGACTTAGACATAATTTCACTCTCACAACATTATGGCTGGTTGGAGACAGTCCGAACCACAAGTACCGGGTCCATGGTTCTGGGCGTATACTGGGGGGACGGGGGGGACTCCCATTAACCCCTGACTATACCGGGGATACGCTTATCACAATGCCTTTCTGGTCTGTGCTGAAGCAGGGCATTCTGGCAGCCAAGTGGCTTGACCTTAATTAGTGAGCCTGGTTACCCGCTCTCGGAACCACAGACTTAGAAATCGCCAGCTCATATACAGTGCATAAAATATATTTATATATATACCCTTATACACCATTTTAATAAAAAATATCACAAAATTCTTCTAAGTCCCTCGGGAAGAGTGAAAGACGCGCACGTTCATTTTCAGAGCTACTAGACCTTCCCATAAGAAGTTAGCCAAAAAGTAGCTTCGAAAAACGCTTAGGTGAAGTTTCAGAGTTGCTTCTAATGTACCAAAGCTGGACTTAGACATAATTTCACTCTCACAACATTATGGCTGGTTGGAGACAGTCCGAACCACAAGTACCGGGTCCATGGTTCTGGGCGTATACTGGGGGGACGGGGACGACTCCCATTAACCCCTGACTATACCGGGGATACGCTTATCACAATGCCTTTCTGGTCTGTGCTGAAGCAGGGCATTCTGGCAGCCAAGTGGCTTGACCTTTATTAGTGAGCCTGGTTACCCCCTCTCGGAACAACAGACTTAGAAATCGCCAGCTCATATACAGTGCATAAAATATATTTATATATATACCCTTATACACCATTTTAATAAAAAATATCACAAAATTCTTCTAAGTCCCTCGGGAAGAGTGAAAGACGCGCACGTTCATTTTCAGAGCTCCTAGACCTTCCCATAAGAAGTTAGCCAAAAAGTAGCTTCGAAAAACGCTTAGGTTAAGTTTCAGAGTTGCTTCTAATGTACCGAAGCTGGACTTAACATAATTTCACTCTCACAACATTATGGCTGGTTGGAGACAGTCCGAACCACAAGTACCGGGTCCATGGTTCTCGGCGTATACTGGGGGGACGGGGGGGACTCCCATTAACCCCTGACTATACCGGGGATACGCTTATCACAATGCCTTTCTGGTCTGTGCTGAAGCAGGGCATTCTGGCAGCCAAGTGGCTTGACCTTAATTAGTGAGCCTGGTTACCCCCTCTCGGAACCACAGACTTAGAAATCGCCAGCTCATATACAGTGCATAAAATATATTTATATATATACCCTTATACACCATTTTAATAAAAAATATCACAAAATTCTTCTAAGTCCCTCGGGAAGAGTGAAAGATGCGCACGTTCATTTTCAGAGCTCCTAGACCTTCCCATAAGAAGTTAGCCAAAAAGTAGCTTCGAAAAACGCTTAGGTGAAGTTTCAGAGTTGCTTCTAATGTACCAAAGCTGGACTTAGACATAATTTCACTCTCACAACATTATGGCTGGTTGGAGACAGTCCGAACCACAAGTACCGGGTCCATGGTTCTGGGCGTATACTGGGGGGACAGGGACGACTCCCATTAACCCCTGACTATACCGGGGATACGCTTATCACAATGCCTTTCTGGTCTGTGCTGAAGCAGGGCATTCTGGCAGCCAAGTACCTTGACCTTTATTAGTGAGCCTGGTTACCCCCTCTCGGAACAACAGACTTAGAAATCGCCAGCTCATATACAGTGCATAAAATATATTTATATATATACCCTTATACACCATTTTAATAAAAAATATCACAAAATTCTTCTAAGTCCCTCGGGAAGAGTGAAAGACGCGCACGTTCATTTTCAGAGCTCCTAGACCTTCCTATAAGAAGTTAGCCAAAAAGTAGCTTCGAAAAACGCTTAGGTTAAGTTTCAGAGTTGCTTCTAATGTACCGAAGCTGGACTTAGACATAATTTCACTCTCACAACATTATGGCTGGTTGGAGACAGTCCGAACCACAAGTACCGGGTCCATGGTTCTGGGCGTATACTGGGGGGACGGGGGGGACTCCCATTAACCCCTGACTATACCGGGGATACGCTTATCACAATGCCTTTCTGGTCTGTGCTGAAGCAGGGCATTCTGGCAGCCAAGTGGCTTGACCTTAATTAGTGAGCCTGGTTACCCCCTCTCGGAACCACAGACTTAGAAATCGCCAGCTCATATACAGTGCATAAAATATATTTATATATATACCCTTATACACCATTTTAATAAAAAATATCACAAAATTCTTCTAAGTCCCTCGGGAAGAGTGAAAGACGCGCACGTTCATTTTCAGAGCTCCTAGACCTTCCCATAAGAAGTTAGCCAAAAAGTAGCTTCGAAAAACGCTTAGGTGAAGTTTCAGAGTTGCTTCTAATGTACCAAAGCTGGACTTAGACATAATTTCACTCTCACAACATTATGGCTGGTTGGAGACAGTCCGAACCACAAGTACCGGGTCCATGGTTCTGGGCGTATACTGGGGGGGCGGGGGGGACTCCCATTAACCCCTGACTATACCGGGGATACGCTTATCACAATGCCTTTCTGGTCTGTGCTGAAGCAGGGCATTCTGGCAGCCAAGTGGCTTGACCTTAATTAGTGAGCCTGGTTACCCCCTCTCGGAACCACAGACTTAGAAATCGCCAGCTCATATACAGTGCATAAAATATATTTATATATATACCCTTATACACCATTTTAATAAAAAATATCACAAAATTCTTCTAAGTCCCTCGGGAAGAGTGAAAGACGCGCACGTTCATTTTCAGAGCTCCTAGACCTTCCCATAAGAAGTTAGCCAAAAAGTAGCTTCGAAAAACGCTTAGGTGAAGTTTCAGAGTTGCTTCTAATGTACCAAAGCTGGACTTAGACATAATTTCACTCTCACAACATTATGGCTGGTTGGAGACAGTCCGAACCACAAGTACCGGGTCCATGGTTCTGGGCGTATACTGGGGGGACGGGGACGACTCCCATTAACCCCTGACTATACCGGGGATACGCTTATCACAATGCCTTTCTGGTCTGTGCTGAAGCAGGGCATTCTGGCAGCCAAGTGGCTTGACCTTTATTAGTGAGCCTGGTTACCCCCTCGGAACCACAGACTTAGAAATCGCCAGCTCATATACAGTGCATAAAATATATTTATATATATACCCTTATACACCATTTTAATAAAAAATATCACAAAATTCTTCTACACTGGCGACACACTTTATTCGAGCACGGCTAGTCCCGCGAATTCGGGTATACTCGGGTGTATTCAGGTTTCTGATAGTTTTCTGCCAGAGTGCATTGCGTTATTTTCCGGCCGGAATTTAAGCTTTTTATTCCGGCTGGTTACAATACTGCAATGCCGTCAAAATACACATGGTGGCGCTTGCGAGCTATTCTCTGTGAAGCCGTCCCCTATAATGAATTGTAATGCAGTATATACTGTATACTATATACTGTATATACTGTATAACAACAACCCCTGTAAGCCCTAACATACAGTACTGTACAGTACTGTACTGTACTGTATATGCACATACATAAATGATACTACTGTATGGGCGGCGGGGGCGAGATGTGTTTGCAGCAGAGAGAGATCCGCTGCTCTCTCTCTGCGCAAACATCCGCACATTAAAAATTATTTGAAATACATTTTTATTGATAGTGTAGATGTGCAGGGGGTCTCCGGAGCTGAACCGCGTTGGTTTTAGGTCTGGGGACCCCGTGCCCCCCGAGATACAGGCCCCTTTAGGGGGTGCCGGTATCCCTCTGCGTTTAAAGGTCCCAATCACGTGACCGCGGCCTGTAAACCAAGCAGAGCAGAGGGATACCGGCACCCCCTAAAGTGGCCTGTATCTTGGGGGGCACGGGGTCCCCAGACCTGAAACCTGTGCGCTTCTGCTCTGGAGACCCTCTGCACATGTACACTATCAATAAAACACATACAATATACAGTATAAATAAACACTCGTTCTTTACCTTAGCGTCTATGCGCTATGGTAAAGAAGCATTATTTTAATAATATTGTAAAGTAAGCAGGGGGTTCCCTGAGCCAGAAATTAATGCTCAGGGAACCCCCCCCCCTGCTCCTGATCAATATTATTAAAAATACGGAAAATGCTGCGTCATTACCATAGCGGATAGCCGCTAAGGCAATGAAGGGGTTAACCCACCGTGCCCGCTTTATTGTGTGTAGTGGGGATGGGTGAGGGGGGTATTTGGCCCTTGGAGTGAGTTTAGGACTTGCGGGAGGGGGGGGGGGGTTGCGGGTGCACTTAACCCCTTCACGACCGTAGCAGTTAATACCGCTACGGTCATGAAGGGGTTAAGCCCTCCCGCTACCCCACCCCCCCCCGCAAGCCCTCCCCAACCATCGTTGGGGCGAATACCCCATTCACCCACCCTCCCGCAACCCACAACAATAAAATACACACAGCAGCCGCCAAAAAATAAATAAATAAATGACAATAAATACATTTGAAATACATTTTTATTGATAGTGTAGATGTGCAGGGGGTCTCCGGAGCTGAACCGCATTGGTTTTAGGTCTGGGGACCCCGTGCCCCCCGAGATACAGGCCCCTTTAGGGGGTGCCGGTATCCCTCTGCGTTTAAAGGTCCCGATCACGTGATCGCGGCCTGTAAACCAAGCAGAGCAGAGGGATACCGGCACCCCCTAAAGGGGCCTGTATCTCGGGGGGCACGGGGTCCCCAGACCTGAAACCTGTGCGCTTCTGCTCTGGAGACCCTCTGCACATGTACACTATCAATAAAACACATACAATATACAGTATAAATAAACACTCGTTCTTTACCTTAGCGTCTATGCGCTATGGTAAAGAAGCATTATTTTAATAATATTGTAAAGTGAGCAGGGGGTTCCCTGAGCCAGAAATTAATGCTCAGGGAACCCCCCCCCCCCGCTGCTCCTGATCAATATTATTAAAAATACGGAAAGTGCTGCGTCATTACCATAGCGGATAGCCGCTAAGGCAATGAAGGGGTTAAGGCATAATAAACAATTAATACATTCAATACATATTTTTCACGTCTGTGTTAAAACTCCCTGCCTTCTCTCTAATCTATGTAAAACCCCCTCCCCCTATTCTCGCTTTTAAAACGCCCTGCCTTCTCTCTAATCTATGTAAAACCCCCTCCCCCTATCCCCCTATTGTGTGTGTGCGTTAAGCTTCCCTGCAAGCTATGTAAAAAAACTCCCCCTATTGTGTGTGTGTGTTAAATCTGCCTGGCCTGTGTTTCTGAGTGCTGAGTGCTCTGCGTTTAAAGGTCCCGATCACGTGATCGCGGCCTGTAAACCAAGCAGAGCAGAGGGATACCGGCACCCCCTAAAGGGGCCTGTATTTCGGGGGGCACGGGGTCCCCAGACCTGAAACCTGTGCGCTTCAGCTCCGGAGACCCCCTGCACATGTACACTATCAATAAAAATGTATTTCAAATGTATTTATTGTCATTTATTTATTTAGATTTATTTATTAATTGTGCTGCTGCTGCTGCAAGTCGTAAACTCACACCAAGGGCGAAACACCCCCCTCACCCCCAATAAAAAAAATTCACGCACAGCAGCCCCACAATTAATAAATAAATCTAAATAAATAAATAAATAAATAAATAAATGCCAATAAATACATTTGAAATACATTTTTATTGATAGTGTAGATGTATATATATATATATATATATATATATATATATATACAGTATACAGTATATATACACACATGATGAACCAATAGTACAAATACATGTAGAATGGTTATCAAAATCATACTGTCCTACAGATAACGCTTCTCTATACAGACAATAATAATAATCCATTTAATAATCCTACAGTAACTTATTTTACAATATAAAACATAACATTACAATCCACACAGTACATTGCATTTACATTGTATACTGTAAATGATGCAAAGCATTAAATCTATGCACCATATACAATACTGTACATTCTGCAAATGAATGTTAACAATATAATTGCAAGCTACTCTACCAGTAAATACTGTACAAACACTTCCAAACAAGTCAACTACAGTATTTTAACCAATCAAGTAAACCAAAATCAATATATACTGTAAGTACCAACCAGAAAAAACAATTTAAAACCAAACTAACCCTTACAATACCAAGGATTACATCTATCTAATTGTAAAAAACCTTATACATTATACACAGCATTGTTTAAAGCCCCCTCCCCCCTAATGTTTCTGTTAAGCAGATTACACTGAAGGAACAGTGATATAAAGGCCTAAAGCCCCTTCCCCCCCTAATGTTTGTGTTAAACAGATTACATTGAAGGGAGAGAGATGTTTCTGTTACCAGTAAATCTCCCTCCCTGCATTGCTAACCACCCTCACCCCCTACCCACATACCGTTAACCCCCCCCCCCCATCCTGGCCATGGCCCCTCCGCTTCTGCAAAACAGACACAAAAATTAAAACATACAAAGTAATGTCCCCTAACCCCTTAATCACCATAGCGGTAATTAACCGCTACAGTCATGAAGGGGTTAACCCACCCTCACCCACCCACCACTCGGGATGCCTACATACCCTCCCACACTAACCCCCCCACCCGTGAGGCCTAACCACCCAGTCAGTACCCACAAGGGAGGCCTACCCACATACCGTTGGGGAAACACCCCACCCCCACCCCAGTACCCACAATAAAAACAGTACAATGACCCACAATAAACAGCATTCTATTTATTAAATACATTACCCACCCCCTGTGCCCCCCCCCCATAAATACAAGATTTATTCTTTTACATTCAGGGTCCATAACGCAGCCCCACGCTAGTCCCCGGTGGGCTGGCAGGGCACCTGCACAGACCTACAGTTTACCAGCAGCATTCCACAGGTTCTGGAGGCCTGCTGGTGGATCCTGCCAGCACCATGGCGCCCAGGTGGTCTCCTTGGGTCACCGTGAGCCACAATTGGGTCCCCACGGTAGGCCCAAGGATGTCTGGGAGCCCCGGGTCAAACCCACAGGTGTCTGCAGGGCCTCGGGTGGTTCCCATGGGGGTCTGGGGAACTCACGGGTGCTCACTACGGGTCCGCGGTGCCCCCACAGAAGTGGGACCACACATCATCATCCCCGCACCTACGGGTCGGAGGTGCCCCCACAGAAGTGGGACCACACATCGTCATGCCCGCAGACTACGGGTCCGCGGTGCCCCCACAGAAGTGGGACCACACATCATCATCCCCGCATGTGTCACCCGTGGAACCACCAGCCTGCTACCCTTTAGGATACCCGAGGATTCCCCGCGGGTGGTCTCCAGAGGTCCCACGCAAAACCACGGAAGTAACCCTGAATGTAAAAAAAATAAACCTGGCCTATACATTCAATACATACACCCTCCCCCCCAACACCTACAGTACAATAATGTGCAAAATAACTATTATCCAGATATGGATAATAGATTAATTGCCCATTATTAAAAACATTAACTAGCATATACAAATAAATAAAGTACTACTGACCTCATCAATACGAAGTGTCCGATGCCAGCGCCTTCCTTCTCTTGCCCACACAAAACATAGCCAAAACCAAGGCAATACATTGCAAGTACAGTACATTCAGATATCAATTAACCCCTTAAACACCTTATCAGATAATAACCGCAAAGGTGATTAAGGGGTTAAGCCACACAGGCTCGATACCCACCCTCACCCATGAATTTGTACTGTGGCTTCATCATGCAACTATATATATATACTATATATATATATACACAGAGAGACAGAGAGAAAGAGAGAGAGAGAGAGATATATATATATATACAGTATATATATATATATATATATATATATATATATATATATATATATATATATATAAATACACACACGTTATATACACACCCATGATAAACCAATATACAGTACAAATAAATGTAGAAGGGTTATCAAAAGCACTGTCCTACAACCAAACTCTTCTCCATACATACACACTAAATTAAAATAAATTTCCTTTAATATTCATAACTGATCTCTCAATCTACTGTAAATCATCACTAAACCTCTGAAAAGCCATTTAAACAACTTACATTCCAATATAAATGTGTGAGGAATCAGGGATCGCGGCGCCCGCGCCCTGGTTCCTCTGCTGATATATTCCCTCCTGCTGCCGTGGCGCGCACACCTCGCCAGCGCCACTCACCTCCGTCGGTTCTGGGGGTTCCCCGGCGTCCTCGGCGTCCCCGGTTTCCAGCAGTACCTCACGCGGCCGCCATGTTGCTCGGGCGCGCGCCTGAACAGCGCGCGCCGGGCGAAGTTAATTTATTCACTGCTCTGGCAGTGAAGACCCGCCCCCAATACAGGAATATGATCTCCTGTCAAGACAAGAGTCCTCACCTGTCTGCCAATCAAGGAAACCTATCCAGGATGGCTCCACGCAGTCCTCCAGGTCTGCCTTCACTTCTGATTGGTCAGCCACACTTTATAATGCCAGTCCTTCCTATCATTCATTGCTCGACATAGTTTTCACTTGGATTACTACTCTGGCGTTTTCTCTCTCATTCACTCAGGTTACGACTTGGCTTGGCGGACGTCTCTCTCTGGCTCTAGACCCCTGCTTGGACAAACGACCTTCCAGTATTCTCCAATCCCAGACCTTGGCTAACGGCAACGACAACGGCATTTCTACACCGGTACCGGCAAGTATTGCTAGCGAAATACACCTGGCCTGGCAACGCCAAAATCACCACACTCCGGACACGCTCCCTTTGCTGCGGGTGCGTGCTTCTATACGTTCCTCACCTCAGTGAAAGGAACGGGTCTGGTCTGCGGGCAGCACCGGCGTAACATTATGTCGAGCCCACAAGACGCAGACCAGACTGTGGACTCTATGATGACGGCCATGTACCAACAAATACAGGCCTTAACGGATCAAGTGGCTCTCCTCTCCCAACAGGTATCGGACCGCCCTTTACAGGCTCCGCCTGCGGCTGCACCCCCGGCGCAGCCTGACTTATCTTCCACTTCATTTTCAGTTCCGAAGATTCCGGCTCCAAGGCCCTACGCAGGGGATCCACACACCTGTCGTGGCTTTCTCAACCAGTGCGAGATCCAGTTCGAGATGGCTCCCCAGCTGTATGCTACTGGCCGGAGAAAGGTAGCCTACGTATATAGTCTGCTCACAGGTAATGCACTGGCATGGGCCTCTCCGATCTGGGAACTACGCCCTGATATTACCCGCGATTACGCGGCCTTCAGACGGGACTTTCGACAGGTTTTTGATATCCCCGCACGTCAAGAGACTGCTTCTGATACCCTGCTAGAGCTTACACAGGGACGTCGGCCTGTGGGTCAATACGCCTTGGAATTCAGAACCGTAGCAGCTGAGACTCATTGGGGTCAGGAGGCTTTAGTCGCCGCCTTCTGGAAAGGTCTATCGGAGTCTCTGAAGGATGAACTTGCTTCCCACACCAGGCCAGAGTTACTGGAGGATCTCATCACCCTGGCTTCTCGTATGGATCAGCGCCTTCAGGTACGCCGCGCTCAGCGTCAGCTTCCCCGGGCTACGCCTTTCCGTGCTTCCTTTTCCAGGTTCTCTACTAACCAGAGACCCGTCGTATCCCCGTTACCGGCGCTGGAGGCTCCAGAGCCGATGCAACTTGGAGTTCAGCAACCTCGGGTACCGTCACGACAACTTCGCTCTACTGGGGAATCGTGCCATCATTGCGGAGCTTCTGAGCAGCGTACCCGTAACCATCCTCCATCTCCGGGAAACGACTAAGCCCAGTGAGTACGAAGGGGCGCTCTCTGGGTACTGAATCTCCTTGTCCCCCTCCCAGAAGGGAACTTCCCAAAAGATTGACTATTCCCGTCTCCCTTTCAGGACCGACTTTCCGCACCTCCACTGCCGCATTTATCGATTCCGGCGCAGGAGGGAATTTCATAGATCAAACCTTTTCTGAGCAAAATCAAATTCCGCTTTCCAGGAAGGACTCTCCCGTTGCCTTGGTCGGGATTGATAATCGACCTCTCACCCCAGCTTATATCTCCTTAGAGACCGGACCTATCACCCTTTCTACTCATTCTCACAAAGAGACTCTGGGTTTTGATGTTATTCATGCCCCAGGAACACCTATCACGCTTGGCTTGCCCTGGTTACAGAAGCATAATCCACTCATCGATTGGGTGTCTCCTAACCCTATTAACTGGAGGTCAAGGTCAGAGAAACCCTTTTCCTCTATCAAGCAACCATCCTTTCTATTAGCCAATACATCAAGTTCTCTGAGGGAGTTGCCTTCTCCATACGCCGAATTCTTGGACGTTTTCAGCAAGGCTCAGTCTGAACTTCTACCTCCTCATCGTTCCTACGATTGTCCGATTGATCTGGTACCTGGTTATACCTTGCCGAAAGCCAAATCTTATCCTCTCTCGTTGCCCGAGACCAAAGCTATGGACGAATATATTCGTGAGAATCTTAAGCGGGGCTTCATACGTCATTCCAATTCTCCTGCGGGGGCTGGATTCTTCTTTGTCAAAAAGAAAGATGGTACTCTCAGACCATGTATTGATTACCGGGGTCTGAACCATATCACGGTGAAGAATCGTTATCCACTCCCACTCATCTCCGAACTCTTTGATAGACTTCAGGGGGCCAATCTCTTTACTAAACTGGATCTCCGTGGGGCATACAACCTCATCCGCATCCGGGAGGGCGATGAATGGAAGACTGACTTCAACACCCGTAGCGGACACTACGAATATCTAGTGATGCCCTTCGGGTTATGCAACGCACCGGCAGTTTTTCAGGACTTCATCAATGACATCTTCCGAGACGTTCTTAATATATTTGTCATTGTATACCTGGATGACATCCTTATTTTTTCTCAAAACTTACAGGATCATATCATCCATACGAAGTTTGTGCTTTCACGCCTCTGCGAGAACCGGTTGTTTGCTAAAATGGAGAAATGCATTTTTCATCAGTCTACCACTTCTTTTCTCGGATACATCATCTCCAACAAAGGTTTGGCCATGGACCCAGAGAAGCTAAAGGCCGTCATGGATTGGCCACAACCCAATTCCCTCAAATCTGTTCAACGGTTTTTGGGTTTTTCTAATTATTACCGGAAGTTTATCCGCAACTTTTCCACCATTGTCGCTCCTATCACGGCACTGACCAAAAAAGGTGCAGACCCTTCATCTTGGTCTCCAGAAGCTGTCACGGCATTCGAGACACTGAAACAAACTTTTGTCTCTGCTCCCATCCTTCGACACCCTAACACGAATTTCCCCTTCACCTTAGAGGTTGACGCTTCGGACTGTGGGGCTGGGGCGGTTCTGTCGCAGAAATTTTCTTCTCAGGATAAACTTCATCCTTGCGGGTTTTTCTCCAAAAGATTTTCATCGGCAGAGAGGAATTATGACGTGGGCAATAGGGAACTTTTGGCCGTCAAAATGGCTCTTCAAGAATGGAGACATCTTCTGGAGGGGTCAAAAGAGCCATTCACCATCCTTACGGACCATAAGAACTTATTGTACATTGAGAATGCCCGTCGCTTAGGTCCTCGCCAAGCTCGCTGGTCGTTATTTTTCTCTAGATTCAATTTTGTTCTCTCATACATTCCCGGCACTAAGAACGTCAAGGCGGATGCTCTCTCCCGGCAATACTCTTCTGAAGAGAGATCAGAGAAAACCACTGAGTCCATCCTCCCTAAACAAAGAATCTTAGCAGCTGTGGCATTCAAGAATCTGGAGAGGATCATCAAGTCTCAAGAGAACATCCCGTCCGGTCTTGTGGTTCCTAAAGACTCTTTGTATGTGGAACCCAAATTTATCCCTGAAATACTGGACTGGGGACACGCCGTCCGTTCGGCAGGGCATCCTGGATTCAAGAAAACCTTGGACCTCATCCGTCGTACCTTTTGGTGGCCCAATATGGCTAAAACCATTCTGGAATTTACACGGTCCTGTCCGGTATGTGCGCGTAACAAGATTCCTCGTCAGAAACCTCAGGGTCTTCTCTTACCTTTACCTATTCCGGAGCGTCCCTGGTCCCACATTTCGATGGATTTTATTGTGGAGTTGCCTAGGTCGAATGGCATGAATACCATTCTTGTGGTAGTAGATCGGTTTTCCAAGATGGCACACTTTATCCCTCTCAAAGGATTACCCTCCTCACCCGCCCTTGCGGATATTTTTGCCAAAGAGATTTTCCGGATCCATGGGATTCCTACATCCATCGTGTCCGATCGGGGTTCCCAGTTCGTCTCCAAGTTCTGGAGAAATTTCACCAAGAGACTAGGTATCTCGTCTTCCTTTTCTTCTGGATATCACCCTCAATCCAACGGACAGACCGAGAGGGTTAATCAATCCCTCGAGAAATACTTAAGGTGCTTCGTCTCTAATTCTCAGGATGACTGGGCAGAATTACTTATCTGTGCTGAGTACGCATTCAATTCTTCCAGGAATGAGTCTACCCACGAGACTCCCTTCTTTATCAACTACGGATTCCATCCGGCTCGCCTACCTATTACTAAAGAATCCTCTGGGGTACCAGCCGTGGACGAACATATTGCTCTCCTACAAGACTCTTGGTCCAGAATACAATCTGCATTACAAAAAGCATCCTTGACATCTAAAAATCAGGCTGATCGTCACCGTCGTCCGGCACCCGAATACAAACCCGGGGACAAGGTTTGGCTATCATCCAAGAACATCCGTCTCAAAACGCCTTCCCTCAAATTGGCTCCTAGGTTCCTGGGTCCCTTTTCCATTTTGGAGCAGGTTAATCCGGTTTCTTTTCGACTCCAACTTCCTCAAAGCATGAGAATTCCGAATGTCTTTCACACCTCACTTCTCAAACCTTTTATCTCCAGTAGCCTCTTTCCGGATCACACTTCGAAACCAGATCCTGTGATGGTACAGGGTAACGAAGAGTATGAAATACAGGCTCTACTGGATTCCCGTCTTTCAAGAGGTAAAGTCCACTTCTTGGTCCACTGGAGAGGTTTTGCACCCGAAGAGAGGTCATGGGTACCCCTGAAAGATATTCATGCTCCAGGACTCCTCAAACGCTTTCGTAAGAAGTTTCCATCAAAACCATGGAAGGATCGTCCTGAGGCCGATCCTGAAGGGGGGGGTACTGTGAGGAATCAGGGATCGCGGCGCCCGCGCCCTGGTTCCTCTGCTGATATATTCCCTCCTGCTGCCGTGGCGCGCACACCTCGCCAGCGCCACTCACCTCCGTCGGTTCTGGGGGTTCCCCGGCGTCCTCGGCGTCCCCGGTTTCCAGCAGTACCTCACGCGGCCGCCATGTTGCTCGGGCGCGCGCCTGAACAGCGCGCGCCGGGCGAAGTTAATTTATTCACTGCTCTGGCAGTGAAGACCCGCCCCCAATACAGGAATATGATCTCCTGTCAAGACAAGAGTCCTCACCTGTCTGCCAATCAAGGGAACCTATCCAGGATGGCTCCACGCAGTCCTCCAGGTCTGCCTTCACTTCTGATTGGTCAGCCACACTTTATAATACCAGTCCTTCCTATCATTCATTGCTCGACATAGTTTTCACTTGGATTACTACTCTGGCGTTTTCTCTCTCATTCACTCAGGTTACGACTTGGCGGACGTCTCTCTCTGGCTCTAGACCCCTGCTTGGACAAACGACCTTCCAGTATTCTCCAATCCCAGACCTTGGCTAACGGCAACGACAACGGCATTTCTACACCGGTACCGGCAAGTATTGCTAGCGAAATACACCTGGCCTGGCAACGCCAAAATCACCACACTCCGGACACGCTCCCTTTGCTGCGGGTGCGTGCTTCTATACGTTCCTCACCTCAGTGAAAGGAACGGGTCTGGTCTGCGGGCAGCACCGGCGTAACAAAATGATGCCTAAATATCTACTGTATGCACCATATACATTCTGCAAATTACTGTAATCAACCAAGTAAACAAAACTCAATTAGCAATCATTATTTACATCCCTAAACAATTCAGACTAGATCCCGAACAATAAAATCATTAACAAATTCACGCCTAGAGCAGAACAATTAAGCCTTTGAAAAAATATATGTACCGACAAAAATATAACCTTTCCAAACCAAGCCTACCTATCCCTGACCTTCCTCAAACACACAATACAATACCAAGGAATACATCTACAGTATCTAATTTTAAAATACTTTAAACTCACAAAATAATTAAAAACACATCTAATCCAGCTTTTAAAACATCATCATTTCTTACCCTGAATGTATACTGTACAGTATATCTCTCTAGACATATATATTGTACATACATACATACAGTGGCAAGAAATGATATACCACAAAAAAAAAAAAAATACACATGTTAAAAAACCTTTTGAAAAAATTAACAAGTTAAATAAAATACATTTCTTTACTGTAGTTCACTTACCATTACTTGCCCCCACCGACTCCCGTTGCCCAGCTTACTCACGAACCAATCCACGATCAGGAACCCATAAAATAATAAACCATTCAAAATAATAAACATTAAACTAAAAATCCAAACCAATCCACGGGTCTTCTACTTGTAATACATCTTCATCTGTATTCTTCTTTCTTCTATCTCCTTCCGGGCGGGGCAGGGCGTGGTCTTCTTTCCATCATCGGCCACGCCCTTGTCTTTTTTCTTCTCCGGAGGTCCTTCCTCCGCGGCGTCTGGCTGCAAAATGAGACGACATAGGCTTTTAAAGGCCTATGACGTCACATTTTGCGTCATGGTTCCCACGGTCCTGATTGGACCGTGAAAACCATGTGTTTTGGCCGATAAAAAAAAAAATGATGACGTCACTTAAAGGGAATGAAAGCACAGCCAATCAGAATGGCTTTGCTTCAATTGCCTTTAAGATGACGTCATGAAAAGGCACATGGCTGCCCTCACATGGTATGGTAGCCAATCAGAGCGTGGGAACTTTATCCCTACTCTGATTGGCTCTGGTATACCATGTGTCAGGGGCTTGGGGGAGAAAGGATGTGACGTCAATGAAAACCTGTCACGTGGTACGGTAGCCAATCAGAGCGTGGGAACTTTATCCTTATTGACGTCACATCCTTTCTCCCCCAAGCCCCTGACACATGGTATACCAGAGCCAATCAGAGTAGGGATAAAGTTCCCACGCTCTGATTGGCTCTAGTACCATGTGTGCACGGCCATGTGTCTTTTAATGATGTCACCTTAAAGGCATTTGAAGCAAAGCCATTCTGATTGGCTGTGCTTTCATTCCCTTTAAGTGACGTCATCATTTTTTTATTATCGGCCAAAACACATGGTTTTCACGGTCCAATCAGGACCGTGGGAACCATGACGCAAAATGTGACGTCATAGGCCTTTAAAAGCCTATGTCGTCTCATTTTGCAGCCAGATGCCGCGGAGGAAGGACCTCCGGAGAAGAAAAAAGACAAGGGCGTGGCCGATGATGGAAAGAAAACCACGCCCTGCCCCGCCCGGAAGGAGATAGAAGAAAGAAGAATACAGATGAAGATGTATTACAAGTAGAAGACCCGTGGATTGGTTTGGATTTTTAGTTTAATGTTTATTATTTTGAATGGTTTATTATTTTATGGGTTCCTGATCGTGGATTGGTTCGTGAGTAAGCTGGGCAACGGGAGTCGGTGGGGGCAAGTAATGGTAAGTGAACTACAGTAAAGAAATGTATTTTATTTAACTTGTTAATTTTTTCAAAAGGTTTTTTAACATGTGTATTTTTTTTTTTTTGTGGTATATCATTTCTTGCCACTGTATGTATGAATGTACAATATATATGTCTAGAGAGATATACTGTACAGTATACATTCAGGGTAAGAAATGATGATGTTTTAAAAGCTGGATTAGATGTGTTTTTAATTATTTTGTGAGTTTAAAGTATTTTAAAATTAGATACTGTAGATGTATTCCTTGGTATTGTATTGTGTGTTTGAGGAAGGTCAGGGATAGGTAGGCTTGGTTTGGAAAGGTTGTATTTTTGTCGGTACATATATTTTTTCAAAGGCTTAATTGTTCTGCTCTAGGCGTGAATTTGTTAATGATTTTATTGTTCGGGATCTAGTCTGAATTGTTTAGGGATGTAAATAATGATTGCTAATTGAGTTTTGTTTACTTGGTTGATTACAGTAATTTGCAGAATGTATATGGTGCATACAGTAGATATTTAGGCATCATTTATATTGGAATGTAAGTTGTTTAAATGGCTTTTCAGAGGTTTAGTGATGATTTACAGTAGATTGAGAGATCAGTTATGAATATTAAAGGAAATTTATTTTAATTTAGTGTGTATGTATGGAGAAGAGTTTGGTTGTAGGACAGTGCTTTTGATAACCCTTCTACATTTATTTGTACTGTATATTGGTTTATCATGGGTGTGTATATAACGTGTGTGTATATATATATATATATATATATATATATATATATATATATATATATATATATATATATATATATATATATATATATATATATACTGTATATATATATCTCTCTCTCTCTCTCTCTTTCTCTCTGTCTCTCTGTCTCTCTGTGTATATATATATACAGTATATATATATAGTTGCATGATGAAGCCACAGTACAAATTCATGGGTGAGGGTGGGTATCGTGCCTGTGTGGCTTAACCCCTTAATTACCTTTGCGGTTATTATCCGATAAGGTGTTTAAGGGGTTAATTGATATCTGAATGTAATTGCAATGTATTGGCTTGGTTTTGGCTATGTTTTGTGTGGGCAAGAGAAGGAAGGCGCTGGCGTCGGACACTTCGTATTGATGAGGTAAGTAGTACTTTATTTATTTGTATATGCTAGTTAATGTTTTTAATAATGGGCAATTAATCTATTATCCATATCTGGATAATAGTTATTTTGCACATTATTGTACTGTAGGTGTTGGGGGGGAGGGTGTATGTATTGAATGTATAGGCCAGGTTTATTTTTTTTACATTCAGGGTTACTTCCGTGGTTTTGCGTGGGACCTCTGGAGACCACCCGCGGGGAATCCTCGGGTATCCTAAAGGGTAGCAGGCTGGTGGTTCCACGGGTGACACATGCGGGGATGATGATGTGTGGTCCCACTTCTGTGGGGGCACCACGGACCCGTAGTCTGCAGGCATGACGATGTGTGGTCCCACTTCTGTGGGGGCACCGCGGACCCGTAGTGAGCACCTGTGAGTTCCCCAGACCCCCATGGGAACCACCCGAGGCCCCGCAGACACCTGTGGGTTTGACCCGGGGCTCCCAGACATCCTTGGGCCTACCGTGGGGACCCAATTGTGGCTCACGGTGACCCAAGGAGACCACCTGGGCGCCATGGTGCTGACAGGATCCACCAGCAGGCCTCCAGAACCTGTGGAATGCTGCTGGTAAACTGTAGGTCTGTCCAGGTGCCCTGCCAGCCCACCGGGGACTAGCGTGGGGCTGCGTTATGGACCCTGAATGTAAAAGAATAAATCTTGTATTTATGGGGGGGGGCACAGGGGGTGGGTAATGTATTTAATAAATAGAATGCTGTTTATTGTGGGGCTGTGCATTGTTTTGATTGCGGGGACTGGGGGTGGGGGGTGGGGTTCCCCAACGGTATGTGGGTAGGCCTCCCTTGTGGGTAGTTAGTGGGTGAGGGTTGAGGGTGGTTAGGCCTCACGGGGTGGGGGGTTAGAGTGGGAGGGTATGTACAGTAGGTGTCCCGAGTGGTGGGTGAGGGCGGGTTAACCCCTTCATGACTGTAGCGGTTAATAACCGCTATGGTGATTAAGGGGTTAGGGGACATTACTTTGAAAGTGTTATTTTTTTTTCTCTGTTTTACTGTACAGCAGCGGAGGTTGCCATGGGTAGTGGGTAGTGTATTGAATGTATTTATTGGTTATTATGCCTTAACCCCTTCATTACCTTAGCGGCTATACGCTATGCTAATGAAGCCTCGTTTCTGAACTTTTAATAATATTGTGCAGGAGCAGGGGGTCCCCTGAGATTAGATTTCTGTCTCAGGGAACCCCCTGCTCACTGTACAATATTATTAAAAAGACAGAAATGCTGCTTCTTTACCATAGCGCATAGCCGCTAAGCTAAAGAATGATTCTTTAATGATGTGTGTGTTTTATTCACAGTGTACATGTGCAGGGGGTCTCCGGAGCTGAAGCGCACAGGTTTCAGGTCTGGGGACCCCGTGCCCCCCGAGATACAGGCCCCTTTAGGGGGTGCCGGTATCCCTCTGCTCTGCTTGGTTTACAGGCCGCGGTCACGTGATCGGGGCTTTTAACGCAGAGGGATACCGGCACCCCCTAAAGGGGCCTGTATCTCGGAGGGCACGGGGTCCCCCGACCTGAAACCAGTGCGGTTCAGCTCCAGAGACCCCCTGCACATCTACACTATAAATAAAAATGTATTTCAAATGTATTTATTTGTATTTATTTATTTATTTATTGCGGGGATGCTGTGTGTGATTATTTTTTATTGTGTTTAGCGGGGGTGGGTGACGGGGTTTATAAATGTGAGTTTATAAATAAAATAAAGAATATTATTTATAGGGGCCTTAGAACAGAAGTTCCCACGCCAATTGCGCGCTCATTGCTCTTTTGTTACAATGTTGCTGGTCTTGCGGGTTTGCAGTCTGGCAGCAAAAAGCAGTTTGTACAGTAGTACTGAGTGTGAGATATTTTATTTAAAAATACAGTACAAAAACCGTGCAACACACAACAACATTCAGTATCCTTTGTTTAAGTACAGCAGGTACTATAGGGTGAAACATGTACTGTACAGTACAGCACAATATTACAGTATGGTCTCACTGAAAGTCCTCCCCATTTTCCAGCCATGGCCGATGCCTTGCATGGCGCAAAACGCCATTAATGCAGTCTCTAACGCCTCTCATTACAGGATCTGTAACAGGGTAATAGCGCTGCATTTCTTCCACAATCTTTTTCCTTAAATTGGCAGGAAGGGCATTTTTTTGGCGATTCCCATCATAGTTCACTTTGAACACCCACTCGCAGTACAATGTGTAGGGAACATGGTGTTTAAATATGATCAAGGCATACTTGTGTGGTATACCAGCACTCCTCACCCTATACTTCTCCCTCAGTGCCGGTGGCAGATCGCACAGGGAGATGTCGGGCACTGTTTGTATGCGAGCGGGTGTAGGAGGTCTTTTGGGAGCGGGTCTACTTGAGGCGATGGGCAATGGTAGGGTGTCTGGGAGGAAGCTTTCCTCCGGTAGTGGTCGCCGGGTTGTCTCCTGGCATGGTCTTGACGGGGTTGTCATGTCCTCCTCAATAGCATAGTACACTGTATCTTCTGGTGGAGGGGGTGTGCTTGGTGATGGAAGGGGGTCGAAGGTACCATGCATCACATCCATGTCACCCCCCTGCTCCAGCGTCGGGGAAACAGGGGCATTAACACCGAGCAAATAATGTATGCCCGCTATGTCTGCCTCTATCTTGTGCATCCGTTGATCCAGCCGCTGCTCCATTTGTAGCATCCGTTGCTCCATATGTAGCACCGACTCCAGAAGCAGATCTAGCTTTGCCAGCACACTAGAATTCCCGGGGAGATCCACACTTAGCCCATTCAGGATCCGGTCCAACGAGCTGCTTGTGCATGGCATCTGGAGATCTGGGGGGATGGGTGCAACGGAGGATGAGATGGGGTTTCCCTGGAGAGAAGCGGCATCGATGGAGAGTGGAAGAGGTGACCTGGGGATGCCCGGTACAGGAGAAGCTGCAGCGTGGTGGAAGAGGGATGGAGAAGGTGACCGCTGGATTTCCGGGAGAGAAGCAGAGTCGTCCAAGAGCAAAGGAGACAGTGACCCGTTGATTTCAGAGGCAGCAGCATCTTCAGATGGAACCGGAGAAGATGGGGGTGGAGAAGCCGGGCTGAAGATTTCTGGGACAGCTACAGCAGAGTCATCGAAGCTTATGGGAAGTGGTCTGCGGATTCGGTGAGTTGGCTGCCATGCGTCTTGCGTACCGAGCACAGTACCGTATTTCTTCTTCACATAATAAGGCTGACGTGTTTTAAAAGCCTTAGCCTTTGGGGTCAGCAGAAGGTTTTCTTTGTTGGCCTTAGCCTGTCGCTTTGCCTTTGGCTTGGAAACGGTAACTGCCTTTCTCTTTTTCAGTGTGGCAGGCACAGCAGAGGTGAGATGATTCTTTCGTCCATAGAACCGGGGCTGCTCCATGTAAGCGGGAGGCACAATGCAGTATCTGGACAATGGCTCAGATAAAGATCAGCAAGTGGTGGGCTATGCAACGTGTACAACCTTTTATGCATGGCGGCCAGGTACAGGTGTTGAAAGTGGGTGGTCTGTAATGTGAGTCATTAACATATAAATACACCATACATTTTGTGGATTCACTGCCCATTGAATACACATCGACTAAACATCGAATATACATTCTTGTGTTTGTATTTCTTTCTACAGTACTCGCAGCAATGCCTGTTAAGAAGATTTCAAAGGATCTCAGCATGAGAATGAAGGAGATGTACACGAGCGGAAAACGAATTGCAGATATCCAGCGCTGGTTAACTGCTTCTGGCCTCATTGTGCCATCAAGCACCGTGTGCTATCATGCACAAGGAAAAAACAGAGACCGCAAAAAGGCACCAAAGATAACAAATGCGTAAGTATACTGTATTTATAAAACGTAACCAAAAAAAATATAGAAAACTGTAGTGTACATCTACAGTATACCGTATTTATATAGTATATTTATTATATTACAACAGTATATACTGTAGTGTACTGTATGTGTGGTCAATTTATATTTTTTGTGCAGCAGTATACACTTTTGGTATATTGCAATTCATCTGACAACGAATATACAGTATATGATGTGTATTTATTATGATATAACAACAGTATACCGTATTTATATAGTATATTTATTATATTACAACAGTATATACTGTAGTGTACTGTATGTGTGGTCAATTTATATTTTTTGTGCAGCAGTATACACTTTTGGTATATTGCAATTCATCTGACAACGGAATATACAGTATACAGTATGATGTGTATTTATTATGATATAATAACAGTATATTTATATAGTATATTTATATTACAACAGTACTGTATACTGTATATTTGTCTATTTATATTTATAGTACAGCAGTATACATTTTTTGTATATTTATATTTACTGTATATTACAACATTACATGTACAGTATACAGTATACATTTTATATTGCTGCATATTAATAACACAATATAATTTCTTTGCATTGTAGGGAGACTACTCTTCTGGTGGACAGAATAAGTGAGGAGAATGATGAGAGGAGCGCATTAAGGGTTAAAAACACTCTTCAGGAAAACCACAATCTGACTGTATCCGAGAGCAGCATAAAGAAGATGAGACGCAGAATTTGATGGAAATATGGACGTGTGAGGTTAGTAGTGGACAGTACAGGAGGTACTGTACTGTAAAGTAAAAGTGTTGTTTTGCAAACTGTACTGCGCTGTGACGCTAACATTTTTTATTCATTGTCATTACAGAGCGTACCCCATGATACGGGACGCAAACAAAATCAAAAGAGTGCTCCAGGCCCAGGCATGGATCGACAGCGGTGAGACTTTCCAGGATTGCATCTTCACTGATGAGTCTACTGTGTCGCTGGAGAGATTTGCAAGATTTGCGTTCCACAAAAAAGGCCGCATAACTTTGAAGCCGCGGCCAAAACACCCTGTGAAGCTGCATGTGTGGGGTGCCATCTCTAGGCGTGGACCGGGATGCATTGTCGTCTTTGAAGGTACAATTTCTCAAATATAATGCCGCCTAATGCACTGTACTTGACTAGTGTTGCCTTACCGTATGCACTGTACTGTACTATTGAGCACTTTTCTTTTCTTGCTATAGGAATCATGAATAAAGATTTCTTCCAAGACAACATTGTGCCCGTGATAGTGCGATACATCACACAAGACTTTCCCAATGGTCATCGCTTTTACCAGGACAATGATCCCAAGCACACCGCGTCGACGGCGCATATCCTTGAGCGCGGCATCAACTGGGTGAAGACGCCAGCGGAGTAAGTGCAGTAGACCGTGTCCCATTTATGTTCCCCACTGTTTGTACTGTGTACTGTATCTCTTAAACTAATTGTCCTTTCTTTCCAATCACAGATCGCCAGACTTCAATCCGATCGAAATGGTCTGGCATCAGCTGAAGGACCACATCCGTAAAGTGGCGAAACCCTCCAAGAAGGACGAGTTGTATAAAGACACTATTCCCTAAATGAATTAATGTTGACATCATTATTTACATAGGAAGAAATACAGTCAGGATCAGATATTGCACTGATATTAACACTTTCCTGATTATTCTTATCATGATAGAATTTTTTAAGAGTACACTTCCTGATAAATTTATTCAAATCTACCACAGTTTGAAAGAGGTTGAAATCAGTGTCAGGAACATACTGCACCGACACACTTTATTCGAGCAAATACCCGGTATGTACCTGGCAGATACCTGGAATGCGCCACTCCTAACCTCTGACAAGCCTCGTTGCATTTGCCTTCCCAGCCTGGGTTCATGCCTGGCTGATGGGCGGCTGATCTGTTAAATGATAATGATTAGGATTTAATAGGCTGCAATGCTTCGCGTGTCTACCAGATGGCATAAATTCATGAATTGTAATGCAGTTTATATATATATACTGTGCAGTATTGCAGCCAGCGGGAATAAAATGCTTCAATCCCTGCTTGGAAAATAACTCAATGTACTCGGGCAGAAAACAGTCACAAACCTCAATACACCCGGGTATACCCGAATTCGTGGGACTAGCCAAGCTCGAATAAAGTGTGTCGCCAGTGTATCCTAAGCCCTTGTTCAATAGTGATAGTTCGTCATCTGAGAGTACTACATTGGAGATGTTTATCACACCGCATTCTTGATTTAAAAGTTTTTCTTTCTCTTTGATGGAGCTCCCTTTTGATTTTGTTGTTTTTGTCCCCCGCCTCGTCCTTTTGGGTTTTTTGGAACCTCAGACGTTCTAAGGGACTCAGAGGAATGTCCTTGTTGGGATCTTTGGTCTGATTCTCTTTCTTTATACTTCCTCTCCCAAAAGGGGCGTTGTTCTTTGGGGGCATCCACATCTGATTGGGAATTATCTTCTTCATGCGTGGTGAAGAAAGAGACTGTTTGTGCCATATTTTCAGTGTCCGCTGTATCAGAGTCTCCACTATAAGCAGTGTTAGAATATCCTCCAGGTTTCAGAATAGATTTTCTGTGTTGACTGGATTTATTGTCTGGTGTTGAATGATAGGGACGTGTATCTTTATTTTTACGTTTATTGGGTGTTGTCCTTTCCCATGTATACACTTGGTGTCGTACGTAATCTAATTTATCCCTCTCGAATTTTTGTTGTTTTTTGTCCATAATGGATTTTTCTATGTCTTTAACACTTTTTTCCAGATTATGATCTAATTCTTTGAAACCTTCCATTCTACAGAACTTGGCCAGGTATGTTTGTAAGTCCTTAATTTCTTTTTCAAGAACCAGCTTTTCTTTAGTTTTTAATTTCACAATAAGTTCAATCAATTTGAATGAGCAATCATTTAAGATGCTTTTCCAATCATTTTCAAATTGGGGGCTTACAAACCCAAATGTAGGGGATTTTTTAACTCTCAAACCTCTCGGGATCCTTTTAACAAGCAAGTAGTTTTCAAGTGAGATGAGGTCCCACCAAATCCTGGTATCATTAATCATAAGTTTGCTAAGTTTCTGGAAATGATCTTCCAGATCTGTCAGATCCTCACAGTCCAAAATAGTTTGGCTTTCAAAAACTTTTTTTGCTTTTCTAAGCCTGTGTGTATTATCAAAATACCCAGAGATATAGTTAGTGGGATCATCAGGGTCAACATGTTCAGTCTCTTCGATGTCCATTGTTACAGAAAAAATGGAAAAGAGTATTGAAAAAAACTTTGAATTGATGTCTAATTAACATATGTATCTGTCTTTCTTCTTTGGCAAATAATTAGATACTTTCCATTTATCAACGTGTAACTCCCCTTCTAACACGTGTAGAATTGGGGAAAAAATGCATGCACCACCACTTATGCAATAGCCAATGATAGAATGACCTGTAAAGAGTGTATCACTTAGAATATAATGGAAATCAGTCCAATGAGCAATCACTGCGATATGAACCAAAAACAAGAGAAAAGTGATGCGTCCAAATTGGTCAAAGTTCCTCAATAATATATGTAAATAATACTGGATAGCAATGGACAGTCCATGAATGATATGGCAATTATCAGGTGCGGGCTAGGAGTCTAGTGGGGTCCACATGACCACCACAGTTGAAACACCATAAGAGCCCCCCCTAGTAACCAATATAAAATGAACAGAGGCACTGGTAAACATATGCATATATGTAGGGGCGCTCTGGCCCTGTTACCTTGATAAAGTGCCTCGTGCACGAAACGCGTAGGTGCGTTCGTGTGGCTTTGCTGTTCCCCTGCTGCACCACCCTGCAATAAACCTGACCTGTTATTCAGCTGAGTGCTCACTTTGTATTTTTTTCCGGTCTCATTGGGAGTTGGAAATTGAGGCAGTGCAACGCATCTTCACCTATCTTCCTGCCAGTTTTAAATCCAATGTTTTTCTTACTAGCCATCCCATTCAAGATTGTATTAATTGTAAAACCAATTTTGTGGTGTATCTTTTAGAATGTGGATGTGGTCTCCAATACGTGGGGAGGACCAAACGTACCCTTAAAAAACGGTTCTTAGAACACAGGGGTAATATTCTCAAAGGCGTTGTTACCTATGGAGTATCCAGACATTTTAAAATTAAACATAACATGGACCCAAGAAGTTTAAAGGTAACAGGGATAGAACATGTTAAATTAGGAATTAAGGGAGGTGATACTGTAGTTTTCTTAAACTGCGACAACGTGAGACTTTCTGGATACACCAATTAGGGAATCTCTCCCCTAAGGGTCTTAATGAAGGGATTGATCTGGCCTCTTTTTTATGATTAAACTAATATTCACATGGTCTTTTAGTACAGGATGTATTATGTAATCAACTATATATATATATATATATATATATATATATATATATATATATATATATATATATATATATATATATATATATATATAGAGGTATCAGTACCGTGTTAGCCGAGCTTCAATAATCAAAAAAATTAAAAAATAAATAGATGATACCGTTCTGTGGCTAACGAAATGCTTTTATTTGTGCGAGCTTTCGAGATACACTGATCTCTTCTTCCGGCGATGTTACAATAAATGAAGCAAAAGGTAAACTTAAAAACAGTGTCTCTTGGAATGTTATCTGTGCTGTTCCTTCCCCCGGTGTGGATGTGTTTTATGGCTAGAGGTGTTAAATGGTTACTGAAAGCAAGTGAAGAAAGAGTGTGTATGTGTATCAGTGTGAATAAAAATGAATGGAGAGCCCACAGTATATACAGTGCTTTACACAAGGTGTGTGTGGAGTGGGACTGGATATAAATGGTGTGGGTGGGTGTGGAAATGTGAGAGTTGGTAGCACAACTAAAAGTGTGTGTGGATACTTATACAGTATATATGTTAGCTATGCATATATATATATATTATAGAATAAATGAGTTCTTCATTATTAGGTGATACCTTTTTTATTGGACTAACAATTTATGTCATAGGACAAGCTTTCGATAGTTCTCCTCTCTTCTTCAGGTCAAGCAATACTGATATACAAAGGATTCTATGGCTAAAACTGTGCAGAATTTTTTTTAAAAAAAAATAAACAACAGATATGTACTGTAGATAAGGTAGGGTGTTAAAAGTGTTTGTATTCAAAAGTTTATTTTGTAATGTTACATTTAATATGGTTTATGTCATCCATGTGTGGTTTTAGGTTAAGTTTTAATAGATTGTATGGGGTTTTGTACTAATATTATTCTATTTATTGGCTTCAAACTTGTCAGACATTTTTAATGGGGGCTATAGTAGTCCCCCAAAAAGTTATATCACATTATGCCTATAGTATCATGATGCTTTTTTAATTAACTTAGTATGTGTGTATATATATATATATATATATATATATATATATATATATATATATATATATATATATATATATATATATATATTTGTGTGTGTAGCCCCGGTAAGAAATGGGGGCTATATACCTTTCTCCTACTGATGTAAGTCCTGTTAAGGGCAGGCCGCCAGTAGTTATCATGGGTTTTTCCCCCACTTCAAGCCCTGCCTTGAGTGATGGAGGCAGGCCTCTGACTTTGTGTGCAGGCCTGAGACAGAGGGGAGGTCCTGCTGACATCATGAGGGGTGGGGCTGTCTCTATTTAGTGGGCTGTTCCTGTAAGTGACAGTGAGTTGAGTGCTGGGAGCAGAGAGTGTTGAAGCAGAGAGAGAATATGGTCTGGGAGTTTGAAGGAGACAGGAGAGGAGACGCTCAGCACCTTGAGTAGAGCTGATAGCACTGTAGTGCTGTGGACCAATGCCCCTCACCCTGCTGAGGGGGGAGATCTACCCTCACCCAGAGAGTACATCCTGGAGGTGGGGGTTGGGGTATTGAAGCCCCAAACAGCCCAACCTGCTAGGGTACAGCCTGGAGGAGAGGAGTGGAGGAATAGACCTGGTTACAATTGCAAGCACTGCTGCATATGAACGGCTGCAGTGCATGAACTGCTGATTGAGTGCTGTGTTAAGGACAATAAAGAGACATTGCTGCTTTTATCTAAGACTGTGTGTAAGATCTGGATTATTCACCCTGGGACAAGGGTTTCTCTGTAAGGGTCCCACCCCATATCCCTGGGGCTTATAGAGATGGAGGCGCTGCACAACAAGGACTGCTAAGAAGTTAGAGGCATATACCCCAGAAGCCTGTCCCTGTTATCCCCAATACCACCACGGGAGACTCAGGCCCTCCTGTTTCTCACAGGTATGCACCACCTACATACACGTAATCCGCCCTCACAACACCCTAGAGGTCCAATCTGCGACCGGGGGGGGGGGGGAGAACATGGGTTACATATATATATAGTTATACATTACCGTTCCAAGGATTGGTAAACAAGAGACAGCACTCAATGTTGAAAATCAAAGTGTATTAGTGATAGCAAAAATACATCCAGAAACCCAATGTTTCGGTCCTACAGAATGGGACCTTCCTCAGTTTATTCCTTTAAATTTTATCAATTGCATGTTAAGGCAGAGGTATATAAATGACACTCCCACCAACCACACCCCTGACGAAGAGGCACACGCCTTGAAACGCGTAGGGTGGTTCTGGTTGGTCAGGACACTGTGTGGGAGTATCAGAGGCAGGCTCTGTGGAAGAAGGAGAACTCGAGGAGACGCTGATCGATTAACATCATTCCCCCTGCTCCTCCTGATCTGCTCGTGGTGCCAGAGCTCTGAGGCCAGTGACGTCATTACGTGGGAACGTAGTGACGCATTAACACAGCGACGCGGCGCCCCACGTGGTGCGGAAGCACTCTGCACTTGGAGGAACCTACACCAGCAGGGCAGACCTAACGGACGCGTCAGTGGAGGTGAACAGGAGTACACAGATGCTACTTATGCTGAGATACCCCGAGTGTTCACATTCAGTGCTCTCATTGCACTGACATTTTGTCAGTGCAATTTTTTTTTTTTTAATCTTTCTTTTATTGTTTTTTCAGAAGTATTACATACACGTATCACATTGGTATCATATAGTAAACTGTGGGACAAACAACATCTATACGCACATGGGAAGGGGTAAACGGGAGAAAATTGGGGGAGGGGGAAGGGAGGGGATAAAGGGGGGGGGGAGGGTAGGGTAGAGGAGGTAACTCCGTTCGTGTTCTTCACTGGTCCTAGACCGCTACTGCGGGTTCAGTTCTATCTGTATCCATACTGCTCCTGGCATAGAGGCATAGAGGCAGGGGGGACGCTTATTCTCCCTCGGTCATCCCTAGGCTTAGTGTTAGTGTCATCCCTCCCTCGTTTTTGGTCCGCACTTGAAGGAGAACCCACCTGATTCTATTAAAGCCAGATGGAGGCATTGCTCATCCCTGGGATATCAGTCTGAGATAACCAGAGCAACCAGACTTTTTGGAAATTTGGGCCAGTATCGTTGACTAAACTTGTCAACTTTTCCATCTGGCAAGCAAACCAAATTCTGTTCCGAATTTTATCTATTGATGGAATTGCATTCTGATTCCACAGTGCTGCGGTCTCGCACCTCATCGCCGTTGCAAAATGTGCTATTAATTTGTTTCCTGCTCTAGACACCTCATTCGTGGGGTTACCTAACAGGAACACCCATGGGTCTAGTTGAATTTTGAGGCCCAAAAAGATCCTCTGTAACCAATCTCTGATTTGCGTCCAGACGGGTATGATTCGTGGACAAGACCACAGCATGTGTACCAGATCTCCCCGTTCCCCGCACTGTCTGGGACAGAGCAGGGAAGCTCCCGCAACGAATTTTGCCAATCTAACTGGGGTGAGATACCACCTCATTAATACCTTATATGAATTCTCCTTCAATGTCGTACAAATCGAGCTACTGGCCGCAGCTTTAAAGATCGCTGTCCAGTCTTCATCGTCTAACGGTCCTGTCAGGTCTGTCTCCCATTGTGTCATGAACCTGGTTTTATGTGTGCCGTCAATGTCCACCCTAACCACTTCCCTGTATAGAGCAGATATGAGTCCCCGTGTGTCGGTTCCCCGATCACAGAGCTTCTCGAAATTAGTTAGCGGTGGTCTATTTAGGTGTTTGGTATAAAATGCCCGGACCTGGAGGTATCTAAGGAATTCTGTGTTGGGAAGGTCCGTTTCTGACTGTAATAGCTCAAATGGTTTGATCGTGTCTCGCCCCTCCAGGTCTTTTAGCCTTCTAAACCCCAATTTTTGCCAACGTGTGAAGTTCGTACTAACTAGCCCTGGAGCAAAGTCTGGATTTCCATATAGGGGAGTCATCAGCGTATATTTTGAGGTTAATGAGTGATTATTTTTAGCCGCGGCCCAGACCAATAGGGAGTTAAGCACCGAGGTCAGCGGAACCTTTAAGTCTTTTAATCTAGATTTAGGATACCAAATTAGATCCTTGAGCTCTAGCGGGGCGCACACCTCCTTCTCCAGCGCCACCCACTGCCTCAGCTCCAGATCACCATGCCACTGTGTAATTTGGCATAGTTGTGCCGCTTTATAATATGCCATCAAGCTCGGTACTGCCAGACCCCCAGTTTCTCTAGGTCTGTGCATAATTGACATTTTTACCCGCGGTGTTTTGTTTTTCCAAATGAATTTCGTAATTGCATTCTGCAATTCTTTGATCTCAGATCTCACCACGGGTATCGGAAGAGTTTAGAACAGATACAGTAGTCTAGGGAGAAGGTTCATTTTCACACAGTAGATTCTGCCAATCCAGGATATTCCGTATGCAGACCAGTCCTTGAGTTCTTTTGTGAGGGCTCTTAGCAGTCTTGGGTAGTTCTCCTGATATAGAGTGGAGCTATGTTTGGTGAGATATATCCCTAGGTATTTTATAGCTTTGAGCTGCCATTTAAACTGAAAATTAATTTCTAGTAATTTCTCCGTTTCTTTTGGGATATTTAGATTCAGCGCCTCCGATTTAGATTGATTTATCTTAAAACCGGAGATTCTGCTAAATTTTTCCAATAGAGCAAACAGATTGGGTAGCGAGGTAAGCGGCTTTGTCAATGACAATATGATGTCGTCCGCGTATAGAGCGACTTTATGCTCTTAAGAATGGATTTGAACTTCCGAAATGTCAGGACTGTGACGTATGTGTGCCGCTAACAGTTCCACGCATAAGGCGAACAACAAGGGCGAAAGTGGGCATCCCTGTCTGGTCCCGCTTTTGATTTTAAACAACTCTGACGGAAAGCCCTGGTGAACCACCTTGGCGGTCGGTGTTGTGTATAATGCTTTTATTGCCCCTAGAATTTTGCCCCCAAACCCGAATGCTCCAAGCGTGGATTCCATATATGGCCAGTCAATCCTGTCGAAGGCCTTTTCCGCGTCTAAGCTTAATACTATACCTCGGATCCCGTTGGCATTAATGAAGTTAATGATATCTATTATTCTTCTAGTATTGTCGGCCGCTTGTCTGTCTCTAATAAAGCCAACCTGGTCCGGGTGGATAAGCCTTGGCAAGATCGTACTCAATCTATTGGCCAGTAATTTGGAGTATATTTTGACGTCCGAATTGATTAAAGATATCGGCCTATAGCTTTGACAATTTGTAGGATCTTTGTCCTTCTTATGGATTATAGATATCGACGCCTGGAGCATCTGGTCCGAGAAGGGTTCCCCCGCCAAGACTCCGTTAAATAACTTGAGCATGTGCGGTGCTAGAATCCAGATAAATTTTTTGTAATACAAATTAGAAAACCCATCCGGGCCCGGGGATTTAGAGGGTTTTAGACTCTTGATAACTTCTATCAGTTCCTCCAGAGTGAAATCAGTCTGAATTGCCTCGCGCTCCAGTCTGTTCAGCCTAGGTAGGGCTGCTTCCCTTAAAAAGGTCTGTAGTAGTTTGTTTGTTTTTGGGTTGTGTGTCACCTTCTCCCCATTGTATAGCTGTTCATAATAAAGTCTAAACTCTTCCACTATGCGTTTGGGGTTGGAGGACATTTCCCCCGATTTAGTTTTGATGGCCTGTATATTATAACTTGGTTGCCTATTGCGAATCCTGTTAGCTAGCATAGTGTCCGGCTTGTTGGCTCTCAAAGAATTTCCTCTTGGTCCAACTCAAGTCTCTCTCGGCCTGGGACGTGAGGAGGAGGTTAAGCTCTATCCTTACATCCTTCAGCTCCTTGAGAATGTCCCCTCTACCTGATCGGCTATGAAGTGTAGAGAGCTCATGTAACCTCTTATATAGTTGTGTCAATTTTGTTTCCCTCTGCCTTTTGCGTCTCGCTGCAAGACTAATCAGTATTCCACGCATTGTGGCCTTGTGAGCCTCCCACAGTGTAATGTGAGATTCCACAGTGCCCGTGTTTGTGACAAAAAATTGCCTAATCTCGTCTTTGACTGTCTGCGCCAGTTCTGGGATCTTAATCAGGGACTCGTTTAATTTCCAGTTTGCTCCCGGGCTAACCGGCCTACTTTGAGTGCATCTTAGCTCAATTGATGCATGGTCCGACCATGATATGTCATGAATTAATGTGTCAGTGATTTGTGGGACCATTCTGCTCGACACAAAGAAGTGGTCTAGTCTGCTATAACTGTCGTGTGGGTGTGAGTAGAATGTATAGGTACGCTGTTCCCGCCATATGTCCACTAGACATCCTCGCCTTAGCCCATCTAATAGTGCTGTAGCTCCTCTTTGTCTCTCTTTCTCCTGTCTCGGAGATCTGTCTATTCGAGGGTCCAGGACCTTATTGAAGTCTCCCGCTATTATTATATTTCCGGCTGCCCATCTTTGAAGCTTAAGAAAGAACTCTGTAAAGAACTGAGGATCTTTTTCACATGGGGCATATACGCATGCCATGGTTACTCTACATTGCTGCAGTAGACCCACCAGTATAATATATCTACCTTCTGGATCACGTTTTATTTTTTCCACCTCAAACGGGACTCTGTTATGGAGTAGTATAGCAACCCCTTTTTCTTTTCTTTGGCTGAGGCGAGATAAAACCTCCTAAATTTTTTGTCTATGAACCCTGGGTTTTTGTTGGAGCAATAATGCGGCTCTTGAAGGAAGAGAACGTCTGTTTTTCTACGTTTGAATTCTGCAAAGGCGATTCTACGTTTTTGAGAGGAATTGAATCCCTTAACATTTTGTGATATGAACGTCAGTGCCATGTTTGTACTGTATGTATATTGAGTCTTTGTGAGTGTAGTGCGTTCGCCTCCTACCCGTGCCTTGGATTCTCTGTAGGTGCCAGTAGTGGTGTTGCTGGTCTCGTGACGCCGTGATACCTCCTTTTGGAAAACCTGAGGGAGGGGAAGGAAAACACATAGGGGAGTGACAGGGAACATAAAGCCTTGTGACATGTACAAGGAAAACCATCTTGGCCCTAAATGACCTATGGTTTACTGCCTGGGAAAACCGCCCATGCTCTGGGTTCTCCCACCCTTCTGTCCAGGTTTGTGGGGTATATTCCAGCCCACGGATTCCCAGGTCTTTGACTGGACTGTGGCTTAAGGCCGCAGCACAGCCCCAAGGGCGCATGCCAACAGGTGGGGATGAGGGCAATCACCCGCACCCCCGCCGGCAGAGCAAACATTTTATTAACATAACTAGTGATGTGAACACTTTTCTAATACTCAACTATGAATTCTACAATCTGTACTCTAACTTCATTTGTTACGAACGTCTATTCTCTAAGGTCTATAACTGGCTACCCTAACTCGCTTATCTACATTAGCTAATCCCCTCTCCCCAGCGGGGGAATTCGCGCACCCCCCCTGGGGAGCCCCCCCACCACTTGACGGGTCTTCCGCTCACTGACTCTGACTCCCAGTCCCAGCTCGGTCCTTTTCCTGATCTGTAGGCGCTTCCTCTGACGTCACTTCCTGTCCGACGGGACTCTGTGAGGGACCACCCCCTGACGTCATCTGGGTCCAGTGCGCATATCCGCCCGCGAGCAGCCGAGGAAGCAGGCGTGTCCCGAGGGTGGAGCCGACTGGAGCTCCTCGATTTCGTGCCCAAACAGCATCCGCCATTCTTTTTCAGCGCTTCTTCTTCAGCTTGTCCCGCGGATCATCTCAGGAAGCCATTTTGGTGAGTGTTGAAAATCTTCTTTTTCAGCCGAATCTTTATCCTCCGCCGGAGCTTAAACTTTTGGGCTCGGGCCATCGGGAGGGGGTTGGAGGGGGGAGCCCCAGGGGCACTCTTACACAGGGCAGCACTCAGTGAGGGGAACAGTCTCAGTATTTATTATAACGGGAGCAGCAATAACAGCTAGTTCTGGTGGAACTAGAAAGCAGGTTATGCGGTCCTCATGCTGGTCTCGAGGGTCCTGGCTTATCTTTGCGTTGTCCGGCCGGGGAGCCCACTTTCTCCCACTCTGTCTGCCGGGGTGGGCATCCTGCAGGGGTTTCCGCTCGTTGTAGTGTATTGGGTATACCCAGCTTTTTTAGGAATTCCGGACCATCTGCCAGATGTTTAAGTATGTGGGACCTGCCATTTTGCACCACGATCAGCGCGAAGGGGAAGGCCCACCTACTGCACCGACACACTTTATTCAAGCAAATGCCCAGTTTGTACCTGGCAGATACCTGGAATCTGCCACTGCTCACCTCTTGCATGCTTCGTTGCGTTTGCCTTCCCAGCCACGGTTCATGCCTGGCTGACGGGGGCCTGATCTGTTAAATGATAATGATCAGGATTTAATAGGCTGCAATACTTCGCGTGTCCACCAGATGGCATAAATTCATGAATTGTAATGCAGTATATATATATACAGTACTGTATATACACAGTATATATATATATATATATATATATATATATATATATATATATAACAACAACCCCTATAAGCCCTAACATACAGTACTGTACACATACAGTACTGTATATGCACATACATAAATGATACTACTGTATGGGCGGCGGGGGCGAGATGTGTTTGCAGCAGAGAGAGATCCGCTGCTCTCTCTCTGCGCAAACATCCGCACATTAAAAATTATTTGAAATACATTTTTATTGATAGTGTAGATGTGCAGGGGGTCTCCGGAGCTGAACCGCGTTGGTTTTAGGTCTGGGGACCCCGTGCCCCCCGAGATACAGGCCCCTTTAGGGGGTGCCGGTATCCCTCTGCTTGGTTTAAAGGTCCGATCACGTGACCGCGGCCTGTAAACCAAGCAGAGCAGAGGGATACCGGCACCCCCTAAAGGGGCCTGTATCTCGGGGGGCACGGGGTCCCCAGACCTGAAACCTGTGCGCTTCTGCTCTGGAGACCCTCTGCACATGTACAGTATCAATAAAACACATACAATATACAGTATAAATAAACACTCGTTCTTTACCTTAGCGGCTATGCGCTATGGTAAAGAAGCATCATTTCTGTATTTTTTTTTTTTTTTTTAACTTTCTTTTATTGGTTTTTCAAGGGTATTACATACAATTATCACATTAATACCATTGAATACTTTGTTGGACAAACAACAACTAGACAGACGTGGGAGGGGTAGACAAGACAGGGTTGGGATAGTGGGGAGGGGGAAGGACCGGGAGGGGGGGGGGGGAGGGGATGCAGAGGAGGAAACTTTATCCTTGTTCTTTGCTGGGCTCGCCTTGGCGCTGTGGGATCCAATCTGACTATGGTTCCGTGTAGAGGGGCGTGTAGATGGCTTTAACTTGTACTTTTAGGCCTAGTTTTGAGGTCCTATCTCCTATGTTTTTAGTCCGTCCTTGAAGGAGAACCCATTTTTTCCTATTAAAGCCAGACGGCAGCATTGCTCATCCCCGGGATATCTGTCTGTGCCAACCAAAGCGACCAGACTTTTTGAAAATTTGAGCCAGTGTCGTTAACCAGACTTGTCAACTTTTCCATCTGGCAAGCAAACCAAATTCTGTTCCGAATTTTATCTATTGATGGAATTGCATTCTGATTCCACAGTGCTGCGGTCTCGCACCTCATCGCTGTGGCAAAATGTGCAATTAGTTTGTTGCCTGATTTGGAGACCTCATTAGTGGGCTTACCTAAGAGGAACACCCATGGGTCTAGTTGAATTTTGAGGCCTAGAAATATCCTCTGTAGCCAATCTCTAATTTGTGTCCAGATAGGTATGAGTCGTGGACAGGACCACAGCATGTGTACCAGATCTCCCTGTTCCCCGCACTGTCTGGGACAGAGCGGGGAAGCTCCCGCGATAAATTTTGCCAATCTAACTGGGGTGAGATACCACCTTAGTAATACCTTATATGAGTTCTCCTTCAATGTCGTACAAATCGAGCTACTGGCCGCAGCCTTAAAGATTGCCGTCCAGTCGTCCTCTTCTATTGGTCCCGTCAGGTCGTTCTCCCAGTGCGTCATGAACTTGGTTTTGTGTGAGCTGTCAATGTCTGCTCTCACCACCTCTCTGTAAAGAGCAGATATGAGTCCCCGTGTATCGGTTCCCCGATCACAGAGCTTCTCGAAGTTGGTTAGCGGCGGCCTTTTCGGGTGTTTAGTATAGAATGCCCTGACCTGGAGGTATCTAAGAAATTCTGTGTTGGGTATATCCGTTTCCGACTGAATTAGATCGAATGATTTAATCGTGTCGCGCCCCTCCAGGTCTTTTAGTCTTCGCAACCCCAGTCTCTGCCATCGTGTGAAGTTCTTATCAATCAGCCCTGGAGCAAAGTCTGGATTTCCATATAGGGGAGTCATCAGGGTATGTTTTGAGGTTAATGCGTGGTTATTTTTAGCCATATCCCAGACAGAGAGTGAGTTAAGCATCGAGGTCAGCGGAGCTCTAATGTCTTTTAATCTAGATTTAGGATACCAGATTAGGTCTCTAAGCTCTAGCGGGGCACACACCTCCCTCTCCAGTGCTACCCACCGCCTTTGCTCCAGATCCCCGTGCCACTGCGTAATTTGGCATAATTGTGCCGCTTTATAGTACGCCATCAAGTTCGGTACCGCCAAGCCTCCAGTTTCCCTAGGTCTTTGCATAATTGACATTTTTACCCGCGGTGTTTTGTTTTTCCAAATAAATCTTGTAACTGAATTTTGCAGTTCTTTAATGTCTGATCGCACTACGGGTATCGGAAGAGTTTGGAACAGGTATAGTATCCTGGGGAGGAGGTTCATTTTCACACAATAGATTCTGCCAATCCATGATATTCCATATGTGGACCAGTCCTTTAGCTCCTTTGTGAGGGCTCTTAGTAATCTCGGGTAGTTCTCTTGATAGAGACTGGAGCTGCGTTTGGTGAGATAGATCCCTAGATATTTTATAGCTTTGGACTGCCATTTAAACTGGAAATTAATTTCCAATAATTTCTCTACTTCCTTTGGGATATTTAGGCTTAGTGCCTCTGATTTAGATTGGTTTATTTTAAAACCGGATATTCTACAAAAATTTTCCATTAGGGCAAATAGATTGGGCAGCGAGGTAAGCGGTTTTGTCAGAGACAGTATAATGTCATCTGCATATAGAGCGATTTTATGCTCTTGAGAGTGAATTTGAATTCCCGCAATATCGGGACTGCGACGAATGTGTGCCGCTAGTGGTTCCACGCATAGGGCGAACAACAGGGGCGAGAGCGGGCAGCCCTGTCTGGTCCCACTTTTGATTTTAAACAACTCCGATGGAAAACCCTGGTGGATCACCCTGGCCGTCGGAGTTGTATACAATGCTTTTATTGCCCCAAGAATTTTACCTCCGAATCCAAATGCTCCAAGCGTGGACTCCATGTATGGCCAGTCAATCCTGTCGAAGGCCTTCTCCGCATCTAAACTTAGTACTAAACCTCGGACCTTGTTGGCATCAATATAGTTAATGATATCTATTATCCTTCTGGTGTTGTCGGCCGCTTGTCTATCTCTAATAAAGCCAACTTGGTCTGGGTGGATAAGCCTTGGCAGGATCCCGCTCAATCTGTTGGCCAGTAATTTGGAATATATCTTAACATCCGAATTGATTAAGGATATCGGCCTGTAGCTTTGACAATTTGTAGGATCTTTGTCCTTCTTATGTATTATAGATATCGACGCCTGGAGCATCCGCTCCGAGAAGGGTTCCCCCGCCAAAACTCCGTTAAATAACTTAAGCATGGGCGCTGCCAGAACCCCGACAAATTTTTTATAGTATAAATTGGAAAACCCGTCAGGTCCCGGGGCCTTAGAGGGTTTTAGATTTTTGATGACCGCGGTCAGTTCCTCCAGAGTGAAATCAGTCTGGATTGCCTCGCTCTCCAGTCTGCCCAGCCTAGGTAGGGCTGCCTCTTTTAAGAAGGTTTGTAATAATTTATTTGTTTTCGGGTTGTGTGCTACCTTCTCCCCATTATAAAGCTGTTCATAAAAAAGCCTAAATTCTTCCACTATGCGTTTAGGGTTGGAGGACATTTCCCCTGTTTTAGTTTTAATGGCCTGTATATTATAACTTGGTTGCCTATTTCTGATCCTGTTAGCTAGCATGGTGTCCGGCTTGTTGGCTTTCTCAAAGAATTGCCTCTTAGTCCAACTCAAGTCTCTCTCAGCCTGGGATGTGAGGAGGAGGTTAAGTTCTATCCTTACATCCTTCAACTCCTTAAGGATGTCCCCTCTACCTGATCGGCTATGTAGAATAGAGAGCTCATGTAACCTCTTATATAATTGTGTCAATTTTGTTTCTCTCTGTTTTTTCCGTCTTGCTGCGATACTAATCAGCACTCCTCGCATCGTGGCCTTGTGAGCCTCCCACAATGTTATGTGTGACTCCACTGTGCCTGTATTCGTGATAAAGAATTGCCTAATCTCGTCCTTAACTGTCTTGGCTAATTCGGGGATCTTAATCAGGGACTCGTTTAATTTCCAATTTGCTCCCGGGCTGGTCGGTCTAATTTGAGTGCATCGTAGCTCGATTGATGCGTGGTCCGACCATGAGATGTCATGGATCAGGGTGTCAGTGATTTGTGGGACCAATCTGCTCGATACAAAGAAGTGGTCCAGTCTGCTATAGCTGTCATGTGGGTGTGAATAAAATGTATAGGTCCGCTCTCCCGGGTGTTGCTCCCGCCAGATGTCTACAAGACATCCTCGTCTCAGTCCCTCTATAAGAGCTGATGCTCCAATTTGTCTCGCTTTGTCCTGTCTCGGTGATCTATCTATTCGCTGGTCAAGTACCTTATTAAAGTCTCCCGCTAATATTATGTTGCCCACTGCCCATCGTTGGAGTTTAAGAAAAAATTCCTCAAAGAATAGGGGGTCCTTTTCACACGGGGCATATACACACGCCAGTGTTACTCTGAATTGCTGTAGCAGGCCCACTAGTATCAAATATCTACCTCCTGGGTCGCGCTTTATTTTTTCTAGCTCAAACGGGACTTTGTTATGAAGTAATATGGCAACCCCTTTTTTCTTCTCTTTGGCTGAGGCAAGGTAGAACCTCCTGAAATTTTTATCTATATACGTTGGGTTTTTGTTGGAACAGTAATGCGTCTCTTGAAGAAAGAGAATATCGGTTTTTCTACGTTTGAATTCTGCGAAGGCGATTTTGCGTTTTTGAGGGGAGTTGAAACCTTTAACATTTTGTGATAAGAACTTCAGGGCCATATTTTTATGTGTAGTGAGTCTCTGTGGGTGCAGTGTTTTTGGTTCCTACCCGTGCCTTGGATATTCTGTGGGTGCCAGTTGTGGTGTTGCTGGTCTCTCGTTGACTTGAAACCTCCTTTTGGGGAACCTGGAGAAGGGGTGGGAAAACACAAAAGGAAATGACAGGGAACATAAAGCCTTGTGACAAGGACAAAGAAAACCATTGTGGCCCTAACTGACCTATGGTTTAGTGCCTGGGAAAGCCGCCTATACTCTGGAAGCACCCATTTTACAGTCCATGGTTGCTGAATATCCTCCAGTTCACGGATTCCCAGGTCTTTGACTGGGCTGTGGCTTAAGGCCCCAGTCCAGCCCCAGGGGCACATGCCAACAGGTGGGGACAAGGGCAATCACCTGGCCCCACCCGCCGGCAGTGTTAACAGTATCCTATTATAGCTATACTTATAGACATCTACTACGTAAACTCAACTTTAATGCATGGTAACTAGAGGCTATCTCCCCAATTCTGGAGCCACTGCTGTTGATCTTCTGGGGTCTGTATCCTATTGGCTACGATGTATGTTATAGGGGGCATATACCCCAACCCCTCCTATTCCCTCCCGTTTGCTCCCCAGCGGGGGAATGCGCGCACCCCCCTGAGGAGACACCACCTCCCCCCCCCGGCGGGTCTTTCCGCTGCCTCCGCCACCCCTCCGTCTCCGACGCCGGTCTCTTTCTTTCTATGTGGGCGCCGCCACTGACGTCATTTCCCGTGCGACGGAGCGCTGTGGAGGACCGCCCCCTGACATCCGCCGAGACCATTGCGCATAACTGCCTGCGCGTAGCCGGAGAAGGAGGTGCGTCCCAGGGGTGGAGCCGAGTGGAGCTCCCAGGTTTCGCGCTCGAACTGCGTCCGCCATCCTTGTTTGGCGCTTCTTCTTCGTCTCGTCCCGCGGATCTTGCTGAGAGGCCATTTTGGTAGGTACTTTCCCTTATTCCTTTTTTTCCTCGGGTTTCTCTCCGTTTTCTGCAGGGACTGCACCGCTTGGACCCGAATCATCGGGAGGGGGATGGGAGGTTGCGTAGGGGCTGGCCTTAATCATGCAACTTTCAGTGAGGGTGATAGTCTCTGTATTTTATTTTTTAATTCAACTGTAAAAAGAACAGAAACTGCAGGTTCAACTGGGACTGGTAAGCCGGCATGAGATTCAATCCTCAGGCAGGTCTTGAGGGTCTAGGTTTGTTCTGGCGTTGGCCTGCTGGAGAGCTCACTCTTTCCCATTCTGGTTGTCTTTGAAGGCGTTCTCCGGGGGCTTCCAGCTGCAGTGTATTTGGTACGTCCAGTCTGTTTAGAAACTCCGGACCATCTGCCAGGTTCTTGAGGGTATGAGACCGGCCATGCTGTACCACGATCAGGGCAAAGGGAAAGGCCCATCGATATCTTATGTTTTTATCTCGTAAGATTCTGGTGACCGGTTGGAGGGCCTGGCGTCTGGATAAAGTGATCGGGGAAATGTCCTGAAAGATGGCCATCTCCACATCCTCAAATTTCACCGTAGGGGTGGCCCTAGTGATTTTGCATATCTCTGCTTTCGTGGTAAAATTATGTAAACGCAAGATTACATCCCGGGGTGGGTTGTTAGGTAGTGGACGGGCCCGCAGTGCCCGGTGGCACCGGTCCATTACCAGTTCTGCCTCTGTCTTTCCCGGCAGTATGGATGTCATCCATCTGTTCAGCAGTGCTTCAGGGTCTTGTATTTCCTCAGGGATCCCCCTAATCCTGAGATTGTTCCGCCTGTCGCGGTTTTCACTGTCTTCATGGCGTTCTTCTAATTCAGCCACTTTTCTTTCAAGGGTAGTGACCCTGGAGTCTGTCTCGTTATGGCATCTAGTGGACTCCTCCATTTTTTCCTCCAAGTCATTTGTGCGGGTTCCAATGTTTAGCATGTCTTTGCGCAAGTGTTCCACTTCTCCTCTAAAGAAGGTTTTTAGGTCAGACAGGAGCTGTGCTATCTCCCGCTTCATAGCGCCTGTCGGGTCGCCCGTCACTGCTTCTAGCTCCGGCACGGAGTCTGAATCCGATGCCGCCATGCTGTCGGTCTCCCTAGGCTTTTTAGCCCCCGCAAAGTACGTGCGGACATCTACCTTCTGCTTTGGCTTTTTTCTTGTAGTCGCCATGTACTTTTATGCTGTGGTTGTTGGCGAATTTAGTGCTGCTATTTGGCTGTTGCTAGGTTGAGTTTTGCAAACAATATTTATTTAATTACTGCCGGCGGGTTAAGGAGCTCTCAGTTCAGACCTCCATCTCCTTCCCCGTCGCGCATGCGCCTCCATCATTTCTGTATTTTAATAATATTGTACAGTGAGCAGGGGGTTCCCTGAGCCAGAAATTAATGCTCAGGGACCCCCCCTGCTCCTGCTCAATATTATTAAAAATACAGAAATGCTGCGTCATTACCATAGCGGATAGCCGCTAAGGAAATGAAGGGGTTAACCCACCGTGCCCGCTTTATTGTGTGTAGTGGGGATGGGTGAGGGGGGGTATTTGGCCCTTGGTGGGAGTTTAGGACTTGCGGGGGGTTGCGGGTGCACTTAACCCCTTCACGACCGTAGCAGTTAATACCGCTACGGTCATGAAGGGGTTAAGCCCTCCCGCTACCCCCCGCAAGCCCTAAACCAGCCCCGTTGGGGCTAATACCCCATTCACCCACCCTCCCGCTACCCACAATAAAAAAATACACACACACAGCACAGCACAGCACAGCAGCCGCCAAAAAATAAATAAATAAATCTAAATAAATAAATAAATAAATGACAATAAATACATTTGAAATACATTTTTATTGATAGTGTAGATGTGCAGGGGGTCTCCGGAGCTGAACCGCGTTGGTTTTAGGTCTGGGGACCCCGTGCCCCCCGAGATACAGGCCCCTTTAGGGGGTGCCGGTATCCCTCTGCTTGGTTTAAAGGTCCGATCACGTGACCGCGACCTGTAAACCAAGCAGAGCAGAGGGATACCGGCATCCCCTAAAGGGGCCTGTATCTCGGGGGGCACGGGGTCCCCAGACCTGAAACCTGTGCGCTTCTGCTCTGGAGACCCTCTGCACATGTACAGTATCAATAAAACACATACAATATACAGTATAAATAAACACTCGTTCTTTACCTTAGCGGCTATGCGCTATGGTAAAGAAGCATCATTTCTGTATTTTAATAATATTGTACAGTGAGCAGGGGGTTCCCTGAGCCAGAAATTAATGCTCAGGGACCCCCCCTGCTCCTGCTCAATATTATTAAAAATACAGAAATGCTGCGTCATTACCATAGCGGATAGCCGCTAAGGCAATGAAGGGGTTAACCCACCGTGCCCGCTTTATTGTGTGTAGTGGGGATGGGTGAGGGGGGGTATTTGGCCCTTGGTGGGAGTTTAGGACTTGCGGGGGGGTTGCGGGTGCACTTAACCCCTTCACGACCGTAGCAGTTAATACCGCTACGGTCATGAAGGGGTTAAGCCCTCCCACTACCCCCCGCAAGCCCTAAACAAGCACCGTTGGGGCTAATACCCCATTCACCCACCCTCCCGCTACCCACAATAAAAAAAAATACACACACACAGCAGCCCCACAATTAATAAATAAATCTAAATAAATAAATAAATACATGAAGAGAAATAAATATATACTGTATATATATACTGGATATATATACAGTATATATATAATAATAATCCCTATACATATACAGTATATACTTTGTATATATATACACTGTATATATATATATATATATACATATACACATACAGGATACAGTATATATACACACATGATGAACCAATAGTACAAATACATGTAGAATGGTTATCAAAATCATACTGTCCTACAGATAACGCTTCTCTATACAGACAATAATAATAATCCATTTAATAATCCTAACTTATTTTACAATATAAAACATAACATTCCAATCCACACAGTACATTGCATTTACATTGTATAAATGATGCATAAAATCTATGCACCATATACATTCTGCAAATGAATGTTAACAATATAATTGCAAGCTACTCTACCAGTAAATACAAACACTTCCAAACAATTCAACTATTTTAACCAATCAAGTATACAAAAATCAATATATACTGTAAGTACCAACCAGAAAACACAATTTAAAACCAAAGCTAACCCTTACAATACCAAGGATTACATCTATCTAATTGTAAAAAACCTTATACATTATACACAGCATTGTTTAAAGCCCCCTCCCCCCTAATGTTTCTGTTAAACAGATTACATTGAAGGGAGAGAGATGTAAAGGCCTAAAGCCCCCTCCCCCCTAATGTTTCTGTTAAACAGATTACATTGAAGGGAGAGAGATGTAAAG